>NC_056055.1:147410292-148698792 GCF_016772045.2 Ovis aries | reverse complement strand
AAGTGTTTTCTAGCCATTTTCCTTCTTGCCAGATTTTCAAAGCATTTAGCTCATCCATATTTAAATCCTAAGAGGCAATGTATCTGTTGAGCACAAAATTTCAGACATGTTTGGTTGACAGATTTTGAACAAGACATTATTTTTCTGGAAAAGGAAAAGCTAACATTAACAACACAACCCTGCCCCCCGCCGAATGATTCAATTAAGTACTAAATTATTTTATAGATAGACAGGTACCATAACTATCTTTGGTCCCTAAGACCTCTTGCTTTGCCCACTCATTTCTTGTGATAAGCAACCAGATATGAATCTCCAATTGTCTGGTGACTCCAGTGAGAAACAGGATTACAGCAAGAGTTTGAGGTGAGAGGCAGGCAAGTTATCTTCATGTCAAGACTATGCAGATTGGATCCCAAAGGAAACTTGATCTTGGTTTGGTACTATACCTTAAAAATGTGTGGCTCAACTCTTAAACCTTGGTAGCTATTGAACCCAAAATACTAGTGTAAATTAACTTTGATTAAATCAATTTCTTAGAGAAAGTGAATTTCAATGTTTTTGCCTAAACAGACAAGTGATTCTCAACTTTGGCTGCCCATTAGAATCATCTAGCGAACTTTAAAAAATCTCAAATCCTGTGCTGCACCCCTAAACAAGTAAATCAATATTTCAAACAGTAGGACCCAGACTTCAGTATGTTTTAAGGCTCCCAGGAGAGGGCAGTGGCACCCCACTGCAGTACTCTTGCCTGGAATATCTCATGGATGGAGGAGCCTGGTGGGCTACAGTCCATGGGGTCGCTAAGAGTCCGGCACGACTGAGCGGCTTCGCTTTCACTTTTCACTTTCATGCATTGGAGAAGGAAATGGCAACCTACTCCAGTGTTCTTGCCTGGAGAATCCCAGGGACCGGGGAGCCTCCTGGGCTGCCATCTATGGGGTCGCACAGAGTTGGACGCAACTGAAGCGACTTAGCAGCAGCAGCAGATGATGATGATGATTCCAAAATGTGCCCAAAGCACCCACTAACATAAGATTTACCTCAAATAATTATGTCATGTACTTGAGTTTATTGTTCTTACTTGACCAATATAGAGCCAAAAATTATGGGAACAATTAATGAAGAGAGTTCCCCTTGGGCCCCTAGCCCTAGTAGATCCAACCAATTTTGCCTCTTACCCTCTTCATAGGGTACCAGCTGTGGTATTTATCATATCCCAGTCTGAATCCTCAGTCTCCTGCTTGAGAGTCCTAAGATCATCCCAAGACTTCTGACACACTTCATGACATCTTCCATCTTTTTCTCAGCCTAGTCCCAAGCCGCTTAGCTCAGAATTGCTGAGAGTTCCCAGAGTCATCTTTCCCCTTGCAATGCTAAAGCCAGCTACAGTGGATGGATATAAATGGATGTGAATCTTCAGGGTTCTTTTAGTTCTGTGAAATGTGTAGAAAAGTCTAGTACATGGCAGCTTCAAGAGATGACTGGGGGAGAGGGCAGAATGAGGGAGACTCTCTATACCTTGTTCAGCCTTCACCTCTTTTGTGCCCACTATTCTTTGTGATATAAACAAGTCACATTTCTCTCTGTCTCATGTACCTTATTTTAGGTGACAGAAAGAACACAGCTTCTAAGTACGAGAAGGATTCTCTTGCCAAAAGGACAAGCACCCACTCAACCTCTCTACTTAGCCATCTATGCTCTCTGCCTGGGTATACATAATATGCTGCTACCAAAAATGGTATATTTGAAATATCCTGTTAGGATTTTCACTCATACTGCACAGCTGGCCTTCCAAACTCAAAGCCAAAATTTTTAAATGTTGTGGGGTGTTTTCTTAACTTAGATTGACTATATTTACACCGACACATTTAGGAAGTAGATAAATGCTGTTTGTGTGCTACAGTTTTGGTAAGCATATTGAATACAATGCTTGTCAAGCAAAATTTCCATGTGCAATTTTAGACAACAGATTCCAAAATGTGACCATATATAACCACCCCTTTCCTACTGAGTATGTAGTTAAGAATCACGAGTAGTCCTATCTCAGACTAAATATAAAAATCTTAGCAAAAATCTGTTTTGCTTAAGGAGCAACCTTGGTTTCCACAGAGAATCACTGAACCCAGATTTGTGGTTCAAACACAAAAGCCTTCTACTTGTCTGGCCTCTCATTTTTCCTAGCTTTGTTTGCAGCCTGAGATTGCTGCAATCAGGTCTCCTCATTTCATCCTATAGTTCTATACATCATATATATTCTGAATATATATGATGTTCAGTTTGTCCAGTCCCTGTCAATTTACCTATTATAAACGTGCGTTAAATTTCAGTATCTCTGGGACTGCACTGTGCTTTCATGATTAGGACTCAATAAAATTACAGCTCTGTTCAGATCTCAACAGAGGTTTGCAGGGTTTGTTTACAAGTCTGAATGCCATATGCTCCTCTAAGAAAAAAATATGCTAATTACCAAGGAAGAAATGGGATAAGAAAACACAGAATTGCTGCAGACCTACTATGAAAACAAGCAAGATGCTTTCTGTGCAATGGAAATCAATTTGACAAGACCACCTTCTTGTTCTTTCTTATTCAGCTGTATCTACGCAGAAATGGATAAAGAGAGAGAAAAAGCCACTTTCTAGCAATATGTAGATTGACATATTTCATCTTTTAAGTCCAAACTATCTCCCATCCTTGTTTTGGTCCTGGTTAGTTTAAAGATATAATAAGATACTGAATCAAAATCTGTGTACAAGCATCCTGATCTGAATAATTACAACAGAACAAAAAAAGCAGGTTCTTTTCCTTCAATTTGTGCTTCTTGAACCTGCTACCCTTCTCCAACTTTGCATCTTCACACTAGAACTTGTTGCTGAGGGGAAATGTCAATTTTAGTCAATCATTTGTCTTCCAAAATAACTACGGGTGTTTGAATTCAACTCTTCAGGGTTTGTTCTTTTCTCCACCTGGTTTGAGATTACAGACAATGCTTTAAGAGGATAAAAAGAATAGAAAGAAAGAAGGAAACTACATAGCTTTTCTATCCAAAAACACATGAACTAGACGTTCCAACGGCTGGCGACCTGCTCCAGTCCTCTTGCCTGGAAACTCCCATGGACAGAGGAGCCTGGTGGGCTGCCGTCTATGGGGTCACACAGAATCAGACATGACTGACGCGACTTAGCAGCAGCAGTAGCAGCAGACGTTCCGACACAGTGAGCTGTGCCTTAAAGCAGAGTTTTCTTACCAAGGCACTTTCCTCTATGCCGTATATACACCCACGACTCTTCAAATGCAAGTGTCTACACAGAACTTCCTCCAGGAAAAAACAAAGACAGAAACCTGAGGCAAGGTGTCTAATAGCCATTTATAGTTTGGTATCTCCAAAGGTTTGGACCTATACTGGCAGTCTAAAACCAAGGCTAGCCCTCAGCACTTTTGTAAAGTAAGCTAACAGGCAATTAGGTTTATTTTATTTTGTTGGCAGACCTAAAATAAGTAAAATACAGGCAAACTTTTAGCAAATGACCCCTTAATGAGGTTAAAAACTTTTGGAAGCTAACTCTACTTCTACTCAGTTTAGCCTAATAATTACAAAAATTCCAAAAGAATGAACACATTTAGCCATACTGTTTCCCATGGGAAAGCTATGATTTTTCCCACACAAAGATCCCCATTTCCTTAGCTCTCAATATTTTATCCACCAAGGAGTCAGAATGGCGTACAGTTTTGGAGTCATACAGATCCAAGTTCAAGTCCAATATATTTTATAACATAGACTACTCTCGATCTCAGTTTCTGCATCTTCAAAATGGAGTTGATAATTTTGCAGGAGCATCATGAGTGTTTGGGGTATGTTTTCTCCCCACTTACTTGCCTTTGCCCAGAGGGAGGATATGACCTCTCCCTCTCTCTCCAGCAAGAAGATGACTATTGGGTGAAACAAATACTGTCTTCAAGTTGGCAAATTCAACAACAGCATAAAGGGTCTCCTGCAATGGCACCCCACTCCAGTAATCTTGCCTGGAAAATCCCCTGGATGGAGAAGCCTGGTAGGCTGCAGTCCATGGGGTCGCTGAGGGTCGGACACAACTTAGCGACTTAACTTTGACTTTTCACTTTCGTGCATTGGAGAAGGAAATGGCAACCCACTCCAGTGTTCTTGCCTGGAAAATCCCATGGATGGAGAAGCCTGGTGGGCTGCCATCTATGGGGTCGCACAGAGTCGGACACAATTGAAGTTAGTTAGCAGCAGCAGCAGGGAAATGTTCAGTAGGTTCTGTGATACAGTAAGAATTAAAACACAAAAGTCAATACCTGTGGCAGAACAAGACCTGGTTTTGTATGGGAATAGGGTGATGCAATAGACATGAACTTGGGCAAACTTCGGGAGATGGTGAAGGACAGGGAGGCCTGGGGCACTGCAGTCCATGGGGTTGCAGAGAGTCGGACAACAGGGGGACTGAACAACAACAGCAGGATGGAACTTTATGTACTGTCATGAGGTCATCCCTCAGTGCCATCCTAAATAAACCCACAGTTGTGGGCTACTTTAATTTTGTGGGGACTTCCCCTTGCCAAGACTGACAAAAGCACCAAATTTCAGGCACACATCTGTTTGCTGGTTAGATAAGAAAACAAAACAAAAGTAACCTTAAGCAAGTCCAGGATATCATTCTTGACAATCCTCAAATCTGGTTGGATTTTGTAGTTGGGAGTCACTCTCCAAGAAGCTCTACATCCTGGTAGCCAATGGAGTGACTTTATAATTGTCCCAGATGAAAAAATGTGGTAGCAAACTCCAAGAGAGTTTTTAATCACTAGACCATAAGTTCATTAAGCATAGGTGTATTTACCATTGTACACCCTGTGTATACAATGCCAAAGAAAAGCAATGCCAGAAAATGCTCAAACTACCTCACAGTTGTACTCATCTCACATGCTAGTAAAGTAATGCTCAAAATTCTCCATGCCAGGCTTCAGCAATACATGAACCGTGAACTTCCAGATATTCAAGCTGGTTTTAGGAAAAGCAAAGGAACCAGAGATCAAATTGCCAACATCCGCTAGATCATTGAAAAAACAAGAGACTTCCAGAAAAACATCTATTTCTATTTCTACCTATGATTCTAAAGTTGAAACCCCAGTACTTTGGCCACCTCATGCGAAGAGTTGACTCATTGGAAAAGACTCTGATGCAGGGAGGGACTGGGGGCAGGAGGAAAAGGGGACGACTGAGGATGAGATGGCTGGATGGCATCACTGACTCGATGGACGTAAGTTTGAGTGAACTCCGGGAGTTGGTGATAGACAGGGAGGCCTGGTGTGCTGCGATTCATGGGGCCGCAAAGAGTCGGACACGACTGAGCGACTGAACTGAACTGAACTGACCCTGTGTATATACTACAGTTCCCAGCACATCATAAGTGTTTGATAAATAGTTTTAAATGTACTAGCTACCTAATGATTGAACAAACTATTGCAGCTTTCCCTCCTCTAATCTTGGGTCAGTCAGTTCAGTCAGTTCAGTTGCCCAGTCGTGTCTGACTCTTTGTGACCCCAGGAAACGCAGCACGCCAGGCCTCCCTATCCATCACCAACTCCCGGACTTCACTCAGACTCATATCCATCGAGTCCGTGATGCCATCCAGCCATCTCATCCTCTGTCGTCCCCTTCTCCTCCTGCCCCCAATCTCTCCCAGCATCAGGGTCTTTTCCAATAAGTCAGCTCTTCGCATGAGGTAGACAAAGTACTGGAGTTTCAGCTTTAGCATCATTCCTTCCAAAGAAATCCCAGGGCTGATCTCCTTCAGAATGGACTGGTTGGATCTCCTTGCAGTCCAAGGGACTCTCAAGAGTCTTCTCCAACACCACAGTTCAAAAGCATCAATTTTTTGGTGCTCAGCCTTCTTCACAGTCCAACTCTCACATCCATACATGACCGCAGGAAAAACCATAGCCTTGACTACAGTGCATATAATAGCATTGTACAAGGATGTTCACAGCAGTGTCATGCAAGAATGCGTATTTAAAATAGCCAAGAATGGGAAATAAGCCAAATGTTCATCAACAGGTGAATGAATAAACATATTGTAGTATATTTCACTTTCACTTTTCACTCTCATGCATTGGAGAAGGAGATGGCAGCCCACTCCAGTATTCTTGCCTGGAGAATCCCAGGGACGGAGGAGCCTGGTGGGTTGCCATTTCTGGGGTCACACAGAGTCAGACATGACTGAAGCAACTTAGCAGCAGCAGCAGTGTATTTACACAATGGTATACTATTTAGCAATCAAAAGGAACATACTTCTGCTATGTGAAATAACATGATGTCCTGTACTTCATATAAATGAAATAATACAATATGTAATCTGGCTTATTTTGATCAATGTAATGATTTTGACATCTATGCTAGGATTGCTAGAGTCTGTTTGCAACAGTTCACAACAACTGATTGTGTATATTCTTCCCAACTCTACATTCAATGGTGTCACATTGGTAGTTCAAAATTGGCTATGGTGGGAGTATTTATATGATGGAAATTAGCAAATGGACATAAATCTGAGGAGGTGGAGAACCCCAAAAAACTGATATTTTATTTCAATCTTTTTTAAGTTAAAAAGATGCAGAAGTCCCAGTATCTTTCACCAGCTTATCTTCTGATATTTGCACATTCAAACCATCTCTGAAAATGCACCTAGGATCAGTGATCCTACTCTTAGATGCCTTATGCATAATGGACTTAGAGTCTGTACAAACTCAGCTCAGCCAAGCTGTCCATACAGGGTGAATGCCTAGTTTGCACCACCATCCTCCAAAAGACTCCTAAAGATCTAAAGATATGGATGTGTCAGACACTAATCCCTAGTTGTGTGAGCCAGTTCCTTTAGAAGTAACTTTTGTTTTATGCTTTTGAGGTTAGTAGTGGAAACGTCTTGGTGATGAAAGAAATCACATTCCTCACTGCATTGCCTTACCATCCTTCACTGTAATCTCTTCTTACCTTGCTCCTCAAATCCATAATTCTATAACCTGGACCCAAACTTAAGTTCCAGACTTGACATTTTCCTTGGCTGTCAGCCCTTGGCTTCTGGAGTCAGATCACTCTAGAGAGCTGTGACTTGATTGACACTAAGTATCCACAAGTAGAAAGAGCTTTTTTATCTTTGAATAACTCATCCAGTAAGTCATATCATGAGCCACAGTACAACTTCCCACAGTATTGCTCTGAATAAAAATGCAAATTTCACTAATGAAAGAAAGCAAAGATGACATAAACAGATGGAGAGATATTCCATGTTCCTGGGTAGGAAGAATCAATATTGCGAAAATGAATATACTACCAAATGCAATCTACAGATCCAACGTGATCCCTATCAAATTACCAATGGCATTGTTCACAGAACTAGAACAAAATACTTCACAATTCATACAGAAACACACAAGATCCTGAATAGCCAAAGCAGTCTTGAGAAAGAAGAATGAAGCTGAAGGAATCAAGCTCCCTAAATTTAAGTTATACTATAAAGCTACAGTCATCAAGACAGTATGGTACTGGCACAAAAACAGGAATATAGACCAATGGAACAAGATAGAAAGTCCAGAAATAAATCCATGCACCCATGGGTACCTTATTTTTGACAAAGGAGGCAATAATATACAATGGGGCAAAGACATCCTCTTCAATAAATGGTGCTGGGAAAACTAAACAGCCACATGTAAAAGAATGAAATTAGAACACCTCAACACCACACACAAAGATAAACTTAAAATGGATTATAGACCTAAATGTAAGACCAGAAACTATGAAACTCTTAGAGGAAAACAAAGGCAAAACACTCGATCACATAAATCAAAGTAAGATCCTCTATGAACCACCTCCTAGAGTAATGGAAATAAAAACAAAAGTAAACAAGTGGGACCTGGTTAAACTTAAAAGAAACTATAAGCAAAGTGAAAAGACAACCCTCAGAATGGGAGAAAATAATAACAAGTGAAAAAACTGACAAAGGATTGATTTCCAAAATATACAAGCAGCTCATATAACTCAATACCAGAAAAACAAACAACCCAATCAAAAAGTGGGAAAAAAGACCTAAACAGACATTTCTCCCCAGATGACATACAAATGGCTAACAAACACATGAAACGATGCTCAACAACACTTATTATTAGAGAAATGCAAATCAAAACTACAATGAGATATCACCTGACACTGGTCAGAATGGCCTTCATCAAAAAGTCTACTAACAATAAATGCTGGGGAGAGTGTGGAGAAAAGGGAACACTCTTGTACTGTTGATGGGAATGTAAATTGATACAGCCACTATGGAAGACAATATGGAGATTCCTTAAAAAATTATAAATAAAATCACCCACATGACCCAGCAATCCCACTCCTAGGCATATACCTTGAAGAAACCAAAATTGAAAGAGACACATGTATCCCATTGTTCATTGCAGCACTATCTACAATACCTAGAACATGGAAACAACCTAGATGTCCATTGACAGATGAATGGATTACAAAGTTGTGGTATATATATACAATGGAATATTACTCAGCCATAAAAAGAAATGCATTTGAGTCACTTCTGATGAGGTGGATGAACCTAGAATCTATTATACAGAATGAAGTGAGTCAGAAAGAGAAAGATAAATACCATATTCTAACACATATATATGGAACCTAGAAAAATGCTAACTGAAGAATTTATTTACAGGGCAACAATGGAGAAACAGACATAGAGAATAGATTTATGGACATGGGGAGAGGGTGAGATGTATGGAAAGAGTAACATGGAAACTTACATTACCATATTTAAAATAGATAGCAAAAGGGAATTTGCTGTATGGCTCAGGAAACTCAAAAAGGGGCTCTGTATCAATCTAGTGGGGTGAGAGGGGAGGGAAATGGGAGAGAGTTTCAAAAGGGAGGGGATATGTGTATCAGTTCAGTTCAGTCGCTCAGTCATGTCCGACTCTTTGCAACCCCATAAATTGCAGCATGCCAGGCCTCCCTGTCTATCACCAACTCCCAGAGTTCACTCATACTTACATCCATTGAGTCAGTGATGCCATCCCGCCATCTCATCCTCTGTAGTCTCCTTCTCTTCCTGCTCACAATCCCTCCCAGCATCAGAGTCTATTCCAATGAGTCAACTCTTCACATGAGGTGGTCAAAGTACTGGAGTTTCATTCAGCTTTAGCATCATTCCTTCCAAAGAACACCCAGGACTGATTTCCTTTAGGATGGACTGGTTGGATCTCCTTGCAGTCCAAGGAACTCTCCAACACCACAGTTCAAAAGCATCAATTCTTTGGTGCTCAGCTTTCTTCACAGTCCAACTCTCACATCCATACATGACCACTGGAAAAACCATAGCCTTGACTAGACGGACCTTTGTTGGCAAAGTAATGTCTCTGCTTTTCAATTTGCTATCTAGGTTGGTCATAACTTTTCTTCCAAGGAGTAAATGTCTATTAATTTCATGGCTGCAGTCACCATCTGCAGTGATTTTGCAGCCCAAAAAAATAAAGTCTGACACTGTTTCCACTGTTTCCCATCTATTTCCCATGAAGTGATGGGACCAGATGCCATGACCTTAGTTTTCTGAATGTTGAACTTTAAGCCAACTTTTTCACTCTCCTCTTTCACTTTCATCAAGAGGCTTTTTAGTTCCTCTTCACTTTCTGCCATAAGGGTGGTGTTATCTGCATATCTGAGGTTATTTATATTTCTCCCAGCAATCTTGATTCCAGCTTGTGCTTCTTCCAGCCCAGCGTCTCTCATGATATGTGTATACTTATGGTTAATTCATGTTGAGGTTTGATAGAAAACAGCAAAATTCTGTAAAGCAATTATCCTTCAATAAAAAATAAATTAATTTTTAAAAAAACACAAATTTCCATTTGTATTTCTAAGCCATTGCTGTTTTTAATGATTAATAGTTAAATATCACTTCACAGCTTACAAAATGCTTTCATCTGTTGTCTCTTTTAGTCTTCATAGCAATCCAAATAAATAAGTAATATAGTTATTATCCCTAAATAGATGAGGAAACAGAGGCAGGAAAAAGGTTAAATCTCAGAGCTGTTTAGCTATGACCAAGGATCTCAATCTAGTGCTTCTATTTACCATGTAGTTGATCTTGGAAAATGTGTGGCGGCTTCAGCTTTGTGAAACGTATATAGTGATTTCAATCTTATGAAAAGTATATAATGGCTTCAGTCTTTTGAAGTATGCATGCTGGCTTCAACCTTATGACTTTGAAGCATCTCCAAGGCTTCAAGACACCTAAATAACTAAAATATCTAATGACAGGCAATATGCATTGCCATGACTCTTCCTAAACTCTATTAAAATGGAATTGTAGGGAGGCAGGGGAGAGGTTAGTGGTATTTAACTTTATTTCAACAATTTTTATTACAAAATAATGTTATTTATCATTAAAAAATAAATCTTATATGACTCTTTACTTCAGTCCCTTCTCTGTGTATCCTTCCAGAAAGAGTATTTACAGATACAAGAAAGCTCACTGTGTCACCGTCCAGGGCTGCCCAAGTACTGCACATGTTGGGCTTTCCCTTCCTGATTCCAGTGTGCTTCTGGAAATCAAAGACCTTGCATTACATTTCTAGGAAAGAGGAAACCACATGGGGCAATAAGACGAGACTGGAAAAAATAACGTCACAGCAAAAAGAGGTCACAACTGCTGAACAATCTATATGCCATGTGCAGGCAGCTTTCCATGAAAGACTCTCACCAGAGCCATAATATGGAAACAGCCCAGCAGTCTTTCAGCACAGGCTATGGGTGGTATTCCCTGGATGGCCACGAATGGTCTGTACTGGCAGGCTCCCACAGGAGTCCCTGCTGCCTGCGACTGGCAGTACCTTGCTGTCTGCACTGGTAACTCTGCTGCCCCACATATCATTCCTACAAATCCAGTCCCCTCACCTCAGGTCCCACCAACCTCTTTCGGAGTCCTTTCCCGCTCATTTTTCTTCCATCTCTACTATCGCAAATGAATCTCAGTTGCTTGCGTCCATCGCCTAGCTCTCTATTGGGTTATTCCTCTTTTTCTTATTGATTTATAAGCATTCTTTTCATATTAATGGAATTTGTTTCTTTTTCCCACCTTTGCTGAAGTTATTCTTCCCCAGTATTTGTCTCTTAACTTTTTAAGTAGTGATTTTTTTTCTTTTAAGTCTTTTTTTCTTTTAAGTCTTCAATTTTCACTAGTCAAATGTGTCTCTTACTTTATGATGTCTAGATTTTGTGTCAAGATACAAAAAAGACTTCCTTGTTTTAATTTTCTAAATTATTTTGTCCAGTGTTTCTTACAGTTTGTATGTAAGAAATTTTATGTAAAAAGATTTATTTTTTACATTCAATATTTGATAGGTCTACAACTTATTTCAGCTATGGAGTAAGTTAGTGATACAACTATTTTCAGATAGCTAGCCAAAACTCCAACATTTTTGCTGAATAATGGATATCTGTTCCCCTAATTTGAAATCCCAACACGCTAAATTCCTTACACATGCGGGTCCATTTCTTGACTTTCATTTCTATTTTTTTGGTCTGTGTAGTTTCAAAGTTATAAAATTGCTATAACTATAATCACAGCATTCCTGGCCCCATCCCTGATTTTCAGTCTTTTGCCTCATAATTTGCTGGTTCTTTCTCTGTCTCAACCCCATGATAAACTTCAGTATCATTTTGCATGGTGTTTGACCTCAGGAATGCAGCAAGAAATGGAAAATGAGAGGCTAGTTCCTGCTAATGAGATATCATATAGACTGTAGACCTTGATCCACAGACTGTAATTAGTTTCCTTCATTTTTATAGTAGGTTTTTATAGTTTATGTAGTACAGCAGGCCTGGACTCACAATTGACCATGGCCAATCATTCACCAGCCAGTCTTAGCACATGATTTAATTGCTCCTTCAGTTGTTGGCAAGCAAGGGGCCCATATGAAACCAGCTCTAAGCTAGACTATAGGCAACAGGGAAACCTGGATACATTGCTCCTGCCACTGCAACACTGGTGAGCAGCACAAGTGAATGTGAGAGGGAACAGTCAATGAATATTACATTTGCCATTTAGAAAGCACAGGGCTAAGAGAAACTACACTCCTTTTCTCATCTCCAAGGCAAGCAACCAAAGTCGTTACCTTGTTTCCTACGTTAAAGGGCAAATAAATGGGCTATTCAAAATGGCTTTGTATTCAGAATGGCTTAAACCAACTTGGAGTGGAGGAAATGGAGAATTTGACTTGCACACTCCTAAGTAGGTCTGGTGTACATTTACTAGGAAGTTATCTCCTTCCCCACTATGGAGAACACTCACAGGTATTGCAATAATACAGTTTTACCAACTAGATTTCTTTTTTTAGAAAAAATATAAAATTTGGGTTTTTTTATGAAGTGTAGTTGGAAAATCTCATTGTGAACTCCACATCGAAGGTGATTCTGCAAGTTCTAATCTAAAATTGGAAAAAAAAATTCAGAGTAGGAGCAAATGGCACATCTGCACAATGGAAGCAAGATGCCTTCCCCAGGCTATAGTCTTTATCTGTGAAACTGAAGCATCCAAACAGTCACAATGTTGTTATGAACTACCAGAACTAGGGCTGCTTCCCCGACACCAAGCAAAGTTTTATTTGGGTTTTCTCATCACAGTGAAGTGGAAGTTTAAAACCAAATGCTTCTATTTGCCTCTTCTTTCCTGACATATACAGCACTAAACAATATTCAAATAATGCCTCCCAACTCCCAGGCATCTGTTGAAGTTGGGACATTCTGCATATAAGACCCCTCTAGACTGCCTCTCTTGGTCTTAGGAATGGCTGTCAGGAAAACTTTTGTTCTCAGACGACAGCCAAGCTCCAAGGTGGCAGGCGTCCAATTGCTTCAAGTGGGAAAAAGACTACTTTCTTTTTTGTTACCTCCACTGAAGCAGAAATTGGGAGGTTGTAGGGGTCTTACCGGAAAAGGAAATGGCAACCCGCTCCAGTGTTCTTGCCTGGAGAACCCCAGGGACGGGGGAGCCTGGTGGGCTGCCGTCTATGGGATCGCACAGAGTCAGACACGACTAAAGCGACTTGGCAGCAGCAGCGGCAGCAGGGGTCTTATGCCATTTAAGCCAAGATTTATGGTACTATCAATCTCAAATTTCTTGATTTGTTCAATGCACTGAAAAGCAAGTTCTACTCTGTTCACTAATAGAACAGTAGAGAGTAAACAGGCATAATTTCTTGATAATGACTGGCTTTTTGTAATCCTATGGCTTCCCTGATAGCTCAGTTGGTAAAGAATCTGTCTGCAATGCAGAAGACCTGTGTTCGATCCCTGGCTTGTGAAGATCCCCTGGAGAATAGAAAGGCTACCCACTCCAGTATTCTGGCCTGGAGAATTCCATGGACTGTATAGTCCAGGGATTTGCAAAGAATTGGACACGACTGAGTGAATTTCACTTCACTCTTTGTAATCCTTGGACAAACATTACATGAGTTCTTCCCTTGCTGCCATATGTATAAGAAACATACGCATATCTTTTGAAAGAGACTTACAGATCCACTTCTAGTACTTCACAGTTGTGGTCAGTTTACTAACTTCAAAATAACATTAAGAGTCCCCAGATACACATGCCCTTTAACCCAGTAATTTCACTTCCAGGATTTTATCCAAAGTGCAAAATTAGTAAGTCAAAGAAAACAAAAATTATATATGTCAAAAATTATTTTAACAATAAAAAAAGAAAACAACTAAAATGCCTAACAGTTATTTAACTGTTGACCTATAGGACAAATTATTACACAGCTGTAAAGAGAATGTTTTCAAACACTAATCAATGATATAGAGAGATATGTACCAAAACAAATGTATTTATTAAAATATTTACAGAGTATCTATAAATGCATCAGTTCAGTTCAGTTCAGTCGCTCTGTCATGTCCAACTCTTTGCGATCCCATATATCACAGCACGCCAGGCCTCCCTGTCCATCACCAACTCCTGGAGTTCACTCAAACTCACGTCCATCAAGTCAGTGATGCCATCCAGCCATCTCATCCTCTGTCATCCCCTTCTCCTCCTGCCCCCAATCCCTCCCAGCATCAGAGTCTTTTCCAATGAGTCAACTCTTCACATGAGGTGGCCAAAGTACTGGAGTTTCAGCTTTAGCATCAGTCCTTCCAAAGAAATCCCAGGACTTGATCTCCTTCAGGATGGACTGGTTGGATCTCCTTGCAGTCCAAGGACTCTCAAAAGTCTTCTCCAACACCACAGTTTAAAAGCATCAATTCTTCAGCACTCAGCCTTCTTCACAGTCCAACTCTCATATCCATACATGACCACTGGAAAAACCATAGCCTTGACTAGACGGACCTTTGTTGGCAAAGTAATGTCTCTGCCTTTGAATATGCTATCTAGGTTGGTCATAACTTTTCTTCCAAGGAGAAAGCATCTGTTAATTTCATGGTTGCAGTCACCATCTGCAGTGATTTTGCAGCCCCAAAAAATAAAGTCTGACACTGTTTATACTGTTTCCCCATCTATTTCCCGTGAAATGATGGGACCGGATGCCATGATCTTCGTTTTCTGAATGTTGAGCTTTAAGACAACTTTTTCACTCTCCTCTTTCACCTTCATCAAGAGGCTTTTTAGTTCCTCTTCACTTTCTGCCATAAGGGTGGTGTCATCTGAATATCTGAGGTTATTGATATTTCTCCTGGCAATCTTGATTCCAGCTTGTGCTTCTTCCAGTCCAGCGTTTCTCATGATGTACTCTGCATATAAGTTAAATAGTGTTCATTAAAAGTTCAATATATAAATCCAACTTTCTCCTAAGTCCCCTCAATTTATTTACAGGAGAGGACTCATTATCCAAGGGCTCATTAGATCTTTTTCAAAATAATATCCTTTATTTGGCTTAATAGATCGTTTGCAGCTTAAATTTTTTTCTTTTTTTAATTGAAGTATGATTGATTTACAATATTATGTTAGCTTCAGGTGTACAGCAAAGTGATTGGGAGATACATATACAAATATATATATTCTTTTTCTGATTCTTTTCCATTGTAGTTTATTATAAGATAGTGAATATAGTTCCCTTTGGGTATCATTAGCTCTTGACTTAAAAGTTACAAACCCTCAGGCTTCCATCTGCTGAATACCCCTTGAAGTGAAAGTGATAGTTGTTCAGTCATGTCTGACTTTGGGACCCCAGGGAATGTAGCCTTCCAGCCTCCTCTGTCCATGGAATTCTCCAGGCAAGAATACTGGAGTGGGTTGCCATTCCCTTCTCCGGGGGATCTTCCTGACCCAGGGATGGAATCCAGGTCTCCAGCATTGCAGGCAGATTCTTTACCATCTGAGCCACCAGGGAAGCCCCTTGCTGCTGCTGCTGCTAAGTCGCTTCAGTCGTGTCTGACTGTGCAACCCCACAGACGGCAGCCCACCAGGCTCCCCCATCCCTGGGATTCTCCAGGCAAGAACACTGGAGTGGGTTGCCATTTCCTTCTCCAATGCATGAAAGTGGAAAGTGAAAAGTGAAAGTGAAGTCGCTCGGTAGTGTCTGACTCCTTAGCGACTCCATGGGCTGCAGCCTACCAGGCTCCTCTGTCCATGGGATTTTCCAGGCGAGAGTACTGGAGCAGGGTGCCACTGCCTTAGGAGAACTCAAAAAGCACGGAGATTCTCCAAGATGGAGACCATGGGCAGGGCCCAGGCTGGGGTGGATGCATTTTCCCTCTTAGCCTGGAACTCCATGCTCCCTTGTAGCAATCAGGAACTGCGAATGGCAATGAAACAAAGAAACAGAAAATAGCCAGAAATTCCACATACGACTTCTGCTCACGTCTCATTGGTAAGAAGTTTGTCATATGGCCACATCCAGCCTCAAGGGAACCTGGGAAATGTATATTATAGTTGGATGGCCATGTACCCCAGAAGAAGAGTAGAATGAATTTTGAGGTCAACCAGTAGTCTACCACATCTCATTATATACAATAAAAAATAGAAAACAAAAGAAGGAAATATACCCATTCATGGTGGCCATCTCTAGCATGGTTTGGTGTAATTTTTCTCTTTCCACTTTCTAAATTTTCTAAACTTTCTACAGTTATCTATTTCATTCATAAGATAATGATAAACATTATTAATTTAAAAGAAAAAAGACTAGAAATTAATATTCTGAAATATTATCAGAAGTTGTCTTTGAAAAATGATACTATGCGTAATTTTTTCTTTATATATTTTCTAAATTTTTTATAATCTATTTGGAGTCTTAGAAAGTAGTTCACCAAATGTCTTAGTTCCTACAAGGGCAGGTAGAAATAGTGTTATGGCCTATATTTGGGTTTCACACATGGTCACAATTACAGTGTTCTTCTGTCAGAGCCCTCTGTTTTCTTTGTTTTAAAATAGAAAGGAAGCTTGTTTGTGTATCACTCTCAGTAAAATGGTGAACAACATGAAATTTTTCAACCTGCCCCCCAAAGCTACTGTTTTAAGCAATTAGTCTGTTCAATTCTAGAATGGAAGCTATATTCAACTGCTAACTAATTTCTTCCTAGTAGATTACAATTCTCCCCATCTACATAACAACTTCTCACCTCCCTGCTCAGCTACCCTCTTGGAGTTTTGCTGGCTCTTCCAGCCTCATCCTTAGCATATATGTGTTACATTCTAGTAGGTTTATCTCACTGAATTAAGTCCACCCCCACCCACCCACCTTGGTTTGTCTGTAGAAGGCTCAAGATGTCATCTTTCCCAGTATAACGAAATTTCAATGAGACATGTTTGAAGACCTGAAAAAATAAACCCTGAATAATCAAACCATAGAGACTGAAAGAGTAAGAAATTAAAATATTAGGGAAGAAATAGGATTCTCCCAGTAACGCTTAAACCATAAAAGTAACACTTTGCTCAAAGACAACTCTGTTTAGGAGCATGTACAACAGAGAAAAATTAAGGAAAGCAAACTTCAAAGAAAGAAAACAGTAAGCATCAGTACAGTGGAAATGTTATAAAATTGCAAAATACTTCTTTTTTTTTTTTTTTTTTCTGCTTCTTGCTTACCTTCTTACACCTGGAATACTACACACCTGAACATCACAGGAAATCCAAATATCATTACCAAAAAAAAAAAAAACCACTAATAGAAACATCATCTCTCAGTATTTATAAGAACAAAAACTCCACCTTCACTTTTTCAGGGCACAACTGATATGGTTCATAGTATGGCATTCTACTCTGTGAGTCCCACCAGATGATTTAATTGATATAGGAATATGTATTTATTTAAGCACGTGTATCAGAATCACTCTGCATTAGGGATACCGAGCTCCTAGATAACTGGTGTACACCTTCTCGGGGTACCTGACCTATGTGATGGTTGATTACGCAGGGAAGAAAGAAGAGAGGAGAGATGATGACAAATAGGAATGTAGTTATGTTTCACTTCTTATCTTACATTAAAGTTCCAAAATATCTTCTTTCTTCTCCATCTCCCACCTACAAAACCTACTGACTGCTCTACTCTAGCTCATTTACTTTCTCCTTCAATTTCTTCTTTCTTCCCTAAGAAACATAAATTACATTGATTCCTGACAGCTGTTCTGCATCTCTTTGTAAAGACTGAGACAAAAAATCAGCTAAATCTGACATATTTATCTGCCAAATTATCCTGGGATTTTGTATTTATAACTACTATTTTATTTATAACATAAAAGAGTAAGTTTTTATTTATTTCCCTACTTCCAGGTTTCATTTTCGTCCCCTAGACTATCATATATGAAATGAAAGTGAAACTTAGTCGCACAATTGTGTAGAACTCTGCAATTCAGAGTCAACTCTAATGGATTGCAACCTGTCCGTCCCCTCTGTCCGTGGAATTCTCCAGGCAAGAGTACTGGAGTGGGTTGCCATTTTCTCCTCCAGGGGATCTTCCCGACTCAGAGATCGAACCTGGGTCTCCTGCATTGCAGGCAGATTCTTTACCAACTGAGCCACTAGGGCAGCCCCATCATCTATGAAATACAATAGACAACTAAGATATAGGTAGATACCTTATAATTTTAAAAAAAAAAAGAAAGATGAAGAAGAGGAGGAAGGGGGGAACTTGCTTGAAACACCCAGAAACTCAAGGCTTTGTAGAATAATCTAAAGATTAGTGCTATCTTTGTAGACATGGCTTCTTACAATCCCTAACCCTTTAACACTCTCCAGGCCTTAGAGCTTTTGGACTTCTGAATTAGGAATTATGTTTGCATTCCTATCAGTAAATTCCCTTGAAAATGTTAAACTTGGCAATTGTGCTAGCTAAAGTCATCACTGTCTAGAAAACATTTTAACAATAGCCTTTGTTGCAGTTTATTTTTCAGTTTAGTTCAGTTCAGTCGCTCAGTCGTGTCCGACCCTTTGCGACCCCATGAATCGTAGCACACCAGGCCTCCCTGTCCATCACCAACTCCCGGAGTCCACTCAGACTCACGCATGAGTTAATATGTTAGGTCACCACCAATTTTTGACTGAACTAGGAATCCTTTCTTTCTAGCAAATGGGTCTTCCAGGAGAGAACAGCTATCCAGAATGACATGTTTGATGTTATTAAAACAGATTTCTTTGTTTTACTAGAGCCTTCATCCACTGTCTCCTATAGGAGACATTGTTCTCTCCAAAGGAAAACAGTCCCCATTGGTTCCAGGGGACAGAAAAGCAGAGAGGTTAGATGGGGAATGAGGCTAAGTCATTTAAATGATAGCCTCCTTTCTAAAACAGAAAGAAAGTATCATTGCTATTTTTTTATAATAAGGAGAAGGCAAATTCTTGATATAAATTTTGCAAATCTGTGAACTGATAATAAATTGTTAATCAAGGCTAAGATTTTTTTAAGATAAGCTCTATGAAATTATGAATACAGAACATGTAGAGGAAATTTACTTGCTATTGCCATCTGGAAGGCAAACTTGGAAGGTCAAAGACATCTAAGCCTGGAAAAATGTAGATGAGGCAATACGATGAATAGCTGCTCCTTTTGCAAACGCTGTTGATTTTCTTAACAACTAGCAATTGTAGACTTTTTATTGGATGCTTTCTTGATCATTGTTTATAGCAGAATACGGTGAAAGACTCTAAATATGCAGATGGGTTTTGGAACAGTAGATTTTAAGGGGGAAATGTCAAATTTTTTAAATAAATCTGAAGAGGGAACACACACAGGATAATTCACTTTGACCTTCAAAACTAACTATATATTCTGAAATAAAATAAAGTTCACATTGGCTTCAGTGTATTAAATCCTGCCTAGATTTGCATGGCCCTAATACAATAAGATTAAAAATATTCTATCACTGTTTATCCTTTGTGATCAGTTGTTTATCCCGTGTTAAACAAATATTGTGGGAAGAATAGATGGGAACAGGCTCCAAAACCGTTCCTTGGATGCTCATCAACAGAAACACAGAGACAGCCGAGCTCAGAACTTGGACAGATAAAATCCAACAGGAAAACCAAAAGGAAACTGACTAGAATTTTAAATCTTTTAACAATGAATAGAGTCGTGGGATTACTGGTATCAGCGCAAACCTGATGCTGCGGAAAATAACTTTGGATTTTTTTTTATTCCAAAAAATAAATATATCAACTTGACTTTCCAAGGAGATCCTTAATGATACATGTGCCAAGGAAATGTATGCATGTATATATATAATGTGTTTTATATATAGTCTTTTTTGAAAAAAAGCAAGAGAAAAAAAAAACATGAAGAACATATAACATATGGCATTCCCTATCGCCTCAGCTGGTGTTTGCCATTTCCTGCTTGTAACTTTCTTAATTTTACATCTTCTCCTCAATTTCAATATACTAGACATTTTAATCAGATTTGCAAGCTGGCCTTCCCGGTTTTTTCATGTGCTGCTCCAGCTCCTATTAATCTTTTCAGTTATATGACTAGGCCTATTTGATTTGAAGAAAAGCTAATAATTACAATGCCTAGGGCGTCTTCATGAATAATCAATAATGTGCTCAATGTGATGTGGCTGTCTGGGAAGCTATGCTCAGATGCAGAAAGCAATCAAATAAAAATGTATTCTAACATTTTAATCAAATTTTATGGGATGAGTATACGTGATGTTAGTGAAAGTAAAAACCAATGAGTGGCGTGCAGGCAGCTGATGAAACAAAAAATATAACTGACTTCAAGTAGCTTAAGTATTGGCCCTTGGAGTTGGGTCTCAATTTTGTTAACTTCTGGCCCCAGCCAAAGCTAGGCCACATAATAAAGCAGTTCTCTTTCAGAAACACAGGGAAGGAAAACTGGCCATTTTGCCTCAGGCAAATGGACTGTTATGTCCACTGTCCAAAAGCAACTAACACAGAGTTCCAGGGCTCTAGGCTAGCTGATGCTGAAGCTGAAGAAGCTCCAACACTTTGGCCACCTGATGCAAAGAGCTGACTCACTAGGAAAGACCCTGATGCTGGGAAGGATTGAGGGGGGATGGAGAAAGGGGTGACAGAGGATGAGATGGTTGGATGGCATCATTAGCTCAATGGACATGAGTTTGAGCAAACTCCAAGAGATAGTGAAGGACAGGGAAGCTTGGAGTGCTGCAATCCATGGGGTCACAAAAAGTTGGAGATGAGTTAGTGACTGAACAACAGGCTGGCAAACCTGCCTCCCCAGTTTCAAGGTCAAAAAGTGAAAGCAAACCAAAACAAGGCAAAAAGTGAAAGCCATTCAACCAATTCTAGAATAAATGCCAAGTTGTTCTTAACTAGAAATCAGAGTTACTGGGAAATGTTAGCAAATCATAGTGATACCCCATTCCAAGCATCTTACTGCAGCCCTAAGAGCTACAGAGTTCTTACAGTTTACTTCAGCAATTACTCCAAAGAGTATAGGCAAATGCATAGAGCAACCCACTCGAAACACTCTATCAGATGCTGGCAGCAATGTCTAAGATTAGGGAATATTAGTTAAGGAATTAATGTGATCAGCCAGTGCTCAGATGCTCAGTTGTGTCCAACTCTGTGACCCCATGGATTGTAGAAGGCTCAAGATGTCATTCTTGATGTTCAATTCTAGAATGTTAGCAATTAAGAATACTCTAGTGGGTTTCCATTTCCTCCCCTGTAATCCACCAGGGCTTGATGTTAGGTTTTCCAGAGGAATTCTGAACTAATTTCTTAAAATACATATATATATATATATATACAGGAATATATATATGGGAGGCAGGAATTCCTCCCATTTTCTCAATGTCACTAATTAAGGTGGTTATTAGAGAGCTGGGATTTCACATTATTCTAAATGTCCCAGCATGTATGATTTGCAAACTCACCCTAGCATCCTAGCACCTTCTTAGTGTACCTCCTCACGAAATTTTCTAATGGAGAATATGATTGATTACCTCTTCACAAGTCCTTCTCCTCATGAGGATGATCAGGTTTTAATGTGAGTTTTACAGATACTACTAGAGAGGTTTATAAAATTTGAGAAGTGGGAGATAAGATTTTTAAAAAGATACACATTCTCTAGGCAACCAGTTTTGATATCGTTTCCATTGGATCATCTAGCCTTTTTAAAAAACATATTTATTTATTTATTTGAATGCACTGAGTCTTCAGTAGTCTTAGCCACTGGACCACCAGGGAAGTCCAGATTATCTAGCTCTGGATATAAAAGTTCATACACCAAAGTGTGAATCCACAAATACAGAACCAGGACCCCATATACCAAACAGCACAGACATACTTCTTCAGTTATAGAAATTAAAACTCTCTTCTGGTTACAAACCTCTTATTTAGATCTTTTAAATTTTTTAAACTTACTCATAAAAAGAGCTTTCATTACCTTATGTCAATGTAAAATTAATTTCTCTACAAAACAAATCAGCAGACAAATTCAAAATTAAAACATCTGAGAATCTCACATGGATCAGAGTTCCAAAACTGGTGGCTGTAATTAAAACTAGAGGTGTCAGAAAGAAATTTTAAGGCAAGAGAATCTTTAAATCTGAAATAAATCATGCCTGAATAATGCTAGATATAAGCATTTACATTAGCAAATGAAACAGGCACAAGGATAAAAATGACACAGTTAAGGAAGACTAAAACTTAGCCTGTCCTCACATATAATTCAATATTTCCATTCCTTGCTCTAAAGCCTTACCCTAGCCCAAAGAATTCGTAGGAAACTAAGACCTACGGCAATTAGGTATAACCATCTGTAAATCACCCAGAAAATGATTGAAAGTGTAGTATCAAAAGACTGACAAGAAGGAAACTCTTATGATGAGAATTTACAGCATTCAGGGGAAAAAAAAGCAGTGAAGCCAGATGTCAAAATATGTATTTAGTGACTCATAAAATTTCATTGCCCCAAAATGAAAAAAATGAATACCACAGTTAGGCAACATTTTCAGCAGATGCCCCTGAAATACTTCTAACTTTAAAATAGTTCTTTAAATCTTCTTGAAGTGCTTGCTTTCACTTATATTTCTTTTCATTTACTAACATTTTTTTATCAGTGTCCTACAGAATTAAAGACTGGATCCAGGAGAAAAATCAAGGTAAACTGAACTTCAGGTTCATCATACTCTGCTTAACCACATGTAATTCACACTAGCTCCAAACATGTCATCAGCGGGGATAAACTGGGGAATAAAACAAAAGAAGGAAATGGATCCATTTTAATCATACCCTTCTCCTCCAGCTTTATAAAAGGCAATGGACAAGGTGTACCTCTTACATTTAATGTTTTAACATTGTTTCAAAACTCTTGGCTTTAAAAAAAAAAAAAAAAAACCTGGCTTCCCTGATAGCTCAGTTGGTAAAGAATCCACCTGCAATGCAGAAGACCCTGGTTCGATTCCTGGGTGGGGAAGATCTGCTGGAGAAGGGATAGGCTACCCACTTCAGTATTCTTGGGCTTCCCTTGTGGCTCAGCTGGAAAAAAATCCGCCTGCAATGTGGGAGACCTGGGTTAAATCCCTGGGTTGGGAAGATCCCCTGAGAAGGGAAAAGGCTACCCACTCCAGTATTCTGGAAAATTCCATGGACTGTATAGTACATGGGGTCGCAAAGAGTCAGACATGACTGAGCGACTTTCACTTTCACTTAAAAAACCTGAAAAACATTGGAGAATCTGAAGAAAACACTAGGCATGAGAAGACTCTCCCCAGCCCCTCAACCCCCAGAAGACTTTAGATTCAGGTAAAAGTGGAGACCCAAGAGCCAAATCTGTCCACAGGTGTGTTTTGTTAACCAGGGTGCCTTTCCATGGAGCAACTTTGCGACCCCATGGATTGTCCCCCACCAGGCTCTTCTGTCCATGGACTTCTTCAAGCAAGAATACTGGAGTGGGTTGCCATTCCCTTCCCAGGGGGTCTTCCCAACTTAGGGACCGAACCCCAGTCTCCTGCCTTGCAGACAGATTCTTTACCATCTGAGCCACCAGGGAAGCCCTTCCGTAGAGCATCATTCCTTGGTTGCCAAAACCCCCACCACTACATATTATATTTCACAGAAGCACTTCACAATTTACTTTTTAAAAAAAACTGGAGGATAATTGCTTTACAATTCTGTGCCAGCCTCCGCTGTACAACAATATGAATCAGTCACAAGTTTACATATATCCCTCCCTCCTGAGCCCCCCACATACACAATTCTCTTATCTATCACTCACTATATACATTTCAGATTTTGACCCCTTCAAATGAAGATTTATCTTCATGCTTTCACATGAACTTAATCTTAAACTCTGTCACCTAGAACAATCATTCACTAGGTAATTCAGTTCAGTTCAGTCACTCAATCACGTCAGACTCTTTGCAACCGCATGGACTGCAGTACGCTAGGCTTCCCTGTCCATCACCAACTCCCGGAGTTTACTCAAACTCGTGTCCATTGAGTCGGTGATGCCATCCAACCAGCTCATCCTCTGTCGTCCCCTTCTCCTCCCACCTTCAATCATTCCCAACATCACGGTCTTTTCAAATGAGTCAGTTCTTCACATCAGGTGGCCAAAGTATTGGAGTTTCAGCTTCAGCATCACTCCTTCCAATGAATGTTTAGGACTGATTTCCTTTAGGATGGATTGGTTGATCTCCTTGTTGTCCAAGGGACTCCCAAGAGTCTTCTCTAACACCACAGTTAGATTATCTAATATATTTCTGCCTAGATTTTGGCATATCAGAAACATCAGAAGGGTTTCTTACAAATACAGATGCCTGAACCCCATCCCTGATCTACTGAATTAAATATCTAAGGGTGGAGGTGGGATTGGGGTGGGCGGGTGGAAATAGTCTAAACATCTACACAGGTGGATCTGATGAGCTGCGAAGGTTACAAACCATTTCTTTATTATATTCAGTAATGAAGAACTTACTGCCTCCCAACAGATTTTTGGATAACAATGTAAGAAAGTTCTTTCCTCAGGGAAACCTTAGGGTTCAGACTAGAGATGAAGAAGTGTTACCTGCCTCTTAGCCTGGGGTAGTGTGACAGTCTATCAGAGAGCCTTGTCAAAACTCGCAGGAGTTTGTTACAGAAACTATTCTCCACTTCTTCCACTTCCAGCCATATGTTTCATTCCCTACCGGCTCCGTTTTGAGAACATATTCCACCTCTATGTCCATATGAAAGCTGAAGCTACCTATTCAGGTGTTGCAGCTGTCACTAACAATATCCTGGTGATGGGATGAAATAAATTTTGCTTCAGAAACTATGAAAAGAAATCCGGTGTGCAAAAATGACACGTTATAAAATGATGAAGTACAACATCTGGCTCCAAAGTGAGTAATACAGGTGCCATTAAGGAGATAAACAGGAAGCTTCTTTATTAAATAGCAAAGTTAAATTTCCAGGCTATTTTGAACTTTCTCTACAGGTGTTGGAGAGATTAATTCTCATGCCTATTTATCAATTCAGTCAAAATAACATTACAATGAATTTCACCAGGTGTTTGGTTGACTTAGGTGAAAGAGCTGGTTATTATAACAAAAATTCATTCACATGATTGTCAACAGAAATTTACCAGCTATATGCCAAAAATATGTTATTATAATACCAAGTCAAAACTGTACATCACTTTACATCTTTCAAAGCACATGCTCACAAATAACTTTAAAGAAATCTTGAAATCCATATGATAGATGAAGAAACAAAGGCTTCTGTCAAAAATTTGCTCAGTAAGGATCAGAACCTGCACAAATCCCAGATTTCCCACATCTAAAGATGTGCTCAAGGTCTGGGGACTAGATTACAAAAGCAAGGTAAAACAAAACAACAACCAAGGTTTATCTAACCATGATTCTAGAAAATACATGATCGAACAGGACAAAATGCAGTAAAGAAAGAAAATGTGAGAAACATCTATCTCTGACTGCTTAGGGGATGTGCCAGTTTTCAAATTGAACTCTAAGATATTACTGATGGTGTAAACATCTACAACCAATCCTCAGGCCCCTCAGGAGTCAGTTGTCAAAGGCACAGATGTAGGGCAGGGACCATGAGGCCACCTTACAGGTATGTAGCCCTTTGAACAGTCACACTGAAGAGATGAGACCTATTTCCCTGCCTGGTAAATAGGAGCATGTGAGGAAATAACAGCTGAAAGGGCTCTATAGGGACTTCCCTAGTGGTCCAGTGGTTAAGAATCTGCCTTGCAATGCAAGGGATACAAGGTCAATCCCCAGCTAGAGAACTAAGATCTCATATGCCATGGAGCAAAGATCCTCTATGACACAACTTAGTCCTGTGTGTCACAACTAAGACCCAATGCAGCCAAATAAATAAATACTAAAAAGAAAAAAAAAAAAAGAGTGCAGCAGGGCTCTGTAAACCTCAGCCATAATAATGCTGGTGGTCAACCATGATGGGAGATAGAACTAAAGTTCAAGACAGATACTCGGCTCAGTAAATAAAGAACTTTGAAAATATAGTACATTATATGATCATGGAAAAAGCGAGAGAGTTCCAGAAAAACATCTATTTCTGCTTTATTTACTATGGCAAAGCCTTTGACTGTGTGGATCACAATCAACTGTGGAAAATTATTCAAGAGATGGGAATACAGACCACCTGACCTGCCTCTTGAGAAACCTATATGCAGGTCAGGAAGCAACAGTTAGAACTGGACATGGAACAACAGACTGGTTCCAAATAGGAAAAGGAGTGTGTCAAGGCTATATATTGTCACCCTGCTTATTTAACTTATATGCAGAGTACACCAGGAGAAATGCTGCACTGGAAGAAGCACAAGCTGGAATCAAGATTGCCGGGAGAAATATCAATAACCTCAGATATGCAGATGACACCACCCTTATGGCAGAAAGTGAAGAGGAACTAAAAAGCCTCTTGATGAAAGTGAAAGAGGAGAGTGAAAAAGTTGGCTTAAAGCTCAACATTCAGAAAATGAAGATTATGGCATCTGGTCCCATCACTTCATGGGAAATAGATGGGGAAACAGTGGAAACAGTGTCAGACTTTATTTTGGGGGGCTGCAAAATCACTGCAGATGGTGACTGCAGCCATGAAATTAAAAGACACTTACTCCTTGGAAGAAAAGTTATGACCAACCTAGATAGCATATTCAAAAGCAGAGACATTACTTTGCCAACAAAGGTCCGTCTAGTCAAGGCTATGATTTTTCCTGTGGTCACTTATGGACGTGAGAGTTGGACTGTGAAGAAGGCTGAGCACCAAAGAATTGATGCTTTTGAACTGTGGTGTTGGAGAAGACTCTTGAGAGTCCCTTGGACTGCAAGGAGATCCAACCAGTCCATTCTGAAGGAGATCAACCCTGGGATTTCTTTGGAAGGAATGATGCTAAAGCTGAAACTCCAGTACTTTGGCCACCTCATGTGAAGAGTTGACTCATTGGAAAAGACTCTGATGCTGGGAGGGATTGGGGGCAGGAGGAGAAGGGAACAACAGAGGATGAGATGGCTGGATGGCATCACTGACTCGATGGTCACGAGTCTGAGTGAACTCCAGGTTTTGGTGATGGACAGGGAGGCCTGGCATGCTGCGATTCATGGGGTCGCAAAGAGTCGGACACGACTGAGCGACTGAACTGACGTGATGTATTATTCCACCATGTTTGGTTCAGCATGCAAAGTTAAGTCATGGTACAGTGAGGAAGAATGTCTCTTAAATATCAAGATCTTAATGCCCTAAATGATTCAGCACCTGGATCATTAGTCTGAGACAAGGAGAAACTGACAGCAAAAACAAGGCACCCACTTTATTAAAATATATGGGGATGAAATTAGAAACAGAATGACTCCCTCTTCCTACATAATTCCTTGCTATTTAAGACATTTTACTAGAACTCAGCTATAAAATTGTTAGCAGACTGCAAATTTCTTATAGGTATAAACCACATAGTTTCATTTTATTTCACTCTCCAAATTTTATTAATTTTTACATTGATTTTTAGGATCAAGAAACTTATTCAAAATGCTATGTATCCCTATTCTAATATTTCTTAAATATATATTGCTCAGTTACTCAGTCCTGACTCTTTGCAATCCCATGGACTATAGCTTGCCAGGCTTCTCTGTCCATGGAATTTTCCAAGCAAGAATACTGGCTGCTGCTAAGTCGCTCCAGTCATGTCCAACTCTTAGTGACCCTATGGACTGCAGCCTACCAGACTCCTCCATCCATGGGATTTTCCAGGCAAGAGTACTGGAGTGGGGTGCCATTGCCTTCTCCAGGGGATCTTTCCAACCCATGGGTTGAACCCAAATCTCCTGCATCTCTTGCATTGGCATGCAGATTCTTTACCACTGTGCACCTGGGAAGCATATATATATATTTCTCCAGAACCAGCTATAAGCCTCTCAGAAAAAGTCTCACAGTTACATGGACGCTGAGCAGTAGAGTAATAACTACAGGAGGTACTCAACAGGCAGGCCTAGGAGAGCACTTTCTCCCCCAGGGCCAGCACATGGCTGGGTGATCACAGAAGATTGTTCAGGGTGTGGGCTGTCATGCTCATGAGCAGTTCACTAAGATTATGGGGGAGGAAGCTGTAACAGAGCCACTGCTAATCCAGGATTTCAGCCGGACCCCCGGCGTTTTTTCTCACTAGAACTAAGGAGAGGGGCAAGTCAGCAAAAAAAAAAAAAACTGTGTTACAAGGCCAAGGGCACTTCAGAGCTCCTTCAGCAAGAATCCAGAGGGCAGGCCAAGGCAAACATCACTCACCCATTGCCAAAAGGTTAACAGCATCTTCTCTCACCCATCTTGAGAACAAAGAAGGGAAGACTCTTGAGAAGGGGAAGGGAAAGACAAATCCAGGTTTTATAGTACCTGAAGCTTTTACAATATAAAGACTCATGTTCAGGAAAAAGAATGCAAAATAGAAATAGGAAATTGCTAGGGTGACTCCCAGGGACTTGGGAGGGTCCCAGGCAAGTGAATCTTGGAAGCATAGGCTTCTCTTAAATTCACCCCTGGGAAGGGACCCTGAAAAACTGAGTAATTACAGAAAAGAGACTGTTTTGAACCTGCAGAGAAGAAGGTATGTGTTATTGGCATAGCCAATGCGCTCTGCCATCAGTGGGAATGAGGTCTCTAGAGAACCATGAAATCAGTTGTAGGAAACAAAGTGAAAATATGAGTCTTGGTGTGTAAATTTCTACCACCTGCTACATTTTCTATGTTCAGAAATGTAAAAGTTTGTAAATCACTCAAAAAGAAATAAGCTACTAAAAGTCAAATTTGAGTTTTATAGCTGTCTGAGTTTAACCCAACACATGCCCATAACAATAGGGAATATAAACCACTTGAAAATGAAAATAATAAATGTAAGGATGATTAAGATCACCAGATATATAATTCCCACGAATATTTTTCACTTTTATTAAAATTGCACTAAAAACTACTCTAAGACAGTAGGTTCTCAGAGGACACACGAGGTTCACCCTTTTCCAACTACAAAGCTGTATAAGACTGGATTTTTAAAAATATACACTTCAACCAAAACAGCATTTCACAACAGATTGAATGCAAGAGCAGACATGCGAATCCAGCTGTCTTCTATTAAGCCAAAAAAAAAATGGAGATTTTCAAAAATGCAGAACAATGTGAGCCACTGTTCTATTTTTTTAAGAAATAATATTTGTATGTGAATGTACAATAAATATATGTTACTTATGTTAGAAATGGACTTCCCTGGTGGCTCAGACGGTTAAGCGTCTGTCTACAATACGGGAGACCCGGGTTCGATCCCTGGGTCAGGAAGATGCCCTGGAGAAGGAAATGGCAATCCACTCCAGTACTATTGCCTGGAAAATCCCATGGATAAGGGAGCCTGGTAGGCTACAGCCCATGGGGTTGCAAAGAGTCAGACACGACTGAGCGACTTTACCTTATATTACCTATGTTAGAAATAATACATCCATCATATATTAGTTTTAAATAAATGCTTAAATTTCTCTAGCAATTGATGTGTTAAATATTAATATAACCCACATAAACCAAAGGTCTTTGGGGTCCTCAACAGTTGTTAAGGGTGTAAAGGGATCTGGAGAACCACTGGCCTGTGAGAACAAAGGCATGTGTTGTATAGCAAGCTTTACAGCAAAGGAATCGACAATAAAATATTGTTCTACTTTTACAGCATTAAGGATCAAATCGAGAGAAAGAACACATAAATAGCACAGATATCAAATTAACAGTGACTTTGGGCCTCAGCTTCAATGTCACTCTCTTAGAAAATCTTCCATGACCACCCCCATCCAAAGGGGCCTCCCTCTCCCTCCTCTCCTTCTCCTTCTCTTTTACTGAGTGTACATCTCCTTACCCTATTTCCTTCAGGGCACTTTTAAAAAATCTCTATTTTATGTCTTTCTTTTGTTTTCTATGTTTGTTTTCTGTAGTCCCCACTCTTTTCTGGCATTATCTACATGTGTGCATGTTCGATCGCATCTGACTCTGTGACCCAGTGGACTGTAGCCTGCCAAGCTCCTCTGTCCCTGAAATTCTCCAGGCAAGAATGTTGGAGTGGGTTGCCATTTCCTCCTTCAAGGGATCTTCCCAATCCAGGGATCGAATTGTATCTGCTGCTTGGCAGGCATATTCTTCACCACTGAGCCACCTGTGGTGGCTACCTATCCCCTCAAATATCAGTTCCATGCAGACAGGGACCTGGATTATCTCATTCTATGCTCTGGCCTCAGCACCTTCATAAAGGCCTGACACATAGCAGAGGCTTCATTAATATTTGTCAGTTGACTGAATGAACTAACTGAATCTGTTAAATACTTGTTTCTGGAGCTATAAAATAAGAAAAACTGAGAAATCCAGATGACATTTTTTAAAAATGTGTTACTTGTCCTCCTCTGAAGTACTAAATGTTTCTTAGATATTAAAGGAGCTACTGGTCTCCCTATAGTTTCTCTTTTGAAGCACTGTGGTCGTGCCCACAGCCAAGGAGATACGAACCTCTGGTTGAAATATTTTCCATCACTGGAAGATGACACCCAACTGCATATCCTGGAGAAACCTGCTGGATTGCATCTAAGACTGACAGAACTTTGTTTCATGTTTATCTCTGACCAGATTTACTGTTGCTTTTTGTATAAATTTGTTCTACTAGCACTAGCTCAGATTTGACCAGCGTATCAAACATGCACACACCACATACACAGAAAGAACGGAACTCACGCCATGATAAACACATATTTCCATCTAAGCAAGAAATTTGTGCTAGAGAAAGGCTGTTAAGTGATAATCCTTTAAGTGTTTTCACCTAGGCAAAGGAAGCTCATCGTGCATTTAGAAAGAAAGTATATTATTATGTATGCAACCAGCGTTCCCTTAAGCAGAGAACCTGATCTTTGCTTACAATTGGCTTATGAACAATGTTGTTTGGGTCATTACATTGCATCTGGGCCTGCACAGATCTAAACAGTGCAGCTGCTGCAAAGGTGTATCATAGTCATGGCATACCATCCACATCCTCTATCTGCCCTAGCCAACAGCATGTGACCATGCTTAGTCGCTCAATCATATCCGATTCTTTGTGACCCCATGGACTGTAGCCCACCAGGCTCCTCTGCCCATGGAGATTCTCCAGGCAAGAATACTGGAGAGGGTTGCCATGTTCTCCTCCAGGGGATCTTCCCAACACAGGATAGAACCCAGGTCTCCCTCATTGCAGGCAGACTCTCTACCAGCTGAATCCCAGCCAAGAACATGACCTTGCTTAAATCACTAACCCTTGCACCACAGTGCTTCTACTTGTAAGACGTGGATCATAATTCCTGTCCCATGTGCTCCTGTAAGAATGTTGTAAAAAAATGAGATTACTGATAGCAAAGCTCTTTGTTTGAAAGGTGCTATTTAAATCACAAGTACTATTATTAGGGCTCTCTGCAATTTTTCAGCTAATGGACAATGCAACAGATGGGACCTAGAAGATGTTTGATACTATTGATATTTCCCTTGGAGTTTTTTCTTCTTCCCACCTCTCTTATTTATTATTTATTAAAATTCTAGCTCTCATCTACATAACAAGAAGAAAACAGAAGGCTTCTGTGTTCGGGCTGAATTTGCAAAGATCATCTTATCCAGGCAGTTTAAAAGTGTATTATTCCAGTGCATTTTTTCCCCCTTGGCAACACTGTGTAGCATGTGGGATCTTAATTCCCAGACCAGGGATCAAACCCATGACCCCCGCAGCAGAAGTGCAGAGTCTTAACCACTGGACCACAGGGGAAGTCCCCACCTCTTCATTTTAAAATGCATTGAGGTCTTACCAGCAGAAACAACAGACACAACTGGATTAAGATGTTATAGATGTGCTAGGATTTCTTTCTTTTCTTTTAAAATTTCTTTTTAGGTGTTTGGGGCTTATAAAATAAAAATTAAAAAAAGATTTTTGAACCCTACCTATACTAAAAATGCTTATCTGGAAGGTCTAATGTAAACACTTTAATAGAGTAGCATTAACTACTGGCCAGAGATACACTGAGCATTTACAGTTCAATGAAGGAGGGGATCAGGAAAACCTGGTAATGAAGGCCCTGCCCACTAGGAAACAGAAGGAGAGGGTTGGAGGTGTGATCTAGCAGGTGGAGGTGTGAAAGCAGAGACACAGGAGGTTTGTAAACGGCAGCTTGATTCATAGACCCAAGCTCCCAGCAGTCTCCATCGCCTGCTTATTCTCTGCCTAAAATCACCTATGACCAAACCAATTCCATCCTGAATGTGACTGAGTCTTCCTTTTAATACAAGTTATTTCAACAGTTGACTGACTGACATGATGCACTTTAAGCTGTAAAACACAACTAAGGTGAGAGAGAGATGCCTACTAAGGCCCTTTGTGTGCATATGCATGCTTAGTTGCTTCAATCATGTCCAGCTCTTTTCAAACCCAAGGCCTGTATCCTGCCAGGCTCCTCTGTCCATGGGATTTCCCAGGAATGGGTTGCTATTTCCTTCCCCAGGGGACTTTCCCAACCCAGGGATGGAACCTGTATCTCCGGCTTGGCAGGCAGATTCTTTACCACTGAGCCACCTGGGAACCCCCAAGAAAGACACATTATTTAGTCCCAGTTTGATTTAACTCAGGCACCTAAAGGATGCTGTTAAAGCTGCTGAAGCAAGTCTCCAATGAGCAGACTGCTGCTGGGCAGAACAGGGGAGAAAGGAACAGGTTGTGCCTGTTTATTGCCGCTTGGTGTTGATCCCAAATAAATGGATGCTAATTGAGAGGCAGTGTGGCTTCATAGTTTATGACACCCTGAGTGTATGCTAGGAAGTCTCAGGAGGGCCACTTTAAATTAAACCTAATGTTAAACTCTGCTTAATTAGCACTGCTGTAGTGGATTTCACATTTTCCTGTTAGGAGAAGAATGTGGTATGTTACAGTTTTCCTGCTGCAAAACACTAAACAATCAGATAGAGGTGAAGAAGTGATTTGGGAACTGAATGACTTGCTGGCGAAGAACCAGACAGGATGGCATTTTACTAATTAAGATGAGTGGTGTGCTAACCAGATGGGAAGAATACAGAGTAGAACAATGGAGAGAAATCCTCAGAATGACACCATTATTTTGGAAACTGTTATGAATCAGATGGGTGCTGGGGGCCTATAAGCAATTCCCAATAAAAATGAGCCAGTCATTCTTGAACGTTCTGAGAGTAAAAGCGTTAAGGCTATTGAGAACCGAAACTTCTGACTTCCTTGTAATTCATCTGTACTTGATGGGGGTATGACAGTAATAGCAGAGGTGGAAAGAGCCCCTACTTTTGCCAAATATCACTGCCAGTCAGCACACTGCTCTGCCTCTGATCTCGCTTAATCTTATCCCTGACGTTTGCTTTTGCTTTGTTCCCATTTACACATAACCTGTGCAGGCTTTACGCATTAGTTTAAGTTCCTTCGTCGAGTGCCAGAGCCAGAGGAGCCCCTTAGGCTGCCAGTCACCCAATCTGTTGGTGACTTCATTTGCAGCAGACATGGAAGCACAAATTGGTTGTCTCTGGATTGACCACCAGATACTTGGCTCTGGGCAATACACAAAGTCCAACCGGGGCCAGAGGTGCCTTCACAGATTGATACAGCAACTAGTTGACCCAAAAGAGAGAAATTCAAGCTTGTAGCTTTACCTAAAAGCTACTAAGTGAGCCGTCCTACTCAGAGTCTCAGGAGGAAAACTCTGACATTGACCACTGCACAGCTGCCTTCCTCTGCCAATGACAACTACTGTCATCCCATAATAAAGAGATGATTATTCAGCTCTCTGATGCAAGTCAAAACACTCACATCTCCTGCTCACAAGGAGCCAGCATAAAATGGGTACTGAGCTCGGAGAACAGGTGTGTTTGCACTTGGAGGAAGCAGCTAGGGATATGAAAATGACTTAGCAGCTGGTGAAAAAGAAGACTGAAGCTGTGCCAAGTAAAGGGTGTTTTTTCCCTAATTATGCAAAAGCCTTAATTTCATTGATCATGTTGTTCTCTTCTTTCTCCATCTAAATAATATAAAATCTATGTAACCACTCTTTGGGGAAGTCAAAAACATTGCCAGGAACACTTATTAAGGGAATGAGGGTCGAAAAACACTCTTTAGTGGATAACCTTGCTATTTTCTCAGGGTTTGTGAACCATGCTAAGCTTAATTAGAAAAAAATGAAAGATGTAATAAAATGAGATGTAGTCATTAGAGCTGGGGAAAAAAAAAAAAAAACAGCCTAGAAAGAGTAACCTCTGAAAACAAGATCCAGGAAACCTGAAAGGCTCTTTTTTTATTTGCACTGCTATTTAATTGTTGGCATGCATTCCTTTACTCATTTGACAAACATGTATTTTATGCCAGGCATTGAGACACACTTTTAGAATATAAGGATGAAAAGTTTGCTTTCTGCCTCCCACAACAGCACATAATCTAGGGGTGAAAAACTGTTTCACCCTAATTCAGTTGAAGTGGTAGTGCGGGCAGCTGCTTAGACAGAACTTCATTCTAACTGAGAAGGTTAGCCTGACCTTTTATCTCAAGTGCAAGTTCCAGTTTCTAAAGTTGCAGTTCGGTGGAGTCCTTGATTTGTAAGAAACTTAACAAATGACTTAAACTGAGATCAAGGACCTTGCTCACTCACATACGATGATGCAACCCAGAAGCCTTGCTCTGTGATCCTGTAAGTAATCCTATGTGAGCATATAACCCATATATGCTCACCTTCTCCAAAACAAATAAAGTTAAAGACCAAAATCAATAAAGTAGGAAACCTCCCCAACATTCACATTGAAAAGAACAACTGCTTGAAAAATATGTTCATAACATCACTGCCCTTTGCCTCATTTCTTTCCCACTCAAGGAAGCAATGTGTGCCAAGAGAGCAAGGAGCGGAAGCTACCTTCTGACTCTACAGCTTGTGGTTGTGAACCGACACGACACATCTCTCCACACTGTCAGAAACCGCGTCAGCCGTCCTCAGAGCTGGAAACAGCAGTCACAGGCTGAGGTTCCATGTCGCTCTGTTTGACTTAGAGAGTGTCAATCACTGTGTGGTCTCAGATACATTGACTTGTTCACTGTTTGGTAACATTGCAATGACAATGTGTTTTAAATATATGCTGGAAGGACAATTTAAACACTTGACAGCAGTGAGAGTCAAGACAGACCATATTTTCCTTGCTGCATCTAGTATGCAAGAGAATCTGCACAAACCGCCAGTGTTTTATTGTCATTTACATAGTCTTTAAGTGTAGACGGGTTGGTTAAACAGGCAATTCACTGGTTGGTTTTACCTTGAGAGCCTGATAGAGGGATGAAAGGTTACTAGGTGAAGAGAACAAAGAGGTGCCAACCCACAGGTTTCCTATTCATTTTGCTCATTCTCTGTGCTGCCTCCTTCCTTAAAGCCTGCTCCCACCCCCAGGCTACTGTTCGGGAACTGTATGCCTAACACGGTCCATGCAACACTTTCAAACCGGTCATCCACTTTTATTAAAGAAAAGAGTCCAAGGAGAATGCAAAGAAAGAAAAAATATAAAACATAGGATGGCAGGATAATTTACTGAAGTATGCTTTATTCTCAAATTACACTTCCATCTTCAGCCCATTTCCAGAAAAAGAGCCACACTATTTAGATTCCTTTGTTGCAGGAGCTCAGTGTTTCCTTTTTGACTTTGTTTGTCAACCCTTAAGAGCTCCTTGAAGGTATCATGGTATTATGTCATAAGGATGATGAGAAAGAAGTTGATCTGAGAGAGAGAGGGGGTTCCTTCCTCTCTCGTCTGGGAAGAGAGGAGCTTACAACCTGAACTGCTTACGCTACGTGGAGCTTCAGCAGAGACGATGTCCAGGGCCAGGTGTCATGGCAACAGCAGGACTGGCTGCTTCAAGGAGACACAGGCTTAGACAAAGTGCATATCAGTGGTGACTATGCGGTCTCTGAGAAATTAATACAACATTTCTTAGTCACACATATGTATGATTCTAAATTGGACAATTTCAAATACAAACAAGATAGATTAAGCACATTTGTTAGCAGTACATTCTACCTAGGTGTCTTTTTCTCCCAGGGGTTGTGTGGCTGCTGTTATTTCTTCTTTGGTTATACTTTGTAGGGCAGTGCCGACTTCTACAAGGACCACGATTCTGTGATCAGAAGACCCAGACTGTATCATCTGGGCTTTGATTCTGTTCTATGGTCTTCTGTTAATTGAACACCGTTTTGTGGTTGTCAAGAATTGTGAAGGCTGTAAGATTTTACTTACTGATTAGATAACAATAGTTAGCCTGCCATAGTTTCAGGAATGTTGGCCGATGGCATAAGACTCTTGGGTCAAAGGTGAAGGACTAATTACTCACAGCACAGCAAGCAGCATGGTGGCATAGGTCAGTTCTTCCTTGTTTTCAAATCCCAGGGAGGCAGTGCCAGTGAGCCCAGACGGATGCCCCACATGTGTGGGTTGCATTTCAGAAAAAGATCTTGGAACTTAGTGAACTTAGATCCTTTATCCTGGACAGCAAGCATGTCTGTCCTTTGTCCTGGTAGGAAACAATCTGTCTTCAAAGGCTGTTTGCTATACAAACCTTCTTGAAAAGACATTTTGGAGCAAAAGTCAGTCTGTGTCTCTGCTCCTGACATGCCAAAATGTGATGGACACACAGAAAATGGTGCTGAGCCTGCTGTAGCACTTATAAAGGCTAAAAACTAACATGACCTCCACTCTCAAATAATCCAGTAAAGAAACCAATTAGCTGGTTTGTGAAACAGAAAACTTCATTTTCCAGAGCTTCTCTTCTTGTGATTATGAAATAGGAATGATATCTACTCCCTCACTGCTAATTTTGAGAAATAAAGGAAAAAGAACAGTCTGACAAATGCTCTGAGTTTCATGATGGACACTCTGAAATAGAAGAGCATCATATGAAAACATTCTAGGTTCTAATCACACTCTTATTCTCTGATGCCCTTGAAGGAAGTATGATAAGCATACAGATATTTCATTCTAATAATGTGAAAATAGTCATTTTTTAATGCTGAATGTGAATTTCAGCCATTAAATTCATCAAACTATAAAGCTGACTTTAGTTGCTCAGTCACGTCTGATTCTTTGCAACTGCATGGACTGTAGCTTGCCGGATTCCACTGTTGATGGGACTTCCCAGGCAAGAATACTGGAGTGGGTTACCACTTCCTCCTCCAGGGGGATCTTCCTGATCCAGAGATCAAACCTGCCTCTTCTGCATCTCTTGCAGTGGTAGGCAGATTCTTTACCACTAAGCCACCTGGGAAGCCATAAAGCTAACTGCTTGTGTGCCTGCTAAGTCGTTTCACTCGTGTTCAACTGTTCGCAAACCTAGGGACTGTAGCCCACCAGGTTCCTCTGTCCATGGGATTCTCCAGGCATAAATACTAGAGTGGGTTGCCATGCCCTCCTCCAGGGGATCTTCCCAACCTGAGTCTCTTAGGTCTCCTGCATTGGCAGGTGGGTTCTTTACCACTAGCACCACCTGGGAAAACCATAAAGCTGACTGCTGCTGCTGCTAAGTCGCTTCAGTTGTGTCCGACTCTGTGCGACCAGAGACGGCAGCCCACCAGGCTCCCCCATCCCCGGGATTCTCCAGGCAAGAACACTGGAGTGGGTTGCCATTTCCTTCTCCAATACATGAAAGTGAAAAGTGAAAGTGAAGTTGCTCAGTCGTGTCCGACTCTTAGCAACCCCATGGACTGCAGCCCACCAGGCTCCTTCGCCCATGGGATTTTCCAGGCAAGAGTACTGGAGTGGGGCGCCATTGCCTAGATGTGCTTAAATGTTCTGTTTTTATTAAAATCACTGTCTAGATTTCTTAAGAAAGCCAACAGAATTGTCTGTAACATTGCTGCATAGCTCAGGAACCCTGGGTTCTCCTTACAACATCTTCCCCACACCCCTATGTCTTTTCCTGAAGACAATGATTCTTTATCGTATATACTCTATATCCCCTAAACAAGGAAGTCTAGAGCCACAATCTAGATCTAGTTAATCGATATATCTAAGGATAGAGCCTGAAATGTGCTGATTAAAAGGCCCCAGGTAATTCTGGAAGTCACTGAAGTTTGAGAAACAAACCTTTAAAATAACCACCAATAGAACTTCAGTAATTGTATTCATTTTCTAAATTATGGACTACAAGACAGACGCATAGGCCAAGAAAGAGAAAATGATTGTTTTTAATTAAATAGAATGACTTCTACAGACCAAGTATATCTTAATTATATACATGTAAATAGCCTGAGTAACAACAATAGGAAAAGGGTTACATAAAGTGTTATATGTCCACTCAATGGAATATTTTGCAGTTGTTGTAAATGATCATTATGAAAACTAATTAAGCAATATAAAAATATCTATGAGAGATATACAAAAATGTAGAGTACAAAATTGCATGCACGTAAATTCTACAACTAAATATATATATGAGTTTAGGAAAAACTAAGAGAGAAAATGTCAGCGTTATAAGATTATGGATGAATATGCCACTTTGTATTTTTTCAAAAATATATTTATGTATTTTTTCTACAATTTAAGTTAAAGAAATAGATTGTGATAGAGTTTGGGAATCCAAATTGCAGCCTCTGATAATTCTATCAAGTAGAATAACAGTGCTATTTTATAAGCATTATGAAATGAGAATAAGTGAAAATGACTAGTTCTGTATATTTTGATTGCTGATGGGCCCTAGATTTCACATTAACGTATTAAGGTCTTTTCGTTTCCATCATCTTCCCCCTAACATCCAAACACTTATTCTTAAGACTTTTAACTCACTTCTCAAACTAGAAACCAAATACTCTCCCTTTCCTCCCCCATCCCCAGTGGCTTCAAGTTCCTGCATCTGTCCACTGTCTCTCAAGGGATAGCACCATGATCTAGCCTCCAAAAAGTACCTACATTTCCCCTCTCTGGAAACCCACAATAGAATTCACAATAAATTTTGCTCTGCAGTGCAAAAATCACCTGATTGACCTACGAAAATAAGACATACTTGGGTTTTTTTTTTTTTAGAGATTTTTGGTTCTTCTTAGAGTTTCAGTTTAGGAGGAAAGAATTTTTTCCCTCTACTTACAAGTTGAAAACATGATCTTGAGACTCTGAAGATGAAATACCTATCTTCAACCACCCCCTTTTCTCATAAGCAATAAACTAATGTAAATAAAATAAAATCTTGTGTCACAGATGAAATGTTGTTCAGGAGATGCAGCATACAAGAGCTTAGGCAAGAGATTAAGTGGTGGCCAACACAGAGTCAGAACCCTGCTCACTAGATCTGTTCCTGTTTAAGGGACTGTACATTCTCCTCAGGGCTTCCCTAGTAGTTCAGACGGTAAAGAATCTACCTGCAATACAAGAGACCTGGACTCGATCTCTGACTCAGGAAGATCTCCTGGAGAAGAGATGGGTTACCCACACCAGTATTCTTTCATGGAGAATTCCATGGACAGAGGAGCCTGGCAGCTACTGTCCATGGGGTCGTAAAGAATCGGACATGACTCAGTGATTAACACTTTCATTTTCACAGTCTCCACTGGGAGATGAAATCCTCCTTATGTTTGTTTATTTTTAAAGCTCCTTGATTGCATGGTTTTCACCCCATCAAAGTGCCTACCCAGGAAAGACTTCAATATAGCAGACAACCTGTGAATACAGAACTGTTCCGTTTCTTAGCACTTTTCCCCCACCTGTCCTTTTAACCATACTGGAAAAGAAAAGAACTAGATCAAACCCTCCCAAGACTACTCCTGGTGCTCAATTTCTTCAGGGAATACAGACTCCTGAACAGAATATGACTCATGTTTACCTGACTTAACTCTAGCATCTGTCCCACTCAAGCATAATTCCAGGGAAGCTCAATAGTAATGATACTGGTGCCCCTAAAAATGCCATAACTCCTTCAGGATATTGAAAACAAAAGGTAAGCTGGCTCTTTGTATCTACAATAAGTCTTCCCTATCAAATGATACAAACTTCCAGTTGTAAAATAGGCAAATACTCAGGATGTAGTGTACAATATGATAAATGTAATTAACACTACAGTATATGTGAAAGTTTATCCTCAGTTCTCATCATAAGAAAGCAATTTTTACTATTTCTTTAATTTTGCAACTATGTAAGATGTAGATGTTCATTAAATTTATTATGGTAATCATTTCATGATGTATGTAAATTAAATCATTTTTCTGTATACCTTAAACTTTTATACCACTGTATGTCAATTATATCTCAAAACTTGAAAAAAATTTAAGTAAAAAAATGTCTTTTCTCCTTATGAGCTTTAACTTCAGAAATAATGTGTGCATATAAGTGCTTAACACAAAATCCAGAACCATTGTGTACCTAATGGATAACAAATATTCTCATCATTGTTGTCTCTCTCATCTAAACTTTGAGTAAAGAGGAAACCAGTCAAACACTCAATTGTAGGTGGGAAGAACACAAAGTTAAGTTTCAGACTAGTTCCAAAACTGTATTTTCCGCTTAGCTACCCTTACCTATATTAATGAATGTTCATAGCATGCTTAGTATTGAAACCATAACTTGTGACAGTCATGTGCCCAAACAGCTGCCCCAAACCACCACAAGACTGCTTCTACCACCAAACCCATCTTATTGTTATCAATTCTTTAACCACTGATTTTTTTATAGAACTACTTATTTTTAGCTTTTTCTCTAATTCAACTCTAACAAAAACTACAGCTTTAATTTTAGTTATTTAATAGTGTCTATTTTGTGGTTACTATCAGAAAACTTTTCCTATGAGCTCATCTTAGTGATTCAAGCAGTCTATTTTTTATTTATATTTTAAAATTATGAATATGATAACATTTATAGGAGGCTTGGAAATACAGAACAAAATTATATATAGTTCCACTATATATTAAAATTAATTTTTAAGTAGATAAAGATTTTTAGTTGGAGTTTCAATATCAAACTCAAAAATTAATAGAATAAATATTATTCTATCTAAAAAATAGAATAAATAAATAAATATACAGAGAAGTAGAAGGATATAGTAGACCTGAAAATCACTGTGAACCGATTCAACGTAATTAAGATTTACACAATTTTCACACAACAGTTTGATACAAATTCTATTCAAGTTCCCATAGACTATAAAAATAGGAGACACTGGAACATATCCAAGGACATAAAACAAGGTGCAAAATTTCATGGTCTAAAGGTATTAAAATCATACAGGGTCTGTTCTCATATCATTGTGGAACTGTGTTAGAAATCAATATCAAAAGATATTTGAAAATAACCCACATGTTATCAAGTGCAATGTGACATTTTCAAGCAGTCTTGAATACATCAAATTATACAGAAGCAGCAGCCCCAGAATTAACCTTTGACAATAGTTTTATTCAGTTCCATTAATAATTCAGAAATATGAAGAGTCTTAGAAACCCATAATGTTAACTACTGAGTGTTAAGACTGAATAAATCTCTGAATTAGACTGTTTGAAGTTATGAGTCTATCCCAGTTCTACCTGTATCTAATTCAAATCAAAGCTCAGACACCATGCAGCTCATTGAATTCTCTTGGTGTCTCCAGGCTTGGTCCAATCTGAACCTTCACCTAAAGTGGCAAAGACTGTCAGGCCAGAATTAGTAGGTATAGGATTTATAGAGAGTCTAGGAGTTAGACTGGCATTTGCCTCTCATCTCCAGGGGAGAGAAGGAGCACATTATAGAATCGGAATAGATGAAGATTTATCAGAAAGAGAATGATGAGAGATGATGGAAAGTGAGAGGAGCAGATCTCAGCTCACTGTCGTGATATAAAACACAGCTGGACACACCTACTTAATGTGTGTGTCAGGCGTAACTTGACTATGGATTCTTAAGGAAATACTTGTCAGACATCCATCATGTTTGGGAAATATCTTTATGGATATCAAAACATATGATCTAACAGGCCCTTCTCCCCTCTGGGGATCACAGCATGTATGCCATACAAAGATCACAGGCCCTAGAGACAGACATACCTGGATTCAGATCCTGGTCTGCCATTTACTACCTCCAAGTTACTTGGTCCCTCAGAGCCTGTTTTATCCTGAAAAAACATCTAATTCACAAGGGAGTTGTGAAAATGCAATAAGAAAGCCTAGCCCAGCACAGAATGTGCTCTCAATAAAATTTAGCTTCTTATTAAAAAAAAAAAAAAGATGTTAGCTTCCTGCTCTTTTCCTTCATAGGAATTTGCCTACTAGGTGTTAAGGTAATAAAAAGAATCTCTGAATTTCCAAGATTAGCCTTTTGTGGATCGGCTCCACTTCAAGGCAGTCCAATTAACACCCACTCTTCACCTTCACCCATGTGTTCATCAGTCTTAACAGGGTTAATCACTGGAAGGAGGTCACAGAGCAGATTCAGGCCTTCTGATTCTTAATCCCAATTTAACTTCTGAGTATCTGTTTGCAACTGGAAACCTGAAGTGTAAAGGCTTTATTTGTAGTTTTAAAAAATAAATGGCTCTTCAAATTCATGCTCTTCCCACACCATCTTTCTAGGTTCTAACACAATAAAAAGATATTTTTAATTAAATGTTTACAATAATTTTTATATTAATTTATGTCACATATATTTATGCTATAGGAGAGCCACTTTTTATGAAGTATAAATACTTATTATTACTTTTCCCCTGCAGGGTTTTCTTTTAAATGTCTTTAAAGAAATAAAATATCAAGACTTTGCAATGCTGTTTGCACAGAACAATCAACTGGGGACATTTTAAAAATAATGACCCTTGGGACAGACCTCAGACCAATTAAATCAGCATCTCTTGGGGTGGTACCAGGCACTGGAGGGTTTCTAAGTTTCCCCAGATGATTGTAATGAGCAGCCGGAGGGAAGCAGTATGGAAAAGCCATGACTAGTTCTCTCCTCTTTGTTTATTATACCTCTCCCCGCTGATTAATCTCTAGTCCCGACTCCAGCCAAGGCTCTGGATGGGATTTTAGAAGAGCCACATCATCCCTTTCCAGGAAAGAGCCCAGTGAGTCTGCACTCACTTCCCAAGCTCAGCCCCGGAGCATTTCCTATGACACAGCTGTTCCTTTCAACCCTCCTAATGACTTGGCTTGGTTCCATGTCCCCACTGCACTGGGCTCCTCTTTTAAACTTGTGCTAAGAATGCCTCCACCCTGTGGTCATGAGAGATTTTGTTCTCTCTGCTAGTTCTTCAGGTTCTGGTTTCCTTGACAGAGCAAGAATCACCTGGGGATCTTGTCAGAATGCAGAGGCAGGGCCCACAAATTCTGCATGTCTAATAGCCTCATGGTGCTGCTGCTGCTGCTGGTCCATCAACCACATGTAGGTAGCAAGGACATGGATGGTCTTTTCATCCTTAAATTCTAAGGAAGAATCAATTCTGTGGTTTCAAGGCCTTTTTTTTTTTCTTTTGTGGGACATTCTTTGCTACTTCCAGTATATTTGATGTTGAGCATTTAAAGCACAATTAAAGCATCGCTCCCACACAAAAGCACAATCCATTTTGTGAAAACCCACTTTTATATTCAGTTCACAGGAAGTACCATGGTGAAAAGAAAGAAGTTTTCTGTGTAAATTAACTGAAAGCTACAATCAGGAGCAGTATATCCAATGAAGGTATCAATGCAAGTTGGTAAATAAACACCACCACATCGCCTCTGGAGCCCTTGGCAGATATCAGTGACCATTCATAATATTCTTTCTCTTTAAGCACAAATTTAGCCTTAGAATCCTTCCCAACACGGTATCCAATATCCAGTATCTGCATCCCTGACATGGATATGATGAGAAACAACTCCAAGAAGAGCATTTCCCAAAGGGAGTAGAATTTTATTTATTTTGGCCAAACAATAGCATTTCTTGGTGACACCAGCCTAACAGTGAAAATAAATTAGTATGTTTAGATGGTCACTCACTTAAGATAACATTATATACATTTTACCCATAACTATGTAATTATATTTGTGCTTTATCAATACTTCTGAAATCCTTGATTTTAGTCTTTCTGATCTACTATCAACAACAAACAGGAATAGCTTCAAATGGTACTATGACATAGCTTTAATAGAAAACCCATAGAAGACATTTAGGACGTTTGTTCCACACCCCATTGGCTACCATGCAAAGAACATGGTTTCTCCCTGACTACATTTCCTGGTTCCTTGTCAACTGGTGTACATCTGGAAAGCATGTGGCTTAAATCAGAACTCCCAAAATGTTTGGATTTTATGCACTAGTAATATTTTCAAAAAATATTTTGGAGACCAATATAAAGCTGTTCATCTTTAATTTACTAAGCAAAGACATAAAACAAATAATGACCATACACTAACACTGCTGTTTTATTTTTTTAAAGCACACATTAATACCAAAAAAATTAAGTAGGAGGGAACAACTCTCAGAATAAAAAGTGGTTCTTTAAAGTGAATAAAGTTAGCTTTAGGAAAAAAATCACTACATTATCTTCCTCATCACACAGTCTGTTAAAAACTTTATCATAGACAACAGACTATATACTGTCCTTTGGGCACTATGGATTTAGAACTCTGGGTAGCAGGTAATGTTTTCCTCATCAACAATAAGAACTAGGGTCTTTCTTTGCTCAGGGAATGAATTGGCTCTATTTAAACCAGACTTGGAAATCAGTGCCTGCCTAAATCAGCCCTGCGCTGTCGTGGTATTGTGCTCTGAATGGAGGACACCCAGCTGTCCCTGTAGGGCCAGCTCCTGTATCCGTCTGCGCCATCTCAGCTTCTTCCCCTCATCTGCTTGTCCACAGTGATAAATTCTATCATGTCTACATATGGCAATCCTCTCTCTGACCTACTGAGGAAAAGGCCAGCTTATGGACAAAATGAGCTTTCCCTTTCTTCATTTATTCTAGAATGTGAACCTCTGATTTCTAGCAGGTCACCATAGACTATTTTACACTGTGTGGGTTGCTTTTATGAACCCACTTATGAGGCAGCCCATACAGTATTAAGAACTTACAAGAGGAACAAGTTTCTGATTCTCTGTCAGATTTTAATCCTGCCATTGCTTATAAGAAGCTGCATTGGCTTTGAAAAGAAGGCAAAACAATTATGTTTTCTCCAAGTCTTAAGCTGGCCTCAATGACAGAAAAGATGGAATCAAAGAAAATAATTGGAGGGATTAGAGAAATAATAACTTTTGAAATCTTTACTAGCAGGTAGGCTGTGAAAGCAGCGGCAGGATTTCAAGCAAGGGAATGGCAGGAATCAGGCCAAGACTGTAACATCAAGATTGGAAGTATGATATTGGAATCAAGAGTAAAACAGAAATAGCACAGGCCACAGCTATGAGTTTTGATCATGCCAAAACTAGGAACACGATAGATCAGCTGCTGCTGCTGCTAAGTTGCTTCAGTTGTGTCTGACTCTGTGTGACCCCATAGATGGCAACCCACCAGGCTCTGCTGTCCTTGGGAGTCTCCAGGCAAGAACACTGGACTAGGTTGCTATTTCCTTCTCCAATGCAGGAAAGTGAAAGTGAAGTCACTCAGTTGTGTCTGACTCTTAGCAACCCCATGAACTGCAGCCCACCAGGCTCCTCCGTCCATGGGATTTTCCAGGCAAGAGTACTGGAATGGGGCTCCATTGCCTTCCCCAAATAGATCAGCATTAGATCATTATTTGAGACTCAGGAACATAAAAGGCCAGAGGCAGGAGGATGCTTAGTGAAGCCCCTGATTCAGGCTTTCTGGAAAGAAGCCCTAAGAGACCTTAAATAGACCTCTTGGAAATCTGCTCCTCTGTTGGAATAACTCTCATTTAAACAGTCTATTCATTGCCTGTTTGTGGAAACTACCCTGAAGGAATGATGAAAGCCTCTGAGGTTGATTCTACACACCACACTGGTTTGGTCATATTGACTAAAGCAATATTTTAAATAAGCCTGCAAATTAAGCCATTGTGTTCTGTTGATAGATATAGCCTGAATCTACACTTTGTGTTAAAATTGTCTCAATAATAAAATCACTGATGTGTGTAGCAGTAAAAGTAGACTTGTTCCTGTTGCCTCTGGTTTTCTTCTGAAGTCCCAGAGCAGAGAACAGTGTTAAGAGTTCACATCATAAATTTGCTCAGGAGTCACTCAAAAAAACTAATCCAGAAATTCAACTTTAAATATAAAAGGCAGTAAGGTGAAGAATCCTGACAAGACTATATTTGGCATGGGGGTGGGATGGGGGTTGGGGGATGTGGGGGAAGGAATAGTTCAGAGAGAGTAATCATTTACTGAAAAATTTCAAAAGGAAATGGTAAAAAAAAAGACAAAAGATAGATACTGATATGCATTTAGAAAGAAGGGAACACTTTTGCAATATTAGTGGGATTGTAAATTGGAATAGCCACATGGGAAACAGTATGGAGGTTCATAAAAAAAATTAAAAATAGAGCTACTATATGATCCAGCAATTCCACTTCTGGGAATATACCCAAAGGAAATGAAAACACTAACTCAAAAAGATATCTGCATCACCACGTTCACAGTAGTATTATTTACAATAGACAAGACATAGAAGCCACTTAAGTGTCCATCTTCGGATGAATAAAGAAGTTGTGAGATACATGCATATATATATATATATTATATATATATATATATATGAATATTATTCACCCATACAAAAGCACAAGGAAATTCTATCATTTGTTACCACCCATAAGCATGGATAGACCTTGAAGTCATTATACTTGGTGAAATAAGACAAAGAAGGAATAAGATCTCACTTATATGTGGAATCTAATATAAAACAAAGAAACAAACCAACTCACTAAATTCATTGAAAAAGAAATTAGGTTTGTGGTTACCAGAGGCAGAGTGTGAGAAGAAAAGGAGTTCAAGGAAGGTGGTCAGAAGATACAAGCTTCCAGTCATAAATAAGCACTAGAGATGTAATGTCCAACATGATGACCATAGTTAACACTGCTACATGACGTCTAGGAAAGTGGAGAGAGTAGATCCTGAGAGTGCTTATCACAAGGAACTTTTTTCCTTTTATTTTTGTTGTGTCTATAAGAAATTATGGATGCTAACTAAGCCTAGTATGGTAATTATTTCACAGTATTTGTAAATCAAACTATCACACAATATACCTTAAACTTAAACAGTGATGTATGCCCATTATTTCTCAGTGAACTTATGGGAAAAAAGGGAAATAATGATTGAGATACAGAGCTTCAATTAGTCTCTTCAGATTTTGATAGGATTTACCACCTTAATACTTGATGGGTGGACTTAAATCCTTGCTAATTTATCATGGCATCCGGTCCCATCACTTCATGGGAAATAGATGGGGAAACAATAGAAACAGTAACAGACCTTATGTTGGGGGGCTCCAAAATCACTGCAGATGGTGACTGCAGCCTTGAAATTAAAAGATGCTTGCTCCTTGGAAGAAAAGCTATGACCAACCGAGACAGCACACTAAAAAGCAGAAATATTACTTTGCCAACAAAGGTCCATCTAGTCAAAGCTACGGTTTTTCCAGTAGTCATGTATGGATGTGAGAGAGTTGGACTATAAAGAAAGCTGAGTGCCCAAGAATTGAGGCTTTGAACTGTGGTGTTGGAGAAGACTCTTGGGAGTCCCTTGGACTGCAAGGAGATCCAGCCAGTCAATCCTAAAGGAAATCAGTTCTGAATATTCATTGGAAGAACTAATGCTGAAGCTGAAACTCTAATACTTTGGCTACCTGATGCGAAGAAGTGACTCCTTGGAAAAGATCCTGAAGCTGGGAAAGATTGAAGGCAGGAGGAGAGGGGGACGACAGAGGATGAGATGGTTGGATGGCATCATTGACTTGATGGACATGAGTCTGAGTAAGCTCTAGGAGTTTGTGATGGACAGGGAAGCCTGATGTGCTGCAGTCCATGGGGTCGCAGAGTCGGACATGACTGAGCGACTGAACTGAACTGACTTTATCTCCACACAGATGCTCGATTGCCCCTGGATATCAACTTCCATAAAACTGAACATCTCCTCACCACCATAGTCCCATTCTCTCTACATCCTTCATCTAGGTTCTAGAGTGACTACAAAGTTTCAGTGAAATGAGAGATTTGCATACAGTATCTAGAATGTTGTCTGGCACAGCAGTTTCTCTGTCACTGGTATTAGCAACTTTCCAGTCATCTACTTACAAATCCAGTTGCATCGTCAACAACCGCCTTTCCTTGCTTTTCCACAATCACTCCCCACATTCTGCCAACTTTACAGTCAAATCATCATTCCTAACTGACCTCCTTATCTCTGGCCTTCTTCTCTTCATTAGATTATAATGTTTTATACCTCTCTGTATCCCACAAACTAGTGTAAAGTAATTTCTTCTACTCAGAGCTTTCAGCCATTAAATAACCATTTCCTCTGAAGGCTCAGAAGAGAATGGTATATACAAAAGATGTCTCAACTAGATGATAGAAATTTTTTAAACATAATGGGAAATCCCAACAAATAAATATCCAAGGTATGTTTAGCCTCAGAAATTTACAAGACTCCAAAGCTATTCTAGCTGTGGTTCCACCTGTTTCCAGAGCATGGCCCCCTAACTATGGCAAGGAGCACTCAACTGGGAAAAAAACAAAAAAAAACCTTGCCCAGTACACTGCTGCCTGCTGGGTTACCAGTTGGGTAAAAACTGGTTCTTGTGCAGGCAGCTTCCCTGACAAGCCCCCACTTCATTCCAACCAATTTCATTCAAAGCTACAAACCCAACTCCCATGGAAATGTTCTCTGCTTTTAGAGGAGACTCAGGTTATGCACCTAAACTAAGTGAATTTTCCACTTATTCTGATTGTTATAGATTCTCTTCTCAAGAAAGAGTATGTCATATGGTAGAAAGAGCCTGGGCTCCAGAACCAGACAGGCCTCAATTCAAATCCCGGTTCCATTTAGTGATTGTGTGACCTTGCCATCTCTGTTTTTTCATCTGCAGAATGAGAACAAAATCTGCTTAATAGTGTGGTGGAGATGAGTCATTGAGATAATGACATTAATGATAATACAGAGCAGTTAGTATAGCACCTAGCACATTTGAAGTTGCTTAGTAAATGTGTTTCTTTATCTTCTTTATTAATATTTATTTTTGGCTCTCTTGTCTTGTGCCCTGAATTATTTTGAAGATCTTGGGGGAAAGCCTGGAGTCCTGCCAGTGATGACTCATAAAGAGCATTGTCATAAAGTTTCTTTGTTGTATACCTTGGACCATAATTCTTATAAATGGGTAAGACCAAAGTATTCAATTGTATAGTTTCCTCAAGTTTCTGGGTGGGATTCAATTCCAGAAAAGAAGGAATGTCCAAAGCCTTTCAGTCTCTTTTTTCTGCGAATAAGAGTCTTGTTACTATAGGAAGTTTTTCTTTCTTTTTAGGAAGTTTTTCCTAACATGTAATGCCAATAGGAAATTCTTCCTTTGGATATATCATTAACTCAAATGTATAATTAACCTCATAGAACTTCTGGGTACTGTGAGGGTACAAATTATGTGCAAGTCATGGCCTCTACTCTCAAAATACATGGAATAATTTTAGAACAATAAAAGAATATATAAGATATAGCTAAACTGTGTGTTTCAGAATTTCGGTGCTTAGAAAAGTTCCAAAGAGACAGGAAAGTCTCCCTAATGATAGGGGAAAGTTTCAGCTTAGGAAAAACAAAAAAGATTTCTAATTCAAGAACAGAATGTTCACAATGAACGTGTCATCAAATACTAAATTAACTATGTTTGCTACAAGTGGATAATTTAATTTTTCTTCTCAAGAATCCCAACCTCAGCCTTGCACACTGGGCAAGAGCCCATCTCTGCAGCCCACCTACACTCAGCCATCCTCGTTCACATCTGCATGCCCCACCTTTACCTGTGCTCCACCGTCTTTGCTTCTCAGTTTTCTCCTATGTCCTATCCCCTCATAAACAAGTTCTGTGTTAGAAGTTTCAATGATGACAAGAAATAGAATGCTATTGATGTCTATGAAATGTAGCTGAAATGTTAGAATACTTCTTCTTTGAATAAGTGCGATGTCAAGCTTTGTCAGTGTAGAGAACTGGAGAGACACTATGAGAGGAACAGGGCTTCTCCTACTGATTCTGGTACTTTCCATTTGCTTCTTCTTGTTCCCAGCTCATTGCTGCTAGCTTCATGTTTGAAGTTCATCCAGTGGCACTCATCTCCATCAAGTTACTGTGGCACATGTACAGACAACTTCTCATCAAGTTTCAGCAGCATCCTGATCGACAGCTTCCTAATGAGTCTCATAGGCATCCCAGAAGTCAGTTACCTAGCCTTGGCCCATCTGCACTTTGGAGGAGTGGTTCCTGCTTGTCCAGTGTCCACAGATCAGTCCTAATCTGGGCAACTGGATTGCAAAATTCTCTGCAATCCAGTGGTCCACAGCCATAACTTTTCCAATGTGGCCTTAATCTCAGTCTTGGGGAAGAGGAATATTTTCCACATTTGCTCGCTCTTTGGGTACCCTCCCTGAACTCTAGGCTATTCTTTTGAGTTATCTTTACCCTTTATAAATCACCATCTGTTACAATTAATAATTCTTTATATAAAATTTTTCCTGTTTAAATTACTCTACGGTGTCTGTTTCCCCTATTGGCTTCTCACTGACATAAGAAGGGGGAGGAAAATATCTTCATTTCTGAGGAATAAACTATCAAAGCATGTGTTAAAAATTCAAAGAATGCAAAGAATCAGACAGTTTGACTTTCTGCCACAGCAATCTATTGCAAATGAACATAATATCTTGATTATAATAAATGAGGTAAAAAAAAAAAAACAATGAACCTTCAAATCTTAGGAAAAAATTCTCACATTAAGCCTGCACTAAAACAAAGTGAAATAAACAAACAAAATTAAAAATTCAAACCTAAATACACAGGGCCCTAATCAATCGTCAAGTGTCAGTATTGTTGTGCCCAAATGATTATGCCATGTACTTATTTCTAAAAATCATCTGAGGGATCAAGGAAAAGGAAGCCAAACTAGTTAGACTTTTATATTTGTTTTCTGCAAAAATATTAGTACAAAATATGCCACTTTGTGCAAAGAGTTGACTCATTGGAAAAGACCCTGATGCTGGGAGGGATTGGGGGCAGGAGGAGAAGGGGACGACAGAGGATGAGATGGCTGGATGGCATCACTGACTCTATGGACGTAAGTTTGAGTGAACTCCAGGAGTTGGTGATGGACAGGGAGGCCTGGCGTGCTGCAACTCATGGGGTCGCAAAGGGTCGGACACGACTGAGCGACTGAACTAACCTGAATGCCACAAACAGGATCTGCTGGAAGCATAAGGCCTACAGTCATGATACTTTGTACATGGTGTTCAGAGTTTCACTCTTTGACTCATGAGATTCATGACTGTCTCACGGAGTTGTTATAAAGATCAGTACCTAGGACAGTGCTTGCCACATAGCAACTTCTCCAAAAGTCTTTTTTTTTTTTTTTTTTGATGGCTATTGCTGTTACTCATGATTTCTTTTTTTACTATAACGAGTATTATAGCAGGAAGACTTTGGTTGCCAGTAACAGAAAAGCCAACTCAAATTAACTTAAACAATTTTTTAAAGTGCTACATAATAGGGAAGTCAAGAGATAAAGGAAAGTAAGCTCTGTATTCCAGACCAGAGTTCTGGAATTCACCGAGATTAGATTGACTTGAGTCACTTAATAGCTCTCAACAGTAGATCTGCTCACCACAATAGCGAAGTTCAGGGAAATGTTATATGCTGACTGATTTAAGCCAATCCTAGCTTACGCATGGAATCAAGGGTGGAGTTTTTCCAAACTGCACACAGACTATAAGGGGGAAAAAGAAAAAACAATATGGATGCTACACAGAGATATAAAAAGATCTTGCTTAAATAATTTAATTTCCCTCTGTCTAGTTTTCCTGTGAAGCTCATTTAAATTCACATTCTGATTTTATAGACAGTGAATAAACAACAACAAAAATCTCACATAGTCTCATCATGTGCTAAGTGGTTAAATTCTTTAGATACACTCATTCAGTCCTCAAAACTATTGTAAGATTTAGGCAAGGAACTATCCAAGAACGGAGTTAGGATTTGGAACCTAGACAATAAGTCTCCAGGAACTGTGTGCCTAACCCTTCTGCTAGACTACCTCTCAATAAAGCAGAGATTTTCCCCATTCAAAGCCTGAAACTCAACGACAAGAGATAAAGCACATAGGCCACTCACTTATAGAGTAACCTAAAGTTCTCTAGTCACCTCCACTCAGCTTCCAAACCTTAACAGCATCCTCATATTATAAAGTCAAAGATGATCAGGTACATGGGATCTAGAATCTCTAATTCTTAAAGATAGGAAAGCTGTCAACACTATCAATCAGCTGCTTGATACTGAGAAAGTCAATCTGAATCTCAGTTTCTTCCCCTTTGAAGTAGACGACTACAACTAGGTTACCTAAAGAACAGCATGTACACATATACACACAATTACTCCTACACTTCTAGTACGACCTCAATTTTTCCTCCTCAAAAAATAGCTTGTGATTTTACTTGGAACCCATGTTTACTGAATTTTTTATCATGTTTCTGGCATTTCTCCAAATATGATAAAATTTAAAAAGAATTTAACTGGTAAACCAAAGAATAAATAACACAGAAGAAATCATGAACTCTCTCTGTATGATTCAGTTAGTTAATCCTCCCAACATCCCCCTGGAATCAAGCTAAACCATTTTCAAAGGTCAGATCTTTGAAAGCCTGACTTATTTTATTGAAGCCATAGAAAAAATCCAGAGTTTATGGATTATCCTTCCTGTCTCTCCCTCTTTTCTCTTCTCTTTTCACTGCCATTATGTCTTAGAGGTTATAGATGGGGTAAAATGTTTTTTTATCTCCTCATTTATACAGAATTACAAGTTGGAACTATTAATCCTGCTAATGTTAGAAACTATATCAGGACTAAATTACTGTGCTGTGTGCTTGCATAGAAAATTATTAATGCACCTTAAGCACCTCAAAACAATTTCAATTTCATAAATTTATAAATCCAAAATAAATATGTCTCAGGTAGTACAAAATTTGCTTTCTACCATTTATAAATTCTTGACCTTCATAAAAAATCCAAATAATTTCTAATTTCTCTGTCCTAATACCTAAACCATTTTCCGGGTTTCTCAGCTTGATAGAAAGTGCCTGTGAGACTCATTCTTTTGGTTGGTGATTCTCATTAACCTCAGACAAGAGAAATCCAAGTACATAGATCAAAATGAAAGGACCAGTTGGCAATAAACTAAATATATTGCTACACTGGCCACTAAAAGAGAAAGTAGAATGTATAATACTGAAACAAACCTTTCTGTGATGAGGTACCTTCATTCCCTGATGAAATTCTGTCAACTTATAGAGATTTTTTATGGAGACTTAGATCTTTTACCTTGTATCTGGTAGGAAGTATCACGGATTTTTTTATGAGACTTACCGAGCAATCCATAACAGATTAGAAGGGGAAAAAATTGAAGGCTAAGTAAATCTGCAGAAACAAAATGTGCACTGTCATCTTCCTTAACTAATGGTATTGAATCTGCTCCAAGGCTGCTCTAAATTGACACTTGAGAAAAGAAGGCAAGCCTAAAACCTCTTCCACTTCTCCCCATGATCCTTACTCCTGCCCCACACTCCTTTTGCTGTCTCTAGTAATATCATCCTTACATGCCCATCCTAAGACCAACCTGGTAGATATCCGGCAGGGATCGGAGGTGACACACGTTTGTTAACTTCCTGGCAGGCTGGAAGCTTTCAAATTGGACGTGAGAAGAAATAATAAGTGGTGGAGAACACATTTGAATTTCTTTCTCCCTCTAAGATTTCGTGCTCTCAGTGACTGAAGGAATCTGTATTCAATCAAGTACACTGTAACGGACATCCCAGGTGCACTACAGTGAAGTTGTTAAGAACACGGACTTTAGAGACAAATGTCAGAAAGTGAAAGTGAAAGTTGCTAAGTCATGTCCAACTCTTGGCGACCCCATGGACTACACAATGCGTGGAATTCTCCAGGCCATAATACTGGAGTGGGTAGCCTTTCCCTTCTCCAGGGATCTCCCCCAACCCAGGTCTCCTGCATTGCAGGCGGATTCTTTACCAGCTGAGTCACCAGGGAAGCCCAAGAATGCTGGAGTGGGTAGCCTGTCCCTTTTCCAGTGGATCTTCCTCATCCGGGAATATGAACCAGGGTCTCCCGCATTGCAGGCAGAGGTTTACACTTACTAGCTGTGTTGCTGCTGCTAAGTCACTTCAGTCGTGTCTGACTCTGTGCGACCCCATAGATGGCAGCCCAGGAGGCTCCCCTGCGCCTGGGATTCTCCAGGCAAGAACACTGGAGTGGGTTGCCATTTCCTTCTCCAATGAAGAAAAGTGAAAATTGAGAGTGAAGTCGCTCAGTTGTGTCCGACTTTTAGTGACCCCCATGAGCTGCAGCCTACCAGACTCCTCTGTCCATGGGATTTTCCAGGCAAGAACACTGGAGTGGGTTGCCATTTCCTTCTCCAATGAAGAAAAGTGAAAATTGAGAGTGAAGTCGCTCAGTTGTGTCCGACTTTTAGTGACCCCCATGAGCTGCAGCCTACCAGACTCCTCTGTCCATGGGATTTTCCAGGCAAGGGTACTGGAGTGGGTTGCCACTGCCTTCTCCATACTAGCTATGTGCCCTTGGATAAATTAGTTAGCTCTCTTTATGCCTCAGTTTTTGTATCTGTAAAAGAGCACCTTCTTCGTAGGGTACTTCAAAGAATTAAATGAGGTAATACATGTAAATCACTTAGAATTGTGCCAGGACCACAGGAAATGCTATATAGGTATTAGTCACTATTATCTTAGCTGAGACTTTTTATAACCTTTCAGTGTTCCCAAGCAACAGTCATTTATCCTGTTGATTTTTTCCCCAGACCATGGAACTCATTATCTCCCAAGGTAACTTACTATTTTCCTTTCTTTCTTTCTACAGTGAAGCAAAATTGTTTTCTTATCGTCTCCTACTTACCTTGAGGTTTACCTTGGAACTCTACAGAAGAATATAATTGATATTTAAATGCTGTTATTTCCTTTCTATAAGCTAAACATCTTCCATTCCTGCAATCACACATATGTAACATGAATGAGTTTATAACTAGTTTGTCTATGGTCTTTTTAAACAGTAACACCTGGAAAGATGGGTCTGGAAGAAAAACTAGTGCTTCCCTCACTCTAGAGGGAATTCAAAGGTCCTATTCTTGTTGGAATTTTATTAGCATCCCCTATATCCACCTCAGGTGAAAGTCTTCAGTCTTTTTTTGTATGACTGCTACAAATTGCATCTCATCATCCCTTTCTGACCATATGCAATTTTTTCCCGTTTTTTTGTTTGTTTATAGGATGATGGATGGTTGTAGACTAATGTAGTCTATAAGTAAAATTAGTAACTAGACAACTTTATAGTTACTCCTGTTATAGCTCATAAGGCATCAGCCTAAAACATGAGTTTGTCAAGACATTTTTGGATTTTAGTTTTATCAACATTTATTTCTTCATACATAAGGAAGTGTCCTCTTTCTTTTGATAGCCAAAAATATGTGGCCATCATACAATGAGGATGACAGAGTACTGGGAAAGGTAGAATCCTACTTTCATTCCTAGTCTTAAAATAACAGGCCTAACATACTTCTTAAATGCTCAGGCTCTCTGGGTATCTTGCAGCTTTGGTTCCTAACAATAGTTACCCAAAACACTAAAATGGTGTCTATCTATCATCAAGACTATAAATAATCCTTTAGAATGTTAAAAGCCAAATTAAGATCTTGGACAATTTTTACTTATGAATCTATAGAAATGAACAAAAAGCCACAAGGTTAGCCTAAAGGAAATCAGAATGAACTTACCGAGAATATGCAAAAAGTACAAAATTGATTTTTAACCCTTGATCTTCTGCTTGCTCAGTTCCTGGATGTCTAGGCAGGCATCTTCTCATGAGTCGCTCTGGCTCTGAGAACTGCCTCTCTGCCCACACGGCACCTTGTACATATCTCTGCTCTCATCTTTGGCAATGGGTGGAGGAAAATATTATTTGCCTGTCTGTTCTTTAAGATCACAAGCCTCTCAAAGGCAAGAAAAAGCATTTGAATGATTTTTACAACCAGCGTAGAACCCAACACTTAATAGATAATATATGTTTATTGAATTAGCATGCCTACCTCCTCCCTTCTTCCACCAAATCTCCTTCCCCTGTTCACTCTAAGGGCACTTTGATTCTACAAGTCTCTATGGCAGAAAATGTACATATCCCTACTGGAGCAATACTTTGGCAGAAATTTATGTTGCAAACTATCCATACCAACCATTCCTCCCAGTGCCGTTTATAGTGATTGAGGTGGTAGTGGAAAAAGAGTATCCGTCATCCACGCAAATGCCAGCCCTGTTGTGGCCATTGGCCAATGAAATCCCAGAGCATCAGCCCATCAGCAAGTAGAGGCTAGAAAATTCTGCTTCTCCCACAAACACCATGCCTGGAATATGGATTTGTACTGCAGGTGTCTTTGTCATCAAGTTTCCCAATTAAACACCTACCCATGCAGCCTGGCTGCCTATCTCCTTGGCCAGAGTTACAGGCACCTGGGTCCCCTCCTGAAGGAAGAAGCTTATCTCTAAATCCCAGTCAGCAGTGAGGAACAGCAGCTTTTGCACCTTCCACCTCCTCCAGGGTAGACTCTGCTTTCCAGGAACTCTTCTTCGGGAGGCCTTTCACCCAGACCTGCCCAGAGAACCTTGTTGTCCTATGGTGGCAATCTCTTAATTCTTTGATTAGCAAACTGTTGGTCATTCACTTCTGCCTGAATTGGAACCTGACTTGTGACTCCTAACCCCTAGTTTGGGCTTGGAGCTCCCCACCCACTGAGTCCCCTCCAGTCCTAAACATAATACTCTAACCCTTGTCAACACTGGCTTGGCTTTCTTGGCTCTCCACACCAGTTTGCTCCTTCCTCCCCTGCAGAAATCACTGTATTTCTGTCTGCTCTAGTCAAGTCACATGGTGTATGACTCTGACAGGAAAACAGGAGGGGGAGGGAATAGGAAAAGGAACCACTAGAGATAACAAAAACTTCCATCTGCCTCACATGTTTTGCCTAGAGCCAGAAGCAGCATAGGTTCTACATTCCACACACACAGCCAAAATTTCCTCCAAAAATGTCTTTGTGTCTTCTTTATCTTGGCCTCAGGACCTTCTTGCAAACAGTGCTCCATCAAGTTGAGACCAATTACCCAGGATTAGCAGGTTCTTCTGTGACTTGGGCTCATACCAAGCTCATACACCAAAGTGAAAAAAAAGGGGGGGGGCGTGGGAGAAGAGGGAAGGGGCCCAGAATGGAGGGATCATTGGGGCATTTCCCAGTTAAAGCATCAACAGCGATTTAAAAACAAACAATCAAAACTATGTTTTTAAAATCCAACTCAAGAAAGTAAATTCTTGAGAGAAAAATTTTCCTTTCGCTAGAGGCTAGTTCGCTTTTTTGTTGGCTATATTTACAGTATGAGATAGGCTTTGTTTTCCCATTATACACAAGAGAGTTTGAGGTTTATATCAGTAAACTAATTAGACAATGTAAGATGCTAAAGGATATTAATGCTTCCTTATATGTTAGATAAGTAAATGAAATGTTTTTAATCATAAGCTTATTCATTATTTTAGATTATTCAGAATTATTTCCTTTTTATACAATAATTTCTTCAGGAGTAGAAATATCTCAGGCTTATTTGACACTTAAGAGAGGGTGGTGTTTTAAAGTGGGAAAGAAACTAGACCAAGAATCTGAAGTTCTAAATTCTAGTCTTTTACTAACTGGGAACCTTTGAGTAAGATCTCAGATTTCTCATCCGCACAATGCAGGAGTTGAACGAGGAGAGGTTTCCGTCGCCACAGTTCTTTTCCTGTTTAATAACTTGCTACACTGAGAAAAATACACTCAGATTAAAAAAACAGATTTTAACCTGGCCTCTAACCTTCTTGGTGACTTTGAGCATTTGCTCTCTCCTATTTCCTCATCTGTAATAAAAAGGAAATGGAACAGATGGGGTCTAAGAACATCAGCTCTGAAATTTTACAACAAAGGAAAATACCTGGGATGCACATGCTGCCTTCTATTTGCATGTAGAATTTGATGTTTTGCTCCAAGTAGCCTGAAAGGAATCTATGTGTTTGTAAAGCATTTTCCCAGTGTTCTGGCACATACACTTATCCATACAGGAGTGAATCTTAATTCCCTGGGAAGAAAACGCTTAAGAAAGCAGAAAATTGTGTTCAGACTCTGGAATCCAGCATAAACTTTATTATTATGAGGCTTCATCCTCTGTAGGCCATGAAGCAAAGATAGCTATACTAAAATAATTTGTCTTCACCTGCTGTTTATAATTATACTGCTTAGGTCCAAAAGTGATTTCCTAAAACCTTAAAAAGCCATTTATCGAATAAGCTTTCTTTAAAATTTTCTAACATGAAAATGTGCTTAATCCAAATGTATTTTGGGATTTACAATTTCTGGATTTTTGTTAAAATGTCCTAGCTCTTCAAGTAAAGTATCTTTGCTTCAAAAGGAAGTCAAAGCTACAGTCACGGTGGTTTACAGACATTTCTGGTAGCCTTTGCTTCATTTCAATACCTTGCCATGATTGGCTGTTGATAGTTACAAAAAAGGAAGTCTTCAAGTTGGGGGATTTCTCAGTGGAAGTTCCCAGTTTAACACAAGGGAGATCTCAGGACAGTTTAAGCGGCATTACTACAGCCTGCAGATAAAACTTCCAGACTCTGTAACTGTCTACTTCTTTAAAGAGCAGTAATCTACGAAGGAGTCTTGTAACCTGAAAAAGAGGTAATTAGAACTTTAGTAGTTCTTACCAATTCACAAACTAGCAAGATAGCCTGAATGTCTTAAACTGCTGTGTTGCAGATTCGCTCTACAATTGATTCTGTTAAGTGAGTAATTTATGATGTGATTCAATAACGTCTTTTGTTCATTGCCATAGTTGGAAATTCAGCCTTTTAAAAAATGTGGTCCCTAGCCAAGATTACGAGACATTTTAAAAAACTGTGATCCTTTTGCTACTGTCCCAACTTTTAAGATAAAATTTATGTCTCTATTTGAAATGTTTTTTTAACGTTTATGTCTGGAATACAGCCTTTTCCAGTGAGTGGTTTCTATAACGTAAAACTTAAAAGGTATCTATATTTGGCATAAGTTAAGTTGTATATAGCTTATTAGGTTGAAAAGTAAATACTATATATATATTCATACTTTTTTGGTTAAATTTTTAAAGATCAATTCTGACCTGATTCAGTGTGTTCATTTCCATCTTCTAAGAAATATGTTTATAAATATTTCTTTACAGTATTTTCCTTATATTAATAGAAAACTTTGCATTGCCTATCTTCAAACATTTAAATTTACACAATAATAGCAATCCAGTCTTATTTCATTATCAGTTGGCCTTTATTTTCACAAGAATTGAATATTAAAGATTGTGTAGTGTATTCTTGAGAATAAGTTGATTGTTCAAAAAAGATGAAACTACAAGGGTCATCACTACTGTTATATAAACACCTGCCATTTATTGTGTCTGCCAGAGGGAAAATGATCACAGGACCTTCCAACTAGTAACTAGCAGCTGTTGCTGCTAAGTCACTTCAGTCGTGTCCGACTCTGTGCAACCCCATAGACAGCAGCCCAACAGGCTCCCCCATCCCTGGGATTCTCCAGGCAAGAATACTGGAGTGGGTTGCCATTTCCTTCTCCAATGCATGAAAATGAAAAGTGCAAGTGAAGTTACGCAGTCGTGTCTGACTCTTAGCGACCCCATGGACTGCAGCCCACCAGGCTCCTCCATCCATGGGATTTTCCAGGCAAGAGTACTGGAGTGGGGTCCCATTGCCTTCTCCGAGTAACTAGCAGAGCCAGGGGTTAACCATAAATCCACATCACTTCTTTTTTTCTGGCTGTTACCACTGCCTTGCCTTTTTATAACATTGAAACATATTTTGAGGTATCTTATCCAAACTGCAAAAAGATGGGGTTTCAGGGGAAGGATAATACTGGGCCAAGGTCACAGGAGAGCCAAGTCATTTACAGAAACATATAATTCATTACTAGGTCTTCCTTGTCCTTACTTGCCCATTCCATCTCCTCACTCCCTCCAGCACTCTCTTCCACCTGGGCACAGGTGCTCACATTTATCTGCCCCCATGCAGAACAAGGACCTGGGAATGTATTTCAGGTCTAACCTGACTGAAGTTCCTGCTAGCAGTCAACTAAAGCAATGTCCAATTATTTCTCTTAAACACTTGTGACAGTGAAAGAGATGGCCAACTGGAAGATTCAAAGAAATTTCTAAAATTCCTCCCCAAAAGTGTTGGTTGGAATTTCATGAAACTTATGCACTAATTTGAAGAAAACAACCATTCTTTACAGGAAAGAAACTTCTTGTCGGCAAACATTTTTTCTTTCCATGTGCTAAGGCCTCAGGAAACAGGTTGTTCATTATAAAATGTATTCCAATGTATTTTATCTTCTTCATGAGGGTAGTAGGGATGCAATCTTGATAGGGACATTCTTTTCATTGTATTTTCTAACTAAATACTGCTGGCATTTAGGAAAGTTCTTGATGTAATAATTTTATCTTGCATCCAGTCATTGCATTGATATTTTACTTATTCTAAATTATTTTGGGTAATTCACATGCAATGCCCAGATAGGAAAAACATAACTTTGTCTTCTTTTTTTCTTCTGATGGTAACATTGGCCAGAACTTCTAGAACAGTGTTTATAACAGGAGATAGCAGCCAACCTCATCATGTTCTGATCTCAGTGGGAATTTCCCTAGTGGTTAACATTAAGAATGACGTTGGCTATTGGTTTGAGATAAACACCTTAATCATAAAAACCAAATAACTACCAAATATACTTCTAACCCTAATTTGCTAACAGTGAATCAAGACTTCATGTTAAACTATATTCATTGTCTTTTTTATATCATTAGAGACAACCGTAGTGTTTCTACTTTTAAACTGTATGGGTCCTGTAGTTGCATGATACAGTAGTTGCATTTTTTAAAGTACATGGTATAAAAATCATCCCACAGTAATAAAAGTAGGTTCATAATTATAAAGTGTATTTTGTTATCACTCTAGATAATAAATCGGCTGATCAAAACAGAACAAACCAAACCTACACATTTCCTCATTTTCTCTTCAGTCCACATGCTTTACGCCTCTCCTCTATTATTTTGGCTTCACAATTCAGTTCACAACTCAAATTAACAGAAAAGAATGAAAACAATGTGGCATAGCCAAAGAACCCTATCAAGGCAGAGCAACCATTACTCAAACAAAGCAGCTGCTCCTACACATTGTGCAAAAAGCTTTCTCCCTCTTTTAGCAGTGCTATCTGCAGGCCACAGTTCAGCCAAAACTGGTGTGCGAAACGTGTGTCCAAGTTGATTCACCTTATATGGGTTTATATTAACAAAATACATACTGAAAAAGAAATGCCTGTAGTATACTGAGAGTTTTTGCATTCCTATTTATAAGTGAAATTAATCTGCATTTTTATTTTCTGAGAAAACTACCAAACATTTCCATGTTCTAAAAAAGTTTCATGGGACTTAGCGGCTCCTTGAGATGTTTAAAGAGAAAATCGTTTGTCCTTGGCACACATTTTTGGAAGTCATTCTTTAAAAGCTTTTCAATGTTTTCTGTTGTTATTGATCTATTCAAGTTTTACGCTTATTTTTCACACAGTCTAGGTTTTTATGTATTTTATAAGTAAAGTTTTATGAAAGTTTTCAAATGTATTATTATGCAGAGTATTATATTTCTGATCATCTTCATAACCATATGGATAACCATTTTCATTATTAACCTTTGTCCATTTATGTTTCTCTCTCTCTTTTTTCCCTGATATGACACATCAAAGTGTAAATCTATTGGATGTATCACTTTTATGGTTAGCTCTTTTTAAAATAATTAATTTTTGCCTTTATCTTTATTCTATTTTCCTACTGCCCTTCCCTCTTTTTAAACTATTTTACTTTTCCTTTCCTCAGTTTTACAGTCGGATGCTTAGTTCATTTACTTGTATTCTTTCTTATTTTGGAATCAAAGTATTTAATTCTAGGAATTTTCTGAATACCATTTTAACAACTCTTAAACATGTTTGCTATGTCAATTTCACATTATCATTTTGTTTTTTAATTGCCATTTTATTTCCTCTCTGATCCCAGAGTTATTTAGGAAAACAAAGGGCTTTTTTCTTTAGCTAATAGATCTTTTAAGACCAGTTTTAGATTTAGAGTAAAAGTGAACAAACCCTACAGAAAGTTTCATGTACAACCCTGCCTCTTCCCCATCCTTTCCTCTGCTCCCCAAGACACATAGTTTCCCCTATTATTAACATATTAATGTATGGTACATTTGTGACAATTGAGGAACAATAATATTGGTACATTCTTATTAACTCAGTTTATAGTTTATTTAAATTTCCTTTTAAAAAATTGAGGTAAAATTCACAGAACAAAATTAAACATTGTAAAGTGAACAATTCAGTGGCATTTGGTCCACTCACAATCTTGTGCAACCACCACATCTATCTAGTTTCAAAGCATTTTTATTACCCCAAAAGGAAACCCTGTGCCCATTAAACAGTTGCTCTGCTTTCCTGCTCTCTTCAGTCCCTGGGGACAACCAGTCTGTGTTCTGTCTATACGAATACAGCTATTCTGCATATTTCAAGTGAAATCATACATGTGACTTTTTCTGTCTGACTGTTTTCACCTAGCATAAAGTTTTCAAGATACATCTATGTAATGTGTATACACAATTTATTAATCCCTTCATCTGTTGATGGACAGGGTAGCTGAGCTGTTTTCCCGTTTTGGCTGTTGTAAACAATGCTGCTATGACTGTGCACTTGCATTGTTTGAGTACCTAATTTCAGCTCTTTTAAGTATTTGCCTCACAGTGTAATTGTGCATTTGAATGATTTTCTTATGTTTAACCTCCCTTGCATCCCAGGGATAAATCACACTTGATCATCATGTATAATCCACTTAATATGCTACTAAATTCAGTTTGCAAGTATTTTGTGGAGAATTGTTGTATCTTCATCCATAAAGAACCGACTCCAGTTTTCTTGCCTGGAGAATCCCAAGGAAGGGGGAGCCTGGAGGGCTGCCGTCTATGGAGTCGCAGAGAGTCGGACATGACTGAAGCGACTTAGCAGCAGCAGCAGCAGCAGCATCCATAAAGAACACTGGTTTTTAGTTTTCTTTTCTTGTAGTATCTTTGTCTAGCTTTGGTATCTGAGTAATGCTGGCCTCATAGAATGTGTTGGGAAGTATTCCCTCCTCCTCTATTTTTTTAAGAGTTTGACAAGTGAAGTGAAAGTCACTCAGTCGTGTCCAACTCTTTGTGACACCATGGACTATATAGCCCATGGAATTCTCCAGGCCAGAACACTGGAGTGGGTAGCCTTTCCCTTCTTCAGGAGAGCTTCCCAACCTAGGGTTCGAACCCAGGTCTCTGGCATTGCGGGTAGATTTTTTACCAGCTGAGCTACAAGGGAATCATTCTTCTCTAAGTGTTCAGTAGAATTCACTGGTGAAGCCATCTGGTCCTGAACTGCTTTGTTGGGAGGTTTTTGGTACTGAGTCAATGTCTTTATTTGATATAAATCTATTCAGTTGTTGTTTTTTCTAGATTCAGTTTTGGTATTTTGTGTTTATAGGAATTTATACATTTCATCTAGATTATCTAATATTTTGCTGTGTGGTTATTCACACTATTCTTTTATAAATAATTCTTTTTTTTTTCTGTTTGGTGTGTTAATGTCCCCATTTTCATTTCTGATTTTAGTTACTTGTTATTCTTTGCCCTTTTCTTAAGTCTAGCTAAAGTTTCTTCTATTTTTTTGATCTTTTCAAAGAACTGACTTTGACTTCATTGATATTATTTTTCTATTCTTTATTTTATTCATCTCTGCTCCAATCTTTCCTTCCTTCTTCTGTCTTTGGATTTAGTTTGCTCTTTTTCTCTACTTCCTTGAGCTGTAAAGTTAGGTTACTGATTTAAGATCTTTTTTCTTTTTTAATGTAGACATTTACTTCTATTAATTTCTCTCTGAGCACTGCTTTTACTGCATCTTATAAATTTTGGTATGATTTTATTTTTTTCACCCATCTCTAAGTCTAATTTCCTTTTTTAACTCATGATTTTAACATGACTTCCTTTTTTAACTCATTGGTTATTTAAAAATGTGTTGGTTGACTTCCATATTTGTGGATTTTTCATTTTTCCTTCTGTTATTGATTTCCAGCTTCATTTCATTTGGTTGGAGAATATACTTTGCATGATTTCAACATTTTTAAATATATTGAGACTTTTTGTGGCCTAACATTTGATCTGTCTAAGACAGATCTATATCTGCTTCAGAAGAGTGTGTACTTTGCTGCTGTTGGGTGAAATATTCTATATATATATGTTAGATCTATTACTTATGTTATTATTCAAGTCTACTATATCCTTTTTGGTCTTCTGCTTTTCTATCCATTATTAAAAATGATAGTGAAGTCTCCAACTGTTAGTGTAGTCCTCTCTATTTCTCCCTTCAGTCTATCATAATTTGTGTTATATACTTGGCCGGGGGGGGGGGGGCCTCTATTGTTTGATGTGTATATGTGTGTAATTGTTATGTCTTCTTGATAAATGACACTTTTGTCATACATAAGGTCTCTTTTTTGTCTCTAGTAACAGTTTTTAACTTAATCTATTTAGTTTGATATCGATTTAGTCACCCCATCTCTCTTCCACTATTTGCATGAAAAATTTTTTTCTGTTATTTTATTTTCAACATACTTGTGTCTATGGGTCTAAAGCAAGTCTATTATAGACAGTATACTGCTAGATCTTATTATATTATCCATTCCACAAAACTCTACCTTTTGATTAAGAGGTTAATCTATTAACAGTTAAGGAATTACTGATAAGTAAGGGTTTCAGAGAAGGCGATGGCACCCCACTCCAGTACTCTTGCCTGGAGAATCCCATGGATGGAGGAGCCTGGTGGGCTGCAGTCCATGGGGTCGCTAAGAGTAGGACACAACTGAGCGACTTCACTTTCACTTTTCTCTTTCATGCATTGGAGAAGGAAATGGCAACCCACTCCAGTATTCTTGCCTGGAGAATCCCAGGGACGGAGGAGCCTGGTGGGCTGCCATCTATGGGGTCGCACAGAGTTGGACATGACTGATGCGACTTAGCAGCAGGGTTTACTTCTGCATTTTTATTATTTGATTTCTATATACCTTATACCATTTTTCTGGTCTTCACTTCCTCCACTACTGCCTTATTTTGTGTTTGATTCTTTTCTGTGTACCATATTATTCCCTTCTCGTTTTCTTTTATGTATTTTTTCAGATATTGTCATAGTGGTTATCGTGGGGATTATAATTTGAAACATTTATAACAATCCAATTTGAGTTAATACCAGCTTAGCCTTAATAATACAGAAAGCTCTACTCCTATATAGTTTATTTCCCTCTTCTACATCCTTGTAATCACAAATTTCATCTTTATACATTGTGTGCCTATTAACATAGATAAATTATTTTTAAGCATTTTCTTTTAAATATATAGGAAATAAAAAGTTATAAACCAAAAACAAAATCATGACAGTCTTTATAACTACCTAGATAGTTGCCTTAACCAAAGTGTATTTCTTTGTGTTGCTCTGAATTATTGTCTAACGACCCTTTTATCTGAGTGATAGTTGCTCAGTCATGCTTGACTCTTTGCAACCCCATGGACTGTAGCCTGCCAAGGCTCCCCTGTCCATGGAATTCTCCAGGCAAGATTACTGGAGTGGTTGCCATTTCCTTCTCCATTTTATCTGAAGGACCCTCTATAATTCCTTTAAGGGTAAATCTATTAGCAACAAATTTTCTCAGCTTTTTTTTTTTTTTTTTGTATCTCAGAATGTCATAATTTCTCTTTCATTTTTGAAAAATGGTTTTGCCAGATACAGAATTTTTGATTGACACCTATTTTTTCCCCCAGCGTTTTAAGTATGTCATCCCACCGCCTTCTGGCCTCCATGATTCTAAAGTGAAATTGGCTGTTAATCTTACAGAGGATCCCTTGTATATAAAGAGTTGCTTCTCTCTTGCTGCTTTCAAGATTCTCTTATTATTGTCTTTGACATTTAACACTTTGATTATAATGTATCTCAGGGTGAATCTGAGTTTAGCCTACTTGAGTTCATTGAACTGCTTGAATGTACAGATTCATTCTTTCAACATATCAGGAAGTTTTCAGCCATTATTTCTTTAAATTTATTTTCCGCTCATTTACTCTCACCTCTCCTTCAGAACTTCCATAATGTATATTTTGGTTTGCAAGATGATGTTTTATAGGTCTCTTAGACTCTATGTACTTTTCTTTATTCTTTTTTTTTTTTTTCTGTCCCTCTATCTGGATAGTTTCAATTATCTTATCATCAAATTTACTAACTTATTCTGCCTGCTCAAATCTGTTGCCAAACTCCTCTAGTGAATTTTCCATTTCACTTATTGTCTTGTTCAGCTCCGAAATTTCTATCTGGTTTCTTTTTACAATTTTTCTAATCCCTTTACTGATAATCTCATTTTGTTCATATACCATGTTCTGACTTCCTTTGGTTGTTTGTCCATGGTTTCCTTTAGCTCTCTGGGCATATGTAAGACAATTGATTTAAAGTAAGATATTTTTCTACTAAGTACAATCTCTACATTTCCTTAAGGTAAACTTTTAAAGACTTTTTAAATGATAATTCTGACTTAAATTAAAAATCAACTGCATGTAGAACCAGCTACTTAAGTTACAGATATTACCTGTACAACATGGGTTTGAACTGGTGGGGCCACTAATACATGGATTTTTTTTTACAAACTTGCACTACAGTACTAATTCTCTGGTAGCTCATGGGATAAAAAATCCACCTGCAAAAGAGGAGACTGCCTGCAATGCAGGAATCTGGGTTCAGTCCTCGGGTCAGGAAAATCCCCTGGAGATGGAAATGGCAACCCACTCCAGGATTCTCATCTGGGAAATCCCACGGACAGAGGAGCTTGGCGGACTATTGTCCATGGCGTCACAAGAGTCAGACACAACTTAGCGACTAAACCACCAACTACCACCACCACAGTCCTACATGATTTGTAGTTGGTTGAATCTGCAGCTACAGAACCATGGATATGGAGGGCTGACTGTAAAGTTATATGTATATTTTCAACTCCTTAGGGGGTTGGTGTCCCAACCTTCTGGTTGTTCAACTATCAACTGTATTAGTTAATATTTACTGAGTTCCTCCTATAATTCAGGTCCTGTTCACACATTATCTCACTGTACACACACACACATACAGACTCAACATTTGAGGCCAGTAATATTATAATTTATACTTGACAGGAGAAGAAACTGAAGCTCAGAGTTGTTAAGGTAGTCATGTGGTTAGTGAATGGCAATACCAACATATGAATGAGGCGATTTTAATGAGAACTCTCATTTATAGTCTGTTTGCATTAGCCTGTATCAGCTGGAGTTTGCCTTTGCGAGGGCAATGGCCATCTAGGCCTCAGACTGCAAGTTGGCAAGTTTCTTTAATATCAGTTGTAATAGCCATTCTAACTTCAAAAACATCTAAATATGTGTCTTAGAATTTAAAGTGTGGTACATATCATAAAGGGAAATGAAAAGGGTGAAATATGAGTTCTAACCTGGAAGAGAAGTGAAGTGAGGGCCTTGCTTTGACTCACCCCATTCAGCTGAGGCCTTAACAGACCAAGCAAAATGTGAAGGAAACATGTTCTGCGATGAAGAAAACACAGTAGCAAACAGGACAGAACTATTCTGTCTGAAAAGAACAAAACAGGGAGCATTTGAGGTATTGAAAAAAGCCAGAAGAGGAGGCAGGATATGAGTCTATAGAGAAGTAAGAAGAAACCTTAGACTATGTTTCAGTTCAGTTCAGTTCAGTCACTCAGTCCAGTCAGGCTCTTTGTTTAGAGTTTGGATTTTATCCTAAGGTTAATAGGAAGTAACCTTAGGTGCTAAAGGGACATAATCAAATTTAGACAGTATGGGGAATTCTTTTAAAATTAGGAATAAACTACGATATGACCCAACAATACCATTACTGGGCATATACCCTGAAGAAACCATAATTGAAAAAAATACACGTACTCCAATGTTCATTGCAGCACTGGTTTTTTTTGTTATTGTTTTTTACAATAACTAGGACATGGAAACAACCTAAATGTCCATCAAAAGATGAATGGATAAAGAAGTTACATATATAATATTCCACTGCATATATGTAGTGGAATATTACTCAGCCATAAAAAGGAATGCATTTGAATCTGTTCTAAAGAGGTGGATGAATCTTAGAGCCTGTTATACAGAACGGAGTAAGTCTGTATCTTACTTCACAGACTAAAGAAAGAGAAAAACAAATATATTAACACATATATATGAAGTCTAGAAAGATTGCAGAGCATTAATGGCGACACAGACATAGAGGACAGACTTGTGGAAGGAGAGAGAGGAACGAATTGAAAGAGTCACATTGAAACATACCCATCACCATATGTGAAATAGACAGCCAGTGAGAATTTGTTGTCAGACTCGGGGAACTCAAACTGAGTGCTCTGTAATAACCTAGAGGGGTGGGATGGGGTGGAAGGTGTGAGGGAGTTTCAAGAGGGAGGTTCAAGAGGGAGGAACACATGTATACCGATGGCTGATTCATGTTGATATATGGCAGAAATGTGGCTCAGACGGTAAAGCGTCTGTCTACAATGAGGGAGACCCGGGTTCAATCCCTAGGTTGGGAAGATCTCCTGGAGAAGGAAATGGCAACCCACTCCAGTACTCTTGCCTGGAAAATCCCATGGACGGAGGAGCCTGACAGGCTACAGTCTAGCAGGTCGCTCCGAGTTGGACACAACTGAGCGACTTCACTTTCTTTCTTTCAACACAGTATTGTAAAGCAATCATCCTCCAATTAAAAATTTTAAAAAGAATTTTTTTAAAAAAGAAAAAAATTAGAATTTGCCAAGAGAGAAAGTTAGGGGGAAAGTTAGAAGACAAACGTGGTAAATATATGAATTTGAAGACAGTCTGAACAAAGAGTGTCAATAGAAACAGTGTGGTGGTGAGGACAGCGGGTGACAATGGGGACAGAGTGAAAGTGAAAGTCACTCAGTCGTGTCTGACTCTTGCGACCCCATGGACTACACAGTCTATGGGATACTCCAGGCCATGATACTGGAGTGGGCAGCTGTTCCCTTCTCCAGGGGATCTTCTCAACCCAGGGATTGAACCCAGGTCTCCTGCATTGCAGGCAGATTCTTTACCAGCTGGGCCGGAAGGGCAGCCCAAGGACAGAGTAATGCTTGCAAAAAAAGAAAACCAAACTCAGACTTTCCTGCCAGTCCAGTGGTTAAGGCTCTGAGCTTTGACTGCAGGGGGCATGGGTCTGATCCCTGGTTGGGGAACTAAGATCCTACATGCCATGTGGTGCAGCCAAAAAAAATTTTTTTAATGTTGTAGAGGAATGTTCACAAGAGTTCCTTATTAGATGATTGATAAACCACTGGGATGAGAGTTTTACATCTTTGTTATCTGAGCAATGTCTTCCTTTATTTGTTCCTCTATTGAGGAACATGAAAAAATAAGGAATTACCTGACGGGCCAGTGGTTAGGATTCTGTGCTTTCACTGCCGAGGGTCTGGGTTCAATTCCTGGTAAGGAACTAAGAACCCATGAGCCATGAGATGTGGCAAAAAAAAATAATAATAATAATAATTTTCAATTATATTTGTAATTATTTACCTTCATGTTTTTAAGAAAAAACATAAAATAGTATATGTCAATTACAATGTCATTGTAAAAATGAGAACCTATCATTTCCTTGTTTTCACAAATAGAAAATAAGAAAATGAGGAAATTAGAACTTTCTCCTTCTTTCCACCTCTTTTCTAACCATTTGAGATCTTGTTGCTATAATCAGGAAGTTTAGAACACATTATTACTAAATTATTTATTTAAACTTGGACTGTATGCCTTAAAGATCACTTTTAATATTCTCATTATATTTGTGACAAGTTTTTGCCTCATCCAATATTTAAATTATTTCAAATATTTATAGGTATTTCTTTTATAACAGAATTTCATCTTTCTTAGTTTTTGTACTTTGATTTCCTTCCTGACTTACTAAAGTGTATATTCAATTATTTCGGTACAGAGGTGATATATTTCTGAACTATGAGGTATCTAAGAATGTCTTAGTTTTCCTTTCCTATGCAAATGATAATTTGTGTGGGTATAAACTTTGTAAGTCAAATCTTTTTCAGGCTACTGTGTATGTGATTCTATTCAGCTTCTGAAGTTTAATGTTGCAGACAAGTCTATTTTTCTTTTTCTTCCTTTGAAAGTAGTTTTTTTTTTTTCTGAATTCTTTTTTTCTTCTAGCTGCACTGTCTTAGCTTCAGCAGGTGGGATCTTATTTGTGGAATGTGGGATCTAGTTCCCTGACCAAGAATTGAACCTGACCCTCTTTCATTGGAAGTGGGGAATCTTAGCCACTGGACCACCAGAGAAGTCTCTTCTCTGGATTTTTATTGAATTGTTTCCATATTTGAGACTGAGAAAGCTTTCCCTCACCCCCTCTCTCCAGTGTTTTTTGAGCACCCTATTCTTACCCCATTGTAATGTTATAATACCACCTTGTGTAGCAATTGCCTGTTTGTTATATGCATATCCTCCACAAAAGACACTAAATTCTTTTTTAGGTAAAACTGTGTCTTGGTAGTCTTTGTAACCCTAACTTTTAGCATATAGCAAGCACTCACAAAATAGTTCCTGAATTAATGAATGGATACATCATTGAATAGCAAAATTTTTCTCCGGATAGATCAAAATGTTTGATCTCTTTTTATTGGTATGTTTCAAAACTCACTGAGGTTTTTTTCATCTCTGATTGCCTTATATCAAAGTATTACTTCAGATATATTCTGATATATCTTTAGCTGCTATTTCTGTTCCATTTCCTCAGATTTCTCTTTCAGAAGATGGAGCACTCTCCCTCCATTATTAGTATTTCCATTTAATTGTTTCCATCCGTTTATCCTTTCCCTGGTAGCTCAGATGGTAAAGAATCCTCCTGCAATGTGGGTAGACCCAGGTTCGATCCCTGGGTTGGGAAGATTCCCTGGAGAAAGGAATGGCTACCCACTCCAGCATTCTTGCCTGGAGAATTCCAGGGACAGAGAAGACTGGCTTCTGTCCATGGGATCAGAAAGAGTCAGACATGACTGAGCAACTGACACTTTCTCTTTTTCACTTCATTGCTGCTGCTGCTAAGTCGCTTCAGTCATGTCTGACTCTGTGCGACCCCATAGATGGCAGCCCACCAGGCTCCTCTGTCCATGGGATTTTCCAGGCACGAGTACTAGAGTGGGTTGCCATTGCCCTCTCCGTTTCACTTCATTATCTTTCCTCTAATCATTGATTTAACATTCTGTGTATGGATTCCCTTTTTTATGTTCAAATAAATATTCAGATTTTGACATTGCATGTTCTATGTCCTTACAGCTTTAACTTACCCATCTTTGTTATTTCTCCCTTCTTATTTTAGTCTAATATCATGTCTTAGATTTCAAGTTTAGTATCACAGAGAATACAAATCCAATTCTTTCCATTTACTTATGGTTATGGCAAACCATTTTCTAAAGTGTTCACTTTCCCAAAATTTGGGGGGACTTTGTTCTTCTTCCTTTATGCAGCAAAATCTTTTCAAAAGGATGCTTTATCTTGTATTACACTTATTAATACAAGTTCATCTTGTATTAAACTCATTCCAAGTTTTTTGTAGCCCTTATAACCAGATGTGTGGATTTTATTTGGTTCTTCTCATTATCTGCCTGATTTCTACTAGCTCCTCAGCATAGGTCTTGAGCTGGGAGACATAAAGACATGCATAGCTCATATCTAACTTTTGAATCTAAAGCTAACATTTATCAACATTCTCACTATGAATACTGGCCTGAGGTGAGATCCCTCACCCTTATTGCCAAGTTATTTTGATATGAAGAAGAGAATTCCAGGTTAATTAGAAAAAAAATCATTCATCTTTTCCTTGACCAGCACCATGTATGAAAATTAAACTCCCAGAGGGTCAAACACACCTGTCTGTCTGCCCAGGCCCTTTCATTATTTGCTTCACATGTCCTTAGATACAAAATATCACATGTGTCTACATCTATTGGAATCATGTTGGTATTCTCTAAACCAGAGGTCCAAACTATCAATAGATAATAAAAAGAAGTACTAATGGGAGAATGATGGGGCAACAACATGTAAAAAAAAAAAAAAATAGTATTTGGAGGTAACACGTACTAGTGGAGTTACTACCGTCCATTTTACTAGTAGGTACCATGAGGCAGATAGCTTGCTTACTATCCTTAAAGTCACAAGTTTGCTCACCTTCAAACTACAAAGCTTCATGTCCTTTCAGTCCTATGGTTCTTGAAAACGGTGAAAAATCTTGTCAAATTCTGTCAGTAGGATGCCTGTCAACAGGGTTACATCTACTCTCGAAGACTTAAGTCCCAAGGTAGCAAAGCTCGGCAAGTGAGTGCCTATTTCAGTTGAGGGTCCTGTACTGGGTATAGCTTCTCAGCCATGTGCAGTGGGTCTGGTTATCAATCCTGCCTTTTGATGCTAATATGAGTTCTCATATTTTTCTGATTTTTCATAAGGCATTTAATTCAGAAAGTCTGAGACAAACACAGCTAGTCCAGATGTCATCCTAAATCAGAAGTCAACCAGATTCTATTAATAGTGATATTTCACATCAAAGATTTGACTGAGCTCATTGATGCATACCTGACATTCCAAGTTGTAGTAGTATTTATACTGGCAGCTTTCCTTGTTTCTGGATTTATATTGAGAACTCTCAATAAAATATTTAGCAGTTTTGAAAATAGGTTCTGAAATGGTTTTAATAAGCCTGCAGTTCTCATTTTCATTTCATCCTACCCTCCAATTCTTGCTTGCTAACCTTGGGTACATAATAATATAAGGAAAATTAGAGTGAAATTACATCATTTTTAAAGGGTTATTCCTCAAATTCCTAACCTTAATAAAACATATTGTATTTAATGAGTTTATCGTCGGGCTTCCCTGGTGGCTCAGTGGTAAAGAATCCACCTGCCAATGCAGGGGACACGGATTCCATCCCTGGTCCGGGAAGACCCCATATGCTGCAGAGTAACTAAGCCGATGTGCCACAATTATTGAGCCTGTGCTCTAGAGCCCAGGAGCTACAACTACTGAAATGTGCCCTAGAGCCCGGGCTCTGAAACAGGAGAATCCACCATGATGAAAAGCCATGCACGACAAGCAGAGAGTAGCCCCCACTCTCCACAACTAGAGAAAAGCCCACGCAGCAGTGAAGGCCCAGCATAGCCAGAAATAAATTTTTAAAAAATCATTATAAAAAAGGAAAATGTTTGACACCATTTTAGCACAAAACTCATCCATTTAGCCCAGCATTTATGCATATTTCAGCCATTGGAGAAGTATGCAGCCACTTCTCTTCATGACTACAACATTATGGGAGTGGAAAGATAAAAATACATAGTTAAAAAATGGATATGTTTAATTTTTTCTTTCTTTATTTAAAATGTTTAGCACTTTCATATTTCAAAATGCTCATGAATTCAGTTTTAGATTCTGAGTATATTATTAAATTCTACTATTTAAATTAGAAATAGTCAAAGTAGCTCCTTCAATTTGCTCAAAAGCAGTGCTGAATAAGTTAGACTTCATTAAAATTAAATTTTTTTGCTCTGCAAAAGACACTGTAAAGAGAATTAAAAGACAAGCCACAGACTGGTAGAAATATTTTCAAAAGATACATCTGATAAAGGACTGTTATACAAAATATACAGAGAATTCTTAAAATTCAACAATAAGAGAACAAACAATCCAGTTTTAAAATGGATCAAGAACTTTAACAGATAGTTTACAAAAAGATATACAGATTAAAATCACCATGTGAAAAGATGCTCCACATTATATATCATCAGGGAAATGAAAATTAAAACACAATGAGATACCACTACAATCCTTTTAAAATGGCCAAAATCCAGAACACTGACGATACCAAATGCTGATGAGGATGTGAAGCAAAAATAATTCTCTTTCATTGTTGATGGGGATACAAAATGGTATAGCCACTTTGGAATACACTTTGGCAGCTTGTTACAAAACTAAACATGCTCTTGCTCTGCTGCTGCTGCTAAGTTGCTTCAGTTGAGTCCTCCATCCATGTGATTTTCCAGGCAAGAGTACAGGAGTGGGTTGCCATTGCCTTCTCCAGCTTTTGCTCTACAACCCAACAATCACACTGCTTTATATTTAGGAGTGTGAAAGTAGCTGAAAACACATGCAAAACCTGCACACTAATGTTTATAGTAGCTTTATTCATAATTGCCAAAAGTTGGAAGCAACCAAGATGTCTTCCAGTAGGAATGGATAAACTGTGGTACATCCAGACAATGGAGTATTATTCAGCAGTAAAAAAAAAAAAAAAAAAAAAAAAGATTTTTTTTCAAGCCATGAAAAGACATGGAGGAAATTCAAATGCATATTACTAAGTGAAAGAAGCCAATCTGAAAAGGCTACATAATGTGTGGTTCCAATATATGACATTCTGGAAAAGGCACAACTATGAAGACAGTAAAAAGATCAGTGGTTGTCAGAGATTAGGGACAGGAAGAGATGAATAACTGGAGAACAGAGGATTTTTAGGATAATGAAATTATTCTAGTATAATTCAGTTCAGTTCAGTTGCTCAGTCATGTCTGACTCTTTGCAACCCCATGAACTGCAGCACACCAGGCCTCCCTGTCCATCACCAACTCTCAGAATCCACCTAAACCCATGTCCACCGATTCGATGATGCCATCCAACCATCTCATCCTCTGTTGTCCCCTTCTCCTCCTGTCCTCAATCTTTCCCAGCATCAGGGTCTTTTCCAATGAATCAGCTCTTCGCATCAGGTGGCCAAAGTGTTAGAGTTTATGGTACTACAATTATGGATACATGTCAGAGTATATAGAGTATACTGGTATCCTCCAGTATAGTATAATACTGTAATGATAGATATATGTCATTTATGCCTCTGTCCACACTCATAGAATGTATAATACCAAGAGTGAACCCTAATGTAAACTATGGACTTTGGATGATAATGATATGTCAGTGTAGTTTCATCAGTTGTGACAAATGTATCACTCTGGTGGGAAATGTTGATGATGAAGAGTCTTATGCATGTTTCAGAGTAGGGAGTGTATAGTAAATCTCTATATGTTCCTTGCAAATTTGCTCTGAACTTAAAATCGCTCACAAATTTTTTTTTTTAAGTACTGTACTATCATGATTAACTCAATTACTTATTACGAGAAAACTGTTCAACTGGTCACAATGCTCTACCAAAAAGTTTCTGTTTTTTAAAAAGATAATGTTTTTAAAATTATGTTTTGGCTTAGACTTAAAAAATAAGCCAAATATTTGAGATAATTCAGTAGAAAACACTGTAAGTTGGCAAGTTTTTAAATCCTTAGATGTACTGGGCCTAAGGAAAGAAGTGTAAACGTTCATGATTCAGCAGTGTAGGGAGAAATTGAGGCAACCAGAACTTGATCCTTATGCTATAACAGAGAAAAGTTACTATCCTAGGAGGAGCAAGATCCTGGACTCCCCTGGAGGGATAGCAGCTTCTAAGTCATATGCAGCAGTACAACTAGAAAAAAAGGAGCTCAAGACTGTAGAGCTAGGCTTGAAAAGTTCAGGATGAAGAAAGAATCTTGATGGACTGAAGATCTGTCCAAGCACTTGTCCAAGATCACTAGGACAGGCATGTTCTCAAATTTGGAAATTTCATCAAGTCTGTGGATATAAAGCTATGTTCTAGAGCAGGCTCTGCAGGACAACAATATACGGTATTCAAGGTCATTTCAATCTTAGTTTTGAAATTGCTATTTTCAACACCCTTAATATGCTTGTGCTTGGTGATAAAAGTCTTTTTCAACACCACAACTCTTGTCAGATACATGCAAAAATAGTGACAGTTCTTTAAAATATTGTTTTAATTAAATAAATAGTAGGTCATCACCATGGAAGCTTTTGGAAGTGTTAACATGCATTCAGCCAAATACAGTTATACTTCAGTCAATGTGGAGAGTCCCAACCTTCAGTGTTCTCAGGGAGAGTCCATATATGTATATGCTGTGGATTTGACTGCTCTTCTCCTAAAAGGAATAGGAATGTGCTTGATGGTGGGAAGGAGCCAGGATGACATGACTGACTCCAGACAGCCCCTCTCATTTGCAGAGCATTTTGAATTTTACCATATTTGGTTTTTGTTTTTTTTTTTTGGCTTACATTATCAGTTGATCCTGCAAGCATCCATCCAGTGAAGTAGGTTATCATTGTCCTTTGCTGTCAGATTTTAGAAAATCAAGATTCATTAGATTAAGCAACTTGCCTGAGATAGTAGATATCCGAGCTAAAACTTTTCTTGAGGTATCTGTCTAAACTTTTCATCTTGGAAAATATTCAAGCATGGGTAGGAAATGGAATAATGGAGAATCCTAAGTTAGGGGAAATTTTTTTAATAGAGATCTACTTCCATGTAGCAATCACTCAACTTTAGCAAGTACTTTTAATGATAGGTGTTGCTAGTTGGGGAAAACCCAAATGGGTGTGTGTTGTGTGTATATTTGTGTGTGTGTGTGTGTGGGGGGGGTTCTTCTCAGCATGTGGAGCTTAATAACCCTAATCACATTCACATGAACATCTGCTGAAAATGAGGACTCTTGGAATTCACCCCAGTTGCTCTTAACTCTTGGAGAAGGGCATGGCAACCCACCCCAGTATTCTTGCCTGGAGAATCCCATGGACTGAGAAGCTTGATGGGCTACCATCCACTAAGTCTCAAAGAGTTGGACAAGACTGAAGAGACTTAGCTGAGCTCTTAACTCTGGGAATCTCTAAGGGTGAATCTATATCTTTAACAAGAGACCCTCCGCTGGCCTTTAAACTTGATTTCGAGTGCCTTTCCGGGTCTGTAGTTGTCCCCCTTGAGTCCGGGCAGGGCTGCGCCGGGCGGGGCAGGGCTGGGCGGGGCTTGGGTGAGGTTAGAGGGAAGTGGCGGCAGGGGCACGGTCTGGCTTGGAGGGGTGGAGGGTGAAGGGTTAAGGGATCCACGCGCAGGCGCTGCCCTCTGAACTGGAACGGAAAACAACTTCCGGTTGGAGTCACTCGGCTGGGCGCCGGGCGACTTGAGACTGGAGAGACCGGTGCGGAAACCCTGAGCTGTGAGTAAGAAACTTCGCTAGCGAGTTGCAGTGTCCGAATGCATCGGGCACGGCGACGGAGAACTTGTGTGTGTGAGCAAGAGGGATGCGCTGGCCGTATGGGCGCCACAGGGAGAGAAGCCGAGGAGCTGCAGTGACAACCAGTTCTCATGGTGGGGAGGGACTTTGTGCGAAGGAAATCACCTGGGTCCCTGTCCCGGAGCGGACCGGGAGGGGCTTTCCGGGCCCATGGCGTCTGCGCAGCAACGACGGCCCCTGCTGCGACGGCTGCCGGGGAGGGATCCTGCCCGACTCCGCGTCGGCCGCTCTCTGTGACTTGATCTCTTGGCCTGCCAACCGGGGAGGCAGGCCTGTGATGTCAGAGTGAGCAGTAGACCCCACCTGGAGGTCCCAACCCCTCTTGAGGACCGGAGGCTGCCTTCCAGAAGTTAATACTATCTTTGTTACTCTTTCAAAAACTTCCTAGGTTCTTTCTGTTGTTTTTCCCCCAAGGTTATTGCACAGTTTCTCTCTCAGCTTTCCTGCGGGGTGTCATCATAGCCTTGTCACTGAGAAGTTGGGTAACCTCCCCGAGGGTCAAGGAGAAACTGGATGGCTGAGGCAGAAAGAGCAGAAGCAAACCCTGCCCCCAGTGGGAACCGGGCGTTAGGCGGAATCCCTAGCGTGGTGTAAACTGGCTGGTGACGAGTTACACGTGTAACAAGCTGTGCTCGTCACGAAGTGAAGCAAGGAGGGGAAAGATACTCAAACCAAAGAGTCTCTGTGTCTCTTACTATGCCGTAGCAGGGAGAAGTAGAGCAGCCTTTGCTATATAAAGTGTCATGAAGTGACCCGAAAGTAGAGGAAAATAGCGTGATCTGTTTCCCTACCACGACGGGAATACACACTTCAGAGAGGGGGAGTAGAGAAGCGAGCTCTGTAGTCTGCTGAAAAAATGTTTTGTCCCTCTCATTGGGGAGGGGAAGAGAACCGAGAACCCTAAAGTGCTAACAGTCATGTTTTAAGCAGAAAATGAAACTCCTTCACGGCCCTCTCCCCAGCCACAGGTACTCCAGCGCCTTGCACATCTCTCTTATGTGTACATAAACGTGTTATTTCGCTTTCTTATGAAAATAAGATTGTATGTGCATACAGTCCTATAATTTGGTTTTTCAGATAGAATATATATAGTGGAAATCTTACCATATATAGCTCTGCTTTACCTTAATGTCAGCATGGGATTTCTTTGCCTGGGTGTTCCAAATGTAGTTAAACATCTCTTAATATGGCCTATCTATGTATTTTGCCCTTGTTCTTCACAATTATTTAATCTGTATTTCATTAGGATACAGATATATTAACCCTTTGTGATTTATATGGCGAATATTTTCAAGACCTATCAGTCTTTGGGTTAAAATGCCCAGGTTTTCACTTAAGAAGATGGTCCTCACCAAAAAATTATTAAAATATTTTCCTATATTGTTCATTAAATATTCTTACAGTTATGCTTTACTCATTTAAATGTATGAAAATTATTTTTGAATATTGTATAAGATAGGGATTTAGCCATTTTTGCTGAAATCATTTGCTGAAATCAATTCATTCCCAACTGGCTAGAAAAACTACCTTAATAGAGTAAATTTCCAGGCCTACATGAGTCTTTTTTGGATTCTTGTGTTCCTTTGTTCTATTTGCTTCTTCCTATACAATTACCAATCTCTCTTTGATTAGGCATTTTGTAGTCATTCATAAAGCAAGTCCCTCTTCAAATATCCTTGGTGATTGTGTTCTCTCTCAGGTAAAATTTAAAGTAAACTATGTATATTTCATTAAAACAGGTTTCTTTGGGGAGTTTTGTTGTTGTTGCTGTATAGTTGCTCAGTCATGTCCAACTATTTGTGACCTCATGGACTGTAACCCACCAGGCTCCTCTGTCCATGGGATTTCCCAGGCAAGAAAGCTGAAATGGGTTGCCATTTCCTTATCTTGGAAAGAGATCTTTCTAACCCAGGGAATGAACCTGATTCTCCTGCTTTGAAGGCAGATTCTTTACCACTGAGTCACCAGAGAAGCCCTTGAGGGGTTTAACTACCCACTAATATTTTGTGACTGACATGTAGATGATTTATATATCTGGCCAACTTTCTAAAATTACTGGTTTTAATAAATTGTCTCTTGAATTTTCTAGGAAAATAGTCATCTGAATATAATCTTAACTCCTTCTTTATATTTAAATCTTTCTTTTGTTTATAAATTTATAGTTTCTCCAAAACAGTGATATATAATAACAGTGATTCTGGCCATCCTTATCATATTTATTCATTTGCAGTTATTTTTATTGTGTCATCATTGAATATGAATTTTATAATAAATTTCAAATAATTTTATTTATCAAAGAAGTGTCTAATATTTCTAGCTACTGGGATTTTTGCAGGGAATAGATTTTGGATTGTGTCTGAAGTTGGGGTTTTTTTGTTTTTTCTTTCGCATTGGCTAGCACTTTGAGAGCAGTTTTGAACAGTAGATGTTGAGTTTTCATTTGGTGTATATATTTCTTGTTGATGTATTTTCATTGCTACTTTAGTACTAAACATTTTTATCAGGAGTGGAAGTTGAGTTTTGTCATATATGGCATTTTGGCATCTAATGTGATCAATCTTGTGGTTTTCTTCCTTGACCTTTTAGAATAGCAAATTGTTTTAGTAGATTTCTACCTTTGTTGTTGTTGTTGTTTTTAATTTTTATTGGAGTATAGTTGATTTATAATGTGTTAATTTCAGATGTACAGCAAAGTATATGTACATATATCCACTTTGTTTGTTTGTTTGTTTTCCCATATAGGCCATTAGTTCAGTTGCTCAGTTGTGTCTGACTCTTTGTGACCCCATGGACTGCAGCATGCCAGGCCTCCCTGTCCATCACCAACTCCGAGGGCTTGCTCAAATTCATGTCCAGTGAGTCGGTAATATCATCCAACCCTCTGTCATCCCCTTCTCCTCCCGCCTTCAGTCTTTCCCAGCATCAGGGTCTTTCCCAGTGAGTCAGTTCTTTGCATCAGGTAGCCAAAGTATTGGCTTTTCAGCTTCAGCATCAGACCTTCCAATGAACACCCAGGGCTGATTTCCTTTAGGATGGACTGGTTGGATCTCCTTGCAGTCCAAGGGACTCTCGAGAGTCCTCCAACACCACAGTTCAAAAGCATCAATTCTTTGGTGCTCAGCTTTCTTTATAGTCCAACTCTCACATCCATACATGACTACTGGAAAAATCGTAGCTTTAACTAGACAGACCTTTGTTGGCAAAGTTATGTCTCTGCTTTTTAACATGCTGTCTAGGTTGGTCATAGGTTTTCGTCCAAGGAACAAGCATCTTTTAATTTCATGGCTGCAGTCACCACCTGCAGTTTCCATTGTTTCCTCATCTATTTGCCATGTGGATGCCATGATCTTAGTTTCCTGAATGTTGAGTTTTAAGCCAACTTTTTCACTCTCCTCTTTCACTTTCATCAAGAAGCTCTTTAGTTCTTCTTCGCTTTTTGCCATAAGGGTGGTGTCATCTGCGTATCTGAGGTTATTGATATTTCTCCTGGCAATTTTGATTCCAGCTTGTGCTTCATCCAGCCCTGGATTTCGCATGATGTTCTCTGCAAATTAATTAAATAAGCAGGGTGACAGTATACGGCCTTGACATACTCCTTTCCTGATTCGTAACTAATCTGTTGTTCCATGTACAATTGTTGCTTCTTGACCTGAATACTGATTATGGAGTATTTAATAGATTTCTCTGTGCTATACAGCAGGTTCATTAGTTATTTTATATAGTGTGTATATGTCAGTCCCAGTCTTCCAATTTATCCCTCTCCCCTTTATTTCATGTTAACTGTAAGTTTGTTTTCTACATCTGTGCTCTATTTCTGTTTTGTAAATAAGTTCATTTGTATCTTTGATTTCTAGTTTTTGAAACAGCCTTACACTTCATTTTGTTAAATTTAAGTATATAGGTTTCTTTTTGGTAACAATTTTATATAAATCAGTAATTGAGTTATATCTGTAGTCATCTTTCTTCCTGTTATCTTTACCAGAGTTTAATATCAAGGCTATGCTGATTTTCTAAAAAGAATTTAGAATAGTTCTTTCTTTCTCTGCTTTGAGATAGTTTAAATAGCTTGTTGTTTAGTTGCTACGTTGTATCTGACTCTTTGCAACCCCATGGATTGTAGCCCAGGAGGCTCCTCTGTGCATGGGATTTCCCAGGCAAGAATACTGGAGTGGGTTGCCATTTCCTTCTCCAGGGGATCTTCCTAACTCAGGGATTGAACTCAGCATCTGCTGCATTGCCAGACTCAGCTCAACTTGCTGAGCCACCAGTGAAACCTAAAATAGTTTAAGAGCTCTCTGAAAGTCTGAAAGAATTAATTCATGAAACCATCTGCAAGTACAGTGGACCCTTAAATAATACTTAGAGGTTAGGGATGCCACAGCTCCCAGCAGTTGAAAATCTGCAAGCAGTTTATAGTCAGCCCTCTGTTTCTGACGTTCTACATCTTTAGATACAGTCATAGTGTAGTACTGGAGTATGTATTTAGTGGGGGAAAAAATTCGCCTGTAAGTATATCCATGCAGTTAAAACCCATGTTGTTCAAGGTCAACTGTACATTGTTCTTAAGGGAGCAGTAATATTGAGCAGAAAGATCCAGAACTTTAAAAGGCAAACAAAAGCTCCTTAGAGTAAATCCTTATAATTGAAGGGGTGTGAAGCACCAATAATGTAGAGAATGAAGAACTGCTCTACTGATCCTGGTCCTTTTATCCTCCACCTTTTTTTATTTTTCAGGGAAAATGCTGTAGGTAGACTGAGGGTCTAGTAAAGTGCTGATAAAGTGCTTCACTGTTTCTTCTCTCCTCTACTCCAGTTTGTAAAGGAAAGGGTGTTGCTTCTACATGGGCAAGCTTTTATGCCCTAAAAGAAACATTGAGTGAAACTCAACTAAAAAAGCATCAGTTTCACTTTGTAGTCATCAGCTTCCCAATTTTCCCAGGAAATTTCTTGCTCTGGAGATAGTAACCAAGCTGGTATTCTACTCTAGCCAGATCCTGTAGGGGAGTTTCAAAATGAGTGGCTGAGAAAATATGCAAGCTCAGCATGCTTTTACATACTGAATATGAAGTGAAAATCAGTAACAGTCTAGGTATGGTACATAGCCTGTGGACACACGTAAGAACAGGGCTGGCTTCTGAGGCATAGAAACCATATAACCACAGCCCACTGTTTACTCAGCTAACGAATGGCTTACTGTTAATATGTGGATAGTAGTGTATTATGTAATCTTTGGGAGAGCTATTCACTTTTATAAATGATTATTTGAAATACTTTTTGATTGCTTTCAAGCAAGACTATTACCTTAGATAACGCAGTTTAGCAATATACATCTGTGAACTGGAGGAAACTTCAGGACACTCATGAATGTTATTTACAGAGTAATGCAGGTATTCTGTCAGTGTTTGGATATTTGAGTATCTTAATTTAAACGTCTGTTAATCTAGAACAAGTGAGTATTGGCATAATTTGGGGGTGTGCCCTTCCCTGGTAGCTCACTGGTAAAGAATCTTCTGCCAGTGCAGGAAATACTGGTTCCATCCCTGGGTTGGGAAAATTTCTTGGAGTAACAAATGGTAACTCACTCCAGTATTCTTGCCTAGGAAATCCCATGGACAGAGGATCCTGGTGGGCTACAGTCCATGGGGTCACAAAGAATCAAATACAACTTAGCAACTAAACAACAACCTATAACAGACAAAAACTGCATATTTTTTAAAAGCATACCAGTTATCTGTCAGGAAATGATAAAAAAAAGAATACATAGCCTCTTGATGTAAAACACTATTCTAACTACAGTTGGTCCTTGAACAACACGGAGGTTAGGCATGGCAACCCTCTGCTCAATTGAAAATCTGCATGTAAAGTTAACCCTCTGTATCCAAAGTTCCTGTGTATCTGTGGTTCCACCATATCAGCAACTCCACATCCAGGGATTCAGCCAACGACAGATCATATAGTACTACAGTATTTACTCATGAAAATATCTATGGATAAGTGGACTTGTGCACGTCAAACTGGTGTTGTTCAAGAGCCAGCCATATACTCATGCTTTAGCTGATTAGCTATTGCTACTCAATATCCTTTTGTTTTCTAACAGCTTTCTAAGCATGAATATTACTATTCAGTTTCAACTTGATTGTGTGTAATTATGTCAAACCAAGTTTTAGTTTCTGTTTTCTGTAGGATTTACGTTGTGGCTGCCATTCATCCCATGTTGCCTCTCATGCTTACTGCTATGGTTTTCAGTCATGGGTAGAGGAAAAGAAGAGGCTGTTAGCAAGAATAGGGAACAAAATTTCTCTGTAGTTCAAAACCAAGATTCTGAATCATTTTCAAAAAAGGATAACAGAATATGAATTCAACTCCCTTGTGGGTGGGTGGCAAATTAGCGTACGGAATCTTTTGAACGGTGCATTGTTTGAAAACTGTTCAAAAAAGTTGAGGAGAATTGAAACAGGCAGTGGTACCAGAGCCTTGGCAACTGAAAACAAGCCTTTGGGACCTATGTAATTGTATATGTTAGTTTTTCAGTTCTTAATCTATAAAAACATTTTTTTTAATTGTGGTAAAATACACATAATGTGAAGTTTACCACCTTAGCCCTTTTTAAGTGTACAGTTCAGTAGTGTTGAATGTATTCATGTTGTTGTTCAAGCAAGAAAAGCATTTCTTAAGAGACTTTTTTAATTGTTTGTCTCGTGGGAGAAGTGTCCTAACAGCAACCTTGTTTTCTTCCTTTTTAACTTCAGAGATATGCTTTCTTTAATGGTAATTATCATTACTAAATTATGAGGGTAAAGATTTTGAGCAATGAGCTGTAGTAGCTTTCACTTACCACCATGCTTTTTTCTTTGCAAAAAAAGAAGAGTCTATTGAAAACAGGTTGTTAACAGTGAAAACAGTCTGTCTACAAGTCATTGTAGTTATGAATTATTGGAAATTGAGTGGACTAAGAAAAATAATGAGTTCTAGTTTGATGGTTACTTACCTGAAGTTACAGGAATCCTTGAGATATTTGCAGTAGAATTAGGTATGGAGAATTGTTCTCTTCAGCAGCAGAATAAACTCAATCAGGTGATTTTGCTCCGAAGAATGATTTGTTCTAAGGACGGAAATCAGGGACTCAGGTCCCTTCAAGATAATGATTTTAAATTACTCCAAAAAAAAATCAACTATTCTTGTGGGATATGTAAGTGGTTTTACTATTTCTAGCCAGTAAGTATATGGCTTTTACCATGATTAATTTCATGACTTTATATATTTGCTATCCCTAAACTAAAATGCCTTTTCCTTCATATTGATGTTTTTCAGCCTTTTTAAATCCATATTTCCTTTTTTATAAACATTAAAATACCACAAATCCTAGGAGATAAAAATGTGACCTTTCTTCCCACAAAGTTCTTATACCTCTTCATACTGAATGTAAACTTCCTCTTGAAGTTTTCCCCATCCAAGAATATTCTGTAGAGCCCCACTTTATATGACTTATGAAAGACAGATTTTTTAATAAGTAACCATTTTAAACTGATAATTCTTTCTCCCACATCTCCAGACTCTCACATGGCCCCTACTCAGAGGAAAGGATACTCCTTAACATGGCTAAGCAAGCTAACTGAGCAATGCCTCAGATGGGTAGAACATCACATGTCTAGTTTCCCTTTTGGTGTTACACTATTTCATTTTGCACTTTAACCCATAGAATTTTATACAACTTGAGGGAAAGAAGTGCTACTGGAGATAAAAAAGGAGGTGAGGCAAAGCTGAGACTCATGGGTGTGGTCTTTGGCTGTGAAGTCTCCTTTTAACTCTTAGAAGATAACAAAAAGTTTCACCAAGTTCTGACATCCAGAAAAATAGAGAACCTAGTTTGGTGAGTTTTGGGTTTGATCTGTGGGATTGTCTTACCTTATCTATCCTGATGCATTTAGCCAACCAGCTTATATTAAAAAAAATGCGAAATGCAAATTCTGACTCTGCTGGATAACTTAAGTTTCTGTGATTTCAGCTGCCTGATTGGAACAGTGTTACACAGTGACAGTATAGTGCAGTGTGCTATGGGTATATCCATAACTGAAGTTTACAACCTGGAAAGTGAGGATAGAAATGGAAGCTGTCATTTTGGGGAACTGGCTGCTTGTACTAATGGAACTCTCTTAAAAGTGGAAAATGATTGGAAGTAAATGTCAGGAGTGACAGTTCTCTTCCATTTCCTTTCTTCAAGTAAGGAAACACACATACTTTTCAGTGCCATCAAAGGTTTACCTTAACCATCTAAGACAGAAGATGTTCTTTTATTTATGTGTATATACTACATTATTGACTTTTTTTCTGCTTTTTGCTTTTGTTGCTTTTTGTGGCTGAGGAGTCAAACATAGAGCTAAATAGAAAAGACAGGATGTATCTCTCACTCACTTACTCACCTCTTCCTTTGCTAAGATGGCAACTTTTCTGAAGTAGAATGTGAACTGTTATTATTCATACCCCAAGGGGCTGGGGAAAGCAGGTGACTTTCTTTTCTAGGGCAGAGTAGAAGAGGTAAACAGTTAATCTAGAATCACCCCATCCTGAAACTGCTTTAGGTTTAAACTGGCCTCTTACCACAAGTGTCAACCCTGGTAGAACACTTACCCAGAAGCATACTAATCTCAACAGTAGGGAAAACCCAGGAGAGGACCCTTTTTCTACTTGCTAAATCACCCACACTTGTCTCTGCTGCTGCTGCTGCTGCTGCTGCTGCTGCTGCTAAGTAGCTTCAGTCATGTCCGACTCTGTGCAACCCCAGAGATGGCAGCCCACCAGGCTCCCGCGTCCCTGGGATTCGTAGACCCTGTTAAAGATGCTTTTGAACTGCGGTGCTGGAGAAGACTCTTGAGAGTACCTTGGACAGCATGGAGATCAAACCAGTCAGCCCTTAAGAAAATCAACTCTGAATACTCATTGGAAGGACTGATGCTGAAGCTGAAGCTCCAATACTTTGGTCACCTGATGTGAACATCCGACTCATTGGAAAAAACCCTAATGCTAGGAAAGATCGAAGGCAGAAGGAGAAGTGGGTGACAGAGAATGAGATGGTTGGATGACATCATCGATTCAGTGAACATGAACTTGGGGGGACTCAGGGAAATGGTGAGGGATAGGGAGCCCTGGCATTCTGCAGTCCATGGGGTCCAAAGAGTCAGACATGACTTGGTGACTGAAAAGCAGAAGGGGTGGAGGAAATATACCTTTAAGCATGTGATTCTTTTCAAACTTGAAATCCAGATGTGTATAACTAATCAAAGTTGAGCTACTCTGGTTGAACTGGTCAATTGATAGTAGAGCATTGTTGGGCTACACACCCACAGCCTCAGTGGAGTTCCAGAAGCACACTATTTTCCTTGATTATTACTTTTTATTGAGGATTAGTTAGACACCATTTGTCATCACAGTGCTTGTTGTCAAAGACAACAAACTTAAGATAATGTGTATCTATAAAGTAAGGGGGTAAATGTTTGTTTAAAAAGAAGGAGTTAGGGGGTGTCAGAGTATCACTTCAGAAAATTTAACATCCCGATAGTAGGAGTCCCAAACAGGCGCAGAGAAGGAATGAAATGGCCCAAAAAGTAATTCAAGAAAATTTGCAACAACTGAAGGATGAACTTCCAGATGGGTTAAGTACAAGAGCAGGAATCAAAATGGCCCTGAACTTCAACAAAAACAAAAGGGAGTGTAGCAAAACTTACAAAATTCTGAGGAAAAATTCCTTCCAACCTGGGACTCAACCTGGCAAACTGTCAGTTAAATCTTAGGGTGAAGATATTTTCAGTTATCTGAAATATAGTTTCAGCAAGGTCTGAAAAGCAAGGTCTCAAAAAATTTACTTTGTAAGCACTTCATCAGAAAGCTACTGGAGGGTTTACCCCACCAAATTGAGGAGTAAAACAGGGAGGATGAAGATTAGGGATACTGAGAATGGCAGATTCAGCTAGAGAGAGAGAGATGAATAAAGGGAATCATCAAATTCAGGTTGAAAGACGGTTTCAAGGTGAAGGCCTTCCTCTCTGCACAGAGATGAATAAGTCTAAACTTGAGCAAGTCAGAAAGCTCAAGGAGAGATCCTTGTAAGAAAATGAAATTGATAGAGTAATGTCTGAACTTATTGAGGAGTTGCATTACTGATAGTAATAAGTAAAGCAAATAAGTTTTTTCAGTAAAAATATTTTTCAGGAAAGGAAAAGGAGCCATAGTATATTATATGGCTCAGCAGTAAATAATCACACAGTCATAAGAAAGTAAAAGTGGAATGTAAATCTAATCAAAATAATAACATAACTGTTAGAAGGATGAGGAGGCCATAAAGAGAGGGGAGATCTTAAAAGAGAGCTGAATCCTTGTCTTGCATAATGGGAAGACAAGTAAAATAGAAATCAGTAGTGACAGTATTAGCAAATTATTTAGAAATACAAAGATAAATACCAAAAAGAATCAAAAGAGCTGAAAAGTGTTGCCAGGAAGTGGGGAGGGAGAAGAGGAGAGTAAGGGGCTACTGTTTTTCTTAAACCTTATGAAGTTATTTGTCTCATTAAAATACTGATGCATTATGCTTTGATTAAAAATAAAATAGAAATTAAATTACAGTGAATAGAACTAAGATACTGGTCTTTTCACATCAAAGAGACCTGGATTTATTTGGGTCTTCTATTTTTCTAATTTGTTGACATTAGGCAACTTATTTAACCTTTTGAACCCGTTTCCTTATCTAGAGAGGGAAGATTAAAATAAGGTAGTTTATGTAAAGTAGCTGGCAAATCATTTTTCTCTCAGTAGGTGTAAGACTCTCTACCCCTGTCCCTAATGTTTCCCAGGAGGAAATAGGGAACGACCACTGTTGTTGGGATGCTTACCTTTCAGATACAAGGTTCTTAGTGTTCAGAATCTTCTGGTTCATAGCTCTGTGTGTGCCTTTTCAGATTGAAGGCCTGTCACTGGGATCTCTGTCCTTTATCAACTATCTGTAGATAGAGAATTTAAAAAGAATTAAGATGATCTGGAATGTTGGTAGCAGAGAGAATCAAGTTATAAGGACTGCTTGGTGGGAGAAAAGCTGTGGTCTCAGATTTGTCAACACGAACGTCAGTGCAAATGCCATTAATGGTGTCTCTTCCATTAATAGAGAAAGCGCTTGTCACATAGACTGGTGAATTGTGGAGATTTCATGAACCAAGATCAGCAAGAGTGCTATTGCTCTGAACCATCTGCCAAAGTATCAAAATACCTTTTTTTAAAAAAAAGAACATCTACCTTAGCAACTGCTATTTTTGATTCTGAATTCTCTGCACTTCCAGAACAATTAAAAAAAGCAGATCACTGTGGAACAAAAGGACACTTTATGGAAGCCCATTTCCCTGCCTTGGTACATATTTGTGTAGTATTTTTCAGAGTTCAGTGCTTTCCCATTATGACTTGGCCCTCTGTGGCAATGAATAGAAATCTCTCACACTTGTTTCTCTCTTTTTTCTACCCTCACCTACCTCCCCCTGCTCCACCCCATGCCAAAAAAAAATTATGGTCCTAGAAGTCTTGGACGGGGTTTGCTGATAAGTGTTTTTGTCTGTCTGTCTGTCTGTCTGTTTTAACTGCCCTGGATTATTCTGATGTACTGACAGGTTGAGAACCATTGTCCTACAGCATGCTGTACTCCAGACATTCTAAACTGGGGCAGATGAGGGAACTGAGGCTCACAGAAAGGTTATAGCTTGTTCCCTCTCATCCATCAACAAGCATGTCTAGCTTGGACAGGTATTCTGCACCCCAGCTCTGATTTTATCTTTGGTTGACTAGGCTTTTTAATTTTGATTCTCTGATTTGTATTAAGAGAAGCTACTATATTTTACAAAAGATGTGGCCTCAGTTAAAAATAAGATTTGAAATTTTTATTTTATAGCATCTTTTTATTTTTTCCAGATACAAAAGGAAATGAAGTGTCAAATCAAAAGTTTTAATAAACTCTTGCTTCTCCACAATAGGATAGCATAGCAAATGCAAGGACTTATTAGATCTGAGTATTCACATTCAAGAAAAACTGGGGTGGCCCTGAAGAGAGTGGAAATGTGGGTAATTTTGGCACAGAGACAGGTTTGAGAAGTTGGTTTGTAGGGTTCTTCAGAGATTTGGGGTCCTGTATTCAGGAGTATTTGACAATAGGAGTAAGAAAGTGTGTTATATGGTATAAAAGTATTGTATCTGGTTTTAAACTTTTATCATATTACACATTTACAGTCACACCCTAAACTTCTTGGGAATGCCTGGAAATGGAGATCTGGAAATCTCTGAAACCTTATTTATTTTCTCCCTGGAGTTCTCTCAATTACTTCTAATAAAACAAGTTGTGACTTGGCAAGCATTGGCCCAACAGCCTCTAGGTGTCCTCAGGGAAATTAAAAGCCGGGGTTTGAAGAGTTCTGTGCCAGTGATTAAGAGCACAGAATATAGCTTATAATTATGTAGACTTTTGCCTGTTCCCATTTATCATTGATAATATTCTCAAGGCTAAATATGACTGCCCAGCAATTTAAACTACAGTTTAAGAGGAAATAGGCCTTTTTGTGAAAAAGGTCCTCTGTCTCCCGAAGTTTCATTCTCTTTTCATAGACAAGCTCTCTCCTTTCATAGTGATTGTGATTTAGTAAATGACTCAGAGTTGTTGGAGGGGCCCCTAATCTGTTAACTCATGAAATTTTAACTACTTTTTCAAGCAAAACTTTGCCTTTTATGAATCTGGTACGGCCTGTGGCATCTCTTATACTATTGTCTTCGGGATGGAGGGACTTCTTTTTCAAACTTTTTAAGTTAAAACCAGAAAATAGGTAGAAACTGTTCTACTCCTGTGAAAGATGATTACTAATACTATTTTCATTATCATAATTTGGTAGAGTAGACTAGAAAGACTTAAGAAAATTCACACATTCAAACGCTCTACCAGAAAGTTATTTTTTGTGTTATTTAACAGTGTATAAGGGTTAACATAGCAGAGCACTAGACAATATTCCTACCTATATTTTGGTTTGTATTTGGGAGAAAGAAAGGTGTATATCTTGTGACACGAAGTGGTACAGTAATGAGTTTTGCTTCTTTCTCTCTCCACTGTTTTAAAACAATGTAGAGGTTTTGTTTACTTATTGATAGAAAGATTTTGGCCTGGTTGACTGTCAGCAGTATCAGAGGACATTAAAAACAGGACTTTAAGAATAGTAGCTGGAGGGAAGGCTTACTTAGCCATCATTTCTTCCTTTAGATTTCGTTGTCACTCAGCTGGCACATTTTTTCCTGCCTGTTGTTAACTATGCCTCTGTCAGCACTTTTGTCCAAAATTGAATTCAGTATCCTCTCCTGTCTCTCTCAGTTTTTCTTCCTATTTCTCTGTGGCTAACTGGCATTGCTGTTTGCCCTATATTTTGAAAAATACGGCTGGCCAAACCACCTTTAACAAAATAAACCGGTTACTTTGCTTATTAAAATATAGATGCTAGGACTCCATCCCAGGCCAACTCACTCAGAGTTGCTGAATGCTTCCTTCTTGTCTGTTGTACACATCCAGTTGGCCAGTGAGTCCTGTTAATTTTGCCTTTAAAATGTCTCTTGAATCCATTCAGCTTTCATTTCCCTTACTCTAGTTCAAGCCCTTATCTTTTACCAGAATACAACAATGGTTTCCTATGGATCTACTCATTTTGTCTCCCTCATTAGTTTATATTCTGCTGGTATCTGGTTTATCTTTCTAAAACATATTCATCTCCTGCTTGAAAATTCCTTAATGTCAGCAGGTTAAAATTGGAGTGACATTCAAGGTCTATTGCAGTCTGGCCATATCTAAGTCTACTGTGTACAGCTTATGTAGTTAGTACACTCTGTAGCTGTAGGGTGCTTCATTCCAATTATGGTCTACATGATCGGGACCCATAGGGTTTTTTCATTGAAGGACAGTCATATGTGGTGGCCCCAACTATCCTGTCTCAGCACCCTTACCTCTCCATCCTTTCTGTGTACATACCTCACTTGTGTAAATATACTCACCACCAGTCCCTAAATGCAGTGTACTAGTGATGGCAGCTCACACTCCAGCACTCTTGCCTGGAGAATCCCAGGGACGGAGGAGCCTGGTAGGCTGCAGTCCATGGGGTCGTGAAGAGTCGGACATTCACTTTTCACTTTCATGCACTGGAGAAGGAAATGGCAACCCACTCCAGTGTTCTTGCCTGGAGAATCCCAGGGACCAGGGAGCCTGGTGGGCTGCCATCTGTGGGGTCGCACAGAGTCGGACACGACTGAAGCGACTTAGTAGCAGCAGCAGCAGCAGTGATTTCTCAGAGCGTCTACTTTTTCAGAGTTAATGTTCATTCTCCTTTTACTCCACTTGTTGAAATCATTCTCATATTTCAGGGCCCAGTATAAGTGTCAGATCCTCTGTGAAGCCTTCCACAGTTCTCTCGTTTTAATTGTTCCTTCTATTATACCTTTTTACTGCTTACACTTTTACTTAACAGTTCTTCTCTTCTTCCTTTGAGGTAAAACCTATGTATAATGAAATGCACAGATCTGGGGTGAACCTTTAGGTGAGCTCATGTGTTTTTGCCTTGCTAATTATAAGCTCTAATTAGAGAAAAAGGCAAAGACTATATAAGTTTGTCTCTTTCCCATGGGAAAAAAAGGGAACCTACTGTGTCTGCAGTGCTGGGTCAGTCTTGAATATGGTACCAGTTGGGATACAGCTCAGCTTCTCTTCTGAGAACTCCCCAGTGGCAGTGGCTTAAACCAACAAGATGGATATTTTATTTCTCTCATGTATGACAATTCAAAGTGTAAGATGTCCCGAGTCGATACAGCAGCCCCACAGGGTCAGGGACCTCGGCTTCTTTATTCCTGTCGTTCTACATCCCCTGTTGCTCCACCATCCGGAAGTATTGCCCTCACCACAATGTTTCGGGTGACTCACCACAATAAAGGAGAAGGAAGGGGGAAAAGAAAGAGACCTTGTCTTGGAAGTTACGCTTGCTTGCCAATGACCAGAACATAGTCACGTGACCACATCAGCTAAAATTCAGGAATACCAGAGGAGTAGAGAATGGATATTGAGAAACAGTTACCAGATATGTTTCACATATGATCTCAGTCTTCACAATAAACCTACAAACTATATATAAAAAACTAAACTCAGAGAAACTAAGTAAATAGCCAGAAAAATTGCAGGTCTGAGATCTGAATTCAAAGCCTGTACTTTTTTTCCCATTCTACCTAGTAAAGTGTTAGGAGGAAATATATAATTGTTAAAGTCATTAATTTTCACAGTGTTATATCATGTATTTTCATATCACATTTTCACAGTATCATATCATATCTCTTCTAGGACATCCCATGTAATTTTATTCCACACTTCTCACTATCAGGAAATGAATTGCCATGCTAACTTGTTTTTAATTTTTAAATCTAAGATATCATTTATGAGGAAAAATAAATCACTATGTTTGCCGAACAAAAGCTTCTGTACTTTGTATTTGTTTAGAAATGTTATCTAATCATAAAGTTGACAAGGATGATATCTTGTCAGTTTAGTTCAGCTCAGTTGTGTCCAACTCTGCGACCCCATGGACTGCAGCACACCAGGCTTCCCTGTCTATCACCAACTCCCGGAGTTCACTCAAACTCATGTCCAGTGAGTCGGTGATGCCATCCAACCATCTCATCCTCTGTTGTCCCCTTCTCCTCCTGCCTTCAATCTTTCCAAGCATTAGGGTCTTTTCTGATGAGTCAATTCTTCACATCAGGTGGCCAAAGTATTGGCTTTTCATCATCAGTCTTGCCAATGAATATGCTAAAGGAAATCAATCTTTTAGAATTGACTGGTTTGATCTCCTTGCAGTCCAAGGGACTCTCAAGAGTCTTCTCTAACACCGCAGTTCAAAAGCATCAATTCTTTGGCACTCAGCTTTCTTTATAGTCCAACGCTCACATCCACATATGACTACTGGAAAAACCATAGCTTTGACGAGGAGGACCTTTGTTGGCAAAGTAATGTCTCTGTTTTTTAATGTGCTGTCTAGGTTTGTCATAGTTTTCTTCCAAGGAGCAAGCATCTTTTAATTTCATGGCTGCACTCACCATCTGCAGTGATTTTGGAGTCCAAGATAATAAAGTCTGTCACTGTTTCTATTGTTTACCCATCTATTTGCCATGAAGTGGTGGGATTGGATGCCATAATCTTAGTTTTCTGAATGTTGAGTTTTAAGCCAACTTTTTCACTCTCCTCTTTCACTTTCATCAAGAGGCTCTTTAGTTCCTCTTCGCTTTCTGCCATAAGTGTGGTGTCATCTGCATATCTGAGGTTATTGATATTTCTCCTGGCAGTGTTGATTCCAGCTTGTGCTTCATCAAACCTGGCATTTTGCATAATGTGCTCTGCATGTAAGTTAAATAAACAGAGTGACAGTATACAGCCTTGATGTACTCCTTTCCCAGTTTGGAGCCAGTTCATTGTTTCATGTCCAGTTCTAACTGTTGCTCTTTGACCTGCATACAGGTTTCTCAGGAAGCAGGTAAAGTAGTCTGGTATTCCTGTCTCTTTAAGAATTTTCCACAGTTTGTTGTGATCCACACAGTCAAAGGCTTTAGTGCACTCAATGAAGCAGAAGTAGATATTTTCTCTGGAATTCTCTTGCTTTTTCTATGATCCAGCAGATGTTGGCAGTTTGACCTGGGTTCCTCCGCCTTTTCTAAATCCAGCTTGAGCATCTGGAAGTTCTCCATTCACATACTATTGAAGCCTCGGTTGGATAATTTTAAGTATTACTCTGCTAGCCTGTGAAATGAGTACAATTGTGTGGTAGTTGAACATTCTTTGGCATTGCCTTTCTTAGGGATTGGAATGAAAGCTGACCTTTTCCAGTCTTGTGGCCACTGCTGAGATTTCCAAATTTGCTTGCATATTGATTGCAGCACTTTAACAGCATCATCTTTTAGGTTTGAAGTAGCTCAGCTGGAATTCTGTCACCTCCACTAGCTTTGTTTGTAGTGATGCTTCCTAAGGCCCACTTGACTTCCCATTCCAGGATGTCTGGCTCTTGGTGAGTGATCATACTATTGTGATTATCTGAATCATTAAGATCTCTTTTGTATGGCCCTTCTGTGTATTCTTGCCCTCTTCTTAATATCTTCTGCTTCTGTTAGGTCCATACCATTTCTTTCCTTTATTGTGTCCATCTTTGTATGAAATATTCCCTTGATGTCTCTAATTTTCTTGAAGAGATTGCTAGCCTTTCCCATTCTATTGTTTTCCTCTACTTCTTTGCGTTGATCACTTGGGAAGGCTTTCTTAATCTGTCCTTGCTGTTATTTGGAACTCTGCATCAAAATGGATATGTTTCTCCTTTTCTCCTTTGCCTTTTGCTTCTATTCTCAAATATTTGTAAGGCCTCCTCAGACAACCTTTTTTTTTTTTGCATTTCTTTTTCTTGGGGATGGTTTTGATCCCTGCCTCCTGTACAGTGTCATGAACCTCCATCCATAGTTCTTCAGGCCCTGTGTTTAATCCCTTAAGTCTGTCTGTCAGTTCTACTGTGTAATTGTAAGGGATTTGATTTTAGGTCATACCTGAATTGTCTAGTGGTTTTCCCTACTTTCTTCAACTTAAGTCTGAATTTTGCAATGAGGAGTTCATGATCTGAGCCACAGTCAGCTCCTGGTGTTGTTTTTTCTGACTGTATAGAGCTTCTCCATCTTTGGCTGCAAGGAATAGAATCAATCTGATTTTGGTATTGACCATCTTGTATTGATATCTTTAACCCCTTCATTTTAAAAGCAAGGAAAATCGAGGTCCAGAGGAGGCAGGACTTAGCCTTGACGTCAACATTACCAGTGCTTCATCTCAAGTTTCGTAGGACAAACACTAGCCTAGGTCATCATTTCTCTAAGTAACTGTCAGTGGTATACTTAACAGTTGTCTCAGGTTTGCAGAGTTGTTCTGATCTCAAAGTTCAGGCTGGCCAATGCGCAAGAAATACATATAATCCTGGCCTGTTTTAGTGATGAATGAGTATTATCTAGCACTAAAAACGTCTTTATAGCTACCAGGAACCTGTTTTTGAAAGGATGACCGCTATTTGATAGTCAAATAAAAGGAATGGGTGAAGTCATTCCTACTCATAATTCAGAACCCAAATCAGATGACATCTGCCTCTCAAAGCCTTTCCTAAACCTCATAAATGTTAGATGTGAGCATTCTGCTTTCCAAACTCTAGCCTTCAGATATATCCAGGTACTCATATATATTCTTTAAATTTCAGCTAGTGGTGCCTTCATGAGGGTGGGTTTCGTGTCTGTTTTGTTCTCACAGTGGTGAGAACATCAGTGGTGCCCAGCCCAGGCTTTGTTTTTTGTTTTATTGAATGAAATATCCATCATGGCATCCTGGGAGAATATTTTGCAGCTGGCTGTAATAAGCAATCCTTGAACTAAGATTTTCAGAAACTTAGTCCTAGTCACCTCAGTTATAGCTTTGTGGCTGTACGCAGGTCATTTAACTCCTCTGAGCCTTGTCAGTCAAATTGAAATATGAGTAATAAGAAATGAAGAACTGGTGGGAAAAAACTTCGTAAAAGGCACATAAAACTAAGGTGGCACATAAAACTATCCCTAAAGCTCCTTGCTGCATCCCGCACAGTGCCTTACATGTATTCAGCAAACACGTGCTTTACTTTTTCTCATTTAATTGGATAGTAATGGTATATATTCTATAAAATTAAAATTTGGCAGTTGTAGTCAATACATCTTTGTTGGAGCTGGGAAATTTTACCAAGGGAAAATAAAATTATCACCCTTGTGCATGCTGACCTTCCTACGCCAGGACACTTTCATTATGCACCAAGGATCAATGAAAAGAGAAAGCAGTGTGATGCCCATGAATTTTCTTAGTGCTTCCTTCTGGTTGAGCACCTGCTGGACCTCGGAGGTAGAACAGGAATTTGCTACCCTCTCCATTTCCGTCTTACAGGAAGTACCCTAAGGAAAAAAGGAAATACTATCAGAGTATTAGAGGTGGATATGACAAGACTACCTTGGCTTCAAGAGGATTACCCTAGGGGTGGCATGCTTTGTGTTTTGCCCACCCAGCTCTAGTGTTGGGCATCAGTGAGTTAATCTCTTCCTGGTGTAAGGAAACCAGCAAACCATACCCAGAAATAAATTTAACACAGAAGGCTTTCCTGAAAATACATTTAAAAGAGTGGAGCCATAACTAAAAAGAGTGTTTCCACGGCAGAGGTAGCTCCAGCTTAGACCTCCTGGGTTTGGGGGATGGTAGTGGCTACTAGGGGCTTCCCTGGTAGCTCAGACAGTAAAGAATCCGCCTGCAGTGCGGGAGACCTGGGTTCGATGCCTGGGTTGGGAAGATCCCCTGAAAGAGGGCATGGCAGCCTACTCCAGTATTCTTACCTAGAGAATCCCCACGGGCAGAGGAACTTGGCGGGCTACAGTCCAGGAATTGGACATGACTAAGCACAGCACAGTGGCCATTAGATTTGAGTTTGGACATGTTTATTATAAATAAAACCATTTCCTTGGCGTCCAGCAACTTTAAGGGATACCAAAATGTAATTGAAATGTGACTGTCTCTCGAATTGTGAAGTTAATTTTATACTTAACAAATGCTTTAAGAAATAGAGGAACAAGTGGCTTTAAAGTTCAGGGTGTTAATATTTGAAATCTGTCCAGTTTAACTAGCTGGGTTCCAGAGGCTGTTTCCTTTTTCTCTAGTCAATGTCACTGATCTGACACCCAATTTTCTTCTTGGCTGTGAGATAGGAATTAAATGTATCATTTATTTAGTTGTATTGACCTGAATCATATCTCCCCAGCATACATTCTTACTTCAGGAAATAGAATGTGGAATTTACTCAGTAACTCTTCATAGTGACATTTGTGTGATCTAATTCAAGGACCTGAAATGAAGACTCCACATGATTTACTTGCATATGATGTAGCTGTTTTTAGTACTGTATTTACATTTTTAAAAACAAGAATGCACCTTCTTGATGAAACAGACATTCATTTTTTGATTCACAGACGCAAGAGGTATAGAACAAAGAAGTTTCTTAGAAATCAAATCCAAACATCTTTTTTTGTTTGAAGGGAGAGAAACTTGAGTCTAAAAAGATTTAGTAGCCCTGAACTAAGGTCCCACGGTCAGTCAGTGACAGAATAAAACAAGAAACTAGATGAGTTCCCAGTTCAAGATTCTTATTTGTCCCAGATTTTAAAATACAAGTGTGGTTTACAGTGACAGTTTATTATGACATCTGCAGTTTGTTAAGACAATTTTAGGCAGTCAAGCCACATAACTACTTGAATTGTCTGATTTCTGTATGAGCGTATTATAGTATACTATAGTCCCTATAGCTCCCTACCCTTATTTCTCTTTTCCTGCTCATATACTTACTTTGAATCTCATGTGCTTTTTAAAGCCACCCTAAATCCTTTTTTGAATGATAGTAGTATCTGAATAAATACTCAAAATGAAGCTTTGTGCTAATGCTAATTACTCTGTTTCCATAGTGTCTATGGTATGCTAGAGATCCTGGCAATGTAATTATCTTAACAGTACTTCATCTTTTCCATCTATCAGAGGTACCAATAAAAACAGACTTCCTAACTAGAATGCCTAAAAAAGTATCACTTTCATTGCTTCAGGGCTTCCCTGGTGGCTCAGATGGTAAAGTGTCTGCTTGCAATGCAAGAGACCTGGGTTTAAAAATGATCCCTGGTTCAGGAAGATCCCCTGGGGAAAGAAATGGCAACCCACTCCAGTACTCTTGCCTGGAAAATTCCATGGACTGAGGAGCCTGGTAGGCTGCAGTCCATGGGTTAGCAAAGAGTCGGGCACAACTGAGCAACTTCACTTACTTCAGTCACTTCATTCTCTCACAACGTAAAAACACTGTGATCCCCATAATGTTGTTGTTTTTCAGTCACCAAGTCATGTCCGAAACTCTCCATGACCCCATGGACTGCAGCACTCTAGGCTTCCCTTTCCATCACCATCTCCTGGAATTTGCCAGAGTTCATGTCCATTGAGTCAGTGGTGACATCCAACCATCTCATCCTATGTCATCCTCTTCTCCTGCCTCCAGTCTTTCCCAGCATCAGGTCTTTTCAAATGAGTCAGTTCTTCACATCAGGTGGCCAAAGTATTGGAGCTTCAGCTTCAGCATCAGTCCTTCCATTGAATATTCAAGGTTGATTTCCTTTAAAATTGACTGGTTTGATCTCCTTGCTATCCAAGGGACTCTAAGAAGTCTTCTCCAGCATCGATTCGAAAGCATCAATTCTTTGGCACTCTGCCTTCTTTATTGTCCAGTGCTCACAACCATACATGACTACTGGAAAGACCATAGCCTTGACTATACAGACCTGTGTCAGCAAAGTGATGTCTTTGCTCTTTAACACACTGTCTAGCTTTGTCATAGCTTTCCTACCAAGAAGCAGTTGTCTTCTAATTTCATGCTGCAGTCACCGTCCACGGTGATTTAGAGCCCAAGGAGATGAAATCTGTCACTGCTTTCACCTTTTCGCCTTCTACTTGCCATGAAGTGATGGGGCTGGAGTCCATGATCTTAGTTTTTTTAATATTGAGTCTTAAGCTGGCTTTTTCACTCTCCTCCTTCACCCTTAAAAGGTTCTTTATTTCCTTTTCGCTTTCTGCCATTAAAGTGGTATCATCTGCATACCTGAGGTTGTTGATATTTCTCCCAGCAATCTTGATTCCAGCTTGTCACTCATCTAGCCTGGCATTTCTCATGATGAGCTCTATGTGTAAGTTAAATAAACAAGGTAACAATAAACAGCTTTGTCGTACTCCTTTCTCAATCCTGAACCAGTCAGTTGTTCCATACAAGGTTCTAACTGTTGTTTCTTGAACAGCATACAGGTTTCTCAAGATGGTCTGGAATTCCCATCTCTTGAAGAGTTTCCATAGTTTGATCCCCATAATAAAATCCTTGAAAATTCTTCTTTACCAAGTCTAGAAAATGATGTAGGAGTGTGCTTAGTGTCTTATTAAAGACTGGCTGATAGGATTGAAATATTACCTTGGTATTTAAGGGCACTGTGATGTATGGTTAGCTGGTTTTCAACAAGAATGCCAAGGGGATTCAGTGGGAAAAGAATAGCCTTTTCAACACATGACACCAGGACAACTCACCAACCACATACAGAGGAATGAATCTGGAGCCCTACCTCATACTGTATTACACAGATTAACAATATAAATCAAAGGTCTAAATGTAAAAGCTAAAATTATAAAATTTCTATAAGAAAATATAGGTGAAAATCTGTGTGACCTTGGTTGGATTAGGCAGGGGTTTCTTAGATATGAAAAGCACAAGAACAAAAGAAAAAAGATAAATTGGACTTCATCAGAATTAAAACTTTGACAAAGGACACTATCAAACAAAAAGAGAATCTACAGAATGGAAGAAAATATTGGAAATTTTATATATGCATGCACAGATACATAAATATATATATATATATATATATATAAAAGAAGGAAATAGCAACCCATTCCTGTGTTCTTGTCTGGTAAATTCCATGACTGGAGCCTAGCAGGCTCCAGTTCATAGGGGTCACAAAGAGTCAGACACGATTGAGCATGCATGCACATGTATCTATACACATACACGTGTATGTATATATATATGCCTTCCCAGGTGGCACTAATGGTAAGGAACCCTGCTTCCAATGCAGGAGACGTAGAGATGCAGGTTCAATCCCTGGGTTGGGATGATCCCCTGGAGAAGGGAGGGCGTGACAACCCACTCCAGTATTCTTGCCTGGAGAACTCCATGGATAGAGGAGTTTGGCAGGCCACAATCCATGGGGTTCCAAAGAGTCAGACATGAATGAAATGACTTAGCATGCACATACAGGCACATAATAGGCACATATGTGCATATATATTAAATATATATACATACATGCACATATAAAGTGAGCAAAGGATTTGACTAGACGTTTGATGTACATATACACACACATATATATGTACATATATATGTGTGTATATAGGCACATATATATGAAAAGTAGGCAGAGAATTTGATTACACATTTCTCCAAAGAAGATATTCAAATGCCCAATAAGCACTGTAAAGATGCTCAAAATCAAAACTGTGATGAGCTACCACTTCACATCCCATAGGATCCTAATATATTTTTAAATGAACAATAATTATTGGTGAAAATGTGGAGAAATTGAACTCTTGGGCATTGCTAGTAAAAATATAAAATGATACAGCTTCTGTGGAAATGGCTGTAATGTCTGTGGTAGTTCCTCAGAAAGTTAAACATAACTGTCATCTGACTCAGCAGTTCTGCTCCTAGGTATATATTTAAGAGAACTGACAACATGTGTTCACACAGATATATATGCACAAATTGTAACTTTATTCAAAATAACCAAAAAGTGTAAACAACCCAAATATCCATTAATTGAGGAATGGATAAATGTAAAAAAATTTATATTATAAATAAAATCTATTTTATTCCATAAAATAGAATATTATTCAGACATAAAAAGCAATGAAATACTATTACATGCTACAACATGTTTAAAAATTGGAAATTTTATGCTTCATGAAAACAGCCAGACACACTGGCATATACTTTTATGATTCTAAACATTCAGAATAAGCACATCCATAGGGTCAGAAAGCAGATTAGTGATTGTCAGGGGTTACAGGGGAGATAGGAATTGGGACTAACTGCTAGTAGGTACAGAGTTTCTGTGATGATAAAAATGTTCTATGATTAGATTTTGGTGATAGTTGCACAACATTGTGAATACAGAAAACTACAGAAGTGTATACTTTGAAATGGTGAATTTATTTTATATGAATTATATCTTAATGAAAATATGGAAAGCAGGTATACTCAAAGAAAATGTTATGAAAGAGACTGATATTATGAAGGATTCCAGTCATAAAGGGTGTGAAATAATTGGGTATCCCCAAGACCCCCTGTGACTGATAGACAACTTTGTGGCTTTCAGAGGATTAAGAGAAAGGCTCAGTGGTGTGGTTATTACAGCTTGACAAGAAAAATCAGTCATTAGATAGATGATGCTCTGCTCAGAGTCAGGGAATGTCTTTAGAGATACAATGTAAACTGAGATGATAAAACAAAATTACCTCCACTGAGGAAATCACCTGTAGTTCAGAAATAGCAGAGAAGTCAGAAAACTAATATAGAGTAGGGGTAAGAGTGATGGGGTGTGATTTTTCTTTTTTAATGTACAGTCCAGTGGCAGTTTTCCCTAGATTTTGTGCTAAAAATAAGAGCATTTTCACACATTTTAATTGCTATGTGATAACAACAGTGTGAACTCCATCCACAAACATTTATTATCTACTTAATTTTGCTCTAATTTCAGTATAGCAAGCATTCACCTTGTAAGTGGAAGTAACTGTCCATTTAGTAAAAAGAAATCCCTTCTCACATTGCTAAGCCTGTTGTGCATTTCTGTAATAAAAGATTAATAACAAATGGCCTTTTATGTTTTTCCATTTTTAACTTGCATTTATAGAATACCATTTGCAAAGTAGCATCTTTATGAACTGGAACCCTAACTGCTCCTTAAACATTCATTAAGAATATTTCAAAACTGTAGAAGTTAAGGTTTCACAATATTGCAGGATTAAAATATGATCAGGATTTTATATGAGACTTTTTTGCCTTTATAAAGCTGTTTTATATGGGGACTTCCTTGATGATCCAGTGGTTAAGAATCTGCCTTGCAATGAAGGGTTCATGGGTTCAATCCCTGGTTGGGGAGCTGAGATCCCACATGCCACAGAGCAGCTAAGCCCGCACACCGCAATGACTGAAGCCTGTGGCTCGGGAACCCAGAGGCCGCAACTAGAGAGTCTGTGTGCTGCAACGAAAGATCCTGTGTGCTAAGAGTAAGACCTGACACGGCCAAATAAATAAATAAATATACTTGTAAAAACTTTATAATAATTGATTCTGTAATGTTCATGATAAACAATACAGAATTATTTTTGAGGCACATTTTAAAAATGATTTATACTTAGTTGATAGCTGTCTAAATTGTTCAATTATTTTTCAGATCTGTCATTTACTCCATCATTTATAGTGATGCAACAGGACATAGAGGAATGGATAAAAACATTGGCGAGCAACTCAATAAAGCTTATGAAGCCTTTCGACAGGCATGCATGGATAGAGATTCTGCAGTAAAAGAACTACAGCAAAAGGTATATGGTTTTAGTTTTGAAAGTTGTTATTTATCCTGGTGAATGGAATTTGAATCTTTTGCAATGGGAAATATATTGTTAGAACTAAAGAAAGAACTTGAAGAACTAAAACACAGGGATATATTAATAGATAAAATTTGAGGTTTTTGTTTGCTAACTTTTTAAAGAATATTGTGACCTATGGAAAAAATTCATTTTAAGATGATTGTATTGAGGAAAGAAAGATAAGTATGTTATCTTCCATGAATAATTTTTAAGTAAAATGACAAACTAAAAGTCAGAGTATCACTATCTCAGCTAGTTATTTTGTTTGTTTTTTTCATATTGTTACTTGGCTGACTGGAAGACGATACAGATCTTAAAATATCCTGGAACTAAATTTGTTATTAATTTATTCTTTAACTATAAGTTTAAAATAAACTGTTATTTCAGTGAAATCTTTAATGTCTTACCAGAAGTTTCAGCTTTTTAAAATACTCCTGTTCACATAAAATTTCTGCTTATTGTTTTCAGTTTCTAAAGAAAGTAAATTGGAAGAAAGGTATATCCAGGCAAAAATTACCTGGTTAAGTAGTTTCTAGGCATGTCTGTTAATGGTCCTTGATAAGGTTTTTACCAACCTACAGTAAAATGAGAAAAATAAGAATAAGGTAATGAACTTCTTGTAATGCTAAATTTATTCCATTTAAAATTCTGTCCTTTATTCTGATATTGTTTCTATGTTTCTGTACTGTCAGAATAAAGAGCAAAATTTTATTAACATACCCATTTGTCAAATGATGATCATAGAGTTTTCTGTTTTTGTGTTTTTTTTTTGCTGAGTTAGTATCATTACTTAGTGTTTTGGGAGTTCCCAGTGCACCCAGAGATTCTGCAATTCTCTAAAAGGATTCACAGGACTTAGTAAAACTGTCATATTCAGAGCTAAGGTTTATTACAGAGACTAGTAAAGAAACACAGCCAGATCATTAATGGAAAAAGACACCAGGTGGAGTCTAGAGAAATCCTTGTGCAGGTTTCCTATACTCTTTCCTTTCTGTGAGGAGTCATACGGAGTGCACCCTCTCTCCAGCTTCCAGAAGTTCACCCAGCATATATGTACTGCTTTGGCATGGGGAACTCCATTTGAGACTCAAGAACTTGGGATATTTTTAAGGGTTAGTTACATAGGCACCCTGTGTCAGAAGGAAAGTAGTTATTCACCACAGATCTCATGGTAGTCCAAGTAGGTTGGCACAGCACTTAGAATCTTATCACTTAAGAAATGTTTTCAAAGATTATATTCCCAGATGCCACTCAAGGGGCCAGCCTTGCAAATAGGTCTCTCTGAAGATAAATAGCTTAAGCCCTGCTATGTTAAATTATTCCTGTACAGCTGTTGAAAGTAGAGGATCTTATGTTGGTTCCTTCAATTAAAAAAAAACTTTTTTTTTACTAGTCTGGTATTCTGAAGTCTCAAGAAATATGCTAGCCATGGAGTTCTTAGTTTCCTCCATAAGTATAGGAATACATAATTCCCTTTCTCCTTTCTATTTGATACATCTACTGTAAAACTAGTGTTATACATACTGCACTCCATTTCTCAAAAATTATCCTTTTTTTTGTGATTCTCATGTTGATTTACAAAAGAATACTCCCAGTTATATAGGTAAACTTAATGGTCTAGAGATCTTCAGTAGGGGTGCATAAGAGAAATAGAGATAGGATAGTGACAGATACTTTCTCGATTATTGAAGTGAAGTTTAGAATTTGGTTTTGTTTTCCTTTCCAATTCATGTATAAGGCATAATCACTTTTTAAAAAGAGTATCAAAAATTCTCAGCTTTTATTCTTATTTTCTCATTAGGTTCTTTAAGAAACTTCAACCATGCTGGGCCTATTCTAGGAACATTGGGAAATACAGAATTAGGGAATAGGAGTATTGAGATATTCTTCTGATAAGACAGAGACAGGTATTTCTCTATCTCCTGATCTTTCTGCCCTGGCCAGTAGTAAGCATCTGAAAACTTGTATAATTTAATCTCTGCCATGGAAGAAACCTTTATTCACTATGACACTTTCCCCTAAAGAGGGGAAAGGAAAATATTTTTTATGTGTCTCAAAAATAGGAGAAGAAAAAATGTTAAACTCTAGACATTCTAATTTATTTAAGAGACAGTATTGAGTGTCTGCTATGTACTGAGCTCTTAATAAGGTTCTGAGAATACTGAAATAAAATATGGTTTATGTCCTTAAGGACTTTCAATAAGTAAGAAAGATCAATAGTTATTATTATAGCATGCTAAGTGCTGTAGTAGAGATCTGTATAGGATAACATGTGAGCACAGTGAAGAGGCACTTAACTCACTCTGGGAGGATCAGGTCATAAGCCTACCACTAAGCCCAACCCTTGAGTCAAGACTAGGAGGAGCTGGGTAAATTAGGGAAGATGGATCCTGAAAGCAGGGGAGAAATATATATAGTAGAAACTCAGAAGTGAAGGCAGTACAGGAAAAGAAGCTGTGAAGATAGATTAGGGCCTTATCATGATGATTATAACAAGTAGTTTTGTACGGTATTCTTATTCATTCAAAATATATTGAAGGACTTAGTACGTGCTTTAGAAAAGTCTTCCTGACAGTGGGATAGATAGGATAGAGAGTAGTGTGGAGTTGGCTCAACAAACATATTGGTGCTAAGCAGTGGTCTAAGATCAGGAGTATAAAAATAAGTGGCAACCATCAATTTGCACCTTATTATAAATAAATATATAATTATATACCTGTTATGCCATGCCTGTGTGCTTAGTCATGTCTGGTGACCCTTTGAACTGTAGCCTGCCAGGCTCCTCTGTCCATGGAGTTTTCCAGGCAAGAATACTGGAGCAGGTTGCCATTCCTTCTCCAGGGGATTTTCCCAACCCAGGGATCGAACCTTCATCTCCTGTGTCTCCTGCGTTGCAGGCAGCTTCTTTATCCTTGAGCCACTGAGGAAGCCCACCTATTAATATACATATATTACATACATCATGAGAAATGCTGCACTGGATGAAGCACAAGCTGGAATCAAGATTGCTGGGAGAAATATCAATAACCTCATATATGCAGATGACACCACCCTTACGGCAACACGCAAGAAGAACTAAAGAGCCTCTTAATGAAAGTGAAAGAGGAGAGTGAAAAAGTTGCCGTAAAACTCTGAATTTCTTAAAATTTAGAAAACTTGAGATCATGGCATCTGGTCCCATCAGTTCATGGCAAATAGATGGGGAAACAATGGAAACAGTGACAGACTTTATTTTGGGGAGATCCAAAATCACTACAGATGGTGACTGCAGCCATGAAATTAAAAGACGCTTGCTCCTTGGAAGAAAAATTATGACCAACCTAGATAGCATATTAAAAAGGAGAGACATTACTTTGCCAACAAAGGTCCATCTAGTCAAAGCTGCAGTTTTTCCAGTAATCATGTATGGATGTGAGATTTGGACTATAAAGAAAGCTGAGCGCCAAAGAATTGACACTTTAGAACTGTGGTGTTGGAGAAGACTCTTGAGAGTCCCTTGGACTGCAAGGAGATCCAGCCAGTCCATCCTCAAAGGAAATCAGTCCTGAGTATTCACTGGAAGGACTGATGCTGAAGCTGAAACTCCGATACTTTAGCCACCTGATGCGAAGAACTGACTCCTTGGAAAAGAGCCTGATGCTGGGAAAGACTGAAAGCGGGAGAAGGGGATGACAGAGAATGAGATGGTTGGATGCCATCACTGACTTAATGGACATGAGTTTGAGTAAGCTCCGGGAGGTGGTGATAGACAAGGAAGCCTGGCATGCTACAGTCCATGGGGTCGCAGAGAGTCGGATATGACTGAACAACTGAACTGAACTGAATATTACTAAAGAAAAATGAATGGCAATCGTTTGGTTACCTCTGGGACATACAGGTGAAAATGTCCTGAATTGGAGATTATAGATATAGATTATAGAAGAACAGTTTCTTTATAGCCCTGAGTGTGTACATGTCCAAATTATAATGTGTAGGGTGAAGGGATATTTGAAGAACAGAAGAGGAAGAGGAAGGAAATATGGCCAACCAAGTGGTTGCTAGAGATTCAGAGATAGGTTAAGGAATTTACTCTGAACATGAAGAAACACCCATTCCTCTGAGAATTGGAGGGCACAAGAGAGAAAAATAGCTGCAAATGAAAAGTTTGTATGTAAGAAGTGGAGATGGCAGGAAGTTTAAAGGGATTCTCATGTATTACTTATATCTGGAATCCAAAAAAAGTCAAATCTGTTAAAAAAAAAAAAACAGTAAAATGGTGGTTACTTGGGAGATGGAGAGAGGCAGAGAAGATTGTTGTTTAAACTTATAACAAGTAGTAAATAAGCCATGGAGATCTAATGCACATTATAATGAATATAAACAGTAATATTGTATAATTATTTAATATGTTAAGTATGACTACAACAATAATATTACAAAATAAATGCATCAAAGTAATTCACAATGCACCTTAACTTACATAATATTATATGTCAAATTTATTCAATTTAAAAAATCAAACAAAGAAAGAGTAGGTTTTCTTATGAGAGTCCATTTTTTTCCCCTGAAATACAAGATAAGATCATCTACTGAGTGAAATGATTTTAGGATTTTAGGATAGTCTGAAAGTGATAATAAAGACTTGAAAGCTTCAGTTAAGTGAAAGAAGAAAAATGTGGCATCCAGCCTTTATCATGAATTTTTAGTGGTGTCAGTCTGTGTTCGCTGGCTGCTGTTTCAGCAGTTTTCTTGATGTAGAAGTAATTGGATGGCCAGATCCAAAATTAAGAGATTGTAGAATTAAAGTAAAAGAATTTTTGGTTAGGTGACCAGAAAGCACATACAAAAGCAATTGAAGTTACGTGCTTTGAGATATAAGTTAAAATCAGAAAGAAGCTAATCCAGGAGGAGTCTAAGACTAAGAACAAAAAGGGGGTTTATGGATGAGTTGTTCATGAAGTGAGAGGACAGATACAGAGGGAGTAGAAGAATGTGAGTTCAAAGGATGGATTACTGTCAGTGAGCAAAGATTGATGTTTAGTATCTCTGTTTTCATAATGAGCCATGAAAGTGGATAGCTGGAATGAGATTGAGGAATTCAGGAAACTCTTTAGTGAAGACTAGAGCGCTTACAGAATGGTGGTAGATTTAAGAACATTTAGAGTGATATTGTGAAGGGAAGAGCAAAAATTCTTGAATGTAGAGTAGAGTGAGTGAAGTCACTCGGTCGTGTCCGACTCTTTGCGACTCCGTGGACTGTAGCCCACCAGGCTCCTCCTCCATGGGATTCTCCAGGCAAGAATACTGGAGTGGGTTGCCATTTCCTTCTCCCAGGAAATGACTATTGTCTTGGGAGATAACTGTTTTGAGGAGAGACTGGTATAATTAAAATACCTTGTGAATAGCTTTTTGCTTAAGTTTAAAGGAATAATGGCCCAGAAATGGCAATAATGAAGCAAATGACTTATCTTTTTGTTCTCCTGCATCTAACTCCATTGCCCAATCCCTGTTTGATATAACACTAGACAGCTTCATATGAGGGGGTTACAGAGGCATCTATAATTATTAGGAAACAACATAATTATTCCCATTTTAATATGAGATGCTAGACTTGCTGAAATTCAATTTTATTGGCCATTCCATTCTCTATAGTACAGTGAAATAAGAGTTCAGAAATTTGATCTCATTCATTACTTTTTTAAAAAATTAACATTTTTCTAAAACTTTTTTGTGAGAAAACAATTATACGTCCTTTTGACATTTTGGGGGTTTTACTTTATGGAGCATTTATTTTTTAAAATTATAGACTCAAATGTACCAAGTGTAAATTACTGATTTCTCCTTATCTGTCTGCTCCTAGAAGTGAGATTGAACTTTGAAAAGTTCAATCAAGTTAGGTATTCCCATTCATAATCTTTAGTAATAAGATATATACACATTCTCAAACTTGCAGTATGAAAAGATAAGAACAAATAACACTTCCAAGATTTTTAGCCTGGATAAATGGAAGATTGATGATGCAGGCACAGACAAAGAGAATGCTGATTTTGATAAAGGAAGTTATTTGGTATTATCTGATATTTTGAGTTCAAGAATTAGAAGATCATTGGGGAAAATTATCAGCAGACTATTGAGTTATGGATCTTTGAAGTAAAGTACCAATTGAAAATACAAATTTAGAAATCATCTTTGTAGAGATGATACTTGGAGTGATAGGAGAAGGAGGTACTAAGGAGAAAGAGAATAGAGCAAAGGAAGGAGGGAAGCAAGAAAATAACCTTGGAGAAGTTGCCTGGCCTTCTGAAAAGGCCCCAGGAGCTGTACTCTGAGTGAGCTTGGCTGTGCTTCCAAACGTTAAGCTTAAAATAATTAGTCTGTTGAATGACATCAGCAAGGTGACAAAGTAGGAAGTTCTAATCCCCTGATTTTCCACAAAAATATCAGATAAACAGACTGAAAAAAATTTTCTAGGAATTCTGGAAATCAGTCAGTGGTGTATGGCAACAAAGCAAACACTTAGTCAAGAAAAACCTACATTGAAAATAGAGAAAATTTAATGGCATTTTACTCACCCTTGACCCACCTCATCCCCAGTATGGCATGGTGCAATTGGAAGGAAGCAGCCTAGTTCCTGATTCCCTCAGGAGGGAAGAAAGGAAGAAGCAAAGTGGAACATTTTTGAAACATCCTGGACAGCCTGTGGACTACCCAATGGACTGTTTTCTGTCTTAATCTGAATTGAAGCTTGGAGTTGGGAATGACTGCATAGTTTAGGTCTCAGACTGGCAACTGTGGAAAGTAGTGGTGGGCATCATAACATATGGAAACTGCAGGGAGGAGATTGCAGTGAACACATGGTGCAAGAGATGCGGGAAAATGAATATAATGGAACATCTGAGGCCCCGAGCAGACACTTCCAAACAGCCGGGAAAAATCAAGAGGGAAAAAGTCACAGAGAACCAAACAGGATACACACCCAGAAAATACTTGAGAAAACCTTAAACCTTTACCCTGGACTAATGTCAAAGTTAAGGGACCTGCTAATTAGTGAAGATCATCCACACGAGCTTTCAGGCTTGGAGAGTGACTGTTCAAACACCCAGTTTTCAACCATAGCAGGCATTCAAAAAAAATGCAAATGTGGCCCTTCTAAAGGAAAAAAATAAATTCCCAGAAACAGCCTCTGAAGAAATACATGCATCAGATTTACTAGACAAAGAATTTCAAATAATTGTGTAAACATGCTCAAAGAGCTAAAGTAAGACAGAATCAAAGGGCTAAAGTAAATTAGGAAAGCAATAATATGAACAAAATGAGAAAATAAAAATTTTACACTAGAGGTTCAAGAATATACTTGAACAAGCAGAGAAAAGAATCAGTGAACTGAAAGACAGGTAATTTGAAAGATTGGAATCCAAGGAACAAAAAGAAAAAAAGTAACGAAAAGTTAGCAAAGCCTACAGGAATTACAGGATACTATCAAGTACAGCAATATGCACTATGGGAAGAGAAGAGAGAGATTCTTTTGAAGAAATAGATTATTAAATAAAGCTTCTCAAATTTGAGGAACTATGTATATATATATATAAATCCAAGAAGCTCAACAGACTTCATGTAGGGTAAATCTAAAGACCCCCACATCAAGACAAATTGTAATCAAACTGTTGAAAGACAGATACAGAATCTGGAAAGCCACAGGAGGAAAGGGACTCATGTACAAGGAAGCACTACTAAGGCTGTCAGTGGATTTCTCAACAAAAAGCTTGCAGACCAGAGGGCAATGCTATGTTGTATTTAAGTATTAAAGGTGGGGGGGGGGGGACAACTATTAACCAAGAATTTTATATCTGGCAAAACTGTCCTTCAAAACTGAGGGAGACATTAAAATATTCCTAGACAAACAAAAGTGGGAGGAGTTCATTACCCCTAGACCTGACCTATAAGAAGTGCTAAGGAATGTCCAAGTTGAAGTGAAAAGGTACTAGAGAGTAACTTGAAGCCAAGTGAAAATACAGAACCCTTTGGGAAAGGTGAATAATAGACAAATATAAATATCAGTATTATTGTAATTTTGGTTTGTAGCTCTGCTTTTTATTTTCTACAGCCCGATTTAGAACACAAAGACATAAAGATAATTTTAAGTCTATATTAATGGGTTTACAATATATAAAGGTGTAATTTGTGACATCAGTAACAATGGGGTGCAGAGCTAGAAAATCTGAATAGGCCAATACCTGGTAAAGAAATTGAAGCAGTTACCAAAAAGTTTACAACAAAGAAAGCCCAGGACTTAATGGCTTCACTGATGATTTCTACCAAACATTCAAACAATTAACACCAGTCCTTCTCACACTTTTTCAAAAAATTGATCAAGGTAGAATATTTCCTAACTCAATTCTTTGAGGCCAGCATTACTCTAATTTCAAAGCCAGACAAAGGTACTACAAGAAAACTACAGGCTGATATCCCTTATCAACAGTGATGCAGAAATCCTCAACAAAATACTAGCAAACCAAAGTCAACAGTGTGTTAAAAGGATTATACACCTTAACCAATTATACACCTTATTCCTGCATTGCAAGAATGGTCAAATCAGTGAATGTAATACACCACTCTAACAGAATGAGAGGGGGACAGAAGCACAGGATCATCTCAATTGATGCAGAAGAGTTTACAAAATTCAGCACCTTTTTTTTTTTTAATGTAAAAACACTCAACAAACGGACATTATGAAACTATTACAATATATTAAAGGCTATATGTGACTGTTTATAATAGCCAGGACATGGAAGCAACCTAGATGTCCATCAGCAGATGAATGGATAAGAACGCTGTTTTGCATATACACAATGGAATATTACTGAGCCATTAAAAAGAATACATTTGAATCAGTTCTAATGAGGTGGATGAAACTGGAGCCTATTACACAGAGTGAAGTAAGCCAGAAAGAAAAATACCAATACAGTATACTAATGCATATATATGGAATTTAGAAAGATGGTAATGATAACCCTATATGCAAGACAGCAAAAGAGACACAGATGTATAGAACAGTATTTTGGGCTCTGTAGGAGAAGGCGGGAATGGGGTGATCTGAGAGAATGTCATTGAAACATGTATATTACATATGAAATAGATTGCCAGTCCAGGTTTGATACATGAGACAGGGTGCTCAGGGCTGGTGCACTGGGGTGACCCAGAGGGATGGGATGGGGAGGGAGGTGAGAGAGGGGTTCAGGATGGGGAACACATGTACACCTGTGGCTGATTCATGTCAATGTATGGCAAAAACGACTACAATATTGTAAAGTAATTAGCCTCCAACTAAAATAAATAAATTTTTTAAAAAACCACCTTGGCTTCTAGCAAACAGCCAGCCACTTGCTTCTGGCCGTAAATAACCACAGTTTTTAAAAAAATAAAGGCTATGTGTGAGAAAACCGCATCTAACATAATACTCCATGGTGAAAGACTGAAAGCTTTATTTTTCTGAGATAAGGAACAAGACAAAGATGTACACTTCCACTACTTTTATTCAACATAGCACTGTAAGCCCTATCCAAAGCAGTCAGACAAAAAAACTATCTAAATTGGAAAGGGAGAAAAAAAATTATCTCTGTTTGCTGATTTCTGGATCCTATGTATAGAAAACCCTAAAGGTTCCATCAAACTGTTAGAAGTAATAAATTCAGCAAAGTTGTAAGATATAAAATAAGCACAAAAATCAACTGCATTGCCATTCATTAACATTAAACAAGCTGAAAAGGAAATTAAGAAAATTCAATTTACAATAGTATAAAAATGAATAATATACTTAGGAATCGACTTAACCAGGTAGGCGACAGACTTATACACTGAAAACTACAAAATGTTGCTGAAAGAAATTTTAAAAAGAGGGAGTTCCCTGGTGGCCTAATGGGTAGGATTCCAAGCTTTCACTGCCATGGCCCAGGTCCAGTCCCAGCTCAGGGAAGTGAGATTTCACAAACTACATGGTGTACTCAAAAAAAAAAAAAGAACATTTGGGGGTAAGTCTGTGTCATGGGTTGGACCCTTGAAGTGAAGTTGCTCAGTCATGTCCGACTCCTTGCAAACCCATGAACTGTAGCCTACCAGGCTCCTCAGTCCGTGGAATTTTCCAGGCAAGAATACTGGAGTGGGTTGCCATTTCCTTCTCCAGGGGATCTTCCCAACCCAAGGATTGAACCCTGGTCTTCCACATTGTAGGCATACGCTTTACCATCTGAGCCACCAGGGCACCATGTACAAATCAACCTAAACCTAATCAAAGACCTAAATGCAAGAGCCAATACTGTAAAGCTCTTAGAAGAAATCATAGGGGCAAGGCTTCATGACATTGGATTTGGGAGAGAGTTCTTAGCTATGGGCTTCCCTCATACCTCAGTTGTTAAAAGAATCCGCCTGCGATGTAGGAGACCCCAGTTCAATTCCTGGGTCGGGAAGATCTGCTGGTGAAGGGATAGGCTACCCACTCCAGTATTCTTGGGCTTCCCTTGTGGCTCAGCTGGTAAAGAATCCGCCTGCAATGCAGGAGACCTGGGTTCGATCCCTGGGTTGGGAAGATCCCCTGGAGAAGGCAAAGGCTATCCACTCCAGTTTTCTGGCCTGGAAAATTCCATGGACTGTATAGTCCATGGGGTCACAAAGAGTCGGACACGAGTGAGTGACCTTCACTTTCACTTTCTTAGCTATGACACCAAAAGCACAGACAGCAAGAAGTAAATTAGTAATTTGGACTTCATCAAAATAAAACTTTCATGCATCAAAAGACACTATCAACAGAGTGAAAGGCAACCCAAGGAATGTGGGGAGATAATTGCAAAGCATGTATCTGATAAAGGGTTGATACTTAGAGTGTATAAAGAACTACGCTCAAAAACAGCAAACAACCTGATTAAAAAACCAACCAAGGACATGAGTAGACATTCTCCAAAGAAGTTATACAAATGACAGTAAGCACATAAAAAGATGCTTGACATCATCGTTCCATCACTCAGCCATCGTGTCCAGCTCTTTACGATGCTAATGACTATAGTCCGCTAGGCTGCTCTGTCCATGAGACTTTCCAGGCATGAATACTAGAGTAGGTTGCCATTTCTTCCTCCAGGGGATCTTCCCAACCCAGGGATTGAACCTGTGTCTCCTGCATTGGCAGGCAGATTCTTTATACCACTGAGTCACCTGTGAAAGTGAAAGTCGCTCGGTCCTGTCCAACTCTTTGTGACCCCATGGACTATACAATCCATGGAATTCTCCAGGCCAGAAAACTGGAGTGGGTAGCCTTTTCCTTCACCAGGGGATCTTTGTAACCCAGGGATCGAACCCAGGTCTCCCGCATTGCATGCAGATTCTTTACCAGGTGAACCACAAGGGAAGCCCAAGAATACTGGAGTGGGTAGCCTACCTGGGAGGCCATCATTAATTCGACATCATTAAGGAAATGCAAGTTGAAATCACTGTGCTTATTCGCCCAGTCGTGTTCTGACTCCTTGTGACCCCATGAACTGCAGCCCACCAGGCTCCTCTGTCCCTGGGATTCTCCAGGCAGGAAAACTGGAGTGGGTTGCCATGCCCTCCTCCAAGGGATCTTCCCAACCCAGGGATCGAATCCAGGTCTCCTCATTGCAGGCGGATTCTTTACCATATGAGCCACCAGGGAAGCCCAAGAATACTGGAGTGGGTAGCCTATCCCTTCACCAGCAGATCTTCCCAACCCAGGAATTGAACTGGGGTCTCCTGCATTGCAGGCGGATTCTTTTAACAACTGAGCTACCAGAAAGCCCTGAAACCACACTAATCCTATTCCCACTGGGATGGCTATTATAAAAAATGAAATTTTAAGAAAAGTATTGGTGAGGATGTAGGGAAATTAGAACTCCTGTACATTGCTGACAGGAATGTAAAATGGTGTATCAACTGTGAAAGATAAATGATGTTTCTTCAAAACAAAACATAGGATTATTACCATATTGTCTAGCAATTCCACTTTTGGATAGATACCTAAATGAACTGAAAGCAAGGATTCAAGGAGATAATTGTATGCCTATGTTTGTAGCAGCCTTATTTACAATGGCCAAAAGGTAGAAGCAACTCAGGTGCCCCTGAGTGGATAAATAGATAAACAAAATATAGATACGTTTTGTATATGTATATACAATATGCAAAAAAGCAATATCTATACAGAATGGATAGAATAGTTGGCTTCAAAGAGACAGAAAGTAGTAGAGTGGTTCCTAGAGGCTGGGGGAAGGGAGTGGGGAATTCATGTTGAAAAGGACAGCATTTCAGTTGGGGAAAATGAAAAAGCTCTGGAAATGGATGGTAGTGATGTTTGCACAACAGTGTGACTGTACTTAATGCCACAGAACTATACACTTAAAAATGATTAAAATGGCAAATTTTGTATGCTGTATATATTTTACCAAACTTTTAAAAAAACCTATTACTAAAAAATTAGCATAGGTTCTTTATGTTTTATTGCTATTTACCTGTCATTCATTAGTGTATACTTGCCCACCTTTTACCACTCAGCTGTCCATACTCCAGGCCAGTTCTTCTCACAGTGTTTCTTCTAGTTCACTTCAGTTTAAGATTCAGAAGCTCCTCTTTGAAAAGTCAGTGTGCTACATCCATTGTAGAACATTCTGTCAAGCAAAGACATCCGAGTATTCCAAATCAATAAAGGAGACAAAGACAAATAAGACAGGTAAGTGATTTTTTAAAAATATTACTAGCTAAAATTACAAAAGCAGCACATGCTTATTGAAAAAAATGCAGATAATCTAAGATATACAGAGTATAAAGTGATGGTCCTCTCCCTCGTTTCCCACAGGTAACCACTGTTAATAACATACCTTTATCCTTCCAGAATATGTGAATCATATCTTTTCAAAAATGGAGTTGTGCTAATTTGAAAAAGGTTTTAAAATTTTAAAACTATGTTTATCTTCACCATCATTATCACTAAGATTTATTGAGGCTTATGTTTGGCGAAATGTTATAGTCATCTCATTTAATTATTATATGGCTCTTATGAGTAAGTTGTTATTTAAATTTTTTAAATGAAACTGAAATGCAAAAAGGTGAAATAACAAGCCCTCCACTAATAAATAGTAGAACTATGATTTGAAAAAAATTGCTTGACCATGGATTTCATATCTATAACTTCTTTGCCTAAAATCATTGATAGTCTTTCAAGTTCACACATATAAAACTACCTTATTCCATTTAATAACTGATTCCATTTAATATCTCTTGTGCTACCTCTTCCTTAAAGTACTATTTTTCCTTAACATTTCAAACACCATATTTGATTTTTCTCATTCCTTTTTGGGTTGCAATTCCTCATTTTTCTCTGTAGGTTTATTCTCTACCACCAGGCCACTAAACATTAGACTTATTCAAGCGCTTCTTTGTATCTTACTTTATATTCTTGTATGAGCTATTTCATCTTCTATGGCTTCAGATACTTATGACAATAACTCCTAAATTTATTTCTGTACTCCAGATTTACCCTCTGAGCTCTAGATCCATATGTCTCATTGTCACTTGAAAGCCATATTTTACTGAATGTCAGACCTGAGCTTATACATCCACTATTTTTTCCTATCTATACCATATTAAAAGAGTAATGAGTCTTATAAGTTGCTGTGTAGAATAATAGTGCCTTTTATTTATCCTAAATTATCTCACTTAAATTTCCAAGGATGATTCCTGATACTGCTACTAATGTCCTGTTGGTCATCAAGTATATTCAGTTTCCCTGGGACCTGAGAGGTGTTCTTCTCAATACCAAATTTTCCATTGTTATACCTAGACACTCCTGACACCATGACATTAAATTGTTTGTCTAAGGACCTCTAGTCTTTATGAAAACTTGACTGTTTTTAGGTTTTCTTGGCAGGATAGCCTTTATCCTCAGTCGGATCAGTTCAGTTCAGTCGCTCAGTCGTGTCTAACTCTTTGTAACCCCATGAATTGCAGCACGCCAGGCCTCCCTGTCCATCACCATCTCCCGGAGTTCACTCAGACACATGTCCATCGAGTTGGTGATGCCATCCAGCCATCTCATCCTCTGTCGTCCCCTTCTCCTCCTGCCCCCAGTCCTTCCCAGCATCAGAGTCTTTTCCAGTGAGTCAACTCTTCGCATGAGGTGGCCAAAGGACTGGAGTTTCAGCTTCAACATCATTCCTTCCAAAGAAATCCCAGGGTTGATCTCCTTCAGAATGGACTAGTTGGATCTCCTTGCAGTCCAAGGGACTCCTAGGAGTCTTTTCTAACACCACAGTTCAAAAGCATCAATTCTTCGGTGCTCAGCTTTCTTCACAGTCCAACTCTCACATCCATACGTGACCACTAGAAAAACCATAGCCGTGACTAGACGGACCTTTGTTGGCAAAGTAATGTCTCTGCTTTTGAATATGCTATCTAGGTTGGTCATAACTTTCCTTCCAAGGAGTAAGTATCTTTTAATTTCATGGCTGCAGTCACCATCTGCAGTGATTTTGGAGCCCCCCAAAATAAAGTCTGACACTGTTTCCACTGTTTCCCATCTATTTCCCATGAAGTGATGGAACCAGATGCCATGATCTTCATTTTCTGAATGTTGAGCTTTAAGCCAACCTTTTCACTCTCCTCTTTCACTTTCAGCAAGAGGCTTTTTAGCTCCTCTTCACTTTCTGCCATAAGGGTGGTATTATCTGCATATGACCATACTAAAATGTCAGGTAATCCAGATAATACTGAACCAATTGTATTCTCTTTGCTCCTTCAATCCTTAAATTCATATTACTTCATAAAGCAGAAAGGAGAATTAACTTTTTATGAATAAGTATATTTTACAAATGTCACATCCTTTACATGTAAATATGCCCAGCCCTACAAAGTTGGCATTCTTAGCCCCATTCTCAAATGAAGAACCTGAGACTCAGAAATAAATCAGTATTGCAACATAAGTGGCAGAATCGATGCTGAAACTGAGCTTATCTGACTCCTCTAAGTTTGTAATCATTATACTAACCTAGTTAAAAACTGAGCTTATTTGGCTCCTCTAAGTTCGTAATCATTATACTAACCTAGTTAAATCACAGCCCTTCCCAAGTATTCCATCTATTTTCTTCCCATTGCTACAAATAACAAATGCTTTTTCAGTAGCTCTTGGCCACATAAATAGAGAGTTCAAAGGAGAGTGCTGCTGGAAAGAGAATTTGAAAGTCTGGCAAAAAACCAACCACTGGGAATGAGATTGCCTGAAGGGAGGGTTGTTTGTCAGTCACTGAGTTGTGTCTAACTCTTTGGGACCCCATGGACTGCACTGTCTCCTAGAGTTTGCTCAAACTCATGTCCGTTGATTCAGTGATACCATCCAACCATTTCATTCTCTCTCGCCCCCTTTTCCTGCTCTCAGTCATTCCCAGCATCAGGGTCTTTTCCAGTGAGTCAGCTCATCATATCAGGTGGCCAGAGTAGTGGAGCTTCAGCTTCAGCATTAGTCTTCAATGAAGAGTCAGGGTTGAATTCCTTGAGGATTGACTGGTTTGATCTCCTTGCAGTACACAGTGATTTTGGAGCCCAAGAAAATAAAATCTGCCACTGTTCCTGTTTTTTCCCCTTCTGTTTGCCATGAAGTGATGGGATCAGCTGCCATGATCTTTGTTTTTTGAATGTTGAGTTTTAAACCAGCTTTTTCATGCTCCTCTTTCATCTTCATCAAGAGGCTCTTTAGTTCCTCTTGGCTTTCTGCCCTAAGGGTGGTGTCATCTGCATAACCAAAGGGAGAGTAACAAAAAGAGGATCTTGGTAGAGCTAGATAGACTCCTGTGCGTCTAGTCATGGTGATTATTCAAGGGGTGTGGGCATTACAGTCAGGCTAACCTGGATTCAAATCCCAGCTCTGCTTCCTACTGAGAAGCTTTGAGCAGGTTATTTTCTAGCTCTTTACCTCAGTATTCTTATCTATAAAATGTGGGAAATAATCTCAGGAGGTTAATTTAATGCTTTTAAATGAAATAGGGAAAATAAAGCTGTATCTGGTGCATAGTAGTCAGTGAAATGATCATATAATAATGTGTTGATGAAAAATTTGGTTGCAGAACAATTCACATTTTTAAAAAAGATATATACACATGTATGCTGAAGTTTTGAAAGAACACATACCAAAATGTCAATAGGAATTACCTCTAAGGAGGGATGGAGGGCAAAGTAAAGGAAGAGACTATTATTTTTTTACTTAGTACACATCTGAGGTTTTGATATGGTTGTGATGGTGGACATATTGTTGGTTTTTGCATTGTTTTCAACAAATGTGCTACTTTTGTAATTTTTAACAACTATTTTGTTTCTTAATCATTTTGAGCCTATTTTATCTCTGTAAATTTTGAACAACCAGAGTTTGTTTATTAATTAATTTATTTGTTTATTGCTTCATAGAATGTTTTTGATTCAGTAAGGATACCACACTGATTTTTCAGAGAAAAAGCTTCTGAGTCTTAAATTACAGTGAATTATAAGAAGAATTGAAAAAACTGGCATAAAGCATGGGGTGGTTGTGTGGTAAGTCTGGTGACAAATTGTATATGTAATGATAATCAGTGATAATCAGAGCTTTAGTTAATGGACATATACACACGTTATAATAGTAGGTAGAAACCTCGTTCATTATTACAGGAAAGGAGCTAACATTTGCAAAGAGCTTACTACATACCATACATTTTATACATGCCATCTACTTCAGTACTTCAAGTAAATATTATTTTTATTTAAAAGTGAAAGAAACCAAGGCTCAAAGAACATAAGTAAATTTTGAACCAAAACACAATATTGTAAAATAAAAATAGTTTACCATTTGGCATACAGAGAAATTGGTGACAGCACCATCACTTAATAGTAGATAATCAGGTTTATAATCTAATGTCAGGCTGCATATCTCCTGGATAAATCTTGGTATCAGGAGGGTGGGAGAGGGCAGGATTTATAACTCCCTAGTTATAGGAGAATATAACAGTTTGGTTTAGAAATGAGCTGTAGAAACTAGATCTCCAGTTGCTAATCCTGTGCAGTCTCTCTTTTTCTTAACCTAAAATTGAAGTTGATGTTTTTAGTTTGCCAGTTTCAAGATAGTTTTTGTCTAAAATGTTATGTATTGGAATAATTAATATTTAATTATCTTCCTTCATGAACTATGGAGTTCCCTATTGAGAGTTTTTGTAGTAGCCAAGGAAACCCTTCAATAAAGCTTTTGTTCTCTTTGTTAATCTTGGAATAGTTTGGAAGGTTTTTAAACTTTTTCTTTGAATCCATTCAATATCTACTAAATTTCTATTCTTTTTTATACTTGGAAGGAAAAAAATGGTATTTCTCAGAATATTGGGATTAGTTCTTGAGGATGAGAGAGATTATGTTTGACCTATTTAGAGTATTATGGATGACTGAGGACACTTGAACTTTTTTTCCCATTTAGGAAATAAGTGCTTTGGAAAATATGAGAAATGAGAATTTTCAATGTCAGCAATAGAAAAAAAAAAGTTTATAGAACTCTTTTAATATTTATGAAACCCATGAAAACTTGAGCAGCTGTATGTCCAAAATTATAGAAAATATGCTGCCTTAATTTTAAAGACGGATTGAAATTTTGCCAGGATAAAGGGACTTTTCTAAAGATAAGCTTTTTGCTTTATTTATGATAGTCAAGAGAGTATATGGACAACCATTTTTAGTAAATTCAAGGTCTGTGCTATATTTGATCACCATTGTTATAAGTTTTGCTTTTGAACACTGAGAAAGGATATAAAGTATATTCTGGCACCAGTACCTCAGTACCTGTTTACCTCTTTAGATGCTGGTAGACCACTTGTTTTGCTAGTCTTTGGAATTGGAAGGAGTGTCAGATACACAGAAGCCAGAGTCATCTTGGCCAGATGGTGTTTGATACAGATGGATGGTTAGTTGTCATGCAGATCTCCTAGTTGGTAACTTGTTGCTGCCATCTGACTCAAAGAATCATTCACACACACTGGCTGTCAAAAGCATCTTCTCTTCTGTCTGTTTTAGCTGTCATGTCTGTGCTCTGTACAGAAGTGTTGACAAGACATTGCTGTTGTACATTTTCAATGTGGTTGTTAGTAATTTTTCTGTTTTGTAGGGTCTTTGGTAGTGCTAGAATGTACTTGCTTTGTAATTGTACTGATTTGTGTGTGTGTAAATACTGTGACAGTGCAACAATTATCTGACCTTTTAAAAGGAGTTTTCAGATAATAAGTTTATGTACATCTATTCAGTGAACGAGAAGCATTTAATAAAGAAGAAAAGCCTCTTATTTCTGTTAGCTTCCAAACATAGCAAGTAAACTCAGTTCTGCTGGTTATTTCCCAATTTGATACAATATCCTCTTCTGGACTTTCCCTTTCGTGGCTTTGTGGTCAAAGTCTTCATACTGTTTCTAAATATTTTCTCTTCTCAAATTAGTAATTTTTTTTCTGACAGTATAAGCTTCCCTTTTTTTCCAAAAAAAGGAAAAATGAAAAAAATCTTCAGACATAGCCAATTTTTTTGCATCTATCTTCTAAAACTTAATTTTCTTTTGTCTTATTTACTTATTGACTTACTATCTCTTTTTTTCCTATTTTTCTTCAGAAATGTAAGCAAAACCTTATCTCCATTCCTTCAGGTTAACTTTAGAAGACATCCATTTCTCTTATATTTTCTTAACTTAATTAGATTATTTATTTGACTAATACTTATTGAGCATTTCAGTATGTGCCAGGTACTCTGGAGATATAAGAAAAAAATAGTCTGTGTCCTCGAGGAGGTCATAGTCTAAAGAGAAATCATACATATAAACAATTAGGCTAGACTAATAATTGATATAATGAAAGTGTGTGGAAAGAACTTAAAAGAACATGGGTTATTGCTCTTCTGTTTCCCCTGCTATACTTCCAGAGTATCAGTTTTTTAAATTATTACAGAATTTGCTTAAGTTTATAAAGTACTTTGTTAAGTGGTTTACTAAATAGTGGAAAACTTCAACTTGAAATTGTTGATCTCTTGATTTTTTTCCCTGCTAATGAAAACATTTTCAGCGCTATTCATTTATTATAATATGTTATAGAGATGTGCTAAAGTATATTTTTAAGCCCGAAACTAAAAATTACCTGGCAGATGCTTTCTGAGTTGGTTCCAAAAGAAAATACAGGTCATTTGTTTTTTCATTAAGGTTGGGAAAAAATATGTAGTAGATGCGCTGAGGTTTGAATAACTTATATGTTTATTCTGAGTGTATCTCTAACTTAGTAAGCTTTTTGTACTGGTCATTTAATGCTGGATAGTAAAATATATATACCTATCAAAAAATAGTGGAAGAATGGATCATTCTTGGTTAATGTTTGTGAAAAGCTTGGAGTTCTTTAGAGGAAGTTCTAAATACACAAAAGTAGATAGAACAAACCATAATATCAGGCATGTTTGCTGATTCCTCAGCCCTGGTAGCTCTGTGTAGACAGGCAAATTTAAAGTATTACAGAATTAGCTTTAGAGGTTTAAACCCTTCTTATAGTCAACCCACCCACTCTTTCTAGGGGCTTGGATGCAAATTTATGTATGAATAAGTCTTGTTCTGGGAAACCTAGCCTTAGGCTGGAATTGGTATCCAAGGTTCTATTATCACACTCCTAGTCATAGGATGTATGTACAGACAGATTCAAAAGATTCATTCTTTTACTTATAATAATAGAATTTACTTGAACTTTATTTTAATTGGATTTTTTTTTTCAATAAGCTTGTACTGAATATGTCCTATGTATAAGTTACTTTGCATAGGAATATCAAGTTACATGAGACTACCCTGCAAGACAAAAAACACCACTTGGATTACTTACCAGCTTTGTCAGTTATTCATGTTTAAAATGTAATACAAAATTTCACCTTTTATTTGGGAAAATGTGCTATTTTGCTTTCATTTCTTAAGCTAATTTCTTTTGGGACTCTAGAAACAGCTGTGTCATTTATAAAGCACTTAATGTTTGTAGATCTCTGAAAATACTAGAGCTTCACTAATTTTGATCATTGATTAAGAATCAATTCAAAATCAAATATTTAGTATCTATCGAAGGACATTCCAAGATTATTAGAACCCCATTTCATATTTCAAAGAATTTACAATTTAGTCATTTATATGTTCTAGTGATAGAAATTGGTAAAGAATTCTCTATTATTTTTTGGTTATATATTTTTCAGACTTTGTGCTAATTTGATCATTGTAATGGAGTGTTTTCGAATATCAGGTTTGCAACATTTGTATGCTGCAAAATGCGAACTTGTGTCTTCTTTCACTGCTCCCATCCAAGTACTAACTAGGCCTGACACTGCTTAGCATCCAAGATCAGACGAGATCGGGCGCATTCAGGGTGGTATGGCCATAGACTCTTTCATTGGTTAATTCTCACAGCCATTGCAATAGTAGTAAGGTGACTGGATTAAAAATATAAGGGAAATTGTGGTATTTAAGATGTCCATTAGAAATGAACCATGTGGTTTCTTGACTTCTTAAGTCTTAATCTTGGAAGTTTCTGATCAATATAATTTTATAATTTGTGCTTATACCTTTGATTTTCATAGTGTTTTAGCTGTAACTACTTCCTTTGTGTTTTTGTACTCTAAAAATAAATTCAAAAGTACATTTATTTTTATAGAATAACTTTAATGTAGCATCCATTTTATCATTCATGCTTTTTTGTTATCATTACAGATTAAATTCTAAATTACAATTTTTATCCAAGAAACTGTACATTAAGCTCTTAACTGAAATTTCTTTAAGGTGATTTTTAAAATTTAACAGTGCTTAAAGTGTTTTAAATCACTTTTGTTTGTAATGATTATAAGTACATGATTGAATCCTGTTTTCAGCTTATAAATAAATGCCCTGTACCTGGGAAATGGTAATATGAGTAACTCATACCTATATGTAATTACTAATGTAACTGTCTGTCAGTAAATATCGGGCTAACTGGTTTTTATGTCAGCAGACTGAAGACTATGAGCAGAGAATACGTGAGCAACAGGAACAGCTGTCACTTCAACAAACTATTATTGACAAGCTAAAATCACAGTTACTTCTTGTGAATTCCAGTCGAGGTATGTTCATGTTAAATTTTTAAGTATTTCTTAAACCTGTGTGGAAAAGAAAGATGGAAATTAAGCTTTTCTGTTTTATTTCTCCTGTGTTTCTCAGTATTTCTGGTATCTTAATAACTGTGGGGCAGTTAAGTTTTATGTTTATTTAAGAAATGAACACATGTAGGAAATGGGAAAGCGGAGAAGACAATTTTTCAGTAAATAGCAAAAGCTTTTTAAATGTGTGTGCCTTTTAAACCAAAAATTTGAGTCTAAGAGTATATCATAAAAAAATATTTCTTCAGGTACTCAAGGTATATATTACAAGGATGCTCATCACAGTAGTAATTTCTAATAATGGAATGTTCAACCATTAAATTACAGTCATTTGTGTAGTGAACAGCTGTGTAGCCAAGTAAAGTGATGATAATAGGTGTTCACTTACAAACATGAGACATATTCATGATATGTAGCAAAATGAGAAAAGCAAGATACTAAAACATGTAATTTTATCTATGCAAAAAAATTGTTTCTTGTGAATTTATATGTATTGAAAAAGAAAAATTCTCATAAAATATAAACCAAAATGTTAATAGGAATCATTCACAGATGATAGAAACTGTGAGTAGCTTTTTACTTATTCTTTTCAGCATGTCTGCATTTTCTGATTTTTTTTATAATAAGCATAGAGCCATTATACAAGTAAATAAACAACAAATGCATACCTGAATATATTTCTTAAATAAAAATTTAATTGCAGTTGCTGATGATCAGATACAAATGGCATACCTCTAGTTTTGTAAATTCTACAGATTATATATACTCCTAATGCTGGAAGTGTAGGAATTTTGTGTCTTTCTTGGGAATGAAAATTTAAAAATATGAGTCAAATATGCCAGAATCTAAGTGGGCAAATCTAAATTGTTAAAGTAACTATTATCTAAAGAATTTTTAAAACCCATAGTTCAGAATCTCTGCTCTTTAAAATTAGGGGTTTGGGTGTATATTCTTTTTACTTTTCTAAGTGGTACCCGAAACAAGGATTTCCTACTAAGGTCCAAGAGGTTTTTGTCTTACAGAAAACAGTTGTGGCTATATTCCCCTACTTGAAGACAGTGAAGCAAGGAAGAATAATTTGACTCTTGAACAGCCTCATGATAAACCAAAATCAGGAATACCAAGAGAAAAAGAATCAAAGGTAAGCTGTGCTGCCATTTTATTCCCTAAAGGAAATAAATGAGAAATCAGACTTTCTGAATTATTTAGTCAGTATTCTGTTACATTTGGGGTGGGCAGAAAAGTGGGAGAAAGCGGACAAGATTCTTTTCAACCCTAACACTGTTATTACAAGAAGTAGAATTTAAATGCTAGTATATAACATATCTTCCTCATTTTGTTTTCTTGAAGTGAATCCACCACTGGAATTCTAAACAGAAGTTCTTTATATACAAGCAAGTAACTTACATGTTCCTAAATATATTTAAAGCACTATTTCCAAGTAAAATAAAGGCTTAAATTTCTTATTTTCTAGTATTTACTTTTCTATGTCACAGGTGTTTACCAAAGAGGTAAAAGATTTAACAAAGAAAGACAAAAATAATATAGCAAGACACAGACAATTCTGGGCTAAAAAATAGCATTTTTGTTTTTTCATTTGCCTGTGCTTAATTAAAAAACAAAATCCACCTAACTAGCTTAAGCAAAAGTCTTCATTGAAGCAGTGTAAAAATGAATATTTCATATCTGCAGAGGAGACATGCACAAGGATGTTCATGGTACTTTGGTTAGAAATAACCTAAACGTCCATTAGTAGCACAGTGGTACATCATTACAATTAAACATTTTAGAAAAATTAAACTAAATATTTACATATTGCTATACCTGGATTTCAAAAGCAGTGTTGGATAAATAATGGAGATTACAAAGTGATAAAATAGGAATAATTTCTTTAGATTTTTTGAAAATGTAATGTATGACATCACTTATAAAAACATAAATGCATAATAAAAGTAGAAAAATGCATGCAGGAAGGGTACATATTTTCTTAAGAAAAATAAAGATGGGGAGAACTAAGACTATCTTAACTTGTTTTTATTTAACATCAAATTGAGAAATCCTGTTTGATACTTCCCTATAAATAAAAATTTTAGAATGAAAAATTTCCTACAGTATCTCAGTTCATAGTTCTTTATTAAGAATCAGTATTAGTTTTTTATTTGAATCATTGAGCTCTCCACCCTCACTCCAATTTCCATTTATCTAAAACTGCTAGTAAACACAAGAAACCATGCTACTGGAATATGTTTAGATTTATTTTGCCAAACACAAAATTCAGAAACAGTGATTCTGACTTTTAGAATACAGTTTTGTGATAGAGCCTAGTAAGTACATTTTAAAATCATTAAGCTACTATAAAATGCTGACTTATAGAGGTAGTGCTTAAGTAATATTTGCAGACCATTTTCTTGTTTCAAGGACTTCTAAATGTCATGGTTTACTATTAATTTTTAGTCACAATTCTTATGTTTATTCTAATTATAATATCTTTGACGATAATAAAATATCTCCAGTTCAAAATACATAGAAGGTATTTTTGAAAATAGCAATCTTGATTAGAACAAAAGGGATAATGTGAAAAACTCTAAGATGTGTTACTAATTTAGTTTATTTTGAATTTGGATAATTTGTCATTACTTGAAAGTTTTAGCATCTGTCAGTTATGAACACGAGCTGAAATTAAGTGTAACAGGAATCATGTCAAAGGTAGCTTATTATCAAAAAATTAATAATGTTGCATTGATTATATTTGTGGACAGACGATAAGAGGAAAATATATAAAGCTTCAAATAAGAAATAAATCTAAAATTCATTGAGTTCTCTTAATTCTTCTTGCTATATTTGACAACTGTATATTTAATGTGTGCAGTTGAGCACACACATACATTAAAAAATGGGCTTCCCAGGTGGCACAGTGGTAAGGAATCCACCTACCAATGCAAGAGGTACAAGCAATGCAGATTCAATCCCTGTGTCAGGAAGATCCCTTGGAGTAGGAAATGGCAGCCCTCTCCAGCATTTTTGCCTAGAGAGTTCCATGGACAGAGCCTGGCAAGCCACAGTCCATGGGGTCGCAAAGAGTCGGACACTACTGAGTGACTGAGCACATACATGTATCAAATACTTTGAATAGCTCTTCAACTCAGTCTTTTTGTACTATAATAAAAATTAATGATTTCCATTTCAGTTTTCTCATCTCCTTTTATATATCTAGAGCCAAAGTGCTAATAAGCACTAAACATAAAGGATTAAAGGGAACAAATATATTCTAAAGGAATGAATAAATTGGATTTATGACTATTTAAGAGCTAGATATATATTCATTGTAAAACCTTAGACCTAATTTAGAAGAATACTGGCCAGTTGAAATTAAAATCTTTTCCATTGGCATATATGTTGGTCTATGCTTATTAAGTTATAATTAAATATACTTTTCGCTAATACAAATGAAATTCTTTCTTAAAAACTTTAAATGGTATGGATACATTTAAGATTTTTTCAAAATGAAAAACTTCCATATTGTTTACAGTTTTATAAAAGTATGCATGTATACACAAGATAAAACCTAGCAGGTAGTATTCAGAAATGGCTAAGATAGTGGTACGATTTTTTTCCTGTTTTCAATATGACTTTATGTTTATCCCCTTCTCAAACACTAATTAATTTTGTTTTTTTTTAATTGAAGTATAGTTGATTTACAGTGTTGTGTTAATTTCTACTGTACAGCAAAGTTATACATATACTATAAACATTCTTTTCTGTATATTCTTTTCCATTATGGTTTATCATACTGAATATAGTCCTCCGTGTTATAAAAAACTCTAATTGATTTCATTCCCAATCAGTTGGCCAAGTCTCTAATGAATTAGTGACTTAACAGAAATGTTTTGAACCAGTAACAGAAGGAAGCTGCTCCTAACCACTCACAGCCCTTTCCTCCTCCTATTTGGTGGGTAGTTTTGAGGAATATTTATCTTGTTTAGGGTTTGGTTATGGTATTTGAAAAGGGAAAGATCTCTGGACATTATAGTAAATGTCAACTATGGCTGCCTTGGAGAATGAGACAGAGTGAAGGGAAAAGAGGCCCTTTTAGAAAATTGTATTTGAGAAATATGAAATTTATAGTTCAGTCTCTGTTCTATGTAATCCTGCACAAGGAGCCTGACAGCCACAAGTCCATGGGGTCACAAAAAATCAGACATGACTGAGGGACTAACACTTTCACTTTTTTTACACAAAGAACATGCAAGAATCCTTTGATTTCTAAAAGGATATGAAGAGTCAAGATAGCAGAACCTGTATCATTGAATGACCCGTAGTATTCTGTTTACAGTTTAGAGACATTAGGGGAGAAGTCCTCAGTGTAAAGAAAAACTTGAGTTTCACTTCTTGTTCACCACAGTAGTTTGTACAGTGTTTCTTGATGAGATAGAATTCATTATATTATCTATCATATAACAAGTTCAGTTCAGTTCAGTCACTCAGTCGTGTCCAACTCTTTGCGACCCCATGAATCGCAGCACACCAGGCCTCCCTGTCCATCACCATCTCCCGGAGTTCACTCATACTCACGTCCATCGAGTCCGTGATGCCATCCAGCCATCTCGTCCTTGTTGTCCCCTTCTCCTCCTGCCCCCAATCCCTCCCAGCATCAGAGTCTTTTCCAGTGAGTCAACTCTTCGCATGAGGTGGCCAAAGTACTGGACTTTCAGCTTTAGCATCATTCCTTCCAAAGAAATCCCAAGGTTGATCTTCAGAATGGACTGGTTGGATCTCCTCGCAGTCCAAGGGACTCTCAAGAGTCTTCTCCAACACCACAGTTCAAAAGCATCAATTCTTCGGCACTCAGCCTCCTTCACAGTCCAACTCTCACATCCATACATGACCACAGGAAAAACCATAGCCTTGACTAGACGGACCTTTGTTGGCAAAGTAATGTCTCTGCTTTTGAATATGCTACCTAGGTTGGTCATAACTTTTCTGCCAAGGAGTAACCGTCTTTTAATTTCATGGCTGCAGTCACCATCTGCAGTGAGTTTGGAGCCCCAAAAAATAAAGTCTGACACTGTTTCCACTGTTTCTCCATCTGTTTCCTGTGAAGTGATGGGACCGGATGCCATGACCTTCGTTTTCTGAATGTTGATCTTTAAGCCAACTTTTTCGCTCTCCTCTTTCACTTTCATCAAGAGGCTTTTTAGCTCCTCTTCATTTTCTGCCATAAGGGTGGTGTCATCTGCATATCTGAGGTTATTGATATTTTTCCCGGCAATCTTGATTCCAGCTTGTGTTTCTTCCAGTCCAGCGTTTCTCATGATGTACTCAGCATAGAAGTTAAATAAGCAGGGTGACAATATACAGCCTTGACGTACTCCTTTTCCTGTTTGGAACCAGTCTGTTGTTCCATGTCCAGTTTTAACTGTTGCTTCCTGACCTGCATACAGATTTCTGAAGAGGCAGGTCAGGTGGTCTGGTATTCCCATCTCTTTCAGAATTTTCTACAGTTTATTGTGATCCACACAGTCAAAGGCTTTGGCATAGTCAATAAAGCAGAAATAGATATTTTCTAACAAACCATCTCAGATTTACCCTAGTACTTAGCAACAGCTATCACTTCCTGTGAATCAGAAATTCAGGAATGACTTAGCTGGGTGGTACTGGTTCAGGATCCCATGTTATTGAAGTCAAGATGTGGCCAAGGCCTTCCAGTCATCTGAAGGCTTTACTGTGGGTGGAGGATCCACTTTCAAGATGGCTGTTGACAAGAGGTCTGGCCACACAGGCCTCTCCTCACACTGACAGGTATTTTACTCAGACTAAGAAAGGAGGAGATACAAGATAGCAAGGAGGAGGCCACAGTGCTTTCTAAAATCTAGTCTCTAAAATCACACCTTTCAGTTCAGTTCAGTTCAGTTCAGTCGCTCAGTCTTGTCCAACTCTTTGCGACCCCATGAATCACAGCACGCCAGGCCTCTCTGTCCATCACCAACTCCCAGAGTTCACTCAGACTTGCGTTCATTGAGTCAGTGATCCCATCCAGCTATCTCATCCTCTGTCATCCCCTTCTCCTCCTGCCCCCAATCCCTCCCAGCATCAGAGTCTTATCCAGTGAGTCAACTCTTCGCATGAGGTGGCCAAAGTACTGGAGTTTCAGCTTCAGCATCATTCCCTCCAAAGAACACCCAGGACTGATCTCCTTCAGAATGGACTGGTTGGATCTCCTCACAATCCAAGGGACTCTCATAGTCTTCTCCAGCACCACAGTTCAAAAGCATCAGTTCTTCGGCACTCAGCTTTCTTCACAGTCCTTTATTCTTCTTATTAGGAATGAATCACTAAGTGCTCCAGAAATAAGAAAATAAGTTCTTCCTCTTGAAAAAAAAAATATTATCAAAGTTTTTGTAGACCTACTGTATTTAAAAGTATTACAGGGATTGTAGATGGTGGTGTACAGAAGAGGGTACCAAAAAGGTCAAGGGTGTGTGGGGGACAGAACAGTGCTTCATTTACCATGTGATAAATATGAATGAAAGGCAGAGGAATCTGGCAGAATTTAATAATGAATTTGACTTCATGAATTCTATTATTATTCATCTCAGAGGAAAGAAATATCATAGCTTATTTATCTTGAGAGTAGTTTCAAAAATTCTAATATGAATATAGACTTTCCAGGGGAGATTAGCTGAGCAGTGCTTTAGAGAACCAAGGAACTTGCATTTTATTACTGTGAAAATTAAAAATTGTAAAGAATCAAATCACTCACAAATACATATACTTATTCTTGGCAAAGACTACAATTGTTTGCAGGACACCATTGTCAGACATAGTAACATGTCATGATGGCAGTTATTATTTAGCAAATTTTGTATTTTAATGTAAATACAAATTGGCATTGTTTAATTTACTTTTGTAAAAAAAAGCTAGGATGGTAATATACTGGGGGTTTTTTTGGCTGCACCACATGGCTTGTGGGATCTTAGTTCCCTGACCAGGACTCGAACCCAGGCCAAGTGCAGTGAAAACACAGATTTCCTAATCACTGGACTCCCAGAAAAATCCCCTGGGTCATTTTTATGATCTTGAAAACAAAATTTTCTGAAACAGTGCTTTAGGAACCACTTCAGTTGTCAAACTAAATGTTATCCTAGGTGTATAGGGTGTGTCAAAAAATTTTGTCATCTTTCTTTTCCATTTGTGTGTGTGTGTGTGTGTGTAAGTTATATAAAAGTCTAGAGTGTTTTGACACAATATATAGAGAGCAATAAGGTAAAATAATAAAAGAATTTAGCAATATTAGTAAATTTTTTCACTCATTCATTCAGTACCTCTAAACTGCCCTCTGACTTAAAGTCCTGATTTAATAACCAAACAGACATTATTGAATGGTCTAGGATCCAGGATACAAAGTAGATATTATATGAGTTTATTTGAACTTTGAACTAATTAGAGACCATGCATTCATGTGTATAAAGAGCTGTTTTTATGCTTTGTTTCTGATTTTATATAATTTATTCTTTATGCATCTTTTTTTCATCTGAGGTATTTAAACAAAAGTTTAAAAATACAAAGAACACAGTTGTTGCTGAAAGATGCTAGTTAGACACTTGGCAAATTTCTAATGTAACAATCATTGTGATTAGATCAGCAAATATATGGTAGCTTTGAGGAGCAGGAAAAATTTTGTAGGTTCAGAATAGTAAAACAGTGATGGAGCTGTGGAGCTGCCATCAGAGCTAACATTAAGGAAATAAGATATGCTGTACCTGGCAATTGCAAGTATATATAGAAGCTATGATATGTTTGAAGAAAACTGATGTCTAAAAATTCACTTGTCAATCACTTAGACAAGAAGTATTTATTGAACTCCCTTCTATTTTCCCAGTCTTGCTAGTCTTTGATAAGAATACAAAAAAAAAAAAAAAAAAAAGGAGGTAAGATTTGCCTCTTTTAAGGAGCTACAACCTAGTTGGGGAAACAGAGATTTGCAGATCCATAGTAATAACAAGCAAATTATAAGACAATATGAAACCCTAATTACATGACAGAATGAAATCCAAATTATCATTTTATGGTACAGATAAGTATGTGTGAAAGTCGCTCAGTGGTGTCTAACTCTTTGCAACCCCATGGGCTATACATAGTCCATGGAATTCTCCCAGCCAGAATACTGGAATGGGTAGCCTTTCCCTTTTCCAGGGGATCTTCCCAACCCAGATAGTGAGTCCAGGTCTCCTGCATTGCAGGCAGATTCTTTACCAGCTGAGCCACAAGGGAAGATAAATATATAGATAAATATATAGAACCTTAATTTAGAAATAAATATTCCCAGTGAGCTAAAGGTAGGCTTGATCAGGCACTCAACATTTAGTTTAGGAGGGAAAAAAACAAATTCTTAACTTGCTTATATCTTAATATTATATGCATAGACATGTAAACTTAAGTTTTGTACGGTATTTTAATGGAAAAAGAATAATTTCTAGGCAAGGACTAATATTATTCCAGGCTACTATGGGCAACATAAAATAAATGGAAAGCTAAAACTGAGGGTTTTGAAAAACCAATTTCATTTACTATAAACTTTTTTAAATGACATAATCATGACTTCAGAGGATAGTGCTTCTTTTTGTTTCTTTATTCTGTAGATAGTTCTTCAGTGAGAGACATTTACCCATGGTGTGTTCCTCCATTTATGTGTGACAATTTTGGCAGGCACTGTAGCTTATAAAATCTTTGCCTCACAAGTCTAGGTCTTGGATGGCCTTGGGAGGTTTCCATCCTTGAATTGTTCATATCTCATATACTCTGGACTTCAAGTGCAATTCTCACTTTGAGATTTCCATCTGAGTTTCAAGCCCCCATAGCTTCTTTCACCACTGTAGATACTTTCTCTGTTGTAAGTCTCTTAAAGTAGATTTATTGGTTGGCTAGGTTGCTATATATTATCAGGTGCTTGGTTTTATATATATAGTAAATGCTTTAAAATAAAAGTTATTATATACAGGTATATGATAAATATTGTTTTATTATTTGAACAGAAATTAGACCATTAGTCAAGATAGGTAACTATCAAGTGATTTCCATGACAAAATAAAATATAAATTTACATCGCCAAATACACCATACCTTTCCTGAGAGAGGAAACTTTAAAAAAAATATGACTTCTTACCCTTATTCTATTAAGGCTTGATTCATAATTTATTAGATAGAAATGCCCACTATACAATGGCACATTGCAGCCTAGCCTAGGGATTACAAAGAGTTGGAGAAAACGTGTTTGTGTATAGTAACTTGCCTTCTCAGAGCAAATGTTCCATTCCCCCTGGTTTTATTTTTAGAGATTAGATCAAATATGCCTTCTTTTTATATGTAACACTTCTATATTACTTTATTTGATGATTAGTTTTTGTTTATAAACTTTCTGGTAGAATAAAAATTAGAAGGTTGCTTTCAACAAGTTTATTCTTTAAAGTTTTCCCAAAGTGTCATAATAAATATTTCACAAGCTCTAAGAAAAAAAATGGATATCCAAATCATTTTAATATTTACATTGAAATTTCTGTTGTAAAAATTGAAGAACTGATTCATTAGAAAAGACCCTGATGCTGGGAAAGATTGAAGGCAGGAAGAAAAGGGGACAACAGAGGATGAGATGATTGGGTGGCATCACTGACTTGATGGACATGAGTTTGAGCAAGCTCTGGGAGTTGGTGATGGGCAGGGAAGCCTGGCGTGCTGCAGTCCATGGGGTCGCAGAGAGTTGGACACAATTGAGCAACTAAACTGAACTGATTCTGACCAGTGTGAGGTGGTACCTCACTGTAGTTTTGATTTGCATTTATCTAATGATTAATGATGTTGAGCATCTTTTCATGTGCCTATTGGCAGTCTTACATCTTCTTTGGAGAAATGTCTATTTAGGTCTTCTGCCCATATATTTTTTTTAATTTAATTGGAGGCTGATTACTTTACAGTATTGTGGTGATTTTTGCCATACATTCACATGAATCAGCCATGGGTGTACATGTGTTCCCCATCCTGAACCCTCCCTCCCACCTCCCTCCCCATCCCATCCCTCTGGGTCATCCCAGTGCACCAGCCCTGAGCACCCTGCCTCATGCATCAAACCTGGACTGGCGATCTCTTTCACATATGATAATACACATGTTTCATTGCTACCCTCTCAGATCATCCCACCCTCGCCTTCTCCCACAGAGTCCAAAAGTCTCATCTTCACATCTGTGTCTCTTGCTGTCTTGCATATAGGATCATCGTTACCATCTTTCTAAATTCCATATATATTTCTGCCCATATTTTGATTGGGGGTTGTTTTTTTTTTTTTTCTTTCTGTTAATGAGTTGTGTCAGCTGTTTGTATATTTTGGAAATTAAGCTCTTGTTAGTCACATCATTTGCAAATATTTTCTTCCATTCTGTAGGTTATCTTTTCCTTTTGTTTATACTTTCTTCTGCTATGCAAAATCTTATAAGTTTGATTAGACCCCATTTGTTTGTCTTTGGGAGACTGACCAAAGAAAACATTGGTGCGATTTATGTTAAAGAATGTTTTACCTATGTTCTCTTCTAGGAGCTTTATGGGGTCATGTCTTACATTTAAGTCTTTAAGCCATTTTATTTTTGTGTATGTTGTGAGGGTGTGTTCTAACAATAGATTTCTGTCTTTCCCAATAACTAATTGCTGAAGAAACTGTTTTTTCTGCATTGTATATTCTTGCCTCTTTTCTCGAAGACGAACTGACTGTAGGTGTGTGAGTTTATTTCTGGGCTCTCTGCTCTGTTCCGTTGATCCATCTGTTTGTTCCAGTACAGTGCTGTTTTAATTACTATAGCTTTGTAGTATTGTCTGAAATCTGGGAGCGTTATACCTCGAGCTTTGTTCTTTTTCCTTATGATTGCTTTGGCAATTCTGGGTTTTTTAGGGTTCTGTATAAATTTTAGGCTTATTTGTTCTAGTTCTGTGAAAAATGTCATGGGTAATTTGATAAGGATCACATTAAATTTATAGATTACTTTGAGTAGTACAGCCATTTAAACAATATTAATTCTTCCAATCCAAAAGCATAGAATGTCTTTCCATTTCCTTGAATCATCTGCTGTTTCCTTTATTAATGTTTTTTTTTTTTTTCTCAGAATATGTCTTTCACCTCCTTGATCAGGTTTATTTCTAAGTGTTTCATTTATTTTGTGATGTGATTTTAAAAGATTATTCTTTCATTGATACTTTCCAGTTCTGATACTTTATTGTTAATGTAAAGAAACACAACAGATCTCTCTATATTAATCTTGGTGAGTCACTGGTTTTTAATTTAATATGTAATTTTAGGTTTTGCTTTTTTTGGCGAGGAAAAACTTACTTAGTTAAAAATATAAAGAGAGATTAGGAAAGAATAGTGTAGTAGGAAAATTAGTGGAGAAAAGAGGCTGAATAACTTGGTTTACGCGGAAAACCAATTAAGTTCCAAGACAAGGAACTTGCACCGTCTACATAGGCAACCAGCGCCCACTTGAATAGCGGAGGGTGCACCTCCCCCCCCCCGCCCCCGCCTTGGGCTCCCTCTCACGTGGGTCTTAGAAGCCAGGGCAGATAAGTAGACTCAGTGAGCCTCCACGCTCCAGGTGGGAATTCAGCCAGAAAAACAAGAAAAGAACAACATGGGGGAGCCAAGCATCGGTGCCAGACCACTAGGTTTTGCTTTGTTGTTATACTGGAAATAAATTTTGAGGGGAGAAGATAATGAGACGTGGCATATTATTTTTTAAATCTTTTTCTCTAACTTCTAAGCAAATTTAAATATCTCAAATGTGGCATTTCTCCCCTTATTTCCCCCTTTTGTATGCTTTCTTACATTTCCCATTTTTCTTTTCTCTATTCTTCTCCAGAGTCCACAACACAGAGTTACTGTACTCTGTTCACCCCTAATTTATCTTGACTGAGGCAGGGATTGAACCTCTGTGGCCTGCAGTGGAAGCATGGCATCTTAACCACTGGACCACCGGGAAAGTTGCTACTTTAACAACTCTTATTGAATTTGTAGTCTTCTTTAAGATATTGCTAGAATTTGATGGGAAAGAGATGGGGAGGGCACAGCTAATTTATCATTTGTACCTAATATGTTATGCTCTTTCAGTGTCTGTTGCTTACTTAAGGCACTCTTGCCCTGTTATGCAAGCTGACTTTTTCCCTGAAAGATTTTTTTTTCTTTGCCAATTAAACATCTTTCCATACACTTTATACTTTGCTCTAAAATAGAGAGAAAGATCTTAGAATCCTAACAAAACTATTGTAAATTAGTTCCTGGGCATTCTCTAAGCCATTAAATGTGATTTGTTTTTCTCCTTCTCTGATAAGTTCCTTTTGGAAAGCCAAATAATTCTGAGGTGGCTATCTTTTGTTTTCTCTCTCCTCTTTTGTTTATCAGTAGTGATTTTTATATTCCATATTGGATGGGTTTACCCACTGCTGTTTCTACCTGTAATTGCTCTTCACTATTTAACATTAAGGCAGCATGTCTCCTTCTACATTTCATCCAAATAATGCTGCAAGGGGTCACTGACTTGTCCAGATTCCCTGAAAGTGTAATTTAGGATGTATCCCTGCTGGATGGTCAGTTGCCACAGTAAATCTTGCTTTCTTTCTTGATGCTGCTCACTGAATCTTCTCTCCTCCTCCTCTTTTCCCATGTTGCAGTCACAAAATCCCTGTTCTTGTCCCAGCTCTTATTTCTTATCTTGTCCTGAGGACAGAGTGAAAACTTTTTGGTAAAGCTAAATCTAAAACTCTCCCTTCTACTTTTTTGATAAATGTCCATTTTTTTATTTGGTTACACCAGGTCTTAGTTGTGGCACGCAGGATCTTTGGTCTTCATTTACAGCATGTGGGATCTTTAGTTGCGGCATGTGAACTCTTATTTGCAACGTATGGAATCTTCTTCCCTGACCGGGGATCAAACCCAGGCCTCCTTCTTAGGGAGTGCAGAGTCTTAGACACTGGACCACCAGGGAAGTCCCTCAATTTCTCATTTATATGAAACAGATAATAGATCTTTATAGTTAGTTGTTTTTACTAAGCTTTTTCTTGGCAAAATAAAAAGTTGGTAGCACTTTATCAGACCTCTAGTTTTGTTTTGAATTTTACTATTCCAGGAAGGCCTAATCTCAGTTTCCTTAAGGTTTTATCTTTCTCTAAGGTTTTTTGATGCTAAGGAGAATGGCCTTATATTAATAAAGGAAAATGAAGATTAGCAGTGTAAATCAGATTTAAGAAAATGGTCATTACATTATATGTTAAAATGTGGTGCTCTACAATAGGGAACAAAATAGGTAAAAATATATTGGATTCAAAGAAAATTGAGAGTGGCTATCAAGAGATACAGTGAGCCTGAAGATAGACTTTAAGAAATAAATACTCGATAGACGTAACATGAGAATGAATAATAAGAAAGGTGGATAATAAGGGAAGAACAGTGTACCCTCATTTCTTAATCTTAGAGAATACCCTCATTTTTAGTCTTGGAAGAATAAGGACCAGTGAAAACACCAGAACTTAAGAAAACCTAAATATTATACTGGTAGCCAAAAAATTATCAAGAAAGAAAAGCTGCTCACTACAGTGAAAAAAACTGTCAAATGAGCATTAAGCAGAAGGTGAACTTTAGGAAAGGTCATTGGATTGGTGATGAAGACATCTCTAGAAAACCATGGTGAATCCTCAAAAGAATGGAGGGGTTAACAAAAGAAAATTGAGTTTGGAAGTTCAGCTTATGTTACAGTGAGGAATGAGTACTGAGCAAACCAGTCCTCTACAGATAACAGAAGTAACTGTGCAACATACAAACAAAACAATTATCTGAGGACTTTGGATATGAACTTTGCATATTTTGGAGAGGAGTCAAAATGTGGAGCATATAATTGGCTCAGAGTAAATTCACAAGTTTTCTTTGGTTTTGCCTTGAGGGTGGCCACAGTTCTAGTGGCTAAAATTCCAAATGAAAGCTTACCACCATCCTGGCTGCAAGAACCAGAAAGGAAATTGAGCCCAGAATAACAACTGTCACCAGAGAGGAAAGAAGCCCCATAGAGGAGAGAGCCAGAGAAAATGAACTCAAAGTTCTGTGTTTAAGCCTAAGTCTCTGGATCTCCCCAAACCCAAGGATGTGTGGGCACACTGAAAGCAATTTGCAGGTAAAGCATCAAGGAATGAGCTGAGGTCTGAGCTGCAGCTCTTCAGAGGAGTGACAGTATGGAGTCTGCATCTAAACAATCTAATTACCTGGCAAAAACAAAAACATCAACACCCTTTGGCACCATAAAATAGTGTCTCCCCAATGTAATATTCACAGTGTTTAGGGTATAGTCCAAAATTTTTCAACATATGGTGAGTCAAGAAAATATCACTCAGTTTCAAGGGAACATATATCAATCATGAGATAATGTACCAACTGAGATGATCAGACAGGGATTTTCAGTCAGCTACTATAACTATGTCCACTTGTCTATTAGGTATTTAGGAAGGTAGGTAGAGAAGTAAAGTTTTGAAAGAAGAATTAACAGTAAGGTACTCCAGTTATGCGTTGTCAGATGGTTAGCTTTTAATGACAAGGTTGAGAAACACACTGAAATTTTGGTTAAGAAACTGTTGCCAAATTGCTTCTGAGAATACATGAACTGGTTTGTAAAGTTTCAGGAAATCTATCCAGGTGATTTGGGGGTTTAAATTTCTTCTTGACATTCTTGAGCAGAAAAAAAAAGGCCATACCAAAAGTTTCTTCCCCCAGGTAATATTTAAACATCAAAACTTGGCTTATAACTATGCTTCACTGAGAACTATATTTGTTATATGACAGACAAGTTTTAGAATCTTAAAATTAGTTTCCACTGATGCAATGTGTAAGTGTTATCCATCTTCCTCACCATGCTAGATGAAGTGAAGTGAAGTGAAGTGAAAGTCGCTCAGTAATGTTCAACTGTTTGTGACCCCATGGACTATATATAGTCCATGGAATTCTCCAGGCCAGAATACTGGAGTGGGTAGCCTTTCCCTTCTCCAGGTTAGATAACCTTAATATTTTACTTCTCTAGCAATTAGGACCTATAAACCAAGAAGTTTGAAGCCTGGGGCAGTAAGACATGGATTTCAATTGTAAACCCACTCCAGGATTCTTGCCTGGAGAATACCATGGACAGAGAAGCCTGGTGGGCTACAGTCCATGGGGTCGCAAAGAGTTGGACAAAACTGAGCGACTTCACTTACTTTCTACTAGACAGTAGACAAATTATTTGACCTTTCCAAAGCCTTAGTAACTGTTGTTGTTTAGTCACTAAGTCATGTACGACTGTTTGCAACTCCATAGACTGTAGCCCGCCAGGCTCCTTTGTCCATGGGATTTCCCAGGCAAGAATACTAGAGTGGCTTGCCGTTTCTTTCTCCAGGGGATGTTCTGGACACAGGGATCGAACCTGCATCTTCTGCCACCAGGGAGGCCTCTAGCAAAGCCTCTAGCAAGTGTTAAAATTGAATTCAAGTATTAATACTTAATACATAAGATTGAGCTTCCTCTGTGGCTCAGTGGTAAAAAATCCATCTGCCATAAGAGATGCAGGTTCAATTCCTGGGAAGATCCCTCGCAGAAGGAAGTGGCCAACCTACTCCAGTATTCTTGCCTGGAAAATCCCATGGTCAGAGGAAACTGGTGGACCACAGTCCATTGGGTTGCAAAGTCAGACACGACTTAGCGACTAAATAACAATTCACAAGATTATGTGGATTAAGTTAAATAATATATGCAAGTTGCTTAAATAACAGCTGTTTTCATGAAGATATTCTCTGTTCACCATGGTAATGATAAAACATAAAATGAGTAGTTAATGAAAAGAATTTTCCCAGATTATTTTGTTTTAAATGTAGTGTTCAGCAAAGGGGTGAGGGAAGTATGGGAAACCTTACTTTTTAAAATTAATCATTTATTTTATGTTCCACATAAAAAGGCATTCCCACAATTAGATATAATTATTTGTCAAGAAAATTCAGCAAGACAACTTTTTCTGATGTCTTATTGTAACATTGAGTTGATAGTAGTTTGGGGGTATTAACATTAAACCAAAACCCTATGAAGCACTTGGGAATAATTGGGATATTTAATATTATTTTTATATTGTGTATTTTCTTGTCACTTCCTTCAGAACTCTGGGATGGATCCCATCTTGCCCTGGAATTGTTCCTGCACTGGCAGTGGATCTGCCTAGCGCATTGCATCATGCAGAACCAATAAGGCTCCTAGAATTTGTGCTCCTCTTGCTTTTCTAGATTTTCAGTAATGCTACTGAGAGTGAGAGAACCATAGATTTCACATGGCCATAAGTTCTTAGAAACACAATTTCTATGTATTTTTTAAAATTATATTTTGTCTTCAAACTTTTAATATGCTTTTATATTCTTATCAAATCTCTTGTAACTTTTTTGTTCCTAATTTCTACTTTAAGCTCTTCCCTTTCTCAGTCCATTTTTGTCTCAGTATATCTAAACTAATAAATGCAACCTCAGTTTCTCCTTTAACATTTCATTCTTAGTTTCAGAAATCTAAGTGATAACTGAATCCTTATTTTCAGTTTCTTTTTCCATTGCTCATTTTTCTTTTTCTGTAGTAAATTTTATTAAGCTAGTGCTTGTAACTGTTCCACAGTTTATATTCCCTTTACTGATCCATCCCATCTCACCTTGACTTCTTGGTTGATATTGGTTCCAAGTAAAAACATAGGTCTCTTTTCTGTTTTAAAAGCATAATCTCAGAAGTAAAATCAAATATAGCCTACACTCAGTGGCCTGAGATACTGGAAAATAAATATTCCTTTTGCACTAAAGGATCTCAGCTAAATTTAGAGAGAATCTTTGATATGAATCCTAGAATAAAGTGATATTCCTTGCTATAGTTCAAATACATATCATTGAAGACTTACCACCTTTATTCAGTATTAGCCTCGTAAAGTTAAGATTCCTTCCACATGAGAGAATATACCCTAAAAGTATTGAAGAGTTTGAAATAACTCAGTTTAATTTTGCTGACTTTAGTTGTTCAAAATTTTTAAAAACTAATGATTTTTAAGAAAAACTAATAAAGTCAACTAATAATTCTGATTAAAGTTGTTTTCTGCAATTCTTCTTCTCCCTTAGCTTTTTGGAGGTATAAATTGACAAATGAAAATTATATATATTTACAATGTATAATATGTTTTGATATATGTATACATTATGAGAGGATCACCACAGTCAAGCTCATTAACATATCTATCACTTCATTAATTATTTTTATTTTTTATTGTGGTGAAAACATTTAAGATTTATACTCTTAGCAGATTTCAAGTATACAGTATAGTAATATTAACTGCAGTTGTCATACTCTGCTTTAGATCTCCAGAATTGATCCATCTTGCCTGACTTAAACTTTGTACTCAACATCTCCCCCCTACTTTCCCCCAAACCCTGGCAGCCACTGTTCTACACTGCTTCTATGAGTTTGACTTTTTTAGATTTCACATATAAGCGAGATTGTGCTATATTTGTTTTTCTGTGCCTGTCTTATTCCACATAACATAATGTCCTCTAGATTTATCCATATTGTCTCAAATGACAGAATTTTCTTCCTTTTTAAAGCTGATGTCTTCAGCCTTAAAATATGTGTGTGTGTGTGTGTATACACACACAATCTTCTGTTGCATATATACCACGTTTTCTTTCACTACTCATCCATCATCAATTGACACAGAGATTGAATTCATATGTTTGCTATTGTGAATCATTTCTATATTTTTTACATTGATTTATAAAAAGAACAAAATACTTTTAGTGCCAGATATTAAAAAGGCAGGCATTGGGGGAGATATACATTTCTTTCTTTGAAATGTTGATGTGTGACAAATCTTGGATTCCAACACAAAAATATTTGCCGTTAGCATATGCATTAAGAATAAGAAGGTTTTGGACTAATGAAATATTAGCACTTTTTCATTTTTCTCCTTAAATATCTTTGCATGTTTAACTAGGTCTTGAACAGAACATTTTTTTATATATACTACTCATCTATGAGAAACCTAAATTGATTTACACTAAAACAAATTCTCCCAATTTACATAAGAGGAAATTTAAGGAATCATTTCACAACGTCTTCCAACTGTTTCAAATGGGTTTATCTTAATGATTTAGTTGAATGACTTATCCAGTGCCATACTGGAAGTGTAAATGAAAAGTACGACGTGTAAAACTCTTATTTCAGTATTCATTCCACAAGTTCGCCATTTCCAAACTAGTACTTGGAACAGTTTATAATGTTAAGTATTTTAAGTTTTAGTACCTCGAAATAAATTCATTTGTTGAATGATTTCATGTTAAAATCTCCTAAAATATAACGTTCAGAGTTTTCTTGCTTCCTTATCTAAAGTTGTAGTAACTTCAACTTCCTGCAGTACAGGACCCACCTGGATAATATTTGAAAATAGCAAAATATTAGTTATCTTTTCTAATGTTTACTTACTGTCTGAAATGCTCACAAACTGAGTAGTCTTCATTAGGTAAGATAATTTTACCATTTAAAAGAAATTCTGAGCTTCTGAGTTGCTATTAACTATACTAATCTTAAATCCTATGAGAAAATAGATAATCTTTTTCAGAAAATTGCATTTGATTGCTACAGTGGAAAATAACATTAACTTTCTCTACCCATCAAAATGTCAGAGAATTACTTTCCTTTGTTCGTTTTAACTGGCATATTAAGAATTTTCTCTTGGGATGTGTGACATAAAAATTTCATTTGAAATATATCAATAGTAACAGAAATAATAGTAAGTAGAGCCATTCCTAACTCCAAAAAAGCTTGAAGTCCCTAATTTAGATGCTTCAGAGATTCCTCAGTAAGTCTGTCTTCCTTTACCCCCTGCCAGTACAACCCAGGAACCTTTTCCAGATAAATTCAGAAGTAAGTCGACATGAGTTATTTGGCAAGCCAAACAAAAATTCATCGTTCTTTTCCTACCCTTTTCTTCACCTCTTTCTCCCCACCCCCACCCCATTAGTCTTCAGGCAGTTTCAGAAGTAATCGTTCCTACTTTATGTCTGAATCAGTATGCTTTGAAAACTGGAATAGTCTTCACTGTTTTCTTTAACTATCTTCATTTTCAGGCTAAAATCATAGGAGTTACTTCTCTTCAGATACTAAATTTTAAAAGGAGATTATTAGTCAGTTTAGTCACCTTTTTTATTATTTAAATTGTCAGAGGTTTCTGTTCTCTTAATATTACCTCTTCTCTATTTTGTTACTATAGATTTAATATAACCTTTTAAGAAGTTTTTATTCTTGTAGTGTCCTGACATGATTGGTTAGCTTTAAAATGTTGCCTTTTTGCCTCTTCCACACTAAAATCTACTGAGTGTTCTAATTGCACATAACACTAAAGAAAAACCTTGTCTACCACTTTTAAAAACAAACTGTGAATGTGAAAATGTCTTTTATATGACTGCTTCGTAAAGCTCAGTGTGTGCATGCACGCATGCTTAGTCACTTCAGTTATGTCCGACTCTGGACAGTATCCCACTAGGCTCCTTCGTCCGTGGGATTCTCCAGGCAAGAATACTGGAGGGGTTGCAGCGCCCTTCTTCAGGGGATTTCCTGACCCAGGGATCAAATCCATTCTCCTGCATCTCTAGCTTTGCAGGTGGCTTCGTTACCCACTGAGCCACCTGGGAAGCCATAAAGCTCAGCAAAGCAGTTTTAATCCAGAAGAAGAAATGGCCTAAATATTGCAGACAAAAAATATGCATCAACAGATGATCTTTGTTTTATCTCAGTATGAAAACATAATATATAAAATCGCATATGTTTGTGTTGCCAAGATCATATTTTACTACTTACTATAAACTAATAACACTATTTTAGAGATGTTAAGCAAACACTAGTATTTAGGAAAAGCTGGAAAAGTAGAACAATAAACTGAAGAAATTGAAGAAGATATGAATTTTAAGAAAAACAAACTAGAATCAGATTTTTCCCTAAAGAACAAACAATACTCTTAAGAAATTGAAAGAACCTATTGGAAAGTAAGGTTATAAGGGAGATGTACTCAGGTGGTAAGCAATGAAGTAAAATTATCCATGTTAGTAATAGCTACAATACCCTTAATTCAATAAAATCTGAAAAGGCACTTAATACAAAATACTGGTTTGAATTTGAACTTAAATAAGATCCCATGCAGTTTGGCCAAATTATAAATAACTGAATAATATTAAGATTTTTTCAAATACTTGAATTGATCAATTTGTAGTTTTAAAAGGTACACAAAGTTCTCTAGGTGTGATTGAAGATTTTTAAAAATCTAAATTATGCAGTAGATTACTGCATGTTCTTTACTGCTGACTTCTGTGTCAGGATAAGTGTAATACCAGTGGAAGCCACAGGGTGGTGGCAAGAACTTGTGTTAAAGGAGCTTAAATTCATAATTGCACTGTCTTTAAAAATGCTTGTTAAATGCTAAAGAGCTGTAACTTGGTTTTCTTTATTCCTCTTATACAGCTGCATTTCTCATCAAAGAATCTATAGCAAAATACAAAGACATTGGTTTAGATGTATAGGCCAATAATGGAAAAGAAGTAAACTCACATGGATTTTTTCCCTAAAGTTTCTAGTCATGTCAGATGCTTGGTGATCAGAGTAGCAATTTCATCAAGGTACGAATTTGAGGAAATTCCTTGAATTATCAATACTGGAAATAGTTTTGAAGTTACCAGAAATACTTCATGACTTCATCTTATTTTTCTGCTTTCATTTTCCATTTTCCACTGAATGTTCTCATTTTTTAAAAATCTGTTGTAATATATACATATATATGGGGCTTCCCTGCCTGATGCCTTACCTTTGAAGTAAACAAAGAATCTGCCAGCAATGCAAGAGACCAGGGTTTAATCAGTGGGTCAGGAAGATCCCCTGGAGAAGGGAATGACTGCTCACTCCAGTATTCTTGCCTGGAGAATCCCATGGACAGAGGAACCTGGCAGGCCGCAATCATGGGGTCACAAAGAGTTGGACACAACTGAGGGACTAACACTTTCACTGTAATATATATAAACATATATATATGTAAAACTAACTAAACTTACTTTTCAGTGAGGAAGATAAATTTTCCATTGTTTTCTGTTAATCCATTCTCATTTGAGTTTGGAAGCAATTTAAAGTGGTAATCATTTTATATCTTTAAGGTAAGAAGACAAGAGGTTTCCTCTCCAAGAAAAGAAACTTCACCAAGGAGTCTTAGCACTCCTTTATTCCATGAAAGGTAGTTCTGTATCCTTCTTTGCCTACTCTACAAATTATAAATATTGAAATACATTTTTATTTACATATTTACGTTTTTAGCAATTGTAAGAAACAGCAGCCTTTTGAAACTGGAAGAGATGAACTCAAGGCTTCTCCATGTTAAAATGACGTAAATAAGTCATATAGTTAATATCAGAGATGGTTCTAAAAACTGAATTCTCTGAAGTTCTCCTATTTCAGTAGAATAAGTATTATGGCCACATCATTTTATATGGATAGATCTTTAATCTTTTCAATGTGAAAAATAAAAAATTAAGTTTTTTCTGTTTAAAATATCCACAGAGGACAAAAAGTCAATACATTGCAGTTTCTAATGTAAAAATGAGACAGCCAGCATAAGTGGAATATATGAATAAGGAGACATGCTAGTTTGTGCCATATGTATGTATTAGAACTTTATCACTTACTTTGTGCCTGGCTCACCAAATATTAAAGTTGTTTTAGGAAGTATTATCTAGGAATTTAAAATGATATTTTTAAACTTGAACCTTTCAGTAATTATTTTGTGGTACATTCAAAGGTGCTTGTAAATTCAATCATGATTTCTAAAATTTGAAGATATAGTCTTTACATTTTAAAATGTTGATTTATTTTTAGAAGCTATATAGAGAAGACTTTCTGGGATCTGAAAGAAGAATTTCATAGAATATGCTTGCTAGCTAAAGCACAAAAAGACCACTTAAGCAAACTTAATGTACCAACCACTGCAACTGGTAAGGTTTAATTTAATACAGTAATGTTAATTTTATTGGTTGAAATTGATTTCTTTTTGATTGTGAAAATATTTCTATAATTATTGGCCTCTTCCCTGTCTATTTTGTGTGGCGCTGTACAGATTGAATTGATTGACATAATTACTAATCCTCTTAATAAGAAGTCCTACCTTGGAAAAATAAATACAGGATATATCTCTCAAAATCTTCATTTGCTATTGGGTATCTTATTAAAATTAATTGATATATATTACTAAATAACCTAGAAGCTACACTATCATATATGAGCTAAATAAAATTATAACATTAGATTTGTGTTTTAACTTCTGCCTGAAAGTTAGTTGGACACCATAGATACATTCTTCTAATTTGAATGAAGAAATGAACATTTCACCTTTTATTAGTCCAGTTCTGTTGAAGGCACAAAGTGCAAGTTTAGTATAAAATACAACTCAAAAGGAATATCTGTTTTACAGATATAGTTTGGTATGGTTTTTAAAAGCTCTACCCTTCCCTAAAACCCCAGACAGACTTCCTGGTATTTGCTTCAGTAGTTAAATATGAATAGCAAATTACCAAGGATTGAATTTGGCTACCAGGCACCTCTGTAAACAAAAGGAAGGTGAACTGATCATTTATAATGATAAATTCTCCTTTACCCTTGTGATTTGAGATATTCTGCATGCAGTTCCGAAGAGATGTGATGTACAGGTTTCAATCTGAAAGATGTTGCCGCAGTGCTAACACCCCTTTAATTCAAGACCACTTCCCATTTCTTAAAACTCATAGCTCGGCTATTTAAGAAATCGTTTTATCGTGTAAATTTACTTTTTGCTTACTCCTACCATTCTGAAGTAAAAGAATTATCTTTATTTAAAATCTACTAGCTGTAGAGATGTAGTACCTAAGAAATCATAAACATGCCTCTTTGAACATCAGCATCTCATCAAAACATTTTAATGGTGACATATTCATTGTTACACAGAGAACCTACCCATTATCAGTGGCATAATACTTTGACCATTTTTAAGTTACACAGGTCTAAATCTGAGTATGTATCTGTCAACTGGAATACTTAACAACTGGAGTGTTTAACTTCAATTTCTTTCCCACTAAAACTGCCTCATAACAATATTCTTACATTTTATATTAACTGTGTCACAAATAATAAATACAGCATTATTCTTGAAATATTTTAGGTCTTTTGTGCTACAAACTCCAATGAAGTTTTCTGACTCCAAATAAACCACCATATCAAATATGCTTCTGAAAGGAGTAGATCAAAGGGGGAAAAAAGAAAAAGAAATGTTTGGAGATGGGTTGAGGAAGATGCCTGCCTGTTCAGGTTTATTCTAAGGGTGAACACTACGTTGAATACAAATAGAAAGTAACTGTTTTAATGTGATTTGCATAAGATAGCTGGAAAGAGTATATTTAACATGATTGTCCCCTGTCTTATTTTTTGTTAAAATTTGATTTTTACTTTTAAGAAACAGATATTATTCATAAATTGCTGAATTAGTAGAATTATAAATTTTCTTTTAATTTTTTTCTTCTCATCCACATATGACAGTAACCTTGAGAAAGGATAAAGATGAAATGTATGCTTAAGCAATTATGGCTTCAGGAAGAAGTACTATTTGGTCCATGAAGTAGGGTCATATTTCAGTGGGGATCAGGAGATGAGGATATAGGACTATAAGTTAAAACAACCGTGAGATCTTTTTCTTTTGTCTTATACCAGATAATTAAACTGAGAAGTAGTCCAAATGGACAGCCTGTTCTTAAAATTTAGAAATCTAAAATTTAGAGATAAGTGTCCTTGAAGTAAACAAAGTAGAAAGACAATTAGCTCACCTGATCATGTTTCTTAGTATAGTGTCAGAATGACAAGTGCTTTCATGCAGCTTGAGTTTTAAATTTTCTAAGCTTAGATTTCTAGTAGCCTTAGAAATCTTAGGTTTAAACAAAAAAATTTTTTTTGTAAATAGTAACTCTTATTGCTTGAACAAATTAATTCAGAAGATTAATGTGCTGAGAGGTATGCCAACTAGCTATACTGAAAGAAAATATATGCTTTTTTACACTTGTTTGGGTTTTCTATGTTTTGTTCACAAAGGGGATAGACCTACTTCTGGAAAAGAAATTTCGAGCACATTTCTATCATTTTGGAGATTCTTTTCTATAATGTAGAAAGTAGCACGTTCAATGTGTCATAATGATTCAGAACACAGGCTCTAGAGTTAGGCTGCTTGAGTTCCAGTTCCAGATCTACCACTCATTCATTAGCTGTGTAGCCCTGGAATTAACCCCTGAATTAACACACATACAATGGTTGTAAGTGTGTGGCACGTAGAAGTTCTGTTAGTATTAATAGTTGTCATTAGCAGCAGCAGCAGATTCTCTTGCATTCATCCTGTTCTCCTACTGAAGAACATTTAGATAAGTGTTTCCTCCTTCTCAGGTGTTAACAAAATTTAGTTGCCTCAAGAGGTGGTTTTCCTGATTTATTATTTGCGATTAGTAAGTGTAATCTACAAAGAAAGTACTATTTCCTAGAATTTCCTACCATTTTTTAAGTCTACTACGAGGAAAAATGACTACTTGAGAGTTAATGGACTTTAAGAACCTCAGATGACAGAGAAATCCTGCCAACCAGTTGTGCTTGATCTTAATTACTGTACCACTTCCCTTGTGGCTCAGCTGGTAAAGAATCTGCCTGAAATGTGGGAGACGTGGGTTCGATCCCTGAGTTGGGAAGATCCCCTGGAGAAGGGAAAGGCTACCCACTCCAGTATTCTGGCCTGGAGAATCCCATGGACTGTGAGGTCCATGGAGTCGCAGAGAGTGGGACACCACTGAGAGACTTGCACTTTGACTTTCACTCCTAGTTACAGACGGATCATCTAGCAAATGTAGATTATTATACTAAGCTCCATGCAAAAGAGAATACAGATTCATTTAGAATTCGTTTGTTGAAGGCAGACTATATGCAAGTTCTGAGCAGGGTACTGGAGAAAGTGGGAAACAAAACAGTTTAGGAACTCAAGATATCTACCTTAATGGGAGAAAGAGGTAATTTGCAAATAAAATGCAGAGTGTTTAGTCCTCAGGGCACCCACGAGTCATGACTAAACCAGTCTTGGGAAGCCAGAGCCAGCCATCCAGAGAAGTGAATGCCTAAGCCAAGAAATGAAGAGCATATAAGAGTGAGGCAAAGAGTAACAGAAGGCGGCAGTTCAGATAGTCTGCACAGCATGTGTGAAGGCCCAGAGACAAGAGAGTATGGCCTTTTGGACAGCTGTACCAAAGTTCATTAAAACTGGAGTAAGGAGTGAGTAGAGCAGATGTGGTGAAAGATGACAGCAGGGAGAGGTGATCAAGCATCAGTCATGCACAGTTTTATACGAATTTTAGGGCTGAAGGTCTTGGAGAACCATGAAAAGGTTTTATTAAGAAAATAACCTGACCAAACACATATTTTAGAAAAACTAAGGCAGGGTAGGGGAAAGCAGTGTAGATAGTGGAGTGAATATGAGAAAAATTTAGATGCAAGGAAGCAGTTCAAAGGCTGCTGTAGTTAATCCAGTAAGAGAAGATAGTACATACTAAAGAGAGGCAGAGGTATGTAACAGGATGAACTAAAGAAGCTGTTGGCATCATGGCATTTGGACTACAATCATGTCCAAACAGTAAACATCTTCTGTTGGAATGTATCTTGGCAAAGAAGAGAAAGGTGTTATGAGACTGTAAACATCAAAAGGAAAGGAAAAGAATGACATTTAAGTGCTTACTGATCTGGGCAAATGCTGTATCGCACAGTGCTCTCTATACCCTGTCTGCTTAAATTGGCATCATTGGTTAAGGTACAGCTTCACTGATGGCTACCTTTTTAGCGTGCTGATTAAAAAAAAAATCACCAGGCTTCCCTGGTGGCTCAGATGATAAAGCATCTGTCTGCAATGTAGGAGACCTGAGTCCATTCCCTGGGTCAGGAAGATCCAGTGACGAAGGAAATGGCAACCCACTCTAGTACTCTTGCCTGGAAAATTCCATGGATGGAGGAGCCTGGTGGGCTACAGTCCGTGGGGTTACAGAGTTGGACACAACTGAGCGACTTCACTTTCACTTAAAAAAATTTTTTTTTTTTACCATTTGTCCGCTTAATGAAAATATACATATTAGCAGCCTCCAATTTCACTGTCTTCTAGAAGTAACATTGTGGGGCATAATTTAGCTTCTTCTAATCTCCCAATATCATCAACATGGAGAGTGCTTTGATCATTTTTTTTCTTGCATTGAAAACCATAGCCCTCGTTGGCCCCACACTGAGCTGTAGTGTTCTCTGAGTTCTGCTTTTTTGTTTTTCTTGACTCATGCCTTCAGCTCTTACTGATAACTGCATCTGCTTTCAACAGCTCAGGTCCATGCCTTGTAGTTTGCTGCTTCTAACCAGCCATGAACTAGGCAGGCATCATCAAGCTTGTTAGAATGAATCTAAAATGAGAATAAGAGCAAAATTCATCTGTGGGCCTTGTGGCTCTAAACCTGACCCCTCAAAAGCACTATTTTCTTATTTTCTAGCTTTTGCCTATGTCCTCGAGAGCTGTATTTGTTGGAAAAGTATCTTCTAGATAAAGGAGCTTTGGAGTTTCTAATATATACCTGATAACTTGTACTCTTGCCTGGAAAATCCCATGGACAGTGGAACCTGGTGGGCTGCAGTCCATGGGGTTGCTAAGAATCGGACCCGACTGAGCGACTTCACTTTCACTTCTCACTTTCTTGCATTGGAGAAGGAAATGGCAACCCACTCCAGTGTTCTTGCCTGGAGAATCCCAGGGACGGGGGAGCCTGGTGGGCTACCGTCTGTGGGGTCGCACAGAATCGGACACGACTGAAGTGACTTAGCAGCAGCAGTAGCAGTAGCAACTACCTTATCTAGAGAGGCCTTTTCTAAATGAGAAAATCCTATATTCACGTAGAGTTTTCTGAACATGCATCCTAAAATTTCATCCTTCTTTTGCTTCCAATCTTTTCTCCCCCTAACACCCACCGCCACCACTCCCTCACATAGAGTAGACAGTAGCTAAGCTGATTGGTGGTATATTAATATTTGTCACACAGACATGTTATAGGGGAGTAAATGACCTAATTCATACAGATTCTTAACCTGTACAGTATATTAATATATATATGACTGGTAAGGAGTTTCCCTTTTAATAACTTACTCATCTAAGCAAGCTCACAGTTGCAGCTTCCATTACTGACAAAATGTTGAAATGTGTATACTATAAGCAAATGTTTTTAAGTGTAGAGCAGAATAACTGAACAAGACTCAAGGCTTACAACAGCACAAGACCTAGGGAAAGACAAAGTAGTTAAACTTGCACTAGTAAGTTATATCCCAGTTCACCCACTGGAGACTGCTAATATTTCTGTGTAAGATGGTTGCAAATGTTAAAAAAAAAAAAATGCCAGTTGTCTTCAGTTACTATAAAAACCAATAGAAAAAATAATACTCATCTATCCAAAGCTAATTGAACATTCAGATTTTTAAGAATGATTGAAATGCAACTGTTTTCCTTTTGTGTTTTTTTTTTCCCTGCAGAGACACAGTGCTCTATGCCTATACAGTGTACGGATAAAACAGATAAACAAGAAGTGCTGTTTAAGCCTCAGGCAAAAGATGATATAAATAGAGGTGCACCGTGCGTCACATCTGTCACACCAAGAGGACTGGGCCAAGATGAGGAAGACACATCTTTTGAATCACTTTCTAAATTGAATGTCAAGTTTCCACCTACGGACAATGACTCTACTTTCTTACATAGCACTCCAGAAAGACCTGATGTCCTTGGTTCTGTCACATCTGAGACTGTGTGCCAGGATCAATTTAATATGGAGCCCAGAGACAATCCAGGAAACTTTGTCAAAACAGGAGAAACTTTATTTGAAATTCAGGGAATTGACCCCATAGCTTCAGCTATACAAAACCTTAAAACAACTGACAAAACAAAACCCTCAAATACTTGTATTAGGACATCTCTGGATAGAGCTCCGTGTTTGCCACCTGGAGACCATAATGCATTATTTGTAAATACATTCCCACTTCAGGACCCATCTGATGCACCTTTTCCTTCACTGGATTCCCCAGGAAAAGCTATCCGAGGACCACAGCAGGTAACTGTTTTGCATTAACAAATATATTATGTGTGAACACACATTTTGCCATGCATGCACAGATACGCATCTCTTTCAGGTTATCAGACATCTTTTTAAACTACTGACTAGCCAAAGTTAAGCTTTCAACTAACAAAATCCAGGTCTTGTAATAAATGACATGAAATTTAAAAGATGATTATGGCAAAGGTCTGTTATAAAGTACCTTAAAATTTATGGCACATTTAGAAATACATGTAAAACCTTATCTATATCTAGTGTGTTTCATTATCTTACCTAGTCCCTGGCTCAGATTTTTATTCGGTATCATTGTTATAATAAGATTCTTTATTAAATGTCATTCTGTGAAGCAGATGCCATTTTTTATCAAAAAGTTGTATATATCATACTTACCTTTATAAGAATGCATCATTTTTTAATAAGTAAATAATCACATTGTATGTTTCTATTTCTGAAAATAAGTGAACTGTCTTTCAAATAATACTTTTGTGCAGTCTCATTTATACAGTACTTAGAATCTGGAGGGTTTGGTTTTGGTTTCTAATCTGGCCCTGAAAATGCAGCCTAATATATTTTTTAAATAGTCTCTACATATGTATAATTTTTATCAAATTCTTTAATGTTTCTAAAGCTTGCAGACTATTTACAGCCCATCCTTAATGCCACCCCAGTCCCCTCCTACCCTCCCTTTTATTCAGGTGCTATTACAAAATGCTTCTTTAAGTTTAAAAAAAATGGGGGGGGGGGGTTGTTTAATGCCTGAAGACAACTGAAAAATATACAGTTGTTAAAATAAACAGAAGCTTGTTTAAAAAAATCCAGATTGCTACAAGTGTCTAAAACAAATTGAGGACATTTGTTTGATTTCCCTTTGCCTTGAGATATGTACTGAAAACCAAAACACACCATCGACTTGATTAATACTCTTTGGTTTCGTCAGTATTTTTATAGGTTATAGACTTTTAAATCCACATACAAAGAAGGCAATAGTCAAGCTGTGGTATAGTTTAGCAGTGGAGAAAAGGAGGCAGCTCTGACAATAAGCTTTAATTATTGACTCACTTATGTTCTACATTGTACCTTATTTTACATCATAGTCACAGTTATAGTTACTACTTAATGAAACAAATTAAACAGTTTCATTTATTGCAAGTAGAATTCCTGTGGAGCTGTGAAGTGCATCCGTTCTAATGCTTGTTACTTTTTTCTCCATCATATCTCTTGCTTGTTCTTTTACTAGTCTGTGCAGTCATGTTTCAGTAGATGGCACCCTGCATTGTGCATTTGCTTTCTATGCTACAGCAAGGGAAACAGCTGGTATGTGATTACAACTTGATGGAAAAGTATTCAGCTTAAAAAATGCAGGAGAATTGGTGTTGAGCTGTCACAAGACATGGGGCATAAGGTTAGATAATTGATATTTTGGCAGAAGAGGCAGAGAAATTCATCTGTTTTGAATGCTGTGTTACAGTTTAGGACTCAAAGGATATTTCTTAAAATGGGTTTTTTAAAACATTTTGTTGTTTTATTTGCTTTAGTAAAGCTTCTATGAGGAATACAGAATTCTTGAGTTGTTGATAACAAAAGGAAGTGAAATTTTGGTTTTCATAATTCAGATTTTTACTTTTATATCATTACTACTTAACACCTTTTTTATACATTCAGCTATCATAATAAAGTCTGAAACATATCTGTTTATTTTGCTCTATGTGATTTTCTTTTCTTCCTACTTTTGCTGAGTCAGTCATTGGGGGTCCCAACCAAATTCTGTGAAAAGATCAAATCTGAACTAATAGCTCCTAACAGAGAAGGATAAGTATGAACTTTGAAAATAAATTGGTAGTAGAAGATTGGTTTATCAAATGTTTGCTCCTGAGCCTGTTACTATTTTACAGATTTTAATTAAAAGTATCTTTAACTTACTAATCTTTCATTTATATCCATATCAATTTCCCATTAGAATGGTACTATTAATTGTAGTTTTTGGTTAAACTGCCAACACTAAAATTTAAGTCTAGTTAACTCTTATAGTCTCACAGTTAGTACTGCTTTTCTTTTATCATGGGAGAAAGGAAATGATTTCACCCCAAATTTCAAATATGTATTTTAAATATTACTGTTTTTTGTTATAAAATTGCCACTTCTCACAAAAGGATTTGAGTCAATGTTATAAGCCCTCTGTACTGATACTTGAATGTATCTGGGTGCTTAGACAGACTTTGTATATTTACACCAACTGTACACAGCTGTCCAGTAAAATGTTTATAAGAAGACAGTGATGACGTAAAACCCAAATGCTTCAGTTAGTAATATACTGTTTACGTAATGATTGGTTAACCAGGATGAAAGAGATTGGTTAAGGGAATGAAAACTAACACTGTGTCAAGAGTTGGATTAGGTTGTTATTTTAAAAGCAAATTAGTAATAGGAGCACAAAGGGGTCTCTTTAAGTTGGCTTTTTGAGGTGATTTTCCTCAAAGTGCCAGAGTTTAGATGTTTTAAGATAAGAAAGCAAATTTTAGAAATAATTTGGCTTATAGCATTTCAGGAAAATAAGATATTCTAGTCAACAAACATTTACAGAACACCTACTCTTGAACTAGATGCTTTCTCTTGCCCTTCTAAGTATTTTTTGTAATAGTAAATGCAGTTAAGGGTATGTATGTGCTGCTTATTATACTGGAGGTAGTGCTGTTGAATTATGCTTTTCCATAATTTAATTGGGCAACTGTTGACAGGCTTCACTTTATTTAGCCACAAAAAAGGGTAAGAAGGCCAAAGTATGCACTGTATAACAGAAGCAAAATAAGAAGTCAGCAGAATGCACCCAATGTTGGATTTTGTTGAATGATTAAATATTTGAGGTTTCAAAAGAGAATTGATCAATAGAATTCATTTCATACTTAAAAAATTATTTTCAAAAATTAAAGTACTTATTTCTATGATTTATTCATTGTGGATTTGCTGGTAAATAGTAGTAAAATTCAAATTACTCTTGATCAAAATGCATGTTCACACACATCAGGTCTAGTGTGTTGTGTATTAATAAAGGTCCTATATCTGAAAGTTCCCAATTAAAATTAAAAAGATAGATTTTAATTTTTTTAAAGTCTCAGTATTGACTGTTGCTTCAGAACTGTTATCACTGTGATAATGGGTATTAAAACATGCTTGTGTTAAAACTGGAAGCTTTTTAGTTTGTGAAGATAAAGTGTGTGAATGTGTATTTTAAGTGATTCTTTAAGTTAAGCTATACCCTTTATGAAAAAGAATTGAGTCATGTCCTCATGCTAATTCTATGAAAGGTAATTTGCTTTCATATTAGGGAATTTCATATATATGTATATATCCCATTCAAAAAATTTGAATTAGAAATTCAGTGCAAGTTGATTTTAAATACAAATAACAGAAGATGTTTTTATTTGTTTCCTGCAGCCCATTTGGAAGCCCTTTCCTAATCAAGACAGTGACTTATTGGTACTAAGTGGCACAGGCTCCGAACTACGTATACCTCGCGTATGTGAATTCTGTCAAGCAGTTTTCCCACCATCCATTACATCCAGGGGGGATTTCCTCCGGCATCTTAATTCACACTTTAATGGGGAGACTTAAGATGCATTTGAAAACAGACATGTCAAGTTCTACGTGATGATTTTGGGTTTGTAATATTATATATTAATACTTGATTGCAAACTTAGCTCAAGATCATTTACTGAAAAATCCAGTCACTGCTATTTGAATTTCTAAACTTAATATTGTAACTGTCTTTTATTGCCTTTTAAAAGATTGTTTTGTACAAAGCTATAATTCATTGTATTCATGTTTACAGTGTTTATTATATATGGGATTATGCAATTGTGTAACAATAATTTATGTTTTTTCAAATGTCTAAGCTTATTGCTTGGGTTTCTAGTTAGAACTATTGAATGTGGTGAAGTCAGATGTTTATAGGGTTTTTAAAATTTGTTTTCATTTTAAAATTTAGATTATTTATGCATTGGGTGTTCTTTTTGAATAAACCTATAATAGAGAATAGCAGACAAGATAAATATCTGAGTAAATACCAAACTTAAGACATTTGTTGCTCAGTGATAAAAATCACTGTTGGGATTATTTAAAACCTTTAGTGTTTTTTTTTTTTCTTTAATAAAAGACATAGGTTTAATTTTTTCTGTATGTATAGCTACATGATGAAGTTAGTTAAATATTAAGAGTTACTTATGTTGTGATAGTTAATGTGTTCTTTGTTCCTGAATAAAAAAATAAATCACATTTGGGGGAAATTCATAAAATTCATGTTTCTTTCCAGTAATCTGAAAGAAGGGTAATACCAGATCTGGTGACATTTTATTACAACTAATAGATCACTTTGAAATTTAAAATTATTTTTCAGGGTAAACTTTCTAAAGGAACACATTTGTCTTTAATGGGAGCAAATCTAAAACCTTGTAAGGATTATTCATATTTACTAATTTACATTAGAAATATCCACATTCTTGTTGAGAAATTGTTAATTCATTGTTAGCAGCCTGATTGATGGCCAGTGAAGGATATTAAAGAGAGGGGATACCAAATTCAGAAGACTGCAGAATTCTGTTTAAAATGAGACTTCCCTATGATTCTTGTCATTTAGGTTTCTCTTCCCTCCCCCACCCCACTCTCAATTTTTTTTAATGTTTGAGGCATGGCTTCTCTTTTATGAAGTAAACACTGATTTGCAACTCTCAAAACAGAAATTTAGGCCTTCTTGGGAGCAAGTGTTTTAGAAAGCTGGAGAGAGGGTTTCTGATAAGGGGTTGGGGCAGTTTGTTCATATTTCACCTGTGCCACGGTGAAGGGCCTTAGCTTGTGGAAGAATGAGAGTGGTGCCTCGACTTCTTAGGGTGCCAAGCACATCACATTGACATCTTCCTCACCAAGGTGACAGTGATTATTAGGCATTCACTGTGAAGGGTTCTGAGGCATGTACATCTTTCTTTCATTGCCACTGGAGCTGAATGGAAATGCCTAGACAATTATCCAAGTCTCTTCCCTTCCCCCCTACCTCCCGCCCACCCAACCTCCCCTCTCACTCCTCCCACACACACGCAAAATTAAAAAAAAAAACTTCCCAACGTATTCCAGCCAGAATATACTACTGCATCTATCTAGTGAAAGGGGATTCTTTTTCCTTCTCTTTTCCTAGGTGAGCAAGTGTTCCTCTCTCACAGTTGACATCTACTAGCCTATTGACAATGGAAGGAGATTATGGCCCAGAAAGGGACTCAGTGTATCACTGACTCCTCCGGTCCACCCTTTTCCCACCTTCATCACTGCTAGAAAGCGGGGAGCTCTTGTTTTCTGCTAGGTTCCAGTGCTACCCCAAGCTCCAACTTGTAAGGGCCAGAGGCCCTCCCGGGCCAAGGGACAGGCCGCCTGGAAACCCAGGCTCCAAGCCCGCACTGCAGAGGTGGCGCTGTCTGCAGCCTGATAAGTGGAGCGGGCACCCACCGGGTTTCCTCTCTTAATCCTGAGTCGTGTAGGGGCTGCCTCTTGGCATCTGCTACGCGTGGCCGGGTAAGAACAGCTCCCAGGTAAAAAAGCTTCACACGCGAAACGCTGAGTCTGAAAAAACCACCCCCGCCGAGGCGAGGCAGTTGTGAGCGGGATGCCTGAGAAGTGGGAGGTGAATGTCCTCGGGAGGGCCCCCGTCCCCCACCTCACCAGCCCCCCCCCCCCCCCAACCCGTGCAGCTTTCCCTGGAGGCTGAGGCTGCTGCCAGCGGGGACATCTGCTTTCTTACACTCCAGCCTGGCTCACCCCGCCCCCTCAGCCCCGGGTTGCGTGGTTATTTTACCAACACCGGGGGAGGGAGAGTTCGAGGAGGTAGAAAAAGGGTGGATCGAAGCTCGGGAGATGTTCTTCCCCCTCCCCACGCCCCCTCCTTTTTTCTTCACATCTTTTAACCTTCAAGGTAAAGACTTTATAAATATGAAACGATCAGCGTGTCCTGGCTCCCAGGCCCGCCTTCTGCTCGCGGGGCTCTCGGGTGCGGGGCCTTGCCCTCCTCTCCAGCCTCCCCGGAGGTGGCCCGGGTTTCGGCGGCCTTGCCGCGCGCAGGGGCCGGCCGGGTGCGCTCAGCCTGTGGCGACTTTTCTCCCGGGCTGCTGCCTCGACAGCTGCTTGTAGCTACAGTAATTAGACTGTCAGTGCTTGTTAAGAGGAGAGAGGGGGAAACACGCTTCTGACAGCAGATTCCGAGACTCCCCAGTTTGTTAATTTCTAAGAGATCTTTAAAGCATTAATTGAGGTCTCCCCAACTCTCCCCTCCCGTCCCTCTCCCCAACTCCTCCCTTCCCAAAAATATCTTTAGGGAAAGAGAATTCTCTCCGCGTGGAAGCAGTGTTTTCCGCAAAACTGCCAGCCCGCCCCCGACTCACGCACACGCACACTATTTTACATATACATCTATATGCACACATGTATACGCAGAAGGTTAACTCGGCACAGGCCTCGTCCAAATAGGAACCAGGATTGCATTTAAAATAATAATAATAAATAAGTAAATAAATAAACTAGGAAGGAAAGGGGGGAAGGGAAGCAGAAGTCGGGAAGAAAAGAGAAAAGCAGCAGGCTGATTACGAGGTGTCAAAACTGCCAGGAGCAAGAAGGTGATAGCAATCAGGGGTGAGAAGAGTGCGGCATTCGTGCGGGGCAACTAATTATCCGTCTCATTTGAGAAGAGCAGCATTTGAGGCAGCAGCGTTCGCCTGCTGAACGGTGACAGATTGGCGCGGAGGAGAGGGGAGGTGTTAAAACAATGGAGCCGGGCGCGCGAGCGCTGCTGCATGCTAATCAGCCCTCCCTCCGCCTGCCTGCCGCGCTCCCTCCTTCCTCCCAGCCTCCCTCCTCCGCGCTCCCCCTCCCGCCTGCGGCGCTCCCTCCTTTCCAGCGGGCCCGCCGCCGCCGCCACCCGCTTCCTGCTCCCTCGCTTTCCCGCGCGTCCTTCCCGCCGCTGGCGAGTGGAGCCCGGGCCGGGCCGCCGTGCCCCTACGCGGCCCAGGAGCCTCCACGCTGTTCCCCGCGGGCGCCCTCCCGGGCCCGGGCCGCACGCGAGCGCTGCCCTGCGCGGGGCTCCGAGGGCCGGCCCGCTCCCCGCGCGCCACTTCGGGAGAGTGGGTCTCGGAGGAGAGGCCGGGGAACCTGCCTTCTGCGGTGGACAGCGAGTGGGAAAGACAAGCGAAGTCAAGTAGGGCGAGGGGCAGCCTGGGCTGGGAAAACAGTCGGGGCCAGGAAGGCGGAAAAGTTTCCCCGGACCGACGGCAGGCCCCTCGACGCGGCCCTGGAGCCGCCCCCAACCCCTGAGCAGAGTCTCCCCCGGGTAGAGTCTCCCCCGCGGTCGACCTCCCCTCGCCAGCCCGGCCAGAACTAAACGGACATGGTTGAATATGCACCTCTGCGAGGAAAGCAAATAAAGGGCCTGAGCGTTAGTTGTGCTGCCTAAGGCTTGACCTCCTGACCCCAAGGCCCGGCTTAGGGGCCTCCGGACCCCTAGAGATACACTATTCCATTGTTGCCGGGGAAAGAACGCCTTTAAGAAACCGTCCCCCGCCCTCCGCCGCAGTGACCAGAGGCCGGAGGGGTCCGGGCCATCTCTCAGCACAGCTCCCCGCCGGCGCTCTGGCCTCGGGGAAGCTGGTCGAAACCGCAGGGCCGTGCCTGCCCCTGGACGGAGACCACCGGAACCTTTCTGATGGAAAAGGTCGCCTTAGACCTGTTGAGGCTGGCCTGGGACCTGAGTTTCTTCCTACTTTTTAAATTTAAAAGCCCATTGTTGAGCTTTAAGCTTTTGCCCAAAATACACTTTTATTCGTACGTTTTTGCTATTACAGATTTACATAAACTACCCTTAGAGATTGAAACACATTGAAACACTGACGTTCTTAAGTAGGTTAAGCGAAACGCAGCTACGGAGAACTGACAGGTATTTAGATTTGAAGGAGAATGCAATTCCTTTCTAACGAGTTCTGTAACTACTTAGCTAACCAGGTGTCTAAATTAACATAAAATACTTTCTTCCCCCAGTCATAAATGGAAAAGGAAAACAGTTGAAAGATAATCCATACAGTATAATTTTTGTTCTGCTGAACTTTACCACTGCATAACTTTACACACACAATTGTTTGTTTAAAAAATCAACATAAAATGTGAAAGTTTGAAAAAATTGTCATATATATATATACATGAGCGTTTATAGTATTCTCTCTACCCTTCTCTATTTGTAATGTTTCATTTAAAAAGTACAACACAAAAAATAAAATGACCTGAGTAAATTTTGATATTATTGATCTTCATCCCTGATCTAGTCCTATGAAAAACTACACGAACACACAGAATGAATAATTTTTCCTTTTAGAATGTGCCCAGGCATACCAATACAATAGCTGAAAGCAGAATTGTTAGAATCTATCCAAATTATACAGAATGTTTAAAAGTTTTAAAATTGAGATTTCTTAAAAGACTCATATAAAGAATTGTGTGTAGATAAATGTTAATGCTTTTTTGTTTCCACTCTGAAAACCACTAAGCAGGCCTCTCTGCCCTTAGTACATCACGGACTTTTTAGTCCTACAGTATTATCTGGCATTTAGAAAATTCCCTGGCATCTGAATCTGTTAAAATAGCAACCTATCTAACAGAGAAAAAAAATAATAACCTTACATTTCTTAATGTAAACTTGGAAATTCAGATGCTCCATCAGTATCAAAATTAAGCAGTTTATTAACTATTCATCAGCCTTTTCTTCATTAACTAGCTCTGTGTAAGCCAAGAGTCTCTCTCTGATGCAGTAAACCTTTAGAGTTAAAATATTTAGTTCAATTCTATGTTGTGTTATGTATTTCTAATACATAATCAAATTCTTTACTAACAACTTGGTTATTGTGGATTTACTGTAATTTCTTCTCAGTCTATATACTTTGCAAGTTTGCATGATTGTTTTAATGGTGTATTTGCAGATAAGTTTTTATTTGCACATAAGGACAAAAAGGTGAAGTGAAATTTGGTCCCAATGGAAACCTGTTAGGTTCCCTGAACATATGGCTCATTGGGCTGTTACTTCCTTTTTGAGATCATTTTCCAAGATTTTTTAATATATACATCAACTTGACACCAGTTATAAAGAAAATATATTGACTTTGTAGATGCCTCCACCTGGGGAACATCTCTCAAAAACAAACCATGCAGTCAGGTGCACCTTTAAATGTACAGGTGTCCAGTCTCAAGAACAGGGCATCATTTGAAATTAGTCAGAACCGACAGTTGATTTTACACTGTCTTTGAAATTAGGTAGTTCTTTGGATTCTTAGAATGCCACATGACTTGATTAATACAATTAGGGGTGACTACTTAAAACTACTTTTTTACAGAAAGCTGTGCATTTGGAATCTACAGTATTACAATGATTTCTCTCAGTAAATACAAGTGATGCAAGTCTCATTTATTGAAAGTGTGTGGTGCCAGCTTAAGGGGAAAATCACAGCACTTTGAAAAAGATGTAAATGTTCAACTGGTAAAAAAGGGGGGAAAACCGTGCTAAAACATGTGCCTATTTCCATTATGCTTAATTTACTATTCAAAACAAGTTTTTCCTAATAAGCTCTATTGTTTCTTTCTGTTTTGTAAAATTTAATATGTGTGAGACAAAAACCAGATTCAGAATGTGAATGAAGTCTGGTTAGCGAAAGCTTGTTGGAGCTTTCAGTTCAAGGAGGGCCTCAGATTAAAAGACATATCACATTATGACACTGATAATATATAAGGGAGAAAAGTGTCTCAGGTTGTTTCCAGAACCAGTTACAGTAAGACTGCTAAATTCCTCCAGCCTCCGAGTGAATTCAAGTGCAGCAAACAGCAGAATATTCGCAATGGTAGTGCTGCAAATATTTACCAAGTAACTTTAATTTCTGCTTTATTGCAGTTCTCTTCTTTCTGAGATCGAGATTCCCAAACAGGACTGAAATATAAGTTCTCAAACATGTTATCCCCTTGTCTTATCTGTATAGGGTCATTTGTCTTTAAGTCAGTCTCACTTTTCCGGAGTCTTTGCACCTGATTATGGGAGCCCTTGCTGCCTAACTGTTCTCTCTCATTTGAACATCTCCTCGGGATCTGAAATGCCTGATAACCTGGAGTATGCCCATGCTTCCTTTGCTGTTTAGGTCTATATCATGAACACATTTACAAAATATCCTGCTTGTACCCTTTGGAAGCACTGTACAAAAGAGGAGTTATCACTTATTAATTCAAGGAATGATTGTTTTAGAAATAACCAAATCTTAAAGATTGCCTTCTTTTTGTGTGGACAAAAAACATTAAAAAACTCAAAAAAAAAAACACAAAAAGACTGTGTCTAAAGAGAATGAATGAGTCCTTCAAACCTACTCAAGAACCCATCTCAAGCTCTCCTGCCTTTCAATCCACTATTTTTTCTATAATAATCCTTCACCTCAAGATAGAAATAACTTTTTCGCTGTCTTTGTACTTGCCTTCACAGGAAGCTTAAATCACTTTATATCTGGAATCTTTTGTACCCAAAGAAACTAACTAATATGCTAAACCACAGAGACATTAGAGAGCCTGGCATTCCCTGACCATGAGACAGGGTGGCTATTGGGGTGATTATCGATTTATCACCACCCTAACACAGGGTCCCAGAACTTGTCTGCTGGGAGAAGCATCTCATAGTATACTGAGTGTGAGATTCCCCATACCTCCTCCGATGAGCAAACAACAAGTGTTGGAATGTATTTTGTAGCGTGAGACACAACGCGAAGTAGGAGAAAAGGTAAAAAGGATTTGTACCTCTAAAGCATGGAGTTAAACCTCACCATGACACCCAAACCACAATGCTAATTGTTTAATAGTCCAAATTCTAAATCAAAGGTTATAGTTTGTATAGGAAATTAAAAGAAAAAAGTCAACCAGTATGAACTGGAAGTGAGCCTATGTATTTTCTAAAACTATTAATCTGGAACTAAAACATTTTTCTAAACCAAACAAACACTTCATTTGCTTCAAGAACCGGCCTTTGCTTGTCTCTTTGGACTTGAGACTCAGGAGGAGGTCTCAGCTTTATATTCTCTTCCCTAGAGTGTTGGTGAATCAACTCTGAAAACAGCTCTCATTAGACAAATAGTTTCTCCATTTGCAGTTGTTAAATGGCACTAATCGCCAGTAAGAAAGGGGCATCCTGTGTGAGTGTATTCATACAACTTCAAGCAATTGGTTTAAAAGGAAGGCAAGCTCACTAGGAATCTGAGGTATCAGTAAGGGTGATAAAGCTTGCTGGAAAAAGCTCTCTCTAACCAGGACTGAGGAAGAAATGCAAGCAGCAGGCTTCCTCTGCTAAAGCAGCTTTGTGACACACTCACACATACATACGCACACACACACACACACACTCTCTCTCACACACACACACACACACACACACACACACACACATACTCACTCACTCCAATATTCTGAGGTTTTATTACTGGCATTTTGAAAGTCTCTTCCTTCAGCGTCTATAAGGGAAGACCAGGATGAGATCTATTTGTAGGTTAGGGCACCTGGTGAATTTTAAAGCAGATTTTACTCCACCTTTCCATCTTTAAAGTTATCAAGTCCCAACTTAGTTTATTCTGAAATACAATTAATATCAAGGAGTAGTGTGGCTCTATAGCAAGAGTTAGAAAAAAACACATGATCCCAATTTGGAAGTACCACTGTAAATGACACTCCACTTTGAGAGGGTGCTATAGTACCCTGGACTGGCTTCGAAGGAAACTGGCCACAGAGAGGGAGCTCTGGGCCATTGTCTAGTCAAGAGTCAACAAGAGTCAAAAAACTCTGCCACTTCTGCCAAAACATAAAGACATTTCCAAACATTTCAGTCTTTTCTTCCTGGTTCAGCCTACAATATGCTTGCGAAAGTGTGCTGAGGGGGTAACTCATTTCCTTTCCAAGGCAAACCCCCGCTAAAAATGTCTCGAATATCCCAATTAGTATACATCAGAGAATGACCCTTGCTTCCTCAATCTAGTATTTTTTAGTTAGGATTGCCTGGTTTAGCAAATGAAAGTACAGGATGCCCAGTTAAATCTCTGTTTCAGATAACTAATAAATAATTTTTTTTTTTTTTTTTGCTGTAAAAGTGCCCTGTGCAATGTTGGCACTCCTTTTTTTAATATCTTGTTGACTAAAAAGATGTGAAATCCACTCTTAACAGATATTTCTCTAGTTTTTTACTTTTTGTGAATTTGGGGGTGGGGGTGGGGATCAGGTGCAGATCAGATATGCCTTTGTGCCTGGAATTTTCTTTCTTCCTTTCTCATTCCGCAGGGGAAGTCTCAGTGCCTCTTAAGCATCTCTCAGCCTCTGCTCTACACGCTACTCTCCTTGCTTTTGATTATACAAGGTTTTGCGTTGTATTGAAATGTGTGTGTATTTATCTAGTCTCCTCTAGGATAATGTGAGCTTTTTCAAAGGGAGAAAGACCTTATCACCTGGCTTCCACCCTTCCACAGGCTTCCCTGGCGCCTGGCTAGACTCTGCTTCCAGGCTGCCCAGGTGGGCGAGGAGACGCAGCGGGAGTTCTCCACTCCCACCTGGGACCCAGGTGCCAAGGGAAGCTGAGACTGGGCAGTTGGGCCCCTGGAAGCGTGGGCAAGGAAAGGGAGAGGACGCAGGAGCGCTAGGTCCTCCCAGCCCCGCTCTGGGAAGGGGTGAGGGCCCGAGCAGGCCCTTCCTGCGGCCCGGCCTGGTGGCCTGGAGGCCTTCTCCCGCCGCCCGGGCCTGCCTGCCGGCCGGCCGCCCAGCCCGGCCCCGCGAGGTCGAGAGCTGGGCCGCCTGGGCCCGCGGCCCCTGTGGGCGGCGGGCGGCGCGGGTACCGACGGCTCGGAGCGCCCGGGGGTCCCGGAGGCCGGAACCCTCGGCCCGGGCCCTTCTCCGCCCGCCCGGCCGCTCGGCGCCTCGCTACAGCCGGGCGAGTCCTCCCCTCATTTGTTGCATTGTTTGCATTAATATGAATATCTTGTTCTGTTTGTTTTGTCTCCTGGGAGCCAATAAAGCTGTGAGTTTTTTCTTTACACCAAATGCAGCTCTACGGGCGATCAATCAATGGGGTAGTCTTCGGATAATCTGTGAGAGTGAGAAATCTAATAAAACTAGCGACTAAAAAAGGAAAACAAAATCTATTTTTCTCTTAGGTTCACTACGTCAGGATGAGTGTGTTCCACTTCTGCTGCTTGAGGTGGGTTTAATTTTTTTGTTTGTTTTGTTTGCTTTAAACAAATAGAGTTAAAGGTCAACATGGGAGGGGAAGGGGTTTGAGGGAAGAGTGAGAAGAAGAGGGATGTTGGGGGGCTTCTTACATTTTTCTGATGATTGGGCAGTTCTTGCAAGACGAGAAAAGAAAGTACTTGCTAACATCCCAGGGAACCAGAGAGATGCACTTTGCATCTAATAAGAGGTACTTTGGCAAAGAGGACTTTCCTTAGTTCTCCAGGCACACAGGGAATGTAAATTGATAAGGAAGTTAACTTAGTAAGGATAATAAACCAGGTTATTTTTGTGTCCCCTGCCCCCATCCCCAGTTTCCTCCTGCTAGACACTAAACTCCCCAAGCACATTTTGGGAATGCCCCTCAGCTAGCCTGAGCAATGCAGGGAGGATGAGAAAGATGGGCCTGGCTGCAGCAGCCTCCTCATAGCACAATGCAACCTAAATCACTTATAAACAGATCAAAATAACAATCTGAATTATCTAACATTAACAGCTGAACTAAAGAGCCCAAGATTATGTGATGAATTGTTAAATTGCAGTAACATTGTTTTGGATTGCTAATTAAAAAAAATAAGCAAACCCCATGACTCTAGATATGACAACTGAAAATACCCACAAATTATTTAATAAATGAAGCGTCTAACAACTTTAACACTTCCTGGTCGCCTTGTTAATAAATGTAATTTGAGGTAGATTTTTTAAATCTTCAATCTAAACAGTGAATTCATTACGCGCCATTCAGATCTCTGGATGCCTATGGACTTCTTGGAATTAGGTGTTAAATAGACAAAAGTGAACCAAACTGCCTTTAAAAGCACAGCATGACCATGTAATTCTTTTTCCAGTTTGTGGTAAAAAATGATGAAACTTCTTTCCAAGTAGCTATCACCCAGATTTAGTGTGAAAAGTAGTGTAATTGTAATTCACGCCATCAGGGTCTATCGCTGATAGACGATCAGCTGTTCTGTAGTGGGGAGAGGCTTTCTTTTCAAATAGGAAAGCTGCCAAGTGCTCTGCGATACCTCCAGCAAGCTTATCGGATTGAGTTCAGAGCCAAAACAGCAGCTGCACACATATGCAAATTGGCAATTAATAGTATAACATTCTGCAAAAAAAGAATGTTTAAAAAATTTTTTTAAGAAAATAGAAAGAAGCTACCTGAACATTAACCTTAAGTGTAACTGGGACTTCTAGGATGAGTGACTAATGATTAATTACCCTCTGGAGAGGACTTGCTCTTTATTACCTTCTCTCCTACAGATCAAGTCTTTGTTGTCTTGCTGAGTTTTGTCTGTTTTATGGAACACAATAATGGACTCAAAGGAATAAGTTTAAAAATAACTAAAATTCCTTATATTTTGATTCCAGAAATATGGAAATTAAGCCCTTTCCACTGATCATTCTTTCTCTGCACAGAGAACACAAAGCAAGAGCTCTCGCATCCTCGTGAAAAAGACATTTTGTTCTGGATGTCATCATCTTTTTCCACTACAGCTTGCAATAGGAGCAAGCTTCACGTCCTGGGGGTGCTGCCTGTCTGTGTCTTGATTTCTGTCTGTCTCTTCCTCCCGTTGACAGAAATGCAGTTTGTAGGCTTCACGCAGCAGTTTGCAGAAATCCAGCAAGATTTATGGTTTATGTTGCCCAGCATGAATAAACACAACACACTCAAATGTTTAAGGGAAAAAAAATCATATGAATTTGTTAAATTTCTTAACATCCTGGCCCCCCACCTCACCCCAATTCTCGCACACGAGTATACTGTTTCCCCTGATACAGTCATACGATGGTTGTGGCTGGGATTAGGTTGACAACCTAAACCCCAAGAAGGGCCTGGCATTTTCACAGCAGCCTTTTCCCAATGTATTGAGTCTTCCTCTCTCTCTCTCTCTCTCTCTCTCTCTCTAGCATGGGGGTGGGGTGATTAGCAAATGTTTCAGATATTCTGTGAATTCTTAATAGTCATATTTCCATGGTTGAAGATCTGCCTGTTTCTGGTATGTAGCAGGTTTCAGAAGTGTTGGTGTTGAAGGTTTTATAGACATTTCCAAGTTCCAGGAGTTTGAAATTTGGGTCAGTGTCCTGATTCCCTTCAGTGTGTAAGGATGAAGTAGGTTTTATTTTGCTTTATTTTCTGGATGTTTCACAGTGAGATTGGGTCACTCCTGACTGTACCATATATCATAATTGCATAATTGTGACCATTATTTCTGTCTTTTTCTCCTTTGATCACCTACACGTCTGGCATTAGTAGTTTCAGTTTTATGGCAAATCAAGTGGGCATTTAGCTTAAAAATATTCTTATTCTTACCCCCTAGGAACACTTCTTTTATAATCTGAGACAAGTTTTGGATTATTAACATTCCAGCTGAAAGCATACTGTACATTTTCATTACTAATATTGGCTTTGAATTTTGAATATTAAATTTTTAATAAGAACTTCACCCATGTAGAGTTAAATGTTTGTTTATATTATTTGGAAAAAAATTTGATAACTGTCAATTAAACAACCAGTCCCATTTGGGGTACAGAAAGATGTCAGCCTTTAGTAAAAAGCACAAAAATCCTATCCTCTGGGTCAGTAGATTACACTTCTCTAAATATTTATGATTAACAGAACTCTTTTGGTCTGATTCCAATAAAAGTAGCCTATGTTCTGAAGATTATAAAGTAAGAAGAAAATTATCAAGCCTATATTTTATTCATAAGTATTATTTTTCTTGATTTGTGATCCAATTAGAATGCAGTTAGACTTTTCTTATGGCTAATGAAAACTGATTTAAAATATCATATAGCAAGTCAATGGAAAAGTTGCTTTTCAATAAAACAGAACAATGGGAATGCCAACTTTCCTTCTCTATAACTTCATTAACATGGTTGTATAGACATTTGCATGTAAAATGTAGTTAACAAAAATTACACAGAAGTAAATTTAGTCCTTTAGTGCCTACCTCTATGGTAAAATCAGACCATTTGGCATAGTTTGAAGTCTTCCAAGAAGCCTGGTTTCCACCTGGAAAATAAATTACTAAATTTGAATGTGTTACTTATACTATGATGAGTTGTCTATCTGTTACATTTTATTTTAGTACATATACTAGAAATTGTACTTAGAGTTTTCTAAAATTGTCATCTGTTAAGGTAGAGAATTATAATAATATAATTATACCCAGAAGAAAGTGTTCTGACTTTAGATTATTTTGGTACTGTTACAAATATGATGCATTTTTAAAATTTCAGAATGTTTGTCACAAATTCATTTGTTTCATTGTCAAATTTTGAGTTAACTTAGATTAGCTATAAGTGTTCTAACCCAAGTTTATTTTCTTTGCATTTATTGATACATAGATCATGCTTATAAATGGGCTTCCATTTTATACATATACACTATTGCACTATCTAGCTGTACTTACTTTGCACCATCTGTAAATGAAACTTCATCTCAAAAATTTCTCAGTTTGATAAATAATGAGATATTTATTAAATCATCATTTCTCAGTTCAATATATCCTACTATTTTAAATCATAAACAATTTTGCATTATAAAAGCTATTTTGAGTAACGAAAATTCTATGCTGTATGACAGACAGCATCCTGAGATGACTGGTGAGATGTCACAGACAGAGAGCACAACAGTTAACTTCTGCAGATAGAAACTCTGCTTTCTAATGCTGCAGGTGTGCACAGTGGGAGGAGATGAAGATGTGGGCCTCGTGGCTCAGGAAAAACTCTTCACAACCATCACGAGAAGGGGAAATCACGTCTCATTAGAATGTGTCTGTAAGTTTTTCTTCATCTTAAAGAAAAGTGCATTCATCTCTGGAAGAAAGCAATATTTCTCCCTGAAGTGTACATTTTCTAAGTTGAATTAAATAACCGGAATGGGTGTGGTTGTGGAACTCTGTATTCTCAAACTCAGAAACTTTATAATTCACTGCAATACACCCAAATATGTCTCATCCTTCCACCATGTCCATGATAATTATGATTTTTATCTCTGACTCTTTTTAAACTCTAAAGTGCTTTGTGAATCCAGGTGAATATATAATAGATACCACCTTCTGTGGGAGTGAAAAGAAGAAACCCTTGATTTGTCTTTAAAGGTGCTGTATTTAAGCAATATGATGTTAAAATGTTTTGTCTTAGCACAAGGTATTCGTTTTGAAGAATTTATCTGGAGGACTCTATGTAGTAAGCTGAATGAAGAGCCTTTACTTAATGTGATAAAAGAATAGTATTTTTAGAAAATCATGCTTCTAGGAAATCTACTTGGCCGTTGGATTACTAGTCTAGAAAATGATGGTGATAGAGTAATAATAATTCTTGGTTCTGGCCAGGCACTTTACATACCTTCCCTCATTCAGTCATAATAATGTCCTTGTGAGACCAGCATTATTATTTTACTGATGAAGAAAATGAGGATAAGTCTATTAGCTAGTAGTGGACAAGCCCCTGTGGCTGTGGAACCCTCAAGACCTCACTCTTATCATATAAGGCATTTCCATTCTGATATCTAAAGGACAGAGGCCTGGAGGTTGGCAAACCATTTCTACCCTCTTAACATTCCATTTTTCCTTTACAAAATCAGAGAGAGTCAATGAAACAGTTCCAGAATTTTGCAGTGTAGTCCGGGTTCCTTTGATTGGGAAGACTTCATATGACTAGGAACAGCACTGCTTTGGCACATGCATGAAGAAGACTCAGGCGATCTACACACCCATCCTCAAATTTAGCAATTCGAAGCAGTTAGCTACACGGACAGTTTTGTATGCATTGCTAAATGCAGACACAAAAACTGCATTTGCAAAAAGAGGAAACCCAGTTAAACTAGGTTGCAAATTTGGCCCTAATTTAGCGTAGCATTTGTGATACATATAGGTTAGAGTGACATTTATATAATGGTGTGAAATATGAGAAAGTTCCAATGCTAGACACAAAGACTTTTTAAAATTGCTTTTGCCTACTTTGGTTAGTTTAAGAAGCAGGAGGGAGAATTTGGTTTTTCAAGTGATGGGAAGGCTTTAAGGATGTTGGAATACTGTTCAGTCCCCTGGGGTTCTGCCTGCTGTACAATTTTAAATGTCTTTTAGCTAAAAAATTGGCCAACAAGGGAAACATAGAGATGAAATTTCTTCTCCCTTCTCTGGGAAGTAAGAAGCTATAGGTGGCTAACATAATCCAATTGTCATAGTCTAATAGATGGTCAGCTTAGGCGGTCAGATGCCATAATCATTCCTCCTAGTTAATATTTCTATTTAACTAGAGTAACTACCTGTATATTAGAATTTACTCTGGAGGTTCTATCCTTATACTCAGTTACTCAGTTGTAGATACAGGTTTCAGCTTAAGAAACATAGCCAGCAATAAGACTAGGTAAATACTCGCAATGTTTTGCATAAATGCTGCAGTCATGGTACCTGAAACTATTTCCATTTCTCCAGTGAAGACCACTGGAGGGCAGTGTTTTCTCCTTTGGGACCATCACCAAGTTTCAGATGGAGAGTGCGCTGATGTGTAAAAAAAAAGTCTGGGTTAAGGAAAATGAGTTGCACTTCTTATTCAGACAATGCTTGGAATTTACCCCCTCCTGTTTACCTGTTATACAGGTTGTTTCTTATCATACTGCCAGACTAATTAGTCATACCTAAAAATCAGATCCTAGAAGATCATATACAGTATTTGCTACTTGGGAGTCTTTTAATATTTTATATTATTTTGCCCTTTGAGGATTGTGCAAAGTTGTTTTATTAATATAAATGGAAAATGATGGGCATATGAGCAAGAATGAGTCCTTTTAACTAGCTGCTTTGCACGTCATAATTTCAATATTTTGTTAAGTTTACGTTAATTTTATTTTCAGTATAATATATGTACATATGCTTGTCACAAAATCAGTGTCAGTATTTTCTAGAAAGGACAAATGAAGACTTTTCCTGGAAGTTTTATGCCATATTTTATGGTATGATTTAGTCTCTAGGCATAGTATATGAGAAAATATTTAGAAATTTTTGTTTTAAAAAATGATCTGTTGCTGAGTGTCAAGTTATAAAATTATACCTGTTTGTGTCCCACATTAAAAAATGAAACTGAATTATATAATATATTTTGATGAAGAGCTATTTAATCTTTTTTTAAAGACATGTGATGCTAATTGAAGGCTTTAATTATACTAATTTGTTTCATTTTAAAAATTGAAAATATATTCTAGCTCTGTGGAAAAAAGATTGCTATTTTTTGGAAAAAAAAACATATAATTTTATTTTACTGATTTATTTTTTACAGTGAAATGCCTAGAAACTGGCCTCAAATCATGCCTAAACAACATTAAGCAATGCCAAGCTACCAGTCCCTTGAGAAAAAACATACGTTTTAATATCTACATCTGAAATAATTGTTTAACGTATTTTATTTTTATAACATTATTTTTGGTTATAAAATGTGTTTATTTTGGCAGTTATGAAAATAATATAATGAAATAAAATCACACATAACCTATCCAGTTAGAGAGAGAACCAGTTAATTTTTCAGAGTATACACTTATAGCACTAATACAAATTAAAAATAACTAATACATGAACTATACTTTTCACTTAAAATATATCATAAATATTTCCCATATCATTAAATATTTGTTAACAGACTTATTTTGAATGCCTATATAGTACACCATAATTTGCCTAACAAATTCTCAAAGACTATTTGATGGTTTCTAATTTTTCTTCATTATAAACAATGCTATGATGAACATCTCTATAGACAATAATTGTATACATCTGGCTCAGAGGTTAAAGTGTCTGCCCGCAATGCAGGAGACCTGGGTTCGATCCCTGGGTCGGGAAGATCCCCTGGAGAAGGAAATGGCAACCCACTCCAGTATTCCTGCCTGGAGAATCCCATGGACGGAGGAGCCTGGTGGGCTACAGTCCACGGGGTTGCAATGAGTCGGACACGACTGAGCGACTTCACTTCACTTCACTTCATGTTTCCTCCAGATGAATTTCCAAAGGAGAATTTCAAGGTCAAAAGTTGTTAGTTTGGGGTTGTTGGGTTTTTTTTGCAATTTTTGATACTTAAGGTCAAAGTGTCTTCCAAAATGGAAATGTATGAGAGTGTCTGCTTATCCATACCTTCACCAACCTCAAATGTTATTAGGTTTTTAATCTTCTTTAATTCAGTGTGGGCTTCTCAGGTGGCGCTAGTGGTAAAGAACCTGCCTGCCAATGCAGGAGACATGAGACATGGGCTGGATCCCTGGATCAGGAAGATCCTGTGAAGGAGGCCATGGGAACCCACTCCAGTATTCTTTTTTTTTTTTTTTTAACTTACTCCAGTATTGCTGCCTGGAGAATCCCATGGACAGAGGAGCCTGGCAGACTACAGTCCAGCATCACAAAGAGTTAGACCCAACTGAAGTGACTTAGCACGTACGCACAATTCAATGTACGGGCTTTCCTGGTGGCTAAGACTGTAAAGAATCCGCCTGCAGTGCAGGAGACCTGGGTTTGATCCCTGGGTTGGGAGGATCCCTTGGAGGAGGGCATAGCAACTCACTCCAGTGTTCTTGCCTGGAGAATCCCCATGGACAGAGAAGCCCAGTGGGCTACAGCCCATGGGGTCACAAAAAGTTGGACATGACTGGGCAACTAAGCACACACAATTCGATATATGAAAAAGATTTTTGTTCTTTTAGTTTTTGTTACTTTGGTTATTTGAAAAACAATATATTTCATGCATTCATTTGCTATTTATATTGTTTCATTATGGCTTACTTTTTCCTATGCCTCACCCTTTTTCTCTTGGGATGTTTCTATTTTTAAGTTAATTTATGATAGTTCTTCATATATTAAGAAGAATACTGACTCTGTGCCATACGTTTCACAAGTATTTTTCCAATCTAACATCATATTTTGTTATTGACTTCATTTTAAAATTATTAATTACTTGAATGTTATTAAATTTTCTATCCTTGCTTATCACATTCTAAAAATATTCCTCACCAAGATTATTCACTTATATTTTTCTCCTATACATTTGATGACTTTGTTTTATTTATGTTTTGTTTTTTGTTTTCATTTCATGCATTTTAATCAATTTGTAGTTTACTTTAGTGTATCATGTTAAGTGAGGATTTGATCATTTTTTCCAGTTGTTAAGCAATTGCCTCTGAATATTCATTGAATAATATACTTCTTCCCTATTGACTGATTTACAAAGATTTTTTTAATCAAGTTGATAGCTTTTATGTTCCAGGGTCCTGTCCTTAGACTAATTTCTGCTCCACTGATACCTCTTTCACTTCTAGCACAATATTTATTAAAGGAATTCTTTTTATTTATCATTTTGTGTGTGTGTTGTTTGATTGTTTTATCTGAGGGTCCACATTGATCTATGGATATATTTAATAGTATGTTTCTTTATATTATTTCTTTATATATTTTTTTGGTCATGACTGCAGTTTGTGGGATCTAATTCTCTAACCAGGGATTGAACCCGCATCCTCGGCAATGAAAGTGAGGAACCTTAACCACTGCACCACCAGGGAATTCCCACAGTATTTTGATTATACACTTTTACATTTGGTGTTGCAGGTCCCTCTAAAGTAGTTTTTTTCTGAAAGTTTTCTTTGTTATTCTTGCTAAATTATTATCTTCTTCAGAATTACTTTATTAAGTTAAAAAATTCACTTGAGAACATATGTTTTACTATGGAAAAATGCCCAGGATATATTAAGTGAAAAAAGCAAGTTGTAGAACAGTGTGTATAATATTATCACTCCTAGGGAAAAAAAAGTCAGCATGTAAGTATGTGTGCTTGCCCATGTGTGAGTGACTACGTGCCATATTGTTGTTGTTCGGTCATTGTATCCAGTTCCTTTTGTGATCCCATGAACTGTAGTCCGCCCATCTCCTCTGTCCATGGAATTTCTCAGGCAAGAATACTGGAGTGGGTTACCATTTCCTCCTCCAGGCGGTCTTCCTGACCCAGGGACAGAACCCACATCTGGATTTCTGGCAGATTCTTTATCGCTGAGCCATTGGGGAAGCTCACATGCCTTATATATACATACAAAATTTCCGGAAGAATAAACAAAAAAAATTATTAACAATGATTGTCTTTGGGAAATAGGTACGGACACTGTGGGAAAGAGAACTTTTTTTCTGTTTTACTAAAACATAGTCTTCTTTAGGCAGTTTGAATTTTAAAATATTCCTGAAATTCTAAACAGAACAACATTAAATTTATAATGAAGTGGGATACCCTTCTAATATTGCCATTTTCCCATATAATAACACTTTTCAAAAAAATATATGTTCCTCGGTAGAGTATTGTAATTTTCTTCAGATATGGGTACTACACAAGCACTGTAATTTATTAGCTTGCCCCTGGATTTTATATATTTATAGTTATATGTTAATTATATAGCTATAGCTATAGACTGATATACAAACATGTAAAGTTATATTTCATAAATGGATATATTGCACAATTGCTGTTGTTTGTAAAGTTAATTTGTCTAATTGAAGACTATTTCCTAATTGTTTTTTCTTTAAATAACTGAAAGAAATGGCTGATTTTTAACTTTCTTGACTTTAAAGATAATCCTAAAGTCAGTTCAAGTTCATCAAAAGTTATTGATTTAGGTAGAAATATTCTAATTTTACTTAATATAATTTTTTAATTTGTATGACTTTTTTTAGTCACATAAACATGGTTTAAGAAAATAGAAATTGTGAAGATCCTCTAAAATAAAAATGACTATAGAATATAAATATAATACCTATCATGTTCTGAAAAGAAATTTAAAGGAGTAATGAAAAAATAATTGCTAGTATAGATAGAACTTCTATAATTTATGAGGACCTAGACAAGGAAGAAACAATAGATATGACATATTTGGAGTTCTGTAGACTTTTTGCTGCATTTGTAGTAGAAGATACTCCTATTTTTTACATTTTTTCTTTTCAAAAGGGACGTATTATATTCCTGACTAAATAATATTCTCACTGTAAAAAGCATTCAAATATTATAGAAAAAAATACTTTCTTTTTTAAAGATCAGCCATTACCCTATCATCCAGAAAAAAAAAAGAAACTATTCACATTTTGCCTAACTTCAAGAATTAATTCATATATTTATAAATGAGATCACACTATACTTACTGTTTTATAGCCTGCTTTTTTTTAAATCTATAATCACTGCTGTATTTTTATGTCCATAAATGCAGATCTTCGTAATTCCTAGTGCTTGCCATTGAAATGTATATTTTGTTTCAAAATGTCCCATAATTTATGTGATCAGTCCTCCATTCATCAACATTTTTTAATATTTATTTTTAATTTACTTATTTATTTGGCTGCTCCAGGACTTAGCTGCAGCATGCAGGATCTTTGATCTTCCTTGCAGCATGCAGGATCTTTTCTTTGCAACCTGCGAACTCTTAGTTGCAACATGTGGGATCTAGTACCCTGACCAAGGATCAAACCCAGGTCCCCCGCAATGTGAGTATGGAGTCTCAGCCATTGGACCTCCATGGAAGTTCCTTGATCAATATTTAGTTTTCAGTATTTTACAATGAATATTCTAAAACATCTTTTTACATTTGACACATTATTTTCTTAAGAAATAGAAATGATAGATCAACAAGTCTGCATAAGACTTTTGATACACACTGCCTCTCTGTCTTCCAAAAAGTCATAGTGATTTTATTCTCAAGCCTTACCAATACTATGTGTTAATATTATTTTAAAAATCTTTTATAATCTGATAGGTAGGAAATGGTATTTTATTGTTCTTTTAACTTCCAGAATTTGATTAGCAGTGATCTGATTAGCAGAAGCAGTATATATTAAGAAGAGGTGGCAAGAATACACAAAAGAACTGTACAAAAAAGATCTTCATGACCCAGATAATCACAGTGGTGTGATCACTCACCTAGAGTCAGACATCCTGGAATGTGAAGTCAAGTGGGTCTTAGGAAGCATCACTACAAACAAAGCTAGTGGAGGTGATGGAATTCCAGTTGAGCTATTTCAAATCCTAAAAGATGATGCTGTGAAAGTGCTACACTCAATATGCCAGCAAATTTGGAAAACTCAGCAGTGGCCACAGGACTGGAAAAGGTCAGTTTTCATTCCAATCCCAAGAAAAGCAATGCCAAAGAATGTTCAACTACCACACAATTGTACTCGTTTCACACGCTAGCAGAGTACTGCTCAAAATTATCCAACTGAGGCTTCAATAGTATGTGAACGGAGAACTTCCAGACGTTCAAGCTGGTTTTAGAAAAGGCAGAGGAACCAGAGATCAAATTGCCAAATTCCACTAGATCATCAAAAAAGCAAGGGAGTTCCAGAAAAACATCTATTTCTGCTTTATTGACTATGCCAAAGCCTTTGACTGTGTGGATCACAATAAACTGTGGAAAATTCTGAGAGAGATGGAAATACCAGACCACCTGACCTGCCTCTTGAGAAGCCTGTATACAGGTCAGGAAGCAACAGTTAGAACTGGACATGGAACAACAGATTGGTTCCAAATAGGAAAAGGAGTATGTCAGGGCTGTATATTGTCACCCTACTTATTTAACTTATATGCAGAGTACATCATGAGAAACACTGGGCTGGAGGCAGCACAAGCTGGAATTAAGATTGCTGGGAGAAATATCAATAACGTCAGATATGCAGATGACACCACCCTTATGGCAAAAAGTGAGGAAAAACTAAAGAGCCTCTTGATGAAAGTGAAAGAGGAGAGCGAAAAGTTGGCTTAAAGCTCAACATTCAGAAAACAAAAATCATGGCATCCAGTCCCATCACTTCATGGCAAATAGATGGGGAAATAGTGTCAGACTTTATTTTGGGGGGCTCCAAACTCACTGCAGATGGTGACTGCAGCCATGAAATTAAAAGATGCTTACTCCTTGGAAGGAAAGTTATGGCCAACCTAGATAGCATATTAAAAAGCAGAGACGTTACTTTGCCAACAAAGGTCCATCTAATCAAGGTTATGGTTTTTCCAGTAGTCATGTATGGATGTGAGAGTTGGATTATAAGGAAAGCTGAGTGCCAAAGAATTGATGCTTTTGAACTATGGTATTGGAGAAGACTTTTGGGAGTCCCTTGGGCTACAAGGAGATCCAACCAGTCCATTCTAAAGGAGATCAGTCCTGAGTGTTCATTGGAAGAACTGATGTTGAAGCTGAAACTCCAATATTTTGGCCACCTGATGTGAAGAACTGACTCCTTGGAAAAGACCCTGATGCTGGCAAAGATTGAAGGCAGGAGGAGAAGGGGACGAGAGAGGATGAGATGGTTGGATGGCATCACCGACTCAGTGGACATGAGTTTGGGTAAACTCCGGAGCTGGTGATGGACAGGGAGGCCTGGTGTGCTGCAGTCCATGGGGTCTCAAAGAGTCAGACACAGCTAAGCGACAACTGAAGTTTATCATGTTCTCATATTTTTTTTTAAGTTCCATTATATTTATTCTTTTCATGTAAATCTAAAATTTAAAGATATGACTTACTAAAAAATTATTCTGAAGTGTCTAATTTACAAAACTGACATGTCAAAGTGAGGTCATTTTGAAGCTTATTTCATGATAAGCACAAGTTATGACACTGATATCAGTAGAGTGGCACCATTAGTGTTTCTATTTCTTTCTTTTTTTTTTCAATCTTTTTACTGTATTGGTTTTGCCATACATTGACATGAATCCACCACTCTTTTATGTTTTTGATTTATTTCTATCAGGTTCTCATGTGTTATGCTCTTATTTTGTTATCTGTGTTTGTGAATTACCTATTCTATCTGATTCTTCCTCTTTTTTGAGTATATATCTTATTGTTTTTGACTTATAAATGGTTCTTTAAAGATTGAAAATATGATGATTTTGTTTATGATATGTATGTCTTTCAGTATGTCTTTAGTCTTTTTACCTTTTTTGTGTCATTTTTTGGGCTTCCCTGGTGGCTCAGCTGATTGTTATACAGTTTTGTATGCAATCAAATTTACAAGATATCACTGAATTCAAAGTCTTTAGTATCATTATTAGAAAGACATTTTCTGTGATATTAGTAATAAAAATTCTGCTCTTTTACTCTAACTATAGTTATGTTTTCATATTTTGCATTTAAATCTTTAACCTATTTGAACTTTGTTTTTAAGATGTAAGTAGAGATCTAGCCGTATTTTTCCTCAAATCATTTGTTAATGTCTCTACACCACTTTTGAGCAACTTAGATTTTCTTCACTAAGTTACTGGATATCTTGGAATCTAGGTCTAGATTTTATCTTCTGTTTCATTCATCTGTATTATCATGATCGTTATTAGTGAGATTCTGAGAATATTGCTCTGGCTAGGCTGCAATAGTGATGTGTAACAAACACTCCCCCCAAATCTCTGTGACTTACAACAAATATTTATTCCTCCCTCATAGGCATCTGGGTCAACTGTAACACTGCAGTGTTCTGCTGAACATAAATGGACTTTGCTCTGGGCACCAGGTCAAGTTTATGATGGTTTCAGTTGTCTCTCTTTTCAAGCTGAAGTAGTAACAGCTCCCTAGAACATATTCTTCTCATGATAAATGGCAGGAGTTCAAGATGGCTGGTGAAAACTTAGTCACACTTCTCAAATCTTCCAACGGAACTGGTCTGAGGAAAATCACCTGGCCAAGCCCTAAGTGAATAGAAAAGGAAAATATATTGGGATTTTCCCGGTGGTTCAGTGGCTAAGACTGCACACTCCCAATGTAGGGGGCCCTGGTTCTATCCCTGGTGAGGGAACTAGATCTCGAATGCTGCAACTAAGTTCATATGCTGCAACTGAAGATCCTGCATGCCACAACTAGTACACGATGCAGTCAAATAAATAAATATAAATTTAAAAAAATTTTAAGAAGAAAAGTATATTGCCTTCACGGGTCAAGAACTTGGGGAAAATGAAGACTTGTAAATAAATGGTACTGTCTACTACATTGGCTAGTTATATTTTTTAAGTCTCTGGTTCCTCGCTATTAAAATGTGATTATTGTAAAGATTCAATAATATAGATGATAAATGCCAAACACATTGAACCTGGCATCTGGTAATTCAAAAAAATGTATATTTGCTTCTCCACAGCATACTTACTGTAGCTTTGCAGCATATAATACTTTAATATGTGGGAAAGTGTAATAGCTCCTACCCTATCACTCTTTCTTTTACAGGATTTTTCTATTTTCTACCTTTTTTTCCCAAATAAATACATAGACATTTGATCCCATCACATATATTCTTCTCATTAATAACCGAGGAAAATATATTCTCAATCATACTACTTTTAGAATGATGAGCAAGTTGTTTCAAGGCCTTACTAAGAGAGGGCTGAGGGGTTATTTTTGGGCCCCATAATAGTCAACATATTTTCTGTTTATTCTAAAGAGTCAAAACTATACTGTACAACTTTTCAGATGATATTAAAGTAGTTGCAGTGACTAGAGTCCCCCCAAAATAAAATTCAGTTTAGGATAATGATCATATAAAAAATGATGCTTAGAAGAAGCAAATGCTCATAACTGTCAAGTGCCGTATAGGTTTAGACAAGAGTGTCTAGGCAAAAAAGACAGAAAAAAATCTTTAAGGTTTGTTGACAAAGTCCAAATGGTCAACGATGTGGGAGAAAACAAACATTTTTTATGATTTCCTGAATAACCTTAGATCAGCAAAGGACAGTGTCTCCTCTTGTCAAATATTAATTTTACTTTTGTTTGAAAATGACTTCCTGTTTTGGATCACATTTTTATAGGATGTGGAGAAATTTATGAGAGTTGAAAGAAGAAAAATAAAGCTAAAGATGTATTTCAGGTCCTTGAGAAAAGCTAAGGAATTGCCATTAACCAGTCTTAAAAGGCTACGGTGTGACTTGATTGGTATTCAGTTGTATTATATTCAGAGAAAAGATGCTGACCAGGGGTTCTTCATGTCTAAATAATAAAATGATGTTTATTAAAACAGACAATTTTATGTGACTTTTATAAAGAAGTAGTTTTTGTTAGGTCAAGGAAACAATACAGACGAATACCAAGAAAGATTTAAAAATTTCTATTTCTAGAAATGCAAACATTCTACTTTATAAGTACGAGAGTAGGTAATTATGAGTCTGGTTAAAACTGTCATTTGTACATCAGTGACAGACCTGATGAGTGCTTCCAACACCGTGAGCTTATGAATTTATCTCAGGATAAGTTGCCTAACACTTTAATCTGTATTATTCATTAATGAGTTAATGCAAATATTTATTATATGGTACTGACACATTTATGTACATTTGAACATAAAACCAAATAGTTGTGTAATTTACTCTTATTTCCTCTTAATAAATAGCAATTAATATATTAGAAATACATCAGTTATGCTGTGTGCACCATTTTGGGCTATTACAAGCATACAATAAAATATCACTAAAATTATACTCATTCATTTTTTTATTAAAATATAGAAATTCAGAGTTTTAAATATACTTTTAAGCATCACTTTGAGGATTAATTTTAGAGCCATATATTCAAAGTTGTCCTCCAAAAACTCAAGTTTTGAAAATAAAATGTCGTCTTCATTGTTATTTACTAGTTCTGAAAAACTGAATTTTGAAAGGGGGCATCTTCAAAGCTTTTTAAAAAAGGAGTCTGTAATATAAAAACATAAGAAGTTTTTAGTAAACGGGCAATTGGGAAGAGCTGAGACTAAAAACTTCGCTTTTAGTATTATGAGGCACTGACTGTTGTGTGTGTGTGTACGTGCATCTCATATATATATACGTATATATATGAGATGAGAATTTTTTTGAAGATTTATTTAGTTTTGGTTGTGCTGGATCTTTGTTGCTGCACAAGGGTTTTTCCCTAGTTGCAGCAGAGAGTGGGAGCAACTTCTCTTTTCAGCGCACATGCTTCTCATTGCAGTGGGTTCTCTTGTTCGGAGCACAGGCTCTAGGCTCACGGGCTTCAGCAGTTGCAGCGCGTGGGCACGGTAGTTGCGGCTCTTGGGCTCTAGATCACAAGCTCAACAGCTGTGGTCCATGGGCTTAGTTGCTCTGTGGCATGCGGGATCTTCCCAGACCAGGGATTGAAGCCCTATCCCCTGCATTGCAAGGGAGATTCTTAACCACCAGACCACTAGGGAAGCCCTGAGAATTTTTGAAAAAGAATAAATGTCACTTTTCAAAAATATAACACAAATCTGTCAATTAATTTAGATACAGTCATAAGAAATGTGTTTTGGTAGAAAGCAAGAATGAAGTGAAGTGGTTTTGTTTTTGTTTAATCATCTGTGAATGATCCTGATAAATGTGTATATACATATGTGGAGAGCCACATTAGTTTATTCCCTAGTCTTAGCTCAGTGGTGTAACCTTTATGTAAGAAAGCAGTGCATTTGCATATTATAAATGGGTAAATTAATTGTGCTCAATTTTTTAAAAATATTCTTGCCAAACTGCTAATATTATTTGCCATGATTTTATTTTGGTGCAAGTGAAGGCCTGTTCTCAGGTTTCACTGCTTTACTTATCTCTCTCTGATTAAACCATTAAGGTATGGCCTAAATCAAATCCCTTATGATTATACAGTGGAAGTGAGAAATAGATTTAAGGGCCTAGATCTGATAGACAGAGTGCCTGATGAACTATGCAATGAGATTCGTGACATTGTACAGGAGACAGGGATCAAGACCATCCCCATGGAAAAGAAATGCAAAAAAGCAAAATGGCTGTCTGGGGAGGCCTTACAAATAGCTGTGAAAAGAAGAGAGGCAAAAAGTAAAGGAGAAAAGGAAAGATATAAGCATCTGAATCCAGAGTTCCAAAGAATAGCCAGAAGAGATAAGAAAGCCTTCTTCAGCGATCAATGCAAAGAAATAGAGCAAAACAACAGAATGGGAAAGACTAGAGATCTCTTCAAGAAAATTAGAGATACCAAGGGAACATTTCATGCAAAAATGGGCTCAATAAAGGACAGAAATGGTCTGGACCTAACAGAAGCAGAAGATATCAAGAAGAGGTGGCAAGAATACACAGAAGAACTGTACAAAAAAGACCTTCACGACCCAGATAATCATGATGATGTGATCACCAATCTAGAGCCAGACATCTTGGAATGTGAAGTCAAGTGGGCCTTAGAAAGCATCACTACGAACAAAGCTAGTGGAGATAATGGAATTCCAGTGGAGCTGTTTCAAATCCTGAAAGATGATGCTGTGAAAGTGCTTCACTCAATATGCCAGTAAAGTTGGAAAACTCAGCAGTGGCCACAGGACTGGAAAAGGTCAGTTTTCATTCCAATCCCAAAGAAAGGCAATGCCAAAGAATGCTCAAACTACTGCACAATTGCACTCATCTCACATGCTAGTAAAGTAATGCTCAAAATTCTCCAAGCCAGGCTTCAGCAATACGTGAACCGTGAACTCCTTGATATTCAAGCTGGTTTTAGAAAGGCAGAGGAACCAGAGATCAAATTGCCAACATCTGCTGGATCATGGAAAAACAAGAGAGTTCCAGAAAAACATCTATTTCTGTTTTATTGACTATGCCAAAGCCTTTGACTGTGTGGATCACAATAAACTGTGGAAAATTCTGAAAGAGATGGGAATACCAGACCACCTGACCTGCCTCTTGAGAAATCTGTATGCAGGTCACGAAGCAACAGTTAGAACTGGACATGGAACAACAGACTGGTTCCAAATAGGTAAAAGAGTATGTCAAGGCTGTATATTGTCACCCTGCTTATTTAACTTATATGCAGAGTATATCATGAGAAACACTGGACTGGAAGAAACACAAGCTGGAATCAAGATTGCCAGGAAAAATATCAATAATCTCAGATATGCAGATGACACCACCCTTATGGCAGAAAGTGAAGAGGAGCTAAAAAGCCTCTTGATGAAAGTGAAAGAGGAGAGAGGAAAAGTTGGCTTAAAGCTCAACATTCAGAAAATGAAGATCATGGCATCTGGTCCCATCAGTTCATGGGAAATCGATGGGGAAACAGTGGAAACAGTGTCAGACTTTATTTTTCTGGGCTCCAAACTCACTGCAGATGGTGACTGCAGCCATGAAATTGAAAGATGCTTACTCCTTGGAAGAAAAGTTATGACCAACCTAGATAGTATATTCAAAAGCAAAGACATTACTTTGCCAACAAAGGTCCGTCTAGTCAAGCCTATGGTTTTTCCTGTGGTCATGTATGGATGTGAGAGTTGGACTGTGAAGAAGGCTGAGCACCAAAGAATTGATGCTTTTGAACTGTGGTGTTAGAGAAGACTCTTGAGAGTCCCTTGGACTGCAAGGAGATCCAACCAGTCCATTCTGAAGGAGATCAGCCCTGGGATTTCTTTGGAAGGAATGATCCTAAAGCTGAAGCTCCAGTACTTTGGCCACCTCATGCGAAGAGTTGACTCATTGGAAAAGACTCTGATGCGGGGAGGGATTAGGGGCAAGAGGAGAAGGGGACAACCGAGGATGAGATGGCTGGATGGCATCACTGACTTGACGGATGTGAGTCTGAGTGCACTCCGGGAGTTGGTGATGGACAGGGAGGCCTGGCGTGCTGCGATTCATGGGGTCGCAAAGAGTCGGACACGACTGAGCGACTGAACTGAACTGATCTGATTAAACAACCTTCACTCCTTTAAAGCTTTCCAGTGGGCTCCATGTTTTGTTTTCATTGCATTTTTCTACCTACTGATAACTCTGAATGTGCATAACTAATAGGCTATCAAAATGGGTTGATGTCTGTTTGTTTTGAATATCCCTTTAACTTTCTTTGCATTGGATCTAGAGAGATTAACCCATTTGGAGGATAGTATTTTCAAAAGTGGCTCAGATGGTAAAGCGTCTGCTGCAATGCAGGAGATCTGGGTTTGATCCCTGGGTCGGGAAGATCCTCTAGAGAAAGAAATGGCAACCGACTCCAATATTCTTGCCTGGAAAATTCTATGGATGGAGGAGTCTGGTAGGCTACAGCCCATGGGGTCGCAAAGAGTAGGACATGAGTGAGCGACTTCATTTTCACTTTCACTTTATGTTCAAAAGTGGCCTCCTTGCTCTCTTGGGCGTAGAATTGCCAATACATGCACATATAAGTGGGACTTCCCAGGTGGTGCTGGTCGTAAAGAACCCACCTGCCAATGCAAGACACTAAGAAACACAGTTTTGATCCCTGGTGGGGAAGATCCCCTGGAGGAGGGCAGGGCAACCCACTCCAGTTTTCTTACCTGGAGAATCCCATGGACAGAGGATCCTGGCGGGCTATGGTCCATAGGGCCACAAAGAGTCAGACACAACTGATGGAACTTAGCACACACACACATATAAGCGTAAGCTGGAAATAATGCAAGATGCCTACTTCAATTTGAAAAATAAATTTAGTTTTGGAATATTTTCTATTTTATTCAAACATTCTTTCCTTTTTTGTAAGACAAAGAGAAAATTATATCATAGGACCCCGATGTCAGAACTATGATCTTAAGGGTGAAGACAATGTTTATTCTACCTTGAAACTTACTGTCCCACCACTAACCTGCACTTGAGGTGCGGAAGCACTCAATCCATATTTATTGCTTGGATGAATTAACCCTGCAATATAATGGTCAAAATGGGCCCTTTGATTCTTTGAATCTCTACATAATTGTTGTTTCTAAAGCTACAGTTTAAAGTGTTTAGCTGGCATTTTCATTCATTATGATCAACAATTTGGCAGTGTTTATAAAATTTAATACACATGCATTTGATCCAGCATTTCCAGTTCTTTGCACCTATTCTATAAAATACTCAAACATACCCTCAAAGATAGGTAAAAGAGACTACTCATTGCATCATTGTTTTCAACAGAAAATACTTGAAAGAACTGAAATAACCTGCCATAAGCAGTGGCACAGTAAATAAAGTGGGGTACATCTATGCTTTGGAACATTATGCAGCAGTTTTAAAAGAAGGATTCCCTGGTGGTCCAGTGGTTAGGATTTGGCCAATGACCCATGTTCAATCCCTGATCAGCAAACCAAGATCCCACAAGCCACATAGCATGGCCAAAAATAAATAAATAATAAAAGAAAGAGGTATAGCTATATATAAGTATAGAGAAAAATATACAAGATATATTGTTGAGAGTTAAAAAACCAACCAAACAAAACTCCAAACAATTTATGTGATGTAAATGCATAAGAATATGTTCTGAATTGAGAGGCACCACACTTTAAATCTTATCACCTCTAGGATAGGGAGGTATAGTGATAATAAATGATACATTTAAAAGACGCTGAGAAGTGCTTTCATTTTTTACTTTATTGGTGTATTGTTTTATTTTTAACAATGAGCATGCATTTATGTATTCAATAATTAAATAAAACCTGTAGATTTTTTTAAAATAATACTTTTTCATACCAAGAAACTTCTCCTTGGTAAGCAATGGTTAAAGTATAATTTAAAATATTTACAGCTATTCTCTACATCTCTTTCTTTTCTGACATTCCCCTTCACACATCCCACCCATTACAAGGCTACAAAGAGTAAACAAAAATCTCTTAAAAAATAAAAAAAGCAAAAAAAAATAAAGATATGCCTAGAAAAAGCTTTGCACAGATTATGTCCCTCTCTTTGTTTAGAGACAAAATAACAAATTTCTGTTTAATCCATCATGAAATATTAAAACTACCAGAGAATCTGGAGTGTTGGTCCCCCCTGATAAACTTGAGGGAAATGCAGCTGATCATTCCTACGAAGATTTAAAGATAGAATAGTTCTTAAATATTTCCTTGAATGAGTAGATATATATCATTTAGGATTTTATCTGATTGTCTTATATTAATTAATTTCTCACAGTATTATATTTTTCTTTAAATCCATCTTACATTGCTTTAATCCCAGTAGGTATTAAAATTTGTTAATTTATATTCCATTGTGATATAGTATTTCCTGTATATTTGCCTGCCTCACACATGACATTATTTATTGTTGGAATTAAGTCTTATCCATGCCTTTGTAATTCAAAGACAAATAGAAAAGCATTACTTATCACTTTCTTAATCTCTACTTTTACATATACTTGTATACAATCTAATGTTTTCTTATAAAATTATTTTCTTGTTTCTATATTATGAGAAATATTTTAAGTAATGAATAGGAAAGAGAAATTCTGACATATAATGAGAAGTTGCCTTCTAAAAAAGGTACATTTTTATTTTTATATATTTTTATAATGTTTATTTCTTAAAACAGCTGTTTATGTTTTGACTGTGGTGGGCCTCTGTTGCTGCACATCGGCTTTCTCTAGTTGCAGTGAGTGGGGGCTACTGTCTAGTTGCACCACTCAGCCTTCTCATTGCAGTGGCTTCTTTTGCTGTGGAGCATGGGCTCTAAGCACGTGGGCTCAGTAGTTGTGGTTCCCAGACTCTGGAGAACAGGCTCAATAGTAATGGTGCACAGGCTTCATTGCTCCTTGGCATGTGGAATCTTCCTGGACTAGGGATCGAACCGGTGTCATTTGCATTGCAACATGGATTCTTAAACACTGGACAACCAGGGAAGCCTGAAGTTAAATTTTTAAATGTTGTAAGTGCTTAAACTTATGCTTGCTGAATGTAAACGCTCACTTAGATTTCTGCTACAGGTTTTGATCTCCACTTTTCAAAGCTTCTAAAGTCTAAACCAAACCTCCCATTATTTTCTCTGAAGTCTAACAATCTGAACAGATGTTTTTCTTGAAAAGAGGAAATTTTTTATGATTGAGGTCTGACATTGTCTCATTCAGTGACATTTTGAGCTGACTTCTAACATAAGATTATTAAGAAGAAAATTGAAGCATCATCTATCATGCATTGGAGAAGGAAATGGCAACCCACTCCAGTGTTTTTGCCTGGAGAACCCCAGGGATGGTGGAGCCTGGTGGGCTGCCGTCTATGGGGTCGCACAGAGTCAGACATGACTGAAGCAACTTAGCAGCAGCAGCAGCAGCCCATTTTAGCTTCTACAGAATCTGACCTAGTCAGTAGAAAAACTACTAACCAAATAATCATTTCATACAACTTATCATTGTATTTTAAATTAAAAGGCATTAAACTAATAAGATGATAAAAAATCTAATGATAGCTACCCTCTTCTGCTCTACCTATTCAAATACAGAAACAGCCAAGCATTTTTCCAAGAAGAGAAACATTTTAACTAAGTAAGTAGAAAATAAAGTTACCTTCATTTTTCTACTGAAACACTCCAAGGAAGAAAGAGGCGGGTAAAACACTTAAAGCAGAAAAATACAGCAAGAAATAGTGTGGCTTCCTGTTTGTTTCTCCTCACTCATTATTTCCTTTATTCTTTAAATCTACTGCTCTTTCCTTCAAAAAGAGCTGTATTTATAAAATCAATGGAAAATGAAGATATTTTTGTAGACCAAGTAATAAGAGATATGCTAATGATGTGTAAAAATAAGGAAATTCCTACTGGGGTCTTTACAGTTCTTCAGGACATTGGCCTCTCCTTACATTCTATGATCATACCTCCCTCCACCTCCATTTTTCATCAGCACTGCTGTCATTACTGACTGAGGCCAGCAGAATAAATGATGCTGTGGGAACAGTAACTGTCATTTAAATGTAGCTCAGATTTTAAAACAGTTGATGGTGTAATAGGATAGACAGGATAAATTCAGAATGAATTCACCTAAAATAAACTAACATGGGTTATTCAGTTTTTCTAGTTATTTGTATGTTTTCTTATTAGATACTTGTATACATCCATTATATATATTATTGCATATGAACTCATGCACATGAAAGAGAGGAAATGGTCAATTGTTCTGTACTAGTCAGATATGGCTTTTAAGAGAAGGGAATTTCACATATCTCAACATATGGTTGACTGATAATTTCATGCTTGTAGAAAACTTTAAGATTATAATGGACTGAGGGATTACCTGAAAAGCTCAGGATCTCTGACCAGGGATTGAACCTGCGCCCCCTCCAGGGGAAGCACAGAGTCTTAACAATTGGACTGCTAGAGAAGTCCCACCTTGAAATTTTCAATTCTAGAAATTTCATTGTTGTCACAGGAATGATTGTTCTCTATGGAACAACTGGAAAACATATAAAAATTATTATATACAATTGTTATTGGCCTGTTCACCTTAAGATGAGACACTTCCCTTCTTTGAGCTTTGTTTCTAATGAACTAGAAATAACTTCACATATAAAGAGGAAAATTTTCTTTCTGTTTTCCATTTTTGTTTTCATTTCAGAACAACAAATATGCATAATAACATAGTTTGATAACCGAATTCTACTTTAGGACTATTTTTCACACAAATCTAAGTACTAGACATTGAAACAAATGTCTGTTGTCAGCAGGAAGGGAGATTGTTTAATATATTTTTATCTATTTATTTATTTGTTTTTGGGTGCACTGGATCATCATTGCTGAGTGGATGGTCTCTAGTTGCAGTGAGTGGAGGCTACTCTTTTTTTTTTAATTTATTTTTATTTTATTTTATTTTTGGAGGCTACTCTTTAGTTGCAGTACGTGGGCTTCTTGTTTGTCGTGGCTTCTTTTGTTGCAGAGCACCAGCTCTAGGCTTGTGGGCTTCACTACTTCTTATTGGGCATAGTTGCCGTGAGGCATGTGGAATCTTAGTTCTTGGACCAGGGATCAAACCCATGTCGCCTGCATTGGCAGGAGAATTCCTAACCACTGGACCACTTGGGAAGTCCCCAGGAATGGAGATTTCACTAGAAATCACTGGTTTGTATTTACTAGAAATACAACCAGTCCTCATGTAAACTTCACTCAAAAGAGCCAAGAGCAAGATAAATGCATCCCATTTACTGAAACCACCATTTATCTTTCTAACATTGATGATTTTAGTAAATTTATATTTTAAAAAAGCTTAGACTGAAAGGATTGTTTCCTTGTACCAGTGTGAAGAAATTAATGAAACTATAAAAATGGTTTTATCTATTTATTAGCTAGCCTATGTTTCTATAGGAATTGAACTCCAACAAATCTGCTGTTAACTGATCTTTTTCTTGTCCTTGTTGGGTTGAGTTGGGATATCCTCCTGATATTTTTTGTACTGGTGATATTCCTGTCATACTTCAAAATCCAAATAATCTTGAAGATCCCATCTAGCATTACTTTGGTTATCTAACTGTAACTAGACTGAAAAAATTAATTTATGTTTAACAGCAAGATGGGAAAAGAGATATTCTGAGTTACATCTAAACTTGGTTCATTTTTCTATAGGGTACACTGAACAATTAAACAACTTTCTTCCCCTAGTTTTCTTGGTTAAATGAACTTTTCATAGTAGAACAAGCTACCTAAATGGTTTTCTTTTGAGATAGGAAGTTCTATCGAGACACTGGATTACTTTACCCAACACTTTTTGCCATGACCAACAGATGGTTATGTTCTGAACCAGACTGTTACATGCCTTTCATGGTCTAATTTTATAGCTTCTGGGGAATGGAGCTTCCATTACTTTCCTGGGAAGACAGTTCTCCAGTGTAGTCCCTCTAATTAGTTAAGGTAGGTCTTCATTTCTTTAAAAGAGCTGAATTATTCAAATTGGAAAAGCAGCTACTGCGTAAGCAGCCTGACTTAAACTGACAAAAGCAAGGAAATTCTGGATCCATAATTCACCTTCCACCCCTTGACCTCACAAGCCGCCATATTAGCGTGATCACACCAAAATACCAGCTTGTGTTTACAGTTTCAGTCCTCCTGATGGCGGACGGGCGCGTGTACACGAGCACTCGCTCTGTGTGCACTGAATAGGATCACGATCCGGAGAGCTGAAAATGTAAACACAAGCTGGTATTATGGTGTGACTGGCGGTTTGTGGTTCTTTGTTTGAATACTTTAAAAATGGGCACCCTGGCAAGAACAAAAGAGGCAGAAACAGAACTGCTCTGAAATGGCTTCTCTCATCTTTGTCCCGCCTCAGGTAGACCCAAAATAACTTACCCACTTGACGGGGTTCCCCGCAACCGTTTGTTTTTGCCTAGTTGGCTACACTTCAATGCAACAGTTTTGTTTTTCAAAGGCAGGCCGTTCATTCTTTGCCTTTCGTAATTGTAAATTATTTTCTGAGTATTTGCTAGCACTGTATTTCTCCAGTCATTATTTACGTCAAAATCTTCCAAGTGGCAAATTCATTGCAATGCCTGATGAGTTTAAGCGAGAACCTAAGTGGCTTCTGTGGCCTTGCTTTAATATTTGCAAATCAGGAATGGTTCTTTTACTTCAAATGAGGATTGACATCAGTATAACCCTATCAGACAACGGTATCTACCTAGTGTTTTTGCTCAAGCTATTTTAGTCGTTAATTTTGAAGTGCAGAAGTTGACCTTAAGAGAGATGTAAAGGGTATAAACACTCGAAATTATAAACTTTATTTTAGGATAACATCTACTTGCATCGATGGACTTTTCGTTTTCTCTCTAGCCTTTGTCATTTCTCCATCTTCACACTAAATATGTTCAATCATTGGTTTCCCACTGTGAAGTTTGATTCTGAAATAGATTTACTTGTAGGATGAAGAGATGAGTATATCATTTCAGGGAGAAAATTAAGACATATAAAGAAAGAAGGCTGAAAGAAACTCATTTCCTGAAAAATGTCAACGTATCTCATGCTATGCTTGACTTTGTAGTAAAGTACATTATCTTGTTTTTTAAAAAACAAAATTTTCTCTTTGGAATTAGGTATACCATCACTACCAAAAATCGATAAGCAAAGGAACAGTGGGTAGTATGGCAGGTCCCTTTTCTTAAATAAAAATTGCAAAATTGATTTTACACCTATTGAGGCAGCCATTCACTACTGTAAACTTATTTCTGACAACTGTTTCTTTTAGAATCTAATAAGTAATTGAAAAACAAAACTGGTTTTCTCAATATAATCGAAAGGCAGTTAATGTAAAGGCATATACACAAACAACTCATGGTTGCAGACAGTTTTGATGTTAGACTGCAGTACTTAATAAAGGAATAAGAGGGATCCTAGCTTGGGATTTTTAATGAAATGCCACTCAATGGAAGCAAGTGATTTCAGAAGTGTTGTCAGTCACTTTAGACTGAAAAGAAATAACAAGAAATAGCTTTTAAGATATCAAATAATTTGCACTCAAATGCTATACTATAGCACCTTGTCTTTGAATAGGCCAATTTGCCTTGTTTGTTTAAAACCTATTATACATGATCCCTTCACGAGACTGCACAACTTGACTGATCTTTGCCATCTTGTAACTTTCTTATCTCTCTCCTTGTGAAATCCCTTACCGGGAAAGCTAGCAAGCATTTCACAAATTATAATAAAGAAACCACCTACATGTACATCAATACTGACAGATCTCAATCATCTTATTTTCACGTGATGTATGTTCAGGCTCAATTGATGACTAAATTACGGAATTAATAGATATACTGGAAATGTGAGTTTGGTCTTGTCTTACACACATGTTTTAAAACAGCTGTATGGAGCTATTTTGGAAACTCAGTATCTATGGTAATATGTTCAAATACACAAATAATTAATGTATAAAGAATTGATATTTTCATAGATTTTATCTGCAATATCCTATAAGTTCATATCTTGTGTGCTATATTTCCTATTCTAGCAGAAAAAGTTTGTGCTACGGGATTTCATAGATTTAAAGTTTAGCTTTTAGAGATTCTTTTAAAAATTATTTCAAATATGATTGTAATTTTGCAGAAAATTCAGAACATCCTTGAGCCTATAAACATTCTTATGACTGCTCGAAATTTGTGTTGGCCCATACTTGCTAATGCGATCGTTTTCTTTAGCTACCTCATGCCACTAGTATCTGTTGATAGCAAATACAGACAAACAGCATTTAGGTTAAAAGGACATTGGCAAATTTGTCTTGTGGAAACCTGCTAAGAAAGGTAAAATGGGGGTCAGAAAAGCTGTAGCAATTGTCTAATTCTGTATCTGTAGCAATAAGGGTTAAAAAGAAAAGGATGGGTGGTAGAGATGGATGACGGTGATAATTGTTCAATAGTGTGAATTTACTTAAAATGCTAGTGAACTAGGCACTTAAAATGACTAAAATGGTGAATTTTATGTTTTGTGTATTTTACCACAATAAAAAAATAGAGGTTAAAATTGTCTCTGATGAGAAATTAGAGACTGACTCTAAGAACCTACTTGCCCAACAAAAATGTGATTTCACTGCAGAAAAGATGTAAGTGTATGTGAAAACAAGAACACCAAACTTTCTTTTCAATTCATTAAAGCAAACACAAGAATTCTTTGCCTTTGGAGTTGATTCAAACACAGATTATCATGTAAAATCACCAAGTGATAATAGTAAAGTAAGACAAAGTTTATCAAATATTCTTTAGTTCCGCTCTGAATTTTTTTGCAATTGGCTATCTTTTTTTCTAGGTTATTTTTTTAAGTCAATGCACATGAGCATATAACTTATTTGTATGGCTATTTATAAAAATGAAAAGGAATGAAGTTAAAGTAGTGAAAAATAACACTGCCTTAAATACTAATGAATTTTAAGTAGTTGAATTTTTTAAAAGTAAACTCTAAGTCATACTGTAGAGCCTACTTTCCTAACTTTTAATAGCTTTCTAAAAAAACTCAAACCTTGAAGTGCATGCAATTAGAAACATGCAACAGTGAGGCTAGGCTTAGTCACAGTACTATTTCAACGCAAACTGCTTCTATTTTTGGTGTCCTACAGAGAAATAGAATTAGAATGTTCTAACCTCTGCTCATTCTGTAGGTGAGAGTATAAAGCTGACTGCTTAAAAAATTGCTGTAGGGGGAGTCCTTTCAACCCAATTCTTTCTCATATTTTATGTATTAGGTGATTACTTTACTATGAAGTAGACAATTGTTTAAGGACAAATAATTAATTTTGTGTAAGTAATCAGTTCCAAACTCACTACGACAGATTGTCATGAATGTGGCCTCTCTATGAGCATCAGTACGTGGTTTATGCCTCATATCTGTACTATCCTGGTGGGTTTTTTTTCCCTGCTGTATGGTTTGTAAGGCTAAAACAGAGCAATGTTACTTAAGTTTATAGAATCATAGAACTGGGTGAATTTTGAATTCATCCAGTTTAAGCACCCCTTTGATGCCTGAATCTCTTTTAAGTACTTATACAGTCTTAGTATTAATATTTCTAGTGATGATAATGCTTACTTCTGCTGGAGCATATATAATTGAGAACAGGAAAGCTAAGAAGTCAGGATTAAATTACAATTTCTTCATCTGTAAAAGATGTATACAATCGAGGTTTAAATGAAACAAACTATATGATCAGGCCTAGCACAGAACTAAAAATATAATGCTTACTAAAAATTTATATCACACTTACTACTCTTTATGTTTCAAATATCTAGTGCTTATTAATGTCACATAATTTGAGGGGAGTTACCTGGTTGTCTGTTATTGTTTTGGGCTTCCCTGGTGGCTCAGACAGTAAAGAATCTACCAGCAATGTGGGAGACCCTGAAGGAAATGGCAACCCACTCCAGTAGTCTTGCCTGGAAAATCATATGGACAGAGAAGCTTGGTAAGCTACACTCCATGGGGTCGCAAAGAGTCAGACATGACTGAGCAACACATACTAGCTGGTTGTCTGTTACTACGTTAAGGTTAGGGTCACTGAAGTATAATTAGACTAACATTATGATATAGAACTGGGTCACAATATTTTTAACATAAAAAAATAAAGATACTTATAATTAGATTCTTGTGGTGTTAGAGTAATAGCTGTGTCATGCTGTTGTTCAGTTGCCAAGTCGTGTCCAGTTTTTCGAGACCCCCTTGAACTGCGGCATGCCAAACTTCCCTGTCCCTCACCACCTCCCGGAGTTTGCCCAAGTTCACGTCCATTGAATCAGTGATGCCATCCAACCATTTCATCCTCATGTCATGATATGTTTACATAAATATTTACCTGTTCAAATTTTATTTTACCTTCCTACTCACTCCACTTGTTCTAAAATCTCATCACAAATTTTAAAATCACCAGAAATTTTATAATACCTCAATTATGCTTGTCTTCAAAAATTCATGGTTGTTTTTTCTTTCTTTCATTTATATATTTTGATTAATTAGATATTGAGTACAAAAACCTACTAAATTCTACATCTAGAATATCTCTATTTCTTAATTTCATATTCAGATATTTTAAAAAACCCACAAAACTATGCTCTGATAAAATTGCATTTAACTAACAATTATAGACTCTGAGCTGTTTTTAAATATTCCTAAAAAATTTCTAGTTCTATGATTTTGATTATTACTAAAGCAATCTAAATATAAGCAGTTTGTTGAAGAGAAAGTAATTCAAATTATGAATATGTAACCTAAAATTTCTTAGAGTAATTAGCAGCTCTGGTTTACCTGAAAGATGCAGTTATCAGGAGCATGTAGTTTAATATTAGCACATCTCTAATATCAATGTTATTTAAAGCCATACATTAAGAATCATAAGCATCTGTAGTGACAGAAGAAGCATGCAACAAAGTACTGAAAAACTGGAATAGAATTAATTGGTTTTGGTCTACCCACTTCAAATGAGAAAATAGCAACAGAAAAAAAAATAAGCACTAAATGTATTCGTTAGGCAGGATCAGCAATCATGCTGCCCACACATGATCTGCAATTAATTTGTAAATAAGAAGATTCATCACCTGGAGGATAATAAACTCTAGTTTTATGGCCCAAAAGACTAGACAAGTAAAAACCACTAATGAATGTACTGTATAAACACAGGGGCAAGAATGTACATTGGTTGAACAAGTGAGGATAACAAGGAGACTCTGTTTAGTTATTAAAGTAGACCAAAAGATACATGACACATATCTGGAGATTTTTCTGAAGTGTTAACACTGCTCAAAACAGGGTCACTTAAAAGACATGGAAAAGTGTTACTACAAGGTAAGAAAGGCAGAAGTTGATTTTTAGAAAGAGCATTTTTTTTAAAAGTAAAGATCAGCGTTGTTTTATTTTAAAAAACAGATTAATCTCTTAATTTTAATTGATTTTTCATAACTGCATATTAGAAAATATTACTAATAATAAGCTGAAGTGATTTTAGTTTAGATCTTAGTTTAGATTTAGTTTAGATCTTTATATGTGACTTGGACTATGAAGAGATGCCTTCAAACATTATTTATTGAGAAAATAAGTATTAAATAGAATTTCCAGTATTTCTGTACTTTGGGAAAGGCTTTGAGGTGAAAACTATTTTCTTTCCTATAAGTTACAGTTGTATAACATGCCTTAATTTTGAACCATAAATGAAACACTCAACTTTATGTTGAACACTCAAATGAAACTCCATTCAGATGAGAATTTATTCTTTAGTGCCAACTGAGAATTTTGAGAAACACAGAGAGATAAAAGAATTAATTTGGATGTTTATTTAAAATACAGTGTCCTGGTCTCCACCTCATAGCAAGTGAAATACAATCTCTGCATGTGAAATCTTGGCATCTCTATACAATTGCAGCAAAACCTCTAGTTGATTTGGAACCATACTAAAGTTTAAGAATGACTTTATTGTTAGTAAATATTTATTAGTTGGACTATAAAGAAAGCTGAGTGCTGAAGAACTGATGCTTTTGAACTGTGGTGTTGGAGAAGACTCTTGAGAGTCCCTTTGATTGCAAGGAGATCCAACCAGTCCACCCTAAAGGAGATTAGTCCTAAGTGTTCATTGGAAGGACTGATGGTGAAGCTGAAACTCCAATACTTTGGCCACCTGATATGAAGAACTGACTCCTTGGAAAAGACCCTGATGCTGGCAAAGATTGAAGGCGTGAGGAGAAGGGTTTGACAGAGGGTGAGATGGTTGGATGGCATCTCTGACTTAATGGGCATGAGTCTGGGTAAACTCTGGGAGTTGGTGATGGACAGGAAGGCCTTGGGGTCGCAAAGAGTCGGATACGACTGAGCAACTGAACTGAACTGATTATTTTCATCAAATATTTCCTTTTCATAAACAAAATTTATTTTTTAATAGACACAGGAAAATACTTTTCCAAAGTGTAAAAATTAGACCTGAAATTACTTTTATGAAGTAAGTCCTTAGGCCTGGAATCACCTTAATGGTATCAATAATATTATTAGTGCTAAAATTAAAAGGAGAAAGAACTCAAGGGAAGTCTTAATATACTAAATAGTATACAAATTTTTGAATGCTCTAGAACTTAACTGTTAATTATAAATATAGTTATATATTAAACTATATCACTTATTAAGCTGTTTCAAAGCTGAAACTCCAATACTTTGTCCACCTGATGTGAAGAACTGACTCCTTGGAAAAAACCCTGATGCTGGGGAAAGATTGAAGGCAGAAGAAAAAGGGGTCAAGAGAGGATGAGATGGCTGGATGGCACCACCGACTCAATGGACATGAGTTTGAGTAAACTCTGGGAGTTGGCGATGGACAGGGAGGCCTGGTGTGCTGCAGTCCATGGGATAGCAAAGAGTCAGACATGACTGAGTGATTGAGCTTAACTGAACTGAAACTGTGTCGATTATTAAAATTTAGTACTCAAAACAAATGTCATAAAGTATGACATGCTATAAATTCTATAAAACATGTGAAGGTCTATGCAATTCATCAGAAGGATTTGACCCAATTCTAATAATTCTATCTGCCTGCTTTATTTGATTATTTAACATTGGAAGTAGGTGTATTTTAAAACAAAGTTGGGGGAAAGGAAATATTTGCTGCTAGCAGGTGCTTTTAAGAAGTGGTGTCTGGAAATAGAGCTGTGATGGCTGGGTGGTCAAGGCATTGGATTCAAAATCCAATGGGGTCTGCCCGCTCAGGTTAGAATCCTGCTCACGGCATTTCTCAGTGAAATTAAAAGATGTTGGCTCCTTGGAAGAAAAACGACGATAAACCTAGACAGTGTATTAAAAAGCAGAGACGTTACTTTGCCTACAAATGTCCGTATAGTCAAAGCTATGGTTTCTCCAGTAGTCATGTATGAATGTGAGATCTGGACAATTAAAAAGACTGGGCACTGAAAAATTGACGCCTTTGAACTGTGATGTTGGAGAAGACTCTTGAGAGTTCCTTGGACGGCAAGGAGATCAAACCAGTCAATACTAAAGGAAATCAACCCTGAATATTCATTGGAAGCACTGATGCTGAAGCTGAAGCTCCAATACTCTGGCCATCTGATGCAAAGAGCCGACTCATTGGAAAAGACCCTGATGCTGGGGAGAACCAAAGGCAAGAGAAGGGGACAACAGAGGATGAGATGACTGGATGGCATCACCAACTCAATGGACATAATTGAAGGCTCATTTTAGAAAGATCTTAATCTGTATTGTTTAAAATGAACTTTTCTTTAAATCTTAAGGAGATAAATTTCACCAAACCTGAAAATTCACTCACGGGATTTACCTCAAAGGAAGACAGGGTTTTTTCCAAATAGTTTAACTTAAAGAATAGAGATTGTTACTTAGACATAGGCGCCATCTAGTGGCAAAGGGCAGTAGTTTGGGGGTAATTGTTTTCTCATTGGATAAGAACAATATGAAACTGGCTACATTTACAGGTTTCGTTAAAGGCTTAAAAAAACACCATTTTAAATTGTAGAGATTAAATTGAAAATCATTTACTGAATTTCAAAATAATTTATATTAATGAACATCACAGCAAGGAAGAGGTTGAAAATGATGAAGGTAATATCACCATATATTGTAAAGATATGGGTGATATGAAATGGAAAATCAATGCAAATAGAATTTAAGAAAAAACTTAATTGAATGTTTTTATAGATATTTACTGTATACACACATTTTATGAAGAATGGTCTTCTTATGTTCAGAGCTCATTTTAAAAATTATTAATATATAGTGGAATTCTCTTTTCTCTGATGAAACAGGTTATATCACTATGTATTCAAAAAATTAGTCCACTGTAAGGAAAATTGGACTTTCTGATTATTTATAATTAACCAGTAAATGTTTATTAAGTAGGTATTCCACATAAATAGTTTCTGGGGAATGAATGTGATTGAAAAAATATATAGTCTCTATAATCTAACAAACTATAGCTGACAAGACAAGAGATTAATTCCAAAAAAAATTTAGTAAGAAAATTAATTTAAATTACAAACATATAACCACTGTATAAACAAAGCTCAAGAAAGACCATACTTGCTTATTCTGGTGCTTTGTACCAGCTCAAGAGAAATCATCTGTATTAAAAGTTTATTATGTGTGCTCATTACTTGGTCTGACATGATTAGACCAATAATTTCTTACACTGGCATGTTCAAACATAAACATAATGTTTTCTTATACAAAGAATTAATAATGTCAATTGTATGAAACCATATGTAACATTGTCGGGCCATGGTAGATATTTAGTTCTTTTAATTATTTTAATCTTTAATACAGATAATCAAGAATAGTTGTTGTGAAAACTGAACAAGTACTGAAGGGGAATGTTTTAGATGGGGTATGATTAGATAAGGGAAGATATAAGATGTTTTGAGTAAGATCTGGAACAGTCATAGGTATAAAATGACAAGTAGCAAAAAGGCATATAAAATAGGAGCATAAAATTGAAAGTTAACATGTTGTATTAATGATGTAGAGATCCGTGTAAATGTAGAGGTCAATGTGGAAAGTAAAAAGAAATAACACAAGAATGTGATTAGAATCATGCAAGAAATTCTCTCTTAAAGATTTTACTTTATATCGATATGATAGGCAATAGGGAAAACTGTACTCGATATTAGGGTTATAAAGACTGATAAGATTAGGTTCCTGAACTGAAAGAATACATAATAAACTAGGGTAAAACATTTGCTGGGTATCCAAAATTATTTTGAATTTTACTCAGTTTATTGATAAATATATCCGTTCAATGTTTTTATTTCTAAAAGTGTTAATTTTCAGATCCTCATGCACTAATCAAAGGGAGAGTGTCCATAGTTCTTTTGGTTGAAGAACCATCCCAGGACAGTCCCTAATGTCAGTGCATTTTTCTCGATCCTTATGATTTTCAGGGTGATTGTCAAGATGCAGTTTGGCCGTGAAAGTCCTCCTTAGATGTCATTTGTTAATTCAGTATTCTACAGCAAGATTTGGAGTGACTTGATGAAGTGTGCTGAATATTTTCTGCTGTTCATCCTCTTCACCCTGCTCTCTGCCCTAGGAGACTGGTTCCTAAAGACCGAATCATCTGGAAGCTGGTCTTAGCTTGAGACTGTCTGAATTCTACTGAGGCCAGAGCTCCTATCAGGTGGCCCATCCCCCATAGCAACACTCTCATTTCAGCTTTGGTTACTACTACCTCCCTTTGCCCCTCAAGTCTAGGGAGAGTAATACCTTCATGTTGGCAGGTACTTCAGTTGAATTCCTTTAAACATGCCCAGATCTTTAATTAAACTATCTTTTGAATGTGCCTCTGTTTCCTGCCGGAATTCTGATATAAGGCTTCCAGTCACAGTCCCAGGAAGATTATAGAAAAGGAATATACACTAAAAAAAGAGAGGCTAGGCAGAAGAGGCTATGTTTATGTTGTGGTAACAAACAAGAACTAAAATCTTAGTGGTTTAACACATAGAAGATTATTTCTCTGTCACTCAAAGGTCACTATCCTTGATGTAATTCTTCAAGGCAGCTATCATTCATGTGTCACTTAGCAATCTCATCTTCTTTGATTTTCTGGCTCCGGTTTCTTACCACAAGACACCCACATTTGCTGCTGCGGGGGGAAAGGGAACTGGAAAATTGCACAGTGGCTTTTTACCGCCTCAGCCCGAGAAGCAAAACACATCACTTCTCATAGTTGATTGATTTGAAGTATCAGATCTCCCTGGCCAACTCCTAAGGGGTTGGGAACTTTAGTCCTGTGTGAGCTCAGGAAGGAAAAAGGACGTAGAATACCTACTATTGTGGAATAATAAGCAATATGTGCATGCGCAGTCGCTAAGTCCTGTTTGACTTTTTGCAACCCCATGAACTGTAGCCCATCAGGCTCCTCTGTCCATGGGATTTCCCAAGCAAGAATACTGGAGTGGGTTGCCATTTCCTCCTCCAGGGGATCTTCCCAACCCAGGGATCGAAGCCGCATTTCCTGTGTCTCCTGCACTGGTGGCAGATTCTTTCTCACTAAGCCACCTGGGAAGCCCCATAATAAGCAATATCTTTGGCTTTTGATCGTAGTTCCCAGCACAGGGTTCTATTTTAACTTTTCGAGTGCTAGGAGCGACCTTTGTCATTCATAATCAGCCCCTTTATATCACACTTAAGTTTATGCTAATGAGATAACTTAGAATAAGGTCCCTAGATAGCCTCAGGATGGGACTGGTCACCAGAAAGACCAGGCAATTAGAGGGTAGGAACTTGCACCCCCACCCACTGACTTCCAGGAGGGGAGAGGGGCTGGATATTGAACTTTTTGAAACTTAGAGAGCTTCCAGAGTGATGAACAGGTCAGGTTGATGGGAGGGTGGCACACCTGGAGAAGACAAGGAAGCCCTGTGCCTTCCCTACCCTATGTCCTTTTCCATCTGCCTGTTCCTTTGTGTCTTTCATAATAAACTGGAGTTATAGGCATAGCATTTTCTTGAGTTCTATGAGTCATTCTAGCAAATTATCAAACCTTGGAGGGAGAAGAGGTAATAGGAACTCTGGAATTTGTAGCCAAGTTAGACAGATGTGGACTGTCTGGTACCAGGGACTTGGTACTTAGGCCTGATGTTTGAGTGAGAGCAGTATTATGAGACTGAGTCCTTAAACTTGTGAAGTCCAACACTGACTCTGGGTAGTGAGGGTAGTTAGTATCAGAATAGTATTGAATTGTAGGACACTCAGATTGTGTCAGAGAGTTAGAGATGTAGTGTTGGAAAAGACTAAATGTAGACATTGATAAGTTAAATTGTCATGTTAAAATTTAAGAGTAGCAAATGAAAAAGATTGAATATCATATACAAAGTCAATTGACTTACAGGTCATATGCAATAACTATAATAATAATACATAATGTTTACTAAATGCTTTACAAATATTGAGCCATTTAATCCTCATAACAACGCTATTTAACAAGTAGCATAATTGTTCACATTCTGGCTCTAGAATTCATGCTATTAACCCCTAATGCTAACATTTTATATATGTCTTTATTTGATTACCATTGCAATAGATATCAGCATGTTTTATACAGGTAGCAATAAATAATAGTAAATGTGGCATGAAAAGATATACAAAATGTTAACAATTAGTATATGAAACTGAAAAATCTTCATGAAAGTGAAAGTGAAATCGCTGTTGTGTCTGACTCTTTGCGACCCCATGGACTGTAGCCTACAACGATCCTCCGTCCATGGGATTTTCCAGGCAAGAGTACTGGAGTGGGTTGCCATTTCCTTCTCCAGAGGATCTTCCCAACCCAGAGATCAAACCTGGGTCTCCCGCATAGTAGGCAGATGCTTTACCATCTGAGTCACCAGGAAAATCTTCATAGTTTAGAAAAAAAAAAAAAGCACTTGCTTTTGGCAGTCGGTGGAGATAGAATCATCCCTAAAGCTAAAGTACTAGAAAATAGAAATGGTGGTGGTTTAGTCGCTAAGTCATGTCAGACTCTTTGTGACCCCGTGAACTGTCGCCTGCCAGGCTCCTCTGTCCATGATTTTCCAGGCAAGAATACTAGAGTGAGTTGTCATTTACTTCTGTAGGGGGTCTTCCCTGATCTTCCCCACAAAGGGATCAAACCCATGTCTCCTACGTTGCAAGGGGATTCTTTACCGACCGAGCCACCAGGGAAGCCAGTAGATGTGACATGTGAGAACTTAGTGCAGGAGTGTGGCATTTCAAATCAGACAGATAAAGACAGATTACTTAATAACGTGAAGAACCGTTAGGTCGTCATCTTGAAAGAAATGAGAATTTAGAGACCTACTTGACTCCTTACGCAAAAATGAAATCCAGATTGATCAACAATTTAGATGTGAAAGTGTTTGAAGAAGGAAGAATGATTGTTTAAATTTTTTTATGCTGTGAAATCCTTTCTTTGGGGGGTTGAGTATATGCAACCCAGAAGCAAAAGCAAAATCAGCAAGCTTTCTTTGAAAGTTTTATGCAGTAAAAAATAACGTAAACAAATTTACAGAGGGCGCCAAGTTTTCTCACCCACCATATCAACAGAGCAGTTTGGCGTTATTCTGTTTTATGTACTGATGGTCCATGTAAGGTTCTGTCTGAGAAAATGTTCTTGTACTAGAATAAGGTAAAGAAGAGGAAGAAGTTGAAAAACACTCTCTAGTTGTGCATACTAAGGCCCAGAGCAGTTAAAGTCACAAAGTCACAATCTGCTCTAGACTTGTGCTATTTTGTTATTTGTTTTGGTTTTTGTTATTATCCCTTTGTTAAGATTAAAAAACACTGTATTGCCATTAAAATAAATCCTCTTTTTCTGTAATAAAAGAGCCTATTGATTTTTTCAGTTTGCTTAGCCCTTAGTAGTTTTGAATCTTTTTCATGTGTCCCATTATTGATTATTTAGTTACTTATTAGCAATGTCTAAAAATATGTAGGTTAGGAAAAATGGAATTGACTTCGCAAAGTAACGTACAATGGGTGTGTTTCTTTTAGAGTTATTTAAAAATTCTTCCAAACAATTAAAAATTCATTAGAACTGCCTTAAAACTCCTTTTATAGGGTAAGCAAAGTCCTGTGGACTCTGTTAAGGTATCTTTTTCTTATGCAATTGTCAAGTGCGCAAGAAAACTTCTTGTGTTTATTTGGAGTTTATCCTCCTAATAAACACATTTCATTAAAAAAAAATTCATTAGAGACCTTCCTTGATGGTCCAGTGGTGAAGAATCCTCCTTGCAATGCAGGGGACACACGTTTGATCCTTGGTCTGGGAGGATCCCACATGCCGTGGAGCAAGTAAGTCTGTGTACCACAACTACTGAGCCCACAAGCTGCAGCTACTGAAGAAAGAAAGTGAAGTCACTCAGTTGTGCCCGACCCTTTGCGACCCCACGGACGGTAGCCTGCACCAAGCTCCTCCATCCATGGGATTTTCTAGGCAAGAGTACTGGAGTGGGTTGCCATTTCCTTCTCCAGGGGATCTTCCTGACCCAGGGATCGAACCCAGGTCTTGGCATTGTAGATAGACACTTCACTGTCTGAGCCAAGCCTGCATGCCTAAAGCCTGTGCTTCTCAACAGGGAAGAAGCTTGTGCTCCTCAACAAGAAAAGACACTGAGATGAGAAGCCTGCGAACCACAACTTGAGAGTAGCCCACACTTGCTGTAACTAGCGAAAGCCAGCACTCAGCAGTGAAGAACTGCTAGCGTCAGAAAGTGAACAATGAAAATAAATAAATAAACCTTAAAAGAAAATTCATTAGCGACACACAGCCTAATGAAATTTGGCATAATGCCAAATGTCCCAAGTATCTTATTATAAAGATGTCACCTTCAAGGCAATTGCATAGCACAGATACCTTGGTTGGTATCACAACTCTAGCAAGCCTTTTTAACATGCTAGTCTCATAAAGTTACTTCTTATAAATATACATAAATTAGCATTTATACATATGTGTACATACATGATTTGACATTGCATTGCATGTGAATATTAATTTTTTATGAGAATGATTAATAGTTCAGTTGCTCTTATAAGTATTGATGGTCCAATCATGTTTTGAAACATGAAATAAAAAATTCTTTCTCAGTAGGGAAAAGTAATCTGTGTTTATTTAATTCTTAATCAAATTATTTGTACTTTGAACATTGTACTCAATGGCTGAGATTTATTGTGAATGTTACCATCTACCTACAGAGAACTCGTCATTCATGAACATTAAATCCTCTTCATGAATTAGTTTATTTTCTCCCAAATTGTTTGGAATTCATGTATTTACACTAACATTTTAAAGCATTAAGGTTATTGTTTAATTTATTAAATATACAATAATTATACAAGGCTATCACAAAATGCTAAGGAAAAAAGATTAACAGGGTTTATAGTGAACTAATCCACAAATCAAATAAGTTCATTACAAAAATAGTTATATCTAATAATAAGACTTTTTATAGATCCAATTAATATCATCCAACAAAGATAATCTTATTTAAGCTACCTCATTAGAGACTAAGAAAGCTTTTGAAGTTTAAATAGAGCAGTATTTTCTGATACTTAACACATTTCTAATTTAATTTTCCTATTTCTAAGTGGATCAAATTTATTTTATAAAAGGTTCAAATTTTATGTAAGTCCTAACCAGTGGTTCACTAATATTTTTCTGTTAAAACAGGAGCTAAGTGTAAGTTTCAGGATTTTATAAAATTAAGAAAAAAATTTTTTTTCCAATTCTTAAGAGGAGACTGGATTTTATGCAAACAATATTGTGCATATTGAAACAAGTAATAAATGACAGTATTTTATTTCTTTGAATCCTGGGGTAGAAAAGCAGTTACATTTTTAGTGGTGATCTGATACAGCCAATTGCCTTAAGTGAGAATACACATAAATAGCATCTCTAAGTGACCACTTAAAATTAAAAAGTAAAAAGAAGCCATAATCTAGAGACACTGTCTTCACTCTTCTACTTTCTTTTGGGCACTCTCTACCCTAACAATTTTAGGAAAGATACTTTAGTTTTGTTCACTTAGAAACTCCCCAGGTAGTAAATGGAAGATAGGACATTATCAGTCAAAAATTGGGGTGTCTCCCTGTGCCTGTTATTTTAAAGCTCTCAAGAAATGAAATATTTGATGCTATCCTTGCCTTCTTTGATCATAGCTAATGAAGCTCTTCAAAACTGTCGTGCTATATCTTATGTGGAATATAGAATATTCGGTATTTTTCTCGAAATAACATTCAATTGAATTCACTTGTTAGTTTTATTTTCTAGGTTAAAACCCCCAAATTACTCTCATCCTTATTCATGCTTTCTATTATTAAAACAATTACTATTGTTGGTTGTTCTTTTTCTTAAAATGTGATAAAAGCTAGATATAGGATTCTAAAAGGGGCCTAGTCAATGGCAAAAATAGGAAGAAATTACATCCTTGCATATGCTTTCTTGAACAAGAAAGGAGAGGGGGAGTTTAAGAAGTATACAAATGAGAAAGATGGAGATTTTGGTGAACTTTGTAACTGTAGGTCTTGGTAAGGAGAGCGATATGTATCCTAAAAGCACTGAGTGTGCCTGTGAAAATGGCCAGAAGCATAACACTGTATGAAAGGGGCAGGCAGCCTTGGAGGGATGGGGAGAGAAAATATGATGAAGATTAGTCATCCACCAAAATAGAAAATAATTTTTTAAGATTAAAATTAAATGTATTCTTTATCAGCCATCATGCGTGATGAAGTCAGCTTTTAACTGTGGATTATTACCACAGTCATTTTTCCTGTGGATGCTAGCAGAATTACATTACATGCCAGTTCCAACTCACTGAAGAAAGTCAAAATTTGGGAATGTTAATGCAAGGTTAATAACAAAACATGCATATTTTGAAGCAAAAAACAATGCTGCTGCAGCTAAGTCACTTCATTCGTGTCCGACCCTGTGCGACCCCATAGATGGCAGCCTACCAGGCTCCCCCGTCCCTGGGATTCTCCCGGCAAGAATGCTGGAGTGGGTTGCCATTTCCTTCTCCAATGCGTGAAAGTGAAAAGTGAATGTGAAGTCTCTCAGTCGTGTCCAACCCTTCATGACCCCATGGACTGCAGCCTTGCAGGCTCCTCCATCCATGGGATTTTCCAGGCAAGAGTACTGGAGTGGGGTGACACTGCCTTCTCTGAAAAAACAGTGAAGAGATCGTAAGAATAGACTCAGGAATATGTAAAACCATTAGAAGAGGGTCAGATGGATTGGGTAGTGATTTTAAGGATTTGCTTGGGGGCATTTGTGTTGGGATTTAAAGTATGATAAGCAGGATTTGATATTTTTTGTTTGTTTGTTTGTTTTGCTACAAAGTGAAATGGGTAGACTCTGGAGATGTGAAATAGTGGTCACTAGATATTTAATATTGAAATTCTTATAGACAAAAAAATGACTCAATATCATATATCATTTGCTTACATTTGTATATTCAGCTTATAGGCCACCATGGCTATTCTAAATATACTATTCTGAAACCAGAGCTTTTTCTTATTGTTAATACTATCTATTCCTTGAATTTGGGATTATTAGAAATGAAGTTTAAACTATTGGATAATTCTACCTATCATACCATACTCTATGGTTATCCATATTTTTCAAGCTGAATATGCTTCATTCTAAATACTATCCTAGACAAAATGTTACAAATCTGCTTTTAAAGTCCTATGTAAATATATAAATAATTATTAAGGTATTCTAAAGCCAAAGTATTTGAGAAGAGAGAAGGTGTGAATCATTAGAAAAGATTGACCTGGGCTTGAAACTTGTGTGCCATATGCTAAGTCGCTTTAGTCATGTCTAACTCTTTGCAACCCTATGGACTGTAGTCCACCAGACTCCTCTGTACATGGGTTTCTCTGGGAAAGAATACTGGAATTGGTTGCCATCTCTCCTCCAGGGGATCTTCCCAACCCAGGGATCAAACCCCTGTCTCTTATGTCTCCTGCATTGGCTGGTGAGTTCTTTACCACTGGTGCCACCTGGGAAGCCCCTGGGCTTGAAACTTGGATTTTCTCAATTTCATGCTCATCATTTGAAAAATGATGGTGTTGGACTTTTAAGCACATGGTCAACTGTTTTCTTGTTAACTCTTTGCCTGAGATAGTTGAACCTCGATTTCCTTATAAGGCCCCAAAGGATACAGTGATAATCAAGACACAGTCCCTGTCTTATAGAGGTTGAGGCTGAGTGATAGTAAAAGCTGACATTATTTTTAGAGGCCCAGTACTATGCTAAGTACATCATATGCACTACTTCATTTAGTCACATAATCCTACCAGGTTGTTAATATTATTTTGATTTTATAGAGATGAAGACTCAAGCTTACAGAGATTAGGTGACTTGCCCAAGGTAAGTAAAAGATGGAACCAAGATTTGATTCTAGAACTGTCAGATATCACAGTCTGGATTATTGAAGCTATGTAATAAGTCTTGGAGTCAAGTAGTATAAATTATTTACCTTTATTTTCTTTTTTTCCCACAGTTGTTTTGGTTATTTTAAGTCCTTTACATTTCCATATGAATTTAAGAATCAGCTTAGGGAGAATTGATAACCCAGCATTAAATCTGATTCCGTTACTTAGACATATTTTGATCCTTTGGGGTCCTGCTTTTAAGCTCTTTAAGTAGTACCAAACCTGCTTTTCACGTTACTGAAACACACTATTCTTAGTGCTCTTACTGATGCTGTTTTAATTGTAAGGGTTTTTTCCTAAGGCTAGTTTTTATTATTATGATTATTCCCGGCCCTTAAGAACCACTCCACCCTCTAATTCTTTCAATGGTTCTCTCCCCAGCCACATGCATGCGCTGATTACCAGTCAGCTGAATATTCAGGGTGGTCCCTCTGCAGACCTCCGGTATTCTGCCTGTGTATCTCCCTCCTCTCTAGTTCTCTGCCTGATGAACTCTAGCAGCCTGGCTTCCGCAGACTCCCACCTCTGTCTCTCCAGTTCTGGTCGGCCTCTGGGCTCACCTGAGTTCTTTTCTTCCTGTGTTGAGGCTTGGACATTTTCTCCAGGCAGTAAACTGGAACAACTGGAAGAACTAGAGCACTCTGTTCACTTGTTTTCCATCTCTCAGGGTTCAGTCTTTTTTTTTTTTTTTTCTGGCTGCACCATGTGTTTATGGAATCTTAGTTCCCCAACCAGGGATTGAACCCAGGCCCTCAGCAATGAAAGCACAGAGTCCTAACCACTGGACCACCGGGGACTTCCCCTCATTGTCCTTTGATGCTTGATGTCCATTGTCTTCTTCCTTCCCACTAGAGATGACAGTCTCTCTAGCAGTTAGCCGTTAGAGTGTAAACGGAAGTGATTATGCGTAAGTTCTAGTTCAAGCTCTTAGCTAAAAGCTGCTTGCCCCTGATTCCTCCTTCCCTTTCCCACATGCCATAGTATGAGAGGATGATAGCACAGCTGGGAGACAGACCCCAGGCTTCTGAGAGCCTCATGGAGCAGTGCCACTCTGACCCCCTCACTACTGTGATCTTCAGGTGAGATAGAAAGAAACCTGATAACTTGTTTTGTTGTCATTCAGTTGCTCAGTCGTGTTCGACTCTTCGGGGCACCATGGAGTGCACCATGCCGGGCTTCCCTGTCTTTCACTATCTCCCAGAGCTTGCTCAAACTCATGTCCATTGAATCGGTGATGCCATCCAACGATCTCATCCTCTGTAATCCCCTTCTCTTCCTGCCTTCAATCTTTCCCAGCATCAGGGTCTTTTCCAATGAGTTGGTTCTTCACATCAGGTGGCCAAAGTTTTGGAGCTTCAGTTTCATCATCAGTCCTTCCAATGAATATTCAGGATTGATTTCCTTTAGGATACTGTTTTGATCTCCTTGCTCTCCAGGGGACCCTCAAGAGTTTTCTCTGACACCACAGTTCAAAAGCATCAATTCTTCAACACTCAGCATTCTTTATGCTCCAACTCTCATGTCCATACATGATTATTGGAAAAACCAAAGCTTTGACTATACGGAAATTTGTAGGCAAAGTAATGTCTATGCTTTTTAATATACTGTCTAGATTGGTCATAGATTTTCTTCCAAGGAGCAAGCATCTTTTAATTTCATGGCTGCAGTCACCATCGAAGTGATTTTGGATAACTGTTTAAGCCATTACTATTTTGGTCTTTGCTAAAGCAACTCATATACCAATCAGTACAGCCAAGGAAAGTAAATAACTTCCCAGATTCATACACATAGGACGTAATGGAGTTAATTTATCAACCCAGATTTATCTATGATCATAATCATCATCCCGGGTTTCCCAAATTTTGGTTATATTTGTGCCATTTTCACATTTTTTCCCATATCTGCTTATTATTTGTATCATTGTTTACTTAATATTTTTCCTTAAATAGATGGTTTTAGAAGAAATTGTTATCTTAAGCAATAATAGTCATTAAATTAAAGGTCTGATATGTTTTTTATATATTCTTTTAGTATACATCAAAATAAGTATGTATCCATTAATATAAAAGATGTGCACGGATGTCCAAAATCATCTTATGTACCACCCATGGTATTCATGAAAAACACTGAGAAATACATGGTATTTTGATTTTGCCTCTTAATCAATTAATCACAATGAGTAGAGATCACAGTGAAAAGAAAGACCAGACTCATCTGTGAGAATTAATTACATGATAATTGCAGCCATGAAATTAAAAGATGCTTACTCTCTGAAAGGAAAGTTATGACCAACCTAGATAGCATATTGAAAAGCAGAGACATTACTTTGCCAACAAAGGTCCGTCTAGTCAAGGCTATGGTTTTGCCAGTGGTCATGTACGGATGTGAGAGTTGGACTATAAAGAAAGCTGAACACTGAAGAATTGATGCTTTTGAACTATGGTGTTGGAGAAGACTTTTGAGAGTCCCTTGGACTGCCAGGAGATCCAACCAGTCCATTCTGAAGGAGATCAGTCCTGGGTGTTCATTGGAAGGACTGATGCTAAAGCTGAAACTCCAATACTTTGGCCACCTCATGCAAAGAATTGACTCATTGGAAAAGACTCTGATTCTGGGAGGGATTGGGGCCAGGAGGAGACGGGAACGACAGAGGATGAGTTGGCTGGATGGCATCACCGACTCAATGGACATGGGTTTGGGTGAACTCTGGGAGTTGGTGATGGACAGGGAGGCCTGGCGTGCTGCAATTCATGGGGTCGCAAAGAGCCAGACACGACTGAACAACTGAACTGAACTGAACTGAACATTTCCCTCACTCTATCCCCAAGATTTCCTAGATAGTTGTTCACCAATTTCCTCTATTATTTGCCAATATTATGAACAGATCTATGACTTTTCAAATTTCCCTGTTGAGTGTCGTCTCCTTGGAGCAGCATTCCAATCTCAGTGGACTGCTAGGTAGTCACATACATTCTGAAGTGTCACAGACATCTAAAATTATACCGGTTAACACTTTAGAAAAATAAAATGATAACATAGAAGGAAGTGACATTAATTGCATATCAGTTGCTTTTCCACCAAATTAAAAAAACAATCACTGGTTACTATGAATTTTAATTCTGCTACTAACTAGCAACATGACCTTTCTCATGTAAGGTATCCTCTTTGGGTTTCATTTTACTGAAGTGAAAAATGAAGAGTTTGAAAGTATACAAAACAATAATAATAATAACTCCATAATAGAGAATGTGCCAGAGTCATGACTTGGCATTTCAGAAAAGAGTAAATATAAATGGTCAACTAACACTTGAAAGATATTCAACTTTATTAGTAATCAGGAATATGTAAATTAAAGCAAATGATACATCATTGTACTTTCATTAGCTTGGCAAAAATTAAGAAGTCCAACAAAATTAAATGCTAGTGATGATGTAGAGCAATAAGAAAGTTTGAATGTTAAATGGGATTACAATTTGACATTATCAAGTTAAAATTGACAACATGCATGCCTTTGAACCCAGCAATTTTACTTGTAGGTATAGTCTTGAGAATCTCTTGCTTAGATAGACCAGGGAATATAGAGAATGTTTATAGTATTCATAATAGCAAAAAACAAAAAAACTAGAAACAATCCAAATGCCCATCAACTGGAGAATGATAAATGGTGATATAGTAATCAGTTCAGTTCATTTCAGTCACTCAGTCATGTCCAACTCTTTGCGACCCCATGGACCCCGTGGCAGCATGCCAGGCTTCCCTGTCCATCACCAACTCCCGGAGCCTACTCAAAGTTATGTCCATCTTGTCAGTGATGCCATCCAACTATGTCATCCTCTGTCATCCTGTAATACAACAAAGAAAAACCTGGAAAAGACAATAGAAATTTACAAGTCTTCAGAATGTACATGGTAATTAAAACTTTCAGCCAGAATAAATCAGTACATAAAGCCCTATAGAATGAACAGAGAATTGGATGGAAAATGGCAGAGGAAAAAGGACCAACAAATTTCCTTTTCAAAAGGCAGATGAAAAAAATCTATACAAAACCTTTATTTTAATACTCATCTAGTATCAATTTCCTTTACCCGTTATAGATAAAATGTTATTTTTTGTGTCTTCCATACGGTTTCTTTCATCAGAAACGCTTTTGTATTGATCAAAATTACTTTGTAATACAAATTATTACTCTTTATTATTATTTTTTGCTACACTGGCTTCCCTAGTGACTCATGTGGTAAAGAATCTGCTTGCAATGCAGGAGACTTGGGTTCGTTTCCGGGTTGGGAAGATACCCTGGAGAAGGAAATGGCTACCCACTCCAATATTCTTGCCCAGAGTATCCCATGGACAGAGGAGCCTGGCAGGCTACAGCCCATAGGGTCACAAAGAATTGGACACCACTTAGCGACTAACACATGCAGCAACAACGTGCAGGGCTTGCTGGATCTCAATTTCCTGACCAAGGAATCAAACCTGCGCCCCCAGCAGCGGAAGGGTGAAGTCCGAACTACTGAACCCCGAAGGAATTCCTCCCCGCTTTTTAAAAATCTTAACAATATGTTGGGTTTCTGAAATTAAAGGATGTCAATTTGGAATCATTTGAGTTATCCTGTGTATTTTACTTACTTTGCTAGAATGCAGTAAGTTAAATTTTAGAGGCTTCTTGGAAACAGAGGTTATGCTTTTTTACCCAGTAGTAACTTGAATACATACTCTGAATTCTGATTTATCCATTTTATGGCATCTTTTCTTTGTAGGTGCTAAAAAATAATCTTTGTTATTTGCTCAAACAAAGAACAATAAGGAAATTAGTTGAGAAAATTAAATTTTATTGACACCAAGGATACTTAGGCCACGTCACCAAAAAAAATTATGGCAATATCAGTAGTGCCTTTTAAATTAAATGACAAATTGGAAGTGTTTAACAACATATGGTCCCTTTTTCTTGACATATATGATTAAGAATATATCTTTTTATCAAAATGTAAAATACCATCTGGCAGAAGTAACAATTATTCTATTGGCTTTATACATTAAATCACTGTACTTCGAAAAGTAAATATTTTCCTATTTTTCCTTTTTCTTGTGCTAGATCTATTTATAATATTCAAAACTGTATAATTCAAACACTATAATTAGGTATAACAATTAAAATTGATTTTGAATTTTGAACACAAAACGTTTCTTAAATTCTTCCAAACATTTCTTAAAAATTCATTTTGCAATAGCTCTTTTCTGATATTCATGATTGTAAATTTAGGCTATCTGAAAACCTACTGTTACAACTTCTTGTTAGACACATAGTTAGACTTTGTATATGAAAGGAGTTATATGTATATGCATGTAGTGCTCTTTACAAAAAGGAAGGAATTTTTATAATAAGGTTCACACATTTTGAATGTATGTAGTAATGCTAATAGCCAGAGTTATTCATTCATTTGACAAACCTGTCAGGTTCAGAAGATACCAAATGAGAAGGAAAAGTTTCTCTCTGACACAGGTATTTTATATATCTAATAAGGTATACTTCTGCAATATATGATTTTAGGAAACATATCAAACAATTCACAATTTTGTGCATATAGTGTTCTCCAAAGCAACACTGGGACTAACCCAAACAATGAATGCTTTAAGCATTAGATGTAATATTTGTATCAGCTATGTGGCCTGAATTGTATAAATTCTGTTGTTGATTTAACTTTAAAGAATTGATAATTTCAAGAGGGGCTATTAGATTTTAGATATTTCTGATCCTTTTGAGTATTCTTAGCAAGCAAACTACTTGAATAAATATCATTCTATGTATCTATGATGTATCTATGTATCATGTATGTATGTATGATGTATCTAAGTATCTATGATGGCTAGGCCCTACCCACTGCTCTCAAGAAGCTTAAAATTTAGATGCCAAGGCAGACAAGTAAAACAAGGATGATAGAGTAAGACTGTAGGGTAAGCAATGTGACTGTTATTTACTGACCATACTTCAACCACTGGGGTAAAGTATGGGGATGGGAGATGGAAGAAAGGACATTTTAGACAGAAGTCATACTTTGGTATGACTAAGGAAAGGACTAAATAACAAATTTGAGAATTTTCTTCTCTTTTATATCAACTATATTGTAGTATAAACTATATACAATAAAATGTACTTAAGTGTACAGTTTGATGAGTTCTGATAAACCACCACAAAGAGATAGAATATTTCTGACAACCCCAAAAGTTCTTTCCCACTCCATGCAGTCAATCCTCCCACCTAACTCCACATTGAACCCCCAAGAGAAGCACTGATCTGCTTTCTGTCACTATGTATTTGATTCCATTTGTTTCAGTTCAGTTCAGTTCAGTTGCTCAGTCGTGTCCGACTCTTTGCGACCCCATGAATTGCAGCACGCCAGGCCTCCCTGTCCATCACCAATTCCCCCTGTTCACTCAGACTCACATCCATTGAGTCAGTGATGCCATCCAGCCATCTCATCCTCAGTCGTCCCCTTCTCCTCCTGCCCCCAATCCCTCCCAGCATCAGAGTCTTTTCCAATGAGTCAACTCTTCGCATGAGGTGGCCAAAGTACTGGAGCTTCAGCTTTAGCATCAGTCCTTCCAAAGAAATCCCAGGACTGATCTCCTTCAGAATGGACTGGTTGGATCTCCTTGCAGTCCAGGGGACTCTCAAGAGTCTTCTCCAACACCACAGTTCAAAAGCATCGATTCTTCAGCACTCAGCTTTCTTCACAGTCCAACTCTCACATCCATACATGACCACAGGAAAAACCGTAGCCTTGACTAGATGGACCTTTGTTGGCAAAGTAATGTCTCTGCTTTTGAATATGCTATCTAGGTTGGTCATAACTTTTCTTCCAAGGAGTAAGCATCTTTTAATTTCATGGCTACAGTGACCATCAGCAGTGATTTTGGAGCCCCCCAAAATAAAGTCTGACACTGTTTCCACTGTTTGCCCATCTATTTCCCATGAAGTGATGGGACCAGATGCCATGATCTTCGTTTTCTGAATGTTGAGCTTTAAGCCAACTTTTTCACTCTCCACTTTCACTTTTATCAAGAGGCTTTTCAGTTCCTCTTCACTTTCTGCCATAAGGGTGGTGTCATCTGCATATCTGAGGTTATTGATATTTTTCCTGGCAATCTTGATTCCAGCTTGTGTTTCTTCCAGTCCAGTGTTTCTCATGATGTACTCTGCATAGAAGTTAAATAAGCAGGGTGACAATATACAGCCAGATGTACTCCTTTTCCTATTTGGAACCAGTCTGTTACTCCATTTGTTTAAAGTTCATTAAAATTGTATTTTACAATATGTACTCTTTTGTGTCTCTTTTTCATCAGTAAGATATTTTCAAAAGTCATCCATGTTGTTGCATATATAAGTGGTTTTCTTTTTACTGCTGAACATTATTGTGTTGTAAGGACATACCACACTTTATCCACTTACCAGTTGGGAAACATTTGGATTATTTCCAGTTTGGGGCTATTATGAATAAAACTGCTATGAACTATTATGTTTAAGTCTTGGTGTGGACAAATGTTTTAATTTACTTTTGGTAAATATATAAAGTGGAGTTACTGGGTCAAATGGTAATTGTACTTTTTTTCTTAACCTTGCAGGATGTTAGTTCCCTGAACAGGGATTGAACCTGGGCCACAGAAGTGAAAGTACTGAGTGCTAACCACTGGACCACCAAGGAATTCTCTGGTTAATTGTATTTTTTAACTTCATTAAAAAAAAAAAAAAAAGCCAGAATGGGAATTCCCTGGAGGTAGAGTTGTTAGAACTCTGTTCTTTCACTGCCTAGGTCTCCGTGTAGCCTGCTGCCACCTCTCCCTCCCCCCAAAATCCAACAATGCCAGAACAATTTTCAAAGTGGTCAAACCATTTAAGTTACTGTTGCATGGTAAATATACTTTTCATCCTCTTAGTTTCAAAATGTTTTGTCTTTAAATCTAAAATGTGTCTCTTGTGGCTTGCATATAGTTTTTTTTTAACCCATCTTACAAATCTCTTTTAACTAGAATATTTAACCCATTTGTGATACATTTATTTAGTTACATTTAATGTAATTACTGATAAGATAGTTTTTATGTCTGCCATTTTGCTGTTTTCTTAATGTCATATATTTGTCTGTTCTTCTATTCCGTTACTCTCGCCTTTTATGTTAAATACTTATTTGTACCTTTTAATTACCTTTGTACCTTTAATTACTTTGTACCTTTAATTACCAGTCTATTCTAAAGGAAATCAGTCCTGGGTGTTCATTGGAAGGACTGATGTTAAAGCTGAAACTCCACTATTTTGGCCACCTGATACAAAAGCTGACTCATTTGCAAAAACCCTGATGTTGGGAAAGACTGAAGGCAGGAGGAGAAGGGGACGACAGAGGATGAGATGGTTAGATGGCATCACCGACTCAATGGACATGAGTTTGGGTAAACTCTGGGAGTTGGTGATGGACAGGGAAGCCTGGCGTGCTGCAGCTCATGGCGTCACAGAGTCGGACACGACTGAGCGACTGAACTAAACTGAACTGAATTACCTTGTCATTTCTTTTATGATGTATTTTTTGAGTATCTTCTTAGTGGTTGTTCTAGGTATTACTCAGTTTTGTTCTCTGAACACCTTGCAGGGCAGCTGATTGTTAAAACGGCGTCTTAGTGGTTGCTTCTAGGGCAGGAGGAGAAGGGGACAACAGAGGATGACATGGTTGGATGGCATCACCAATTCAATGGACTTGAGTTTGAGCAGGCTCCAGGAGTTGGTGATCGACAGGGAAGCCTGGTGTGCTGCAGTCCATGGGGTCCCAAAGAGTCAGACCCAACTGAGCAACTGAACTGGGGATTACAATTACCAGTTTAGAACAATACAGCTTGGATTAATACCAGTTTAATTTCAATAGTATACAAAAACTTAGCTACTATATAGCTTCATTCCCTCTTGCTTCCTTTGTATTATAATTATGATAGAAATTAAATCCTTATACATAATATGCTTATCAACAAAGATTTATAATTACTATGCAGCTGTATTTTAAATAGGAGAAAAAAGAATTATAAACAAAAAATACATTTATACTTTTTATAAATATGTATTTACAAGTTTCTTTTATATGGGTTTGAGTTATTGTCTAGTTTTTCATTTCAACCTGAAAGACTCCCTTTAGAATTTCTTGTATGGCAAGTTTCCTAGTGACAAATTCTTGTTATTTTTGTTTATACATGCACTTGGGGAATGTACTAATTTCTCTTTCATTTTTGAAGGATCGTTTTCCTGGATACAGAAGTCTTTAGCTGACAGTTTTTCAGCATTTTCAACATGTCATCCCACTACTTTCTGCTTCCGTAGTTTTGGTTGTAAATCTTACTTAGGATTATGTGACGAGTGGCTTCTTTCTTGACACTTTCAAGATTCACTTCTTGACTTTGGTTTTCAACAGGTTAATTATAATGTGTCCAGGTGTGTATTTCTTTGAATTTATCCCACTTAGACTTTATTAAGCTTCATGGATATGTGGATTAATAAATTGGAAAGTTTGTGACCATTAAGTGTCATCACATAGTATCAATAATATATACATGTCAAACCTAATCTCTCAATCCTTTCTGTTCTCCCCTTTCCACCTTAGTATTCATCCTTTTATTCTCTACATCTGTGCTGCTATTTCTGCTTTGTAAATAAAATGATCTATACCGATTGCTAGGCAATGGCACCCCACTCCAGTACTCTTGCCTAGAAAATCCCATGGATGGAGGAGCCTGGTGGGCTGTAGTCCATGGGGTCGCTAAGAGTCGTACACGACTGAGCAACTTCCCTTTCACTTTTCACTTTCATGCATTGGAGAAGGAAATGGCAACCCACTCCAGTATTCTTGCCTGGAGAATCCCAGGGACGGGGGTGCCTGGTGGGCTTCCGTCTATGGGGTAGCATAGAGTCGGACACGACAGAAGCAACTTAGCAGCAGCAGCATACCGTAGACAGCGATTTTTGAGTGGGAAAATTTTGAGTGGGAAATTCTGTATAATTGTGCCACTCAAACAGCTTTGGATTCCTTCCTTTCCCTCTATCCAGTAGATTGATCACCTTTCTTGATTTAGGAATGCTTTAAAGATGCTAGTTATTTAGAACACATCTGACAAAGTGAGAGGGGCTTGGTAAAAGTACTGCCCTAAACAGAGCCTGTACTGAATTGTGATATAAACTGGTCAATAGTCATTTCTTGGGCAGTTTTGCTCTCTCAACACCTAGCAGGGGAGCTAATGGGTAAGACGTTATTGCTGATAATTACTTGGAGAAATGTGAGTAAACGATTTCTTAAGTTTTGTAAATTAAGTTGGGCTTAAAATAGATGGTTTCGCAATTAGGGAAATACTTGTTTTCCTTGAAACTCAATCTTCGCAAATTGGTGAAGACAAGGTGAGTAGACTGCACTATGGAAAAGAACATCAGACCGACCGATTTCCACTGTTTTCACACGTCTCCCTTTTCTCTCTTGCTTCTCAGATAGCCACGTTAAGTTTAGTTCAACTGAACCTTTTCGTTTTAAAGTAGGGCCGCGATGAACACCAAAACGAAAGGAGTTCTGGACTTCGCATTACTACACTTCCCTTTCCTATTGAGTCACCTCCCAGGGTGCGTAGGCCAGCGTCTCGGATCTCGGCGCTGGCCGAGCGCGGAGAAGCGGGGAAGGCAGACGTGAAGGCGGAGCAGCGAGGATGTCCGAGGATGTCCGGCGCTAACTTCCGCCTCGCCCTCCGAGCCTGGAGTCAAGAAGCTGGCCCGCTCCGTCGGTCGCGGGCGCTACTCCTGGGACGCCTGCTCGACTCCCGAGTCGTCTCCAATTGGCCGTCGGAGGAACGGAAGCTGAAGAGGAGCAGTGAACCCGGAAGTGCTTCGCAGCGGAGGCCCGGGCGACTCTTTTGAATGGAATCGGGCTGATTCATCGCCGGTTCGCCTAGCCAGAGCCGGGCCCAGTCCGAGCTGCTGCTGTCGTTGTCGCCGCCGCCGCGTCATCGCTCCTGGAAGACAAGGGTCCAGACCGCGACCTCCCGCTCCGCCCGCCTTCAGGTAAGCCTGTGAAGGCAGGCCTCAGACGTCCGCGGAGGCAGCCGCGCTAGGCCTCTGCTAGCCCCGTGCTTTCCTGAGTCACGTTGCCCAGCAGAGTTGCCACGGCCCCGGGCGGTGAGGGTGGAGTCCAGGTTCCTTCGTCCTCCTCTCTGGCTTCCCGGGTCTCTGATTAAGTTAGGTCTGGATGTACTTTCCTTCCGGGCGTTTCTGCTTCGCTGAATTCACCGCACTTTGGGAACCTCTCCTCCCTATACTGGGAGAATCCTTGGTTTTGGCCACTGTTTGTGTTCTGTGGAAAGTTAGCCCTATGTTGAAAAACTTCGTACCAGACAGGAAACAAGGGCGAGAGAATAAAAGGAACTTTACTGTTGAATGCATGTTTATCACTTCTCCCAAGGATAGGCCTTGACCCATTTTCTTTTAGGTTTTTATCTCCCTTCAAAAAAACAAACAAACAAAAAAACCCAGAGGTGCACTGGTTTTTAAACTTGAAACTCTTAAAAACAAAGTGCGATTATTTCTGCTCTGCCTTTGAACTTACTTTCAGTTTGTCCTAATAGAGTAGTTGTTGATGAGTTGATTACATTTCTTGTTTTCGGTAAAACTCAATTTTCCTGGGAACAATACATTGTGTCAGTCAAGGAAGAAAAATGTAAACTTCTTGAAAAAGTTTGAAAATAAATCCAGTGATCGAAGGAAAAATTCTTGAAATTAAAATGGTTGGTAAAAGATTTAATGGGAAAGGCAAGGAAGAGGTTTTAAAAATGAGCAAGAAATGTACTTCTAGGGTGAAGATTTTTTTTTCCCACTGCCCATAAAATTACTTAGTGCTGCTGACTTGATGTTTGTGAGTAAGCAAGAAGACAGCCAATGATAATGGTGAAATAACAGAGAAAGAACTGAGTACAGTTGTAGTGCAGATGATTATACCCCTCTAGTCTTGTCCTATAAAACTACCAACTGGTTCATTTAAAGTTTAAATTGGGTATGTTTTAAACATACAGACTTAAGTGGATTATTGTGCATTTGAAGAGATTAAGATACGTGGTGGCTGAGAATTAACTACAGGATGCATTTAGTGAAGTGGTATTTCATGAAAAACCTGAATATTATCTTGATTTTGTTTTAGAACAAAGTTACATGTGGCCAACAGGAGAAAGTTCTGAAGTCATGATCTTTCAGTGTAGCCCCACCTGTTGAGTTTGGGAGATTTTTTCCCCCCTAGGATGCTTGATAAATATTATATTGTTGTTCTAATTGAAAAGCTGAGTTTTTAACCTGCCTGACATGGGTTTAATTTACTTTTATATCTGTCTGTAAACCTTGTGTTTAATATCTAGTTTCAGAACCCTTGTTTGAAAATCAGTAACACAAAGCAGTTGTGCTTAAAATTTGTTTTTAGTTTTATAGCAATGTTTGTTTCCTTAGTTGTTGTCCACCTGTGAAAGCCTTACCTAAACACTTGTGATTTTTACTTGTGAACTTGTCTTCTACCCAGTTTGTCGCACTCATTTGACACTCATGTTTTATGATATTTTGATGTCCCCGTCTGTAAAGTGAGAATTGGATTAAATAATCTCTTCTGGCTCTAAGTAAGTGTAGTCGCTCAGTCATGTCTGACTCTTTGCAACCCCATGGACTGTAGGCCACCAGGCTCCTCTGTCCATGGGATTCTCCAGGCAAGAATACTGGAGTGGGTTGCCGTTTCCTTCTCCAGGGGATCTTCCCAACCCAGGGATCGAACCTGGGTCTTCCGCATCACAGGCAGATGCTTTACCCCTCTTCTGGCTCTAAGAGAATACTAATAACAGTTACTGAGTATCTGTGAATATCTCAGGCACTGTGTTAGGTGCTTGTATTTTTTTTTTTTTCTTACAGCAGACTTGCAAGAAAGATACCACTCTCATTTTAAGATGAGGTCTAGACTCTAGATCTAGAGTCTAGAAGAAGGGAACTTGTTCACATCATATATAGAGAGGGTAGGTGAAGACGCTAGGATTCAAATCTAGGTCTGATTTCCTCCAGAGCCTTTCCAGCTGAATCTTTTTACTTTATGCTTTTTTCTTGGGTTTGTATCATTCCTCTCAGGTGGATGGTAAATTCTTCTGGTGAAAGTGACTAAATTCATTAGTGACTCTATTTTTGTATCATCTTATATACAACAATCATGAAGCCCTAATTTGTTAGTAAGTTGTGTCCCACTTTTTGTAGCCTGCCAGGCTCCTCTGTCTGTGGGATTTCCCTGGAGTGGGTTGCCATTTCCTTCTCCGGGGGATCTTCCCGACTCAGGGACTGAACCTCAGGTCTCCTGCATTGGCAGACAAATTCTTTATCTCTGAGCCACCAGGGAAGCCCTATATATATACTAGGAACTATTTAATAAATGTTTTGTTTTAGTGCTGTAATTAGGAGATAGCACAAGATACTTAAAATAATTCTATCCTTACTATTCTAAATGGGGGGGGGATCTTGCTTTTCAAATCTTATTTATACGATTAAATTAATGTTGACTGTTTCTGTTTCTTTCACTGAAGAAAGTGAGAGGAAGAAATTCCTAATTACACAAATCAGAGAGTAGAGGAATTAGAAATACAGTGAGATCACAAATACAGAATAAAGAATTTATCATCAGTTTGAGAATAGTATGTAAGTGCAGCATGGGTTGAGAGGTAAAAATGAGCTGGAAAACAGAAGAAAAACTCGAACAAATAAGGGCTTTATGATTTTGTTAGCTCAGTTTGGGAGATGAAAAAGTGGAAAATCATGAGGATTTTTAAAGTACTGATACTTATTTTGTACTGTTTTTTTTTTTTCCTTTTTTACCAGAGTTCTAGACATTATATATGACACGTTAGGCATAAACACTTTATTCATATTATCGGATAATTTTTTAGCTAATAATATCATGAATGAGCTCTTGAGTCCTTTTCTTTTTGATAGATGTAAAAACTTAGTTTTGATCCATAGACATTTTGCATTGCTTTTATTTCTGAGTATTTGAAATATTCTTTTTTTGTAAGTATTCTTTTATGTTCTAGTGTAACAACTTAAATTTTATGAACCCCTTTGCTAAATTCTGCAAAAAAACAAGTCCCTCCTCTTCAGCGTGATTGATTCATTTTTTACTGTGAAATATGCCCAGTGTTTTGAAATTCACTAAATGTCAAACTCTTTGGGAAGAAGAACCTGTGTTGAATGAGCACTAGCTATGCTCACAGGATGAGCAGCTGATGACAGCAGCTAGCATTCATTGTTTACTTCCTATGTGCCAAGCATTATTAAATGTTATTTTTGTTCATTGTCTTCTTTAATATTCTAAACAATTCTGTGAGATAGATATTATCATTATCCCCATTTTACAGATGAGAAAACTGAGCCTGAGAGAGATAATTGGCCCAAGGACACAGAGCTAAAACGTGTTGGAATCAGGATTTGAGTCCTGGCACTGAGACTCTAGACTCTTAAGCTCTTAACCTTAATATACCAAGAAAAACAGTCATCACTATTTACCACCTGGGTCCAGTAGATCTTTTAAAATTTCTTACACCTTATTCAGTTTTTGAATAATTTATAGAAGTAAAAATAAAAGAATAGTAAAAAAAAGTATATTTAGAAATGTTAATGATATTTAAACATAGCACATGCAAATTTTTGTTCTACATTTTCCTGGTTTTGAAGGCATATGTACCTGAAATGGATAACATCATTTAAATGTAAATAGCTGTCCATCATCCATCATACACGAACCTACATTTTTTTAATAACGTCTCTTAAGAGGCCCTAGCTTATCTTTTCTTCTGGTTCTACTTGTGCTTGCAATACTTTGTGTGTGTGTATGTGTGTTAAAATATGCATGTAATAAAATTTACCATTTTAACCTTTGTTAGGCCTACAGTTCAGCGGCATTTAAGTACATTCACATTGTGTAATCATCACTACCATCCATCCCTAGAACTCTTTCATCTTCCCTGATGCAGTAATTTTTAATTGTATAAGATAGTTTTTAAAGTAAGCTTATGGTTTTGCTGAAGTAGGGATAGCCATCATCTTTGCTCATAAAACATTCTTACTTTTAGATTTAAGAACACCAGTTAGTCCAGTGATTTTTTTTTTAAATTTGTGTTCTTTCTTTTTACTCACCTTCGTGTACACATCAGCATTTGTCCACATTTGAACTATATCAACATCATAAATGATAACAATATGTTACCTCTTTTGCAAAACAGGTTCTTGTTGTCAAACTGTATAAGGAGTCCTTTTTGTTGAATATTAACTAGATATTTCATATTTCCTTTTTGATCTTAGAAATTCATTGTCCAACTCATTGATCGTTTAAAAAATAATTTTTGAAGTAAAATTCACATAGCACAAAATTAACTTAAAAATTTTTTGAAGTTATTTCTTTTTTAAAATTAACGTATAGTTGATTGGTAATTTGTACCAGTTGGCTATACAGCAGAGTGACTCAGTTATACACATATATGCATTCTTATATTCTTTTCAAAACTATCCATTTTAAAGTGAACAGTTTAATATCATTTCAGTTCAGTTCAGTCGCTCAGTCATGTCCAACTCTTTGTGACCCCATGAACCGCAGCACGTGAGGCCTCCCTGTCCATCACCACCTCCCAGAGTCCCCCAAACTCTCCCAGGATTAGGGTCTTTTCAGATCAGTCAGCTCTTCGCATCAGGTGACCAGAGTATTGGAGTTTCAGCTTCAACATCAGTCCTTCCAGTGAACACCCAGGACTGATTTCCTTTAGGATTGACTGGTTGGATCTCCTTGTAGTCCAAGGGACTCTCAAGAGTCTTCTCCAACACCGTGGTTCAAAAGCATCAGTTCTGCTCTCAACTTTCTTTATAGTCCAACTCTCACATCCATACACGACTACTGGAAAAACCATAGCCTTGACTAGATGGACCTTTGTTGACAAAGTAATGTTTCTGCTTTTGAATATGCTGTCTAGGTTGGTCATAACTTTCCTTCCAAGGAGTAAGCGTCTTTTAATTTCATGGCTGCAGCCACCACCTGCAGTGATTTTGGAGCCCCCCAAAATAAAGTCTGACACTGTTTCCTCATCTATTTGCCCTGAACAGATGGGACCAGATGCCATGATCTTAGTTTTCTGAATGTTGAGCTTTAAGCCAACTTTTTCACTCTCCACTTTCACTTTCATCAAGAGGCTCTTTAGTTCTTCGCTTTCTGCCATAAGGGTGGTGTCATCTGCATGTCTGAAGTTACTGATATTTCTCCCAGCAATCTTGATTCCAACTTGTGCTTCTTCCATCCCAGCATTTCACATGATGTACTCTGCATATAAGTTAAATAAGCAGGGTGACAATATACAGCCTTGATTTATACCTTTATTCATTTGGAACCAGTCTGTTGTTCCATGTCCAGTTCTAACTGTTGCTTCCTGACCTGCATATAGGTTTCTCAAGAGGCAGGTTAGGTGGTCTGGTATTCCCATCTCTTTCAGAATTTTCCACATTTTGTTGTGATCCACACAGTCAAAGGCTTTGGCATAGTCTATAAAGCAGATATAGATGTTTTTCTGGAACTCTTGCTTTTTCGATGATCCAGTGGATGTTGCCAATTTGATCTCTGGTTCCTCTGCCTTGTCTAAAAGAAGCTTGAACATCTGGAAGTTCACAGTTCACGTATTGCTGAAGCCTGGCTTGGAGAATTTTGAGCATTACTTTACTAGCATGTGAGATGAGTGCAATTGTGCGGTAGTTTGAGCATTCTTTGGCATTGCCTTTCTTTGGGATTGGAATGAAAACTGACCTTTTCCAATCATCTAGTAGATTCATAATGTTGTACAACTACTCTCTCTATATATTAATAGTTCTGTAACATTTACATTCTTCTGAAGTAAAATCCCCTATTCACAAAGCAGTTTCTCCATTTTATTTCTTTCCCTAGCCCCTGGCAATACCAGTGTGCATTTTGTCTCTATAGATTTATATATTTTGGATATTTCATATAAATGGAGTCATTCAATATATGACCTTTTATACATGACTTCTTTCAAAGAGCATGTTTTGGGATTCATCCACTCTGTAACATTTATCAATATTTAATACCTTTTTATAGTTGTATAACATTCCATATGTTCCATTGTATGTATATATAGAATTTGTTTATCTTTTCCTCCTTTTATGAACATTTGGGCTGTTTCCACCTTTTCGCTGTTCATGCATGTACATGTACTTGTTTTGAATACCCGTTTTCAGTTCTTTTGGATATATAGCTGGGAGTAGAATTTCTGGGTCCTGTGGTAATTCTGTGTTGAACTTTTTGAAGAACTCCCAAGTGTTTCCAACACTCACTGGATTTTAAGTTTTAGAAAATATCTAGGATATTGTCAGTGGTGTGAGATGTTGTTTATATCAGGGTGATTTTATCTGAATGATTTTACCCTTCCAGAGGACATTTGGCAATGTCTGGAGACATTTTTTTTTTTTTAAGTAAAGTTGATTTGCAGTATTGTGTTAGTTTCAGGGGGATAGCAAAGTGATTCAAAGTTATATATATATACACACACACACACACATATATTAGGTTATTTTCCATTATATGTTATTACAAGATATTGAACATTGTTCACCATGTTATACAGCAAATCCTTGTTACTTATCTATTTTCTGAATAGTAGTTTGTACTGTTAATCCCATCCTCCTAGTTTATCCCTTCTTCACCCCCTTTCCCCTTTGGTGACTGTGTTTCTTTTCTATGTCTGTGAGTTTGTTTTTGTTTTGCATATAGATGTATTTGTATTATTTTTTAGATTCCACATAAAAGTGATATAATTTTTATCCTCTCTGTCTGGCTTTGCTTAGTATGAAAATCTCTACGTCCGTCTGTGTTGCTGCAAGTGGCAATGGTTCATTCTATTTTTTATGGCTGAGTAATATTCCCGTGTGTGTGTGTGTGTGTGTGTGTGTGTGTGTGTGTGTGTGTGAAATATTCTTGAACCAATCATCTGTTGATGGGCACTTGGGTTGCCTCCACGTCTTGACTTTTGTAAATAGTGCAGCTATAGACATTGGGATACATGTATCTTTGCTAATTGTCATCTTTTCCAGATATATGCCCAGGAGTGGGATTGCTGGATCATATGGTAGTTCTATTTTTAGTTTTTAAGGAAACCTCCGTATTATTTTTCATAATAGCTGCACCGGTTTACATCCCCAACAACAGGGCAGGAAGGTTCCCTTTTTTGGAGACAGTTGTGATTATCACAGCTGTACTTGCTATAGGGTCTAGTGGGTAGAGGCCAGGGAAGCTGCTAAACATCCTGTAGTGCACAAGACAGCCCTCTACAGCAAAAAAGTTACTTGGTTCTGAATGTCAGAAGTGCCAAAGAAACCTTGGCTCATGTCAGCTTTATTGTCATCACTAGAGTGCTGTTACTTTTTTTTTTTAGCGTTCATCTCGTGATTCTCTAATAATTGTGAAACGTTTTCTCTGTCAGTTCCCTCTTTGCTGTTAGGGGAGGAATATGAGGGATTCTGAAGTACTTGTTAAGTGAAAGCTAACAAAAATGACTACAAAGATGGTATCTCTAGTGTTTTGTATCTTTTTGAAAGATGAAGCAGTGCTTTGGGCAGCACCATAAAAACTGAAAGATGATGCAGTGGCTATAATGTATTTCACTGTTGCATTATTTGGGGTAATCTTGCATTTTCTCCTTAGTTTAGTCTTCTTTGGCATAGTTTAGAATAATTGATTAGGACATGTCAGAGTAATTCCTGCTGCTAAGTCGCTTCAGTCATATCTGACTCTGTGCGACCCCAGAGACAGCAGCCCACCAGGCTTCCCCATCCCTGGGATTCTCCAGGCAAGAACACTGGAGTGGGTTGCCATTTCCTTCTCCAGTGCATGAAAGTGAAAAGTGAAAATGAAGTCGCTCAGTCATGTCCAACTCTTCGCGACCCCATGGACTGCAGCCTACCAGGCTCCTCCGTCCATGGGATTTCCCAGGCAAGAGTGCTGGAGTGGGGTGCCATTGCCTTCTCCTAGAGTAATTCCTAGGATAATGAAATAACAAACTTTAAAGATATACGGAAATTAACCACTAAGATTCCATAATATATTACAGATTTCTAATAATGTGCAGTGAACCTATATGGTAATTTTGTTCTATTTAAAAATGAATAAATCTTTGTTCTTTAAAACTCCTCTAGAAAGACTGAAAGTCATGAGATAGCAATCTTTACATATAATTAGAACAACGCAAAAAAATCTTTAGGATCAAAAAATTTGGATACAGAGGTAATCACTATGCTCTATAGCTCCCTTGGGTGGTATTTCATTCTGTACTCTCAGGAAATGATAATTAAAAATCAATTTTGATTTCTCTTTTGTTTTTAGAAATTTTGCTTATTTCCCTCCTTAGTTCTCAAAATAATTATCTTATTTAATTATTATTATTATCATTATATTTTTGTAGGAGAGAGAGAAAGGGGAAAAAAAGCCTTGGGAAAAATTATACCTGCCAATATTAACAAGAGCTTGAATTTAAAGAAATTTTTCAAACTCAGCAAATTGAAGCTTAATACCACAATAGCTGTAGCTACTGACCAGGTAAGAATTAAGAATGTATTTTACTTTTATTTATTCTTTCAGGATATTGTTATAACAATATTATGAAAATGTGTTACTTTTAACACAGATCAAAAGCCCAGATTTAAGAGCTCTTGAAAGTCACAAGTAGCCTTTTTGTTCTTATCTGCTTTCTATAAACTTCTTAAAAGTAGTGTAATTTAGAACACTTAACAATATATTTCATTTCCAAATGTTGGTTTTTTATTAAACCTTATTATCTTATCTTAAATGTTTTAGTTTGATAAATATTTTTTTCTGTTTGCTGAGACATCTCATTTTGCTAAAAACACAAGTTTGACCTGCCAGATTTTCTTTCCCTCTGCTCCCCACTTAGCTCATGTATATTCACAGCATCTGGAGTCTGTGTAAAGTCATCAGAAACAACACAGGGGGAATAGATAAACTGAACACAGCTGGGAATTTACTTTGGCTTGGAATATATAAAATGTCTAAAATTTTTCCCCCCATTTGTTCTTTATTTTAGTAAGCTTGCACTGATCCAAGAGAATTTTTTTTTTCTTGGAATAATATCTTGTAGAGGAATAAATGTCTTTTATATTTTAAATACACAGGAGTTTATTTTGTTTTGTTTTCAGTCAACAGCCTTTAAAAAGTACTGTGTATGGAATGCCATATTTGAGTTATGGAATTTTAATGAGAATTTAATGGAGAATTTATTTGTAAATGTTGCTGTTAGGAGGGTTAGTTAATACTGTGAAGTGGAAATTTTGTTTAGACTATCAAGTTTTCTTATGTGCCTTTTCGTTTTTTAAAGAGAGTTTATTATCAGTCTCACAAACTTGTGGAGTGAAGGATGCCAGACCCAAAACATATTATTTTGTTTATATAAAATTCAAAAACCCTGAGAAGGTATGCTGTTAGACCTTGGAATTCTGCCTTTGCAGGGGGTTGGAGACTAGGAAGGAGCATAAAAGAGTCTTAGGTGCTGGTAAGGTTCTCTTTCTTCATCTAGGTGGTGGTTATGGTGGTATGTTCACTTTGTACAGATTCCATGGTTGTATCATTTGGGCACTTTTCTAAATTAGGATTTGAATGAAGTTTGCAGTATTAACAATGTTAAATATTCACAGGATTAAATTGTTAGCAATATTCAGCAAACATGATTAGGTAACGGTATAATGATTATAAGTTAGTAGAGTTAGTAAAGCTGTTCTAACTAGTAAAACAACTTGGACAAGTGACAAAATTAATCTGTTAGTGTTTATTTAGTTTCAAATATAATTTGTAGTAATGCCATTTTCTAAAGCATACATGTAGGAAGAAGAGGAATTTTAAGACATAGTAGAAGTGACTTAGCAGCAGCAGTTTTCAAGTAGAAAAAATTGCTTCATTATTATGTTTATTTAGTTGTACTAATATTAATTTTTATAATTTGATTACTCTTTTTTGTGCATTTGTGGCCATATTAGTACCCTTGCTATTTTTCCCTTTGATTTCTTCTGTGAAATTTTTGAGCTTATAAGAGTATCTTCTGTGGTTACTCCAGAAATGAAAAAAAATCAGATCGACATTTCAAAGTTAATCTTCTTTGTATTGATTTACTCTAAAATTGAGGCCAGAAGCCGAATTTCCTTAGTGAAAATGGTGTATATCTTCACAGTATCTGAAATAACGCAAACTATCTGTGTGGATTCTAGAACACTATCCTAATGCACTTAATGTTTACTTTATAATATTTTGTTTAGTATAATGAGTGCGTTTTAAAGCCTTTGATGCTAATTCAGAGATCCATAATCTGCTCACAATGTCTTTCACATGTAGTTTTGATGATAACTGACAAGCTGTAAGTTAATTAGCACAGAACTTACTAATGAGGATGTTAAAATTTAATTTAAAAGTGAGGATTTTTATTTGTACACTCTGGACAAATTGAAGGAAATTCAATCATACAAATGATAAGCGTTTCAGGCACTTTTTCCTCATTCAGGTACTTTATTAGATAACAATAAGAAAATATAATTAACTTAATGATAGCAAAGTTTTGAAAGTATGCTAAGATTGCTTGTCTTTAGAACTAGGGAAAACCCAAAACCAAAGCAGTAAAATAAGGTCTGTTAATTAGCATGGAAGACAGCTTCTTGAATTAATATGTGGTGTTAATTAACAGGAAGTCTGATGTTGTGTTGTAATTACCACCAATATTTTTGACATACTGAGTGACTGAAGGTGAATTACATAGATAGCAATTGAGTAAACACTTTTGTGCTTAGGATCGTTTTTCTTTGTTTCTGTTTTCTAGAAATATGGACAGACTTCTTAGACTTGGAGGAGGTATGCCTGGACTGGGCCAGGTTAGTATATGGACTAACTATTTTTTTGTGTGTTAAATACAAGCCTTTCACTAGTTATCCAAACAGAAAGAAATCACTCCCAAGAAATTCTCCTCACAGATAACCTTATGGTAAGAAGCGTCCCTTACTGCTGGTTGTTGTGTACCAACACTAGATAACTTGTGAGAATATGTTCTATTAATTTAATTTTCTCCTAAGAATAAGAATTTTCTCTGCTTTGATTTAAACTTTTGAGATATGCAAGATAATCAAACTTGCCTTTTGGTGAAACAAAGAGAGACTCATAATATGGTATTTCTGGGTTTACAATGTAGACTTTAAAAGTAACACATGAAAAAGTAAACCGTGCATACTATTGGCAAATCCGGAAAAGCCATAGAATGTCTGTATGGACAACCTTAACACTGATAAATTCCTTCCAGTAATTATGATCCATGGATGAATAAGTAATACCTCTTTTTCCTTTAAATTTGATATATATGATTTCTTTCATATTCTTATTAAAATTAAATTAATTTTCAGTTATTTTTAATATTATCATTTATCTTGTTCTGCACAGTTGAGGCAAATGGCCTCCAGATACACTTCTGTCTTAGGATATTCTGTCTGCTTTCAGCTGAAGAAGAAATTTCTGCCATTTTTGAATTCTTCAGTGATTGTCTTCCCAATCTTCCAGTCACAAAAAAGATGATTATGTGAGACTTTTATGTAATATATTATTTTATGTTGACATTTTGGGAGTATTTTTCTAACCCACATTTAGAACCCTTTTAGTGATCAGCTTTCCCGTATTTCCATATCACTGTCAATGACTTTGTCTTCCTTTATTCATAGTAGTCTAATATTTTGTGTATTGTAAACACAATAAGTAGTTGTGTTTGAGATTTCATGAAAGTTTCAATGTTTCTTAGGCACTTTTACAAGAATTCTGTATTAGGTCCGTTGTGCTTGATGACTAATAAACCTTTTCCTTTTAGGATGTTGAAGGCATTTTATGATTCTATATTATACCCTTGCATAGACCCATTTGTTAGTTTTGACTGTTTCTCGTTCCTTTTCTGTAAGCATGTTTCTTTATGATTCTTCATTTTTCTAAAATCTTTGCAATACGTTTGCTTAAGAGGTCTAAATTTCTCTGAACTTGGCCCCTAAAGCTGCTTTCATACTTTTGCACACATTATAGATTGTTTCTAGAATTTTCTGATTCACTCTAAAATCAGCAGTAATATTGTTTAGGTGTAAAAAGTGTCAAAAGTGAACTGAGGTGGTGTATAGATACTTCATTTACCTGCAAATTACAGGTCAAGGTATTACCTTACTGGAATTCTTAAGAGAAGTTGCTTCAAATTTAAATACCAAAATAACTTTTCCCTTAAGTAGTAGATACAGTAAATTATATATCCATGCCAGAAATCCATGCCTGGAAATGCTGGACATGAAATGATGGTTTGATTGACTACAAATTGATTGACATCATACCTCAGTGACCACTGCAAACCTTTGCATTGAGCGGAAAACCAAGTGTTGGTTCAGTAACCTGGCCTTGGTTTTGGATAATTTCATCGGCACGTGTTCCTCCTTAATTTGTATTCTTATTTGAACTTAAAAATATGTTGTCTGAGAGTCTGTTACTTCATGTGTTTCATTTTTCTGATTAGATGACAGACTTTCAAAAGAATGATATATGGGGTTCTTATTTCTGTGATAACCTTATTTATCAAATACTAGGTGTTCAATAATTATATTTTTTCTTAAAATTTTATTATGCTCTTGTTCTAACCTAAATTGACAAACAGATATGATGTTACTTCTTTAAAATGAAAAGTTGTGTATTACTTTGTAATAAGGAGTAAAAAAGTTAAGTGTATTGTTTATTAAAAATTTTTTTTGGCTGTGCATCCGTGGCACACAGGATCTTAGTTCTCTGACCAGGGATCAAACCTATGCCTCTGCAGTGGAAGGAGGGCGTCTTAACCACTGGAGTGCCAGGGAAAGTCCCAAGTGCATTATTTAGTTTCAATTAAAAAGTCAAAGATCTTTGGGTTGATAATAGCTATTTCCATTTGATAATGTGTAGCAGCCAATAAAAGTAGAAAAGGAGATAGAAGTTGTTTTATCCCTCCAAATATAAGTGGGAAATGTTACTATCTTACCATATAATGGAAGAGTCAGAATTTCTTCATAAATAGGGGCAGATTACTTGCTGTTAACTTTTCGATGGCCCTTTTAAAACATTGAAATTGTAGCAGAATAAAGTTTTCCATCCATCCTACTGACTCAGCTTTCTTTGACTAGAAATGACATTTCTCTTTTCCATGGCTAATCCTTTCACTTATTCTCTGATCCCATCCTGTCTTGAAACCTTACTCATCTCCACTGTCCTTTTTCTCTGTTACAGATATTTAAATGTCCTATATCCCCCCCAAACTTCCCTGCATCCTGCCATTAAACATTTCGTTTCCAGAATTCCTGTAATAATAACTGAGACTCACATATCCTGCCTCCTTACTTCCATTGACTGATGAGATTATATTCTGGCCTCCTCCATTACTGTACTAGAATTGTTCAGATTGTCAGGTCTGTTGGCTCACTGTTAGTTCTCTTTCACTGTTTTAATATATCACATTGTTCACAGTGTCTTTCTTGAATCTTTCTTCCATTAGCTTTTTTCTGTTACTTTTTCCTAGTTCTTCATCATGGTATGCATACCCTATAAGATGACTTAAAGTTTTTTTTTTAATATTACATTTTAAAATGTTATTATTTGAACAGTAGGAGGCTAAAATCATTAAATCTGTCCATAATACCCTACTTCAGTATAACTTATCAGTAGTGAAGCAAAAACAGATGTTTTATTAGAACTATTAACAGTTTGTAAATGAATAGCTTTTTGTTTCAAATATGTTTTTATTTACTTTGCTACAGTGCTTATGAACTTGAAATTACTGAAAGATATGAGATAATTATATTAAAAGCATTTATTGCTCTCGTTAGACTGCTTGATTTTCTTTATAACTATCCCAACTTAGATCTTGGCAACTAAGCTATTTCCAAAAGCAGTCAAGACTAAACCCAAGAGATGGGCATAGCCAAAGCATAGTCAGCAGTCTCTAAAAGTTTCTTTTAAAATAATTTAATAATACTTACTTTATTTTATGTATTTATATTTTGGCCTTGGCACGTGACTTACAGATCTTAGTTCTCTGATGGTGGATTGAACTTGTGTTTCCTGAAGTGGAAGCTCAGAGTCCTAACCACTGGACCACCAGGGAATTCCATCCACAAGTTTAGGGACTTCCCTTCTGATCTAGTGGCTAAGACTGCACTCCCAATGCAGGGTGCCTGGGTTCAATCCCTGGTCAGGAAACTAGATCCCACATGCCTCAGCTAAGTGTTCATGCCACAGCTGAAAGATTCTGCATGCCACAGCTGACACTTGGTGCAGTCCAATAAATACATATTAAATTTAAATAGAAGTTTTAGTTTAAGTCTCTTGGTCAATTTTAACTTTAGAAGAGTTGAGATAAGCTTAAAAGTGAATGAAACTGGAGTAAAATGTCTTTGGCATTATCTTGTATTTGAATTCTTTAGACCAGTGTTTTGACTTTTTAAATATGTTGGTTGTTATCATTATTTAGGGACCTAACAATCTAGTAGACATACAGCAGTTATGTTTTAAGGGCCTGGCACTACTTCGAATTAGCAAATGCTAGTCCTGGAGAAGGCAGTGGCACCCCACTCTAGTACTCTTGCCTGGAAAATCCCATGGATGGAGGAGCCTGGTAGGCTGCAGTCCATAAGGTCGCTAAGAGTCAGACAGGACTGAGCGATTTCACTTTCACTTTTCACTTTCATGCATTGGAGAAGGAAATGGCAACCCACTCTAGTATTCTTGCCTGGAGACTCCCAGGGACAGAGGAGCCTGGTGGGCTGCCGTCTATGGGGTCGCACAGAGTTGGACACGACTGAGCGACTTAGCACCAGCAGCAGCAGCAGCAGCAGCAGCAGTGCTTTTTATAAATAATGTGATTTTTATAGGATATGATATTTAATTTTTTATGCAAAAAGGGAAAGTGAGACTGAATTGAGGAAATGATGCTTGAACTAAATTTTGGATTATAACCCAGACAAACTGAGAAAAGCCAGGAGAATATGTGATATGAGGGGAAATAATGGAAAAAGAAGCTGGTAAGGGAGTTTGGAATAGATTAGATATAGGCATTCAGCAGGTATTGAATGCCATTCTTAGTGCTTTTTACTTTTTCTCCAATTGTTGTACTTTGATGAAGACTTTTTATTTTTTTATCAGAGTTGTAAGATAATTCCACCTGTGTTTTTGAAAAGTAATTCTAGTGGTAGTTTGGAGAATAGGTAGGAGGAAAGAGTTTAAAGGTAAAGTCATCAATTATATGAAATATTTTTGACTTTTAACCTTCTAGGAACATAGTAGGATTATGCCTTTCCATCATTTTTGAACTTAGCCTGCTTGTGGTTTTGCTTTGGCCAGTGGAATTTGACTTGGAAATTGACAGGTCACTTTTAGACAGAAACTTTAAGAATCAGTGTGTGATTTGCCTGCCCTGGTAACCCAAGAAATGGAATCTCTCTGAGAGAGAGCAACATAACAACCTATAAGTCAGAAATCCTATGATTTTTGTGTGAAATTGCTGAATTTTTTTAGTCTCTAGTTTTTAAGAAACATGATATAGGCCAAACTAAACACAAACTAAAAACATATGTTTTACCTGTAAGTTACCAGATTGTATCTTTCTAACACTGACTTCAGTAACTTCTGGTGCAAAAATAAGGGAAAATACTATAGGAGGGGGTGGTCAGAAAAAGCTTTCTGAAAGTGGTGAGATGTAAGCTACATTTTGAAGGGTTATTCCAGGTGACTAGATTTTAAAAAAAAAAGGCTTCACAAATTGAATATAATCTGCTTTATTTGTTACAACTCCCAAATCCACAGTGTATGGATTTTGTATTTAAAACCAATAACTATTTTTTGGTTTCTGTTGAGTCTTAGAGTAGGAATGTTCTTTCAATTATTTATCTTACAGGTTTTAATGTAACATTTTATAGAAGGGATTAATATAATATAGTAATGGGGGAAATGACTGGAATAAATGCAGAAGTAACACCATTTTCATGAATGATGAGTTTCAGTATCACATGCCAGTTCTCTCCAGTTAATCATAAATTCAGTGCAGTTCCAATAAAAATACCAACCAGAATTTTCATGGAATTAGAAAACTGATTATAAAATTTATATAGGAGAAAAAAAAAAACCCCCAAGAATAGCAAAGAGATTCTTAGAAAGGAAAAAGAAATTTTGTTTTACCAAATATCAAAATATATTTTAATGCTGTGTGACTCAAGTATTGGTACTCAAGTATTGTGTGACTCAAGTATGTTTTATTGGTATAGAGATCGGTGGTGGTATTGTTCAGTCACCAAGTTATGTCCGATTCTTTGCAACTCCGTGGACTATAGCACACCAGTCTTCCCTGTCCCTCACCATCTCCTGGAGTTTGCCCAAGATAGAGATAGGTAGATTGGTATAATCAAATAGAAAGTCCAGAAATAGACTCATGTATATATGGAAACTTGATTTATAGTAGAGATGGTATTAAAAACAAGTGGGGAAAGAGAGGCCTGTTCATTAAATGATGCTGAAGCAGGTGGCTTTCTTTATGGGAAGGAAAACTAATACTAAATTCCTACCTAATTCTGAACACAAAAATCTGTAGCAAATGGATTAAAGATCTACCTATGAAAATTAAACTTTATAATTTTGGAAGACACACCTATTAGGATAGTTATTATCCAGAAAATGTAGCAAATATTGGTGAGAGTATAGAGAAACCCTTGTGCGTTGCTGGTAGGAATGTAAAATTGTGTGACCTCTGTGGAAAATGGTATGGTGGGTCCTCAAAAAATTAAATAGAATTATATGATCCAGCAATTCCATATCTGGGTATATAACCCAAATAATTGAAATTAGGGGCTCAAATAGATATTTGTACAGCTGCTTTATAGCAGCAGCATTTGTAATAGCCAAAAGGTAGACGCAGCTTGTATTTATTGATGGCTTAGTGGATAAACAAAATGTGGTATATTAATACTGTGGATTATTATTCAACCTAAAAAGTGCTGACACATGCCTCAACATGGGTGAACTTTGAAGACATTATTCTGAATGGAATTAACCAGTCACAAAAGGACGAATATTTTATGATCTTGGTTAAATGAGTTACTAATCTGATTCATAGAGACAAAAAGTAGGATGGTGGTTGCCAGGAGTCGGGGGTTGTAGTGGAATGAAGAGTTGGTGTTTAATGGTACAGAGTTTCAGGTTGGGAAGACGAAAGTTCTGTAGACGGTGGTGATGATTGTACTACTGCTGCTGCTAAGTCACTTCAGTCGTCTACGACTCTGTGTGACCCCATAGACGGCAACCCACGAGGCTCCCCCATCCCTGGGATTCTCCAGGCAAGAACACTGGAGTGGGTTGCCATTTCCTTCTCTAATGCATGAAAGTGAAAAGTGAAAGTGAAGCCGCTCAGTCGTGTCCGACTCTTAGCAACCCCATGGACTGGAGCCCACCAGGCTTCTCTGTCCATGGAATTTTCCAGGCAAGAGTACTGGAGTGGGGTGCCATTGCCTTCCCACAACAGTGTGAATGTATTAATGCCATGAAATTGTGTACTTAACAGTGGTTAAAATGGTAAATTTTATGTTATGAAAATGAAACAAGTTTTAGATTAATTTTTTTTAAACAAACACTTGTTGTGAAGTGTTACTGAAGACTTAGGAAGCAACAATTCTCATAGAAGCCTTTTTCCTTAGGGTTGGTCTGGGTGTGACAGTTTGGATTATTGAAAAATTACAAAGTACGTAAGTGTCAAAATGTGTTATGATGGAATATTATATAGCAGTTAAAGTGAACTAGGTTCTATATCTCAGTATGCATAATACAAACATTTTAAGAGAAAATTTCGGGTTGTAGGTATATACATACACTATGAAAACATTAATGCTAATTCTTAAAACAGAATAACTTTTTTTAAAGGTAAAAGTATTACAAGTTCTAAAGCATCTCTGTCCAATAGAACTTTATACTGTGAAGGAAATGTTCTGTATGTGCTAATACAATAGCTATTAGCCATATGTGGCTATTATCAAAGACTTCACGGGTGGCACTAGCGGTAAAGAACCGCCTGCCAATGCAAGAGATGTAAGAGTTGCAGGTTCGATCCCTGGGTTGGGAAGATCCCCTGGAGGAGGGCATGGCAACCCACTCCAGTATTCTTACTTAGAGAATTCCATGGATAGAGGAGCCTGGCAGGCTATGGTCCCCAGGGTTGCAAAGAGCAGACACAACTGAAGTGGCTTAGCATGCACACACGGCTGTTATTAAGTCTTTGAAATGTGACTGGAACAACTGAATTTTTAATTTTACTGATTTTTAATTCACTTACATTCTACAGCTGCATGTTGAGTCCACGATATGTACCAGTATGACCTGAAGAACTGAGTTTTTAATTCTACTTAAATTTGAGTAATCATGTGTAGCTTAGTGGCTACCATGTTGTATACCACAGGTCTGAATAACCCACATCAAGTTCATGAGAAGGGAGGGAGACAAAAGGAATTTCTACTTCGTAAGTAGTGTTCTCTCTTTTTAATAAGAACAACAATAAAGAAAAAGAACAGCTTAGTGAATAACATTAAATAACATTTTCCTTTAGTTAAACTTCTTTTAAAAGCTGCCAAGTAAAACAAAATCAGAAATTCATTTTAATTTTATTTTCATGCCTTACTTAGATGTTCCATATTCTCTCTTAATCTTGGAGTTGAAGAGGGTAACACTTTAGATCTTGCCAGAGACAAGATCATGTAGGGCCTTGTAGGAAATTCTCTTCCAAGTGACTTGGGAAGTTGTTAGAGGTGTCTAAGCACAGGAGTTTTGCTCATCATACTTCCATTTTTAAAGAACCGGGATACTCTTGGAGATGAGACTTAAGGCAGGAATGAAAGCAGAGACAAGAAGCTACTATACTGTATTGAAATAAATTATAGATTATGATGTTTTATTTTTATTGTTTATCTACTAGAGAGATTCTAGTGTGGCTTCAGCCAACGTAGATTAATGTGTACAGTTGATGTTTACACCTGTTTTCACATTTGAAACAAAACTTTTGTTTATTGCTGGTGCAGTAGCTTGAAAATGAGCAGGTGTTTACAAAAAGCTTTTTATGAGTTCTTTATGTTCCTGAGCTCTTTAACCTATCTGTATTGACAGTTTTTATATACTGATGGATGCTTCTGGTTACGTTTTTTCCCCATTTGATTCTTTGAGTGTCTATCCTGATGTGATCCTCTGAACGTTTACAAAGAGCCTTTCTAAACATTGATAGATTAATTTGGTCATTTTTCTTCCTATTAAGAAGTAGGTAAGAAGCGACTTAGCAGCAGCAGCAGCAAAGTGTGAAAGTATTAGTCACTCATCATGTCTGACTCTTTGTGACCTGATGGACTGTAGCCCACCAGGCTCCTCTGTCCGTGGAATTCTCCAGGCAAGAATACTGGAATGGGTTGCCATGTCCTTCTTCAGCGGAGCTTCCTGACCCAGGGATTGAACCTAGGTCTCTCGCATTGCAGACAGATTCTTTACCATTTGAGCTAAGGGGTCAAGAAATTTGAATTGTTTTATTTCTATGCTTAACTACAAATAAATAGTGATTTTGCTTTAGAAACAAAGTAAAAATATAAAATGCATGTACTTCTCTTCATTTGCTGCTCTTGATGTAATAATTTTATTATTTAAAAAGTGTAATTCCTAATTATTTTATTCATGTACTTGAGCTGATGTTTCTACTATAGAAAATTAAGAAAGAGGTCAGGTCAAAAGCAAGCTAATTAGAACATACTCTTTTTAGGTGTCATTGTAATGTAATTCTTCTGCATAGATATTAAACCCTATGAAAAATGTGATGCTCCTGAGAAGTCTCAAATCTGTTCTTGGGTGTCCTCAAGTAAAAGGGAAACAAATTTCTGGTAGTTGCACTGTGGTTAATCTGTGGTGTTCTGTTTGAACTTTCTAGTTGTGACTGGTCTTTCAAGGGGAAAGGTCTTTGACATTTGTGAATGTTAAATTTCTATTTTAATATGAAATTACCATAAATGACTTTTCTTGAATTCTTTAGAACATAAGGGGAGCAGTGATGTGTTTTCAATTACAGTGAAATTGTCTTCCAGAATTGATCACATTCTGATGAAATAAAAAGTCAAAATTCTGGGGAAAAACAAAATGTTAAGATTTTTAAAGTCAGGGATATGATGGATCCATGACAACTGATAGTGCTTTTGGTAGCTTTAAAGGGTATATGGAGTGAGAAATAAGGTACTTTTGTCTAGTATAGGAAACTAAGATATTATAGTAATATCTAAATATTCTAAATGTGTGGGATGTTATGATCATAAAAATTCAATTTATAACTTTTCCTTCCTTACCCTCAACATCATTTTACATGTTTGATATACTGGTCACTTTGCTCATTTGGTACACTGATCTTTGGGCTTCCAATCTTAAACTTGCCTAACATGATTTCTAATTTTTTAGTTCATATTATCATTTGGACAGTTCTTTAGGTATCATGCTCACTTAAAATCTGGATAGTCATGGCCAGTGTTCTATCCCAGAACATACGTTCAAGGTGGTTCTTCATGAGTTATTATCTGGGTTGAACATCCTGGAAGTATGCCCCCAAAAGCAGGGCGATGGTCTCTACTGGGCAGCCTCCCGGTGCTGCTTTTCAAACTGTTGTCAGTGATTTCACAGGCCCTTCCCTCGAGGAGACTGAATGAATGCCTGTGTTGGGCACAGTGGGAAAGCTTAGGGACAATAAAAGTTAAGTGATGACTGGGATAATTGTACTTTTCTCTGTTTCATTGTATATACGTTTCCTATCTTTTTACTTGAGTACATTTTTACCTGCCTGTGGTATCTCTCTGTTAACTGTCAGTTCTTTTTAGTGTTCTAAACACAAGAACCTGAGTAATTAGAAGCAAAATGCTTATCAAAAGTAGACAACATGATAAAATATAATTTTGGAAAAACACCCCTTTCTGTTTTATAGTAAAGATGTCCTTTTACTTCATGGGAAATTATTGTTTTATTACCTAGAAAAATACTTTTTTGTTACTATTATGTTGCTGTATCACTATAAGGAGATAATTGTGATTTTACTTCAGTTTGTAATTCATTCCAGAGTTTCTGGCTACTATTGCCTTCCCCCTTGCAGGTTCTGATTACTATATGCATTTCCTAGTTTCTGATTTATAGGTAGAAAATGAGGTCTTCAAATACTTTATAGCTCAGTCTTTCTACAAGGTTCTTCCTTGGGGCTTTGCTTGGGGTCTGAAAATTGTAGGAATATAGGGAGATAGCCAGATTATCTGAATAGGGAATGTACGTTTCAGTGGGATTTGGAGCAAATGTATGGACCTGTAAAGAGAATGCACATATTTTGACAGCTGTGTCAGGATTCTTTTCTGGAATTTATAGAAGTAGGGTGGAGAAAGGGATGAGAGCTAAATGGACGAATGCTGAGGGTTTGCATGATTTAATGTGAGTGTTCTGTGTATAGAACCTCTTCATACAGCAATCCTCTATGGATAGGGATAATTATTTCCATATTATTGGGCCAGGCCTTAGAACTAACAGGAAGTGGAGCTAGAGGTGGAACACAAGTCTTTCTGAGGCCAAAGCCTATTCTGCATCAACACTGTGTCCTTAGGTAGATAATATCTATGATGTTAGATACTTGCTTCATATAACATTAGGCTGCTTGCTGCATAAATTAGAAAGCCTTAACAGTCTGGAATTTTTATTGGGCAAAATGTAGGCAAAGAGAAGATGCCTGCTTTACAACTTTTTTAGGAAACCTAAAATATTTGAGAGGATTTTTCTTTATGATAACGTTTGTTACATGGCCTATGTTTTTAAAATATTTAAGGAATGAGTAACTATTTCATTCATTTTAATCCTTATGACTATATCTTGACATTGATAAAGATCAAGGAAACAAACAGTACAACTTTTTAGAGAAGATTTACGTTTCTTACTCCTTTTAAGTTTATAAAACATTTTCCTTACTGTTCAGAAACTGATTAGTACTCTAAGCTAGTTGTCAGTGTGTGGTTTCATTAAAAATTTTATTTTGGGAAAGAGGTTTCTATTAAGCTAATTTGAATGACCAATCTTGTTGTACCTTGACTTGTAATAATGAAAGAAGAGGTACAGAGAGCTGTTTTATTTGAATAATAGACTTGCCAATTAGCCATCAAGTGCTTCCATCTGTGAAATTGTTGATCAGATGGGTTAGCTGGGATGTTTCCAGACTAGGGCATCATAAATGGCACTTGAAAACTGTCACTTTGATGATGAGGTTTCAAGTATTACACTGCTTGATGCTGTGGAACCTTTTTTTCCCTTTGCAGTACCATGTTTTTTTAGAACATACTGATCCCACTTATGAATTCTGTGGCATCAAGAGAACTTGGGAGACCTGCCACTGATGTAAAGTTCTGCTTAATCTGCTGCTCTGGCCTGTGCTGAGATTAAACCAGAGTATTAACAGCTTCTTTCATGGCCTTCACAGTAATGTTGGTTGGTGATCTGACTGGCACAGGCAGGCGGTGCTCATTGCCTGTGGGCCATGGAACTGGCACATGTTGACAAGTTTCTTTGCACTTTTCCATTAATACAAACTCATTTTCAGATCTTTACTCCCCTAAGTAAATGTATAGTAGTCTAAGGCCACATTAAGTGTTTCTATGTGGTAATCATATGAAGTGAATTTAACATCTGTCCTATATATTTTTAAAGAATTTAACTTACATATTGATAATTCTTATATTTAAAAATTTAATAATAACTTAGAAATATAAATTTCTGAAAATAATTGTCATGTATCCTTCTTTACAATGCTGTGTCTTCCTTGCTTGGTCTTAGGTTTTATAGGATGTTTTCGTTAGTAAGTTGACTTCCTTGAGTGCTTGTGGATATGATTAGCTGTTGGAGTCCCTAAATGATTTTCCTGTCTCGTAGGACTGTGTCTTGCTTTTCTTTCCCTGTAAACCCAGATTCCTGAAATTTGGGCAGACTTCCTGGTCACCAGTCTGTGTGAGGACAAATTTATGCCCTTTTCCCTTTGTGGACACCAGCTTGCCCTTCTGTTTACCCTGGCACAGATCTCTGACCTGCCTAAACTCATTGTGAAAGGCAGTATGTTTTGGGCAATGATGAAAGGCATGCTCTGGACCGAGGCTAGATCCAGCAATGGCTGAGCTCTATGGAAGAGGAAGAGAATAAGTACCCCCATGGCGGATTCATGTTGATGTATGGCAAAACCAGTACAATATTGTAAAGTAATTAGCCTTCAGTTAAAATAAATTTATATTAAAAATAAATAAATAAAAATTGCCAAGTTTAAAAAAAAAAAAAAGAATGCTGTGTCAGTGTGCAGGAAAGTAGATGGTTTGGGATCTTGTTCCTATTTATTTTTCTTCCAGGGTAGATTTTCATATATTTGAATCATCCCCAGGTCCTTCAGCTTCCCTGAGTTGATCCTCTGTCTCCTGATGAGAGAAAAGTATCAATTCTAATGTTTGGTTGTTTGTTACTTGGGAGTATCTGACCACTGTGCCTTTTTGTTCTCAAAGGTTTGACTGTTCCCTCTCCTAGGCAAAAATGTCCAGTAGTAAGTCAATGACATTGATCAGGCAACAGGTTTCTGTTTTACAGGTGAGGAAATTGAGGCATGTAACAATTCAGTTGTTCAGTGTGCTGTGTCATTTGAAGAAATTCGACATTTGGGGGGAAAAGTGACTTCAAAGTAGAACCGAGACTGTCGCTGTTAAGTGCTCTTCTATAGAGCTTTAAACAGAAGTGTAAGAAGAGAAGAGATGTGACAGTATTACCGGTGCCTTTCTTCCCCAAAGACTAGAACTTTCTCCTGTGCCCTTTGACCATAGTTACTCTTTCATACCTTGTAAGCATTTTTTTCCCTGATGTTTTTTTCTGTCCCTGTTCCTTAATTCCTCAGAAATAGCAGCTCTGTAATTTTTTGCATGGCGTCTCAAATAGTATTGTGAATAGAAGAACAGTTCGTACAGTTAGGGTAGTGGGCAGGAGCATTTCTAGGCAGTCCAGGAGAGAGGGTTTCTGTCCCTTAGGCTCCAGCTGTTATGCCTTAAAACTTCTGAGCCTTTTATGCTTCTGAGTAGCATAAATCATGCTACTTGTTTGGTTCTTTTGAGAACCAAACAAGGTATTTTAGGAAAGCTAAATCATTGTTTTAAAATAGGTGATATTTGACATGTTACAGAGTTAACAAGTTAACTATGCGTATGTGAAATGTGTCCATGCCTTTTCTGTCCCTTCCCTAGGAACTGTTACTAATTTATTTCTGTTCTTCCAAAAATATTCTATATCAGTGAGGTCCAATAGAACATTCCTTGAGCACAGAAATGTGTTATATCTAGCTGCCTAGTATGGTAGCCATGAGCCGTGTGGCTATTAAGCCCTTTAAGTATGAGTGGTATGACTGAAGAAGTAAATTTTAAATTTGATTTTAAATAGTTTAAAGTTTAAGTACCTGCATATGGCCAATGGCTACTGTATTAAACAGTGTTGTATATATATTTGGGTTGGCCAAAAACTTCATTTTTTTTTTCCTATAAGATGGCTCTAGTAGCGCTTAGTTGTCTTCAATTTCATTTGAAACAATTTTGTTAGATTGTATTGTAACAGCTGTCATATCAGCCTGCGTTTAAAGAAAAGCTTATCAAAATGGGTGAATTTTTGTGTAGCCATTTTAATATTGAAGATTGAAGAAAAAGCAACATTTTAGGCATCTTATGTCTTATTATTTCAAGAAAGGTAAAAAATGTAGCTGAAATGCAAAGAAAACAAAGATCTGTGCAGTGTTTGGAGAAGGTGCTATGACTGATTGAAGGTGTCAAAAATCGTTTGTGAAGTTTTGAGCTGGAGATGTCTTGTTGGACGATGCTCCACGGTCAGGTTGACCAGTTGAGATTGATAGTGATCAGACTGAGGCTTTAATTGAGAATAATTAATGTTATACCATGCAGGAGAGAGTCAGCATACTTAAAATATACAAATCAAGTGTCGAAAATAATTTATACTAGCTTGGTTATGTTAATCGCTTTGATGTTTGGGTTCCATGTAAGTTAAGTGAAAAAAACCTTCTTGACATGTGATTCTCCACTTAAATGTAATGAAAATGTTCGTTTTTAAAACAAATTGTGATGGATGATGAAAAGTGGCTACTGTACAATAATGTGAAGCAGAAGAGATAGTAGAGCAAGCTAGATGAACTACCAACCACACCAAAGGCCAGTCTTCATCCAAGAACGTGATGTTGTGTAAATGGAAAGATTGTAAGGAGTCCTCTATTAGGAACTCCTTCTGGAAAACCAAATGATCCAACAAGTACTGCTACCAGTTAGGCCAAATGAAAGCAGCACTCAACAAAAAGTGTTAGTCAGAAGAAAATGCATTCTTCCATCAGGATAACACAGACCTCTTATTTCTTTGATGGCTAGGCATAAAGTGCTGGGGAGTTCTGATTGACCCACTATATTCACCAGACATTGTACCTTCAGATTTCCGTTCTTTACAAAATTCTCTTAATGGAAAAACTTCAGGTCCTTGGAAGACTGTAAAGGCACCTGGAACAGTTCTTTGCTCAAAAAGACAAAAAGTCTTGGGAAGATAAAATTATGAAATTGTCTGAAAAATGGCAAAAGGTAGTGAAACAAAGCAGTGTTCAGCATGATGAAATGAAAATTTGTCTTTTACTTAAAAACCAAAGGAGATTTTTGGCCAACCTCGTACTTAATAGTACATTCTGGAGATTGGCTCCTTGTGTATATTGATATATACGTATATAGGTGGCTCCTTTTCTTTAAATGGTTGTTTGCTATTCCATTTTATGTCTGAACCATGATATATACTTTGTTTTCTGTCTTAATGTTTTCACAAGGATATTTACTACATCATTGGCAGCTTTGAATTTAGGCTTCACCACTTACCTTGATCACCTTGGACACATTGATTGACTTTGAGCCTCGGCTTCCTCATTTTTACATGGCAGGCACTGTAGTATCCACTACTGTGGATCGTAGGATTATGTGATTATTAGAAGTAATTTATGTAAAAGATTCAAGAATGGTATTAGGAGCTCAAATTAGGTGTAGTAGATAATAGCCTTACTGTTACTTACTGTTTTAATAATGAAACCGTAACAACTCCAGAGGCTGATGTTTAATGTTAAATTGTGGCAGAACATTCAGAAGGCTTTGCTTAGCTCATTTCAGGTTTGTAAGTACAGACAATCTCTACCTTTTATTCCCTTCTGTGAATTGTACATAGCCATCTGTGGATTACTTTTCATATGCTAATTTAGAACTTTTGTATATCAGCTGGCAAAATTGTACATTTCAAGCTCTTAACATGGTGCCTTGCCTGTCAGCCAATGGTTAAATTTAAGCAAGATCACAGTCTTAATACAACATTGCCTGTGCTTGAATATTTTATAATATATTTGAATATTGGTGGAAAACAGGAAAATAAAAATGCTGATACTATTTAGAAGCAGCCCTAAAATTACATGGATTAGGAAGCATAATTATGAGTTTAGGTATAATTTTTTTCTTTAGTATTTTCAGTGATATTGCTTATAAATGAAATCTTTTGAAGTATATTGAAAAAGTAAACTTTTTTGCAGTATGAGTTCTTGATCACAGATGATTTTTACGTTCTTAATACACTGGCAGCTATTACACTGGCAACTATTGATAAGTGTGTTTTAAGTTTTTCTTGACTTCACTTTTCATAAAATTTAAGATCTGTTGTAACACTTTGCACTGTCATAAGGATTGTTTTCTTATTCAAAGTTCTTTACAGAAAAGTTAGATTAATTTTTTAAAGTTAATAATCAAAATGTTAACAGGTATACAGATTAAGAACCAATTTCAGGCATGTTCTTTGTCTGTATACTATGAAGGATATGTGCTGGGGTTTTTTTGTTACTGTGTTTAATCTAAATGGCATGTGTGTGAGTGAAACTCAGTTAAAGGAAAAACAAAGTATTAGCCTTGTTAGATCTAAATTTAGTTAGCTTTAGTATTAACATTTATTTCTAAAGCATATACACATATAGTATTAAAATTAGAATTGCTATTTTTTGATAGACACTGGTAATTTAAATATTATAAATTTATCATTAAAACTAGTAGGTGGAATGGTAGCAGCTGTGTGCCAGGTACTGCATATATGCAGTACATGTTTATGCCATTTAATCCTCATAGTAACCAGGACTGTGGGTATGATTTGCCCCATCTCACAAGGGAAAGTGAACCTGAGTTTTAAACTGTGCAGTGAGGCATAAACCTCATATTTCGTTTTCTAATTCCAAAATAGTTTGGGAGGGTGTTCATCAGATTGTTCATAAGCATTATCATCTTCCTTATTTACTGACTTTATAGGAATTCCGCAGTGCAAATGGTTATTTTTTGTTCATGGTGAAGGTCTCAGGACTGCCTCAGCATATGATTTTGAGCAGCAAGTAATAATATTTTTAGTATTTGTACCATTGAAATGATACACTGAATCAAAGGGATTGAACTGTGGGCCAAGAGATTTGGTTCTGAATATTCCTGACATGTAGATTGCACAGTTATTTAAAGTATCTATATTTATTTTCCTGTGTATCTGTTCCTATCTGTATGTTCTATAGAAGTGTGATCATATCTCTGACTGCTTCATTGATTTAAGGATCAATTAAAAATAAAACAATGAGAGGATTTTAAAATGTTTTGTAAAGTCATACAGCACTCAGCAAATACTTTAAAATATTGGCTAACTCCAAGCACATAACATTGTGGTGAGTTGTCAAGCCTTGATGAAGCATCCCTAAACCAGATTTGTCTCCTTACACCATAATTTCACTTAACTTTTGGAGCTGCCTTTGGAACTGCAAATTATGAGATAGGAGATTTAGAAACTGCAGAGAGAAAGTGGGGGAAGGTAGGTGTGTGTGTGTGTGTGTGTGTGTGTGTGTGTGCGCGCGCGCAAGTAAACACAGGTGCTATAATTCAGTTACACTGTAGATATAAGCAGAAATTGATATGTTTTTCTGAAAGAAAAGCTCCTCTTAGAAAGTTTTAATTGGCATCTCTGAATGACTGCTATTTTTTGACATGATGCCTGAATTTGCTGAATAGCTGTAACATCTTATTATCTACCCTGTTTATAGATCTTTTTTCAGTTTTATGCTTACAAAAGAGTTTTATTTTGTAGTCATATATTTAAGAATGATTGTAAGAGAAGGTACTAAGAAGGGTGAATTATAAAAAGTTAAAGTATTTATAAGCCTTTTATTTTTGTTTTATTTACTAAGATATAATTAGCATACATGAAACAGTACATACTTAAAGTATATAATTTGATAAGTTTTGAGATGTATACATACACTTATGAAACCGTCATTACAATCATGATGGTGAACATCCACCAACCCCCCCACACTCAAATTTATTTAGACATTTTGTAATCCCTCTCCTTTTACTCTTCCTCAGGCAACCATTCATTATACATTAGATTTAATTTTCTAGACTGTTAAGAAAGTGGAATTATAGAGTAGATACTCTTTTTCGTCTGGTTTTCATTACCATAAGTATTCTGAGATTCTTCTCTGAGTGGTTATCAGTAGCTTGTTCTCCTTTATTACTAAGTAGTAGTATTTCATTGGCTAGACATACCACACTTTATCTATTCACCTGTTCATAAGTATTCTAGTGTTTTCTGATTTGGGGCTGTTACAGATAAAACTGCTGTGAACATTGTATCAGTCAGTCAGTTCAGTTCAGTCGCTCAGTCGTGTCCGACTCTTTGCGACCCCATGAGTCGCAGCACGCCAGGCCTCCCTGTCCATCACCAACTCCCGGAGTGCACTCAGACTCATGTCCATTGAGTCGGTGATGCCATCCAGCCATCTCATCCTCTGTTGTCCCCTATTCCTGCCCCCAGTCTCTCCCAGCATCAGAGTCTTTTCCAGTGAGTCAACTCTTCGCATGAGGTGGCCAAAGTACTGGAGTTTCAGCTTCAGCACCAGTCCTTCCAAAGAATACCCAGGACTGAGCTCCTTTAGAATGGACTGGTTGGATCTCCTTGCAGTCCAAGGGACTCTTAGGAGTCATCTCCAGCACCACAGTTCAAAAGCATCAATTCTTCATGCTCAGCTTTCTTCACAGTCCAACTCTCACATCCATACGTGACCACAGGAAAAACCATAACCTTGACTGGACGGACTTTTGTTGGCAAAGTAATGTCTCTGCTTTTGAATATGCTATCTAGGTTGGTCATAACTTTCCTTCCAAGGAGTGTCTTTTAATTTCATGGCTGCAGTCACCGTCTGCAGTGATTTTGGAGCCCCCAAAAATAAAGTCTGACACTGTTTCCACTCTTTCACCATCTATTTTCCATGAAATGATGGGACCAGATGCCATGATCTTAGTTTTCTGAATGTTGAGCTTTAAGCCAACTTTTCCTCTCTCCTCTTTCACTTTCATCAAGAAGCTTTTTAGTTCCTCTTCACTTTCTGCCATAAGGGTGGGTTCATCTGCATATCTGAGGTTATTGATATTTCTCCCAGCGATCTTGATTCCACCTTGTGCTTCTTCCAGCCCAGCGTTTCTCATGATGTACTCTGCATAGAAGTTAAATAAGCCGGGTGACAATATACAGCCTTGACGTACTCCTTTTCCTATATGGAACCAGTCTGTTGTTCCATGTCCAGTTCTAACTGTTGTTTTCTGACCTGCATATAGGTTTCTCAAGAGGCAGGTCAGGTGGTCTGGTATTCCCATCTCTTTCAGCATTTTCCGCAGTGTACATGTTTCATTTCTGTTGGATAAATACCTAGATGTGGAATGGCTGGATCATATGGTGAGTGTGTGTTTAACTTACTGAAAACTGCCAAACTTTTCAAAAATGATTTACTGTTTTCCATTCCCGTTAAAGTGTGAGAATTCCAGTCCCTTCTCATCCTTGCAAACATTTGGTATGTGTTATGGTTAATCTTTTTCATTTTAACCATTCCAAAAGGTGATAGCATCCCATTATACTTGTAGTTTGCGTTTTCTTAATGATTAATCATATTGAACATTTTTTCATGTGCTAATTTGCCATTTATATATCTTTTTTAGTGAGATCTTTATTCAGGTTTGCTGCCCAGTTTTTACTGGGCTATTATATTAATGAAATTTGTGAGTTCTTTATATATTCCTTTATAAGTCCTTTATAAAATATGTGATTTGCAGATATTTTCTCACAATCTTTGGCTTATTTTTTTACTCTGTTAGTGTTTTTCAAAGAGCAGAGTTCTTAACTTTGGAGTCTATAAAAATTTTCTGTTATAAATCGTACTTCAGTGTGATATCTAAGACATTTATGCCACTTTAAGGTCACAAAGATATCCTCTTTTCTTCAAGAAGTTTTATAGTTTAATGTTTTACATTTAGCTCTGTGATCCAGTTCAAATTAATTTTTGTATATGATGCAAGATATGGATCATGTTCAGTTTTTTAAAACAACTTTGCATGTGAATATCCAATTGTTGTAGCATCAATTGTTGATTATTTTTTCTCTACCTTTGCATTGTACTGTTATTGGAAATCAGTTCTCCCTATATGTGTAGTCCTATATCTGGAATCTCCATTCCGTTCCATTATATTTATCTTTTTAAGCCAGTACTGCACAGTGTTAAATACTGGAACTCTATAACACATGTTGAAATCAGGTTGTATTAGTCCTCCAGGTTTGTTTTTTAACAGCCATTGTTAAATGTTGTTATTGGCCATTTTAGGGCCCATTATATCTTCACATACGCTTAAAAATTAAGTACGTCAGTTTCAATAAATAAAAATATACCGGGGTTTCAACTGATTGTGTATCAGATCTATACATCAGTTCGGGGAGTACTGACGTCTTACCCATATTGAGTCTTCCAACCATGAACACAGGTTATCTCTCTATTTATTTAGATCTTCTTTAATTTTTCTCAGTAATTTTTTGTAGATTTCAGTGTACAGAATTTTTATATCTTGTCATGTTTATGTCCAAGTATTTCATATCTTTGATAATACTATAAACAGCATTTTTATTTCTTTGATTTTCTTGTCTATAAAAAAGGCAGTTTTACTTTTTCCTTTCCAATCTGGATGCCTTTTATTTCTTTCCTTATTGGACTGACTATAAATGTCAGTAAAATGTTGAATAGAAGTGGTAAAAGTAGACATTCGTGTCTTGTTCCTGATCTTAGGGGGAAAGCATTCATTATTTCACCATCAAGTGTGCTATTAGCTGTACATTTTAAATAGATGTTCTTTATCAGATTACAGAAGTTCTCTACTTACTATTTTTACTTTCTACTGAGTTTTCATCAGGAATGGATGTTGGATGTTTTTAAAATTCATATTCTGCATTTTTTGAGATCATCATATTGACTTGATTGATATATATATGATTTTTTTTAAAACTCTTGCAGTGTTCTGTGATCTGAAACTGTTTGATAGCATCCCAACTTTCTTTTGATTGCTATTAATGTGGTATATCTTTTCCTATCTTTTTCCTGTTAATATATTCAGGTCTTTATTCAACCTACTTGAAGTACCTTTCTTGTAAGCAGTATATAGGTAGGTCTTGTTTGTTTTTAATCCACTCTGATAATCTTGGCTTTTTAAATTGAGATTTTAAGATTATCTGCATTTAATGCAATTATTTATATAATTAAGTTTCAGTCTGTTGCTGTTCAGTCCCTGAGTTGTGTCTGACTCTTCGCAACCCCATGGACTGCAGCACGCCAGGCTTCCCTGTCCTTCACTTTTTCCTAGAGTTTGCTCAAACTCATGTCCATTGAGTCGGTGATGCCATCCAACAATCTCATCCTGTGTTGCCCTCTTTTCCTCCTGCCTTCAGTCTTTCCTAGCCTCAGGGTCTTTTCCAGTGAATCGGCTCTTCGTATCAGGTGGCCAAAGTATTGGAGCCTCAACTTCAGCATCAATCCTTCCAATGAGTATTCAGGGTTGATTTCCTTTAGGATTGACTGGCTTGATCGATTGCAGTCCAAGGGACTCTCAAGAGTCTTCTCCAACACCACAGTTCAAAAGCATCAGTTCTTTGGCTCTCAGCCTTCTTTACGATCCAACTCTCACATCTGTACAATGACTACTGCAAAATCCATAACTTTGACTATATGGACTTTGTCAGCACAGTGATGTGACTGCTTTTTAATATGTTTTCTAGTTTTGTCATAGCTTTTTTTCCAAGGAGCAAGTGTCTTTTAATTCATGGCTGCAGTAACCGTCCACAGTGATTTTGGAGCCCAAGAAAATAAAGTTTCAGTCTATTATATTACTATTCTCATAGTATTTTTCTCATTTGTTCTTTTGTTGTTTTTTCTGCCTCCCTCAGGTCATATTATATTACCTCACTTAGAGCAAATGAATGTTAAAATAATATATTTTGTATCTTATGGTTGCTTGTTGGGCTTCCCAGGTGGCTCAGTGGTAAAGAATCTGCATGCCAGTTCAGGAGACTCAGGTTTGATCCTTGGATCAGGGAGATCCCCTGGAGTAGGAAATGGCAACCCACTGTACTGTTCTTGCCTGGAAAATTCCATGGACAGAGGAGGTTGGTAGGCTTCAGTCCTTGTGGTGGCAAAGAGTTGGATGCAACTTACTGACTGAGCATGCATTGGTACATTGCTGTTATAATTTTTAGTATTACTTGTTATAAAGTCTGTAGTTTATTTTTATTATTTTAGATTGAGTAGTCTTTTACTGTACTAAAATATTTGTTAACAAAATTTGCCAATTTAATGATTCTTTAGTGTACAGTTCAGACGTTAGGCACATTCACACTGTTGTGCACTTAACACCCCCATTCTACTCCAGAACTTTTTCATCTTCCCATGCAGAAACATACAGAAAAAGAGGGCTTCCCTGGTGACTCAGACAGTGAAGAATCTGCCTGCAATGTGGGATCTCTGGACCAGGAAGATCCCCTGGAGCAGGAAATGGCAACCCACTCCAGTATTTTTGCTTGGAGAATTCCATGGGCAGACAGTACAGTCCACGGGGTTACAAAGAGTTGGACACGACTGAGCAACTAACACACACACATACATACAGAAACTCTGTATCTCTTACTAAGCAATAATTCATCATTCCCTTCTCTTCCAACCCCTGACAACCACCATTTTACTTTCTGTTTCTACTCTCGGTGCCTCATATAAGTGGAATCAGACAAAGGTCCATCTTGTCGAGGCTATGGTTTTTCCAGTGGTCATGTATGGATGTGAGAGTTGGACCATAAAGAAAGCTGAGCGCTGAAGAATTGATGCTTTTGAACTGTGGTGTTGGAGAAGACTCTTGAGAGTCCCTTGGACTGCAAGGAGATCCAACCTGTCCATCCTAAAGGAAATCAGTCTTGGGTGTTCATTGGAAGGTCTGATGTTGAAGCTGAAACTCCAGTACTTTGGCCACCTCATGCGAAGAGCTGACTCATTGAAAAAGACCCTGATGCTGGGAAAGATTGAGGACAGGAGGAGACGGGGATGACAGAGGATAAGATGGTTGGATGGCATCATTGACTCAATGGACATGAGTTTGGGTGGGTTCTAGGAGTTGGTGATGGACAGGGAGGCCTGGCGTGCTGTAGTTCATGGGGTCACAAAGAGTCAGACACGACTGAGTGACTGAACTGAACTGAACTGATATAGTATTTGCCCTTTTGTGACTGGCTTGTTTTGTTTAGCCTAATATCTTCAGGGTTCATCCATGTTGTACCATGTGTCAGAATTTCCTTCCTTTTTAAGGCTGAATAATATTCCGTGTATGATATACCATGTTTTGTTTATTCATCTGCTGTTGGATGTTTGGGTTGTTTAAACCTTTTGACTATTGTGAATAATGCTGCTGTGAACATTGGTATACAAATACCTGTTCTAATCAATGAGTTTAATTCTTTTGGGTATATACCCAGAAGTGGTGTTGCTGGATTAGTTAATTAATTAATTCTGTTTTTAAGTGTTTGAGGAACTGCTGTAGTATTTTTCACAGCAGTGTATTGTCTTTTAAAGAGATTTAAATAAGAAGAAAAAAATCATATGTTTACATATGTCCTTATAGTTTTCTGTGTTCTGTCTTTTGTGTGGATGTATATTTTATCTGGTATTTTCTGTTTGCCTGAAGGACTTAATATGTTTTGTAATGCAGGTCTGCTGCCCACTAACAAAAAAAAAAAAAAAAGGACTGTTTTTCTTTTAATATTGAGCTGTTAAAGTTCTTTACATATTGTGGACAGAAGCCTCCTTATATGATTTGCAAATATTTTCTTCCAGTCTATAGGTTCTCTTTTCACTTTTAAAAATTTAATTTCTTTATTTTAATTGGGGGCTAATTACTTTACCATATTGTGGTGGCTTTTGGCATACACTGACGTGGAGCAGTCACAGGTGCACATGTGTCCCCCCATCCTGAAGCCACCTCCCTCCGCACCCCATCCCTCTGGGTTGTCCCAGAGCACTGGCTTTCAGTGCTCCGCTTCATGCATTGAACTTGCACTGGCCACCTATTTCACATATGGGAATATGCATGTTTCAGTGCTATTCTCGCAAATCATCCCAGCCTCGCCTTGTCCCACAGAGTCCAAAAGTCTGTTCTTTACATCTGTGTCTCTTCTGCTGTCTCACGTATAGGGTTATTGTTACCATCTTTCTAAATTCCATATATATGTGTTAGTATACCCTATTGGTGTTTCTCTTACTTCACTCTGTATAATAGGCTCCAGTTTCATCCATCTCATTAGAATTGACTCAAATGCATTCTTTTTTATACCTGAGTAATATTCCATTTTGTGTATGTACCACAACTTATTTACCCATTCATCTGTCAATGGATATCTAGGTTGCTTCCATGTCCTAGCTATTGTAAACAGTGCTTCAATGAATATTGGGGTACATATGTGTCTTTCAGTTCTGGTTTCCTTGGTGGTATGCCCAGCAGTGGGATTGCTGGGTCATATGGCAGTTCTGTTTCTAGTTTTTAAAGGAATCTCTACACTGTTCTCCATAGTGACTGTACTAGTTTGCATTCCCACCAACAATGTAAGAGGGTTCCCTTTTCTCTGCACCCTCTCCAGCATTTATTGTTTGTAGACTTTGATGGCAGCCATTCTGACCGGCATGAGATGATACTTCTTTGTGGTTTTGATTTGCATTTCTCTGATAATGAGTGATGTTGAGCATCTCTTCATGTGTCTGTTAACCATCTGTATGTCTTTGGAGAAATGCCTGTTTAGTTCTTTGGCCCGCTTTTTGATTAGGTCGTTTATTTTTCTGGTATCGAGTGGCATGATCTGCTTGTATATTTTGGAGATTAATTGTCAGTTGTTTCATTTGCTATTATTTTCTCCGATTCTTATGGCTACCTTTCACCTTGCTTATAGTTTCCTTCATTGTGCAAAAGCTTTTAAATCTAATTGGGTCCCATTTGTTTATTTTTGTTTTTTATTTCCATTACTCTGGAAGGTGGGTCCTAGAGGATCTTATAGTGATTTATGTCAGAGAGAGTTCTGCCTATGTTTTCCTATAAGAGTTTTACAGTTTCTGGTCTTTTCACTTTCTTGATGATGATCAGTCTTCTTTTATGACCTGTGCTTTTTTTTTTCCCCCCTTTGGCTGCACTGTGTGGTATGCGAGATCTTAGTTCTCAGACCAGGGATCTAACCTGTGACCCTTAGAGTGGAAGCCAGGCAAGTCCTGTGACTTGTGCTTTGATGTTGTATTGAAAAATCAGTGTTTAGCCAGAGTTCATGAAGATTTACTCCTCTGTTTTCTTCCAAGAGCTTTATGATTTTAACTCTTACGTTTAGTTCTGTGATCCACTTTGTGCGTGATGTGAGGTGGGGATCTTGCTTTTTCATGTAGATGTCTAGTTGTCTCAACACCATCTTTTGAAAAGACTTTCCCTGTTGAGTTGTCTTGGCTCCTTTATCAAAGATTTATTGATCATAAATGTTAGAATTTATTTCTGAACTTTCAAATCTATTTCATTGTCTCTGTATCTCTCCCTATTCTGCAATACTTTATAGATTTTTCTTATCGCTTGTTTTTAGTTGTGATGGGTAGTGATGTAGGTTTCTTCATATTTCTTGTGCTTAATGTTTTGCTGAGCTTCCCGTATCTGTAGGTTTATTATTTTCACCAAGTTTCAACAAAGTTTGAAATTTTTAAAAAATATTTTCTCTGTTCTACCATCTTTCCCACCCTTTCAAGAATCATAGTGACGTGTATATTTTTGTTTTTGTAGTAGTCCCATTGTTTTTGATGGCTCTGTTAATTTTATTTCCAATTCTTTGGTTTCATTTTCTATTGCTGTGTCTTCAAATTCACTCATTTTTTACCCCCTGTGCAATGTCTGATCTTCCATTAATCCTATCCAATATATTTTTCATCTTACAGCTTTTTTTTTTTCACTTTTTGACCATCTGTGGACACCCTAAAAATAAAGCTCCCCAAGTGTCTCTAGATTCACTGCATACTTTATCCTGTTGCCACTGATGAATTGTGGCATTCATTAGAAGAAGTTTGATTTGGGTCGTTTTTAGGTCTTTCATGTCTCTACTTAACTTTTTGACAGTTATAATAAGATTAATTTTATTCTAGATTGGTTTTAATTAAATTGATTTATCTCCTAATTGTGCATGCCTGGTAATTTTTTTAACTAGGGCCTGAACTTGTGAGTTTTGCCTTGTATGTTGGCTGGTTTTTATTCTTATGAAATATTCTTGATATTTGTTATGGGATGCAGTTAAATTATTTGGAAGCTGTTTGATTCTTTCTAGTTTTGCTTTTATAACTTGTTAGGTGAGACTGGAGCAGTGCTTAGTCCTAGACTCGTGTTTTTCCACTATTGAGGCAGGACCTTTCTGTCTAATCAATGCCTTGTGCATTCTGATGTTTTTCTGTTTGGCTGACGGGAATGAGCGTTATCACCAGTGCTGTGTGAGAGGTAGGTCCTCCTCTCTCTGATCTTTTTGCTCTTCTTTCCCCGCCCTCATGCGGTGTCCTCGTACACTTGAACTGATCAGTACTCAGTTGATTATTCAAGGAGGAGCCTCAGAAGATCCCAAGGTTTTTTTCTCTTTGTGGCTATTTTCTCTCTGGTACCCTTTGACGATAACTCTTGCTGCTTTGGTCTCCCAGTAACCTCAGCTCTTAACATCTCAGTTCAGCGATTTCAGTAGACTACCTGGTTTCCTTCCCCCTGCACTGCAGCTTGGAAACTCTCAAAGCAACAACCTAGGGTAGTAGCAGGGTTTACTTCCTTTGTTTTCCAAGTTCTCAGAGCTCACCGTCTTTTGTTGCCTCATCAACAATATCTTACAAGCTTTTCTTTTATATACTTTTGTCTATTTTTTATTTCTTTCTGTTAGGAATGTAAATATAGTCCTTTATTACTCTCTCTTGAACGTAAGCAGATGCCTCTTTTATTTACTTTTTAATAAGAAAAATGTTGTGGGACTGGAGATTCTGGAGGGGGTTCTCCTTTCTACTGGAACTTTAAAGAGATCAGTATTAGAATTGTACTTAGATTTTAAGAAAATATTCTGACAGTGAATAATAATTGAAATCAAATTAACAGAAAGTGCTATTCTTTCTTAGCTTTCAGAGGTACTAAATAAACAAGGTTATTGCTTTTTGAACACATAAAATTAAATGTGTAGGGCAGAATTTCTTAAATATGATAGCATGAATACTAGAGGGACAGTGATAAATTTACATTGAAACTTAAAATTTTTTCCCTTTATGATATGATAAAATAAGTAGATAATATTAAGTAGTTAATATTTGTGGAACACTTATATGTGCCAGGCACTGTTCTAAGTATTTTAAATATATTAACTCATTCAGTCTTTTCAGCGATTATATGAAGTTGGGTTATTGTTACAATCTTCATTTTTTTTTTTCAGATAAAACTGAGGCATGAAGAAATGTAAAAAGCAAAGTGGTGAGCCACAGATTGGGAAAGATATATATATCTAACGTATAATGGACAAAACACTAGTCATGAATATATGTATTTTGTTTCTATAAATCAGTAAGAAAATGATATTTTTAAATGGGCAAAAGATAGGAATATTAGAAGAAAGAACACAAATGGTTTATAAACCATTTGTATAAGCTAGTAGTAGTGTACAGCCGTCTTGTGCATTTTGGTAAAGTCTAGTAATGGTAAAGATTTGCTTACCCTGCATCTTGAGAGATCTTTTCCTAATTATAGTCCCCAGGGAAAGTGTCCCATGTGGATGCAGGGACATTCGTAACAGCATTGTTTGTAACCCCTTGGTACTCCTTTCTTAAAGGTCTGGGTCATAAATATTTTAACTTGTGGACCAAATGGTTTCTGTTGCAACCACTCAGTTTCATCCTGCCATTGTAGTGTTAAAGCAGCCATACATAATACAAAATGAATGTGCCTGGCTATATTCCAACAAAACTTCATTTTCAAAAACAGTCAGCTGGCTCTTCCACAGGCCCCAGTTTGCTGATCTGTAGTTTATAATATCAAAAAAATTGAAAACAACCTAATTGTCCATCAGGAGGAAAATACATAACTTTGCTTAACAGTGGGGCTTTTGTAAAGTCAGTGATCTTCACATATCTGCATGATTAATCCATATTAACATACTAGAGGAAAAGGCAAGTAGAGGAATAAATATGTTCTAAGTTTTAATATATAATTTTAAAACATGCAAATACTATAATATTGTATATTATCTGTATCTGCTTACATAGTGAAAGTATGAGGAAATGCATGATAATCACCAAAAATTAGAATAGTGGCTACAACAGAGGTTAAGGAGAGGGTGCCGTCAGTCAGGAGGATGATGCAGAAGCTTCAGCCTAACTTTCAGTGATGTGTTATTCCATAAGCTGTTTAGTGAGTGTACTACAGTCTTCTGTGACTCCTCAATCAGTTTTAAAAGGAACTAACAGTGGTTAGAAAAAAACAGTAGTGTGCTCTGTGGATAGCTGTCACTTTGCTGTCATCCCCTCTCAGCTGCTCGCCTCACTGCCTCACTGGCCTGTCTTTTGCCTAGGGAGGCAGCTTTCTACTCTTAGGCCTAAAGCAGATTTAGTTCCCTAAATAATAGTAAGCCTTGTGTCCAGTCTGCGGCCTAATTGGTCATCTATCTCAGTTTCTTAGTCTCTTTCTAAGTATGTTTTGTTGTTCAGTTGCTAGGTCGTGTCCAGCTCTTTCGACCTCGTGACCTGCTACAAGCCAGGCTTCCCTGTCTTTCACTGTCTCTCAGAGTTTGCTCAAATTCATGTCCATTGAGTTGTTAGCTTCCTTTTCTCTAGCCTCTCATTTATTCGGCCTTGTGGATACACTTCTCCCGAGAGACGGGATCTACTCTTACTGGAGACCACACAAGCATAGGATCGCCTTTGGCATTTTCATGTCTGCTTGGCTCACAGAGGCATCAGAACGCCTTTCTTGGCATGTTTGTGGGTGAGATAGTGATCAAAAAAATGAAAACCGAAACTGCATTTATTTATAAAGAGATTGAGGAGTTATTTATTGAGCATCTTTTTGTGTGTACAGGATACTGTTTCTCTAGTGTGGAATTCTCTGTTATGATAGTAGCCTTTTCTGTTAGGTAGTCTGTCAACAACCAATAGCAGTATGCAGAGTACTGACCCAGTGCTGCACAAAGTTACAAACAAGTGAATCCCAAGCCCTTACACAGTGTTTTGCTTAATGGGGACGTCAGAACACAATGAGAAGAGTGTGTAGCAGGGAAAATCTAGTGGCTCTAAGGAGTGTGGCTCTGGGTATGCTTGGTGAGTCCAGTGTCAGCAACTGAGTCCACCAACAGGGCCATGTGCACAATGTGCTCAGAACTATATTTTCTTACCTGAAGTAAAAAGCATATTTGTCCTTTAATGAATGATTATTTTAACATTTAGAGAAAGATATTTCAATGTAGATGCTGATTTCCAATAAGAATAAAAATATGATTTGTGTATCATTAAGATATAAATTTCATGTGTGCTTTTTTTTTTTAATAAGAGGAAACTGAGTGACCATTTGGCAAGAGCACTTTATTACTTAATTGAAGACAAAGAGGTAACAGTTCATTTTGAAAAAGCTATTGGTGTGTGTAATACTATAAAGTTGCCTCTGGCTTAAGCTACACAGAACAAATGAAATGGGGGAGAGTTAGAATATGGACTTAGAACAGAAACTACTTGTTACTTGGGAATAGAGTTGTCGTAGTTCACAAAGAAAAATACTGGATGCCCAGTTAAGTTTGAATTTCAGGTAAACAGTAAATATTTTAAAATTTTAAGTATGTCCTAAATATTGCATGGGATGTACATATTAAAAAGTATTCATTTATCTAAATCCAGATTTAACTAATAGTTTATTTTGCAGCCCTACTTGAGGATGAATTTCAGTGGCTTATACTGAGAAGAAAACCAGTCCCACTGAGACTAAAATGTTAGGATGCTTAATTTTCAGTGAATAACTGATTGCTGTAATGGCTTTTGGTAGTCTTATATTGTTGCTCTTTGGCCGGGGTGTAACCTGCCATGTAGACAGACTACATACATATAGTGTTACTATAGCCGCATTGGTTTGAATTTCCACTTTGTATAGTAATATCAGGTCTCGATTAAACAAGGTAATAGGAAGGGAAGAAGATCTCAAATAATTTCTAATAAGAATAAAAACAAAATTAGTTAAAGGGGAGATATAGATGGATTTTATGTCCATGTAATGTTTATAGTTATCACCAGAGTGCTATTATGTGGGTGGTAAGAGACAGTCAGATTCTGGAGAGTTGGGATGTGGCCTGAGGTTTATTTACTTGTGTAATTGTCCTGTCTCCTACCTCCATTTTAAAGACTAGCACAGCATGGAATTGGTTCATCATATATCTAGCGCCTGTCATAGTTCCTAGCACACAGAGTTTTACAAGTCCTTTTTTTTTCCCCTCTCCTATTCACTCAGACAAGTTTTTTGAATTCCCTCTCCTCTGTATGTATGGTGCTTTTTCTTCTATATCTTTCCTTGGTCTTTTTCTTCTTTCATTAGATAAGATAAATCACATATTTGAAAAAATATAGAACAGGATATACCCAAACAGGCAAGGTTATTAGTATTCTGTGTTAACACCTCTAGAGCCTGGCTCTTATGAACTGCTTAGTGGCTCTAACAGCTGATCACAGTAGCATCCATTTAACCCTCGGCTCCTCTGATCAGTGATCCAGCTAATCACAGTCTTGAACTGTCTTCTCTTCCAGGGGTACCCATGCTTGGATATCACACAATCAACTTTTTATAAATACTTACTGAAAAAAAATTTTATTTGGAGAACTTGATATGTTAAACAGAAATAGCCCTTGGCCTCAAGATTGAGTCAGATAGAATATTTGTGCAAATTCCATAAACCAAAGAGATACTACATAGTACTTACTGTATGACAGCATTTTGTATGGAAAGCACATCATCTTCTCTATTGTCTTAACAACTGTGTCTTTTAAGCATATCAGAGAACTCCAAATTGATATGTATTCTGAAGTGCTGAACATTTTTCATAAAAGGCAAAAATGTGGATAAGAAAAGGCACTTCTTTTTAAAAATGGTCTTTGAAAAAAGTCATATCCTCAGTAAAATACCCATTGAAATGGAAGCAGTATTAACTCATGTTTGGCTGCGTAAGAATCCATTTGTTGTTCAGTTGCTGAGTTGTGTCTGACTCTGAGACCCTGTGGATTGCAGCATGCCAGGCTTCCCTGTCCTTCACTATCTCCTGGAGTTTTCTCAGACTCATGTCCATTGAGTCATTGATACCATCCAACCATTTCATCCTCTGTCTCGCCCTTCTCTTGTCCTCAGATCTTTCCCCGCATCAGTGTATTTTCCAGTGAGTTGGCTCTTCATATTAGGTGGCCAAAGTCTTGGAGCTTCGGCTTCAGCATCAGCCTTTTTCAATGAATATTCAGGGTTGATTTCCTTTAGGATTGACTGGTTTGATCTTCAGCCCATTTTATTTTTTAAAAAAGTTTTGAATGGTAATGTGCAGGATAATGGCTTTTTTGTGTTTCTGTGCCTTTAAATGTGTTATTTTCTTTCCTTGGAAGGCCTTTCCTTGCCACTCCTCTCCTTTTTGTTTTGCTTGGATAAGTTCTACATATTTTTCAGTTCTTAGCATAAGGGAAGATTGTATCAAGGACATAACTCTGACTTCTGTGTCCACTATATATGCTTGTGTGGTGCTTCTATAGTTTTTCTTGCTTGCCTTCTGGTTTGTAAACCTATTCAGGGCATCCGTGTGTGTGTGCTAAGTCACTTCAGTTGAGTCCCACTCTTTGTGACCCTATGGACTGTAGCCCACCAAGCTATTCTGTCCATGGGATTCTCCAGGCAAGAATACTGGAATGGGTTGCCATGCCCTTCTCCAAGGGATCTTCTTGACCCAGGGATTGAACTTGCATTGATCTCTGACTTCTGTATCCACAATATATGCTTTTGTGGTGCTTTTATAGTTTTTCTTGCCTGCCTTCTGGTTTGTAAACCTTTTAAGGGCAGGGACCTGTTAACCTTTGTATAACCAGTACATGGCGTTGGGCTCTCAGGTCTGTGGTGGTTGAGTAAATAAATAAAACATGCACTCTTTGTATGTGTGTATAACATTCCATACATGACTTTGCATACTATAGAAGATGAGCAGCTACTTAATTATGAATGCTTCCCAAAATAACCAGTTTGTTTGTGGCTGGCTATATTTTACATGTTTTGTAATTTAAATACATAAATAGTTGAATAGTATAAAAGGAAAAAGGGCCATTAGCGCTTATAAAAGCTTTAAAGTCAAAGCCAATTGTAGGGTCTGTTTTGGAACAGTTCTAATACCTTAATGCTCTGTTGTAGGACTTTTGAGATTCTCCTTGATTCTGGGACCCTATGTCCAGTTATAAAAGATAGCATGTTTTAGCCACTCCTAAACATGTGAAGTTATAGCTTCTGAAATCATGCCATAAAAGGAATTTTGGCTTTTTGGCAACCAGTCATCAGGATATGCTTTGACAGTGCACCCTATCAAAATAATGAAACTTAATTACAAAGGTGTTTAACTCATATATGTTTCAAAAAAAAAAACATTTTCATAATAGGGATTCTTGTATGGTCATTGTGGAAATTAAAAGTTTAACTAAGCAGTTCTCTATGAATTTTGCTTCTTTATAACAGAGGTAGTTAAGCATTGTACTTGTTCCTTCCTCATTGCTATGGGGCAGAGTGAAAGTCACCCCGAATGGGAGACAGTTGGTCCCTGTTCTAATAAGACAAATTTCATAAATGGCTAAAGTGGTTGGTGCTTATGGCATATTTTACACACACATTTTTAAGTAGGTGAAAACTGTTTCAAAGTGAGTATCAGGAGTGGTCTTAGAGAGAAATGTCACAGTTGGGTATTATTCGCTAGGCCACCAGTCCCTGTGTTCCTTGATAAGGTGTGTTTATAAACAAATAATGGTGTTATCTTCCCTTTTCCCCGACTGCTACCTTGCCTCACCCCACTGCCTGTTCCCCACTGAAATTTTCATCTTCTCAAAATATTGACTCCAGTATAGTTCCTTAGGTTTTCTATATTGGAGGAGCTCAGTGGACCTAAGGGAAAATGTCAGTTTCCAGAGAGGCAGGAACTGAGTTTGTCAATGATGAAAAGACTTGAAAGAAGGAGATGAATGATGAAAGGGAGGAAAAGAATAAATATTAGGGTATAGGAATATAGCATGTATAATTCTCATTTTTTGACATCTTCAAACCATTAAGTTGCCTACATTATTATCTCAACCCTTGCTGATCAAGTTTTTAGTTAAGTGTATTGTTGGTTAAGAGTTACTTGAGAGCTCCACTGTACAACAGTAGATGAAATTATGTCTCTTTTGTCATGCTGGTAATTTTTTATTGATTTATCACAAGTCATAGTTTAGGCATTATAGATTTACTAGTGTTTAGTTCTTACTCTGATAATATTTTTATTGAGGAAAATACCTCCAAGATTGTTCAGTGGTGAAAGATGTAGCATATGTGTGTTAATTTTTTAATCATAATATTTAGAATATTATTTATGTAATTGAGTTTTAAATGGCTATAATGCTTATTATATGGGAATATTAGTATTTATACATATGGCATTTCAAAAGCAATGCATCATTATTTTAACATTCCTATTCTTATTCTTCTTTCCTTCTTTTTGTCTTTTTTTTTTTTTTTTTTTAAAGAATTAATGTGCCATCTGGAAACCTCTGAGATCATGCCATAAAAGGAATTTTGGCTTTTTGGCAACCAGTCATCAGGATATGCTTTGACTCTGCACCTTATCAGAATAATGAAACTTAATTAGAAAGGTGTTTAACTTATATCTGTTTCAAAACATTTTCGTAATGGAGATTCTTGTATGAACATTGTGGAAATTAAAAAATTATTACTACTCTGTCCCAAGTTATTATTATGAGATAGCCCATGTATCTTAAACAGAATTGTAAATCAAAGCCCTATGTGACTAAATGGTTCTGAGCTAATTTTAAATGCTATATCCTGTATCTTTTTTCAGTGTTAAAATAAGCAAATATGTTTAGTTTATATGTTTTTCAGAGAGGAGCGTTGCAATATTACAATGCAATTAACTTGCTCTGTTCTTCTCTTCTGAATAATGTAGACATTGGAACTGTCAGCCAAAGGACCTTTTTTTGGAACATTTTTTTTTAAACTCTAAAAAGTAACAAGTTTTTAAAATTAATTGAGAGAAAACAGCTGAAAGCATGCATTGAAAGGGTTAAGTCGACATGAAAGAATTCATTTCCACTTTAATGACCTAGCCTTGCTGGGTTAGGACTATGGGGAACATGCTTCTGACTTGTACTCCTATTGCCAATTAACACCTCCTATAACAGGTTGCCTCAGCTAGTCATTGAAGCTCAGGCAGTAGAAATAGTTTACATGCAGCTTGTTTTTCACACTAGTTGTTTAATACTCACAAAATTAAAGTATTAAAAGGTTCTTTCTTACCTTGCTCGGTAAGAGATAAATAGTACAGTGGTAGTTATTTGTATATGTTTAAATTTTCTTCGTTTCTGTTCAGGTACCCCCTGCCTAGGGGTTTTTAACTGAGGAAACTGAAGATGGTGGTTGCATCAAATTTTAAAATTTTTGACGGAATTTGTGAAGGGCTGTATTGCAATGCCAGAAATTAAGAATTATTTCCTGTCAGCTATTTAATATATGCTTAGGTTTTATTTTATTTTTTAGAATAGTCACCTTCATTTGTTAAAAAATGTTTTTGTTGTTGTTGAAAAACTTTTTAACAGACTTCAAAGATAATTCTATAATGCAGGACCAAATATATACTTTAAAATAGCCATTATAAAAATAAATCCATATAATATTTTAATCCTAAAACAGCTTTTAAATAAGTCTAGAAATGTTTTACATCATTGCCCAAGGTAACTTATATTTTTAGATGTTTTTGGACTGTCGCAATTCAGTGATGTTACTTATTTTACATTTCTTTTTAAGTGACACTTTGGTTCATGTTTAATCAGCAGGTATTTTAATAACATTATAGAATTGGCTAAATAATTGATACCAGTTCACACTAAGAGAAAGGTGGAGTAATATAACTAAGAGTGTTAACAAATTTGTTAAAAGGCCTGAGTAGGTAACACTTTGAAGTGTTAGTTTTTATCCTGTTATAATGGTAAATGCCTATTTTTTTTTTAAGCACTTAGTCAACAAGGGCTGCCCAAGGAAAAGTCATGGCTCTTTATGCTGGATCAGATTTTAACCTTCTAATGAGGGCAGGTGGGAAAGTCCCACAAAAACAACTCATGTCTCTTTTAATTTAACCACATTTAAAATTTGTGGACCTGGATGACGGTTTGTTTTACTAAATGTACCATATCAAAACAGATCAAAATGTAACATTAAAATTCAGTTGTACAGAGTTTGATGCCCTTGTGGAGTTCCTGATAGGTATTGTATCACTGGTCAGGTAGATCTTCATGTATGTATGAAAGGTCAGTCACACTATTTGTGCCTGTGGCTTACCTGTTTTACCTTGCAATTCCGTTAGATAGCTGACTTATACTCTTAGTCAGTTTAAAGGTGTGAATTCACCCTGCCTCATTCTAAACAAACTTAACTATAAGAAGTCAGGTGGGATGAGGAGGAAGATGGGAGGAAGGTTCAGGAGGGAGGGAACATGGGTGTCCCTACAGCTGATTCTTGTTGATGTATGACAGAAAACCACAAAATTCTGTAAAGCAAATGTCCTTCAATTAAAAAAATGAAGTGGCAAAAAAAAGAGTCAGGCTTACTTAAAGTGATTTTAATGTTGTGCCTGTAGGATTTGAGTATTATGGATTTATACAGCAAAAGCAATTACTCCAATTTCTTATTTGTATGATTGAAAGTGAAAGTCACTGTCACGTCTGACTGTTTGCAGCCCCATGGACTATACAGTCCATAGAGTTCTCCAGGCCAGAATACTGCAACGGGTAGCTTTTCCCTTCTCCAGGGGATCTTCCCAACCCAGGGATTGAACCTAGGTCTCCCGCATTGCAGGTGGATTCTTTAAACCAGCTGAGCCACAAGGGAAGCCCTATTTGTATGAGGGGTATGTGCATTTTAGTTCCATGTCTTTTTATAGCAGTGTGTAACTAAATCATTCTCTAGTTTTTTGCCAGTTTTCAAATTGTTAGCATCCATTTAAGTTTTAACAATAGACTATAAGGTTGTAGAATATTCAGATATTTCTTATTTTGCTTATCTGTTGTGAATTATGTATGTATTTGTTGTGTGAAGTACAGACCAATTTAGTTTTTTTTCTTTTGCTTAATACCACTTTAGTTATTAAAATGCCTTTAGTAATTCTAATAGTTGTTTTTTAAAGCATCTTGAAGTTTGTTATATCATATTCAATCTTTAAAAAATAACGACTTTCTGTACTTGTTTATTATGGTGGTTAGAGAGTTGTTATAAGGTCAACAGAGTAAAATAGTTCACATACCATCTAAGTTGGCAGTTTTAGAGTTATGCTATTGATTAAGCACCAGAAAGAAACATTTTCTTCATTGTTTATTTTTGTAATAATAATATCCTAAGCCAATTTTTGAAATTCAAAAAATATTGGGGCCAAGATTTTCATTTGATTTATATCATTGTATCATTTATATCATTTAACATTTTTTTACTTTAGCCAGCATTTTGCCTAATTCTTTATAAACATAATAAATTCTCAGTAAAGTGAAAGATAATTGAAGTAATTTAAATTCTGTACATTTATTCAGATATTTTTCATCCTTTGAATGGAAGATACATAATTTGTCATTATATGCGGTCACTATGATGTTCAGTTGAACGTAAACATAGCCTAACAGGTGATTTAAATCTAACATTAAAGTTTGTATCAGTTTCTGATTGTGAAATCTTTTGTTTCTGACTAAAGTTATAGGGTTGTAAATTCGAGACAGGAGGGTAGGGGTAAAAGGACTCGGAAACTTTCTGTGGTTGAGGAATGAAAACCATCCTATGTCTCTTTTCCTGGATGGCACTTCCCAATCCCAGAAGTCCCTCTTTGCCCATTACCACTTCATGTGTATTTCTTCTCTTTGAATCCCTGAACTCACACTGTTTTTTCCTTCAGTTATTTAATGCTTGAAATAGAGCTATACCTGGATATCTCTATTTGCCTAGGGTATAGCCATCTAGCACCTCAAGTATCTTGAAAACTTACTTGATATCTCTACTTCTGTAAGAATTGGAGTCCTATTTTGTTGAGTATATTTACTCACTTCTTTAAAATATATTAAAGTAATACTCAAGTAATTTTGTAGGCATATATATGAATAAGGTGATATTACCTTGAATAAGGTGGTATGTTTATGAACTGTGCTTGCTTTATTATTTGTCTACCATTTGTGTAAGGGTTGGTTGCTCAGTTGCGACTGGTTCTTTGCAAGCCCATGGACTGTAGCCCACCAGGCTCCTCTGCCCATGGAGTTTTCCAGGCCAGAATACTGGAGTGGGTTGCCATTTCCTTCTATAGGGGATCTTCTTGATCCAGGGCTTGAACCTGCGTCTCTTGCATTGCAGGCAGATTCATTACCATCTGAGCCACCAGGGAAGCCCTTTGTAATGCTGTGATTAAAAAAACAGCCCTAAATGTTATGTGTGACTTGTTTCTTACAATATGTTTTAATAAAAAGGCATATTTTTGTTTTCATGGTAGTGTACATACTGTGTTATAAGTAAATTCAGTAGTGCCTTTTGCTCTGCTAAGCCCCCTGTGTCCATCTAGATTTCAGTAAATAAAGGGGAGCCCAGAGATGTTCCCTGTTCTCAGTGGGCATACTAACTTTCAGGTAGAAAGAACATCTATTTATTCTCAAGACTTGTTTCTGTTTTCTTTAATAAGAAATGGCTCCAGGTGGCAGAGTATTCTAAAACTGTAAACAAGGGAAAAGAACTAAGCCTCCAGAATAAGTAGATTTGGCCATCTGAAAATGGGATGGTATGCTATAGTGGAAAGAACACATTGCCAGAAGTCAAAAATTGCATTTTATTTCTGATAATCTCTGCCAATGTGTGTTTACTCTGTCTTTCCAACTACAATATAAGCTTCTTGAAGCTTTGGTGCTAGACCCATGGTAAATACTTAAATATTATTTGGAACCTGAGCTTGACCTCTGCCTCACATTTGAGAAAATGAGAAATTGTTTCACAGCCTGAAAAGGAAAGTCCAGATTTTCTCTGAGAGGACCATGTGGACCATGGAATGAATTGGAAAACTTCAGGTTAAATAAAGATAAACAGATTTTTTTCCACTCCAGGATTTTTCTTAGACATGAATTTGAGGGGTAGAGTGGATATTCATGATATCCTAGACTTACGTAACTAGGAATGAACTATTATGGATGATATTTTCTTGAAACTGTTTTCCCAAAAGTGAATATTTAAAAATATATCTCTGTCATACTGCAGAATAACAAAAGAATTGATAAAACTTGGTGATGTATTGACTATAAGGACCGAAGGAGAGTCAGTGAAAATTTTGCCTAGGTTTCTAGTTTGAGACTTAAGATTAAAATAAGATGGGAAGGTTAGTTTGTAGAGAAACAGTTATAAGTCTGATTTTTAAAGATGTTGAATTTGAGATGGCTCCCTTGGGAAACAGTATGATAATTGGTAGTATACTAAGTTAGAAACAAACCCCCAAAATATTTAATTAGTCATCAAATATTTGAACCCCTCTGTAACATTTTCCCCACTTGAATCAATTATGTTTGAATAACTGCAATTACAGGGAACTCATTAACTGGAACTCTTTAGATAGTTTGGACCAGTAGAAGCTTTTTCTTATATGGAGCCCAAATTCAGTCTCCCCATAAGCTTCATTCCATTTACCTGTAGTTCTACAAACTATGTGGTCTAAGTCAGTGGTTCTCAAGTTTTAGCAGGCATCAGAATCACCTGGAGGGCTTTCTAAAAACCAAGATTTCTGGACTTTCCTCCCAGAATTTCTGATTCAGTAGGAATGTGCATTTATAACAAATTACCAGGTGGTGCTGATGTATCTGATTTAGGGACTGCGCTTTAAGAGCTGTTAGTCTGAACTTTGTCTAACAACTCTTCATATCTTTGAAGATAGCTGTTTTGTACCTTCTCTTTTCCAAGCTTTATTAAGTTCTTTTGGATATTTCCTATATATTATGATATTAAGTCTCTTTTCCATATTGTAGCACAGATTCTGAGAGTGAAGAACTTTGAAGTGGAATCCCTTACATATAGTCAAAGCCAGTCAAAAAAAGACCTCATCCTTCAGTGTTCTTAAGTACTTTGCATTGTTAAATGTAGAAGCTTGAGTGATTGCTTGTAATTTACCTCTGTTATCCTGAGCCACCAGGATGGGACAGAACTCTGCCTCCAGTGAATGTACTGCACAGCCATACTCCTTTTTATTAGTTCCTTCAATATTGTAAGTTAAAAATATTCATTCAATATAGCAGCAGGCTAGGGTAGTTTTAACTTAAGGTAATATTGATAATTAAGATGGCTAGAGTCATCTGAGATCACAGAGAAAGGAGTTTTAAACAGTATTTTTAAATTATTGGTTATTATTTTGTTCTTAGGTTTATCTGCATTATTAAAAGGTTTATCATGAATGTTCTGGTTCATGCCAACATCTCTGTTTATTTACTTAAATAATTTCTAGTAGTGCAAAAGCAGGTTAAAAAGTTGTGCAGTTGTAAGGCTCTTGAGAATTGATGCTTTTGAACTGTAGTGTTGGAGAAGACTCTTGAGAGTCCCTTGGATTGCAAGGAGATCCATTCTGAAGGAGATCAGCCCTGGGATTTCTTTGGAGGGAATGATGCTAAAGTGGAAACTCCAGTACTTTGGCCACCTCATGCAAAGAGTTGACTCACTGGAAAAGACTCTGATGCTGGGAGGGATTGGGGGCAGCAGGAGAAGGGGACGACCGAGGATGAGATGGCTGGATGGCATCATGGACTCGATGGACATGAGTCTGAGTGAACTCCGGGAGTTGGTGATGGACAGGGAGGCCTGGTGTGCTGCGATTCGTGGGGTCGCAAAGAGTCGGACACGACTGAGCAACTGAACTGAACTGAACTGAAGGCTCTTGATGTACATTGCTCAGTTGCTTTTCCAATAGATTGTACTAATTCACTTTCCCACCAATAGTGCTGAGAGTGTGTCTTTTATCATACCTGCTCCAAAATTGGGCATTGTAAAGCTTGTTTGATAGGAACAACAGGAACAACAATGTCTTAATGTGTTAATTGGCATTTCTTAATTAAAGGAGGTCAACTAGTGAGGTTGAACATTTTTCATATTTATTTCATTATTTCTTATGTAATTAGTTGCTTTATATTCTTTGCCCAATTTTCCGGTAAGATTTTAGTATTTTGTTAACTTGGGTATTGACTTGTTATAAATGTGGCAACTATTTTTTCAAGGTTTTTTCTTTTTTAGTGGAGGCATGCCTCATTTTACCTAGTTTCACTTTATTGTCCTTTGCAGATAATTTTTTTTTCCCACAAATTGAGCATTTGTGGTAACCCTTCATTGAGAACGTCTATTGTGCTGTTTTTCTAACAGCATTTATTTACTTCGTGTCTCTGTGTCATGTTCAGGTAGTTCTCAATATTTCAAACCCTCCACCAGCAAAAAGATTATGATTCACTGAAGCCTGAGATGACGGTTAACATTTTTTAGCAATAAAGTATTTTTAAATTAAAGTATGTACATTTTTTTAAACACAGTGCTATTGCACACTTAACAGACTACAGTATAGTATAAACATAACTTTTATATGTACTTGAAAACCAGAATATTTATATGGCTTGAATTATTGTAACATTTACTTTATTGGAGTGGTCTTGAATTGAACTCACAGTGCTTCCAATGTATGCGTATATTCAGCAATTTTATGTTATATTGTCAGTTTTGTATTGTTTTATTTGTTCAGTTGAGTTTGTACCCAGAATGTGTTTCCTTGCCTAGCTCTAATTAACTGGTTTAAACGAAAATATCCATCAATAAACATTAATTTTCCATACTCCTCTTCCTGTAGCCCCTAACAGCCATCATTTTGTTGTCTGTCTTTATGATTTTGACTGCTCTGTGTAAGTACTTCATCATGGAAGTAGAATCCTGGAAGTATAGTCCTGGTCATTTTTGATTGGCTTATTTCACTTAAAATAACTTCTTCAAAGTTCACCCATATTGTAGCATATTGCAGAATTTCTTTTTAAAGACTGAGTAATATTCCACCATGTGTGTGTATACCACATTTTGCTTATCCATTCATTCATTGGTGGACATTTGGCTAGTTTCCGCTCTTTAACTCTTGTGAATAATGTTGCTGTGAGCACTGGTGTACAGACATCTTTTTGAGAACCTGCCTTCATTTTTGGCATGTTATATACCCAGATACAGAATTACCAGATCTTACAGTATTCTGCTTTTAATTTTTGAGAAACTACCGTGCTGTTTTTCACAGTGGCTGTCCTATTTTGTATTCCTACCAACGGTCGCAGGGTTTTCTGTTTACTCACATTCTCACCAGTACTTGTTTTCTGTTTTTTTGTGTGTCTGTTTTGTTAGTAGCCATACTAATAGGTGGTATTTCATATATATCTTCTTTGGAGATATATCTGTTCAAGTTCTTTGCCCATTTTTAATCAGGTTTTTTGTTGTTTCAGGAGTTCTCTTTGTATTTTGGATATATAATTTACAGTTATTGTTTTGGCATCCTTGGCATTCTTGTTAAAAATCATTTGACTGTATACACCAGGGTTTATTTTTTTCTCTCTGTTCAGTTCCACTGGTTTTTATGTCTGTCCCTATGTGTAGTACTGTATTTTTTTGTTTTTACTGTCTTTGTAGTAATTTTGAAATCAGAAAGTGTGAGTCTGTTAATTTTGTTTTCTTTTGAAGATTGTTTGGCTCTTCAGGGTCCCTTGAGATTTCATATGATTTTAGAATAGGTATTCTGTTTCTGCAAAATTTTTCATTGAAATTTTGACAGATTGCTTTGAATCTGTAGATCACTTTGAGTAGTCTTGACATTTTAACAATATTAAATTTTCCAGTCCATGAACATGGGATGTGTTTCCATTTATTTATATCTTCTCTAATTTCTTGAAGTAGTATATGTGGTTTTCATTGTACAAGTCTTTCATTTCCTTGGTTAACTTAATTCCTAAATATCTCATTCTTTTTTATGACATTGTAAATGAAATTATTTTTGTAATTTATTTTTCAGATTGTTCATTATTTGTTAATGAAATGCAGTGTTTTTTAGTGTTGACTTTGTATCCTGCTACTTTACTGAATTTACCTATTAGATCTAATATCCTTTTCATGGAGACTTCAGGGGTTTTTTGGTGGAATTTTCAGGGAATGGCAGCTCAACTCAAGTATTCTTGCCTGAAGAATTCCATGGACAGAGAAGCCTGCTGGCTCCATGGGATGGCAAAGAGTCAGAAATGACTGAGTAACTAACATACTTGCAGGATTTTCTATGTATAATATTATATTATCTCAAATAGATAATTTTAGTTTTTCCTTTCTAGTTTGCTTGCCTTTTTTTTTTTTTTTTTCCTTGCCTAATTGCTCTCACTAGAACTTCCAGTACTACGTTAAGTGGTGGTGGTGGTTTAGTTGCTAAGTCATGTCCAACTCTTACAGCCCCATGGACTATATGTAGCCCATCAGGTTCCTCTGTCCATGGGATTTCCCAGGCAAGCATACAGGAGTGGGCTGTCATTCCATTCTCCAGGGGATCTTCCTGACACAGGGATCAAACCCATGTCTCCTTCATTGCAGGCCAACTCTTTACTGATGGAGCCACCAGTGAAGCAAGGGTGAAAGCAGGCATCTTTGCCTTGTTCTTCATCTTGGAGGAACAGTTTTCAATTTTTCACTAACATGGGACATTATGTTCACTGTGGATTTTCATCTATGACTTTTATTGTGTTGAGGTAGTTTTCTTCTGTACCTAGTTTGTCAAGTGTTTTTATCATGAAAGAGTGTTGAATTTTTTCAGATGCTTTTTCTGCATAGAAATGATCATTTATCCCCTCCCTTCATTTGCTTAATGTGGTATATTACATTGGCCAGTTTCTGTTTGTTGAACCATCCCTGCATTGCACATTTTAATCCCACTCAGTCATGTATATAGATAGTCTTTTGAATATGCTCCTGTGTTCTATTAGTATTTTGTTAAGGATGTTTTCACTGATGTTTATAAGAGATACTGGTCTGTCTGTAGTTTTCTTATCTTGTAGTGATTTTGTCTGGTTTTGGTATTGGGTGTGTTGACCTCACAGAATGAATTAGGAAGTGTTCCCTTAACCAATATTTTTATCATGGTTTTGGTTATGATTGGATTTGTTTTTAAATGTAAATCAGTTCTCTGGGTAGTAGTAATGTGATATGGAGAAAGAAATTTAATGTGAAATGTTATCCATATTGGACAGTTTAAAAAAAGAGATAAAATAGACTGATTCTGTGGGGATAACATTGAACCTAAATGAAATGAAACTTTGTGGAACAATATAATAGTCCATCTAGTTTCAAGACAGGTAACCTGAATTTATTAATACCACTGGAACTTTCATAAAAATAAGCTCTAAAATCAGCTTCAGAGCTAAATATTTTATTAATGAGCTTGTCCAAATTTAAATTTTAAGACATACATAATTTAGTATACATACATTTTATTAGAACATAGAAAATGGGAAGTTGTAAACTTTCCAAACATTTAATAAATTGAGTATAGTGATATCAAAACCTGATAAATTTAACAAAAAATAAAATGCCTGGTCAGTCTAACTTATGTAAAAATAATATACTTATATATAAAATAATATAAATAAATATATTTTAAAATGTTAACATAATAATAAATCAAACTTGAACAATTTATCCTGGAAATATAAAGGTGATTTACTACTAGGAAATCTAATGATGTAATTCATCCCTGAAGAAAAGCAAGGTGGGTAAAACACAGTGGCCATTGTGGCTTGTTTTATAAAAAGAAACATATACATGAATTTCCACTTTAAATCACACATGAGAGACTTTTACAAGAGACTTTACTTCGTTTATATTTTTTCATTACCAATATATTTGGTCTTAATTTAGGTTGTTTGCTATTTTTGTTTTGTTCCCTTCTTGGTACTCTGATTTTTATTGTCAGTTTGTCTTAGCTTTTTCTTCTCCAGTGGTTTGGTAAGGTCTATAATCAACTTTAATGGTTATCATGGTTATTTTAAAGTTGTTCAAAAGACTGTTAGATCCATATTTATATACTAGTCTGCTGCTGCTGCTGCTAAGTCACTTCAGTCATGTCCGACTCTGTGCGACCCCATAGACGGCAGCCCCCTAGGCTCCCCCGTCCGTGGGATTCTCCAGGCAAGAACACTGGAGTGGGTTGCCATTTCCTTCTCCAATGCATGAAAGTGAAAAGTGAAAGTGAAGTTGCTCAGTCGTGTCCAACTCTTAGCGACCCCATGGACTGCAGCCCACCAGGCTCCTCCATCCATGGGATTTTCCAGGCAAGAGTACTGGAGTGGGGTGCCATTGCCTTCTCCGATATACTAGTCTAAGTCAACACAAATCTCTTTTTTCCCCTTCTGTATGTCAGATAGAGTTTTGTATACTTTATTTCTCTCCATTGCTCTATATAGTTATTGGGCAATATCTGTAGTTTTGAACCCTGGTTATTTATTTAGGTCTGTCTCTGTTTTTAACTGTCTTTCACTAGTCTTAACAGATTGTTTTATATAATGGCTTTTCCATTTTTCACTTCGTAATTTTGATTTGTGGGGTCTCAACTGGATCATTTTCAAGAAGTTCTTTGAAGGAAGATTACTGGAATCATTTTCTGAGTCCTTGTATATTTAGTAATATATTTGTAGGCTTTCAGACTTTTTTTTTTTTGACCAAGTATAATGTATTTGACTTCACAAGGTTTCTCTCTTAAAAAAGTCTGAAACTATGCCATTTAATGTTGCAAAGAAATCCAAAGTCAACCTGAGTTGCATTTTTTTCTTCAGGTTATTGAGTTTTCCTATTTATATGGTTTTAGAAATTATGCTTTATCTATGCAGTTAAGATTTACCTAAAATTTTACAAACACTTTTCTTCATTTTTTATTGCCATTGACATCTAGTAGTACAAAAGTTGAGGGTTTTTTTTAATTCAAGAAATTTTTCTTTTGCTTTGTCTTAATTGATGCTTTCCATTTCTTATTTTCTCCTTAAGATCAACTGTATTTCATAGCTTGTGTCTCCTTACTTTCTCTTTAAGTATCATTATGTTTCTGATAGTTTTCATCTCTAACTTTTTACTCTACATTCTAAGACATTTTGCAAAGTTTGTATTAAATGTGTGATAGTGTTATTTGTATCCTTGTTTCCTCCAGTGTAATTTTAATTCTGCATTATTTTTCATGCTTTAACCTTGGTCTGTCCTACAATATTCTATTCCAAAGATAAGAAATCATGTTGTAATCTACCGATGCTAAACAGTTTTCTAGAAATTTGTTTATGATTCCTACTTTTAAATGACTTTCCTCTCCTTAAATTGTCTGAATGGTATTCCTCATGAGTATTTGCCGAAAGGCAATGTAGGTAAGTTGTCCATAGCTCCACATTTTTCTCATCTCAGGTCATCTTTGACCTACAGCTGTACTGGCTCTTACATAATTGTCTTAGCTTAGTTTCCAGAGTCCTTAATGGGGTTTTCTTCACCTTCATTTCCTGGTTGTGTGCTATTCCGAACAAGTGAGCATAACGATAGAAAAATGATAGCAGATACTCTCTGCCACTGGAGGTCCTTAACACATCTGTTACATAGGCAGTGTCTTGCCAAATTGTTTTGGGGGCAATCTATTCTAACTAGAGCAAGAAACAGAATAGCAATAGAGGGGGCAGTAGAAAATATCACTGGCTGCAGTCTCAAAACACAACACCTGTACAATAGAGAAACCAGCTGTGTGGTTTTCGGTTAGTATGTTTCTGAATCAGAAGACCATAGAGAGAAGCTAAGGATCTTTACATGTACTTCATATGGCTTGTTCTCACGCCCAGGGTAACTCTTGGGTATTTTTCCTTTCTGTTCTTTTGACTTGGTGCTACCTTAATTTGTTCATTCTTTTGTTTTTTTCCCAACCATTTCTTACTGAGTTCCATGTGCCAGGCACTTCTCTAGGTACTGGATATTATATACTGTTGAACAGAACAGTGTTCTTTCATTGACAGTAGAAATAGTTTCTGAATTTTGTTGGCAATGCATTTTGGTGATGATGTAATGTTTTATTTCCCTATTTTTCTTTTTCTTAGTAAGTATTTTCTGGCAAATTGAGAAAGGCTATATTAATAACTATAACCTAAATACCAGTTTAAATTCTTTTGCTGTGAGCATTTTTTAAGTTGCTCTGAATCAGAAAATAATTTTTATAAATATAATGTTCATTATCCTGACCTTAAAGTATTATTTCTCCCAAAACTTCTTGTGATGACTAATTTACTACTATCTTCTCTTTTTTCTTAAACTTTCTTAACTTTCTTAGATGAATAAAATGGTCATATCAATAAAATTATCATGTTTTATATGATGACCTCAACAAATGTTTTGGCATTATAGCACTTTAGTTTACCTTAGAGTTTTCATAACTATTTGAAAGGCAAGCAGTAAAGCTGCATTAGGTGATAATAGATTGAAGAATTTGGTATTTTTAAAAATGTATTTATTTTTAAACATAATATTTGAAAGATTTTATTTTTCTCACCACTTTGGATATAAGCAAATAGAGGTAATTTTTGTATGTGTTGCTTATATTTAGAGAAAACTTATTCTGGAACTTTTTATACTCAGTGCTTCCAGTAAATATTGCGAGCTTTTAAACAAAACAGAAAATCACAGTATTTGGCATATAAATAGACAAGAAGAAGCATAAAGTACACAGAGACCTATAAGTGTGAAATGTAATGAGTAAAGCAATTGTTTAATTTTAGTAATCAAGTCCATAAAAGCAAGTTAAAGCACTGACTTATAGTTTAGATAACTAACATATTCATTATATAATTTATAAGTTATTATTAAGGAAAGGGGACTTTAAGCAAAACAGGACCTGGCAGTTAAAAGTACATGTCATTTTATTTTCCCAGAATCCTCAGTATTAAAAAAACAAGCTTTCTATATGCACTAATTGGGTCAGAATTAATTTTATAAGACTGTAGTCATATTGAGGGTAAGAACTATATGTAAATTACTTTGAGCAGCAGAATGTTATAGTAAAAAGAAGATTTGGTGCTTTTGATGAAGAAGACAATCTTTATGGAGAAACATAATATCTTCTTAGGCTGTAGTAAGATTAATAGTAATGTTTTCTTTAAAGGTAGTTGTTAGGATTTGGAAGTCTTTTCCATTGGCTACACCAGTCTCAGCCAGTTTGCTCACATCTGGGCCACTTGTGTTAAATTTGATGTTGTGTAGGGGAAGGGAACAACTTCAGGTGAAGCGCAGAGCATGTTGTTTTCACAGCTCTTTCACCTAGGGATTAGAAGTCTTCTCCGCCCCCACCACTTCATCCCCATACTGAAGTATCGGCAGAGATCCCAAAGCCCCAATCTACATGCTGTCTTTAGCTGAAAATCATGCTCGCAGAATTTATTGTTTGTGTTGGTTCTTCAGTTAATCATGCTAGTCCAACAGTAGTTTACATTCACATTGAGGTAAGAGACATAGCTAATTGGTGCATTGTTATCTATTTTGTAGTGGGGGTGAGCTAGCATTGCAAAAAGATTCATGCGTTACATCCATTGGAAACTTGCCTGAATGCTAAGTTTGATATTTTCTACAGGTTTGATATTTACAAGCTTGTTTTGATTGTTTATGTTGTAGCTGAATAAAAGGATACTTAACATATTTTCTCTAAAGTCTTTAAAAATAATCATGTTTAAATAATGTGGGACTTTAATTTTGAACTCATAACTTCTCTGTGTTTATAATGATTTCTCTGCTTGTTTCTAGGGGCCACCTACAGATGCTCCTGCAGTGGACACAGCAGAACAAGTCTATATCTCTTCCCTGGCACTGTTAAAAGTAAGTGTTGAATGGAGTTACTGGTTTTACTGAGCTCTGCTGCTTTCTCTGTATCTTTTACATTGAAATATTTTTCATGTTAACCCTCTCATACATAAACTTGTTTTAGGTGCATGTATAAAATAGAATGGTTTTATTTTCACTGAAATACAGTTAGGTTATTAATTAAAAGGAGGGGTGTTTGAAGATCTCAAGGGCTTTGTGTCTGTGTATCGTCCTCTTTACAGATGTTAAAACATGGTCGAGCTGGAGTTCCAATGGAAGTTATGGGTCTTATGCTTGGAGAATTTGTGGATGATTACACCGTCAGAGTGATTGATGTGTTTGCTATGCCACAATCAGGAACAGTGAGTACTTTTATGGTTGCCTGCTGCAAGTAAATGTGTTTCTTTTTTCTTTTCCTATGCAAAATAACTCTTATCATATTGTTATTTTCTTGATAGAAAAATTGATTATAAAAGATTAATAAAAATAATTTTTAGACTGTATTGAGTTAAATCTTTTAGATGAATTATGAATTCCCTATGGGTCTATAGACTGATGCTAAAATTTAATCCCTTTACTTGTTCTTTGAGCTGTAACTAGCATAGTGTCCTGGATTTATGTTAGTTATTTTAATACAGTAGGATATTAGTTTGAATACTTGGTTCAAAAGATTTCAGAGACTCAATTAAAGTTTTAATTCATGTACGTTGTCTAGTCCTCATGTTTTGTTTTTATTGTTTTGAAATAGCACCCATTTAAAAATGTTCTATATATGGTGATAAATGACTTAAGCTTTTCCTATTCAAAATGTTAAGTTTAAAAAAAACAGAAACCATGACAGACTTTAGTTCTTTTTGCCTGGGTGTGGTAATTTGTCATAGACTAACATACTGCATACTGATTGTGAAAGTCCTCTACCCATCTACCCATGGGAGTTTTTTTCTTGTGGGTTTTTTTTTTTTTTCTGTTTTGTTTAATGCATTGGGCTTATAGACAGGTGTGTATTTAGATTTTTAAAAACTGGCCAAAACCAATAACCATTTACTGACCTTCCAAAAAATAACACACATATTCTTCTCATCCATTTGCCTAAGAAAATATGTACATTTATCTGATGAATGTCCTTATGTCTATATCTGTTATAGTAAAAGGTTCTTAAGTTTTAATATCCTTTATTTTCTTGTAAATGTTTGTTTGATCATATAAAATAGAATATTTGATCTCTGTGTTCACTCTGTGTAGTAGAATTGGAAAGTTTCTCTTCTAGCCCAAGAGTTAGCAAACTTTTTCTGTAAAGACATATGTCTCTGTCTCATATTCTTGTTTTTTTTTTTTTAAACCACCCTTTAAAAATGTAAAAAAACATTCTTAGCCTGTAGGCAGCAGATTGCATACCCCTGTTCTTGAGGATGCACTCTCAATTAGAATTCAAAATACTGTTTGTTTTGGTGGGAAGAAGTGCTTATGTTAACTGGTTTGTTTAAGTAGATTAGACTTAAATTCCTGATGTTAGAGGGAAGCCTTGAGGGAGCTATAATGGCAGTAATCTATCACTGGAGAGATGATATGAATGCCTTTAATTCTTACATGTCCTAAAATTTTCTTTTGATTGAACTAGCAAAATAATGGAGCATTTAAAAGACTTGGTTACAGATTGTCTCATGTGGGAAATTTTTTGAAAATGCTTTTATATTTGAGGTAATATTTCAAATGTGTGTATTTCCTTCCTATTGCCTGATCTACCAAGAAGTCCTAATAAAAGCACCGAACTTCCTCCCCTCCCAGCTCAGCCACCCAAAAAAACAAGCAAAAACAACTCTTTAAATTGTTAAATTATTTTCCTTCCAGGGTCTTTACATACTGAAGAAAAAAAAAAAAGGAAAAGACTTGAACTGTTGGTTATAACAATAGCCAAATAGTCATAGAACTTTGAATGAGATGGAAGAGACTTACTGCCTGTCAGTTTTCAGAGGATGATTTTAGGAAGTATGCTTGACTAGATAGATCTAAATAAGAAGTTATTGATTCACTAATATGGTATTTCTTTTGTGGGTGTGTATTTGTGTGTGTACACATTAGTCATGACTGTAAACGCTTATAAAACATCCTAAAAATTACCTTAACTCATTAACAGCAGTTTGGTACTTGGCAGTTTTTTGGTACTTGGCAATGTAAAAAGTTTTATTAATATATGGATTATAATTGAATGATATGGGTATCAAATATGGGTATCAAAATCTATTAAATCATTTCGGTATCTCCAAATGTACATAGGTTTCTTGGCAATAACTTTTTGTTCATTATCTTATAATACAATTTTTTTTCATTGTTGTAGAAGCTAATCATTTTTATTTTCTTCCTAAACCAGGGCGTCAGTGTGGAGGCAGTTGATCCAGTGTTCCAAGCTAAAATGTTGGATATGTTGAAGCAGACAGGAAGGTGAATATTTCAAGTGATCATATAATGGAATAATGGAAATATTTTCAGCAATATGTCTCAGAATTTTAGATGTTTATGAATATCATTCTTAGGGAAAAAAAAAACTATGTTGTTAATGTGATAGTGTTACCTATCTAGTGTCTCTTTCCTGTAGAATCAAAGAAATTTGCCAGTCAGAAAAATGCCTCATGTTAAAATTCTCAACCATTACATAGTAAACTTGGACTGTAACTTCCCTCTGTTTAGCATATGGAGTTACTCTCTAGTCACTTATAATTGAAAGAGCTTGTATGTTCCAAAATTCAAGAGTTGCAGCTAAATAAAATTCTGAATATTGAATTATATTTGTAGTCATATCAAGTTTTACAGACAGAGAAAGTAGAATTCAAATATTGTTCAGGTTTTTTACCCCAGATTAAATCTCTCAATAGTTGTCATTCTCTTGCTCAAATTCTTGTACTGTGGAAAAAACTTCAAAATTAATGTTAGCAAAAGGCTCAGCAGCTGGGCAGAACAGTGCAAATTGGTTTTTGACTGAGTTCCTAGTTCTCTTGCTGGTTTAATTGATATTTAATCCTTTCACAACAGTGGATCCTGGTGTCCATTGTTAAAAATGTACTCTGCCTGAAAAATTCAACTCCCAGAGCTAAGGAGTTAAAGAGTAGATATTTACTTGAATGCTGAAAGGGTAAAAACTGGCTCTGAGAAAGTGTGGTAACAAGGTGAAAAACTGAAAGCCTTATCTACCACTGCTAATGTGCATCTCTTAATGATAGCACTCCTTTGTCACACTTATTCATTTCCATGTTTTCTGGGTAATATGGTGTATGATTTCAGTGTTTCTAATGGTGTTTTTTCACACCTGTGTGTTTTTCATCTCTTCTTAATTTATACCCTGTTAGTGTGTTATTTTTTTTCATATCATAAATGTAATACTTGGTCTCTTCTGAACGGCTAAATGCCCTCTTTGTTTCAGGCCTGAGATGGTTGTTGGTTGGTATCACAGTCACCCTGGCTTTGGTTGTTGGCTTTCTGGTGTGGATATCAACACTCAGCAGAGCTTTGAAGCCTTGTCGGAGAGAGCTGTGGCAGTGGTTGTGGATCCCATTCAGAGTGTAAAAGGAAAGGTAGAGTGGATTCTGTCTTTATTAGCATCTCCTGCCACATTCTGTTTACAGATACATTAAATAAAAGTCTATTTTGTTTAAAGCTTTTCTTAATTACACACTGAAACCCTGGTCTCTTTACTTAAAAAAACAACCAAAAAACTTACAAGTCAATAAATGTGTCTTGGTATTATTATTAGCAATTTAACTGTTTAGAGATTTGTTTCTTCTTTAATCAGTCTAATCATACGTTTTTATCTTTAAATAATTTTATTTCATAGATTTAAGAATGTTAAATCATACTGAAAACCTGCTTTTCACAATTTATTAATATTTTCATAAACATTTCTCTACCTTTTATTTTAAAATGGTAAATTTGGGATTGGCACAGTGTTTACCAAATCTAGTTAAATAGCTCCGTTTTGCAGACATTGTACAGGGCATATTCTGGAGTTGTATGTTCCAAATATTTTAGACAATGAAGACTTGTCCCAAACACTTGGTATCAACCGTTTGCATTTTTGGAGTGAGGACAGAGATGAATGATTAGATATGCTAAATGATTCTGAAAAGAGATTAACTTGCAAAGCATATTGGGTTATATTTGTTCTTGTTGAAATCTTTTGTTCTTGTTTAGTTCTTTTTTCCTTCTTTATTTTCTTTTTTCCTTCTTTTTTTTGTTCGTTCGTTCTTTTCTCTTTTTTTTCTCCTTCTTTTTCTTTCTTACTAGCCCCATATGCCATTTTCCTATTTCCTGCCTCATGACAGCAGGGAGCAGCTCTATTATCACCTTCACAGAGCTGTCTGCAAATGTGAGAGGCAATTCGATTTTGCTCAACCACAGGGAGAGTGGATTAGAAAAACTACAGAACATACAGAAATTGGCTAGGTGGTTACTGCTTTAAAATACTGCTGAGGTGTCTTGTTTGAGCATGTACTTCCATTGTAGTGTAGAATAATTGTTAAAATAAAATCACAATACATTTATGGAATCCTTTTTATGCAGCTTTTACAAATAATTTTTGGAGCACTTAAAAATAAATATTAGCTTGCTATCTATCAGACCTGGAGTTTGATGGTAATGCAGATTACATTTACATCTGCTCACCAGCTCAAACAAACTAAATATGGCTGTTAAAACATGGAGCCTTTAGCTGTCATGAATTTGAAGTTGAACACTTTTTGACATTATATTACTATGATGAATAAAAATTGAGGTCTTCTCTAAATCATGATACTGTTAGATGTGATTTAGCTTTTCAGAGGCGGAAACTAGCCACAAAAATAATAATAGAAACTGATACTAGGCAGATCTGAATGGATAACTTCTGAGGCTTGCTATATACCTATATTTCAATTAATTTACTTTCTTTTTACTAAATGTGTTGTTTTTTTAACTGATACAGATAAAAGGAATTGAAAATCCTTGAATTTTGTTAGTTTTATGAATTATAGTATGGTATAGTATTTCTTAAGTTTAATTCTCTGATAATTAAGATACCTTTTAAAAAAGTAACCCATAAGTAACTAATTTAAGTAATAATTATTTTAGAAATATAACTATCTGATTAAATTCCCTCCCCACAACTCTTACAAATAATAATTGAAACTTAAATTTAAATATAATTAGAATTCTGTTTTGTAGTTTTAGTGTGACTTTTTATGATACTTAACTCGTGATAGTGGCTAGTTTGTAAAGGAAAAATATAAAGTTAAATACAGTGAAAGAAAGCATTTTCAAAATAGAATGTAAGTAAGTGAATATGTGTTTTGGTTATCGTTTATAGTATTTTAACTGGTAGTTTTAGTTTCCAAACCTAGTTTAGGTATTATATAATAGTGGAGTTTGCAGTGTTTGTTTCTAATTAAGCATGATTCATGTTAAAAGAGTGCATTCATTAAAAAATACACTTGTATCACATGACAGTTATAATGTGGTAAAATGTAGTATTTTAAAATATATATCAAAAACTATGGAATTACATGTATCACTGTCTAGTTTTATACATCTTGAAAAATATTTTTGGAAAATTAATATAAGCATCTATCATTGATTCACCTCACTTATTGTACCTAACATATATATTCATGCAATTATATTACCTCAAATAAGAATCTGTCTAGTTCTTTGTCAATAATTTAACCTCATTTATAAGGTACCTGAGTTTGGTTATCATTTATAGTTCTCTCAATGTCTCAAAACTATGAATTAAATTAAGTTTTAGTAAATCCATGGCCAGAGTGTTCTAGTTAAATCATTAAATTTAAGAGTATAAACTGTAAAAAAGAAAAGAATAATAGCATAGGACTCGCCCTTCCCAATCTCTGTACATGATTTAGCAAAGCTGTTAAAATGATTAGATCAACAGTTAAAAAATGACAGTCTATGTATAAATGATTTAAGTTGGGTCTCTGTTCTTTTAATACTTCTTTCCTGTATATCTTTATCTTTTCATTTTTGTAAGTCCTAGTCTTATCCCCCTGAATTTGAGTGATTAGATAAAAATGGATTCTTTCTTTGTAATCTCAATCCATAAAGTTTGATTTCCTTTTATTATTTCACTTTTTTCCTTGACTTGACTCTATATGAATTTCTTGCTGTGTGCCAGGTATTGTGGTAATAACTGTATGAACTTAACTCATTTGTTCTTTTTGGTAATTCTGGAAATAGACTCTATTATTCTGTTTGTCAGTAAGGGTAAAAAAATTTATAGAGTCAGATCACTTTGTCCCAAATCATCCTAATATGTAATAAGCAGCAGAATAAGAATAAGAATCTAGGTCTATAAAAGTTAAGAACTCAAGCTGTTTACTGACTCTTTAATATGAACAATGCAATTAGAATCACTTGGGAATGGAAAATTAGTACCAAAGTCATTGCAGGGCCTTTTCTTAACTTACATTGGTAGATGTCATTCTCTTCAGCATAAGTCAGAGGAAGGAACTGTACATTTTCTCAGAGTTCTCAATAGTTCTATGTGCTATTTTTAGTAGATATTATATATTAATTGATTTTCTGATATAGTCTTTTTCTATTAATTAAAAACAATTTAGGCAGACTCATGTCTGTCAGCTTTTGTGACATCCCTAACCAGCATAAACAATAAAATGTACTATATGATAAATAATCCATATCTCTGTATATTATATAAGCCTATAAGTATTTTAAAATGATACAGGTGAAAAATCAGTGATAATAACATTTGTAATTTAAATGGAGTGTAAGCTTATAGCAATTACCAGTGGGTTCCTCTCTAAATTTACCAGTGAAATAGCTTTTAGGATTCTCTTTTAGTTTACTTATAATGAAAACACAAATGAAAATGTTTTAAACTTCAGTTTTCAAGAGGCATGGTGGCAGCCTCTTGCTTAATGTTTTGTTATCCTGTATATTCAGCCCACAACTGGACTCTATCCAGCGATGAATTTAGAAGTAAATTCAGCTTGTAATATGACTGTACTTCTTCATTAGGGCAAAAGAACAGTCACTTTGTGCAAAGTCAAAACTAGGTTACAACTATTACTACTTTTTTTGAGAACTAATTTTCTTGACAGGATTCTTATCAATAAAATGTTCAGATGTTACCTGTTGACTCCAAACAATCTTTGTATCTATTCTCTATTTTGAAAGCATATTAAAAAAAATCACTGAAACCCCTTTATCCCAAATAAATCTTCACACTGGCTGGACTTTCTTGAAGATTTTTTGTTTTCTTTGATTGGAAATATCCAATGGGCTTCTGAAAATGTGCTGTTTATCTGGTTTCAGATCAACTCATTATCAGATACTTCTTAACTGTACCTGATATGCTTATTTGCTAATGATTTTGGGGTATGAAATTAAAAAAAAAATGGTCTTAGCCTCTTTGAGAAGTCATACATGTTTAGTGTCACTAGTGAGTCAGGTAACATTCTGCCAATTATATGCTGGTAATCCTACACTGCATACTGATATAATACAAACTAACTATACTATACAGGTTTGTTTCTGTAACTAAGTATTGAATTAGTTGCTAGTAACAAATAATTCAACCAATACTTACTTAGAAACTTTTATGTGTTGACATGCAATGAAGTAGTACTTGTGTAGCAAACATAGTAAATGCAGATTAAATTAAATGTAGGCAGAAATCAGTGTAAGCTGCACAGAGTAGATGAAGCTTGGACCAAGTTTTAAGGATGTTACTTAGAAAAAAGGAGCTTATACTTTATGAGGAAAATGTAGAAATGATACCATTCAGAGTGGTTCTTTTTTCACAGGTATATTAGAATATAAAATGAGTAGTTATTGTTGTTGTTTTTTAATCAGTGTTTTACAAAAAAGATAGGGCTTTGAAGAGTAGAAACAAACAAAGGAGGAAAGAATTAGGGAATGAATAATAGCTTACTTTTTATTTTCAGATATCTAGAAGGTTATGTCTTTTTCAAGGTAAGGGGGGGAAATAGTTTACTTATCCAAGAAATTTTCTATTAGTTTTAAGATGGTAGAGATTTTAAACTATTCCGTAATAGTTTTGTGTTAGCACTTTTTTGTTATTAAAAATTATATTTCATAAAGGCTGAGAATAAGTAAAGAACGCAGGCTTTGGGGTCAAGTCTGCATTAGAATCCAGTTTTTAACTCTTCTTTACAGCATAACCTTGAGTAAGTTATCTAATATTCTTGTGCTTCAGTTTTCTCATCTGTAAAACAAGGATTTTAGTAACTATCTCATGGTGTTATGAATATTGTGAAGTGATGTATATATTCTGTGCACATGCATGTTGAAGATGTGCAATAAACTTCACTATTCTAAAGATTAAAATAATTGATACAAGGAAAAATGACTATCATGTTTTTAAAAATAGAATCTGAATATTTTTGAAAAATTTAAGAATAAGTGTATAAATTAATTACTAATTTGCTCACTTTAGGAAGGTGAAGGTAACAGCTACAAAAGAAAAAGTTCCCTTTTTATATTTTGTACTCTCAGACTAATTTAGGAATAGTCAGCTGATTTTTTTATTGGACACTTATTGTTTTTCCAGCATATTTCTCTGGGGCATGCTGATGAAAAAGAATGTGAATATATTATGTTAAAATTCTGGCCTTTAAGATAATTGATGTAATTAAAATCATTTTGTGTTTTATTCATCTGTCTATGGGCTTCCGCAGTGGCTCAGTGGTAAAGAATTTGCCTGCAGGGCAGGAGCTGCAGGAGATGGGGTTCGGTCCCTCAGTTGAGAAGGTCCCCTGGAGGAGGGCATGGCAGCCCACTCCAGTATTCTTGCCTGGAGAATCCCAGGGAAAACGGAGCCTGGTGGGTATAGTCTGTAGGGTCGCAAAGAGTCAAACACAACTGAAACGACTTCACACACACACACACACATCTAAATATTGTCTCCCCCACAAGACACACGCACATGCACACACATCTAAATATTGTCTCTCCCACAAGACACACGCACGCACAAACACATATCTAAATATTGTCTCCTCCACAAGACACACACACACATATACCTAAATATTGTCTCCCCCACAAGACTGGAGCTTCTTTTAAGGGAGAAATTTTTCCTTATCCTGAAATTCATGCAGGGTCTGTAAAAAATAGTTTTTTTCATAAGTGGTTATAAAATAAAATCAAGGAATGAGTGTGTCAGTGGTCAGTTATTACCAGTTCTGACTTAACATGTAAGAAAACTGCAGCTAATTTTGTGAGGTTTAGTAAGTAATTTGTATATGTTAGTGATGATAGAGTCTTATTTTAAATGAGTGAAACATGAGATTGACAAGGTCAGTGAGCCAGTGTTTCATAGACATTAGCCTTGATAAATCTGAATTTTCTGTAATCAGAGCTAGAGTTCGAGTTTGTCATGTCATTTGTCTTTTAAAGCTAGTGGAATATATTTAGCTACTATTCATAAGATTTTCTTTTCATCAGTATCCCATAAAAGTTAATTTAAGGGCTGAATAGTCCTTATCTCGAATTTTGTATACACACACACCTTTTCTTTGCCTAGTTTTCCAGGCTGAGAGAGAAAAATAGAAAATAGGACACATAAAAATTCTATTTCTATTCCTAATATAGCTTTGTGAGCATACTCATCCAACTCTTGGAACAAGTTTAGTTTCTATATTATCTTTTGTTTGTGCCCTGTTTTTCACTCTTAGTATCAATTTGAAGTTTTATAACATTCAGATATAATCTGTGAGGATGTCTAAGAAAATATTTTAGGTGTTAATGTGCATATACTATTCCTGCTAGACTTAATAGTTTAGAACACTATCTATATAATCAGAAATTGTCGGCTAAGAATGTTAAAACAATTTTATGTTTAAAATTCTAAGTATAAATCTGATATACAACTAACAGTTCTTAAGTGTCATTCTTTTAATTTCAAACTTCTCTATTAATAATACAATTTGTGGGCAAATTTATTGTTGTTTAGTAATTTCTATGCATTTGAGTGAGAGAAATCTGCTTCAAATTGGTTTGAATTCAACTGTTGCTGTAAAGATGTAGGAAAACCTTTAAAACAATGTCCCATTATCTATAAAAATATTATTTATTGACTCTTTTGCCTCTTGAATACTTTTCTATCTTCAATCTAATGAACCCTGGTCATTCATTCAGCAGACATTTATCGATCATACTGTGTGCCAGGCATGCAGTGGACACACAGGGCACTAGGATCTACTCCCTGTTTTAATGCCAGTGTTGTACCGGAAAATGGAACCTGTAACTTTATATAAAAGGTCTTTTCATAGCCTATATATATTAGTTGCTTAAGATCATACTCAAATGATTTGACATTAATCCTTGGTAATTGTGAGGATGTTTCTGAGCCTAGGACTTAAGTTTGTCTGCTTTAGCCTGTTGTTATCTCTGTAATTTCCTCAGGAGGGTAGAATTGACTATGGTTGTAGATTTTCTTCTAAGTCATAGTTGATCATTATTCTAATAATAATCAGAGGTTTTTCTTAGACTACTAGTAAGTTTTTCAATTAATGCCTGCTGCCACTTTTTATATGCCAAGTAACTTTTCTATATGCAGTTTTTATTCCTAATTAAACACAAATCAAAGGGGAAAGAAGGGACTTTCCTGGTGGTCTAGTGGTTAAAACTCAATGCTTCCATTGCAGGGTGCCATGCAGTGTGGCCAAAAACAAACAAACAAACAAATAAAACAATCAAAAAACCAATAACCAAAAATGTTTTCTTGGAGCTTTTCAGTTTAATAGATAATCTATTAAACCTTTTCTGTAGTATATGTATTAGGGGTCCCAAGTACTCTGCTGGGGAATGGATATTTGGTGGCACATAAGACACAAACCTTGCTGGGATGTAACTGAATCTAAGAGTGGTCTTTTTTTTTTGCTTTTGTGTTAGGATAACTGTTCCATCAGATAACGTGGTGATGAAAACTACTGGCTTTGGCATCCTGTGTATGTACAGATGATAGTGGTGTCACTTACTGGTTGTCATCTCATTTAATTTATTCAAGTCCTTGGAGCCTCAGTTTCCTTATCCGTAAATTAAGAATATTAATGCCTACCTCTTGGTTGTTGAGTATTAGTGTAATTTCTATGCAGTATTTAATTAATAAGCCCAGTAAAAATATATAAAAAGGATACATACCAAAGTAATTGAGCTTTACATTTTTTTCTCCTATGAAAATGACTGTGCCTTTTGAGAAATGGCAGTTTGAAGGATATATTTGTATATTTTTTTTGAAGGTGATGTTAAAGCACAAGAAATGTATGTAAATCCTTTATTTCCCTTATCCCTTCCCTACTACCTTTCTAACGTGAGTGAGCCCTAGTGTTTAGTCTCTGGAGCCTTTTATTCCTTTACTTTATGTGGAACTGTCAATAAACAAACTAACTGTATTGTTTTCTTTTGTCTACTAAACAGGAGTCTGAAGTCACTTGTCCTTTTTGTGTTGACTGTCAGGGTAGCTACTGACAGATTTGATAATGTTAAGTTCGTTACCCAACCAGTGACCCAGGGATGCTGGTCTCTTGTAGCTCATTAATAGTCCCTGAGGAATTCAGTTTTTAAGTTCACTGTTTATTAGTCACCTCTAATTCTAGAAATACCTATCATAGAGGAATACCAAAATTCTAGGCATATTGTCTTTGAAAAAAAAAAAATCAGTATAGCTGTTACATTTTTTATTTGATTTAGAAATTTTCCTAGGGGGAGTATGTCTTAAACTTTAACACTGTACTGCAGTAGCAATATTCTGCTTAGTTTACTGTGTCAGTTTGAGTGCTCCAAGAATCAAATGCCAAAATAGGATTTGGTCTATGCAAGAGATTTATTTGGGGAAGCACCTTTAATGGATAAAGGGGAGACTCTTCAGATAGCAGTACAAGTCTGACTGTGTGGATGGAGAAAGGGAAGGTAGGATTGAGTAAGAAGACCCTCATACTGCAGTATATTCCTAAGAAAGTTTCAGCCAGGCTGTTGGGGAGTCCTTGGGACTGTTGTCCTTCAGAAGAACCCCTTATTTGGTAGGAATGGCTGTTTGTAGTACCCTTGGTGTGCCCAGTCATTGACTGGGAATAGCCCTAGGGAGATGTGTCCTGGGGAACCCCCAGAGGATCCAAAAGTGTAGCATCTGAAGTCTGCGAGTCAGCTATGTCTGCAGTAGGTTCTACTGAAAGGAGATCCAAGCTGGGCAAGTCCATGACTGCTACAGTTAGTAACACTAAGAACCACAGTGGTGGAAGTGAAAGTGAAGTCGCTCAGTCGTGTCCGACTCTTTGCGACCCTGTGGACTGAAGTCCACCAGGCTCCTCCGTCCATGGGATTCTCCAGGCAAGAATACTGGAGTGGGTTGCCATTTCCTTCTCCAGGGGATCTTCCCGACCCAGGGATCAAACCTGGATCTCCCACATTGGAGGCAGACGCTTTAACCTCTGAGCCGCCAGGGAAGTACACAAATACTGTTTTATATAATTTTATCATCAAATGGTATCATTCATGAGCACATGGTGACATTGAAAAGTCAAATAGCAGTTAACTTAGCTAACTGAACTCACAGGTGATAGAACCAGAATTCTAACTTAGGCAGGATTGTGACTCCACAGAGTGTCTTAAGCATTTAAATACCTATACCATACTGAGTACAGGCACAGACTATAAAAATTCTGCTAAACTTTATTTCGTGACTTAACTATATTCTTTTTAGAAAGTTTCATGAATCTAAAAACGTCTAATTACCTTTCACCATACTAGTTTCCAGAGATCGATTTGTTTTCATTAAAGTATATATATTCAGAGCTGTGGCTTTACTGTTTGAATTTTGATGCATGTCTTCACTTGTCAAAAAAAAGTACATTATGCTAGTTACATTCCATCCCCCTTTTCTCCCAATATATTGAAGTTGTACTACAAATCTCTAGCTACAATAAGCAATTCTCCAAGGATGAAGAAAGAAAATGTACATACACACAGGAATTTCTTTTCCAGAACTAAAATTGACGTTTTATAAATAATTTCCGTGTTGCAAAGTTGAGACTAAGAAATCACAGCAATTCAGTGATATGCATTTGGCATGAGTCAGTTTTAGTTCTTAGTGCTTTTCATTGGAAATGGCATAAAAAGTAAGATTTCTTTGAATTTTTTATGCTGTGGGCTTACAAGAGACATAAGATGTTTTTCTCTTGTAGATGTCTGGCAGTGCATGGCAGCAGAAGTAACGAAATGGTCACAAACCCCAGCAGTACTTCCCAGGTCACATGCATCCTTAATTTTTAAAGAATCTAGAAACAACCTAAGCAGTTGATAACAGGTCATTTCTAGGTGATAAAGGATATTTGATATGGGGTGTTGCTTTTCTTTCCACACCTAGCATTTTTATAGCCATTTAGAGACCTACTTCACATGGTGGTGGGTTTATATGTGTTTAAATATGTAACCTAACTGATAATTGAATTGTAACTCTTCTCTTTTCTTGATGTTTGACATTGATTTTGAGGTCTGAAATTTTTTTTTCAAGCTTTTTTTCCCCTGGCTCATTTTATGTATAAACACTTCCCATAGTCATTGACTTCAAAATAAGGGCAGTTGGGAATGCCAAATGCAGCTACTGTTGAAAAAACAAGAGAGAAGGAGAGAAATTGTGAATTATAGTATCTACTGCCAGAAGTACTTATGCATTTTTCTTTCAGACACCTTTGTATTAAATTAATTTTACAAGCTTTACTTAAAAAATAGTCTCCTTTGAATGTAAAAATTGGGAAACTATAGATTGATGCTTTAAATTTAGTCTTTCAGTGACCTAGTAGTTGATATGAAAACGTGAATTTAAAAATAAATAGCATATTGGCTAAACTGTACTATACTCATGAAAGAAGCCAAAAAATTATGGATTAAACTGAATCTGAAAATAATTACAGTTTTGTATCCTAAACCAGATTCGTTTTAAAAATGAAATGATAGGTCCTTGACCCTTGGGTGTGCTTGGAATAAATATGGAACACAGTATTGTTTTTAAAACTATTTTGCTTTTATAAGCTAAGACAGATGTACAAAAAAGATGCAGTTTTTATTTTGTATTGGCAGCTTCCAAATATTTAGTGTCTATTTCCAAGAGTTGCAATTAGTAAAGCTACCATGGTACTGAAATCTGCACATCCCACAAGCTAATTATATTTGCAAGGTCAGAGTGAATACATATTTTCAGAAAAATAAAGGGTTATATAAATATGTGTCTTCTACTTGGCTGTTATATCACAGTTTGTTGATCTGGAGTATAATGTGTACAATTCACAAATTTGTCTGATAACAGAAAGTGGTGTGTGATTGTGTTTATTTTACTAACCAGTATATTCACAGCAATCACTTCCAAATATCTCTCCAGTAAAGATGTGTTAATTACAAAACAGACAAGGTCTTCTATTATATTAAAGCTACTAACAAGAAGACAGCAGGAATCACACATGTAAATAGCATCATCAACCCCTATTTTAGTCCTCTGTTTTGATCTGTGAGTTGCGCATAGACCAAAGGTGCTATTAAAGACTGAGTGTATGAAATAGGCAGCATTATATGAACAAAATTTATTCAACAAGAAAACAGACCTTTAACATGAATTTAACAAGCCTGAGAAATTATAAACTATCATATGCTGCAGATTCATGCAGTGATAATAAACAAAAAAGGAAAGTAAGAGGTTTCCCTAAGCTAGCCAAACTGCTAATGGTTTTGTTATAAGCTGTCTACTGTTGCAGTGACCTCTGAAAAGTCTCAAGGCACTTGTACCAGAAAAAATTAAGTGGTCAGGCTGGTGAACAGAGATTCAACGTGGTGAGTAGGACTGTAGCACGGAAAGGAATTATAAAAGTCTAGCCTCATATTCCTAAAGATATTTGTCATACTTTAGGTTGGAAGTTTTTGTTGGTACATATTAAGGAGAGAGTTTTTTGGGCAAAGTTTTTTGGCTAAATTACTTTTTGGATTTATAAGCTTATGACATAGGCTGAACTGGTTTAATGTATATATGCATTAAAAGATACCATTCAGAAAAATCAGATAGCTCGAAAAAATGGATTTTGCCCCTGCCCCCCTCCCATACCTTAATTAATCCTAGGGGGTTCTTTGTTCAGTATATTGTATCTAAGATTTCCATCCTCATCCATGGAGTGACCACTTTGCTGTCATTCTGTTGCCTCATGCTGTAAATACATAAACATGGAGAAGCGCCTTCAGCTTGTACACACCTCCAAGTGCTCACTAGGGCTTTTTCTTGAGTCTTAGTGTGGCATAATTAACACCTTCTGCACCCATTGCTCATTAGTGCACTGGACATTAATGAGTCTATTTTGATAGTTGTTCTGAAGGAGAAAGTTACTTATTTTCACAGTGCAAAAAGCAATTATAAAATTGTATAGAAATTAAAATGTAGACTATATTGCCATATTTATATTTTTATTGCATGCTAAATCTAATTTTAGTCTGCAGGTTGTTGAACATGTTAGTTTCCTTAAGACAGTTGCTATAGTGATGGACGCAAATTCCTTTGATCTTGGTGTAGTTATTCATTTTCTGTTGGCTATCATATTGTCAGTCAGAAATTGTCAGTCTAAGCATTTAATTTCACATAGGTTGGAACAGCATATTAAATTCTTGAATTTTTCTCTTAATTTTAAAAAGAATTAAAAAATTTAAATTTCAGTTTGTTTTTAACTGGTCACAATATCTATTTAACTGGTATTTCCATTTCCTTCTAATGTAGTTTCATACCTGTTTATAATATTCCAGAGAAATATGAGAGACTTTTTCCTGTAAAATAGCTGGTTTGCTGCTTTGGTTTGAAGGCATTCTATATAAAAATACATCTTGTGATATATAATGGTATTTTCATAGTTTTGCAGGAGTGTTCTTTTTTCTGTAAGTTGTACTGAAATCTATTCGGAATCAAACTATTTTAAAAAACAATTGGACCAAAGTGATGCTTTGCTCTTAAACATTTACTGCTTTTGGTTAGGGAATCAATTCTTAATTTTATATTTATTTAAGTTGTACTTCTGTCTATCAGAATAGTCTCTTTTCCCCTTCTTTGGCCTAAATGTTACCTTATTTTTATGTGCTTTTTAGTAGAAAATGTTAGGAAATTTTACTTTGATATGTTTTTAAACAACTGTCTGATAATATCTGATTAAAGCATGTTTGATAGTAGTACATATTTTTATTATTGCTTTATGAAAAATATGAAAAAAAATAAGTGTAAGCAAGAGGTGTAATCCTAGGTCATATTTATTTATACATAAATGTGAAAATTAAGGCTGAATTACAGTTATTGTATAAAAAGAAAAAAGTTTTCACAAACTTTTAAATCATGCATGTTCTGGGGATACTTGGTTTTATTTTAAGGCAAGAAGAGTCTTTGGGGAAATTCAAACTGTTAGAAATAAAAGCAAAAGGCAAGGTTGATTATTTATTTATTTATTTATCTGGCTGCTGGAATAGACAGAGGCCTTAGATTGTGTCACTTCTCATAGTGCTTTGATCTAAGTTTGTGTACATTCATACCTTCATGGCAGCTTTTTAGAAAGAGTGACTCTTTCTTTCAGTCTTGTTCTTGGCGTATAGCATTTAGTAATATACTTCCTTGATGTTTCAGACTTTTATTACATTCCAATTGACTTATTTTGGATTTTTTTTTTAACTTAGTATCCTCAATAATTATACAAATGAGAAACAGTCTAGTTGACAGCAGCTTTTGAAACACTGATAAATCTCTTTGAGAGGCAAACCTAGAAATATTATTGTATCCTGCCTTAAGATATTTTTATATGAAGAATGTATTGAGTTTTTTCTCTAGGTGATTGATTTACATTCTCTAAAAGAGACATGTGTCTTGAGATCCCAGGTTCTTTGCATAAAACTTAACATTTAAAACCTTTAACAAGTTCTTTCAAATCCATGATAATGAACAGAGAAAAGCATTCAGATAATAGGTGATTCTTGTTAAATCTCTTACTATATAAGAGCTAATTGATGATTTGTATCATAAAAGGATTTGAAGTTTTTCTCTACAAAAATATTGAATACACCCAGCAAAAAGAGAATACCTATCATTATTTGTTTACTTTGAACTTAGAACTGTATCATTCTATACCATGTTCCTAACTTAAAGCGTAGATGACCTTGGTTTTCTTGTATTGTGCCTCTTATTCTTGAGAGTGGTTTGGACATGTAAGGCCATCAGACAAGGTATAAAGTTTTTTATAGTCACAAGAAGTAAAAGGTATCTGACTAGAAGAGAATACGTGGAGTGACTGCCTTGCTGGTTGTAATTTTGTTGTCATTTCAAGTATTGTGGTAGTATAATTGATGTGACAGGGCTGGGCTTTAGATGTGGTCCCTTAGCTTGTGCTCACTTTCAGTTTTAGTTTCTCTTTGTCATTCATTTTGATTAGGTAAAATTTAGGTGACAGACATGCACACCAATGAGGGCTGTTTGGTGTAAGTTTAGTAATGACGTGTTTCAATAATAAAGATGCAAAGTTAATATTTTCCTTTACTGCTTCATGAAAATTGCAATAATTGGTGTCACCTTACATTACAAGATAGAGGGTGGTGTGCTGATGGCACAGTCAGCAGGGGTTCTTTTTTATTAATATTATAATTAAATGATTTTCTGGAAATAGGCCAGAAACAGATGCAAGTTGATCATGCCTTGTCCACTGTTGGCTTGACATCATCACTTGCTTTTTAAAAAAGAAATGACCTGACACCTTGTTTTTACAGGTTGTTATTGATGCCTTCAGATTGATCAATGCTAATATGATGGTCTTAGGACATGAACCAAGACAAACAACCTCAAATCTGGGTCACCTAAACAAGCCGTCTATTCAGGTAATGCCTGTATTTGATTATATGTTGAAACTGTTTTACATATTAAAAGCCTGTTATAAATGACCAGTTTATGATCCAATACTTAGTCTTTTAATTTGTTTTGCAGTTAATTTTTCTTGTGCTTTAAAAGGAGATTATGAAAATAGTTTTGCAAAGTTAGATTTGTTGTATATGAGTCTGCTTTTAGTGATGTCTTTAAACTTCGCTAACAGTTTGAGGACATCCTTTTGGGGGGCATAGTAGATCCTTAATCTTGAGAGTACCTTACAGTTTTGTTGGTTAACAATGTAGTAAAGGACTGATAGGGGTTTAAGTGGAGTGTGTTAGGTATCATAGTATCATTATTGATTGGTTAGTAGACTTTTAATACCTAATGGTAAATTGCTGTATACTTTAAGGGGTTCCCAGAAGCAGTTCCTAAATAGTACTTAAATATTTTTTAAATTTATTTTGCTTAATCCCTTCTTTTAAAACAATTCATACAAGACACAGCTACATACTGCTTTTGATTAGTTTGTATCTTGTTCTTTCTAGTAATGTCAGGCATATTATTAAAGTTATTTAGACACTTAATATCCTCCTGAGTGATTAGTGTTTTCTTTGTATCATTCACATACCTCATTGTTTTTACACAAATCTTTATTGTCTGCAAAAATTATTTTAATATGTTTTTAAATGCACCACAACCTGTGTCTGTATAGTTAATTGCTTCTCTGAAGATTAATTAAAAGGACAGGAATACCATGTTCGGTTAAATAGAACACACAGGACAGAGGCATTATAGTAGCTACTGCTGCTCTGCTTCTGAAACCTTGCTCTGTCCTGTGGTTGTCTTTAGGGAGTTGTGGCTTTGACAGTTAGCCATGGTTAAGCTTGGCTATACTTTGATAACTTTATACTTTCAGATGCTTAGTTTTTCAGCAATCACTCATCTGAAGCCTTCATCAAAGTGAAAAAATTTTTTTCCCAAAGGATTGAGGTGTGTTGCTTTTGAAAAAATTATTTCAGACATCAGAGAAAACTACAAAGTACAACGAGTATGAAGTAAGCTACTAGCGCTTTTGATTGGGTACAGACAAGCCCATGCTTGCATGTTCCAAGAGAATATATTACTGGACCAGTTTAGCCTGTGATAATGACCTTTCTTGTAAACCCCCATAGCATCATACTGCTTCATTATTTTTTTGCAAAAGGTTAAGTAGCATCTCACAGTCTAAGATCATTGTGATTACTGCATGGTATGTTTCTGCCAGAAGTTTCTACTAATTGCAAGTCAACAGCCACCTGTTGCAGATATTGTCTTTTAAATTTAAATACTGCTGTTTAACCTTAAAAATTGAGTGTAATTAAATAATTAAAATCTGGTTCTTTTTGCATCAATCCAGTTTGTATTTTTTACCTGATAAACTGTAATTTAAGATGAACCTTGTGAAGCTTTCCAAACTGAAGTTAAAGGGACCTGTGTATATAACAGCTATAGCATCATTGTTTTTCATTTCTTCTTAGCTTGTTTTGCCTTCCAATTAAAATCTGTAAATATATTTATTTTACAGTTTATATAGCGCCCATCAGGAAGATATCTATCTGAATGCTTTGCAGTTTTGAGACAATTCCAGTACTAAAACACTCAAATGGGGTCAAGCGAAAAACTGACAGAACAAGGGCACACCTTAATACAACTTCTTAGTTTTCTAAGACGAGGTAGAAAGAAAGCAGCCTAGAAGAACTTGAAGTGAATGGTGTTATTCATAATAGAATTTTAAGATGTGTTGGCAGAATCTGTACCTCAGGGATCAGAAACCTTTCAGAAAGGCCATGCCTCTTATTTTGGAGGAAAATTAGTTTGTGTTTAGAGGGATCTTATTCCTAAACCAACTTACAGGTAGTAGGAATAGGTCCATCAGCCCTCATGCTGGTGTTTGCTAATGCTTTGCTGATTTTTTTACTATAATATTAGGGTTATATTGTAAACTACTATTTAATATATTGAGGAAAGTTCAAAATACGTTAAGGTAAAGATGATAAAATCACATATACAAGTTCTCCTCTTTGAAAAAATATATATTAAAAACTGTGTGTGTGTATTTACACCACAATGTTAGTATTGATTGCCTTTGGGTAATAGGATTATGGATTTTTTTCTTGTTTTTCCTTCTCTTTATTTCTTAAACTTTTTGCAGTGAAACATACTGCTTTTAGAAGATGTTACTTTTAAGCACTAATAGCAATGTTGAAGCATCGACAACAAAACAAAGCTAATAGACTAGGTTTATATGAACTTTCATGTTTTAAATAAGAGAAGTCATTAATAGAGTCATTTCCAATAGAGTGAAAAGTGTAATGCCTATACTGTAGAGTTTCCTGTTAATGTTCGTAACTGTAATACTATTTTGTATGTGGAACATTTGACCAGTACTGTCAAATGTATAGAATTGAGGATTAGCAAACATTTATTTTATTAAACCTGTTTCACTAAAAATTGTTCATCATTTCAAGTCCTTAAAGGTCACAGTTTGTTTGAAGATTGGTTGTCAGCTGCATGGAAATTTACTAACTATTGATGCATAGATGCATTGTACTAGGATTGTGAGCCCCTTAAGTGTAGCTCTGAGTACAACTTTATTGTCTAACAGAGTTAAACTCTTCAAAAAACATTATTTTCAGTAGTTGTTAAGCAGTTGTGAGTCAGTTGCTCTAGAAAGAACCATTGTGGGCATTTTGTAGATGAGGAGACTTGAGCCCAGCATATTTGTGATTTGCCTAGGTTACCTAGTGAGTTGTAGGAACTCTAAGCAGAGCTTCTCCTTTTATACTATAGTTAGAAGATTCACTAATTCATTAATTTTGGCATAGATAATATATATATACAGCTCAAAATTCAAAACTGATGAAAAAGTATTTAGCAAAAGTTATCCCTTCTGCATTTGCCATTTGGAGCCTAGTCCTCCACCCAAAAGGGAACAAAACACATGTTTTGTTTCTTTTCAGTTATTTTATTTATATAAAGAAAGCTTCCTTTTAAAGTATGATTTAATGGATGATATTTAGCAGCACAGTTTCAGTTTATCAGTGTAAAATAAGGCAAACAGATTATCTTTAGATCTAAATAAATACGCCTTAAGAGCATGAAACTTTTTTTTAACCTATCAAGAACCTATAAATACGTTATTACACCTTTCATAAGCTGTGTGTTTTATAATATGCCTGTTTTCCACACAGTGAGCAAATGAAGTTAGAACTTCTCATTTCTCCTGAGTAGTCTAGACATTGCCAGAAAGTATGATTTCACCATAATGATTATTGGTGTACTTTTCTTCAGATCTGTCATACCAACAAAATTATAAAGCTCTACTCTAAAGATGAACTTAAATATAGAAATAACCTGAAAGTCAAATCAGTGGGATCTCAAAACTCCTCTTTGTCTAGTTACTTCTCCAGATTACTCTTTGTCTAAAATAAATAGCATCTTATACGTGATATTGAGTCTCAACCTAGGAAGAACTCCCTTCTTTGAAAGTTTTTGACAGCTTTTGAGCAAAGAAAACAAGGGTCAGCATATCCACGAAGCAAATAAGCTAAGTCCCATTTGAGTAATTCTAAAATGTATTGTCCTAGAAACAGTGCTCTAAAAGGTGATTTAGCTTCCCAGATCAGCCACTGATAGCTGACAGCCCGAAATATAAACAGTATAGAACAGAACCTTGCTTTTTAATAGTGCTTCTATGAGAAATTGTTGGAGTTTTCAAATAATTAATGAATGAGCTTCAGGACAAAATTCTGTTTTACTGAAGAATTGCCTAAATTTTCCTAAATCCATCATGTGTTTTGTTAAGTGTAGATTTAAAAATTAGGTATTGATGTTCTCCAAAATTTCCTGGTTATGTAACTTCTTTGTTGGCCTGATATACTATGGCATTTTCAACTTGGCCCTTTCAAGAGGCTAGTCTCCTCCTTGGTAGAGCTAATCTTATATTTGGTGTATGCTGCCACAACTTGTAATTCAGTGTCAACTAGATTGGTGAATCTCAGAAAGTTTATTTTTCACTAAGTTAAATAAAAGAGCCTGCGCCTTTTGGGTTTATATGGAAGAAGGACTCCTCGGGGCCAGTTTACTTATGATTTGGGATGAATGTAATGGGGGCATGCAGCAGGTGAGTAAGTGAAGTTAGAAAATAGTTTGAGGATATCATTTGGATTAAATTTATATTTATTATTGTTCCTGCTAATTTTTCATACTACCTGTGTTAGTTTTACTACTTTTATCTGAATAACGTAATTGAAAATCAAGTAGGTAGTGCCTTCAAGTTCTCAACTGTGTATTTCAGCAGTACAGTTTATCTCCAAAATGCGGACGTGTGTAGGTACCCATTTGGCTGACTTCTGTATCTGTTGGCTATACCATTACTAGCTTTATGGCCACTATGTAAAATCACACAGTTGGAGCACTTGGGCACCTTTTCTTTAAATTCTTCCACCCAGAGGATGTACTTCCTAATTTGCATAAAGTTGAGTACCATTTAAAGGAGGCACTGATTAGCCCCACTGTTTGATCCTCACAGTAGTACACATATCTATGCACTGAAATTTAGCTCACTGTTCTTGATTATTGAAATGAATAAGGATTTAATAGATTCTCTTAGTACTTTAATTTCACATGTCAACCGTTTTATTATAGCAGATGTTAGAAATATGAGAATGGATTTTTGCAGTACATAATCTAAAATGGGTTAGTATTTGGTGGGGTGATTTTGCTAGCAAAATTTAATAATAAGACTATGCTTTGTTTTCATTCTCATTTTTAAAGTACAAAGAATTTAAGAATTTCTGAGATATACTGTAGCATCATAGTATGGTAGAAAAAAACATGGGCTTTGGAGTCAAAAAGTCTTAGGCTCAGACCCCAGCTTTGCCTTTTATTAGGTAGAAACTAGTACAAATTGAGATTAGTGTCTTATTACCTCATCTGTCAGAAATACACACGGAGCCAGCCTACCTTACTGGGTTGTTGTGAAGATTAGAAGACTTATTTTGTAAAGCAGATGCCAGGTGCTCATCAAATGTTTTCTTTCTACCCCCTTTTTTTGCCTCAACACCTTAAGACTACACTATAAAAATCTAATTATAGTTTATCTTTAGATTCCTGAGAGTTAACCCCAAAGCCCTTTTTGTTTTTGTACTTGAAAATGTATCCAATGTATATTTCTGTGCTTTAATGTCTTGGAAGGCTGATTAAGGAGTCCATAGAAACTGTTCTGGACCTCATTTGAACCTCTGCTGCTAAGTTATTTAAGCAGTTGTGAAGCATTTCCAGCACATGCAGCGTTATTGTTTCTTAATAAAACCATGCCATTAGCTTAAGTTTTTATTATGGTTTCCCTGTTTTTCTTGGTGATCAAGTACAGTGGAAAGAAGTTTCCATTAGCCAAATAGGGAAACAGACAGGTCCATATTTTAGAGATTCAACTTTTCTGCTGAAATTCCCACTTTTGAACTTGAAGGCACTACCTACTTGATTTTCAATTACGGTATTTGGATAAAAGTAGTAAAACTAACACAGGGAGTATGAAAGATTAACAGCGACACTAACAAAGAAATATAAATTTAGCCCAAGTGATATCTACAAGTACTGCTGAGTGAGATTGCCTGTCACTAGATCCAGTACAGAACAGATTCCATTTTATTAATTTAGAGACATGTGCAGACAGTTACTTTTCAAATATTAGAAATGAATTAAAAAGGGAAACTCCAGATTAATGTTGTGGGTGAAGGAACAATTATTTTGTTACAGCTTTTTAGGCTTTTTTCTAAGTAAGAAAGAGCCACTGCCTAGATGATCATAAAATTAGACTTAATAAATTATGTGCTATTTCTAAATTATGAATAGTTAATTTCTAAGTTAGATAATGATAAAGTCAAACTGTATCTAACTCTGAGCAAGGCTACTAAAACTGTTGAATCTATGCTGCTATTTCATGCCTTAAAGAATGTGTGCCCCATACCTCAGAACCTCACTCCTAAACTTTAGCTGAGAAAAAAATAGTTTAATATTTATTTTGGATAAAAAGTCATGTTTAGAAGATATAAAGGTATTGTCTACTGGATATGTCAATATTTTCAAACAGCTGTATTTATTTTATTAGATGAAAAATACTGATTTGTCCTTTTTCTAATCATTTATCTATATAGGCATTAATTCATGGACTAAACAGACATTATTACTCCATTACTATTAACTATCGGAAAAATGAATTGGAACAGAAGGTGAGCTTAAATTTTTTACCTTTGAGAAGGAAAAATGTCTATTTCAAACAGTTGAACTATTACCTGGTTTATTTGAATTTAAATTATTGACCTCTTTCATTGTATTCAAAAGTTTTTTAATTCCTCTTGAATTGCAGCATAAAATAAAGGAATATTTTACTGGAAAAAGTGAAAGACAGTTTTAACTTCTTGCTATGTTAGAAGAAGGAAGAAGTTAGAAGAAGTAGGAAACAAAAATTCCACCTTGGTTTTATGATAAATTATAAAAATCTTTCTTCTAGGTCTGTGATTTTCTGATTAATTTATCTTCTCCATAAAAAATGACCTTTTGTCACTAAATTGCTAAATAGATAACTTTCCAAATTTGAAAGGAATAAATTAGATTGTAACTGTATTGTGTTTTTTAAAAAGTATCATGGTTACTTAGGATGAGTGAGTCAAAAGGGAAATGCATTTTAAGGATTTTCAGATATTCAGATCTAAATTTGTACACCTTTTTATAGTAGTAAAATTTGATACTTTAAAAATTACCTAGCATCTTGATGAATTAGCATTTTTTCAGTTCAGTTTAGTCGCTCAGTCGTGTCTGACTCTTTGCAACCCCATAAACTGCAGCAAACCAGGCCTCCATGTCCATCACCAACTACCTGAGTTTACCCAAACTCATGTCCATTGAGTCGGTGATGCCATCCAACCATATCATCCTTTGTCATCCCCTACTCATCTTGCCCTGAATCTTTCCCAGCATTAGGGTCTTTTCCAATGAATCAGCTCTTTGCATCAGGTGGCCAAAGTATTGGAGTCTCAGCTTCAACATCAGTCCTACCAATGAACATCCAGAACTAATCTCCTTTAGGATGGATTCGTTAGATCTCCTTGCAGTCCAAGGAACGCTCAAGAATCTTCTCCAAAAGCTTCTTCAAAAGCATCAATTCTTCAGCGCTCAGCTTTCTTTATAGTCCAACTCTCACATCCATACTTGACTACTGGAAAAACCGTAGTCTTTACTAGACGGACCTTTGTTGGCAAAGTAATGTCTCTGCTTTTTAATGTGCTGTCTAGGTTGGTGATAACTTACTTCCAAGGAGTAAGTGTCTTTTAATTTCATGGCTGCAATCACCATCTGTAGTGATTTTGGAGCCCCCAAAAATAAAGTCAGCCACTGTTTCCGCTGTTTCCCCATCTATTTGCCAGGAAGTGATGGGACCGGATGCCATGATCTTCGTTTTCTGAATGTTGAGCTTTAAGCCAGCTTTTTCACTCTCCTTTTCACTTTCATCAAGAGGTTCTTCAGTTCTTCACTTTCTGCTATAAGGGTGGTGTCATCTGCATATCTGAGGTTATTGATATTTCTCCCAGCAATCTTGATTCCAGCTTGTGTTTCTTCCAGTCCAGTGTTTCTCATGATGTACTCTGCATATAAGTTAAATAAGCAGGGTGACAATATACAGCCTTGACGTCCTCCTTTTGCTATTTGGAACCAGTCTGTTGTTCCATGTCCAGTTCTAACTGTTGCTTCCTGACCTGCGTACAGATTTCTGAAGAGGCAGGTCAGGTGGTCTGGTATTCCCATCTCTTGAAGGATTTTCCACATTTTGTTGTGATCCACACAGTTAAAGGTTTTGGCATAGTCAGTAAAGCAGAAATAGATGTTTTTCTGGAACTCTCTTGCTTTTTGGATGATCCAGTAGATGTTGGCAATTTGATCTCTGGTTCCTCTGCCTTTTCTAAAACCAGCTTGAACATCTGGAAGTTCATGGTTCACGTATTGCTGAAGCCTGGCCCGGAGAATTTTGAGCATTACTTTACTAGTGTGTGAGATGAGTGCGATTGTGAGGTAGTTTGAGCATTCTTTCGAATTGCCTTTCTTTGGGATTGGAAAGAAAACTGACCTTTTCCAGTCCTGTGGCCACTGCTGAGTTTTCCAGATTTGCTGACATACTGACCGCAGCACTTTCGTAGCATCATCTTTTAAGATTTGAAATAGCTCTACCAGAATTCCATCACCTCCACTAGCTTTGTTTGTAGTGATGCTTCCTAAGGCCCACTTGATTTCACATTCCAAGATGTCTGGCTCTAGGTGAGTAATCACACCATCGTGATTATCTGGGTCGTGAAGATCTTTTTTGTATAGTTCTCCTGTGTCTTCTTGCCACCTCTTCTTAATATCTTCTGCTTCTGTTAGGTCCATACCATTTCTGTCCTTTATTGAGCCCATCTTTTCCATGAAATGTTCCCTTGGTATCTCTAATTTTCTTGAAGAGATCTCTAGTCTTTTCCATTCTATTGCTTTTCTCTATTTCTTTGCATTGATCACTGAGGAAGCCTTTCTTATCTCTCCTTGCTATGTTTTGGAACTCTGCATTCAGATGCTTATGTGTTTCCTTTTCTTTTTCACAGCTATTTGTAAGGCCTCCTTGGACAGCCATTTTGCCTTTTTGCATTTCTTTTTATGGAGATGGTCTTGATCCCTGTCTCCTGTACAATGTCACGAACCTCCATCCATAGTTCATCAGGCACTCTATCAGATCTAGTCCCTTAAATCTATTTCTCACTTCCACTGTATAATCCTAAGGGATTTGATTTAGGTCATACCTGAATGGTCAGTGGTTTTCCCCATTTTCTTCAATATAAGTCTGAATTTGGCAATAAAAAGTTCATGATCTGACCCACAGTCAGGTCCCGATCATGTTTTTGCTGAGTGTATAGAGCTTCTCCATCTTTGGCTGCAAAGAATATAATCAATCTGATTTCGGTGTTGACCACCTTGTAATGTCCATGTGTAGAGTCTTCTCTTGTGTTGTTGGAAGAGGGTGTTTGCTATGACCAGTGCGTTTTCTTGGAAACTCTGTTAGCCTTTGGCGTCCTTCATTCTGTATTCCAAGGCCAAATTTTCCTGTTACTCCAGGTGTTTCTTGACTTCCTACTTTTGCATTCCAGTCCCCTATAATGAAAAGGACATCTTTGGGGGGTAAAATTTGATACTTTACAAATTACCTAGGATCTTGGTAAATTAGCATTCTTTAGCTTCTACTAATTTAGAGTTATCTTGAGTACATTTTTCTCTCAACTAGTTAGAAATATTCTGCCTATTGCTTTTTAAAATTATAATCTGAATTGCTGTTTTCTTTCTTTATTACTGCAATTGGTCATCCTCCAAATAGGCTTCTTGCGTTTCTGAGAAAGACTTTAAAAAGTCTTAAAGAGCATGAGTACTGTTGACAGCAATAAGCTTTGAATGCTACATGCACTCTGAAGTTCAAACATGATAAGTAATCAGTAGTAAACAAGATCTTCTTACTAGTTGAAAGTGTTCCCCACAGAGTTACCTTAGAAGGGATTCTAGTGCATATGGTGTGTGGGAGGTGAAATAAGAGGGCTCCCTATAATACTCCCTCTTTCAACCAAATCACTTCCGTTTTCTGGCTCATTTATATTTTGTGGGGAGCATGTGCCATGTAAGATTTTCTGAAGTTTGATAAACTATTGATTTAAAACTTCTAAGCCACCAATAAACTCCCTCATAGGTCCTAGGTGCTTGAGCATGGTTTTGAGTGAGGTGCTGCAGGGGGCCAGTTCTTCCTTGACCTGAGGGAGACACAGAGCCGTAAAGCTCTCTTCCATCTGTTTGCTTTTGTTCCAAAGTTCATACCAGCTTTGGTAGATTTAGTTGATAACTGAAAGTACACTTTCAACACTTGTTTTAATTTTATGTAGACTAGGTGCAGGCCATGGGTAGAAGGGTACCACTCAGACACAAACTGAAAAATTCATTCAGATACATAAATATATTATACATATATTGTCAGTCTTATATCTGAGACCCAACTGTTTGGAAATATCCATCTAATTACATCAGACTTTCTTTTTCTTCTTTCTTTTATAGTATCCATTCTTGATACCTTAGCTACCATCCTTGATATAAAAAAAGCACACATATAAATAATTAATTAATAGTATATTTATATTCCTAGCATAGCTCAGTTCATGTGCTTTCTTAATGTCAAAAGCCCCTGCCTTTATTCTTGTCCCACCAACCTGTATACTTAACTCCAAGTCTTACCTGAGGGGCCCAGTGCAATCCTTGTCCAGGCAGGGTGGGATATTCTGCTCATTGGGAAATTTTTTGGTTTGCTTTTGATGTGTACAAAAAGCCTGTTCTCAACAATCATAGGTAGCTTTATAACATTGGTATATATAGCTATATAGCATTTATAGCTTTATAGCATTCCCTGGGTTGGGAAGATCCTCTGGAGAAGGAAATGGCAACTCACTCTAGTATTCTTGCTTGGAGAATTCCATGGACAGAGGAACCTGGTGGGCTACAGTCCATGGGGGTCACAAAGAGCTGGACACAACTGAGCGAATAACACTTTCACTTTCTTATAACATTGGTAGTTGCAGCTGCACCAAAATTTCCTGAAGATGTATTTTCTAAAACATTATCCATGGTGTAGATGGGAAGCAAAGAAATTGGGCTACATGTTCAGGAGTTTTCCAGGTGTTTTCAAACTACTCTTGCCTCCATGAGCCCTAGGGGAGCAATCAGGGAATTTGGAGCTTTTGTGTCTTGAAAGTTCTCATAGATGATTTTGACTTGTAGCTTATTCTTCAGCATAAGGAAAACTTTGTACTGATTTTAGCTGCAAACAGTTCTTTTAAACTAAACTCACTTCTGACTATGTCTTTAGAGCCTCATGCCTTGTGGATCTCACTTAAAGTATACTGCTTCTAGGACCTACTGTATTGCACAGGGAACTCTGTTTAATGGTATATGACAGCCTGGATGGGAGGGGACGTTGGGGGAGAATGGTTATATGTATACGTATGGCTGAGTCCATTTGCTGTTCCCCTGAATCTAATCGGTACACCCCAATATAAAATAAAAAGTTAAATAAAGTATACTGGTTTTCATAGCAAGAAAACATCAATCATTCTGTAGCCACCATTTTTTTGATCTTGTGTAATTTTATCATTTAGAAAACTCTTCTTCTTCACTGGTAGTCCTCAACTGAAGGACATTATTTATAGAATAGGACTTTTAAGAAAAACTGTCTTAGGAATTTGAACTTGAAAACTGATGAATTTCCAAGAATATGTCCTCAGAACTACGAGTCCAATTTAAGAAATAATGAGCTAAGGTGTTTAGTTCCGTGATCATTAATAGGATCTGATCCTAGTTTGCTGATGTGATTGCAAACTGGATGAATCTGATTTTCTTCCCAGTTTTATGACTTTTCATTTTGATATAAAATTTAAATTTAAGAAGTTATAGACAGAATATTAAAATTTGAAGGAAACTTGGAGATTATCTATAAGCCTTCAATTCATAGATACTGTAAACAAAGGCTCAGAAAGACTGACACAAAGTCATTCAGTAAATAGGAGCATTTACCTCCTTATCTTGGTATTTGAAAGCTGGGCTATATGAACTGTTAGAAATCCTGTGCATAACATAGTAGTTTCATTCATTCAGTATATACTTATTGATTATATTCTATGATTAGAGTATGATCTAGATTCTAGAATCTAGATCTTGGTGATCTTGAATTAAAGTCCTTGCCCTGTTGATTTCTCTTTAGTGAGAAAGAAATGCACTAAACAAGAAAACACAAGTTTCAGCTGTTTATAGTGTTATAAAAATAATAAACAGGTTAAGGAAAGAAAGATGTTTAGGATAGTGTGGAGTGGCTTTTTTATAAGGTGGTGAGAAGTGGCATCTATCTCTAAGGAAGTGAGAAAAGTAAGCTATAGAAAGATAAAGAAAACAGCCTTTGAGGCAGAGGGACTGCAAAGGCCATGGGGTTGGAGTATTCCTTAGAGTTTTGTTAATATAGATTTAGGAGGATACTCTTTAGGGTTTATTTAAATTAATAAAATTAAATTTAAATTCATTAATTCCAAAAGTTGTTTGTGAAGTTGTTTTTCAAGACATAAAGGAAATTTCTTCAGTATAGAAGCATAATTAATTTTTCTTTGTGTTTTTTAGATGTTATTAAATTTGCATAAGAAGAGTTGGATGGAAGGTTTGACACTTCAGGACTACAGTGAACACTGTAAACATAATGAATCAGTGGTAAAAGAGATGTTGGAATTAGCAAAAAATTACAATAAGGTAAAAACTTATTTTCAGCGTTTATTTCTTATAACCTTTAGAATATGTGCAGTTAGATATCAGGCATTATATAAACAGTTAAAAGCAGAGTGGCCTATTTCATAGATCAAACAGTAAATATTTTAGGCTGTACAGGCCATCCCAGCCATCCAGTCTGTTGCAACTACTCAACTCTGCGGTTACAGAGTAAAAGTAGCCACAGACAGTAAATACACAAAGGAATGCGTGAAGCTGTGTCTTAGTAAAATCGGCATCCAGCGAGATTTGACTCATGGCCTGTAGTTAGCCAGCCCCGGTTGTAGACCGTGTAAAATGGTCTTGTACATTTGAAATCTCTCCATTACTCAGAGGACTTTTTCTTGAAAGGGAAGGAGGAACAAGGAGATGTGAACAACAGCAGCATTTAACACTTCATAACACGTAACGTGAAGTTTCCTGTTTTTCATTAAATAAGTATTTATTGGAAACCAGTTAGATAGATGTCAGGCTCTGGGGGTATAGTAAGAAATAAGACCTATCCTCGTGGAATTTATTTTCTGGCAGAGGAAACAGAAAGTCAACAAATAAACACAACACAATACATTATAATTAGTGCTGTGAAGACAGTGAACAGGATGATATAAAGGAGAAGAGCAAGGGGAGACCACTTCATATGAGGATGTAAGAAAAGTGATACTTTTGAGAATCTCCTAAAAATGTTTATTGTACGCTAAAGTGTAGGTGGCTCAGTGGTAAAGAATCCGCCTGCCAATGTAGGAGACATAGAAGACCTGGATTCGATTCCTGGTTCGGGAAGATCCCCTGGAATAGGAAATGGCAAACCACTCCAGTATTCTTGCCTGGGAAATCTCATGGTCAGAAGAGCCTGGCAGGGTACAGTCCATAGGGTTGCAAAAAGTCAGATGTGATTGAAAGACTGATCACATGCGCACACACACACAAGTATACGTGGTCACGATAATGTTTTATTCACAGATTTCTGTTCTTTTACAATCTGAAGCTCGAAGTCCAAAATCAAGGTATTGGGAGGGCCTTACTCCTTGTGCAGCCTCTAGCAGGGGAGCGTCCTTCTTTTCCTTTTCCAGCTTCTCTTGGTCCCCAGGTATTCTTTGGCTTGTGGCAGCATAATTCTAAGCTATAACCAAGGTTATGATTTCAATATATCCTTTTAGGGCGGACATGGTTCAACTCATAACGTGTTTTTCTACTTTTTTGACAAAAATCCATATAAAGAATAGATTTTACATTTCAACCCAGTACATGCAATGTATTTGTACGTATGTGTATATATTACAACAGAAGTAAAGTGAAGTGAAAGTCACTCAGTTGTGTCTGACTCTCTGCAAGCCCATGGGACTATACGGTTCATGGAATTCTCCAGGCCAGAATACTGGAGTGGGTAGCCTTTCCCTTTTCCAGGGATTACAACAGAAGTTCTATGAAACAATATTTACCCTTTTACAAATGATATATTCTATTTTCTTTCTCATTTGACTTGATTTCATTCTGTTTCAGTTATATATATACATACTATGTACATGGACATATAGCTTGTGATCTATTAAAGGGTCGAAAATCTGTGATTTGTAAAACATATATACATACTGTATGTACAGTGTTATGGTTACAAATATTTATCAAATATCTTCTGAACAATTTTCAGTGAAAACAGGGATTCTTCCTTCATTTTTAGGAAAATAAGAGCAGTAAGAAAAGTGCAGTACCAGAGTACTAGACCATAACTGGTGTGTTTGATAACACCTTCGTATTCAAATTTTCCACAGACCAGCTGCATCGGTTTCACTTGTAATCTTGTTAGAAATGCAGGCTCTTTGACCTGCTAAATCAGACTCTACATTTTAACAAGATTTCCAAGAAATTTGTATACCCATTCAAGTTAGAACGTAGAGAACACTGCCATAGAGAAGTGCAGGTGAAGTCCTGTGGTTCAAAGCTTTTTCCTTTCAGCTGGGAAGGACCCAGGATGCTGTTTTAGAAAATAATAATGTTTGAACTAGACCTTAGAGCATGAGTAACATTTGGAAATACAAAGAAATGTTACCCCAAGCCAGCTGAATGTCATGAGCAAAGACTCGGAGACAAAATAGGCAAGGGCATCTTTAGGAAGCTGTGTTTGGGTAGAATACTTAAGAAGCGTATACATAAAAGGGTAAATAGTGGGGAATAGAGATTTTTAAATGACTGAAGTCAAGTAACAGTCTGGATAGTTTATTTTTTGATTAGGGTCATGGTATACCCAGAACCTGACTTTAGAAACATAATTTAACAAGAGTATAGAAGAAAGTATTCTAAGAGGAGATTTGAAATGGAAATTCTTCTTAGGAGGAACTTCCTGTTACCCAAACAAAAGGTAGTACGTGTCTGTGTGGATTATAGCAGTGGTAGTAGGAACAGAGGTATCAACAGATTAGTAAAATAAAATGTGCCAGTTGGATAGATAAGGTGAAAGAAGAAGGACTCAAAGATGAATTAAAGTTCCCCTGCCTAGGTAACTTGAAGTATGTTAACACTGTTAACATTTCCAATTTAAGTAGAAGTAGAAAGATTGAGGGGCTTCCCTGGGGAAGAATCTGCCTGCAGTGAAGGAGATGCAGGTTTGATCCTTGGGTCGGGAGGATCCCCTGGAGGAGAGCATGGCAAAACACTCCAGTATTCTTGCCTGGAGAATCTCACGGACAGAGGAGCCTGGTGGGCTATAGTTCATAAGGTTGCACAGAGTCAGACACAGCTGAAGCTACTTAGCACACATGCATGCACTGAAAGATTGGGAAAGGATGGAAAGAGATTGAACAAGTAAGGAATTCCCTGGCAGTCCATTAGTTAGGATTCCACACTTTAACTGCTGAGGGTACAGATTTAGTCCCTGGTCAGGGAACTAAGATCCCACAAGCCACAGTGTGGCAAAAAAGAAAAATAGAGTTTAAATAAGCAGTTCACTAAGTGGGACTAAAAATTGACAGCAAGGGTTAGAGCTTTTGGAGACAGTTAAAATTGATATTAGTTGTCACAGCAACTAAAAAAAAATTTTTTTTTCTTTTTAATTTAAAGACATCTTACAAAATATTAGCCAAGAGATAGTGTATAAGATTTGCCAAGAGTTAACAACCAGTCTTTTGAGAGAATGGAGAGCTTTGCAAAAAATGCTTATGGGCCCATACAAGCTAAAATCTAGCAGACTTCCTTGGTGGCTTAGACGGTAAAGCGTCTGTCTACAATGCGGGAGACCTGGGTTTGATCCCTGGGTCGGGAAGATCTGCTGGAGAAGGAAATGGCAATCCACTCCAGTACTATTGCTTGGAAAATCCCATGGACAGAGGAGCCTGGTAGGCTGCAGCCCATGGGGTCGCAAAGAGTCGGACACGACTGAGCGACTTCACTTTCACTTTTCACTTGAAGAGCATTGCCCTGATTTATATATAGTGTTCCAGCTAGAAATCTCCATTGGTTCTAGATTATAGGGAAATATATATATAATGTTTCTAGTATATGTTGTAGAGATTAAAGAAATTGTTTATCATATTTAAAACAGTTAACTTTTATAAATTAAAAAGTTAAGACAAGTTATTATTCAGCAGACTGTAGGAATGGTTTTCATTTCTCTGTAACATTACAAGTTTAAATAAATTCTTATTGGTATCACTGCCAGGAAATAACCTATTTATGGTTACTGCTGCCCATCCACAGAAGTTTTTCCTATTTTACAGTTTTAAAAAATCTCTGTAGTACTCAAAAACTTGTAAGGTTTGGTTATAAAATGAAAACAATGTGTAAGCTGTGATATGAAGGAGTCCAAATTTGGGGCTGTAATTCCCTCTGTGATTGAAAGAGAATGTGGTGGAGTTTTTAGTAACACTTAAAATATAAAAAGAAAGGCCCATACAACTAGTTCCTCATAGTATTCTTTTTAATTGGTTGGCGTTTTAAACTAAGGTAATTATAGTTAGGTGCCAGTTAGCTCTGAAAGTGAAAGAAGGTTAGAAAATTAATTAAATTCTTTTATATCAACTTTTTGATTTCAAGTCTGAAGTCCACGCTGAGATTCTGCTTGCCTGTTAATTGTTGATTTCTCTATAATTACTGAACTTCAACACCCACAACTCTTTTATTTCAAATCTACTAGTTTATTCATGCCAAGATGCATCAGTATTTCAAGACTGATAATATTTGATCAGATATTTGTAAATAAGTACGCCAGTGAAAAAAGGAATTGTAGAAGACATTTTTAAGAATAGCATAAAAACATAAAAATCCACTTTGCTTTCAAACATGTGGCCCTGTAAATTCAGAGATTTGATAGTTTACATTTTGGGTAGAAAAACTTCCTGCTCAGTAACCTGAAAGAAAGTTTGGATACAACTTTTATGTAACATAAAATAAGTAATTGCATGATTACATTTGGTTTACTAAAGTAGCTGTATTAAATAAGAAAGTCTTGTTTTATGCTAGTGCAATAAGATAAGAAAAACAAAATAATATATAAATATTAGGGAATCAGGCCAGATTATCATTATTTAAGTATGATAAGATATGTTTGCAATCAAACATAGAAATACATGAAACTAAACTAGAATACTATTAGAACTATTATGATTGAGAATTATATAGGTTACAGTAACCACGCAGTTACATATGGTGAAATGAGTTATAAAAGGCAAATCAATTCACAGTAGCATCCAAAATTACAAAATACTTAGGAATAACTACCATAAAAATGTAAATGTATAAATATGTATGACTTCTTTGAAATACAGTTTTTAAAAAAAAGCATTTGTGAATAGATTCCCTTGTTTCTGTAAGGGAAGACTCAATATTTGTAAAGATGGCGGTCAAGCTTCCCAAAGGTTACTTTACTATTAGTAAAAATATCAGTGAGCTTTTAAATATTTGATTAGCAATAAAGTTTGTCTGCAATAAAAATGACATTTATTGGATGCTTGTTAGAAGTCCAGCCAGCAGAAAATATTTATACCTATAATGCAGAAAAGGCTAGTATCCAAAGAGTACATAATAGACACATAATTCCTACAAAATAATTAAAAAAAACAATAATAAATTGATAACAAAACTGGAAAACTCACTGAAGACAAGTGGCATATAAACATGAAAAAAAGTTCAACTTTATTATAAAGTATTCAAAGAAAAAGTTAATAATATAAGTAGTTTCTTTTTTCTTTTCAAATAGAAAAAAAGTGGTTTGGGAGAATGTGCCACTAGTGGGAAAATAAAGATTGATATATGACATTTTTTAAGGCCATCTCCCATTTTATCTTTCACTTTTACGTGCATGTAGCTCTTTAAGCTAACATGTTCTCTTTTAAGGGTTTATTATGAAGAATGAAATTCTATAAGTACTAACTTAAAGAAATATTTTAAACTTATGTATATAAGATGAAATTGTGTAGCAATATTAAAAGTTCCTGCTATGTTACCTTCCCTCCATTTTCCAGTGATAACCTATCTCTCATATAACTCAATGTATTATGCTGTTAACAGTGTTACCTCCAAGGTGGATGGTAGGGGAATTTTATACTTCATGTAAATCCTGGATGTTTCCCAGTTTTTGCACCAAGTATGTTTTATTTATAACCAAGATTGTGTTAGCTTGAAGTAACAATGGCTTAAACAAGATAGGAGTGTATATCTCTTTCAGTTCAAGGCCATGTGAAACTTTGAAATTACTGCACACCCCAGATATCTCCATCTTTTGCCCCACTTTCCCTGTATTGGCTTTTGTCCTTTGTATTTCCTCGTGATTCCTGGTGGTTGCTAAAGCTTTAGCCATCCCATCTGAGTTTCAATGCAGGGGCAAAAAAGGATACTCCTCAGATAAATCAGTTCCTTTTCAGGATCCTTTCTATAAGTCCCACACAGCACTTCTGATTATATCTCATTGGCAGAACTTAATCAAGTGGACATACTTTGCTTTGAGAAAGGCTCTATAATACAGTCTTTTATCTGGGAGCATAGCTGCGTTTAATAAAATCAAGGCTATATTACAAAAGAAGGAAAAGACGTATATTGGGTATGTAACTAGTAGTAGACTCTGCCATAGGAATTTTTTCTACAAGCTAAACTACAGTTTCTGTTATGCATACAACACTTGTATGGGCACACACATATGCTGTTTATTTTATATGTTTTATATAATTACATTTTAAAGTTGGATTCCTTTTAGTATTTTTAGAATTTACACTGTTCAGGGTCACTTAATAAACCATGGGTTTGCTTTATTCGGCTTCCCTGAATGTGTCATTAAAAACAAATTATTTCCCAAATTGCCATGAATGTTGCTTTGAGGTCTTTGGAGATAGATAGGACTATATTTAAGTCACAATTTTATTGTGACTTATTATTGGCTGTGTGTCCCCATTATTCATTGAGTATACTCCTTGTTTGTTTGTTTCATACTGTATTATAATTTGTGATTTATAGGCAGGTAAAGTAAACCTCAAATGTGACCTTCTTGAAGAACTGTCTTACTTGTAGTGAGTACTTAGTAGTTACTTACTAATATATAAAATAATGAAAATTCTACTCTTGAGGACATGCATGAAATGTACTGGAGTGTTATAAGCACTTTCAAAAGGAGAGTTAGAAAGAAAATTTATAGTATAAATATTGATGTAATTAACATATAGGAAGGAGATAGTGCCTAATTTCTTTATGTAAAAATGTAGATTAACTATTTCACTGGAATGTTTTAAGGATTCTGTAAATTACTATGTATATGTTAACGTTTAATTGCTAGTGATTGTAGGAAACCCATTTTTTTGTTCTCCATATTCACACCTGTCATACTTTCTGAGAGTTTTCTAGTTGTTTCATGTTTGTTAATTTTGCTTTCCCAAGTATGTTTTATAAAAGCCATTTCTTTAAACTTACTCTCAATCCTCATAACCCATAATGTGATTTTCAGTTAAGTAGTCAATTCATTGACTGTATAAAAATCAAGAAAAAACTAAAATGCCTATGTTACATTGGCAGTTATGCAGAGATTGTTAAGTAATGAAATAATATACCATACACGTGATTTTTATAAAGCATGTGCTTGATTGGGAGCATGGCATGTTATAGAGTGAATACAGCAAACATGTCCAAGGGAAAAAAAGAAGCCCAAGAAATGGGCTTGGGTAGAATGATTGCTTGGTATCACCAACTTAATGGACATGAGTTTGAGCAAACTCTGAGAGATAGTGAAAGCAGGGAATCCTGGCACGCTCCAGTCCATGGGGTTGCAAAGAATCAGACACGACTTAGTGACTGAACAACAGTAAAGTGAAATAAGAGACATGATGTCATAAAAGCAGAGGAAAGAATTAAAGAAGTAAAGGGTGTATTAGAAAAGGTCTTCAAAAAGTCCAGGGAAACGGAATCTATTGGAATTTACAAGGTGGCAAGATCCTTAAAATCATATTAATGAAGTGCCAAGGATCCAATCCATGTTTGTCAAAGGGAAAATAAAATGGTCAAATTTAAAACAGAGGTTTTCCATTTGAGAAATCTGACCATTACCGGAAAAAAGACTGAGATTAATGGGTTTGGTAAAAGCCTCTTTAAGAAAAGGGGTACATCTGAGGGGATTGTGATAACATAACAGACAAAATTCCAGGAATTTCTTAGAACTGTGCAGACCGTGCATGATGGGATAGCCATCTGGGGGTCTTTGTTGATAAACTGTTAAAAACGTTTCTCGTGTGAATAGCCACAAACATTTTCAGTGCTTTTTTGTTGGTTGAGTAAACCGAAGAGCACGAATGCAAAAGCAAAATTTGATGCCAAATCACAGAAGTTGCCATAAACACAGAAGTTCCCCTAGTGAGGACATTGCCTGTGCCTGAATTTCATTTGTTTCTGCTGGTACCATTTCTTAATTTTTCCTGGTGACTAGCCAGAATGAAGAAGAACTGGTCTTGCCCAGAGTGGTAAAGTGATAAAGGTAACTTAGGTAGATGGAGAAAATATTTAGGGGTTTGCTGTGATGATCTGGTCTATCTCAGAATGTAAGAGATGTGCTTACTCTTTTGTCATGGGGGTTTGCAACCTTCGTATATGCCTAAATCTACAGCTGCTCCTCATTTTCCAGATGGCATCTATGGCTGGGAGTACTTTTTACCATCTGCACTTCTCAAAGAGTTTGTGAACTCTCTCTTTTAATTATTGGAAATGGAAAAACTAATTGGTAAAGTGGTTAAATGATATAAAAGATTTTAAAAACCGAGTGAGAGCTTTTTATATTCTTTTTATTTTTATATTTTGTTTAACCTTTCAAATAAGATCAGTGCTTTATGTGGTTTTTTTACTTTCATCTTTGCATGTCTGCCATCTTTGATATTTGCAACACTCCAGAATACTGCATAATAACTGTTTTGTACATGGATTGGTATTTGAGCCAAATTCCAAAACCCTTACCTCCTTCCAATACTGTAAAGTACTATTGTTGGCATGAGCATGGAACAGCTAACACTGAATGGATATAGAGTACAAACTCGTGTGAATTGTTCCATTCATCTAATGTTTTCAGATTGGTAAGATACAGTGTCATGATTTGTAAAGGTAATTTAGAAAGACAAACTTTTTATATGTTGCCAGTGCTTACATGTATGTAAGACACTAAGATAATGGGAGACACAATTTTGGAGATCCTTGTTATAACTAGCTAAGAATAATGAGTGACATCTGACTCTGAAAATGAACATATTCTCTGTCTAGGGAATTCTGGATTTGGAGTGTTATTAACTTATTTTCTCTTCTTTCAGTCTTATGAGTCATAAATATATTTCCTAATGATGTGTTGTAAATAAGGATCCTTTAATAATCAGTAGATAGATACAATACTTATTCACCATCTTTTCTCTTTAGGCTGGTTCTACTGGGGAAAATTCTCCAGATAGTTTGTCCATTTATAAAATTAGATACTTGCCATCTTTGCTCATTTTCAAGTTCTCTGTTTACAAAACTATTAAGAAGGTGTGAAATGCAGCCAAACTTCCCAGTTTATGGGAAATGTCTGATGATTGCATTTCCTACATGTTCATTGTTCACACATGAAGAAATTTGGCAGCTGTGAGATTATTAAGTTTAGAGTATCCAAATCTAACCCTCACTGGGATTTTGGTTTCCCGCTTTCTACCCCTACCTTCTCACCACCCACCCCCTACTCTTTGTAACCATATTAAGTGCTGTGGTATTATTTCTTAAGATTGATGATACTTAAATTTTCTTCATTTTCCATTTATTAAAATGCTATGAATAAATCATAGACTCGGAGTTCACCTGATGCAGAGTCCTAGTTTCAGGCAGTGGCATACTCAAAACTGTTAAGAAGGAGGTTCCTTAAACTTAGAATTCTCAATAAAGAGTTTATGTGGTGGTGCCATTATTAGGGTAGAGGGCAAGAGTGGTAGCTAATATAAATGCTGTAATTATTTCAAATTATTCTGCTAGAAAATTTATGATCTTACACATAAACTTTGTAGCTGACTCTGAAAATAGTAGAAAGTGATTTGTTTATATGGTTTGATTGACTTAATTTTTACTTGATTTGGCATTTAATTCAAGTAATTTTTTGGTGTTGAAAACCTCAGATTACTCTATTTCTTCATGATTATGAAAAATCATATGGAGAAATGAGGAATTTTTCTGAATACATATTTTACTTTTAGAGATTTAAATATGTGAAAGTATTAAGGGAAGATACTATATGATCTTTTAGGTGTGGATCAAAAGTCAGCAGCAGGTCCTTGATCCTAAGTGTCTTGCTGTGCTGTGCTTAGTTGCTCAGTCATGTCTGACTCTTTGTGAACCCTTGGACGGTAGCCTGCCAGGCTCCTCTGTCCATGGGATTATCCAGGCGAGAATACTGGAGTGGGTTGCCATGCCCTCCTCCAGGGGATCTTCCCCACCCAGGGATTGAACTTGTGTGTCTTAGGTCTCCTGCCTTGGAAGATGGGTTCTTTACCACTAGTGCCACCTGGGAAGCCTCCTAATAGATAATGGGTATGCATGGGTTTGGCTGACAAGAAAAAGGAGACAAAAATAATAGGAAATTGTGGGAGAAACATACAGAAAGTAGGAAAAGAAGACAAAATAAACTAATTAGTGCCCCAGTGCCACAAGCAGCTGCCTTACGTTCTTCCTTCTTCCAGTGTAGCCATCCATCAGATAATTCCGTAACAGTTTTCAAATGGTTAACAGTTCCATTTGGTGATCCAATTTGATATTTTCAGTTTTGGGGGATTTTTTGGACAAATTTCTTAAGTCTGTTTTCAAAATGAAGGTGGTGATAGTTTTTATTACCCTGAAGGATTAGCAGAATTGCTTTTTTGCCCAATAAATTGCTTGAATAAAAGATACTGTGAATGAAAATTAATGATGATCATCATCTTTGATTATTTTGCAGTAGGAAAAGCACATTTAGACTTTGAAACTCTGTCCTTTGTGTTTTAATCACAGGCTGTAGAAGAAGAAGATAAGATGACCCCTGAACAACTGGCAATAAAGAATGTTGGCAAGCAGGTGAGGTATACTATAATAGGTTATATAGTCACATAATAACATGTTCTTGAGAGTTAAAACTATTTTGGAGCCTGTGTGATTTTTTTTTTTCTCCTGTGTTCACTCTACATTTTTCTTCTGTCATGTAAATGTGATGCTATTTAAAAGTCACTGAATTATTTGATGTCCGAGTCTTTTTGCCAGCTATAGAGAAGTAAATCACAAATATATACCTATGAGATACTATCTTTAGTGAGAATAATAGAAATAAATTAGGAAATTTGCATCCTGAGTTACTTTTCCAAGTATTATTTTTATCTGAAATAATATTATCCTTGAAGATAATAGAATGGTGGGTTTATTTCATACATAACAGTTTTTAAAATGATATATAATCTATCAATATGTAGACTTAAATTTATAGGTAATATTCTTGAGAAAGCTTAAAGCCCTGTTGGATTTTACTGAGTGAAGAGAAAGGGTTTCAAGTATTTGCTCTTTCACTTTACCAAGATGAAATATATATTTTAGTTCCTATTTTTCTGAAGGTTGGGGGGGAACACATCAACCAATTAAAAGAATCTACAGATTAATTAGACTGTTTTTTAAAGAATGTTGATTACATTTTTTCATTTCATGGAACATGGTTATCATATTGCTGATGTTGGCAGAATCTTGATATTTCAGATGCAAGACACTAAGCTGTCTTTGCTTTCAGCCATCCTACCATATGCTCTGATCCCATCACATCTCACAAGCTATGTAGGTTTGGGCCAGGACCATTCTTGGATGGGAAATCTCTAAGAATCACCCAGCTGCCACAAGAAGTAATGTAGATAACTGCGGGAAGTGTGTTACCAATTTGCTGCAAAGCCAGTTACTCCAGTAGAGCAGTAGGGGCAAAGGTTCTAACTTAAATATCATAATTGATGAAGTCAAATCCCACTGCATTCTGAATATTATGGTTTAAATAACAGTAGAAACCCTCCAAAACCAAATGAGATATAATTCATCTTATTTTTTCATCCGGTATGATACAGTCACCCTTGTTGTCTTTTCCCACTACATATTTTATTATAATATGTAATATTAGATCACCAACTTGGATCCTAGCATTCAGTAACTATTTCTTGAATAAATAACTCTGATGCTGTAGTTTCTTTATGTAGATTCAGTTTAACAGTTAGCAGCAAATAAAAGGAGTAAATTAAAAGTGAAACTGAAAAAATATATGATTGCAAAGTTTAATAATCATCAGAATCATTTTTTAAAATATCGTACTTCACTGGTTTGGCCTACTGCGTGGCGAAGGCAAAACTGGCTATAATGGAATCAGACCAGTGTCTTTTTCTCTCGCCAGTGTTAGACTCATTCACCTAAAATGCTCTAAGGCTTGTGTTTTTTTTTTAACTTAAGAAAATTTAATATTATGGTCTAGTTATTTGAAATTATCTGTAGCGTGTTGTATCTCTGGGTGTTTTAAAGAAATCAACGTATTGAAATTGTAGTTCAGAAAGCAACAGCCAAGAAGTAATTTCAGTGGTGAACATTTTTTTAAAGTTAGGATTCTTGGTATTTTAGCAATTCATATAAGAAAATAATGCTTTAATTGAGAATTTTTTATTTTGTACAGTGTATACCCTTTATATCAAAGCTTTCAAGTTTTTAGCTGAAATATTTTAATCAGCTCAGCCTTAAACATAAATGTATATTAAGCATTTTAATTTAACTTCCTTTTATTACAGTGCAACTTTAAACCTTATTTTAAACTTATATTTCAAATACAGATTTGATCAGGTTTAAATTAACAGATTGTATCTATATTCTTTTCTGTGATACATTTTTTCAAAATAGCTACATGAAATATTCTTAACATTTTAGAATTGATCCAAATTGTATTTAAATTTTTAAGTTACTAATAGTGACTTTTGATCCAAGAGTATTTCTGATTTAAAGTACTATTCGTGAAATATTAAAATCATATAGAAATTAAATTAAAATTATAGAGGAAGTGGTGAGATTCACATTGAACTCTTGTCTATTGATATATGTCTGTTTTGAGCAAAGTACCCTCTCAGACATTGAATATATGTGAATGGCAGAAAATATACACCTATAATCAGATTTATACATACATATAAAATGCTCTTAACTTTTTTTTATCAGATGATTTCAAACTGTATAGAATTCCTTGTGACTGTTTATAATTTCTGCTGCAATCATAACATTGTGTAAATCGACCTTTCATTTATTTTATCAGCTCCTTAATATTTTAACAGATTTAGTAATCCTGAAAATGTAATAGTATATTAGGAAAACAAAATTTTAAAATACATATATACATTTAAGTTTGGCTTTCTTTACCGATTTCATCAGCTACTGAAAAAAAAAATCTAAGCAATTCGTCTACCAGTAATATGGTTCTTGTTTTTTTTCCCTTTCCTTATTCTTTTTTTCCTTTAGGACCCCAAACGTCATTTGGAGGAACATGTGGATGTACTTATGACTTCAAATATTGTCCAGTGTTTAGCAGCTATGTTGGATACTGTTGTATTTAAATAAAGTAATGGAAAAAGCTTTTAGTGATACTTTCAGTGTATAGTCCTCTGTTGTTCCTAATGCTCAAAATCAAGGGACCTCTGAAGGTGCATTTGGCTAAAAGTAAGACATCTGGCATCATTTGCAGCACTGTAACACCTTCACTCTCCATTGTGCAATTACTTCTATTCCTTTAGTCAGGGTCTTTGCAGATTCCAAAGTTGTATAAGAATACATCAAAGTGGACAAATTTTGTTAAGATCCCGTTTAATATTTGAAGAAATCAGTAACACAAATATATTTTGATTGTTGCTTACAAAATAAAATACATTTACAATCTATGTCTCCTGAGGTCTTTTTGGCACTGGGTGGAATTGACAGAATAACATTTGACAGTGCTCTAGAAATCTCACACAACGATATGTTTCCCTTTGGAATTTAAGATAACACAAAACATCAGTATGATAACAAAACTTCACAAATGTAAAATGACTGCCATTAATGAGTGGCTACCTCATTAGTGAGTAACCCAGAAAAATGTTGACATATTAAAAGTATTTGTCACAAGTTAATATTGTATACTCAATATCTTGTTAACACATTATACTTCCAGTATTTCAGATAAGATAAGTAATATAAGAAGAAAAGGGAGGCAATTTAAATTTAGATTTTTGTGATTTTTTTTAAAGGGTACATTTCCACCAACAATGTTGAGATTGTCTGGGAGTTAGTTGCTTACTGCTTGCTTCACTAGACTTTAGCTGAGGCAGCTGTAGAAGGTGTGTAATGTCTTCAAAGCAAAATGAGAAATGGAGCCATAATGTGAATTTAATATCTTGAGTACATAAGCAATAAGTTTGTCATTGTTTTCTCTCATTTTAAATTAACTGAGAACAGGACCCAGTTTCCTGATAAAGACAAAAATTTGACTGATGGCAGTTTTCAGAGATATTTCAACCTGTTTCTAACTTGATGTACATAAGTAATTGTTCTCATTAGTACTCATTCATTGGACAGTACCCTACCAGGGCCTCCAAAAAATGTGCAAAAAGTGTGGAGACAACATTTAATTCTGTCTCTCCCTTTGTGAAAATAGGGTAAAAATGTTTCTAAGGCTTCATTACAGGGGAGTTTACTTGGGGATTTAGAATTGAGACTTAGCCTCTGCTGAAGGTGGTATGAATAATATGATGAACCAAATTACTGTCCTATTTGAATAATCCTTGGCTTTCCTTGGTAGCCTAATGAAAAGTTGCTAGAAACTTAAGTGGAATTGGCTTAAACTCCTAGTATGTTTCACAGCCTCATTTTTGGTGGAATGAGAGGTGTTTGGAGTATTTCTTGATTGTCCTGTGGTTTCTTCTTTTAAAGACAGTGATGGTATATTTTATGTAGGACATGTAATATGTACTAATTGTTGGGATTATAACAGCCAACCATTTACAATTAAAATATAAGTTGAAGTTAGTAGAAGTTTTCCTTTTGCCTGCTTTAAACTTGTGTGCAAGCTGGGTTTTTTTTAATACATGATTTTCCCCCATACATAGATAAGGTTCTGTGACTTTTCTCACAGATACTGTTCATGAGAGCTAGTAAAGATTTTTTTGGTACAATATGCCCTCAGAAGAAGGTCTCAGTAATCGAAGGGCTGTTCTCAACATTCCATTTGAAACTTTTTTTTCTTTCACTTTGGTCCCCTGAAAAATAGCTCCTCACAATAAAATGACTGAGAAGGCTTATACAAGGCCTGCCTTTTGTTCTTGCTTGATCACCTCATCTTCCTGGACTTCACACAGTCACATACCACGTTCTCCCACTTGGTTCATGCTGGAGACATTCCCAATTTCAAAACCTTACCAAAATCCCTTCTAGCAAAAAACCTAGATTTTTATAGATTTGAAGCCCATCAAAAGGAGGATGCCCAAAGAAGAGGCTCTGTGAACACCTTTGTCTTGGAGTGCACAGCTATTTTAGCTAGCGGCAGCGGCCTGATAGCCTAGGCGGGCATTCAAGCAACTTATTTAACCACAAGCTCTATAAGCCACTTCAGATGTGTGTGTTTACCTGAGTGCTTATATGAGCACATTTATTGATTTTGCTGCACTAGAACCAAAACTTGCCTCAGATGTCCTGCTTTCCTCTTAGACTAGTACGGGGGCATGGAAAACTCCAGCCTCACTATTCAGTGTGATCTGCTTGGACAAGGAGCACCTGGGTCTTCTGGGAGCTCACCATACATACAGACCTACTGAATCAGAATCCAGAATCCTGGTGAGGGTCATATGCACTTTTAAAGTTTGGGAAGCCCAGCTCTACAGAAGTATGAGTCAAGAGCAGATGTGCTGATCCTGAGAAAAACCTTAGTTTTCCTTCTTGAGGATGCATATTAAAGGCATAAACCTGTATTGAGGAATCACTGAATGCAGTCCTGATGATCTGAGTGAGTGTTCCTGTTCATCTTCTAATCCAATGCCTTAAAAACTGAGGAAGGTGCACTCTCCCTCTTCTGAACTTTAACATGTCATTTTAGCATTCTTCATTTTTTAAAAAACCCAACTCAGGGTACTAGGAATAAAAAAACCTGACAAAGAGCCCAGGTAGTTTCTCCTTTTTTGCTACACACTTAAGGCTGTCCCACTGAGGGAGTGGGAGGTGGGCAACCTTGGAAACCGTGGAAAGGCATTCAGGGACAAAGAAGTTAATGAAAGCAACAGTAGGCCAAACAGGGCAAAAGGCTCTCAGGAGAAATGGCGATAGAGGTAAGAGGAAAAAAAAGCATCAATAATGTCATTGCCACGGTCCCTTCCCCCACCTCCCAACACCTTAGTAATTAAGCCCCTGCTTGTTTCTGAGGCTTTTTGAAGGAAAATGGGGTCTGGCTGTATTTTTCTCCCAGAAAACTATCTCGGCTTGAGTCTGGGACATCTGGTCATCAACCCTTCCAGCCCTGGGCCGCCCGCGTCGGATCTTGCTTGCAGCGCGGTGGTGGAGGCCACAGCTGATGCCCTCTGCGGCCGAGGCGCCCGAACCGCCAGCCGGGCGCAGTCCGCGCTGGACGCTGACCGCTGGGCCCACCCAGGCGGCGCTCTCCAAATGCGCCCGCGTAGGCACAGGTCGAGTCTGGCAACCCCCCTCGCTATCAAGCGCAGGACCCACCCAGTGTCCCGGGCGTCCTTTCCCTCTGGGAGCGGCGGGGGCGAGGGGAAGGCAGTTACACTCTCGGAGGAAGGCACGAGCTCCGCCGGGCGGAGGCGCCCAGGCCAAGCCTCCGGCACGGAAAGAGTGTGTCCCCCTGGGTTACGCGCCAGCCTCCGCGCTCCCTGGGTATCCGGGCGGCTCCCCCTCGTGATCGCCCGGGTGCTGGGGAGCCTACTCTCGGGCCGCTTAGAGACCTTAGACAATGGAGCCGAGCAAGGCGGCTGGCCTAGGGCCGAGCACCGAGCGCGGGGGTGGCTTCTCCCGCCGCCGGCTCCCGCGGTGCCCCGCCTGGAGCCGGCCCGCCAGCCAGCTCGCGGGACCGAGCCGAGCTCCGGCGCTGCGCTCCTCCTGGTTTCCGCGCGGCTCGGCCGTCCCAGGAAAGCCACAGGAGGGCGGGCTGGCTGGTGCCCGCCACGCGAAGCAGTTTTGGGCGGTGAACCCTCTGCTGCTCTTGGCTCTCTGGTTCGGGCGGAGACTGAGTTGCTCCGTGGAACCAGTACCATGAGATCTCTTCTTACACCTCGGGGTTGCTTTGGGCCTCGTGCTATCTATTTGTGCCAACATCCTTTTAAACTGGTTCTTTTCTCTATCCCTCTTTAAATTCTTTCTCATTTTAAAATTATTGGCATGGATTCTTTTTCTCCCCTCCAGATTATATAAACATTACACACACACACACACACACACACACACACACACACACACGAGTCTTCCATAAAGATCACTGCGTTGACACCACTTCCACTCTGTCTCCCCAGATCAGCGCTTCTAGCGAACCCATTTGCGCGAGGACTCGGCTCTTTCTTTTCCTGGCGAGGCTTTTGAACCTGTCGCCAAGGCCGTACCTCGGAGAGAAGGAAGTGCAGTGGGACGTGAGGGATGCATGGCGCCTGCCCCCAGTTAGATGCTCTTCAGATAATCTGCGACCAAGCTCGCTGATTAAATATTTAGGAAAGACCTCGTAAACATCACTGCAAATACATTAAGGCACTTCAACCCGACAGCTTATGATTATTTCAAAACTTAAAAAGGAGATCATTGATTGTCACTGTTTCTGTGCTCAACCAAGAAACCGAATCTTCCCGAGGTGGGTGGATGGGGTGGCTGAATTGCTTTTCTCCCCCACGACTCCCCCTTCCCGCTCACTTTCATGGCTGTGGCGCTCAGTAGCAGTGATTTATTTATTTCTGTATGGAGTTAAAAGGGTGTGCGTTGGTGGGGGTGTTCGTTGAGGACACGCAGGACCTGATCACAAAGGACTGGCTCAGGTGTCTTGTGCTTCTGTATTAACTGGAAAAGACAGACTCTGGAACTTTTACAGGGCGAGAAGAGGCCACCGGCTCGCGCTTTGTATACTTTGCACTTGAAATCGTTACATTCAACTGAATATTTGGCTCATTCAGATCCGAAAAGTCTCCTAGCATCGTCGAATTCCCTCCTCCGCCCCTCAGCTCCAAAGGAGGGGGAGGGGGAAGGTAGGAAATGTTTAGTAAATTGCACATCTTTGAATCTTCCTAAAGCAGTGGTCACAAAGCTTAAAGGTGACACAACAGCGCTCACGTAAAACCAACACACATTCCCCACCCCCCTAAACCAACAATAAAATCATCCCCTTCAATTTGCCATGATCGCTGCGACCAGGAGCCAGGTGATTATCCTAATTAATGTCTATCTAATTAAATTACTGTCAGCAGTTAACCAATGGCAGGAGCCGTTTCATCGGCTGCACAAGCAGCAAGATCAAAAGTGAGCCTTTTCTGATTGCTGCATAGTGTCAATTGGCCAATCTCTTCTCCCAGGGGAAAAAAAAAAGTAAATCAAACCTTTGAGAAGCATTTGCTGGTTGAAGTGCTTTCTGTCTAGTGAGGGGGTCTGTGGATTTCTAGTTTATGATAAATAGGACTTTAAAAACCAGGGACAGGAGGGCGAGTGTTCAGGTTCTAGAGCTATGCAGCTGGAGCACTGCCTTTCTCCTTCTATCATGCTCTCCAAGAAATTTCTCAATGTGAGCAGCAGCTACCCACATTCAGGCGGATCTGAGCTTGTCTTGCACGATCATCCCATTATCTCGACCACTGACAACCTGGAGAGAAGTTCACCTTTGAAAAAAATTACCAGGGGGATGACGAATCAGTCAGATACAGACAATTTTCCTGACTCCAAGGACTCACCAGGGGACGTCCAGAGAAGTAAACTCTCTCCTGTCTTGGACGGGGTCTCTGAGCTTCGTCACAGTTTCGATGGCTCTGCTGCAGATCGCTACCTCCTCTCTCAGTCCAGCCAGCCACAGTCTGCGGCCACTGCTCCCAGTGCCATGTTCCCGTACCCCGGCCAGCACGGACCGGCTCACCCCGCCTTCTCCATCGGCAGCCCCAGCCGCTACATGGCCCACCACCCGGTCATCACCAACGGAGCCTACAACAGCCTCCTGTCCAACTCCTCACCGCAGGGCTACCCCACCGCCGGCTACCCCTACCCGCAGCAGTACGGCCACTCCTACCAAGGAGCCCCGTTCTACCAGTTCTCCTCCACACAGCCCGGGCTGGTGCCTGGCAAAGCGCAGGTGTACCTGTGCAACAGGCCCCTTTGGCTGAAATTTCACCGGCACCAAACGGAGATGATCATCACCAAACAGGGAAGGTAATGCTACATTCTTGGCTGCCGCTGCTCCAGGCGCGGCCGGGGGGCATGTGTACCCGGGCTGTGACCGCCGCGGCAGCGAGGATTTGGGGTCGGGAGCGGAGTGGAAGGCGCTCCGGCGCGTCCTAGAGTTGGCTGGTGTTGGAAAAACGGAAAGTGGAAGGTATAACCACTGCGGTGATGTCGGGGAGCGGGGCGGGGGGGGTGGGGGTTCCCGCTCTAGAAAGGTGGTCGGAGAGCCAGTCAGTGGCCGGAGAAAGGAGAGAGAGAGAGGGGGAGAGTCCTGGCCTGTGGCCGGAAGATGGGAGGGAGGCATCAATGCCCGATACACCGACAGGTGGAGATTCGGGTCGCCAACCTCGCTTTCTACCTGGGCAGTGATACCTGCCGACTTCCCATTCCAGTTCATCCGCCGATCTCCCAGACTTCAGTCCCTCTTCTTTTTCTCCCCCACCACCCTATTTCCAATCCAGCAAACGTTCGCTCATCGATGCTGAGAAAATAAGTTTTGCTTTGCTATCTGGCGCCGCGCTTCTTGCATTTAATCTTTAACATTTATGTTTTTTTTTTTTTTTCCCCTTGTTGTCTCCCCCCTCCCTAATTTAAATAGGCGCATGTTTCCTTTTTTAAGTTTTAACATTTCTGGTCTCGATCCCACGGCTCATTACAATATTTTTGTGGATGTGATTTTGGCGGATCCCAATCACTGGAGGTTTCAAGGAGGCAAATGGGTTCCTTGCGGCAAAGCGGACACCAATGTGCAAGGCAAGTCCTTCCAATTAACACGTCTTCCTGACACTTATTTAGGTGAGAATGATTAATTAAAGCCTTTGTGGACTGGCTCGAGCGACTTTTAAAACGATCGGCCAATGACTTCTAAAAGGAAACTAGGAGGATAGGGGGAGAGACTCAGCGACGAGAAGGGGGAGGATTATGCAAAAGCTATTTTAATCATTCCCAGTTAATAGGAAGAAAGCGCGGCCTTAAAAAAGCCCCAGCTAACGGGCCTTACAGTGGAATAAGGGGTGTGTGTCTGTGTGTGTGTGTGTCTGTCCTACGTGGTGAGGAGTTGGGACTGGGCAGTGCCGCGGGCACATGTAAACAACTTGTCTCTTTCTCTAGGAAATCGGGTCTATATGCACCCGGATTCCCCCAACACGGGGGCTCACTGGATGCGTCAAGAAATCTCTTTTGGAAAATTAAAACTTACAAACAACAAAGGAGCGTCAAACAACAATGGGCAGGTCAGTGGCTCAAGCGCTCATTTCTCTCTCTCACACACACACACTCACTTATACACACTCGTTCCTGCCTAAGATCCAGTTCATCACTTTAACATGAGGAACGACACATGTGTCTTTGCTTCATTAAAAAGACTTTTTAAAAATTCTATTTCCGTCCTCCCAAATTATATTAAGCTACAAAGTTGTTCTTGTCCCCCCTGCCCCCCTCCCTCGCCCAATTATCGAGTTCCCAACCTTCACAAGTACAAATATTTGGTTGATTTTGAGAAGGAAACGCGCAGAATCTGCAGGTTGTGAAAATCTTTGTTGCTCCTTAAAGGAGATCTGGGAGAAGGGCCCTGAGAATTGGGCGGTCGGGTTCGGTTTTCCTCTGGTGCTCGGGCGTTGCGTGCTCCGGCGAAACGGGGGCAGGTCTGCTTCCGCCAGCCAGTCACCAGCTGGGCGAGGCCCGCGGTCAGTTTCCCGGGGCGGCGGGCTCCTGGCAGACTCCACACGGCCCGCGGCTCACAGCCCCGTGCGGGCAGACCGCACTAACGTGCCGCCGGGCGCTTCCCTTTCTTCCCGCCGGACAGATGGTGGTTTTGCAGTCCTTGCACAAGTACCAGCCCCGCCTGCATGTAGTGGAAGTGAACGAGGACGGCACAGAGGACACCAGCCAGCCCGGGCGCGTGCAGACGTTCACTTTTCCCGAGACTCAGTTCATCGCCGTCACTGCCTACCAGAACACCGATGTAAGGAGGCCTGGGGGCTGGGCGCGCGGCGGGCGGCGCAGGCTTCCCGCGGCCCGCGGCGGTACCGGGGGCCATCCCCGGCTCGGGCACCAACAGCCGCCACAGCTGGCTCTGCTGTACCTTTTAAGAGTAGGGCTAGGGGCCTGCTGGGCACCTTCCCTGTATACCTAACCGGTCGGAAAACTCTGCTTATTCGTCTCCGACGCGGGTCACCGGGCCACCTTCAAGGTGACCAGGATTTCTAGAGCCTCTTGGGAATTTTGATTTAATTTTCAAACATCAGTTTCTGGGTGATCGAAAGAAATGCACATTCATGATTTTAAAACTAAAATAAATCAAATTACTGGGGACTATGGAGTGAGCTTCCTAGCACTCATTTGCAAGTTTGCAAAAACTTTTTTTTACTACTGTTGATTTGACTACTAGAAGTGAGAGTGTTTCTTTTAAAACAGGAAAATATAATAAATGAAAGATATGCATTTTTCAGTCAAAACTGATTTCAAGATGCAACTTGTGGGTTCTTCAAGTTGTGTATTAGAAGCAACTAACAAATATGATAAAGCATTTAAGATAGGCAACATTTTTTAGGAATGAATTCAAGTGCCCCTTAAAAATTTTTGCCTGAGTAAGTGTATTTACATAACAAGCATTTTTTTAAATGAGAATTTTGAACCAGTTTAGGACACATGGGAGAGCTAATGGAAAGCTATACTTTAGTTTTAGTCACCATTAATTTAAACATAACTTTCATCATACTTTTTTCACCTTTCCACCCATTCCCTCAAAAATTTCAGTTAGGGAAACCTTGCTATTTAGTGAAATTGTAGGCCTTTAGCCCCTGTCAAAAGTGGCAGATGACATATTCTTAAACACCCAATCTGCTTTGTATAAAAAATAAAATTATATTAATCTTTTTTTCTCTTTTTCCAGATTACACAACTGAAAATAGATCACAACCCTTTTGCTAAAGGATTTCGGGATAATTATGATACGTAAGTAGTTTTGTACCTTTCTTCTCAAATTTGTGGAATTGGGCTTTGGGTCAAAGGTAGACTGTTTTGTACAAGGTTTTTGGAAGCTAGAAAGTGTGAAGACAAAGTTGTTTTCGGGGTTTTCCCTTTCTTTTTTGACGGTCCTCTTCTCTAGGGCGACCTGGCTTGGTACTTCTGTGTTTTGGGTCAAAGGTTTCCTCCACCTATATTTAGCTTTCATATGAATTACAAAGTTGCTGGCGCGAACCCTGGGGCTGGCTGGCTGGCTGCGGAAGCTGCCCTGGTTCCCGGGTTCGGGAGTTGTGTGTGGTGCTGCAGATGCTCAGCTCAGATTGTCTGTGTCTGAAACCGCCGGATTCTGCTGAAAGTGCATGTGGCTCTGGCAGTTGTTACAGTCTCCTTGGCATATGTGACTTTTATTTACCCATTTCCAAGTTTTGTGTAATAGCTTTTCCTGTGCAAGTTTACCATGGACTGAATAGAAATGTGCACAGGCAAGTTCACGAGCACAGCTGATGGTGCAGTCATTTCAGGCTTTGGGAAGGACCCAGGTGCTGTTGCAGTGTATTATTTATGCTTTGAAAGAAAAATATTTCCTCTTTAATCATTTGTATCTAGGTGTGTTTTAATTAAATGTGCTGGTTTCCTTTTCTCCAGACCTCCCTTATCTATCTCGATTTCTTGCCTATCAAAATGCTGTCCTCTGGGGGCAACAGTAGGTGTAAACTGAACCTTTCCTGGGCTTGTTCTGGTGTTCTCTCAATCAGAGGCTCAGAGCCCAGGTACAGTGCTGAGGAGTTCACAAAGAGTTATAGGGCAAGATCTAAATCTGGACTCTGGGGATCCCTTCACTTTTCTCTGACCATAGAAGGAAAGGATACATTAATTTTAATTTCATGGCTTGCATTAAGTGCTGGGGCTAGAACTACAGAGTTGAAGCTATCTTTGATTAGGAATAGATTAAATTTGTGGAGAAGACAAGTGGCTCTCTCCAGGTAGATACCAAACTTCCCTCCTGATATTTTTATAACAAATTGAAGAGAATCATCAATAGTTATACACTGTAACTATAGTTATACACTATAACTATATAGTTATACACTAAAACTGTACAGTTATACACTGTAACTGTCAAGTGTATCCCTCAAAAGTGATCCAAAGGAAGCAAGCCTCATCAGTATGATTCCCCAGGAAAAAAAGAAAGAAAGAAAAACTTGGCTACTCTAGTCCTTCCTCACAATCTAAAAAGGTGGGCTCAGCACGGTGGAAAGCGTGTGGCCCAGGAGACCAGAGATACTGGTCTCTGTACTAGGGGGGTCTTGTAGATTTTGAGCTTTTAATTCTGCTGTGAACATCTGTTCCAAAGCATTTTATTTTGCACAAATCAATTCGGTAATCCCAAGTGGGTTGGAACCTGGATGGGCATATAAACTATATCTTTTGCAGATTGGTTTTTTTTTTTCTTTTCCTTTTAAATGTGGTGGTAAACAGAGAAGATATTTGCACCTTGCTGGTTATGTTCCCTTCCTGCCTCCCTCTACTTGTTCTTATTTGAGACTGGAATTAAGTTTCAGGAGGGAAATTTTGTTCAGTCAGCAAACTGCATATGAGCAGCCACGGCATAACCCTCATCTGTCCCTCTTCTGGCTGACTTCTGTTGGAAAAGCCACTTCTGTTTGATTCTTAAGTCACTATATATTTATCATAAAAAGCTTCTTTAGCTATACAGATGGCTGTCTTAGAGATTTATGGCTTAGAGTAGAATGGTTTTGGACACTCTCTTTCCACCTTACTTTGGTTATTTGGGCCTGGCTCACTGTTGGAGAAACAGAGAAAGCAATAAAGAGTTCAGGGGGACCAGGGTGTTTGCTTGGCCACTCACTAGGGAATCTCCTCCCCAAAGTACTGAGGTATGACAAGTTTCTCTTTCAAAACAGTCTGTTGATTAAAGATAAAAACATTTATGTGTGAGCTAAAAAAGGGAGGCATGTGTGTGATGTATATGAGAAAATAGGTCTACCAGTCTTGATCCAGTCTCTGGTTCCTTCTCAATTCTAATGGGATCTTATAGGCTACTGTGGGGCCTAGAGTGAACCTTTGATTATCTTATCTAAGGTAATTCCCAGTAACACAATCACTGTCTATGGTTGGGCAAGTTATTTAACTTTCCTTTGACTCAATTTCTTCATCTGTAAGATAGGATAATAATGGTACCTAACTTGGAAAATTGTGATGGTTAAATAATGATCTGTACAGCCCTAGACAAGGGTGCCTGGAACATAGTCAAGTTGTATAAGGATGAGCTGTTACCAGTGGGAGATTCTTGGCGGAGGTTGATAATTGTACTTTTAAGAGTTTGCCCACATTTTTTTTTTCTTTTTTTTAAACCAGTAACAAATCAAAAGCTGGGGAGAGAAGCTCAAAGAATACTTTTCCTCTGTAAAATAATTTTATTGATTGATGACTTTATTTCCACATAGTAATTCTAGTTTGTATGGTTGGAGGGGTGGTTAAAGGAACACACAGGGGAAAACAATAGTAAGTGCCATGGAGGCTTCCAGCAGTAACCCTCGGGTCTCAGAAGACTGTCCAAGGCCAGTCTGATGCTCACTACCAAGGGGGGGTCCCCGCGTGTGTGTCAGATGGAAGAAAGTGGTCTTAAAAGGATGGAGTGGGTAACCGGTTTAGAAATTTCACTCAGAAACTGTCACCGCAGAAGAAAGGCCCACTGGGAAAATGACACCTGAGCCCCTGGGCAGATCTGCCTCAATGTGTGCACATATATTGGAGAAGTGGGTGAGCATCCCCTGCTGTGCTCTTCTCTCGGCCCTCTGTGCACTTGGTGAGAGAGCTCAAGAGAGGAGCGAAGCCTTCCTCTTCATCTGTATCAGCTTTAGGTCTCTGAATGGACAAATCGGTTCCTTTATAATTTCACGATTTGGAGAGGATGAAAGTCTGTGACCTTTTGTCTGTCTTTATCCTGGACGGCAGGTTACACGTGGAGAGTGTGGGGGTGGGCGACCAGGGGTGGTCTTCTCTTTAGCGCCCCCGAAAGGACCTTGCGCCACCCTTCGGTTCTCTCTCTCTCCCTCCCTCGCAGGATCTACACCGGCTGCGACATGGACCGTCTGACCCCTTCGCCCAACGACTCCCCGCGCTCGCAGATCGTGCCCGGGGCCCGCTACGCCATGGCCGGCTCTTTCCTGCAGGACCAGTTCGTGAGCAACTACGCCAAGGCCCGTTTCCACCCGGGCGCGGGCGCCGGCCCCGGGCCGGGCACGGACCGCAGCGTGCCGCACACCAACGGGCTGCTGTCGCCGCAGCAGGCCGAGGACCCGGGCGCGCCGTCGCCGCAGCGCTGGTTTGTGACTCCGGCCAACAACCGGCTGGACTTCGCCGCCTCGGCCTACGACACGGCCACGGACTTCGCGGGCAACGCGGCCACGCTGCTCTCGTACGCGGCGGCGGGCGTGAAGGCGCTGCCGCTGCAGGCGGCTGGCTGCACGGGCCGCCCGCTCGGCTACTACGCCGACCCGTCGGGCTGGGGAGCGCGCAGCCCACCGCAGTACTGCGGCGCCAAGTCGGGCTCGGTGCTGCCCTGCTGGCCCAACAGCGCCGCGGCCGCCGCGCGCATGGCCGGCGCCAACCCCTACCTGGGCGAGGAGGCCGAGGGCCTGGCCGCCGAGCGCTCGCCGCTGCCGCCGGGCGCCGCCGAGGACGCCAAGCCCAAGGACCTGTCCGACTCCAGCTGGATCGAGACGCCCTCCTCCATCAAGTCCATCGACTCGAGCGACTCGGGGATTTACGAGCAGGCCAAACGGAGGCGGATCTCGCCCGCCGACACGCCGGTGTCCGAGAGCTCGTCCCCGCTCAAGAGCGAGGTGCTGGCCCAGCGGGACTGCGAGAAGAACTGCGCCAAGGACATAGGCGGCTACTACGGCTTCTACTCGCACAGCTAGGCCGGCCCTGCCCGCCCCGGCCCCGCGCCCCGCCGCGGCCCGGCCCCTGCCGGCTCCTCGCGCCTCTCCCCCTGCGCCTCCTGCTCACGCCCCACCTCGCGCACTCCCTCAGTTTATCTGACCCTCGAACACCGTCTGCAGCGAATTAGTACAGGTCTCCTGAGTGTGATTTTAACCTTTTTTTTTTTTTTTTTTTTGCACAGCAGTTTCTGCAGTTAGCGCACCGACCTTCAACTTGGCGGTAAACCTTTTTGGTTTGCCTACTTACTCTCCTTCTGTGAAGTTATCTTAACGGTTCCCCTCCCCCTCGTCTTTTTCTCACCCTCTCCTTGTCTTTCTCCTCATGAAACTCTTCACCTTTAGGAGACCTGGGCAGTCCTGTCAGGCAGCAACGATTCCGACCCGCCAAGCCTCGGCCTCCCCATTAACCGTAGGATGTTGACTGTAGAACCTGGACCCACCCAGCGCGTCCTTTCTTATCCCCGAGTGGATGGATGGATGGATGGTAGGGATGTTAATAATTCTAGTGGAACAAAGCCTGTGAAATGACTGTATATAGTGTTAATTTATTGTAACGAATGGCTAGTTTTTATTCACATTGTCAAGGCACAAAACCAGTTCATGCTTAAACTTTCTCATTCATTTCTTTTCCTTTTTCTCCAACTCCTCCCGTCCCTGAAAATGTTTTCTTGTGAGATTATTAACAGTATTCTAAGAGGCTCTGGAAACTCGAAAGACTAGATAATGAAGAGTTTCTCACTTCTTCTCAATCCACTGCATGAAATAACTACCCTGTGCCCTTCTGCACACAAATAGCTAAGGAGAATCTGACCAAACACCTGTAAAGGATAGGTGTCTGTTCATAGGCAAGTCGATTAAGTGGCATGATGCCTGCAAAGCAAAGTTAACGAGTTACATGTTTTTTTCCCCCCTTCCTTCTAAATAGAATAGCTCGACATCAGCAATATTATTTTGCCTTATTTGTTTTTCCCCAAAGTGCCAAATCCATTACTGGTCTGTGCAGGTGCCAAATATGCTGACAAACTGTTTCTGAATATCTTTCAGTTCCCCCCTCCACCTTTATATGCTGTAAATCTTTGTAATGAATATTCTACTAATGATATAGATGACTGAATTGTTGGTTAACTATAGTGTAGTCTAGTGAAGATGAATTGTGTGAGTTGTATATTTTACTGCATTTTAGTTTTGAAAATGATTTCCCCGCCACCTAGAAACAGCTGAAATTTGACTTCCTTGGGAAAACACTAGCATTAATGCAAGTAAGACTGTTTATTCCCCCCTCTAAGTCTTGTTATATTTGATAAGGAGCACTGATCCCCCTGAAAATAGATTAGTAGAATTTCTAATGTTGTGTAGCAAACCTATACTTTTTTTTTGTATTTTAAAATTAATGTGAAATATGCATCATACACAATACTCAATCTAGATTCCAGTCCATTGGGGGGATTTTTTTTCCTAATAGGAATTCAGGGTCTAAACGTGTGTATATTTTGGCTCTTCTGTAAATCTAATGTTGTGATTTTTATATTTGTTTCGTTTTGTCTGTGAACTGAATAATTTATACAAGGACACACTCCATTGAGAAACGTTTTGTTTTTTGCTCGTTTGTATTGTCTGTGTATAACAAGTAAAATAAATCTGGTAAAACTCTATGGTGTTTGAAAGCAGTTTACAGTTTGAAAATTTAATTAGAGGTGAATATTTTTAAGGGCTGAGGAAGAATAGCCTGTCTCTACTCCAATATGGGGCAGTCTGTGTAGTGGGAACTACATCCCATTTTCCTCTTAAATTTGTTAGTATACCACTACCAGTAATTACTTTTTTCTGTCTTATTTACACCTACTTAGTTCCCTGTAAGTCGAGTTCACTTTGTTACACTCGTTTTTTTTTTTTTCTCTTCAGGAAAATGTACACGCTTTCTTATATCTGTAAGTAGGAAATAACATGAGCAGGAAATGGAGGGTCTTTAATAAGAAATTAAGTATTTCTTGAAATTTCACAAAGTCAAGAGGGAGGCTTTGGGCAAGAGAAGAGTGTAATTTAAATGCTTGTCAAAATAGGCTGTTGACCACAGCTTTAGTCTGATGTTGAAAATTCTGGTCTTTAAATACAAGGCCTTGGAGTTGAGTGGTGAATCCGTAAATGAAAACACAGAATGGCCTACATTTCTTGAGTGGATTATTTTGGGGGGATAGGGAGGGGTTGGAGTAGGGAAAGTAATCATAGAGCAAACTCATGAAAGGTCGATATTTAACCAGTGAGCTTAAAACTTGCTTTAGGAGGTATCTGTGGGGCACCACTCCATCTCTTCTACAGAGAAGTTCCAGCGCCCATCCTGCCCAAGCCAGGTCACCATCCCTTGAGAAAAAATGCAGAAATGTGGATATTCCAGCTGGGAGGAGGCTAGTTGCGTCTTAGTCAAGGGGTCCATTGAGCTCTCTTTTGCTCTTGTCTCCAGAGAAGGAGATCCAAGAAAGGTGGAAAATGGTCCAGCATCCTTGTTTGGCCTAGGCCAGTCTCAGGTTATGGGGTGAAATTTACCACCACCCAGAGATGGTCCTGTATCCCCTTTGCAATTTGACAGATGCAAAGAGGCTTCAAAGTACCAATTAAAATGAACACTGGAGGGGGGAACAAAACCGATTTGCCTTCCTGGGGTAATCTGGCCACTAGACGGCGTTCCGCCGAGTTTTGTCTGCCACATAGAAAAGCGATGACTGATTTTCTTTTGTGTTTGTTTCTCCCGGATCACACCTAAGAACTAAACAAGAGGACAAAAAGTACAGAACAGGGGGCCTGCGTGGCGAGTGAAGTGGAACGGTGTATTCTTGTAATCATCCCGTGGCCTTGCGCTCCTGCGACCTCGGTGCCAGCGAGCAGGAGGCGCACGTGCAGTCGGGAGGCCCGGGGGCGCCCAGGCCGAGGGCGAGGGGCTGCGGAGCCGCCAAGGGTTCCGGGGAGTGATCCTGGAGGTCGGAGCGCGGCGCCGGGCCAGGCCCGCCACCCTCGGGCCAGAGTCACCGCGAGCAAAGGAGTCGGTGTCATGTGCGGAAACGAAGCTCTTAGAAGCCGAGGATAGATTTCACAGGAACGTAGTGCCTTGTACTGAAAGACGCACTTAGCTGCTATTAGGAAGTACTTTAAAAAATTGGGGAGGTCGTTTCCCTTGCAGCTCGGCACCATCTGCTGTGTGGACTGAGTCAGCGTGAGGTAAATTTGCAGCTCCGCGCTCCTCTCGGAGGCAGTGTGCTTTCCTGTCCCTTTCAAGCATGATCGTTTCTCCTGGCTTCCAAGGAGTCTTGGGTGTCTAGTGAAGTGACACTGTCAGGGTGTCTGAGAAGCTGCTGCTGTTTCAAGGAAATCAGAGTGTTTTGGGGGAGGGCCTGCGGGAACCAGAGTTCGCGTCCCGGGTTAGATTTCGAGTTGCCTTTTTATCTCCCTGAGGGTAGGAGTCAGGGTAGGGACGGAGAAGGATGACGAATCCTCCCCGTAAACTGCAGATTTTCTGTTTTCAAAAGTGGCTTTTCAAAAAGAGAAAGGAAGAAAAAAAGACGAGCGTGCGGCTTTTTATTCTGTCTCAAGCCTTCCCGCCACTCGCGTCGCGCGCCATCTTAACTCCTTGCCCACCAGCAGCTTGGGGCCGAGCGCGGCGGGCCGGCGCCGCTGGAGCCCAGGGATGCTGCGCCCTAGGTGCCTCACCTTGGGGCCGAAGCCGCGGGGTCAGGGCAGCCGACTGGCGGGCACTGAGCGCGCTGTGATCGAGGGCATTCGGGAGCCCAGGCCGGCGGGGACGGACGTCCGCACGAGCTCGGGCGGCCGTGCGGCGGCTCCGAAGGCCTGGGCCCGCCGCTGAGCCTGGGCCCGGGCTCTCTGGCTTCGCCGTTGGGTGGGCGCGCTGCTCTCTTCTGGCTGTTCCGGCCTCGAGTTCCAGGCCGCGAGTCCAGACAGGGATCCAGGCCGCGGGTCTAGACAGGGGGCCCAGCGAAGGTCCAGACCTGGAGTCCAGGCGGTTCTCCTGTTCCTTCAAGAGCCTGGTCTAGCGTGGCTCCCGGCCTCGCCTCTAGCCTTGGGTGCGGCCCTCCTGAGCATGTGGCTCCGCCAGAACCAAGCCAGGCAACCTACTAGGATTTAGGACATGAAAGCCTTTTTAGGCCTAGGGGAAATTTACTGGGTTTGTTTCAAAAAATCAGGCCGTTTCTGACTCTTTAGGACTGACTTACACCCCCCGAGCTCTTAAAATGTTGTAGTTTAGGATCTACAGACAACTTTATGAACCATCTTCCCTCCTGCACTTACATTTTCTTATAAATCCTGCTGTTAAACTGGTTTACTTAGGACCCACTTTTTTTTTTTGGTGATGTTAAGTATCTATTCTTTTAGTACTGAAGCCTTCAGGGATGTTGTACTTTCTGTTTGGGGTGCAGGCTTGGAAAAAAAGCCTTGTTAAATAGATGTCCTTACATTCCTGGAGAATGTAAAATGCATTGTAGCAATATTTGGGCAAGTACTTGTGTCCATAGTAATTTTATAAAATACTCTGCTTGTCCTCTGATGCAGCACCTTTTCTGTCTGTGTATGAGTTCTTTTATCATGTATGTGTTTTAGCCATGAAGATAGGAAAAATCACAGAGCTTATGATCTTGTGTGAAAACAGACCAGTCTAGGTCCCCCAAAGGAAACAGTAACAACTATTTTTATTTTTAGAATTAAAACAAAAAACCTTACTTTGAAGAAGTCAGCAGCTTTAAAGACCAATGATAATTCAATTTTTAAGATATTTACTTTACTCTGGTGTGTGGGCAATTGCTTGGTTGATTTTAATATTTTAAAGAGTAAGTGTTCTTAATATCAGTAGAATCAATCTTTTAAAAGGTGGCTGAGAATTTTTAAGCAAGTTGAATCTGTATTATTTGTTGAATTTATAATCTGAGTGCAAGATTTACTTTTGGGCAGTTAGATTTTCTTTTGCCAGAACAAGATACGTTTCTCAAGGAAGACAGAGACAAAGTAGGCAGGATTTTAGACATTGCATTATACTTGATTTAATTCTGTTGCTTTGAGATTTGTGTCTTCCTGGTTCTGGTCTTAAGCTTGTAAATTAGGTTGCAGCATATTTAAAAATATATTCACTTGAAAGAAAACCCCATTGCTTTCACAATAAAGTAAACTTGATGGTGTACAAGTCACTGGTTTCATCTGAGATGATTATATCTGCCTTGCATGTATTTTACACCCACAGTATGGTTTGCAGCAGTGTTCAAGGCATAGCGTGAAAAATTTGATTTGAATAGTTCCATTAAAGCAATGAAAAAAAAAAACAAACCACCATGGCTTAATAGACCTTCTAGTGATAGCTCCCCCTCTTACTATGCTAACTCTGAAATAAATATGTAATCTAATATTAGGAACATAGCATTTATAAGACCCTTGCTGGTAATATTTAATTTAATAAACATACAAACTGTGACATTATTAATGCAATGAAGCTTGTACCACAAGCTGATTCTTTCAGGTTGTTTGACATATTACTTATCACTAGATTCCTTATAAACATATGCTGTGATTTATAACTGGTACTTATATTAAAATTATTTTGGATTTTAACTCAAAATACCTATATGACAAGGTACTCATTATATATATAAATCATTTATACTTGTATATCTTGGCAAACCTTTTAAGGAAGAAGAGGGAATTTATGAAGGGAGAGTATCTCTAGGGCTGTATCTCTGGTTATTTTAGGTAATATAGTTATTTTGTTCAACTATAGTAGGAAAAAGATATAAGATTACGTTTGGGGGCAGGAGTTATACTTATTTAGTATATATATGTCTTGCCTGGGAAATCTCATGGACAGAGGAGCTTAGTGGGCTACAGTCCATGGGGTTGCGAAAGAGTTGGACATGACAGTGACTGAATAACAACAAAAACATGTCTTATATATGTGTGTTATATATGTATTCAGATACACACTTAAGTTTCAAGAAATGGCAAATTAATGGAACTTTCTGGTTGAAAGGATCTTCCTAGCTCACATTTCAACTTTTAAGATGTATTTGTCTTTTATTTTGTCATTCCTAGTATGAAGGGGAAGGCATTTTTCAATCTTAGGATAATTCAGAAGCAATTTTTTGGTTCTCGGTTAATTCAGTCTCATCTTAAAAGTTCAAATTTAGCAAAGCACATGTTCCCTTGTTCATGCCAAGTGTGATAAAAACTAGTCGAAAAATAAAACTATTGCAAACAAGTAGAGCACTGCACTTCACTGCATTCTGTACAGGCCACATCATTTCCAGGTTTGATGTCACTGCCTACTGGGCTGCCATTTGTGGGTACAAGTAAGGCAGCCTTTGAAAGTTGATAGAAGGAACTGATATTTCAGATATGTGTGTCTCAACTGTGTTTGTGTGTTTTAAATATCCTTTTTGAATAGTGATATGCACACTTGTGAGCATTCAAACATTTACCGTCTTCTATCAACAAAAGGTTATTCTTTATAGGCTCCAGGATGTTTTTCTCACTCTGCATTGGGAGCTCTTTTCTTTGTATCTGAAACGAATTAGCAAAATCATCTCTCCCACTTTGTAATATAGTCAAATTATAGACTATTCTGTGTAATTATAACTTCTTAATAGTTTAATCTTTCTGTTTACAATATTAGGCTATCACACATATATATTTTAACATCCTTGAACTTCAATGGATGAAGTATGTGTTATATAGATACAGTTTAGGCCATCTGCAATCATCAGTGATATTTTATGAGAGCTTCTCAGTTGTTATATAGATTTCTATTATTCTGAATAGCTCACTTAGGAATTTACAAAAGATGAAACTGTTATTTCAAATAAAAAATGTTTCAAAGGTGGTTAGTACTTTTATAGCCTGATTTATTTACCTAAAATTTTATGATTTTGGATGTAATTTTGTCAGATAATAGCAATGTTTACTACTCAGCACCATCCTGAGAAAATAGAAGCTGTAATTAGGACTCACCCTTTCCTTTCGCAGTTTATTTACCTGCCACAGAATGCTATATATTTTGTTCAAATGAAACTTTTTCCTACCTCTGCCTTGATTTGCTATGTATATATGTGTTTAATATATATGTATGTGTATATGTATATACATTAATGACTGCATTCTAAATAATTTTTAGAGCTCACTCACCTTTGGGATTGATTCTTAGTTTATACTCATATTCTGCTTTGTTCCTGTGAAGAAAGTCAAAGAAACATACTGACTTCCTCCTCAACAAATTTGTTCTTTCCTCCTCCAACTCTTCTGTCTTTCTGACACTCATTTTGCCCTTGTTGACTCTCTTGCCAACAACTTTTTTAAAAAAACTTAATCTTCCTTCTCACACTACCACCCTAAACCTGAATCTTGATAAAATCTATGCCTGATTCATCAGAGTTTATTTCAGATCAGAATTTTTATGCTTTCCCCAAAAGCAGTTGTGAAGTTTTCAGGACAAATGTCAGATACAATTTGTCTTTTTATTTAACTTCTCCCCTATTGGGGTTTTTTGTTTTTTTAATTTTGTGCTTTTTTGTCTATTTATTTCTAATCACTTCTCTCAATATTCGCTTTATTATCTGGCCTTTTTTTGTGAAAGGACAATATTTTTCTTTTATTGGTATTTCTGTGTTCTTTATCTTGACATTCTTAGCTATGTGAGGCACTCCATTTTCCTCTGCTTTCTTTTGTACTTCGGACCCATCTTTCAATGCTTTCTTTGATCCTTTTCAATTCAGCTTCCTCATTTGCACAGACATTAAAATCTTTCTTTCTACATTTACCGGTGTGCCCTTAACCAAATGTAATGACCTTGTTACAGACTAATCTTTATTGTCTTAGCTGTTTAAAAATCATAATTAGCCCTTTGGGTGATTAAGAACCACAGATTCTGCAACTCCTTCACTTTCCCTTCCTTCCTCCAGCTTTTTTTTCATGGGTCTCTATGCTTGCTTGTTTATTTATGCAGTTCCTAGGTTTCTATAGGTTTGCTCTTCACAGGATGTGCCTTCAAATACCTCTTCTAAGGAAACTTGCTGGACATGTGTTATGGCAGAATGAGGTGGGAAAAAGATCTAGTACTAGTTTTCTAATATATACCTTCCACCCATTGCCCAACAACCTTCCCCTACTTCATGGTTTCTTATTTCATGTAGCCTGATACATTTTAATTGACATTCTAAATCTTTCTATTTGTCCTTTCCTGAACCATCTGATATAGACTCATGTTCTCTTGCACTTAAGTTGAATGGGATGAAGATTAAAATGTATTTAAAAGATTTAAATTTTCTTAGTTGATATTAACATAGCCCATTAAGGAGATGGGAACGTGAAGTGTATGTGCCAGAACCATTAAGGAGGAAGGCTTTTTAAAAAAAAATGACTATAGAACTATGTGTACTATATCTTCTTAATGACATCACTATCAGCCCTTTCTCTGCATAGTTACAAGAAATAAAGTACCAAACCAAAGAGGTTCAGGCTTTATAGATCATGAGAAACAGTTCTACTTGCATAACCACTTTTTAGGAAACTCTTTGCTCCAGAGTTTAAAGTTACATAGATTTTAAATTTCCTTTTCAATTCTTTTTAGAGATTCTTTACAGTAATCTTTAAAAATATAAATGTGTTAGTCTCTGTGTGTCTGTGTATGACACCATAATGAAACTAGAGAACAAGAATGTAAAATTGAGAATAGTGAGTGGGAATTTCTGACAGTCCTTTCATCCTGCAGTCCTAGATACTGTCATAATTGTGTGCTTTTTTGAGGATCTCTTATTGGAAACTGAATACTTAATCTCCTATCCATGAAAATAATTTTATAACTGAGCACTAGAGTCAAGAGCCTTTAAATTTATTACTTAATTTGCACACAGTATACTTTGCATTTGAGTACAAAGTTTGCGTGAATATCACCATATCAATGGAATGTTCACATAACATGATTGAAAATCTGTAGTTGTTGCCAAGGCAGTTTAGTATGTGAAATACTGCCTTAAATTTGTTTTGTAAATATAGGTTTCAGAGGAACCTGACTCTTAAGGTATAGTAGAAAACACCGGACACAAGACATTTTATTTTTATGATTTTCAGTATCCTCATTTGTAAAATGAAGTGATAAGCAAATCTGTAAGTATCTTCCAGTTATATAAAGAACTTAGCTTTTTTGTGGACCTCTGATTTTCTATGCAGTTTGAGTTCGCATGTTCTAAGCTACAGTAGAACAATCTCTAGAGCAGTGGCTTTTAAAGTTTTTAAACTGTGAGTCACAGTAATACATGGGTCTTCCCTGGTGGCTCAGTAGGTAAAGAATCTGCTTGCAACTGAGGAGACCCCAGTGTCATCCCTGGGTTGGGAAGGTATCCTGCAGTAGGAAATGGCAGCTCACTCCGATATTCTTGCCTGGAAAATCCCGTGGACAGAGAAGCCTGAAGGGCCATAGTCCATGGAGCCGCTAGAGTCAACGTGACTTGGCGACTAAATCATCACCACGGTAATAAATAAATACTCACACAAGTTTCACAAAACATTTTCCTTTACCACATTCAATACTCCGATATTTTTTCTTTTATGTTCAACTTTATTGAAAAGGAACTTTGGTTATGACCTAGTAAATTTTATAGTGACTTGAGGTTTGAGAAACATTGCCTTAGTGATAATGTTAACTTTACTAGCGTGTAATGTCCTGTTTCCTCTTATATCTATTTTAATATCTCATTTCTAGAATGGCAGATTATATATATTAGCAAAATAAAATCAGTTTTTGTTTAATAACCTACTTGAATATATGTTATAAAGGATGTTTTGATATAAAAATCAAGAGACTTGGCATTTATAATATTCTTTCCGTTATGATCTGCAATTAAAAAAATTAAGGTCTTTCTCTTTGAGATTGCTAAACTTTTATTTAAACTTTTTAAATTTTTTGGCATTTAACAATTCTCTCTCTCCAATACACAATGGAGAAGGAAATGGCACCCCACTCCAGTATTCTTGCCTGGAAAATTCCATGGATGGAGGAGCCTGGCAGTCTATAGTCTGTTGGGCTGCAGAGAGTTAGACACGACTGACTAACTTCACAAGCATGCCAATACACAAACATACTTACTGTAAGCATATTGATTTATTGAAATCAAAGTCACTTCTAGTCTTTGAAATAAACAGGCCCGTATCTGCTGATGTGGTTCTTTGTAGGGACTACCTCTTGCCCTTTTTTGACATGAGTGGAGGAGGAGGCTATCAGCATCTCATACCTTTACATCAGTGTTTTCACATTTGAATCATCAAGGGAACTTTTAGAAATTCTGTTTTCTGGGTTTGCACTCCATCCCAAATAAATCAGAGTATGAGTGTTTGGTGGCAGCAGTGTTTTTAAAAGATTGCTTGGTGATTCCAATATGCAGCAAAACCTGGAACCACTCCTGTAGGATTTTTTGTTTGTCTGTTTTTATTAAAATGAAAGAAAAGGTAGAGCATTTTTCTTTTTTAAATTTAACAGCTATTGACCACAGTGGCAAACTATCTGTCCATTGTAATTTCATGCCTAGAGACTCTGGTGATGGCAACTTTCCTAAAAATAGAAATAAGTTCATAAGATTTAAAAATAACTATTTTCAAATAACTTTCTTTTTTTAAATAAAACGATGGTATGGTCATGTTTTAGAACAGGCAGTTTTTCACCTTGACTATAAGAAAAGAGCAACCTGGAGAATAAGGTCTTCTCAATTTCTATGTAGAAGAAGCATTTGTACTTCTCCTCCAGCTTATCATGATTAAAGCGTGGTGATCAGTGCTGTCTCTGGAACCTCTACAGACATCCATAAGGTAGCTTTTCTCCAGATATACTGAAATCGGAAGGTTATCTGGAAGTACTGCATGTTTGACATCTGATGTCATTCTCAAAAGAATAAATGCCACAGTATCTAGAATAGTTCTAATCCGTGGAACAAATGCAGGATTCGAGGGGAGGAATTCAGTACAAGCCATGCCAGCCATTTATCATATTTCTGTTCAGTTACAGAGGGATTACCTCCAAAATGTACTAGATGGAAAAATTTCTTACCCTTAATATAGGCCAGATACAAGCAGCTTACTCAGATAGCTTCATAGTTCATGGCACCCTCCCAAGTCATTCATTTTTAAGTGGTTGCATCCATTTGAGTCATGATGAGAACATCACCCAGAAAACTGAGTCATAAGTTAATTTACATATTTGAGAAGTTGTATTCTGTATATTGCAATAGAAATGTTGCCTAAATTTTATATTTTTGTTTCATTCAGATTCAGAATCCACGAAAGTATGGACGGTTATTATTTTCTGTTATTGTCTTTAGGAATAGTAAGTTTGAATTGACCTGTTTGGGTTTACATAATATTTATATATTGGAGCACTATATCATAACTAGCAGATAAGATGAAATGAAATCTGTTCATTTGCTGAGAAATGTATTTTAGGATATATAAATTCATATATAAATTCTAGGACTAAAAATAGTTAAAACTCAGAAGGTTAAAAGGAAAAAGCTTGATTAAATATATTTTGGGTTTCCTAAACTTAAAGTATTAGAAAAATTATAGTTTTTGTTATATACAAACAATGCAGTTTGTTCAGTCTTTAGAAGTCTTCAGGTTCTGGAATTTAAAAATAAAAGAGAACCACAGCAATGAGGAAAGTTAAAGTTACTGATTCTACTTATTTTTTTACACTGCTTACTACCCACCTCTCCAAATGCAATATTTCATCTGTGCTAGAATTAAGTATTTATTAATGTTCAAGAACTAGGCAGTCATCTGACCATGCCTTATTATAGCTCACTCCTAAATTTAGAAGTGTTTCCAGATTGAAAAATGGTAAGGGGAATAGAGAACAAATGCACAGTTTTTAGTTTACTCCTTGTTTTGGATTTTATATATTTTTTGAAGCTAGATTTTATTATCCTTATCAGACTGTATTGAGCTTTTTAAGAGAGTGAGGTAAAATTGTGTTAGAATTTTTTGAGATCTGAAGGTTTTATTTGTATAGATATATTTCTTTTGTTTAATTGGCATACTTTCTAGAAATGATATATAGTCAATTTTAAAAAATTCAGACATTTCCTATTTCTGAATTATCTGTGTACATTGCTTCTCACTTGCTTCCATCTGCCAGTCTTTTGATTACTTTTACTCCTTATTTTTACTCGATAACGAAAAAGGGAAGTTTATGGTAAAAAATGAAATCTGTTTATCAGTGAATGCAATTTGGCAAGAAGGAGGATACAAATATTTCTAAGATTAAATCTTCAGACTAATGGATTTTATTTATTCTTGCTCCTTTTGCAGTCTTAAACTACAATTAAAGGTTTTAGTTTATTTTTATTGCAGACGGAAAGCAACATTGTAATAGTTCATTTCATAAAAACTCTAGTGAATAGGTACTTCAAGAGTTGTGAACTCTTTAACATGAATGCCTGAACCAAAGCTCAGGATTTCTCTACCATTATTTCAAAAGCCTCCCTAATATATCTCCAGACCAGCTGTCTGAATACTCCTCTTTTTCCCTATAGATTGCCAGTTGAAAGATGAATTATAATGGATAATGGTACACCCTCATTTCCGTTATGAGTTATGAACAGTGGTACACCCCCATGTCTCTGTGTACGGTTACTAGAGTTTAGATAAAGTTTCTTTCTCTTCTACCACCCTTTTGTGTTCACAACTTTGAGATGATAAGTAGCTCCTCTCCACAGAAGGACTGGGGGCCCTTCAGTTAAGGTAAAACTGATGCAATAAGAACTTTTTATGTTGATCTGAGTACTTTAACATAGCAAGCCCTTGTTGATTGCTTATTATGATAGAGGCTTAGATATAGGCATCATGGAACATGTAGGATGAATCAAATATGGGTTATCTGTGACTTGTGAAATACTATATTGCATGATAAAAAGTGGTGAGTGATGAATTCTAGAAGAGAAGCACAGGTAGAATCCTCTGGGACCATAGGAGAAAATGTGGTTACACATCTAGCTGAGGGAGTCATGAGAGGCTTTTTGGGTGTGTTACTTGTTGAGCTTGGATTTGCAGAAGTCAGGAGCTGGAAAGACATTCTGGAAAGGAAAAAAAAAAAGTCTAGGCCAGTGTAGGAGGTAGAGAAGCAGAAGCCTACTTGGGTAATAGGTGATAGATTTGATGCTTAGGACATAAGTATAGAGAAGGTAATAGAATGGAAAGTTTGGAAAGACCCGATGCCATAAAATGGATCATCTTGATGCAACACCTTGAGTCTTAGGTTAAGACAAACAGGGCTTCTGTTAAATGAAAATAACTAGATTTTATTAAATTTAACTGACTTTTTACTATGAATTCCATTAGAAGAAACCATGTTGTGCAACTTAAATTGTTCGTTTAATATTTTAAGTCTATATTTCTAAATCAGCGCATGATTGCATTCTCCTAACATCTTTACTGTTAATATTATATAGGTAATTTATATCTGGCTTAACTAGTACTTACTGATACATATATAGTTGTTACGGGGTTTTTTAATTGTAAAAAGTGCTACATTATACGTTTATCTCTGAACTTTATGTTAGATATCTATTTGGTAAGTTTCTAAAAGTGGAATTTCTGGGCTAAAGGCTGTTCCAATTTACAGTTACTCCATGGGTATATGAGATTTTGTTTCCTCACCCACTTATCAATTCCAACTGTGTCAGTCGACATAATTAAAAAATTGACTGTATTGATGAAATTAAAAATTGACATCTAAAACAGGGAGGTATCCACTAGCTACAGAAAATGTAAATTTGGAGGATGTGTAATCCTGGGATAAGGGATGCCATGACAGTTTAAGAGAAAATTTGTAGGAATAATATGTGCCTTTCTAGGTTGTTAAAGTTTTGGGAGGAAAATATATTATTTTTGTTTTAAAACAAGCTGAATATTTTAAAGGTAGAATTTGGTATTTATATGATTTTTTAATTAATAAAATGAATATTTATAATGTTTCATTATTAATGTTTATGATAGCATCTTTTTCATATTGGAGTGCTGTACAAATTTTATTAGTGTGTTAGTCAGCAACCTGTTACAGGACATAAAAATCTCCTTTCATTGCTCAATCAAACCATCAGTATATAAGGAAAAGGAATGGCAAATTGTTCATTTCTTCAAATGTTCTAGTAGAATAGTTTCATACACAAATCAAAAGTGTCATAGAGTAGAATTTAGTTATAAACACCTGCTTCTCTCTTTGTTTTTCAGTTTGTAGGCAAACTATTACATTACCTGAACTAATTTTACTTATTTCTTACACATTTTTCTTTTAATGAAAAAGTCACTCTAAACTTGCAGATATCAAATGATTTTCTGATTGCTACCTCATAATCTACACTGCTCCCATGACTGGTAGATGAATTGAAGGGGACAGAGGCTAATTCATATTTAAAATATCACATTCAATAGAAAGAAGCTAAGAAAAGATACGGACTTTTCAGTCACTCTGAGTTTCTCTAGGAGGACTTCAAAATTCTTTAGCAGCACAACTCTTTTTCAAAGCGCAGAATATAAAGTATAAAAGTGTCAGTGTTCTTTTGGAGCAAGGTGAGGTCCGTGGATTTCTGGTCACCAGGCCTCTCTTCCTTATTTCCTCCAGTGACTCCTGCAGTTATCTCCAGCATGTCTAGATTGTTGGGAACATAGTGCAGGAACAGTACTCTCCTAGGCAATTTTGGTGCTTTTGCTTTTTAGGAGCCACTAGGTGAAAGCCCACAGATTACTCAATGGATTATTCTGTATTGCAAATAAGTTCTAAACTTACCCTATGAAACTCTAAAAGCCCCAGGTTTTAGGTTCCATCTTTCTTGGCTGAAGCAAGACAGGTCTTTGAATTTCATCTTATTATATTGTTTGCATGAGCTAGGTAACCATTGTTAATAAAACAAACTACCTTTGCGACCCTCAAAGAACTTCCCTGTTATGATTCATTGACCTTTCTCTATGGATTTCTTGTAGAACATGAATCTTCAGGGAAATTTTATAATTGGGCTGGATGCTTTGGGCTCTTATCCTGACTTCTGGGCTCTCCTAAATCAAAATAGTTATTTTGATGGAAAAGTTTAAAAAAAAGTTCCTTAAATTTTATAGCAGTCTCCTTTAAATAATCATGTATTTCTGAGATATGTTAAGTAAGCTTTGATGGTTAACTTATTGATTCATTTTAAAGGTGGATTTATTCCAAAAATTCTGCCTTAAAGTATTGTCTTATAATAATATCCCTTCTTTATCAATCAACATGCTGCAGATATATGACATCTGTCAACATAGCAGGAGATTTGTGGCAGATAATTAAACTCACTAATGCCAGTGCTGTGCATTAAAATTTATTAAACCCCAAAGGAGATTGGAAGTGTCATAAAGTGTTCCTGCTGCTGCTGCTAAGTCGCTTCAGTCGTGTCCTACTTTGTGCGACCCCATAGACGGCAGCCCACCAGGCTCCCCCGTCCCTGGGATTCTCCAGGGAAGAACACTGGAGTGGGTTGCATTTCCTTCTCCAGTGCATGAAAGTGAAAAGTGAAAGTGAAGTCGCTCAGTCGTGTCTGAATGTTCGAGACCCCCTGGACTGCAGCCCACCAGGCTTCTCCGTCCATGGGGTTTGCCAGGCAAGAGTACTGGAGTGGGGTGCCATTGCCTTCTCCAAAGTGTTCCTATTGACATTCAAAAACTTTGTCCATGAAATATGAACCCGGATTGAACTGAAAAGACAGAAACTATACAGAGAGTTTTCTTTTTTGTCAGCATTCTTTGATAAATACTTTAAATTTTTATGGTAGGTAGTGACAGTGAGCAGAGGACTCTGTATAACCTGAAATATTCTAGATAACTCTCAGTATAAACAGTGTACATGGCCATCAAGTCAGCTTTCTTACTTAATGCCATGGTTTGCAAAGGTATTAAGTTAACTGTGTTACCTTTTGGATTTAGTTAACATTTTTAAAAATATCTTTTTACCTTTGACTAATGAATGAGTTAGAGAAAGTTGACTATTCTGCATTTTCTAATCAGGTTCATAGCATTTTCAGTTCTGATTAGCATTATATGAATCCTTTGACTAAGTTACATTTTTCTTAAAGAAAATATTTATGAAATGCTAATAAACTATTAAGTGAACAAGTAATACAATATGTGATAATTTTTATACCATTCCTTTATTGCATAAGATTTTAACGCAAACTTACTGTATTCTTGATAACAATTTACATGTTTATTTTACCTTCTGGTAAATGTGTGCACGACATTTTGAGAAGCACGTTTCATGTTCACTTTAACAACTTATTCTTGACAGTATGTGCCCTATCTTACATATTGACTGGAAGGATCTTAAAAATTTTTGAAAAGGATGAGTCTAGGAAAAAAAATTCATGTTCTAGTTTGTTTTAAAAATATTATGGAGATTTAAGACTTAGTTTTTAGTACCAAACCGAGGGATTATGTTGTTTGCTGACTTTTACCAGACATCTTGCTAATTAGGGTAGAATAATCAGAGCAGCTTCCAAACACTATATCATGTACATCATATCTTACTAACACTATAGGCCACATAGGTAGCAATAATAAATTAAATATGATTCTGTGTGTTGTTACATAACAGTATCACATCTTTCTCAGAGTGTTTGGCTTGCTATCACTTGTGTCTAAATATGGGAAGACCATTTTTTTCCAATGTGCTGCAGTGAACCTCCAGTGGATAGTTTTTATCGAATACTTTAACAGCATTTATGACACTTTGGCCTTCTGCCTTTTTTATTTTATCCTATTTATTGGTCTCACTGGAATAAATCTCAGGGACTTAAAATAAGCAAGTAGATAATTCCCTACTTACTTTTGTTTTAATACAATCTTTCTTAGCTGCTAATAATCTAAAAACCTTTGTAAAATTTCATGGACTACCTCTATATACTAATTACCATCTGCCTATCTGTAATGAAGATGTCTGATAAGCAAATTGCAAATATTGGCTTTAACAAATATGCTCATCACAAAATATTTAATTTGAAATGAAAATAAAACTCAAAACCACATATTTATCTATTACATTTAGAAATCAATATATAGATGTATCTTAAAAATATTTTTGTAAATAAATCATATCACCAGTTTCTTTTTAGTTCTAAATTTATAGCATTCTAAACTCCTCAAATTAGTTTTTTTGTCATGTGTTTTCTCAAAAAATACGTATTTCACTGTTATGATTATATAACATTTCTGAAAAATATTGTCATCTGTGTACATCTTTATTTACAGCTATGATGTTAAGCTGTATTATTCCTAATAATTTATAAAGCTTATAAACTACTCTACAACAATCCTGCAAGATGAGGATTGGCTTCATTTTACAGATGGATTGAAGCACAAGTTTGTTATCTTCCCCATGGGTATATGACTGGTAAATGTTAGAGTGAGAATTTAACCTCAGATTTGCCTTGCCTGAAACCATATATTCTTCACTACATTATTGGATGCCTCAAAGTTTTCATCAGGAGGACATGTGCACGCACACTAAGTCGCTTCAGCCGTGTCTGACTCTTTGTGACCCTGTGGACTGTAGGCCGCCAGGGTCCTCTGTCCGTGGAATTCTCCGGGCAAGAAAACTGGGATGGGTTGATGGGTTGCCTTTCCTCCTCCAGGTTTATTGGAGTATTTAAAAGTCCAGTATAGAGTCATTTGGTCTTGGAAGAAGGAAGCTGCCTGATACAGGTGTGAGATGGTAGGGGCGAAGACTGGGAAGAGAGGGAAGAAACGCAGAACCCTTTAGAATCTTTTCAGTGCTTTGATTTTATATTTCTAAAATCTGCCTCTGTATAAATTATTATTATCATGCCTCTAGCCCTTACCTCAAATAAATACCCTTGGGTTCAGTTTATTATTATATGGGTTAGAAACTCAAGTCAAATATTTAAGAGTCAACTAATATTCACATCTTTAAAAAACAAGCAAAACTAGTATTTCAGACACCAAGGCAACTCTGGAAGAAAGATGATTTTAAAAAATACTAAAAATATTATAGTGATAATAAATACTTACTGAATGCTTGATTTATGACATTTGTTCTAAGGTATATTAACTATGTATAATGTATATTAACTAATTCAATTCTCAAAACAATCCAGTAAGATACTTTTCCTCTTTTTTCAGATGAAGAATAGAGTCATTTGCCTAAAGACATTGTAAACAGTAGCTGAGTTAGGATTTGAACTCAGGTAATCTGGTTTCAGAATAAAGACTGTTATTAGCAATGTTTTAAAATAAATGATACGGTAACTGATCTCTTTTTCAACTACTACAAAAGCAGTATGAAGAAAAAAATTGTATCAAATAAAAGTTAAGAACTCAATAAGGAAAGGAAATCTTCAATGGGTCCTTTAGAACTGTAGTTAATTTAAGGATATAAATATGAGCAAAATAATTTTCATTTTTCAAGAAATAATATTTTATTTCAGGAATATAATATTCATTATTTATTCCAAATGGAATAATAAGATAGTATGTTTGTGAATTGGCTAAGATTTTCCTCTTTGTTAGTCTCTCATGATTCTTTATAGTTTCTAGTAAGTAGACCAATTTCTAATAAGTAGAATTATAAACAGTTTTAGCTATGTAACCTTGTTTTATACATCATGAACTGAAAGGATTTCAGCTTTTGTTCCAAATTATCAATGTTTCAGTTGTATTTTTGTTATATGGGTTTTTCAGACAACAGAAATGCAATATATCTGGTAAAGTAAAATTATTTTGAATTAGAAAAAAAGCATTTTCACCAATAAAATGTACATTTAAAAAGAAAGACAGTATTTGTAGAATTAATTAGAAACTTGCTGGGCTGCCGTCTCTGGGGTGGCACAGAGTCGGACACGACTGAAGTGACTTAGCAGCAGCAGCGAATTTCTAAAGAATTAGTCTCTCATTTGGCCAGTAATAATGGTTAGAACCTTTGAATGAGATTGCTAAAATGAAAAGTTTTAATAGCTTTTTTTGATGTTTGTTTAGAGTGCAACATTTACTAAAATTCTTATGTAGAGTACATGGTAGATCTAATCATTGGGTATTTACACTTAGAGATCAAGTTTTGGGTTTGTTTTTGTTTTTTTGGTAACAAGTTGGACATCTTCTATTTATTTTTTAAGAACTTTTTATTTTATATTGGAGTATGACATTTGTTCTAAGGTATATTAACCTCGTAGTTAGCAATGTTATGATAGTTTCAGATGCACAGCAGAGAAACTCAGCCAGACATATACACGTATCCATTCTTCCTCAAATTCCCCTCCCATTCAGGCTATTTTATATGCTTTGTTTTGTTATTAACTTCAAAATATAAATCTTTTGTTTTCTCAGAAAGGAGCAATTTCCACAAAAAGGGAAAGAGATAGGACATGTAAAAGAGAAAAAATAGTAATGAAAGTATTTCTTTTCTACTTATGTGGCTTATTTTGAGTATTGGTTACCTGTGTGCAAATTGTGAAATAATTTTTCTCTCATAGTTTAAAAATGTGTGTTTTTATGAATGTACTTTTATTTTATGGTCTAAACTTTTAAATAAGGCTATAAAACGGAGTGACTACTTCTGCATTAGAAATTATTTTCAATAATTTAATCCATACCTTATTATGGAAAAAATCATTGACCCTGTTTGTGAAGACAAACTCTACAAAACTCATTTCTGTGTCTGTAGTGATAAGTGATCTGAAGCTAGATTGTTATACATTTTCTTCCCAGACACATTTCTCCCTCTCTTCCCACCCCAACACTGTCCTTCTGAACAAGTCCTAGGTTTACTTTGTTGGGCAAGACAAAATTGTAACCCTTGTTTTGGACTGCCCTCCCCAAACTGTGTCTCTGTTTTATATATTATTTTTCTCTTTCCTCAGTTACCTCATATGCTCTTGCTTTCTCCTGTATCTATTCAAATTTGCTCAAATTCTCTCCCAGTGGTTCTCAATCATGGCTACCCATTAGAATCACCTAACATTTCTACCATTTTTCCCTGCATTGCACCCCTTCCCCCAAAATACCAAATACCCAGGCTAAAGTAAGAATCTGTGTCATTTTTACAAACAGATAAGCAAAAAACAGATGCCTAGTGCATCAACATTTTTAAGAAGCATCCCAGATAATTCTAATAATTAGCCAGGCAAAGTCATAAATGATATGCTATCCTAATATTCCATTTGGAATAAATAATGAATATTATATACCTGAAATAAAATCTTAATTCTTTTTTGAAAAATAAAATTTATTTTGCTCAGGGATTAGCCATTACATGAAATGATGAAGTATTTGTTTCAGGAGTCATCAGGATGAAAAGAAGATATTTTGGGCATGGCTGCTTTTCCTGTATGCTTAAACTCACATTTACGTGGAGAGTGCTTCGTGAGCTTATCCATAAAGCTAACCATGGTATACCTGGTAACCCAGTGAGGAGAGGCTGAGTAGAAGTGTGTGTCTGTAGAATTTGCTTCATTTGTCTTTATCATCCCCAAGTAGATGGTGTTAGGAAAACGAGAAGTAAAATTTGTCTATACCTGCTCCTAAGAGCTACTAATTCTCTTACTTTGACATTTTGAATAGCATAAACTATTCTGACTTAGTCTCTTCCTACCTAGTATTTGCAAAAAATCAGTGCATTATATAATAGGAATTAATGCTAGTTTTGATAGCTTACCCGTTACTCAAGTACCTTTGTAGAGGGAAAACAAAAAAACACCTTTTTTGGGTAGATCAATAAACATTCAGAGCTTGATTAAATCTGAGCACAGGCTCTGGCATTTAGATTAGGTGTTGTCTGAAACTTGCATGGATTAATCAATTTTTGTCTTTTAAAGATCTTACACTGAGATGCACCATAGTGGATCAAATATTTTTAATTAACTGAAATGAAAGCGGTATCCATCACCTACCTATGGTTTTGGAAATTGTTTTGCTGTTTGGTTGAACTAAGATTGTTCAGACTATCTGATGGAACCCTTTCAGACTGGTTCTTGAGGAATTAAACCCATTTGAGGTATCTTTAAAGTCTGTATTACTTTGGATTAAGTAAGATTTTTGTAGAAAAATTAATTATATGTTGGGGAAGTAAGGTATTGGGAATTCTGAGTTCTGTAAGTCATTTAATTTTGTTGAGTCGTCATTTCTCCACTAGTAGTTTGGGTATAATAATGATTACCCTGTACATACTTTAGAGAGATTTGGAGAAGGAAGATTTTGCTATAGATATATTAAAATTCAGTAAGTCTTTGTTGAAATGTTTTAATAAAATGGGTAATAAAGGTAGTGAATTCGAGCAATAAAAATTGTTAATATTAGTGACAAATCAGCAGTCACAAATGGTGTATTGTGCCCCCAAAGTACTTTATATTACCTTTTCTGCATAATTTTGAAGACGTATTTTAATGAGTCGCTTATGTCTAATTCTCCTATGAGGCTTAACTGATCTTGAGGGAAGGTTCTGTATTTGTCTTTGTATTGAGTCTAATATAGCCCTTGGCACATAATAGGTTCAATAAATGTTCACTCAATGAGTATTTTTCTTATATATCTAGAATAAAAATGTTAATTACTTTAAAAATCATTATATCTATACTTCTTTATTTTTTGGAAGAATTCTATTAGAAAACATAATTTTATTATCTCTGAAGTTATGCAAATACACATTTAAGGGAAGATTCAGTACTTTTGAAAATTCCCATTGGATTGGAAAGTGAATTAAGTTAAGTCGGAGTGACCTAGTAGAGCACTCATTACTGTGTTATAGTAGGTGGAGAGAAGTAACAAGGAAAGATCATGGGTTTTGAAGGTGGACAGATCTGGATTTGAATCTGCCACTTTCAAGATAGATGATCTTGGGGAAATTTCTTAATGTTTCCGTTTCAATTTCTTCATTTGTGAAAAGGGGATAATACTGTTTACTTCATGAATAAGTAGCATCTTTGGTAAAGCATCTGATATAATCTCTGGACATAGCAGGGGCTATATTAGCTGTTACTGATAAGCTAGCAAAAGGATTCTTTTCAGGTAGAAAATAATCTAAAGATGTGCTTTTCTTTTTCAAAGGCAGACTTTTCAATTGAATAGGAATTTCTGCTTTTTTACTTCTTCTTTTACTTTAATTTGCTGTAAGATAATTTTGAAAGGTTTTCAAATAAAATACTATGAAAGATTGCATAGAATATATTTTACTCCTTGCTCACAAGGGATCTTGTACTATCAGAGGATTACAAGGTGAAGCTAAGCTGGTGGTTTTCATTCTAACCTCTGTTAGTCCCTGTCACCAAACTACCACACAATTTGGAGCGTTTGCCAGTGTTGGCTCAAGAGAGGCCAATCGAGACACTAATAGATGCATTTTCTCCATGAGTACACCCTTGGATCACACATAGAATTCCTATTAACAGCAATGAGAGTTAAACTTGTAAATCCCTTATGCACTGATGGGAGAATAGACCTTTTAGTTTACTTAGCCATCTTCCAGTTATTTGGCACTTTCCCCATCCCTTGTGAGTTCTCCAACATTTTCATTAAAGGCTTTTCTATTTTCTATTCTGCTTCATTCAGTTTGGGTTGTAATTCACGTTGGCCTGATGCCTTGGCAGCAGTGAATAATTCTAATTGCCTCACTATCTATCTAGTCTGGCCTAATCATAAAGCCTTTCAACTTTTCATTCAGGCTTCCAGCAGTATCAACTTCATGGGTCACAAACTTCCCACTCATATCCTTTCATTGCATTTTAGCTGCTTACCTCTTATGTTTTTAAGAAACTCCAGAGAGTTCATCATTATTTCATTCCTTTTCTGTTATACCATCTTACCCTTTCTGTAAAACTAAAGCAAGCACTGCAGAAACCTAAAGATGCAAGACGACTTCTGTCCAGACATTGTATCAGAAGAGCTAGGTGCCCTAGTTCTCAGCTATTCTAGTCAGTTATAGTGAGGGGTTAGAAACTAGAAAGAAAGTTTTCAGTATTCTTCCATGTCTGTTCTGTCGCCTCTTTATAGTCAGCTCCACTTCATTGCCTACCTACTTTAATACACATTTTCCTTTTCTGATCCTAAAAGACAGATATAGTATGAGAACCATAATGGTTACTGAAAACAAAGGTCTTGCTTTGAACTCTTATGATTTTTTGGCAGACAGGGAGCCTTCTCCAAATCTCTATATAGTAATGGTGTTCTGTTTTGATTCTGTATAGCAATGCTTAATGTTTATCTTAGAAATTTTATGGGAACCTTTCTCATATGGTAAAAAATGTATTCTTAAGAACCTCAAAAAATTTAAAAGGGATGAAATAACACATTCATTTATTATGAAATATTTTATTTTTCTTTATTACTTTTCTCTTAAAAATATTCTAAACATTTAAAATGTTTTGTTATGGAAAATTCCAAATATTTCAAATATAAGGTAATATGTAATAAATTTTCATTTATCTACTGATTGATCTAGAGGCTTTAACAGATTCAGGTTGGAGTTTTGTGTTAAGACTAGTACTTTTTTTTAAATTAGAAAAAAGTTTAAAATGTGTATATTGTCTTTTTAAAATACTTATTTGGCTGTGCCAGGTCTTAGTTGTGGCACGCATGATTTTTTAGTTGCATGGCATATGGGATACTAGATAGTTCTCTGACCAGGGATTGAACCCGAATTCCATCCTTTGGGAGCACAAGATCTTAGCCACCGGACCATCAGGGAAATCCTAAGACTGGTATTTTAAATGTGATATTGCATACATCAGTAATGTCTGTTTGTCTCTCTTCTGTTAGTCAGAAGAGATGTCTTTTTTTGTGTCTATAAGGCAAAATGATTATTGCCTAGAACCATTAATTCATTGTTGTTGTTGTTCAGTTGCTAAGTTGTGTCCAGCTATTTGCGACCCCATGGATTATAGCATGCTATGCTCCTCTTTCCTCCACTATCTCCTGAAGTTTTCTCATATTCATGTCCATTGAGTTGGTGATGCCATCTAACCATCTCATCCTATCCTATTCCCTTTTCCTTTTTCCTCAATCTTTCCCAGCATCAGGGTCTTTTCCAGGAAGTTGACTCAATGCAGGTGGCCAGACTGTTGGAGCTTCAGCTTTATCATCAGTCCTTCCAATGAATATTCACGATTGTTCTCCTTTAGGATTGACTGATTTGATTTCCAAGCAGTCTAAGGGACTAATTCATTAGAGTTTACACAATGAGATTTAAAAATTCTTATCATTCTTTCATTTATTACATCAAATACATATTAAAGTATTACTCTCCCTTGTTTGGTTCAGTTCAGTTGCTTAGTCATGTCCAACTCTTTCCGACCCCATGGACTGCAGCATGCCAGGCTTTCCTGTCCATCACCAACTCCTTGGGCTTGCTCAAACTCACGTCCATTGAGTTGGTGATGCCATCCAACCATCTCATCCTCTGTCGTTCCCTTCTTCTTGTTTGGTTAGAACAAGGTAAATGAATCTTCTTCATTTACTTTGGCTGAGTCCCTTACCTGTTTAGCTGAAACTATTACAGCATTGTTTGTTAATCAGCTATACCCCAGTACGAAATAAAAAGTTTAAAAAAAGGAAAAAATGAATTGATTCATCAGTATTTTCCAAAGGTGACCAGGGAGTTGTTTTATCATTATAAACACATGGATTTAAACTTGTTGATGTGTTATAGTCCATTCTAGTTACTATCAGTTTGTCCCATCTTTGGTCCATGAATGGCTTATTCAGTATAATTTTTGAGTGCTTTTGAAAGAACTCCTGTAGCCTCAGATAACATCTTTTCCATTCTTGTATAGCGAGATATTTTAGTTTCATCTTGAATTTTATTTTATTTTATTTTATTTTTCATCTTGAATTTTAAATGGTTCATCTAAATTCTATTTCCCATCTCTTCAGTTCATTTCAGTTCAGTTCAGTCGCTTAGTTATGTCCGGCACTTTGTGACCCCATGAATCGCAGCACGCCAGGCCTCCCTGTCCATCACCAACTCCCGGAGTTTACCCAGACTCATGTCCATTGAGTCCACGATGCCATCCAGCCATCTCATCCTCTGTTGTCGCCTTCTCCTTCTACCCCCAATCCCTCTCAGCATCAGGGTCTTTTCCAGTGAGTCAACTCTTCGCATGAGGTGGCCAACATATTGGAGTTTCAGCTTCAGCATCAGTCCTTCCAGTGAACACCCAAGACCTTTAGGATGGACTGGTTGGATCTCCTTGCAGTCCAAGGGACTCTCAAGAGTCTTCTCCAACACCACAGTTCAAAAGTATCTATTCTTGGGCGCTCAGCTTTCTTCACAGTCCAACTCTCACATCCATACATGACCACTGAAAAACCATAGCCTTGACTAGATGGACCTTTGTTGCCAAAGTAATGTCTCTGCTTTTTAATATGCTATCCACCCCTTGAAAAGTAGTGAAAGTGAAGTCGCTCAGTCGTGTCCGACTCTTTGCGACCCCATGGACTGTAGCCTGCCAGGCTCCTCTGTCCGTGGGATTTTCCAGGCAATAGTACTGGAGTGGATTGCCATTTCCTTCTCCAGCAGATCTTCCCGACCCAGGGATCGAACCCAGGTCTCTGGAGTCAATTAGTTCCTTAATGACCTACAGTTCATTTTAGTGTGAAATGGAAATTAGAAACCACAGTCTGAATGCTTAATGTGCTCATTTCTACTGGATTCATCTTTTCAAAAGTCTGTGCTATACACAGAGTAAGATTATAAAATAAGACATGCGTTTGTACTACTACTTCAGTTTCAATGAAGGATTCTAACATTTTTATATAAGCATCTTTAATTTTAAACTTGTAATGGCTTTCCCTTATGTTGAAAATCTCTATTCCCTCTCATACTGAAATATCTGTTCTCTACATTATTAATCTAATTTTTTGCTTCCCCCTTACAATATACTCACAAATCTCATAATAAAAATACCAACAGCACTACCAGCAATATGATCAGTGAAAACAATCTAAGATTCCACTACAGTTCTTTACATTCTTAGACTATATCCTGTTAAGTGTGTCCAATCACTACTTTTTAAAGTCAGGTGGAATGTTCCTTTTTTAATGCTTTACCGCATCAAGTGGTGTGGTAGGCAAAACAGTGGCCTTCCTAAGGTGTTTGTGTCCTAAAATCTAGAACCTATGAGTATGTTGTCTTACATGACAAAAGAGATGTTACAGGTGTGATTAAGTTAAGAGCCTGAGATGGGGAAGTTTCCTTGCCTCATCCAAGTGGGTCCAGTGTAATTACAAGGGTCCTTAACAGTGGAAGAAACAGAGCAGTATGCTGGAGTGATGTGAAGTGAGAGGGAAATCAGCATATCCTTGGTGGCTTGCAGACAGAAAGGGATCAGCGACAATATGTGGTGGTGTTTCCCCGTAACTAAAATACCCATCTCTGATAACCAAAAGCTTGGAGGTGTTAAGACTCCTGCTTTTGTTGCAGTTACATGTAATTGCAGGTTTTGGTACAAGTAGTTCGTATGTAATGCAAAATATACTAGTCATGCTTATAATTCCGGGTTTTGGTACAAGGGAAGATTGATTGTTCATTAGAAGATGGCATCTGACTCTTCACTATTAGCATGGTTAATTGAACATTAAAAAAATTACTGATAGTTTTGACTGAATCAGTGGGAATGGAGTCTTCCCTTGAAATTTCATGTCTGACAATTGGAGAGATTTTTCCATTAGACTAACTTCAGGCTCCATACATAAGCAGCAGACACTTTCTCCCTCTATTCCTCAGGTACTTCCAGTGTGGGATATATTAGCATACCGTGTAACCTCTGCATGATGGGGTCTGTGCCTTCAGTGAGTAAGTCAGAACAATGTGAAGTAGAAGTATGTCTAAGAAGCCATTTGTATCATGGGGTGGCTAGCAATAAGTCGTGGAAATTACCACATATATATCCAATTAAGCCAAAAGTAAATGTCCTTGGTACAACTTCCAATTAGCATGATCTTCAGTATGCGTGTAACCAGCCTTTTGAACACTACTCAGCATGTGGTGAAGGAGAATTTGGAGTGAAAAGAGACACTGATCTTAAGCAATTGTGGTTAAAATACATTACTTTTGCACATTTTACAAAATCTTATTTCCATGTGAATCCATTGCTAAAACCTGTTCCAGGAATTTGGAAGAGATTTGTATTAGTTTCATACTGCTGCAGTAACAAATTACCACAAACTTAGTTGCTTAAACCAACACAAATTTATGATTTTATGATTCTGGAGGTCAGAAGACTGAAATGGGTTACACTGGTTTACCATCAAGGTATCAGCTGGACTGTATTTCTTTTGGAGGCTCTATGGCAGAATCTATTTCTTTGCTGCTTTTAGCTTCTAGAGGTGTTATGTATTCTTGACTCCTGGTCCCCTTCTTCCATCTTCAAAGCCAGTGACATAGCATTCAAGTTTTCCTTTTTGATTCTCATCATTCTGCCTCCTTTTCATGAGTCCATGTAGTTACGTTGTTGTTCGATTGGTAAGTCGTGTTGGACTCTTTCTGACTTCTGTGAACATTAGGCCCCAAGATAGCTATAGTTCATTTTACCATATAAGGTAACATAGACATAAATTCTGGGGATTAGGTCATGGATATCTTTGGAGGAGGGGAATTATTCAGCATATCACAGGATAAGTGAAGAGTCCTGGAACTAAGGAGGTTTTTTTTTTTTCCATTTCACAGTAAATCTGCCTCTGTCCTTTAGTAAGATTTTAAAGTTTTCTTCATACAGATCCTGTAAGGTCCTTGTTAAATGTGTTTTAAATATTCTATATTTTATTGTCACAACTGTAAATAGCTCCTCCCTCCTCATTTCCATTTCTGGATGGTTTAAGGGGTATAGAGAAGTGTCACTAATTTTTATATGTTTCTACTTAAATGTGGTATTAAAAAGCCATACCACATTTTCTTATTAATTCTAGTGTTTTATTTTCACTAGAATCTCATATGCTTTATAGATATATAATTGCATTATCAGCAAAAGGATTGTCTTATCTTGTCTTTACCAGTTATTTAATTTTTTTTCTTATTCACAGTCTTCACCTAATGCCCATATTTTGCTGAAATATACTCTAATTTAGTTTCAGATTATTATTTTTCATACTAGTATGCCTCTTCTATTTCCTAAACTCTTATTTAGCACTTACATACAACTTCTTGTCAATTTGTCATTATCTAAATGAATAATTATAAATTGTGTTGATTTTCAACCTGGGGCCAATTTTGCACCCCTAGGGAACATTTGGTAATGTCTGGTTTCATGACTAGGGAAGGGAGATGCTATTGGTATTTAGAGGGTAGAAGCCAGAGTCGTGCTGAGCATCCCACAATGTACAAGTCACCCTCTCACTCCTGAAATGAATAATGACCTGATACATATGCCCAAACTGAGAAACCTTGAGAGTATTATAAGGTTCATTGCTTACCTCTCTTCCTGTTTTCTTCATTTTCTTATACTTAAAGGTAGTTATTCTGTTGCATGTGGTGTTTGAATGATTGCTACCTTGATTTTTTACTTGGATGGTTGGCTTAGGTTGATAATATATTCTCTGGATTCTTATATATCTGCAAGTATTTTTATTATGCTTGGCAAGTGAATGATACAATTTTTCCATTGTCAATAACTTGCTTTTGAATGCTATCTTGGCTTGGTATAGGATTTTTGAATTGCATTCCCTCTCAGTATTGTGTCCATGTATTTTTTCTATTTTCCAGTGTTATTGATGCCAATCTGAGTTTTTTCCACTATAAATAACATTTAACTCTGAAGCTTGTTATATAGTTCTTTTTATCTGTGAGACTTGAAAATTTTACTAGGATATGAGGAGCCTGGTAGGCTGCAGTCCATGGGATTGCAAAGAATCGGACACGACTGAGTGACTTCACTTTCACTTTTCACTTTCATGCATTGGAGAAGGAAATGGCAACCCACTCCAGTGTTCTTGCCTGGAGAATCCCAGGGACGGGGGAGCCTGGTGGGCTGCCGTCTATGGGGTCGCACAAAGTCGGACACGACTGAAGCGACTTAGCAGCAGCAGCAGGAACACTTTATGACACTTCCAATCTCCTTTGGGGTTTAATAAATTTTAATGCACAGAGTCGGCCACGACTGAAGCTACTTAGCAGCAGCAGCAGCAGCAGCAGCAGCAGCAGCATGTCTAGGTATATTCCCTTTTTTCCTTCCTCCCTCCCTCTCTCCCTTCCTTTATCAGTGAACTCTTTCAGTTGTAGGCTTGATTTCTCTTCTTTATTCCAGAGTGAGTTTCCTTCTTTTATTTCATGAATTATTACCCCTCTTCTACTCTCCAGTTTCTTCTAGGGTTTTTGTTACTCACCTTTTAGGTGCCTTGGATCTGTTCCCCAGTGTTCTAAACTTTTCTCTCAAGACTCTTTTTTTCTTTTTTGGTATTTTTTCCCTAAGTCAAACAATAAGCTCTTTCTGAATTTTCAAAAATAAATTGAGATATAATTTGCATACAGTGAAATGTACAGATTTTAAGTGTTCAGACTTATAAGTTTTGACATAGGTGTATATCCATGTAACCCACATCTTCTCAAGATACAGAACATTTTTATCATTCTAGAAACATCCCTCATGCCCCTTTCCAGACATTTCCAGTCCACCTCACTAGGCAAGCACCCTTCTGATTTCCTTCATCATCAATTAGTTTTGCCTGTATTAGAACGGAATGTAACTAGAATCATAGGGTCTGGCTTCTTTTACTGAGCGTGATGTGTTTTGAGGTTCACTTGTGGGTATTACATATATCAGTAGTTTGTTTCTTTTTATTGCTTAGTTGTGTTCTGTATGGATATATGACAATTTTTGTTACAATTTCTCCTGATTTTGCATATTTAGTTTATTTCCATTTTTATATTGTTATAAAATCCCTGTGAACATCATTGTGAGAGAGTTTTGTGTACGTGTTTTTATTTCTCTTGGGTAAATATGTAGAATTGTTAGGTCATAGGTAGGCACATACTTAACTTTATGAAAAACTGCCAGACCAATTTCCAAAGTAGTGGGAATATAAGATGGTACAGCCACTTTGGAAATTGCTTTGGTAACTTTATTGAAAATGAGTTGGTCATAGCAGCATGGCTCTGTTTCAGAATTTTCAGTATTTTGTTTCATTTAGGTATCTTGCTTGGGGCTGGTACACTGGGATGACCCGGAGGGATGGTACTGGGAAGGAGGTGGGAGTGGGGTTCAGGTTGGGGAACACGTGTACGCCTGTGGCGGATTCATGTTGATGTGTGGCAGAACCAATACAATATTGTAAAGTAATTAGCCTCCAATTAAAATAAATAAATTTAAATTAAAAGAATTTTAAAAAATAGTTTACATGAATTCTATACTGTTTTAATTACTGTAGCTCTATTAATAAGTCTTAAAGTCAGGAGTGTAAGTCCTCTAGCTTTATTCTTGTTCGAGATTGGTTGGCTCTTTTTAGTTCTTTACATTTGCACTTGAATTTTAGAATCAGCTTGTCAATTTCTATAAAAAAGCCTTTTATGAATCTATGGATAAATATGTTAATATAACAATCTTTAGTGTTTCAATCCATGATGATGGTATATGTCTCTATTTATTGGCCTCCTTTGATTTCTTTTTTTAAAATTTATTTTTATTTATCTGGCTGCACTGGGTTTTTGTTGCAGCATGTGGGATCTTCAATCTTCATTGCATCTTGTGGGATCTTTAGTTTTGGCATGTGAGATCTAGCTCTCTGACCAGGAACTGAACCCAGGCCCCGTGCATTGGGGGAGTGGAGAATTGGCCACTGATCCACCAGTGAAATCCTGGCCTCCTTTAATTTCTATTAGATATGTTTTATAGTTTCAGAGTAGAAGTCTTCTGTAGATATTGTTAAATTTATCCTTACATACTTTTTCTGTTGTAAAGGTAATTGATTTTATTTTATTTATTTATTTTTTTTTCTTTTTTTTTACATGCATTCCCAAACATGAACCCCCCTCCCACCTCCCTCCCCATAACATCTTTCTGGGTCATCCCCATGCACCAGCCCCAAGCATGCTGCATCCTGCGTCAGACATAGACTGGCGATTCAATTCACATGATAGTATACATGTTAGAATGTCATTCTCCCAAATCATCCCACCCTCTCCCTCTCCCTCTGAGTCCAAAAGTCCGTTATACACATCTGTGTCTCTTTCCCTGTCTTGCATACAGGGTCGTCATTGCCATCTTCCTAAATTCCATATATATGTGTTAGTATACTGTATTGGTGTTTTTCTTTCTGGCTTACTTCACTCTGTATAATCGGCTCCAGTTTCATCCATCTCCCTATCAAGCTACCAGCCACATTTTTCACAGAACTAGAACAAATAATTTCAAGATTTGTATGGAAATACAAAAACCTCGAATAGCCAAAGCAATCTTGAGAAAGAAGAATGGAACTGGAGGAATCAACTTGCCTGACTTCAGGCTCTACTACAAAGCCACAGTCATCAAGACAGTATGGTACTGGCACAAAGACAGACATATAGATCAATGGAACAAAATAGAAAGCCCAGAGATAAATCCACACACATATGGACACCTTATCTTTGACAAAGGAGGCAAGAATATACAATGGAGTAAAGACAATCTCTTTAACAAGTGGTGCTGGGAAAACTGGTCAACCACTTGTAAAAGAATGAAACTAGATCACTTTCTAACACCGCACACAAAAATAAACTCAAAATGGATTAAAGATCTAAATGTAAGATCAGAAACTATAAAACTCCTAGAGGAGAACATAGGCAAAACACTCTCCGACATAAATCACAGCAGGATCCTCTATGATCCACCCCCCAGAATTCTGGAAATAAAAGCAAAAATAAACAAATGGGATCTAATTAAAATTAAAAGCTTCTGCACAACAAAGGAAAATATAAGCAAGGTGAAAAGACAGCCTTCTGAATGGGAGAAAATAATAGCAAATGAAGCAACTGACAAACAACTAATCTCAAAAATATACAAGCAACTTCTGCAGCTCAACTCCAGAAAAATAAACGACCCAATCAAAAAATGGGCCAAAGAACTAAATAGACATTTCTCCAAAGAAGACATATGGATGGCTAACAAACACATGAAAAGATGCTCAACATCACTCATTATTAGAGAAATGCAAATCAAAACCACAATGAGGTACCACTTCACACCAGTCAGAATGGCTGCGATCCAAAAATCTGCAAGCAATAAATGCTGGCGAGGGTGTGGAGAAAAGGGAACCCTCCTACACTGTTGGTGGGAATGCAAACTAGTACAGCCACTATGGAAAACAGTGTGGAGATTCCTTAAAAATTGCAAATAGAACTACCTTATGACCCAGCAATCCCACTGCTGGGCATACACACCGAGGAAACCAGAATTGAAAGAGACACATGTACCCCAATGTTCATCGCAGCACTGTTTATAATAGCCAGGACATGGAAACAACCTAGATGTCCATCAGCAGATGAATGGATAAGAAAGCTGTGGTACATATACACAATGGAGTATTACTCAGCCGTTAAAAAGAATTCATTTGAATCAGTTCTGATGAGATGGATGAAACTGGTAATTGATTTTAAAATTACTCTAAGATTGGTTTTTATTTATGTAACTGGTTTATAGCATTATGTATTTCATGTGTATGATATTATATTTATACTTCTGTATTCCTTACAGCATGCTTGCTGTCAAAAGTTTGTTTCCATCTATCACCATATAATTGATCTCCTTTACTCATTTCACTTTTTTCTTCCCTGTTCCCTCTCCTCTTCCTTTATAATCTGTTTGCCTTTACTTCTTTTCATGTCATATTGAACTTGCTAGGATCTTAGTACTGTATCAAAAGTAGTGCAAGTAGATAGCTTTGCTTTGTTCCTGATCTTGGGGAAAGAACATTCACTCTTTTACCATTAAATCTGATATCAGTAGTAGGCATTTTGTAGATGTTCTTTATCATTCAGATGATGAAATTTTCCTCTTCTAGTTGGCTGAGACTTGAATTTTGCCAAATAATTTTCCTAGAGATACTGAGAATATCTGTCCTTTTTCTTTTTTATTCTGCTAAATTTTGCATTACATTCATTTAGTATTTATTCTTGAATATTAAACCAACCTTATGTCCCTGAAATAAACTCCAAGTGATAATCATGCTTTGTTATTTTTATTTTAGTCACAGGTTCAGTTTGCTAATATGTTTCCAGTGTATTTTTGTGTCTATTATCATAAATGATGTTAGTTTGTAGTTTTTTTGTAATATTTTAAATGGCCATGAGGAGTCTTTAATAATGTTGTCCAACTACTTAGGAAAATATCATAGCAAACTTAGATGAAATAATAAAGCAAGCATGATTATAGTAGCTGCCCTTGCTTATTAGGAATATAGAGTCTTTTTTACTTTGTTGTATGTCTTAAAAACATTTATAGAGAGCAATGATTTATAACTTTTATAAAGTAATATAAAAATTATTATTTTTGTAATACAGAATTATTATTATTTTTATTTTCTTGTAATGTTTTTATCTGATTTTGATACTGGAGGAATGCTAACCTTCTGAAACAACTTGAGAAGTACTCCTTTCTTCGTTTTCTGAAAAAGTTTAAGATTGGTAGTTTTTCCTCCTCAAGTGTTTCATAGTATTTACCAATGAAGACATGTGGGCCTCGAATTATTTTTGTGGGAGGTTTTTAGTTATAAACTAAAAATTTAAAACGTATACAGGGCTATTCAGATTTTTCAATTGATTGTTGTGTCAGTTTTGGTAATTTGTTTCTTTCAGACTTTGTCCTCCTCAATTAAGTTGTCAAATTTGTTGTCAGGAATTTGTTTATGGTATCCTATTATCATCCTTTTAATGTCTGTAATATCCATAATAATGTACCTTCTTTAATTTCTGATATTGGTAATTTGTATTACTTCTGTCTTGGCATTGATTTATCAATTTAATTAATTTTTCAAAAATCCAGCTTTTGATTTCATTGAATTTTTATGTTATTTTCCCATTTTCTATTTCATTACATTATTATGTACTTTTTTATACTTTGAATTTTATTTTCTGTCTACAGAATTCCTGGTTTAATTTTTTCCCAGCATGTCTAGCTCACATAGTTCTGACAAGAGTTATGAATTTCTTAACATGGTTCTTTTGTAAATAGTGTCTTTTTTTCTGTATGTTTTAAAGATTTTTTAAAAATTTGTTTTCAACAATTTGATTATGATGTACTTGGTAATTTTCTTTGTGTTTGTTTTGCTTTGTTTGTTTTCATTGACATTCTAGGACCTACCAGTTTATATCTTCCATCAGTTTTAGAAGAAAATTCAGGCATATCGCCTTAATTTTTTTCTGTCACTTTTATTCAACTCAAAATAACTTATAATTTTCCCATGACTCTTTTTTTATAGATTTATTTAGAAGTGTATTATTTAATTTCCAAATATTTAAGAATTTCCTGTTTATCTTTCTTTTCCCCCTAGATTAATTCTGTTATGGTCAGAGGTCATCCTTTGTGTGATTTAGTTCTTTCTAACTTTGGCCACCTGAAGCAGAGAGTTGACTCATTTGAAAAGACCCTGATGCTGGGAAAGATTGAGGGCAGGGGGAGAAGGGGACGACAGAGGGTGAGATGGTTGGGTGGCATCACCAACACAGTGTTCATGGGTTTGGGCAGACTCCGGGAGTTGGTGATGCACAGGGAGGCCTGGCGTACTGCGGTTCATTGGGTTGCAATGAGTCGGACACAACTGAGTGACTGAACTAAACTGAACTGAATTTTTGAAGATTTGTTTTGTGGGCCAGGATATGGTCTGTCTTGGTAAATGTTACAGGAATTTTGAGTTGAGAATTCTATAAATGTCAATTAGAATAAGATCTTCTATATACTAATTTTCTTTCTACATTTTCAATTGATTGTTAAGAGGAGTTTGGCATCTTTATTATTTTAAATTTGCCTTTTTCCCCTTCAAATTCTATCAGTTTCTGCTTCATATATTTTAAAGTTCTGTTGTTGCTACATACTCATCTAGAATTTTTGTATCTTAGCAAATTGACACTTTTATCATTACACAGTATCCCTGTTTATCCTTGGTAATATTTCTTGTTCTGAATCCTACTTTATATGATATTAATATAGCCACTCTAGCCATCTTTGGGTTAACATTGTAAGCTGTTTTTTACCCCTTACTTTTAATCTACCTACCTGTTTATATTTAAAGTGATTTTTTTTTTTTTCTGATAGTACATAGCTGGGTCTTCTTTTCTTCCCATCTGTCTTCTCTGGCAGTCACCTCAGTCTCTTTGTCCCTAAAGCAGTTCCTGTTCTTATTATTCTGGTCAGAAAGATGGAATTTATTTTGTAATTGTAGTCAAGAAGTTCACTTTCTTGAAGGTTGCTTGTTCCAGTTTTGATCACTTTTTATGATTTTCCTATTTTTTAAATTAAAAAAAAATTTTCTTTGTGGTAGAAGAGCATAACAGGAACACGTTGGGGGAGTGGGTGAAGTGCACTGCTGTGGGGCCAGGCTGGGGAGCAGAGGTAGAGCTGGGGGGCAGCAGTGGTGGGAAAAACAAGAAAAAGGAAAACACGTAACAAGTAAAATTTACCATCTTGATTACTTCGAAGTGAACAGGTTAGTAGTGTTAAATATATTCACACTGGTAGGTAACAAATCTCTCACCTTTTTCATCTTGGAAAATTGGAATTCTGTACCCATGAAACAACAACTCCCCATTTCTCCATCTCTCCATTTCTGTTAATCTGACTACTCTAGGTAGGTAGTATGGGCTTCCCTGGTAGCACATCTGGTAAAGAATCTGCCTGCAATGTAGGGGACCCTGGTTCCATTCCTAAGTTGGGAAGGTCCCCTCAAGACACAATAGGCTACCCATTTCAGTATTCATGGGCTTTCCTGGTGGCTCAGATGATAAAGAATCTGCCTGCAATGCGGGAGACCTGGGTTCGATCCCTGGATTGAGAAGATCCCCTGGAGGAGGGCATGGCAACCCACTCCATTGTTCTTGCTTGGAGAATCCCCATGGACAGAGGAGCCTGGCGGGTTACAGCCCATGGGTTTGCAAAGAGTTGGACCCACCTGAGCAACTAGGCACAGCACAGCATAGGTAGGTCATATAAGTGGAACCAAGCAGTATTTATCTCTCATAATAGGCTTATTTAACTTAGCATAATGTCCTCAGATTTCATCCATGTTGTATTGTGTGTCAGGGTTTCCTCCTTTTCTAAGACTGAATAGTATTCCATTGTATGTAGTACCACATTTGTTTATCCGTTCATCCACTGATGGACATTTGGGTTGCTTCTACAACTTGGCTGTTGTGAATACTGCTGCTGTGAACATAGCAATAAAATACTTACATTGATTTAAGTATAAGTTTAATTCTTTTGGATATATGATCAATATAAATACTTTTTTGATATATGTGTATATATCTTATACAATACTTATATATAAAAACACACACATATATAAATATATATATAAAAACATATATATAAATATATATATATAAACATATTAATCCAAAGTATTGGAGCTTCTGCTTCAGCAATAGTCCTTCCAATGAATATTCACTCCTCTATGGATTATCTTACAACTTCTGTTCATCTCAGTTTGCCTGAACTCTAGGCTCTGCCTTCTCAACTCAGTGGCACTGCTGGGCTCTGTTTTGATTTTATTTCCCTGTACCACAGGGATGCTACTGTGGGGGGCCAATTTGGTTGTCTCTCTTCTCTCAGGAATTATTGTCTTATGCTACCATTGTCTGATGTCTGAAATTAGTTGTTTTATGTATTTTGTTTTTTGTGTCTGCTTATGGCATAAGGGTAAGTCCCAGAGCAGTTATTCCTTTGTGGATTGAAGCTGAAGACTGTCTCTTTATATTTTGCTCTGGCTTTGAGATTATTTCTTCTTGGGCTTCTCACTTAATCTTTTGTAATGATCACCCTTTCTTTTAATTCAGCTACTGAATTTTGGAATTGGAAAAATCATGCTTAATTCTAAAGTCTTTTTGAATGCTATGATTGAATCTCGTCTGTTCCTTTAATTTTTATGTTAGAGTTATTTATCTTTAGTATTTCTATTTCATTAGCAACTTCTTTTTCTTAATTTTTTGTTTTTATTTGTTCATGAGGTATTTGAATCCCCTTAAATGTGTTGTTAATTTAAAAAATTTTATTTTTATTTACTCTCAGGGCTTACAACTTTTGAGATACTTAGAGTAGTATAGTAAACCCATGAAGAGAAGGAGGGCTAACAATGTTTTCTCTTGTGGGTTATTGATGTATTAACTGGTAATCTGTCAGGCTTGTCATGCCAAGATAAAGTCCAGAATTTTTGGCATGATATTTAGTGTCCTTGTCATTTTATTAACTCCTCTTGTCATCTTCACAAATACAAAGATGACATCCTGTGTTCAAGGCATTCTGTTTGGGATTCCACATGCAAATTATTTTCTTAAGCAGCACTACTTTTCTAACTACTGTTGCTTCTGCCTGGTATTCTTTTCTCTGCTCTTGTCCTCTCAGTATATTCTCTCTTATTTATGCATTGAAATTCAGCTGAGTAGGACTTTCATCCCAAGAAGAGTGAGGCATGCCTGAGTGGTTGATCACATTGATGAGACAGGATCAGAAAGAACACACACTGGGAAGGTAGTTCTGAAGTAGAAAGTTAGGTAGTGTCCGTACTATATGTATATATGTGTTATATTAATCATGCTCAAAAGACAAACGTAGGCTCTGTGATATAAGGCTCATCATATTTCCAGATAAATACTAGTGAGAAATGAAGAAAAGACAGGTGCCTCTTTCCCAATATTTCTGAGAGGTCAAATGTTTCATCTCATAGGCCAAGGCAGGAACATGGAAGAGAAAGAGAAAGTGGTTATTTCTGTAGTCCTGGTTCCCTACGCCAATACAATTTAGAATTTTGATACTTGAATTAGTATTTTGTCTATACCCTTAAGTCTTGTCATCATTCTGGAAACTTGAGTATCAATGACCCACCCCAATGTTCTCAAGTTCAGTGATGTTTTATGCCCTCCAGATCCAAAAGCATTTCCTCTGGTCATATATGAAAATTGAACTGTCCATATCTGAAATCTTAAACTTCCAGTCTTATTCTTTTACAGTAATTTCCTGTTTTATTAGTTCTCTACATTTTTATGCTTCTTTGTTTCTTGTTGATACTTAAGAATCTTTGACGCTCCATCTTCTTGCAAAGTATTAACACCCTTCTAATATTATTATCTAGCCTAGGCATATGGTATATTAGGGTATGCAAATTCAGCTCTCTTGTCAATACTTTCACCTCTCTTGCTGTTTGTCATTTCACCATATCCAGTCTTCACAACCTCAAATCAGAAACAGTCCAACAACCTGTCTTCTCTGTTCCAACAAAAGGTATTCTGGAAAAAATAACAGCCATGAATATTGGTATTGAAAATACTAGAATAGTGCATGATGTTATTAATAATATCACACACTTATTTTTGTTTATACTGTAAATCCAACCAATTCTTTAGTGAAACCCAAGTTTTCATGGTAATGTCAAGACAAAAGTTGCTCCCAAAATTCACTTAGTGAATAGCTTATGATGTACTGAAAATATTGTAAAAAGAGTGTTTTAGAACTGTATCATAGCATACAATCAACATCATATGTAAATTTGTCTCTGTAAAGATGGTCAACGGGGGGCAGCATAATATGACCGAGACACATTATGGTATTAGTCAGTTTACCTAATTTAACCCATGGAACAATCTTTTTTTTTTATCATTCCACATTTGTGGTTGACCCTGGAGGAGGAAATGGCAACTTATTCCAGTATTCTTGTCTGGAGAATTCCATAAACAGAGGAGCATGGTGGGCTACAGTCCATGGGGTCACAAAGAGTCAGACATGACTAAGCGTGCACACAACACACACACGCATACATTCTTGGTTGCAAATGAAAAAAGCAACTCTAATTTAGATGCAGAAAAAATTGTTGGAAAGATAACAAGTAGAATTAATAAAAATTTGGATAACAAAGCTTGAAAAAAAGGGTGGGAATCAAGAAAGGCAGGACCCAGAAAAGACCCTGTCATAGGAGTAATCTGCTAAGGAAAATTATGTTGCTGCACTTAAATAGACTCTTGCCCCCATTCCGTGATTCTCATTTCTGCTGCTGCCACTGTGGCAAAAAATCTGATTGTCTCTGCATCTTTGCTTCCCTTTGTGATGATGTCATGTCAAAGTCCCAGGGTAACAGATTGTCCATTCAGTCAAGCCTAAATACCATGTATACTTCTAGCTTCTAAAGAGTACTCTTTGGTGTTTGCAGGGGCAAGCAAGACCCTGTCTCTTGGGATTTCCCCAATATAAGATAGGCATTTGTATGTTAAGCTGACAGAAATAGCAAATGTCCACTCTGTCTTTCAAGCAGTCCTCCTTAAATATTGTTTATCTTGGCCAAGATTTTGATCGGTATTGGACAGCATGAGTTCAAGATTGTATTTGCTGACAACTACCTGGAGTGCTGCTAGTCTATGTTGCCAATTAAATAAAGACCCATATGCTTTAACAGACAGTTGAATTGGGAGTAGGATTGATATCCTCTTGTGAAATTTGAGTTGCCTAATATAGACGCTCGGCTGACTAGAAGGCCACCCCCGGTGCAAAGCAAGCTGTGGGAGTACTCAGAGGCATGGCCAAGAATCCACTTTTAAAAATGATTATGATTTTCTCCAGTGTAGAGACAAAGGGAACATTCATGCCCCATGTAGCAAAATCACAATAATATAAGCCTGGAAATTTTTGAGAAATTGTAGCCAATGCCATATTTTATCCATAAAAATAAATTCAGTAAGGTCCTATAGAAGAGAATGCCTGGCTTTGGAAAATTGCTACTGAATATTGCTACTGTATGGTACATTTTTTTACCAAAGAAGATATTTGAGAAATGGATTTGAGGATAACTTAAAAAGGAAACTTCCATGGCATTTTTAATTTTGAAAAATGTGGATATAAAAAAATCTTATGTTAAAATTTAATTTGAAGAGATAATGTGGTCATATGGTTCAAAAATGGTATGGAGTATGAAATCTTCTACCTCATTTCTCCAGTGATCTCTCGCCATCATTTTTAACCACTTAAATTGGTTTTTGTATTTCATTTCAGAGTTACTTATATACAAGTATAATCAGTATGTGTGTGTAGTCTTGTTTACCTTCTTTAAAAAACACAAGTAATATACTATATTCACTTTCTTGTACTAAAAAAATAGTAGACATTGAAATCTTTCCACAGAAGTAAGTAGAAAGCTTTCTCATTCTTTCTCTTTCAGGTGAGATTCCATTATGTAGATGTACCATACTTTTTAAAAACTAGTTCTTTACTGAAGGAGATTTGAGTTGTTCCCTATCTTTTGCTATTACATCAATGCTGTAATGTCAACTTGTACATAAATTATTTTACACATGTCTTAAGTTTATATGTAGGCTGTATACCCAGAAGTGGAATTGTTGGGTCAAAGGTATTTGTATTTGTAATTCTGATAAATATTGCTAAATTATACTCTTAAATTATATTGCTAAATTAAATTTATTCTTCTACCATTGTTACCTGAGGTTATCTGTTTTCCTGCAGACTCTCTAATAATGGTTTTATTACAGTCTTGGAATTTTTAAAAAATCTGATAGTGCAAATGGTATCTGAGCACAGTTTTAGTTTATTTAATAGGTTCATTTTGCTTTGAGTGAGGTTGAGAATCTTCTCCTGTGTTTGAAAACTATCTGCATTTCTTTTCCTGGGACTTAATTGATCCTATCTTTTGCTCTTTTTGCTATTTGGTATGTTTGTTTTTTCAGTTTCAAAGAGTTGGATGCAACTGAGCGACTAAACACAATACCTAATTGCCTAATGACTTTACCTATTTTTTTTTGGTACTACTTGGAAGACTGACTTTTTATTTTAATTTCTCCTGTGGCTTCTGGATTTTGAGTCATTTTACTAGTATGGCTTGTGGATTTAAAATCATGGTCAATTTTATTTATTTTAATTGAAATATAGTTGAAATATATTAAATATATTTGAATATATTTTGAAATGTAAATTGAAATATAGTCATATTAATTTCAGATATACTACATGGTGACTTGACATTTGTGTACATTATGAAATGATCACCATAAATCTAATAGCCATATGTTCCCATGCAGTTTTTACAATGTAATTAACCATATTGGGCTTCCCTTGTGGCTCAGCTGGTAAAGAATCTGTTTGCAATGTGGGAGACCTGGGTTTGATCCCTGGATTGGGAAGATCCCCTGGAGAAGGGAAAGGCTACCCACTCCAGTATTCTGGCCTGGAAAATTCCATGGAATGTGTAGTCCATGGGGTCACAAAGAGTTGGACACGACTGAGTGACTTTCACTTCACTAACCATATTCATTACACTGTTTTATCCCCATGGCTTATTTATTTTGTGTTGAAATCTGTTAATCTCCTTCACCTATTTGACCCTACTTCCACCCCTCTCCTCTCTGGCAGAAACCCCTGTGTTCTCTGTATCTAGTAATATGTTTTCATTTCTTATTTTAGATTCCACGTGTAAGTAAGATTACATGGTATTTGACTTAATTTCACTTAGCATAGTACCCTCTAGATCCATCCATGTTGTCATAAATGATAAGATTTCATTTTTTAATGGCTAATACTTGATTGTGTCTATACACTACATCTTCTTTATCCATTCTTCTGTTGATGGACACTTGGGTTGCCTCACTATCTTTGCTATTGTAAACAATGCTGCAGTGAACATTGAGGTGCATATACCTTTTTGAAATAATGTTTTATTTTCTTTAGTAAATACCCACCCCCCCCCCATGAAATTACTGGATCACGTGGCATTTCCGTTTTAATTTTTTGAGGAAACTTCATAATGTTCTCTGAGTAGCTGCACCAATTTATAGTTCCATGAAGAGTGCATGAGGAGTTCCTTTTCTCCACATTGTTGCCTACTTTTGTTGTTGTCTCTTTGCCATTTTGACAGATTTGAGGTTGTGGTTTTGATGTGCGTTTACCTGATGATTAGTGATATTGAGCATCTTTTAATGTCTGCTCGCCGTCTGTATATCTTTCAAAAAATGTGTCTTCAGGTCCTCTGCCCATCTTTTAATTGAATTGTTTGTTTTTTAGGTTAAGTTGTATGATTCTTTATATATTTTGAATATTAACCCATTATTGGATATACTGTTTGTAAATACCTTTTCCTGTTCAGTAGGCTGCCTTTTTAGTTTGTTGATAATTTTCTTCCCTGTGCACAGCCTTTTTAGATTGATGTAGTCCCACTTGTTTATTTTTGCTTTTGTTTCCCTTAACTGGGGAGACAGATCTAAAACAAATATTGCTAAAACCAGTGTCAAAGAATATATGCCCTGTGTTTTCTTCTAGGATTTTTATGGCTTTAGGACTTACACTTAAGTTTTTAATCTGTTTTGAATTCATTTTTGTATATGGCATGAGAAAGTAGTACCGTTGATCCCTTTGCATGTAGCTGTCCAGTTTTTCCAGCACCATTTATTGAAGAGATGGTTTTTTTCTTGTTGCATTGTCTTGCCTCCTTTTTCATGGATTAGTTGCCCATTAGTGAACCTCATAAGTGTGAGTTCATTTCTGGGCTCTCTATTCTGCTCCGTTGATCTATGTGTTTGTGTTTGTGTTAGTACCATACTGTTACAATTACTGTTGCTTTGTAGTATAGTTTGAAATCAAGGTTCCTGATCCCTCCAGCTTTGTTCTTTCTCAAGATTGCTTTGACTATTCAGGGTCTTTTGTATTCCCATACATATTTTGCAATTATTTGTCCTAGTACTCTGAAAAAAATGCTTTTGGTATTTTGGTAGGGATGCATTGAATCATTACATTACTTTGGGTTATATGATTGTTTTAATGATATTAATTCTTCTAAATGAGCATGATATATCTTTCCACTTATTTCTGTTGTTTTCAATTTTTTTCATCAGTGTCATAGTTTTCAGAGTACAATTTTTTTAACTTTTTGATTAGATGTATTCCTAGGTATTTTATTCTTTTCAATGTAACTGTAAATGAGATTTTCGCCTGCAATGCAGGAGACCTGGGTTCGATCCCTGGGTTGGGAAGATCCCCTGGAGAAGGGAAAGGCCACCCACTCCGGTATTCTGGCCTGGAGAATTCCATGGACTGTACAGTCCATGGGTTGCTTTGTTTCTTAATTTCTCTTTCTCAGAGTTTGTTATTAATGAATAGAAATGCAACAGATTTATAAATATTAGTTTTGTATCTTGCAACTTTACTGAATTCAGTTGTTAGAACTAATAGTTTTCTGCTGAAGACTTTCGTGTTTCTGTATATAGTATCATGTCATCTACGTATGGTGACTGTTTTGTTACTTCCTTTCCAGCTCTGGTTTCATTTTATTTTTTTTGTCCTTGTCTGATTGCTGTTGACTAAGAGTAGTGAAAGTGGCATCCTTGTCTTGCTCCTGATCTCAGAGAAAATGCTTTCATCTTTTTACCATTGAGTATGATGTTGGTTGTGGGTTTATCATCGTGACCTTTAGTATACTGAGTTATGCTCCTTCTATATCCACTTTGTTGAGAGTTTTCATAAATGGATGTTGAATTTTTCAAATCATCTTTGAATATTTGTTCTCTAAAACTTTTGCTATTTTAGTTTTTTTCTTTGACCTGACAAAGAAAAAAGTTATTGTGCAGAGAGTTAAAAATTTTCCAGGGGAAAGAGTCTATTTTCTGATTTGTTAATTTCCAATGGTATTACATAGTGATCAGACTATTGCCTGTTTATTTTCTGTTTTATGGAATTTGTAGACAGAATGTAAAAGCGTTTATGACAATTCAGATATCCTCTGTAAAGCTAGACATTAGCTATATTTTCTCTCTAAACTGTGGCAGCTCAAGGTATTTTCTTTATTTCTTATTGAAGCTCCTGAAATGAATTGTATATGCTTCTTTAATAATCATTCACTCATGAAACACCACAATCTGGCTTTCAGGTTTAATCACAGTTTTGAAAGGATTCTTATTTTGATTACTAGTAATTCTGGCTTATGATTTTCAATTAATATCGTATATGATCTCTCTGTAGCATATTGACAATGCTGACCACTGTGTCCTGTGTTAGTTTTCATGATGCTTGGTGGTGGTTTAGTTGCTAAATCTAGTCCGACTCTTGCAACCCCATGGACTGTATGTAGCCCGCCAAGCTCCTCTGTCCATGGGATTCTCTAGGCAAGAATACTGGAGTGGGTTGCCATTTCCTTCTCCAGGGCATCTTTCCTACCCAGGAATCAAACCCAGGTCTCCTGCCCTGCAGGCAGATTAATCTTTACTTTCTTCTCACCACTCTGACTTCTGAATTTTTTTTGATGATTTCTCTTCTCTTTGTTCATGCTCCTTAGGAATAAAAAATGATATATATTTGACTGTCTTCTTTTTGTAATCTTCTTGGGAAATCTGATCTATTCCTGTGGCTTTAATTTCCATCTTAAAATAGCTCAAGACCTTCGATCTTCACAAATTTAGTAAAAATCTACAGTTTTAGCATAGCATACAAAATTTTAAATATCTGGCATTTCCTTCTTTTCATTGCTTTTGGAAAATTATATTTGCTCACTGTAAATAATTTTAAGACTATGGGAAGGTACACAAATTAAAAAATAGCCTAAATTCCACTATTCAGAAAATAAAATATTATTCTAGATAGCTTTCTTTATTCAGAACTTGTGCAGATATCTTTTCTTCTAAATGCAAAGCTATATATACATGTGTATATACACTTCCATACAAATATATGTACATATAAGCAGAAGTGTAGGTAAAAAGAAATAATGTAAGATGGTAGATATAAAAATTATTTAATGAAAGTGGATCATTTTGAATTAATAGATTCTATTTTTAAAAATGGTTAAATTTTATTTTATTTGCATTTATTAGAAGTAAAAGAGATTGAACTTAAAGTTAAGCCATTTTAAACTTCAAATAAATGCCTCTTTATCACAGGATTTATTTCTTTTAAGAGTCTCTTATGATTAAAAAGTATTGTGAAAAAACTAAAAAGTTGGATAATTTTGTTTTGTTAAATGAATGTTTTAATTTTATGTGGAGCTGACATTCTACTATGAAGAGTGAGAATAACAGGTCTATTACATCCTTGTGACTTGCCACCCTCCAACTTTTATGTTATATCATCATTGCTACATTGTCTATGTTTATAATATCCATAATCTGTTAACCAAATCTGCAGTTATTCTGCTGTTCTTTATTAGTTCTGTATATAAATGACTTCATTGTTTACCACAAGCCTTGTCTATTTTATATTTTTATGTTTTGTTTGGTTAATCTCTTAAGTGACTGATTAGCAAGATAGTGTTATAGCTTTTGTACTATCTGTGTTCTTTAGTATTTGAAGATGCCTGTTATCTTTGTATTTGTTTTTTCTTAATTAATTTATTTTAATTGGAGGCTAATCACTTTTCAATATTGTGGTGGTTTTTGCCATACATCGACATGAATCAGCCATAGGTGCCCATGTGTTCCCCATTGAGAAGCCCCCTCCCACCTCCCTCCCCATCCCATCCCCAGGGTCATCCCAGTGCACCAGCCCTGAGCACCCTGTCTCATGCATTGAACCTGGTCTGGTGATCCACTTCACGTATGATAATATACACGTTTCAATGCTATCCTCTCAAATCATCCCACCCTTGCCTTCTCCCACAGAGTCCTAAAGACTTTCTTTACATCTGTGTCTCTCTTGCTGTCTCGCATTTAGGGTCATCATCACCATCTTTCTAAATTCCATATATATGCATTAATATACTGTGTTGGTGTTTTTCTTTCTGGCTTACTTTGCTCTGTATAATAGGCTCCAGTTTCATCCACCTCATTAGAACTGATTCAAATGCATTCTTTTTAATAGCTGAGTAATATTCCATTGTGTATATGTACCACAGCTTTCTTATCCATTCATCTGCTGATGGACATCTAGGTTGCTTCCATGTCCTGGCTATTGTAAACAGTGCCGCGATGAACATTGGGGTACACATGTCTCTTTCAGTTCTGGTTTCCATGGTGTGTATGCCCAGCAGTGGGATTGCTAGGTTGTATGGCAGTTCTATTTCTAGTTTTTGAAGGAATCTCTACACTGTTCCCCATAGTTGCTGTACTAGTTTGCATTCCCACCAACAGTGTAAGAGGGTTCCTTTTTATCTGCGCCCTCTCTAGCATTTATTGTTTGTAGATTTTTTGATAGCAACCTTTCTGACTGGTGTGAGATGGTACCTCATTGTTGTTTTGATTTGCATTTCTCTGATAATGAATGATGTTGAGCATCTTTTCATGTGTCTGTTAGCCATCTGTATGTCTTTGGAGAAATGTCTGTTTAGTTCTTTGGCCCAGTTTTTGATTGGGTCATTCATCTTTCTGATATTGAGCTGCATGAGCTGCTTGTATATTTTTGAGATTAACTGTCAGTTGCTACATTTGCTGTTATTTTCTCCTATTCTGACTGAAGGCTGTCTTTTCACCTTGCTTATAGTTTCCTTCATTGTGCAAAAGCTTTTAAGTTTAGTTAGATCCCATTTGTTTATTTTTGCATTTATTGCCAATATTCTGGGAGGTGGGTCATAGAGGATCCTGCTGTGATTTATGTCAGAGAGTGTTTTGCCTATGTTTTCCTCTGGAGTTTTATAGTTTCTGGTCTTACGTTTAGATCTTTAATCCATTTTGAGTTTATTTTTGTGTATAGTGTTAGAAAGTGTTCTAGTTTCATTCTTTTATGGATGGTTGACCAGTTTTCCCAGCATCATTTGTTAAAGAGATTGTCTTTTATCCATTGTATATTCTTGCCTCCTTTGTCAAAGATAAGGTGTCCATAGGTGCGTGGATTTATCTCTGGGCTTCCTATTTTTTTCCATTGATCTATATTTCTGTCTTTGTGCCAATACCGTACTGTCTTGATGACTGCAACTTTATAGTATATTCTGAAGTCAGGCAGGTTGATTCCTCCAGTTCCATTCTTCTTTCTCAAGATTGCTTTGGCTATTCGAGGTTTTTTGTATTTCCATACAAATTGTGAAATTATTTGTTCTAGTTCTGTGAAAAATACTGTTGGTAGCTTGATAGGGATTACATTGAATCTATAGATTGCTTTGGGCAGTATAGTCATTTTCACTATATTGATTCTTCTGATCCATGAACATGATATATTTCTGCATGTATTTGTGTCCTTTTTGATTTCTTTCACGAGTGTTTTATAGTTTTCTATATATAGGTCTTTTGTTTCTTTAGTTAGATTTACTCCTAAGTATTTTATTCTTTTCATTGTAATGGCGAATGGAATTGTTTCCCTAATTTCTCTTTCTGTTTTCTCATTGTTAGTGTATAGGAATGCAAGGGATTTCTGAGTGTTAATTTTATATCCTGCAACTTTACTATAATCATTGATTAGCTCTAGTAATTTTCTGGTGGAGTCTTTAGGGTTTTCTATGTAGAGGATCATGTCATCTGCAAACAGTGAGAGTTTTACTTCTTTTCCAATCTGGATTCCTTTTATTTCTTTTTCTGCTCTGATTGCTGTGGCCAAAACTAAGTTGAATAGTAGTGGTGAGAGTGGGCATCCTTGTCTTGTTCCTGACTTTAGGGGAAATGCTTTCAATTTTTCACCGTTGAGGATAATGTTTGCTGTGGGTTTATCATATATGGCTTTTATTATGTTGAGGTATGTTCCTTCTATTTTTGCTTTCTTGAGGGTTTTTAAAAATCATAAATGGATGTTGAATTTTGTCAAAGGCTTTATCTGCATCTATTGAGATAATCATATGGTTTTTATCTTTCAATTTGTTAATGTGGTGAATTACATTGATTAATTTATGAATATTGAAGAATCCTTGCATCCCTGGGATAAAGCCCACTTGGTCATGTTGTATGATCTTTTTAATATGTTGTTGGATTTTGTTTGCTAGAATTATGTTAAGGATTTTTGCATCTATGTTCATCAGTGATATTGGCCTGTAGTTTTCTTTTTTTGTGGCGTCTTTGTCAGGTTTTGGTATTAGGGTGATGGTGGCCTCATAGAATGAGCTTGGAAGTTTGCCTTCCTCTGCAGTTTTCTGGAAGAGTTTGAGTAGGTTAGGTGTTAGCTCTTCTCTAAATTTTTGGTAGAATTCAGCTGTGAAGCCATCTGGTCCTGGGCTTTTGTTTGCTGGAAGATTCCTGATTACAGTTTTGATTTCTGTGCTTGTGATGGGTCTGTTAAGATTTTCTGTTTCTTCCTGGTTCAGTTTTGGAAAGTTATACTTTTCTAAGAATTTGTCCATTTCTTCCAAGTTGTCCATTTTATTGGCATATAGTTGCTGATAGTAGTCTCTTATGATCCTTTGTATTTCTGTATTGTCTGTTGTGATTTCTCCACTTTCATTTGTAATTTTGTTGATTTGATCCTTCTCCCTATTTTTCTTGATGATTCTGGCTAATGGTTTGCCTATTTTATTTATCTTTTTAAAGCTTTGTTGATTTTTGCTATGGTCTCCTTTGATTCATTTGCATTTATTTCTGTCCTCATTTTTATGATTTCTTTCCTTCTGCTAACCCTAGGGTTCTTCATTTCTTCTTTTTCTAGTTGCTTTAGGTGTAGAGTTATGCTGTTTATTTGATTTTTCTCCTGTTTATTGAGGTAGGCTTGTATTTCTATGAACCTTACCCTTAGCACTGCTTTTACTGAGTCCTATAGGTTTTGGTTTGTTGTGTTTTCATTTGAATGTCATGTTGACTCTTGTATTGGTCAAAGTTCATAGTTGCTGGCAATGGAATCCACTTTATTAAGTTTAAGTAGGAAGGAATTATTAAGCTCACAAAATTAGTGGGAGAGCAGAAATAGTAGGCTGTAGGTTGAGCTTTGTTGTAGGTTGAGTTCTCAGGAAGCAGGCAGAGTTTTGAGTATAAAATGTTTATTAGGGGTTAACACCTGTGAGTTAACACCTGTGACTCTGGGAGTTGGTGCTAGACAGGGAGGCCTGGCGTGCTGCAGTCCATGGGGTCGCAAAGAGTTGGACATGACTGAGCGACTGAACTGAACTGGATACCTGTGAAAGTAAAGGGGAGGGAGTAGGATTGTGCGGAGGAAGAAGTCCACCTGCTCATGGAGATCAAATAAAGTCTTATCCCATGTGGAGGCCTATATTGTCAACAATTCACCCATAGTACTGTTCAGATTTACTTTCCCATATGTTTGGGAAGTAGCTTCATCAAGATTCTGATGGTTCTTTCTTCCTGAGGAGAAACTTAGAAAAGGGAGATTAGGAGGACAAGCCACAGTATCTGTCACTATAGTGGGACTCTGTGATGCGAATGATGCTCACTGTTTTTTTCCTCCATTATCCAGCTTAGATTTCTCTACTCTCACTGGCTACTCTATTGGCCTCGAGGACTCATTTAGTGTTGTGAGCCAGCCCCTACTTAGGTCAAGGTTGCTGTAACTGTGTATTTATAGTCAAAGTCTGGCAAGAGAGTATTAAGAGGGGCCCACTCATGTTCTGTGTTCCACTCATGTTCCTCCCTACCCCAATGTGTAACAGTAGTCCTGCCTCCTTCTGATGACCAGGGTCATTACCCCTTCCAAGATGATTTTTCTTCTTGCCTACTGGAATAATGATTCCAAAGTTGCCTAGGTTACATCCATAGCTTATAATACAGTGGGATTCTTGCTGTATCACTTGGTAAAAGCGTGCCTGCTTTGAGGATCAGGACCTCTAACTCTAGATTCCAAAAGCTGCAGTGATGGGAAGCACAAAGTCCTCCCATGGGCCATTAGTAGTAATGGTAAATAGAGCCACACTTGCTTCTACCTTTTAGTTGCCAGGCCATATACTTTTTTCTTTTGGGGACATTGTTATGTATATTGTTCTGTATAATGGTCTTTGATCTATTAATAGTCAAGTATTGTATCTGAAGCATGATACTCTATTCATGAAGAGTACTCTCTCTGAGATGTTCTAGTTGTGGCTTCTCCAGAGAGCTGAATGGTAGTTAATCGGGTGGATAATCCCTCCATTCTCTGAGTGATATATTCAATTAGAAGACTATCAAAGAGTGCCATCTTTGTTCCAGTTCTTACAGTGAAGTGAAATGCTTTTTTTTTTTCCCAAATTTTGCTTAGAGGGTACTATTCACTGCAGAAATCACTCATAATTAAGAAAGGTGAGTTTGGAAACCTGTAATGAGACTACCCTTTTCCTTTGAACAATTAAGTTTTTCTGAATTCTTTGTGCCTCTCTTATTTCTTCCTTCAAGTTATCTTCCTGCTCCTCCAAGAATGGCTTAATAATAAGATTTTGGGTAGTGGGGATTAGAATGAGGCAATTTATGTCAGCTAGAACTTCAGCCAGTATTCAGAAATGTTCCAGCATGCCCTATGAACTGGATCAGAGGCGCACCAGAAGTCATTTTGCTTTTAAAATTTTTTCCTGGAGAAAGGAGTATTTTTGAGTTAGTGCAAAGCTGGCATGTGAATGCAATAGTGTATTGTCTGTTTCCAGCATTAGTTCCATGTCTTGGCTCAGTGGACTCATCCAGTTCTGGGGAGAGAAAGGCTTCATGTAGTAATTGAAGAAGTTTTCACGAGACTCTTTGGGTTTATGGGCACAAGTAGCATTACTTGGGCTTGAGGGTCCCACATGGCAGAGTGGGAACAAGGTTATCTCTGACAACTTAGAAATTGGTGCTCTAGAATCATTGGATAGTAGCACCTTTGACAGACACAGCAGTCATTTCATGGTGGCTACCATCAACATAGCAAAACCTGGAAACCCTTAAAGTACATTTAAGGCAGCGAATACTTTGGGTGGAATGGGAGAGAAAGAATGACAAACATTCTAAAGTAATTGTATTTGAAAAACTGATTAATATTCACATTTGAAACATTCCTTGTTGGAGAGTGCCTTAAAAGTTTAATGTTGTCCTGTGTTAGTCACTCAGTTGTGTCTGACTCTTTGTGACCCCATGGACTGTAGTCTGCCAGGCTCCTCTGTCCATGGGCATTCTCCAGGCAAGAATACTGGAGTGGGTTGCCATTTCCTTCTCCAGAGAATCTTCCCAATCCAGGGATCGAACACATGTCTCCTGCATTGCAGGCAGATTCTTTACCATCTGAGCCACCAGGGAAGCCCAGTGTTGTCATATTAAGGGATTATTAGGAGCTAATATGGGAGAAGGTGATGACACCCCAGTACTCTTGCCTGGAAAATCCCATGGATGGAGGAACCTGGTGGGCTGCCATCTATGGGGTTGCACAGAGTTGGACATGACTGAAGCGAGTTAGCAGCAGCAGCAGGAGCTAATATATTTGTGATGAGAAAAACCAACATGGACACCAAAATTACTTTGTAGTATTATTAGAAGGCTTGCGTTTAGATCATAGGTAAAATGCTGAAAATAGTTTTAAAAAAACATGGAAATGGAGATATAGAAAACTTTTTAAAGTCATAGAAAATATATGTTTAGACTCTCTGACATTATTATGCTTGTTTCTGTAGCCTCAATCTGGCATAATATCCAAAATATAGTAAATATTTAATAGCTACAAGGGAACAAATCCCTTCATGATTCTCTTTATTAACGTTGACTATTAATTTTATTGGGCAACTACTTATTTTTTGTCAGATTATTTTGGACTTTCAGTTTATTGGGAGCTTTCTAATGTTTCTTCTTGCCACTATTTAGACATAGTAGGTTTTTATCCCCCCAAACAGAAGTACTTTAGAGAATCATTCTCCTTTTGGCCTTCTCCAACTTCTTTTACAATTCAGTTTAAATTGTTACCATTTGGGACTGAAAGTCAATAACCAGGTTATGTCTCTTAACTCCTAGCCCAGTGGCCTTTGCAGTAGGCTATGCTACAAATCAATTCTATAGGATTAGATCTGTCCCATCACCTTAAATATAAGTATTTGTCGATAGGAGTATGCAAATTAATTATGCCTGTAAAATCAATAGTATATAATAATTATATACATGTAACATATTGTCCTGAGCATGCAGAGTTGATACTGCTCACCTTGTGTCAATAGTAGGACATATCTGTGAGTGAACTGCTTTTGCAAATATGGTGTGTTACTCTTTAGTAGTCTATACACCTTGGTCACCTTTTCTGATGTTGATGAAATGGTGGGCCTTTTATCCATCATTGAGATATAGTCTATAACCCTAAAGCAAAATTTGACCTTTTTCCCCAGCTAATTGGTTATTATAGCACTTGAACCCACATCCTTATCTTAATTAGCATAATGTTTCTCAGTTAAGTGGCTTAGATATTTGATCCTAAAATATCATTTCAGGAAAAGATAAAACTTTGGAGATATGAAAATGTCTGTGAACATGAGGCTATTAGAATGTTGTATATGTGTCCAGTATGTCTAAGAATTAAAGCAAAACATAGCAATCATTTATTTGGAGGAGTTGAGGTACAGAGTTTATCAATGTCATCCCACTGATGGCATGAGAAGAAAGGTCTTATGCAGTCAGCTGGCTGGAACTAAAGGCCACATCACCATGATGAGAAAATTTGCTGAAAATGATGATGTGTGAGATGAAATGATCATTTCCTTTTTGACAATTATGAAGTTAGGGTAGATAGTGTGGGAGGTGTAAGGGTTACAAAGAGGATTAGGTGTAAGAATAATAAGGCAGAGTGGGAGGATAGCTTTTAGTGCAGATGGTAATGTAATATAGTGTGGCTATATTGTAGGGTACATTAAAACTAGCTAAACAGACAATTATAAAGCTGATGGAAATGAACATTTTTCAAGTTATCTTTATAAAGAGTGAATATTACCCTTTTATCAAAATTAGGAATTGTTAACTCATTTATGAAATAAAATACATTTTGACTATATTAACAAAATGAGTGGATATCATTTTTGTAGAAACCTAAGTGAAGTGATTATACCTGTTTTGAGCAAATCTGTATCAATAGTAGAGGCCTAAGTATTGTACTCTACTCTTTCAGTAAGCGTTTATTTGGATAGCCTGGCCTAATAAAAAGTAAACAGATTGTTGAGCAAGTTGGGTAGAGTGTAGAAGAAAATGCAATTATGTTGGCTAAATTGGCAGTGATATCCTAGCACAGGGATTTATATATTAGAAAGTTTCTCCCATAAATTTAATAATTTCATAATATACCTGTACTGCCTATAAACAGGTGCTCCATTTTAAGATGCTTGAGTGATCCACACTAATTATTGCTGATAAAACATGCTTCAGCAATGTATTTATTCCCAGAAACATCTAAAAATAAAATGTTAGGAAGGATAGCTTTCTGCTGAAATTAAAGTCCATTCTCCTGTGGGGTGCATATTTGTACTCACGAGGCCTGCCTGGTGCCTTAAGAAAGTAGGCACTCAATAATGTTTATTGAACAAATGTGTGAATGAATGAGAATTGCACACAATGGGTAATCTTATAAAAAAGGCCAGCAAGAATCATGCAAGTGAAGTCATTTGAGGGATTTTAGGAAGGCCATTCTGTTCCAATTCATTATCCCCATGATCTTTATATATTGTCTAAAATTGCATATTTGAGGTTCTTGCTGTTAAGATGCTGTTTTATATAGCATTTCTTATTAAAATGAAAAAAGTCAGAAAAAGGTAATAAATTATCTATAACACATAATAGCACACTGGTTTATACAGAAATTTTACCCCATAAAAACTGAAGGGAAATAATGAGGGTGAGGTTAGAGATTTGGTCAGAGGGAGGGAGAGATAAGATAGCTTAAGTGTTTTTTGGGAGGAGGAGAAAGGAATTGCCTAGGAGGAGGAGCCCTATTTGTTACCTTAGGTATGTGGTATGAAAATTTGTTGTCAGTAATGGGAAGAAAAGGAGTGAAAAAAAATAAAGAGAAAGATCTACTTTGTTATTTTTATATTAGAGAAGAATCCAAGAAGCTAAGTGCCTATTTTGTTTTCATACAATCTGAGGGAAATGGCCACGTAGATTTTGTGAATAAGGCTTCATGTTTTATATCATGTGACCTGACACTCTGGTCATAAGACTTGTAACTGGGGGATTGGTGTTATTGCCAAGACACCCATCTAACTATCTGTTGAGTGGCCTGACTGGAATAGACACTCACTGTTGAGTGGTGATTAGATCAGCAAGGATTGTCTGTCTCAAGGGTTTTGAATTCCTGAAAAACAGAAACAGAGTCAGTAGAGGGAAAGGTAGGCAGACACTGAGTCATAAGAAGTAGTCAGTTCATTGAACAAAAACTGAATATTCTCTGTGTACCTGACACTGCTCTAAAGGGCCCAAGATGCAGTAGTGAGCCAAAGTTTACCTTCATGGTTGCTGGGGTCCAGCCCCGGTGGATCCAGGGTGATTCGAAGGTGGGGGGATGGCGTCGGCATCTTTGGAAAAATACATATTTAATTACAGATATAAAGAGAGATTAGAAACGGATAGTGTAGTAGGAAGATTAGTGGAGAAAAAGAGGCTGAATAACTTGGATTACGTGGAATAGCATCCATGCTCCAGATGGGAAATCAGCCAGAAAACCAGGGACAAGAAAGAAGCAACATGGGGGAATCAGTCTTTCCGGAAACTGATCCGATTTCTTTATTTTTGGTTTTGCTTATATACCTTTTGTTACACATAGGGATGAATACAGAGTCACGCGGAAGTCAGCAGTCCTGACCTTTATCAAAATCAGGTGCTTCACATAAATGTATAGAAAAAAGGTCTTAGGGATATTACATCATCTTCTGGCCATGAGTGAGACCTGCTGACATTTTATCATCCTTTCTTTCTGATAACCAAAAAACTTATTTCTTTCAAAGGTGTTTTTTCTTAAACCAGGCACCACCCTCCAAATAAAGTTACATTCCTATAGGGTGAGGGTGTAGTGAGTTACAATCAAGAAAGGAATTTATTTAACCCAAGGTTAACATGATTAATCTTAAAGGTTAATACTTATTTCTCCTATATGTTAGTTATATTCATTATAAGGGCAGGGAATATGGAGATTTAGCAGCAAACATCAGCCCAACAAGTGAAAATCCTTTCACCAATGTTCCCCTTAAGATCTATTTAGTCTTAAGATAGTGATAAAGTTACATTTTTATATAACAAGGACACAGTGATTTATAACAAAGTACAGTGATCTATTACAAAAGAGAAAATCCATTAACTCAAAAAGTCTAGTATTGCTAACCTTAAAAACTACTATATTTCCTTTTCTATAGTCCAAATACATTGAGTAATATATTCCCAGGTGCCTAAGGATATGGAGGCCTGGCGGCAATCATTGACTCAAGAAGAAGAAAAAGCCCTATGCTAATTAAGACTCTCAAAATACTCTAGAACTCTCTGTGCTGTTTATGGTTGAGAGGTAGTAAACAATCATGTGGCAGGAGTATGGATAATCCTGTCACACAAGCTAGTCTGTCAGCAGAGAGGTTTGACCTGAGACACCCTTGTCCCACCCAGAGCAGGGAATTAGCAGCAGTTATTGACACAACAAATGAAAAACCCTTCACCAATATAATTCCTAACCAACCCACTATACTAATAATTTCTAACTCCCCAAAAGAATTTGCATTTAGTAAGTCTAAAACATCTCGTGCCTCTCAGATTGGGAGGCTGTAAACAGTCACATGTGGCTGGACGAACCTATACAGGCGGGCTAGATAACCTTCAGAGGAGTCCATAAGCTGAAACACTCTTGTAACGCCCAGGAATTTTTATTGCCTTGGAGCTGCACGTTTACTCCTTCTCTGAGAGAAACGGTTATGGGGGAGAGCCCCCGTAAAGTCAGAGGTATAGGTGAGAGCATGAAACAGACTCTGGTTTTGGAGTTAGATGCTTGGGAACAGGGGGTTTCCTGAGGCTTGATCACACCTTTGCGTATGCCAAACCTCCTTCCTCATGACCTTTGCCATGGGTGGAGTTCCTTATGCTGGCCCCCGGGACATGGGCTTACATTCTGGTTGGGGAGACTGACAATGAGTAAAGAATAATTATGTAATATTATTTTGGGTAGTGTTAAGTCCAGAAAAAGGACAGAATAAAGACAATAAAGAAAAATGAGTAAAGAAGAATTATGTAATATTATTTTGGATAGTGTTAAGTCCAGAAAAAGGACAGAATAAAGCCAATAAAGAAAAAGGACAGATAAAGGACAGAAATGGTATGGACCTAACAGAAGCAGAAGATATTAAGAAGAGATGGCAAGAATACACAGAAGAACTGTACAAAAAAGATCTTCACGACCAAGATAATCACGATGGTGTGATCACTCATCTAGAGCCAGACATCCTGGAATGTGAAGTCAAGTGGGCCTTAAAAGGCATCACTATGAACAAAACTAGTGGAGGTGATGGAATTCCAGTTGAACTATTTCAAATCCTGAAAGATGATGCTGTGAAAGTGCTGCACTCAATATGCCAGCAAATTTGGAAAACTCAGCAGTGGCCACAGGACTGGAAAAGGTCAGTTTTCATTCCAATCCCAAAGAAAGGCAATGCCAAAGAATGCTCAAACTACCACACAATTGCACTCATCTCACACACTAGTAATGCTCAAAATTCTCCAAGCCAGGCTTCAGCAATACGTGAACTGTGAGCTTTCAGATGTTCAAGCTGGTTTTAGAAAAGGCAGAGGAACCAGAGATCAAACTACCAACATCCGCTGGATCATGGAAAAGCAAGAGAGTTCCAGAAAACCATCTATTTCTGCTTTATTGACTATGCCAAAGCCTTTGACTGTGTGGATCGCAATAAACTGTGGAAAATTCTGAAAGATGGGAATACTAGACCACCTGACCTGCCTCTTGAGAAACCTGTATGCAGGTCAGGAAGCAACAGTTAGAACTGGACATGGAACAACAGACTGGTTCCAAATAGGAAAAGGAGTATGTCAAGGCTGTATATTGTCACCCTGCTTATTTAACTTCTATGTAGAGTACATCATGAAAAATGCTGGGCTGGAAGAAGCACAAGCTGGAATCAAGATTGCCGGGAGAAATATCAATAACCCCAGATATGCAGATGACACCACCCTTATGGCAGAAAGTGAAGAGGAACTAAAAAGCCTCTTGATGAAAGTGAAAGAGGAGAGTGAAAAAGTTGTCTTAAAGCTCAACATTCAGAAAACGAAGATCATGGCATCTGGTCCCATCACTTCATGGGAAATAGATGGTGAAAGAGTGGAAACAGTGTCAGACTTTAGTTTTTTGGGCTCCAAAATCACTGCAGATGGTGACTGCAGCCATGAAATTAAAAGACACTTACTCCTTGGAAGGAAAGTTATGACCAACCTAGATAGCATATTCAAAAGCAGAGACATTACTTTGCCAACAAAGGTCTGTCTAGTCAAGGCTATGGTTTTTCTAGTAGTCATGTATGGATGTGAGAGTTGGACTGTGAAAAAATCTGAGTGCCAAAGAATTGATGCTTTTGAACTGTGGTGTTGGAGAAGACTCTTGAGAGTCCCTTGGACTGCAAGGAGATCCAACCAGTCCATTCTGAAGGAGATCAGCCCTGGGATTTCTTTGGAGGGAATGATGCTGAAGCTGAAACTCCAGTACTTTGGCCACCTCATCTGAATAGTTGACTCATTGGAAAAGACTCTGACGCTGGGAGGGATTGAGGACAGGAGGAGAAGGGGACGACAGAGGATGAGATGGCTGGATGGCATCACTGACTCGATGGACATGACTCTGAGTGAACTCCGGGAGTTGGTGATGGACAGGGAAGCCTGGCGTGCTGCAATTCATGGGGTCGCAAAGAGTCGGACACGACTGAGCGACTGAACTGAACTGAACTGAAGTCCAGAAAGCAAATTGAATCAGAGAAAGGAATAGATTTCTTTTAGGGTGGTCAAGGAAGGCCTATCTTAGGAGGTATAGTTGGCCTACCGTATCTATTGGCTCCACATTCTTGGAGTCAACCAACTGCTTCTGGAAAATATTCAGAAAAAAATTCCAGAAAGTTCCAAAGCCAAAGTTAAATTTGCTGCATGGTCAGTAACTATTTACATGGCATTTCGTTATATTAGGTATTATAAGTAATCTAGAGATGATTTATAAGGGATTATGTTCATAGATTATATGCAAATGCAGTATTTTATTTAAAGGAGTTCACCTGCAGTTTTTGGCATCCAAAGGGATCCTGGAATCAATCCCTTGAAACTACCAAGGTATGACAGTAGTTGAATAGAGAGAAATCTAGGTGACATGAAGGAGAGAGCCATGAGAGCATCTGGGGTAAGTATTTATAGACAGACAAGATAAAACGTAGAAGCTTTGAGGCAGGAGTATGTTTGTCATGGGTAAGGAATAGCAAGAAGGCAAATGTTATTGGAGCAGTGAGAGATAGAGTATGAGATTGGTAGCTAATGAGATTGGGAAGTATCCAGGGATAAAATTATATAAAGCCTTACAAACCATGGTGAAGCACTTTTGTTTTATTTTAAATGTGATGGGAAGCCAACAGGCAATTTTGAACAGGAAAATGACGTGATATGATAAGCACTTTAAGAAGAACTTGGGCTGCTGTGGGGGCGAACTGACTGAGGGAAGAAAGTGGAAATAGGATGATAGGTTAGGAGGGGCTTGCAGTAGTTGACAAGAGAGCGTGGTGGCTTGAGAAAGCATTAGCTGTGGAGGTCACAAGAAGTTTTTGTACACAGGCTGTATTTTGAATTTAGAGCAGCAGGGTATGCTAATGATTTTGTTGTTGTGTATAAAAAGAGAAGACTGAAGGATGGCTTAAAAATGGCAGAATTACTATAAGACAGGCAATACATACTTGAGGCAGAGGAGGTCACTAGATGAGCACATTATCAGGGCAGCTAGTTGGTTACAAGAGCTGCTTTGCAGGCTTTAAAACTGCTGTTGTATTCTGAACAACAAGGAACTATTTTGCACTTCTCCATGTTGTCTGGTTGTACAGTGGCTGAGTCAGTTTCCTGAGTTTTCATTCTTCTCATGTATTTTTGCAGTAAATATGTCTCATATGGGCACATCTATATTCCCTGCAACATGAAAGGCCATAATATAGTTTTGCTGAACACTCTCCAACTCCCCAGGCTCACATAAATATTACTGATGTTTATACCACTTAATACAGTACCTATCAACATTTTCAAGCATTAAACTTTACTCTTAAAAAACTTTGGTTTATCTCTAATGTTTCTTAATAATAGTCTTACAAAGCAAAATTTAAACTATTTGAAAAATCTGTTTTAAAAAATCACCTGAAAAGGGGGATGCCATGACCTTTTCCAAAATTATTTAGTTGTTTGAATAGTTGTATATTCAGTACCCTCAACAAGACGAGTAACCTCCTTGAGAACTGGAACTGTATTTGTGCTCTATTACATCATTTAATGCCTTGCCTAGTGCCTGACAAGCAGAAGTAAAGAAAGTCTTATCTTAAGGAGTGAATGAATTGATGTATGCCAAAACAACAACAGCAAATATTTCATCTGTACTGTTTAAATTTATCTATAGAGACTGTCATTCTTTTTCCTGGGGTATTCTGACAAGTTTAGTGATCTGGCGCAAAACTTCCTTACAGTCAATGTAGTAGTTGATGTGAAAGGATACATAACTACAGAGGGTAGATTTCAAGGAGTTGAGCCAGAAACTTACTTATTTGGGTTTGAAATGTACGTGTCATTTGTTTACTTAAGCTATCCCCACCCCAATTTTGTGTGTTACATAAAAATAAGCATAACTAGAATAAGAAGAGGTTATTTTTGTTAACATCTGTGTACAAATTATTATTAGCACTCCTAATCCAAGAGCTTAATCATTGGCATGATACCTGTATCACCACCAGATGCAAGCTTTCTGAAACTAACAGTAAATAAATGATTTTGAATAATTTTAAAAAGAAACAAAAATGTAAACGTTTTTTTCCCCCAAAGCTATCTCATTGGTTCAAAGCTAGCCCATTTATAAATGAATATTTTAAAAATGTGCCATTGTGTTTCTAAATTACAGTTTTCCTTTCATATAAAACAAAAATAGACATCCGTGAATACTAGTTGTTATGAAAACAGAATTTTAGAGGATGTACCAACATAACTAGAAAAAAATACAGAAAGATTTTCAAACAAATTCAGTCCTCAAGACAAGAAACTAACTTTTGTTAAAAATGGAAACCTACCACCAGCCACATCTGCCAATGAAATATTTTGTAGACAGGCTTGAGATAAAATAGATGGTGAAGACACATTGAACTTGTAAAGGTATAGTGAATTAAGAATATAGAAACTGTATGGAGTTGGCCCACAATTTTTCTTGCTCTCTATTTAATTTCTACTAGTAGAATCAAAGGATATGTTATAGGCTTTCTTTCCCTTATATCAGTCTCAAAAATTTAGATTTGGGGTTGGGCCGCTTTGAACTGATAACTTTATAACACCATAGGACACCTCCAACGATGAAGCAGCTTACTTCTACCTTGGGTTTTTCCCTTGCTCCTTGAAGTCAACAGCTTGTGAATGGCATCCATCCAAGCGAGAAACCATTAGGTTGCCACGGACACGACTGTGCAAGGGGAATACAAGCTGGCAAGGAACGGTGTGGTTTTCTGGAATCTTGTTTTTCTGATAAAGGAACCCTGAGGACCAATCAGTTTTTGCAGGTCTAAAACCATGGCCCGGGGACCAATAACATTCAGGGATGTGGTCATAGAGTTCTTTCTGCATGAGTGGGAATTTCTCAACCCTCTTCAAAAGAAATTGTATTGCATTGTGATGATGGAGAATTATAGTAACGTGGTCTCAATTGGCCATTTCATTTCTAAGCCAGACATCATTGTGTTATTGGAGGAAGAAAGAGACCCTTGGATGGTTGTGAAGGAAGAAACAAGAAGATGGAATACAGATTTGGATTCAAGTTATAAAATAATCAGCAATAGAAAAATATTTGTATCTGGGAAACATTCATCTCTTTTTCTGCATCAGATCATTCACAGTGGTGAGAAACCCTATGAAGAATGTGGGAAGGCTTTTTGTTGTGCCTCAAACCTTGCTCAACACAGAAGAGTTCATATTGGAGCAGACTGCCAGGACTCCAAGATGGCATCAGTTGTACCATTTAAGGAAAAGAAACACCTGGATATCAAATTAAGGGAGCTGTTAAGCTGGATACTAATGTAAGATTTCATCCCTAAAGGCATTGCTGGAGCATTTCAGAGAAGTTATTGCCAGTATTACAACAAGTTAAACACGAGAAAGGGAGCGTTGCCGGGCTTTCTATGGTGCTGGCAGCTTACATGTTTTTCAACTGTTTGGCATTCTTACAAGGAACTTAAACAAGAGCAGCCAAATGAGTACCACTGAAGAGGGCACATTCTGCATTCTTTGCTGGGCACCCCTGAATCCTTTCATAGCCTAGTGGAGATTTAACAGCCAATAAAAGATGACTCGTTAAAAAAACCTCTCTCAGCAACTTTCATATCAAGAAATATGAACTATGATCACCATTCTGTATCTTATATCCCCATGAGTTAATTATTTTATAATTGGAAATTTGTAGCTTTGGCCTCCTTCACACGTTTCAGCAACTGCCTCTGGCAGCCATTAGATTCTTCTCTGTTATCTGTGGCTTTGGTTTCATCTTTTTTTTTTCTTTTTCGAAGTCTGTTTGTAAGTGAGTATTGGTATATGTCTTTCTCTGTCTGACTTCACTTAGTATAATCATGTTGTCACAAATGGCAGGATTTCCTTCTTTTTATTATTGAATAATATTCAGTTGTATACATGCCACATTTAAAAAAAAACACCTCTCTTAATGATCTCTTGTTTCCATATCTTGCCAGTTGTAAAAATGCTTCTTTGAACACTGAAGTGCAGATATATTTTCAAGATAGTGACTTTGTTTCCTTTGGGTAAATACCAAAGGAACTGTTGGGTTATATGATAGTTCTAGTTTTAATTTTTGAGGAATCTTCATACTGTTTTTCTTAATATCTGCACTAGTTGACATTCCCTCCAGCAGTACGGGGCTTCCCTGGTGGCTCTCGGATGGTAAAGAATCTGATAGCTGTGTGGGAGACTTGGTTTTGATTCCTGGGTCAGCCAGATCCCCTGGAGAAGGGAATGACAATCCACTCCAGTTTTCTTGCTTGGAGAATTCCATGACCAAAGGAACCTTGTGGGCTACAGTCTGTGGGGTTGCAAAGAGATGGATACGACTGAGCAATGAACACACACGCACAGACACGTACCAGCAGAACATAAGGGATCCCCTTTCTCTGTGTTCTTGCCAACATCTGTTATTTCTTGTTTTTTTGGTAATAGCCATTCTTACAGATGTGAGGTGATATTTTATCGTAGTTTTGATTTGCATTTCCCTGATGATTGCACTCATCTCACACACTAGTAAAGTAATGCTCAAAATTCTCCAAGCCAGGCTTCAGCAAAACATGAATCGTGAAGGTTCAGATGTTCAAGCTGGTTTTAGAAAAGGCAGAGGAACCAGAGATCAAATTGCCGACATCCGCTGGATCATGGAAAAAGCAAGAGAGTTTCAGAAAAACATCTATTTCTGCTTTATTGACTATGCCAAAGCCTTTGACTGTGTGGATCACAATAAACTGGAAAATTCTTCAAGAGTTGGGAATACCAGACCACCTGACCTGCCTCTTGAGAAGTCTGTATGCATGTCAGGAAGCAACAGTTAGAACTGGACATGGAACAACAGACTGGTTCCAAATAGGAAAAGGAGTATGTCAAGGCTGTATATTGTCACCCTACTTATTTAACTTATATGCAGAGTACATCATGAGAAACGCTGGGCTGGAAGAAGCACAAGCTGGACTCAAGATTGCTGGGAGAAATATCAATAACCTCAGATATGCAGATGAGGCCTCATGTGCTGCGGTTCATGGGGTCGCAAAGAGTCGGACATGACTGAGCAATTGAACTGAACTGAACTGATGATTAGTGATGTTGAGCACCTTTTCCTGTACCTGTTGGCCATTTCTATGTCTTCTTTGGAAAAATGTCTATTCAGGGTCTCTCCTCATTTTTAATTGGGTTGTTTGCTTTTCTGTTAAGTTGTATAAGGGTTTTTAATAAATATATTGTAGATTATAAATCCATTTATACTCCAATAGAAAATAAAAGTGGAAAAAGTTAGATTTAAAACACTGCAGATTTTCTTAAGTCATTATGGTTATCATATTATACTTTAAATAATTTTGAAATTGTTTACATGATCAGTTTGTACTTCCTTGGGAGTAATGAATTTCATTTTGCTACCTCTTACTGTTGTAATGGGTTTCCCTGGGGGTTCAGATGGTAAAGAATCTGCCTGAAATGTGAGAGACCCAGGTTCGATCCCTGGGTTGGGAAGATCCCCTGGAGAAGGGAATGGCAACCCACTCCAGTATTCTTGCCTGGACAGAGGAGTCTGGTGGGCTACGGTCCACAGGATTACAAGGAGTTGGACACAACTGAAACCACTTAGCATGCACTCACTGTTGTAATATGCTTTTTTTTTCAAATTAATAAATTCATCATTGCCATGAAAGAAAAGGTCCTCCCCTCAGAGTCTTGGCAATAAGTTTAGTACTTTGTACTAACTTTGAAATCTTATATAGGATTACCAATTTTCTTATTTCTAGAAATAAGAAATAAAGTAAGCAAAGATGGTCTTACTAACTTATTGTCCCTTGAACATGGTCATTGAACATTTTTCTCTCTATATATTTTGACAAATAAATAGTATAAAAATTGGCATTTTAAGCATTTTAGGATCCAGTTAAGTTATATTTAGTACATTCACAATGATGTACGACTATCATTACTCGCTAATTTCAGAATATTTTCATCACCCGAAAAAGAAACTCCAGACCCATTCCACAGACACTCCCCATTTCTCTCTTCCCATAAACGCGGACAACCACTAATCTGTCATGGATTTGCCCATTCTAGGTATTTCGTATAAATGGAACCATGCAACATAGGGCCTTTTATGTTTGGCTTCTGTCATTACTTCTTAAACATTTGTTTTCTGTGTGTCATATTTTTTGTTTCTCAGTTTCTCCATTGTCACCTTCTTTTGTGTTTAATTGAATTTTTTTAATGGTATACTGTTTTGTTTCCTTTCTTCTTCTTTTTCTGTATTTTTTAGTCGTTTTCTTAGTGGTTGCCATGGGGATTAAAACTTATAACAATTTTGTTTGAATTATTACCAACTTATTTTCAGTAGTACACAGAAACTCTACTATTATACAGCTTTATCCCAATTCATGTTTGCATTGTCATATGCCTCTACATTATGTGTCTATTAACATAGATTTGTAATCATTGTTGTGTGCATTTCTCTTTTAAATTATATTGGAAAGAAAAACAGTAATATCCATTTCTTTTAAAAATTATATTACAAACCAAAAATGCAATACCACTAGATTTTAGGTTTATCTATATAGGTGCTTTTGCCAGTGTTCTTATTTCTTCATATGGTTTTAAGGAACTGTTTAGTGTTCTTTCATTTAAGCCTAAAAGACTCCCTTTCAACATTTCTGGGACTGGTCTTTAGGAATGGACTCTCATCTGGAAATGCTTTAATTTCTTTATTTTTGAAGGAGTTTTTTGCCAGGTATAGAATTGTGGTTAACAGGTTTTTGTTTTTCCCTTCACCACTTTATTTATTTATTTATTTTTTCTTATTATTAAAAAAATTTTTTTATTTAATTTTTAAAATTTTATTTATTTATTTTTTTACTTAATTTTACTTTACAGTACTGTATTGGTTTTGCCATACATTGAGATGAATCCACCATGGGTGTATACAAGCTCCCAATCCTGAATCCCCCTCCCACCTCCCACCCCATATCATCTCTCTGGATCATCCCCATGCACCAGCCCCAAGCATCCTGTATCCTGTATCGAACCTAGACTAGTGATTCGTTTCTTACATGATAGTATACATGTTTCAATGCCATTCTCCCAAATCATCCCACCCTCTCCCTCTCCCTCAGAGTCCAAAGTCCTTTCTATACATCTGTGTCTCTTTTGCTGTCTCACATACAGGGTCATCATTACCATCTTTCTAAATTCCGTATATATGTGTTAGTATACTGTATTGGTGTTTTTCTTTCTGGCTTACTTCACTCTGTATAATCGGCTCCAGTTTCATCCACCTCATTAGAACTGATTCAAATGTATTATTTTTAATGGCTGAGTAATACTCCATTGTGTATATATACCACAGCTTTCTTATCCATTCATCTGCTGATGGACATCTAGGTTGTTTCCATGTCCTGGCTATTAAAAACAGTGCTGCGATGAACATTGGGGTACACGTTTCTCTTTCAATTCTGGTTTCCTCAGTGTGTATGCCCAGAAGTGGGATTGCTGGGTCATAAGGCAGCTCTATTTGCAATTTTTAAGGAATCTCCACACTGTTTTCCATAGTGGCTGTACTAGTTTGCATTCCCACCAACAGTGTAAGAGGGTTCCCTTTTCTCCACATCCTCTCCAGCATTTATTGCTTGTAGACTTTTGGATCACAGCCATTCTGACTGGTGTGAAGTGGTATCTCATTGTGGTCTTGATTTGCATTTCTCTGATAATGAGTGATGTTGAGCATCTTTTCATGTGTCTGTTAGCCATCCGTATGTCTTCTTTGGGGAAATGCCTATTTAGTTCTTTGGCCCATTTTTTGATTGGGTTGCTTATTTTTCTGGAGTTGAGCTGCATAAGTTGCTTGTATATTTTTGAGATGAGTTGTTTGTCAGTTGCTTCATTTGCTATTGGTTTCTCCCATTCAGAAGGCTGTCTTTTCACCTTACTTATAGTTTCCTTTGTTGTGCAGAAGCTTTTAATTTTAATTAGATCCCATTTGTTTATTTTTACTTTTATTTCCAGTATTCTGGGAGGTGGATCATAGAGGATCCTGCTGTGATTTATGTCGGAGAGTGTTTTGCCTATGTTCTCCTCTAGGAGTTTTATAGTTTCTGGTCTTACGTTTAGATCTTTAATCCATTTTGAGCCCTTCACCACTTTAAATAGATCTTCTCACTGCCACCTGGCCTCCATGTTTTTGGATGAAGAAATTGGCTCTTAATCTTACTGAGGTTTCCTTATATAATGGTAAGCTGCTTCTGTCTTGATACCTTCAAGATATTCTCTCCATTTCATCATCTTACAGTTTGATAATAATATGTCTTTGTATGGACCTCTTTGAGTTTATGTTGTTTGGAGTTCATTGAGCTTCTTGAAAGTAGATTCATGTCTTTCATCAAATTTGTTAAGTTTTCAGCCATTATTTCTTAAAATATTATTTTTCTTCTCTCCTTCTGACACTGCCGTTTGTGTATATGCTGGTATGCTTTATGGTACCCCGTATGTCTTTAGGCTGTTCTTTTGCTCTATTTCTTTTAGTTTCTGCTTCTCAGAGTGTAATTTAAATTGCCCCATCTTCAGGCTCTCTGATTCTTCCTTCTACCTGTTCAAATCTGCTGTTGAACTTTCCTTAAGTTCAATTAGAGGAGCTGTTGTACTTTTCAGCACAATATTGTATGTATTGTTTAACTATTGTACTTTTACAGCTCTAGAATTTCTATTTGATTCCTTTTTATAATTTTTATCCCTTTTTTGATATTCACTTCTGAATCATATATCATTCTCCTGATTTCTTTTAGTTTTTTTTATTCTATGTTTCCTTTAGCTATTCAGTGAAAACGTTATGACCAACCTAGACAGCATATTAACAAGCAGAGTCATTACTTTGCCAACAAAGTTCCATCTAGTCAAAGCTATGGTTTCTCCAGTAGTCATGTATAGATGTGAGAGTTGGACTGTAAAGAAAGCTGAGCGCTGAAGAGTTGATGCTTTTGAACTGTGGTATTGGAGGAGACTCTTGAGAGTCCCTTCAACAGCAAGAATATCCAACCTATCCTAAAGGAAATCCTAAAGGAAATCAATCTTGAATATTCACTGGAAGGACTGATGTTGAAGCTGAAACTCCAATACTTTGGCCCCCTGATTTGAAGAACTGACTCCTTTGAAGACCCTGATGCTGGGAAAGGTTGAAGGCAGAGGAGAAGGCGATGATAGAGGATGAGATGGTTGGATGGCATCATTGACTCAATGGACTAGAGTTTGAGTAAACTCCAGGAGTTGGTGATGGACAGGGAAGCTTGGCGTGCTGTAGTCCATGGGTTCACAAAGAGTTGGACATGACGGAGTGACTGAACTGAACTGATAAGTAAAACAGTTAACTCAAAATTATTGTACATTAATAGTATGTTTGGTATCTGTGTTTCCTCAGAGATGGTTTCTTTCAGTTTTTTTTTTTCCCCTGTGAGTGGGCCATACTTTCCTTTTTATATGTATGCTTTTAATCCTGAACATTTTGAATATTGTGATATTGTGACTCTGGAATTAAAAATCCCCTTCCTCTCTTGGGATTGCTGTTATTGCTTTTGGAAGGCTGCAACCATCTCCTTAATGACTTTTCCAAGGCATTTTTGCAAAACAGAGTATCATGCAAGATACCGTCATGCACAGTCTTGAAGTCTGTGTTTCTTTATCTCCACGGTCAGTCAGTGATCTAGAAGAGACTTCCTTCAAAGCTTGGATCCAATAAGAAAAGAAATAAAAATATGTTCTCACCTTTAATTATTTTGACAAACACTTCTTGGGAAGCTGCGTTAGGTTGGTGGGTTGAAATAATCTCCAGCCTCTGGGCTAGTCCCCTGGAAGGGTACTACCAGGCAGATAAGAACACTTACCACAATTTTTGGTGGTCAGGGTCCCTATTGCCTAACTTGGCAATATCTAGCTACACCAAGAATTGGGCTTCTATTCCTATGGCTACCTATTATATGGTAGACTGATGGGTAATAGAAGCTGCTGTGCAGAACACTGAAATTCACAAACTATCAGCCTCTTTCTTCATCAAGCACTCCCCTGAACACTACAAGTGTTTGCCTAGACTCTGGAGTTTCCTTGTAGTTGATTTTGCCAGCTTTTGCCAGCTAAATGGTTGTCTTCATGGAGAGATTGATTCCTGGAGTTTCCTACTTGGCCATCTTCCGTGACATCACTCTGGGCCATGTTTTAAAATTCATTAGCTAATTTTCTCATGGTGCATTTGGATCATTTACACTTAATGTAGGGCTTTCCAGGGGATGCAAGTGGTAAAGAGTCCATCTGCCAGTGCAGGAGATGCAAGAGACACGGGTTCAGTCCCTTGGTAGGGAAGATCCCCTGGTGTAGGAAATGGCAACCCGTACCAGTATTCTTGCCTGAAAAATTCTGTGGATAGAAGAGCCTGGTGGGCTTCAGTCGATGGGTTGCAAAGAGTTTGACATGACTGAGCAACTGAGCATGCAGGCACACTTAATGTAGTTATTGATATAATCTGCTGTTTTGTTGCTTGTTCTTTTCTCATTATATTGTTTCATTTTTCTTGTTTTTTATGTTTGTTACTTGAATTATTTAGAATTTCATTTAAACTAATCTTTAGAATTTTAAAATGTGTTTCTCTGTATATATTTTAAAATAGTTGTTCTAAGCATTACATTATGTGCACAAAACTTATTGCAGTCTTACTGGTATCAACATTTACTTCCATTTATGTCCCTTGAAATGCCTTTGGTGGCTTAGATGGTAGAAAATCTGCCTGCAAAGCAGGAGATCCAGGCTTGATCCCTGGGTCAGGAAGATCCCTTGGAGAAGGAAATGGCAACCCACTCCAGTATTCTTGCCTGGAGAATTCCGTGGACAGAGGAGCCTGAAGAGCTGCAGTCTGTGGGATCGCAAAGAGTCAGACACGACTGAGGGACTAACACTTTCACTTTCAGGTCCCTTTATGCTCCCCTTTCTAACTTTGTTGTTCAGTTGCTCAGTCATGTTTGGCTCTTTGCGACCCCATGGACTGCAGCAGGCCAGGCTTCCCTGTTCTTCGCCATCTCCCAGAGCTTGCTTAAACTCATGCCATTGAGTCAGTGATGCCATCCAGCCATCTCATCCTCTGTCGACCCCTTCTCCCCCTGCCTTCATTTTTTTCCCAGCATCAGGTGCTTTTCTAATGAGTTGGCTGTTCACACCAGATGGCCAAAGTATTGCAGCTTCAGCTTCAGCATCAGTCCTTCTAGTGAATATTCAGGATTGATTTCCTTTATTATCGACTGGTTTGATCTCCTTGCAGTCCAAGGGACTCTAAAGAGTCTTCTCCAACACCACAGCTCAGAAGCATCAATTCTTTGGCATTCAGCCTTCTTTCTAGTCCAACTCTCACATCCATAATTGACCACTGGAAAAACCATAGCTTTGACTATACGGACTTTTGTTGGCAAAGTAATATCTCTGCTTTCTAACACACTATGTTTATGACCGCTGTCCTTAATATTTTCCTTCTTATACATTGAGCATTGCATTACACAGTGTTATAATTTTTACTTAAACTACCTAACAAACATAATCTGGAAAACCCAAGAGGAGAAGGGTAGTCTGTTAGGTCTACCCCTATTTTTGCTCTTTCTACATTTCATTCTTTCTTAATGCCGTGTATTGAGTTCCCTTCTTTTATCATTTCCTGTCCGTTTGAAGAGTTTCTCTTAGCTATTTTTTTTGAGTAGATCTTCTGGAAATAAATTATCTTACTTTTTTACATCCCCAAATTCCCTTCATCCCTGAAGGATATCATAACTGAGTATAGGATCTTGGGTTGACAGGGTTTCTATAAAACTAAAACTGTTCTAAAAAGTCTATTTTAAAAAAGGACACAAGAGATTGATATTAAACCAAAGAATTACTTTGAAAATTGTTAACTGGAGAGCAATGCTTAAATATTTATTCCATCTTTCCTATATGAACTATATTTCAGGGCCACTGAAAGGGAAAGCCCTATTTTAAAAAATAATGCCACAGTTAGAGAAAGCTCTATTTTGTCATAAGCAGTGGCATAAGCATAGGAAAAAAGCTAGAATTAGAAAATTACCATTTCACAATTCCTAATGAAATTATTATTTCAGGCAATGAGTATTAATTGGTGTTAAAACTGTTAGATGAATGGTTGAAAATGAGCTGGACACTTGAGTGGTGCTAAAGTCATATCACAGAGGTTCTCTTTGAAAATGGGAGGGACAGTATACGGTGGATGAGTAGTGTTGTCAGCACCCTAATGCTATTTAAAAACAGTTTGTAATTTTTTTTAAGGCAAAACTAAAGAATACATGGTTTAGGGATCCATATACACGTGGATAAAACTATTTTTTAAACAAAGGGGTGATGACATTCAGGATAGTGATTACTTTAAGGGAGGCAGAGAAGTAGGATCAGAGAAGAACACAGAGTTTTAATCCTACTGATAATTTTCTTATTTTAAAAACATATATTGGATTCATGTATTATTTTGTATGTATCATGTATAAAATATTTCCTAGTAAAAATAAGAAATCTTTATGAAATACTTACTGTGAATGTTAGGTTACATTCTTATGTATGAATATTTATTCACTGATAATGAAAAATAATATTCTTACCTTTAAATTGCTTTTTTCTTGATGTTGAAAGTAGTTTAATAGCTAAAGAGCTGAGATGGCTCTATTTTTAATAGGTCTTCCTTTGTTAAAAAAAAGAATGTTTAGTTCTGTTTCTCCATCTGGATAGCCTAATATGCATTTCCTTGTTTCTTTTTGCCAAGCCATCTAAAATGGCATGATATCTGAGAGGCCGTACCTAACTTAAACCTTCTAATGGTTATTGAAGTGAAACTTGGTATAGATTTCATTTCATATAATACTTTAGAATTCATCATATAGATCTTTAGGATGAAATTTATGTAGGAGCTAACAGTAAAGAGAGTATTTTTTAGTCTTTTATTACTGTTTCATTAAGGATATTTACAGGACATGTTATAGAGATAGTATGGTTTTACAAATTTATGAATGTAATTCCAAGATAATGTGATGAAGAAGTTTGTTTTTCCTATAATATACAGACCCAGCGTCATTACAGAAATCTTCAGAAGTGACCTAGGTACTATATAAAATCGAAATTCTATCTATTGACTTAATATGAGGCACAGTTCAGAGAAGCCACACAATTCTTATATGGTACCAATTTCATTCATAACTAGACATAAGTAGTTCATTGTCACAAAATATGAAGCGTATTTGTTCCTAAGGGTCTCTAAAACAGACACATTAGACTTTATGGTGGCTCTCAATTTCTAATTCTGTCAGGGCACTGCAGAATATTATATTAGCAAAACAAAACAGATAGAGAGATTGTATGCCCACGTGCTTGTGTGCTGGTTCTAAGCAAAACTGTAAAACAGGCAAAATTACTGTTACATGACTCCCCCCCGCCATCAGCCTTTCACATTTGTTTATGATTTGTATTAGTTTCTAGTTTATTTTTCCAGGATTTATTTTGCAAATTAGGCAAATACATAAACACACACACGCATTCTTGTGTCTCTTCCTTTTTTATGAAAAGGGTAGCATGTTTTGTGTCTTGCTTTTTTCACGTAACATATCCTGGAGGTCACATCATGGCAGTACAGCGAGATCTCTTCAGTATTTTCTTGTGACTGGTTGCTATCTGTACATTTTATGGATGTACGATAGTTTAGTTAACCTGTCACTTCTAAAGGATGTTTGAATTGTTTTCAGTTGTTATGGTATGACAAATAATATTTCATTGAATAACCTTCTGCTGTGTTGTTTTGTATTTCTTGAAGTTTATCTTCAGAGAAGATTGTGAGAAGTGGGATTGCTGGGTTAAATGGTAGACACATCTGTAATTTTTTTGATATCACCAATTTCTCAGTAGAGCTCACATCATTTTGTATTCTGGCCACAAATGTTTGAGAGTGCCTGTTTCTTTATAGCCTTGGCAACAGAATGTATTGTCAAAATTTTGGATTTTTGCCAATATTATAGGTTGAAAAAATGGATCTCAGTATAGCTTTTTGTATTTTTCTTATGAGGTGGTAGAACATATTTTAACTTGTTTAAGGGCTATTAGCAATTTTTCCTGTTTTTCTGTTAGATTTTGGTCATTTTCTTTGTTTTTCAAGGCTCTCTTTGTAGATATCTATATGCACACATACATATGTATATATTTTTGCCATGCAAATTTATTTTGTATTTATAAAGTCAAACTTGTCAATCTTTTATTTTATTTTATGGTTTCTGAATTTTAAATCATAGTTAGAAAGACTTTCCCATTCCCAGGTTATAAAGGTATCCAACCATAATTTCTTCTAGTACTTACATGCTTTCAATTTTTATATTTAGACTTCTGAGCCATTTGGAGTTTATTCTGTACTGATCCAATTTTATCTTCTTCCAAATGGTTATCCAATTGTCCCAGCATCATTTATTAAAAAGTCCCTTTCCCCAATCATTTGCGATGCCACTTTAATGATATACTAAAATTTGCTATGTACATGGTTCTATTTCTAGACTTTATAGTAGTCTGTTCCATTGGTCTATTTATGTGTCAGTAAATTATAGAGGCTTTGTGATGTTTTTAAGATCTGATGAGGCTAGCCATTCCCATCCATATTACTTTCTTTATGTGTAAACTTTAGAATCAACATATCTAGATCCAAGAATTTCTTGGTTCTTTTTGAGACTGTGTTAAATTAAACTTTAGGAGAACTGATCATCTCAGGAGCTTGTATACCTTTCTGTTGTTCACATCTATTTTTATTTTATTTAATGAGCGTTTCATAGTCTTCTACATGTAGGTTTGCATATTTGTTTTTCAGTGAAGAGGTTTTCTATTATATTCTAGTTGGTTTTAATTTGTATTATATATGAAAGCTGTTGATTTATGGGTTAATTTTCTCTCCTGGTATCTTATAGAATTAACTATTGTTGTAGTTTTCCCATTGATTTTCTTGGGTTTTCCAGTGATGTTACCTTGTTATTTGAAAATAATTTTCTTTCTTTCTAATTTTTATTTATTTTTTATTTGATTGAATTGGATAAAATTTCTGATACAATTTATTTAGCTATGCAGCTTTATTTCTGACTTAATTTAGAATATATTTAGCAATTTTTTCAACTTCTGCAAAGCTCCTTCTATGCCCCCATTAGGCCTGGACAGCCTCTTCTACTAGGTCTTTTTCACCCATCTTCTTAGCATTCATCTGTATCAAAATATGCTGTCTTTTGGCATACTTACTGAGGGCCATGCTTTCCCTTCTGAATTGCAGTTTTATAAATGAGGAAAATTCCCTAGTATTTAGTTTTAGTCCTTCATCAGGCAGCTTAAACCTAAATCATATTGTTTGTTTTTCGGTGGAAGTAGACAAATAGTCCTTATAAGTATGAAAAAATTTCTTATATTTTAAGACTGCTGCTAAAATATCACTGTTCTTACCATCAGTAAGATAATATATGTTTTCTATGGGTAATTAAGATGCAATTAATAAAGCATGATTACTACCTCTCTGGTTCTTGGCTAAGCTTTAATTGCTCTCTTCTGTTTTGTTTCAAGCTTTATGCCAGCTGGCTTAGTGCCTTTAATCTCCGAAGTAGCCACACTGTATCATTGGTGTGAACTTCTTTAGAATATGGAAGATTGAATAGGATGCAGAACTATGGGACAAATCTTTGGAAGGTTGGACAAAAATTAGAAGATGAGTCTTACTACTGGGGAACTCAAATAATTTAAGATCAAAATATAATTTTCTCTTTCAAATGTTTAAACTCAAGACAAATGTGAGTAGCATAACATGTTTAGCATAACATGTTTTAACTATTAATGTTTCTGAAACAAAAAGATTTTTTTACTCTGAATTTTATCACAATACACTTTACCAGATATATCTTCAACTCAAAATGACATGTTTGATATATGAAAAGAATATGAACTATCAATCTCAAACAACCTAAAGTCTACCAGAGATGGCAAATAACTCTCATTTAATGTCAGTTTTGATTGACGAGCTTAGAAGATTATGTTAAGAGTGGTTCTGAAGTTGCATCTAGGTTCAGAGGAAAGGGTGTTGTGATGTCTGCCAAGAGCAGCGATGGAAAAATAGTGACATATATACCTTTTTGAGGGCTTCCTGGGTGGCTCAGTGGTAAAAAGTCTACCTGTGATGCAAGAGACACAGAAGATGTGGGTTCAATCCTTGGTTTGGGAAGATCCCCTAGAGGAGGGCATGGCAACCCACTCCAGTATTCTTGCTTTACAGAATCCCATGGACAAAGGAGCCTCATGGGCTACCATCCACAGGGTCGCAAAGAGTCAGATATGACTGAAGCAACTGAGCATGCGCACATGCCTATTTAAAATACCTCACCTGTGCTTCAAAGCGCCAAACATATGGGATGGGCACTAATGAACTATGTTTTAGAAAACAGCCTTTAAATCTAGATTTAAAAATAACTTTGTTGTCTGTAAAGAAATCTCATGTGTTTTTAATGTGTCCAAGTCTGAATTTCTAAAGACCATCTCTTTCTATGGTTTAAACATGAAAATCACTAAATAATTATGGAATAACTTGTAGATATTCCAGTAGATCAGCCATAAGGAGGTAGTATAGTTGATCTCTGCCATGTGGGAATGATGGCAAACTATTTATCAAAGCCTTTACAAATTGTCATTCATTACCTTGGGATCAAGCCCTCAGCTCAGCAGACATAGAACCTTAATTTTGTCATTAAACTCAATCCATATAGTATCGATTAGTCATAGTAGCCAAGCACGTAGTATATATTTGCTAATTTGTGCTGAGAACTTTACTGGAACAGGTACTAAAAAACCATAATTAAAGTCTAATTAGCTCATGATACTTGTAGTCACATTACTTGGGAAGCCAAATCTTAATCCAAATATCAAATTATTGATTTATAAATAAAAATGTAACTGCCATTAGAACTAGAATGAATACTCAAATCTGCATACCTACATGGGAATTAAATACATAGTGTTCTTTTCTGAGCTTTAGTCAGAACAAAGAAAGTTTGATTTATTTAGTAGGCTTTTCAGTGAGTTTTGTTTTGGCCCAGCACTGCCAAAGTGTAGCCCTCTGAGGTTTTCTTATCTATGTACTTGGTTGGCCAATTCCTTTCTTTATGATGTATTTAATAAAGCATGGTAATAAAATTGGTCAACTAGCAGCCGAATCTTTTAGGCTTGGCTTCCATTTGCTTTTCAGTTCAGTTCAGTTCAGTCGCTCAGTCGTGTCTGACTCTTTGCGACCCCATGAATCGCAGCACGCCAGGCCTCCCTGTCCATCACCATCTCCCGGAGTTCACTCAGACTCACATCCATCGAGTCAGTGATGCCATCCAGCCATCTCATCCTCGGTTGTCCCCTTCTCCTCCTGCCCCCAATCCCTCCCAGCATCAGAGTGTTTTCCAGTGAGTCAACTCTTCGCATGAGGTGGCCAAAGTACTGGAGTTTCAGCTTCAGCATCATTCCTTCCAAAGAAATCCCAGGGTTGATCTCCTTCAGAATGGACTGGTTGGATCTCCTTGCAGTCCGAGGGACTCTCAAGAGTCTTCTCCAACACCACACTTCAAAAGCATCAATTCTTTGGCGCTCAGCCTTCTTCACAGTCCAACTCTCACATCCATACATGACCATGGGAAAAACCATAGCCTTGCCTAGACAGACCTTAGTCGGCAAAGTAATGTCTCTGCTTTTGAATATACTATCTAGGTTGGTCATAACTTTCCTTCCAAGGAGTAAGCGTCTTTTAATTTCATGGCTGCAGTCACCATCAGCAGTGATTTTGGAGCCCCAAAAATAAAGTCTGACACTGTTTTTACTGTTTCTCCATCTATTTCGCATGAAGTGATGGGACTGGATGCCATGATCTTCATTTTCTGAATGTTGAGCTTTAAGCCAACTTTTTCGCTTTCCTCTTTCACTTTCATCAAGAGGCTTTTAGCTCCTCTTCACTTTCTGCCATAAGGGTGGTGTCATCTGCATATCTGAGGTTATACACTTGCCTTTCGGCATTCAGAGTTTTAAAGTCATAGAACAACCTTACTTCTCTAATTTCCAGGTTCTTGTGGGAAGCCTCACTAGCTCATAAGTACTTAGAATATATCTTAGTGAAGAATTGCATTTAGGTTTATTTTTAGTGAGTAACCTGAGAATTGTTTCATTATCTCAGTTGTTTAAAACAGATACTATAGAGTAAGGAAGGGAAAGATGATTAAAAGTCACAAGTTGTGTGCCAAACAGAGAAAGTTTTTAGTGGATGTTAGTATTCAGTAAACTATTTCAGAAGTGCACAGCTTTTCACACATTTTTTGCTGCATGCTCTAGCTTTAGCCCTCAGACCTCTCATGCAGACAGCACATATGTTCCATGAGGCTGTGCTGTTAAAGTTAGTATCTAATGATGTGTGCTATTAGTCTGTGGTAATGGTCCATGGAAGTTGAACTGGGCTCAGATTGTTATCCAGACAGTACTGCAATGCTTACTAAAGATGTATTTCTGTTTTTTTCCCTCATTTTATTTGAGATTGTGTTTCTAATGATTTTTATTTCTGAAAACCCCACACTTCTCAAATTCTGTTCTATTCAACCCTGAAAAACAAAAGCTTGACCCCATTAGCAGTTTCATAGTAAGTGCATACTATTAAGCTTTACAGCTACACTTAGTCCTCTGCATCAGTTTCTAGTTGAGGAGCTCTAGACGTTTCATAAACATAGCTTTCTCACTTTTCGTGTAGTTGGATTTGGGGAGAAGGAAAGAAAGTGGCAAGTTTAACTTTAGCATTAATTCTGTGGTCCCTGTCTGGAATTAGAATTGGTTATGGTGAAAACATTTCCAAAAGGGAAATAATTATTTTATATGAAGTTGTAACCATTGGCATGAATTCACAGGTATGACTTGGGGACTTACTACTTCTCTAGAGAACTGGGGACATTTACAAATGATTTTTATTTGGAAAGATCTTATGGTATGTAGTAAGATAAAATATTAAAAAACAAAGGAGTATTATTTTTAAATTAATCTATCTGAATTCTGGGGTGGAAGGTGACTGAAGAAAGAGTTTAAGAAGACTGTATTGCACTTGGATCAGACTTTTGCACCTCAAGACTCTCGGAGACGTTTCAAGGAGGAGATGAGAGAAAAGGTGCCAGCATTGCTTTCCTTGTGATTTGAAGTTAGGGAAAGCTTTTGGGGATGAGTAAGGAGTCTTTGACTGGGGCAGGTTAGAGAGGTAATTGGGACTGGTGGGCAGAGCGAGACAGAAGTGAGAGTGTGAGTAGGCAACGGAGGTGATGGCAGTAGTTCTGATTCTGAGTTAGTGCATTCAGCAACTGATTCCAACTCTTTGGGGACAAGTTTTAATAATGTCCACACTTTAATAATGAAAAGATATTGTGTATATGTGAATCCAGAGCTGGGCCCTAAAAATGGGAGCATATGGCATTGGGCTTACTAAGAAGTGACTCTCCCTCCATTGAGCATACTTTCAGTTCAGTTCAGTCACTCAGTTGTGTCAGACTCTTTGCGACCCCATGAATCGCAGCACGCCAGGCCTCCCTGTCCATCACCAACTCCCAGAGTTCACTCAGATTCATGTTCATCGAGTCAGTGATGCCATCCAGCCATCTCATCCTCTGTCGTCCCCTTCTCCTCCTGTCCCCAACCCCTCCCTGCATCAAAGTCTTTTCCAGTGAGTCAACTCTTTGCATGAGGTGGCTAAAGTACTGGAGTTTCAGCTTTAGCATACTTAGCGGGGCACAATTCTGATATCCAGAAAGAGGATGCAGGGTCTAATTCTGTGTTTCAGCTCCTTTCCTTCAGGGATAGATCTTCAACTTCTGGATACGTTTTCTGAGTTTGGATAGCATTTGCTTCCTTGAGAATCTGTGTTCTCAGTTGAGAGACTTCTTACAGCCTTTTTCTGTGACAAGATATTGAGTTGTCCTTTCCTGTTGACTAGAGCTCAAAGTTGGGGACAGGGAGGCCTCATGTGGCTTAAATAGCATGAAACAATTAGAGGCTAGGCCCTGCACCTGTTTAGAACTTATTAAGAGGTACACAGGTTCTACTCAGAGAAGGCAATGGCAGCCCACTCCAGTACTCTTGCCTGGAAAATCCCATGGACGTAGGAGCTTGGTGGGCTGCAGTCCATGGGGTCGCAAGAGTCGGACACGACTGGCAACTTCACTTTCGCTTTTCACTTTCATGCATTGGAGAAGGAAATGGCAATCCACTTCAGTGTTCTTGTCTGGAAAATCCCAGGGACAGGGGAGACTGGTGGACTGCTGTCTATGGGGTCGCACAGAGTCAGACATGACTGAAGCGACTTAGCAGCAGCAGCAGCAGCAGCAGCAGCAGCAGCAGCAGGTTCTACTACTCCTAACCATCATCTTAGCACCAACCTTATCTCTTTCCTCCTTCTCCTCCCTCTTAGCTATCCAAACAAAAAGCCAGAAAACTAGGGTGAAAGAAAGAAAAAATGCTGAAGTCGAGTCATTTTTCTAGAGGGAGAGTTATGTGGCTTTTCTTTTTCTTTTTTTCACCGAAGAGAAGAAGGGGTATTCAACCCACATAAACTAAGTGAGAGAGGTTTCCTTGGAAATATTTTAAAGTTCTGGTTTGATGTCTGCTTAGTTGTAGACTTGCTGATCTGTCCAGTGCCTATCAGAACAGGAGTGTAGAAATTGGAGAGAGTGCAGAGTGGGGTGAGGGGCAGTGTGGAGCAGTCTGCACTGCATTGTGATTTTAGGCCAATAAAAGATGGTGTGAGTTTCTGAAGAGTCAAGTGTGATGGTCGCTGGGCTTTAGCCATCTTGACAGAAGCCTACTCAAAGAGATTGTCACCAGACCAAGTATATCCTGGCAGAAAGAAGATGTGAAATGAAGCAATCTCCAGGGCTGTAAACTGAAGGGACATTGGAAGAGGAAGGACAAGCTGGAGACAGATTTTCTACCTCATGGAACCATGTTTTCCTAGTGAAGAAGCCAGCATTTGAATGCCTGCCACACAGCGCTCATCAATACCCAGCTTTGGCCAAGAAAAGATAACAACAGGGATCAGATAAGAAAGAGCCACTTATCTCCAGCTCTTCTTGTCACAATCAGTTCAGTTCAGTTCAGTCGCTCAGTCGTGTCCGACTCTTTGTGACCCCATGAATTGCAGCATGCCAGGCCTTCCTGTCCATCATCAACTCCCAGAGTTCACTCAGAGTCATGTCCATCGAGTCAGTGATGCCATCTAGCCATCTCATCCTCGGTCGTCCCGTTCTCTTCCTGCCCTCAATCCCTCCCAGCATCAGAGTCTTTTCCAATGAGTCAACTCTTCGCATGAGGTGGCCAAAGTACTGGAGTTTCAGCTTTAGCATCATTCCCTCCAAAGAAATCCCTGGGTTGATCTCCTTTAGAATGGACTGGTTGGATCTCCTTGCAGTCCAAGGGACTCTCAAGAGTCTTCTCCAACACCACAGTTCAAAAGCATCAATTCTTCGGTGCTCAGCCTTCTTCACAGTCCAACTCTCACATCCATACATGACCAGAGGAAAAACCGTAGCCTTGACTAGATGGACCTTAGTTGGCAAAGTAATGTCTCTGCTTTTGAATATGCTATCTAGGTTGCTCATAACTTTTCTTCCAAGGAGTAAGCGTCTTTTAATTTCATGGCTGCAGTCACCATCTGCAGTGATTTTGGAGCCCCCCCAAAATAAAGTCTGACACTGTTTCCACTGTTTGCCCATCTATTTCCCATGGAGTGATGGGACCGGATGCCATGATCGAGAAAGGCTCCCAGCAATGGGGCTGGGGAGGAGGAGTAACAGATCAGACCATTTTCTTTCTCACTATACTCCAGCACTCTTGCCTGGAAAATCCCATGGACAGAGGAGCCTGGTGGGCTGCAGTCCATGGGGTTGCTAAGAGTAGGACACGACTGAGCGCCTTCATTTTCACTTTTCACTTTCATGCATTGGAGAAGGAAATGGCAACCCACTCCAGTGTTCTTGCCTGGAGAATCCCAGGGATGGTGGAGCCTGGTGGGCTGCCGTCTATGGGGTCGCACAGAGTCAAACACGACTGAAGCGACTTAGCAGTAGCAGCTAGGTCTTTAAAGCCTGGATACCACTGCAAGCGAGAGAATGAAATAAGCTCCAGGTTGGCGCTTTCGTATCAGATTGGGCTATTTTATACCTGAAAATGATCCAGAAAGTTCTGTAATTGTTCTGAGATGTCAGTAAGGGACAAGAAAGGGAGAATTAAACTAGTGTATCTGAAGATAGTGAATGGAGAAATATAAAACCCTTGAATGTTTATATCCTATCTGGGTCAGACTGCTCTGCATTCTGGGGCTGCTTAGTCATATGTATTCCATAAAAGTCCCTGTTTCATAAAACCCCAAACCCCTCTATTCAGGCCTGTGAATTGTCACCAGAACCCATCTCATCTTCACCTGTAGCACTATGTGAAAGTGGTTGAGGGAGGGAATGAAAAGGATTGTAATCTAGTAGATCCTGTTCAACTTAATTGGGAGCCTGCTTCTTTGACTAGGAGTAGAACTGAGATTTTTGATGAATTTGTATTACCAGTTCAAGGTGTTACCCCAACACTCATGCTTGTTACAGGAGCACGAGTACCTGCTTTAGGTTCTGGCTTCAGTCTCTACCTGCTGAGGCCAGTGTGTACCCAGAAGTAATACTCCTCTGTCACAGCCAGTGTGCCCAGATGGGATGGACCCTCTAGACTCTATTTCTAAAAGAATTTGGGCCCTCTCAGTATCCACAGACGAAGAATGTCTACAGCAGTGGGGGATTGACTGCTTTCTCCTTGTTACTAGTGGTTTAGGCAAAGGAACATTGCCCCTTGGGGATATTTATTGCACTCTGAATTGTTATGTGAAACTCTATGTTTATATCATTCAGTTTTTAATTTTTCCATGTAATTGCATAGTCTTCATAATTATTAAACTACTACTACATAATACATTCATTCCTTGATATATTGGGGGATTGGTTTTAGGTCTCCCCCTCCAGATACCAAAATCCACCAATACTCAGCTCTCTTATATAAAATGCTGTCCTATTTTATTGGCCTATAACCTATGCGTATCCTCCAATATACTTTAAATCATCTCTAGATTACTCATAGTACTTAATGCAATGTAATTGCTATGTGAATAATTGTAAGTACAATATAAATGCTATGTAAATAGTTTCCTGCATACCAGCAATTTCAAGTTTAGCTTTTGGAACTTCCTGGAATTTTTTCCCTAATATTTGTGAACCCTTTTGGTTGAATCCAAGGATTTGGAACCTGCAAATGCAGAGGGCTGACTGTACTCTATTAAGAATATATGTCACACTTTCCCCAGTTTTGGACGTTGAACTGTTTTTTCTTTTTTCCTAATAGAAATGTTACTTTGTATTCCTGTTATTTGCCTTTCATGGATTTTTGTTTCTTAATTTAAATTTTTTATGAATTGTTTCTTCAATAAAAGAATTTAATAGTTATAAATGTTCAGACAATTTTAAGAATCTTTAAACATATCTGGATGCATATTCATGAAAAATATTTCAAAATTGTCTTTTTTGCCACCTCCAAACCTTCCGCATCCCTGTCTGATTAACCTTCCAAATATACTTTTTTTTTTTTCATATCATTCTTGTGTTCAGAACTTTTAGTGGTTCCCATTGTCTTTTATTTTGTATGAGATAAAACTTTTGACTTCATGGTTTTCATTCCAGTGTTTTTGGTTCCAAAGGTTCTTTTAGTCCTTGTCACACTAGATTTACATATGGATTCCTTACTCTATCCTAATTGCTCTGCTCACTGTTGCTAAAATGCACTGCCTCAACACCTTTGCTCACATCATTCCATCTACATGAATGTCCTCTTTTCACTTTTAATTCTAAGTTCTATCCATATATTAATGTGTACTTTTAAAAAACATACCTTTTTTTTAAAAACTAAGTTTTACTTACCCATTCCTACCCTGTGCAAATTTGCTTTTTTCAGTTCTAAAGTTTTTTTTTCCCTCACCTCCAAACTTTTAAAGTATTTATTTTAGTGTTAATTTTTCACCACCATTTATTTTTCTGGCCTTCCCAGGTGGCACTAGTGGTAAAGAATCCGCCTGCCAATGCAGGAGATATGAGACATAGGTTTGATCCCAGAGTTGGGAATATCCCCTAGAGGAGGGGAGAGCAACCCACGCCAGTATTTGTGCATGGAGCATCCCGTGGATAGAGGAGCCTGGTGGGCTGTGGGCCATGGGGTCTCTAAGAGTCAGACATGACTCAAATGACTTAGCATGCATGCACATTTATTTTTCTGCCTAGTATTATAGATTGACCAGCATGAAATGCCCAAGACTGAACAAACAAAAACAAAACCCAAACCAAATGAATAAGCTCCCCGCTCCCCACAACATACTCACCTGAATGGGACTAGTAGACTCTAGAGAGCTGTTACTTCAAAATGGAAGTAGTCTGTCCTGCGAGAATAGATATTTGGGTAATTCTGAGCATAGACATTTGAAGGGATCCTTTACTTGCAGTGAAACTCCAGCAACAACATACATTTTTATCCTGTAATGGTACAGTGGCATAACCAGAAAAATATACAAAAATCTTGCTCTTTTGAGGTAACAAGACTCTTACATATGATGAATATATGGCTGAAAATCTAGTTATTTTAAACTTTGAGTGTGTATCTGTTGAATTATGTAGAAAATACCTGCAAGAGGCAAAGCATTATGCTGCTGTCTACAATTTATGCATGTCTTGGAAATGAGGTCTACAACTTGTGAGCCTTGGGGGAATTCTAACATTAACTTAAATCTTTGTTTCCAGGGTAGAGGGAAGTGTGTCTTACCTCTTTTCTCAAATGCCCGAGCCTGAATGGAACCTCTTTGGCATTGGCTTTTTCATACAGTATCAGCTCAGCTTGAAACAATGAAAGTAGTGTATCTGATCACAAGCAGTTGATCCCCAGACATGTTTATTGATGGCACTATCAAGGAAAACAGCATACTGACATACAATACAAAGAAACTTGGCAGACTTTATAGTGGCAATTCAGTTTTGGCATTTATATTGGTAAAAACAGATTACAAGGCTTAGTGCAGCTCAAACCTTATTTAAGCTTGCAAAATGTCTGATTTGATCAGTTGGCATTCCACTGAGAGCAACACCTCTATCTCTAGGAATTCCTCTTCTGCAGTTTACACTGGTGTATTGCCTGTGCTTTGCTTTGAGTGTGTTATATAATCTAATCTTTTTCTTTCCCCTGATTGACCCCATTCAAAAAAATCAAGTCACCATGCCCCCGTCAGTGCAGTTCTAAAATTTTTAACTGAACAGTGACACTTAGTGGCTAGAAATATTCATTACAGTGCTCTTCTGCAGGAATCTCCATTAACATGTCCCACGGTGATAAAATAAATGATACCAAAATTTAGTCTTCTTGGCAAAGTAATATATAGTATTTGAAGTGTTGTTGGTTTTGCAGCAGCTGTCATTCCATACCAACCCATTTAGTTAAAAAGCAAACAGGTGGCTTACACATATTGTTTGTACTACATAAATTTTAAAATTTTCTTTAGTCCTACGGAAATAAATGGGGGCATTTTTGCTGTTGATTTCAATTTACCAGAATATATAACAATGCAGTGAAGATATTACTAATTAAGAGCACTGTTGAAAGTGATTTCTTTCTTCTAAGCAAATATCTATTGCCCTGAAATATGAACAAGTATCTTAAGCTAGACAAGTAATTTACACTTATACCTATGAGACTGAAAAAAAAAGCAGACAAAAAATTACTGTCCTTAATTAACCCGTTTGTTTTGGTACCATGGCATGTAAGAAGGTAAATTATAGTGAGGTTTTTAAATGTTTACTCCAAGATCAAGAGTTTATTCCTTTAAGATCTAGGTTAAGTTTTCTCTCAATTTTTATTGTATTTATGGATTTATTTTTGACCTTTAACGAAGGTTTCAGGACAGTAATTAGTGTTTTATTTTCCTGTAAAATGAAAGCAAGCTTTCTTGCCTGAGGTTAATGTGTTTTTGAATCTCTTGAGGAACTGTGATTGGAAAGCAATTTATAATATTGTCTTCTGCCAGTGTCACATGTAACAGAGATGAGTGGAAAATATTTGATCAGTGGGTATGACAGCATATGGCAAGATAGTCATGGAAGTGAATGTAAACCATGTTGTTAGACTTATGTATTAGATTTTTGGATAACAAAGTAAATAGAATGAAAAGAAATTTTTTGAAAGAACTGATTTTGGGGAGTGGGAGGAGAGAGGTGATACAGTTGTCTTTTAAAAGTGTTGTGAAAATCTTCTTAAACTTACTTTACGAAAAGATAAATTAGAATGTGATTATGAGGTTTATAAAAACATCGAAAGTGCTTAAAAAACCTTTAAGTAAGACACACATTATCCAAAATGATAATTTTATTTAGATACTTTTTCGTTTGAGTAAATTGAGCAAGCGATTAACTTAATTCTCTACTCTCTGGCTCTTTTGAACTCTTGTTCCTCCTCTTTTTACCCTTTCTACCTACCATCAGGAAATGATGTTCCTCTTATAGCTGTCAGGGTTTTATGGATGTACTCTTAATCCTTAACAGGCTTTATTGAGATTGCCTGTAATTGTTTGTTTTTTCTCAGTTGGCAAACTCTTTGAGACTTGGGATTGTGTGTCTTATTCACCATCTCTAGCAAATAGCACAGTGCCTGACATGTACTGATTACTTAATGTCTGTAGGGGCCAGAATATTGGAGTACAGTTAGAGTGAAGAGGCAAAGTGAAATTTCTTCCTGGTCTAAGGGTTTAGGGACCCCATTGCTTATGGGGCTCTCTTTGTGCTTTTCCAGAAGGGATGATGAGCCTCTAGGCTGTTGATGTTTCTTTTGCTGTTGACAGTTTAGAGGTAATGGTTTGGGATTCAATCATCATATATAAAAGTGGCCATTCTATTTCAGAGAGTGAGCAGTAAGTAAGAGTTCTGTTTCAGGTGGTATACAGCAGATTCTTTATGTAATTCTCCAAATAGGCATACTATCAAAGAGACTGTGTTCAGTCTTGGGAAAGTGCAAATCAAAGTACTATGGTGGAAATGATGTTGGATTGTTGAATGGGAGCTTAGACCTGGAAGGTTAGGTATAGTTCTACTACTAACTCTGTCTTTAACCGTGACCATATCATTTAATCTCTTTGATTCTCAATTTCTTTTATGAAATGAAAGAGTTGGGCTGAATGACCTCTAAGGATCCTTCTTATCTTTAATACTAAGCTTGCATTGCTCACGAGGACATAAAACAAAGATATTGAGTTAGATTTTAATTACTTAGAAGGTCAAGACAGGGCTGTCCTCTAGGTGAAGTATAGGCCAATAGAAATCGCCTACTCTTTCTTTCTTTATTTGATTTAATACAGATGTTCAACGTGTTGCTCAGCTGTGTCTGACTCTTTGTGACCCCATGGACTGCAGCACGCCAGGCTTCCTTGTCCTTCAACATCTCCCAGAGCTTGCTGAAACTCATGCCCATCGAATTTGTGATGCCATCCAACCATCTCATCCTCTGTCATCCTCTTCTCCTCTTGCTTTCAATCTTTCTCAGCATCAGGGTCTTTTCCAGTGAGTCAGTTCTTTGCATCAAGTGGTCAAAATATTGGAGTTTCATCTTCAGCATCAGTCCTTCCAATGAATATTCAGGACTGATTTCCTTTAGGATGGAGTGGTTGGATATCCTTGCAGTCCACGGGACTCTCAAGAGTCTTCTCCAACACCACAGTTCAAAAGCATCAATTCTTCAGCACTCAGCTTTCTTTATAGTCCACCTCTCACATCCATACATGACCACTGGAAAAAACATAGCTTTGACTAGATGAACATTTGTCGGCAAAGTAATGTCTCTGCTTTTGAATATGCTGTCTAGGTTGGTCATAGCTTTTCTTCCAAGGAGCAAGCATCTTTTAATTACATGGCTTCAGTCACCATCTGCAGAGATTTTGGAGCCCAAATTACAGAGTCAAGATACAGAATTTGGAGTCAGGATACAGAGTATTTCCATCACAACAGGGGTCCCTCATATTGCCCTTTTATACAAACTCCCAACTCCTTCCCAAACCCATTTCTAAACGTGGATAACCCTAGTATTTTATCCATTTCTATAATTTTGCCTTTTTAAGAATGTTATATAAATGGAATCATACAGCATATAACGTCTTGTGATTGACTTTTTTCATGTATTACAGTTCTCTGGAGATGTATCCAGGTTGTTGCATGTGTCAATAATTTATTACATTTTATTGCTCAGTAGCATTTCCCAGCATGGATGTACTACAGCTTGCTTAACAGTTGGCTCATGGAAAGACATTTACATTGTTCCCAGTTTTTTTCTATTATGAATAAAGCTGTTATAAACATATTCAGGCTTTTGTGTGACCATAGTTTTGAGATAAATGCCTGGGAGTGCAATTGCTGAGTCATATGGTAATTGCATGTTTGGTTTTTAAAAGAAACTGCCAAATTGTTTTTGAATAGCTGTACCATTTACTTTCCTACCATCAATATATGAGTGATTCAGTTTCTCTGCATCCTCACCAGTGTATGGTGTTTTCATTATATTTTATTTTAGCCAGTGTGATAGGTATGGTATCTCATTGTGATTTTAATTTGCATTTCACTAATGACTAATGGTGTTGAACATCTTTTCATGTGCTGATTTGCCATTGGTGTATCTTCTTTGGTGAAATGTCTCTTCATGCTTTTTTGCCTGTTTTCTAATTGATTTTTAAAGCTGTTCAGTTTGGAGTGTTCTTTATATATTCTAGATACTAGTCTTTTGTTGGCTATGTGGTTCACAAATATTTTCTCCTAGTCTATAACTTATCTTTTTATCATCTTAGCAAAGTCTTTCAATGAGTAAATTTGAAAATTTTGAAGAAGTCCAACTCATCAGTTTTTCCTTTTATGGACTGTACTTTCTGTATAATCTGTTAAGTCTTAGTACTCTGTCTACTCCTAGATCCTAAAGATTTCCCCCATTAAAAAAAATGTTTTACTGTTTTAAGTTTTACATTTACGTCTATGATTCATTTTGAGCTGCTTTTTGTATAAATGGGTGAGGCTTATGTTGAAGTTTATCTTATTGCCTGTGGATGTCCATTAGCTTCCCAGGTGGTATGTGGCATTAGTGGTAAAGAACCTGCCTCCCAGTACTGGAGACATGAGACAGGAGTTCAGTCTCTGCATCAGGAAGATCTTCTGGAGGAAGACATGGCAACCCACTCCAGTATTCTTGCCTGGAGAATCCCCCCTGGATAGAGGAGCCTGGTGGGCTATAGTCCATAGGGTCATAAAGAGTTGGACATGGGTGACATGACTAGCACCCATGCATGGATGTCCAGTAGCTCCAGCACCATTTGTTGAAAAGGCTATTTTTCCTTCATTAACTTTTTTTGTACCTTTGCTAAAAATCAGTTAGGCTTAATTAGTATGGGTTTCCCCTGTGTTCTCTGTTTTTTTTTTTTAATTCCATTGATCTGTGTGTCTGTCCTTCTACCAATACCACACAGTCTTGATAATAAGTCCTGAAATCAAGTAGAGTGATTCTTCTCATTCTGTTCTTTTTCAAGATTGTTTCACTATTCTAATTTTTTGTCTTTGCCATATAAATTTTAGAATAAACTATGTATCTAAAAAAAAATCTCACTGGGATTTTGATAGGAATCACATTAAACCTATATGTCAATTTGGAGATAATGGACATTTTTAGTATTATTGAATCTACCAATCTATGATCATGGTCTGTCTATCCATCCATGGTCATGTCTATTGTTTGGTTTCTTTTATCATCTTTGTATATTTTCAGCATGTAATTATGGATATATCTTGTTAGAATTATATTTAAGTATTTCATTTTGAGCAATAATAAATGGCACTATATTTTAAGTATAAATGTTTGTATATTTTTAGCTACCATATAGAAATAAAACTGATTTTGGTATGTTAATCTTGTATCCTGTGACCTCACTGAAATAATTTATTAGCTCTAGGAGGTTGGTTGTGTGTGTGTGTTTGTGTGTACAGATTTCTTAGCATTTTCTATATAGATAAGGAACACTTTTATTTCTTCTTTTTCAATCTTTTTATCTTTTTTTTTCTTTCTTGTCTTATTGCAATGGCTAGAACTTCTCCCACTATGTGTTGAACCAAGAGTGGTCAAAGCAGACATTTTTGTCCTGTTCTCAATTTTAGTGGAAAGTCACTGTTAAGTTTAATGCTAGTTAAGTATACATTTTTGTAGATACCTTTTTACCAAGCTGAGGGAGTTTCTTCTATGATTATTTATCAGAACTTTTTTTTGAATTATGAATGGTTGTTGAATTTGTTAAATGCTTCTGCATTGATTGATATGATCATGTGATTTTTCTTCTTTAGTTTGTTAATATGGTGGATTACACTGATTGGTTCAAATATTGAACTAACCTTGAATTCCTGAAGGAAATTTCAGTTGGTCATGGTGTGTAATTCTTTGTAACATATTGCTGAATTCCATTTTCAAATATTTTGATAAGATTTTATATCTAATTCATGAGGGCTATTTATTGGTAGTTTTCCCTTTCTTTCTTTCTTTCACTGTCTTTGTTTGGCTTAGGTATCAATGTAATTAGTATTAATTCATAAAACAAATTGGGAAAGATTTCCTTCTTTATTTTCTAGAGAAATTGTGTAGAATTGGTGTTAATTTTCCCTCAAATATTTGGTAGAATTATCTAGTGAAACCATCTGGGCCTGGAGATTTCTTTTTTTAAGTTGATAATTCAATTTCTTTTATAGTTATAGGGATATTCAAATTATGTATTTAATATGAGACAAGTTATGGTAGTTTGGGCTTTTGAGAATTAGTTCACTTCATCTGGGCTTCTGTGATAGCTCAGTTGGTAAAGAATTCACATGCAATGCAGGAGACCCCAGTTTGATTCCTGGGTTGGGAAGATCCACTGGAGGAGGGATAGGCTACCCATTCCTAGCTTCCTGGGCTTCCCTTGTAAAACTTCAACTGGTAAAAAAATCTGCCTGCAGTGTGGGAGACCTGGGTTCAATCCCTGGGTTTGGAAGATCCCCTGGAGGAGGAAAGGCTGCCAACTGCAGTATTATGGCCTGGAGAATTCCATGGACTGTATATTCCATAGGGTTGCAAAGAGTTGGACACGACTGAGCAGCTTTCACTTTTCACTTCTCTAGGTTGTCAAATCTGTATATAGAGTTATTCATAGTATTCCTTCATCTGTTTGGTGTCTGCAGGGTTTGTAGTGATGTTTCCGCTTTCATTGTTGGTATTGGTAATTTGTGTCTTCTCTCATTTTTTCCTTGTCAGTCTTGCCTGCAGTTTGCAGTTAAACTGATCTTTTTGAAGAACCAGCTCTTTTGTTTTTCATTGATTTCCTGTATTGTTTTTCTGTTTAATTGATTTTTGTTCTTATCTTTATTATCCCTTCTTTCTGCTTTTCTCTGTTTCTAGTGTTTGCATTTAGTGCTATAAATTTCTATTTTAGCACTGCTTTAGCTGTGTCCAGCAGATTTTATGTTGTATTATTATTTTTACTCATTTCTATGTATTTTAAAAATTTCCCCTGAGACTTGTGTCTAGTTTCTTTTTTTTTTTTTTTTTTAGATTTTCTTGTCTTTCTGTTTTTGATTTCCAGTTTGATTCTATTATGGTCAGAGAACATTCCCCATGATTTCAATTCTTTTAGATTTGTTGAGGTTTGTTGTACAGCTCAGGATATAGCCTCTCTTTGTATATGTTCCTTGGGCATTTGAAAAGAATGTGTATTCTACTCTAACTGTGTGGAGTGTTCTCTAAATGTTGATTCAGTTCTATTGATTGATAGTGGTATTGAGTTTTTTCTTCTATACCCTTGCTGATATTTTATTTCTTCTATAAAATGTTCAGTGGGACTATTGAAGTCTGGAAGTATAATAATATTGTATTTATCTGTTTCTTCTTTCAGTTCTGCTGTTTTGTGGATACACATTTAAGATTGCTCTGTCTTGGGGATTGACCCTTTATCTTTTATGATGTATCTTTCTGTTCTGGGCATTTTCTTTGTTCTGAAATCTATTACTTTCAGTTCAGTTCAGTCGCTCAGTCGTGTCCGACTCTTTGCGACCCCATGAATTGCAGCACGCTAGGCCTCCCTGCCCATCACCATCTCCTGGAGTTCTCTCAAACTCATGTGCATCGAGTTGGTTATGCCATCCAGCCATCTCATCCTCTGTCGTCCCCTTCTCCTCCTGCCCCCAGCATCCCTCCCAGCATCACAGTCTTTTCCAATGAGTCAACTCTTCGCGTGAGGTGGTCAAAGTACTGGAGTTTTTACCTGATATTAATATAGCCACTGCTGCTTAAATTTGCTTAATGTTTGTGTATTGTGTGTTTTCTCATCTTTTTACTTTAACTAGGCCTATGTTGTTCTATTTGGAGTGAGTTCCTTGAAGATAGTATTGTATTTTTCTAAAATTTCCATTTGATTCTATCTTTTCTTTTTGCTGAAGCTTTCTATTTTTTTGTTTCAAATATGTTTGTAATTGCTCATTAAAGCACTTTGTAATGGTGACTTTAAAATATTTATTAGATAATACTAGCACCTCTGACATTTCTTATTGGCAGCTATTGATTTTTTAAAAATTCAGTTTCAGGCCTTCCTGCTTGTCAGTGTGGTACATGATTTTTGATTGAAACCTGGACATTTTCATATTGTATTATGAGACTTTGAATTTTACTTAACCTTCCCTTTTGGTTGACTTTCTCTGACACCACAGTGGAAGGAGGTAAGGAAGTCTACCTTGGTAATATCAGGTGGAGTCGATGTTGACACTTGAGTGGGAATGGCTCCTTACTGCTGGGTGGGGATGGGGATTCTGGTTCCCCACACGGTCTCCACTGACACCGTGGTAGGAGATATCTAATTACCTTTCAGTTCAGTTCAGTCGCTTAGTTGTGTCCGACTCTTTGCCACCTGGTTAATGGCAAGTCTTGTTCTGCGCTAGAGCCCCTCTGATACTCTCCCAGAGTGCTAGGGAGGGTGCTCATTACTGCTGGGGTGGGGAGAAAGTTGCCATCCTTCATGTGGTTTCTACTGATACCGTAGGGAGGAGGAGATTACATTACTGGCCAGCAGAGGTGAAAGTCTCAGCTTTCTACTTGGCTTTCTTTGACAGCACTCTGGTGAATGTGTTGGAGCAGCTCTTATGAGAGTTGAAATCTAAGCTTTCCTGTCAGCCTTTTCAAGTATGGCTTGGAGTAGAGTCACAGTTTTCTTAAAATTAATTAATTAGTTTGACTGCACCAGTTCTTGGTTGTGCCATGTGGGATTTTTGATCTTCCTTGCAGCATGCAGGATCTGTAGTTGTGTGTGAACTCTTAGTTATGCCCTGTAAACAACTCTTAGTGGCAGCATGTGAGATCTAGTTCCCTGTCCAGAGGTTGAAACCAGGCTTCCTGCATTCGGAGCACAGTCTTAGCCACTGGACCACCAGGGAAATCTGAAGTCACAGTTTTTATTGCGGTATTTGGCTGGAGTAGATAAGTTATTGTATAAGTTTTTTCCGTTTCACTAGGTTGATCTTTTGTTCACCCTTTGATTCGTGAAGACAAGGTTTCATTGGGACTTTTTTGTCTGTAGGCTTCCCTGATGGCTCAGCAGTGAATAATCTGCCAGCAATGCAGGAGATGTGGGTTTGATCCTTGGGTTGGGGAGATCCCCAGGGGAGGAAATGGCAACCCACTCTAGTATTCTTGCTTGAAAAATCCCACGGACAGATGAACCTGGGGGGCTACAGTCCAAAGGGTCACAAAGACTTAGACATGACTGAGTGTCAGCATTTTGTCAGTACCTGCTGATGTCATCAAGGTTCTTGGGTTCTTCAGCTTCAAGTCTGGTATATATGAGGCAAAAATAAAACCCAAGGAGCTCACCATCATGTTGTTCCTTGAGTTTTTATGTACTTAGCCAGTCTGCTTTCTTCTCTCTGCTTTTCACAATCTTCTGTTTATTTTATACATAGCCAGGATTTTGGGGGTGATTTTTAAATTTATAGATAGTATATTCAAAAGCATTACTTTGCCGACTAAGGTCCATCTAGTCAAGGCTATGGTTTTTCCTGTAGTCATGTATGGATGTGAGAGTTGGACTGTGAAGAAGGCTGAGCGCCAAAGAATTGATGCTTTTGAACTGTGTTGTTGGAGAAGACTCTTGAGAGTCCCTTGGACTGCAAGGAGATCCAACCAGTCCATTCTGAAGGAGATCAGCACTGGGATTTCTTTGGAAGGAATGATGCTAAAGCTGAAGCTCCAGTACTTTGGCCATGTCATGCGAAGAGTTGACTCATTGGAAAAGACTCTGATGTTGGGAGGGATTGGGGGCAGGAGGAGAAGGGGACGACCGAGGATAAGATGGCTGGATGGCATCACTGACTCGATGGACAAGAGTCTGAGTGAACTCCGGGAGATGGTGATGGACAGGGAGGCCTGGCGTGCTGCAATTCATGGGGTCACAAAGAGTCGGACACGACTGAGCGACTGAACTGAACTGAACTGATGTACAAGGTTATATAATTGTACAATTTAGTGGTTCACAATTTTAAAGGTTATAGTCCACTTATATAAAGTATTAGCTGCATTCCCTATATTGTATAATATATCTTTGTGGATATATATTATATATATTGTATAATATACTCTGTCACTCCTATAATATAGCCTTGTAACTTACTTTATGCGTATTAGTTTGTACCACTTAATTTCCTACCTCTATGTTGCCTCTCCCCTCTCCCCACTGGTAACCACTAATTTGTTTTCTGTATCTGTGAGTCTGTTTCTTTTTTGTTATATTCACTGGTTTGTGTATTTTTTATATTCCACATGTAAGTTATATCATGTAGTGTTTGTTTTTATCTGTCTGGCTACTGTAATACCCTCCAAGTTCATCCACATTGCTGCAAATGGCAAAATTTCATCCATTTTTGAGGCTGAGTAGCATTCCATTGTGCGTGTGTATGTCTCTCTTTCTCTCTCTCTCTATATATATGTACACCACATTTTCTTTATCCATTAATCTGTTGATGATCACTTAGGTTGCTTCCATACCTTGGCTATTGTAAGTAAGGCTCCTATGAACATTGGGGTGCATGTATATTCTTGAATTAGTGTGTTTTTTTTTTTTTTTGTATATATACCCAGGAGTAGAATTGCTGAGTCCTAGGGTGATTCTATTTTTAGTTTTTTGAGAAACCTCCATACTGTTTTCCACAGTGGCTGCACCAATTTACATTCCTAGTAACAGTGTATAGGGTTTCCTTTTTCTCCACTTCCTTGTTAACATTTGTTATTTCTAGACTTTTTGATGATAGTCATTCTGACAGGTGTGAGGTGATGTCTCATTGTGGTTTTGATTTGCATTTCTCTGATGATTAGCAATGTTGAGCATCTTTTCATGTGCCAGTTGGCTGTCTGCATGTTCTCTTTGGAGGAATGTCTCTTTAGGTCTTCTGCCCATTTTTTTAATCAGTTTTTTTTTTAATGTTGGATAGTATGAACTGTTTATATATTTTCATATCCAGGATTTCTAGTTGTACCCAGTGGTAGGAATATAGAAGAGTATCTCTACTCTATTTTCCTGGAATAATGTGTCTTTTAATTCCTCAAAATAGAGAATATTTTATTAGGAAGTTAGGAGTTGTGTGAACAAGAGTGGAATAGTTATGGGGAGAAGAAGAGAGTTTCGCTGTGGTTTGTTTATAGTGTTTTTGACTGTTTGAGAAGAGTGGAGGGAATCAGATTCTGCCACTCCTAAAAACAGTGTGAGCACCAGTTGAATACTGGTGCCTTTGTTCGTCCACCATTCTGCACACAGGTAGAAGTCAGCTGTATGCCTGGCAGTGAGATTGATGCTGTGAATATAGGCAGGTAGGTTTCTTTTTGCCTATTAGGAGCTCAAAAACTAGTCTATCGAAGCCTGACATCTAAATAAGCAAATAATGATAACATCTTCTCGTAAGTAAACTGAGTATTGAAGGATAAGTTGAAGTTCTATAGGTGAACTGGAAAAAGATAATGAAGGCAAAGAGCACAAAAGCATAACATTCTGTGGATTTAGGAAAACGGCAAGCATCAATGTGGAAAGAATGAGGGGGTCATATATGTGAGTGGTGCAATATTAGGCTAAAAATACAGGTTTGAGGCCTTTAATATGGTATGTCATGCTAAGGAAGTTTTACACTGTCTGCAGGCAATGGAGAGTATACTTTAAGCTATTTGACTGAGCATTTTAAAATAATGATTTTTGTTATATTTATATATATTCAAATGTATCCTTTAATATCCTTTTACATATGTGGATGTAAGACTTGACAGTCTGACTTCTCTCTTTTTCTTTCTACTTTCCCCCGTACGATCATCTGTAGCTAGAAATGGGGGAGAGAAATGTTCACTTACACATCTAGAGTGCTTTGTGTAAATGTAACAGATGCACAAATGCAGCTCAGGATGAAGCTATTGTTTCAAACCTGTTCTCACAGACAGTTTCAGTTTTACTGGCTGGGTATGTGACTATGTGTTTAAATACAGTAACACCCAGTATTAATCCTAATAATCACCTCACAATTTGTTTATCCCCTCAGTCATTTCAGTTTACTTATAAACAGTGGTCTTTCATAGATTCTAGTAGAACTGTACACTGATGGGGCATATTAATTTTAGGAAATGAAAAATCCATATCTTCTCCAAGAATGGGAATGTATGATTTAGCTCATTTTGTTAAAATAGTTAAGATATTCTTTATCAGGCAAAGTGTTAACATTAATTTTTCACTGTTTTCTTCTTAATCATTCACATTTATGATCACTATTTCTTCTTGTCTTTAAGTATATTCTATTAGTATCTATAAGTGTTTCCCCTCTTCTGTAATAGCATATATTCAAACCTTATGGTATCCCTAATGTATTGGTGTATTTAAAAAAATTTCGTATACAATAACACTTTATTTTTATGCTGTCTAAATCTTTTATTTAAAGACATCTGGTATGCTTGGCTCAGCGGACAAAATATGACAGTGCTGAAAAGTAGTATTAGCAATTCTTATGACTTCTTACATATTTTAAGATGTTTATGGCAGAACTTACATACTGTAGTGGATAGAGTAGCAGACTAAGAAACATTTATCACTGATATACAATTGCCTGCTTGTTTGTGACCTTGGGAAGATCACTAGCCTTTTCTGATTGAATGATTCTAATTTTAACCACAGTTTTATAATTGTGAAAGAAGCAAAAATTGCTTGAAATATCTGTGTAAGAAGAATACTGAGATTTTAAACATACTTCTTATTTTTTAAATTTAGCATATTATATTGCTACTGTTAATGTTCCTGAAGTGGCTCACTTGAATTCAGTTTCTTGTAATGATTAAAAACATGCTCTTGATATAGCCAGTGGAAACTTTTTGGCTTGAATTTCTGAATGAATTATAAATGAAAATATAATACTCACCTGTACTTTTTTACTTGTTATATAAATTCTTTAGATATTAAAACTGAATTAGTATTAAACTAAATTTGAGACATTGCTATAAATTTCAATTATGTTTTGCTGCTTACAGTTTTAATTCAGAAATATTAATTGACTGAATCCTATTTCTGTGATGAGACCATGACAAATAATGCTATTTATTAGATATGTATAAGAACCAGCTCATCGTTTGTGATATTTCAGCTTGTGTGTACTGTCCTCTGCTGGATGGAAATGTTCTTCCAGTTCAAATGAGTCAGCACCTTGCTGCCTTACTAGTGATTTATTTTGCTTAAACTTTGGAAGTTTTGTGTTATATTTGCTAAAGATGGAGTGAAGAAAATTTCACTCACAAGCCAGATTCCCTCACATATAGGTGATTCTGGGAAGTTCTTTGATTGTGGAATAATTAATTTTGCTATAAAATTTTTACAGTTATCTGGGAAACTGGTTAAAAAGAGGAACTTAAGTTACTATGGTATGTCTATAATTTACATGTATTTATGTATCTTTTATTGAAGCCAAAGGTCAAGATTCAGTCAAACCAGGGAACTCATCAAATCATGACCATTGGCAGTTTTTGTATGGTGAGTGGCCTTGTGATTTTTGTGCATTTCTTTTTAAGAAGTTACTTAAAAATTGTGCATGCTTGGTAGAGGTGCATGATAAGAAGAATGCTGGAATTTTATCTAATTCACTATACACATGCCAGATATATTTTGCTTTCCTGAAAAAGTTGTACTATCTTTACTCCTTCTCTATCTGTTGCCTTTCTAAGCACGATACCAAAGGCAAATATCCTGAGAAAAAGTGATACTTTTACTACAAAATTTTAAAGTTTCTGTCTGCCAAAATCCACTATCAACAAGATCAAAAGGCAGCTGACAACTGGGGACAATGAGTGCAATACATATGATGAACAAAGAGTGAAAAAGCATGTAGGAAAATCCCATGGACGGAGGAGCCTGAAAGGCTGCAGTCCATGGGGTCGCTGAGAGTCGGACACAACTGAGCGACCTCACTTTCACTTTTCAGTTTCGTGCATTGGAGAAAGAAATGGCAACCCACTCCAGTGTTCTTGCCTGGAGAATCCCAGGGACGGGGGAGCCTGGTGGGCTGCGGGCTATGGGGTCACACAGAGTCGGACACGACTGAAGCGACTTAGCAGCAGCAGGATGTGTTAGGTCATCATTTCATCATTTCATCTGGAGAGCTAGGTACTGTTGTTATCTTTAAGTTATAGATGAGGAAATTGAAGTTTGGAGACGTTTCACTGTTAGTGATAGATTAAGTTTGCAAACTTGGTGTGAAATTTGTTGAATAGAAAATGCCTACTTGGTTATTTTATCATTAATTATTAAATATAATTAAGATTATAGAACCTAATTCTCAATAATTGATGTTTTAATTTCAGCATTTGTTTATAAAATTGCATCAGTGTTTTTATTTTCTGTTAATGTGTGATTTGGTAGGTCTTGTTCTTGAATAGCTGGATTTTTTCCTTCCCTGAGAAAGTGACCTGTCTTCCCTCTACTTTCAGTAAAATTAGTTCTGATTTATATTTGGAGTCAAGGCACAGTACTAGATGATTCAAGCAGAGGAAGAAAAAAGATCTGTGGCACTTTATTTTCCACTTTCCTCTGATAAAAGTCCTAAAGGTATCTAATATATGCTGTTTTGCATTTTGCTTACATGTGTCAGGCAGAGTAAAGTGGGCAGGGATTAGAGACCTTTATATTGAAAGGAATTATTTTGAGGCTGCTGTGACAAATCCACTGGCTTTGATTTGCTGCAATTCTATAATTTGAACACTAAGTGGCACTAAAGCCTAGGTCACAGATAAAATATTGTCTATTTAAATTGTAAGATTCAGGGGTCTCTTGATGGGTATGGCTTTATGAAAATGCAAAAAGGATCAGCTCAAAGGTACTTTGAGCTAAAAAAAAAAAGATAAAAAGTTCGTTAGATAATCAAGTTATTTTTGAGAACTAGAAGTTTACCAACTCTATTGTTGTTTGAATATATTTGAAAGCAGAAAGTAAACTTGTTAAAATGACCAAAGATGATTTACCTCCCTGCAACCTATTCTTGATTATTTTCCCTTTTTCTTTACAGAAGGGAAGTGAGTCTATACTTGCAGACAGAATGCTCCCTTATGTATGTTGTTAATCTACTATTCTTCCACAGGTGGCAATACTGACAGTAAATACTACTTCTGAGCGCAAGCATCTTTAGAGACTATTTAGTTATACCAATAAATGTATGTTCATACATTTGATTGAATCTGGGATATATCAATGTCATTCCAGTAAAAAACAAATTAGAATTTATTTTGGAGGGGAAGAAAATTATACTTGTTTTGTTACTTCTCTAAGCATTAAATTCTTAATTTTTTTTTTTTCTGCTAACATTCCACTGGTTTAAATATTCTCCCCAGAAAAAAGGCATATTCTTATCATTTAAATTTTTTTCTAGCATGTATTGGACTTCTGGTTGTATCTCTTTTCATTATTTAAAAATTATTTTTAAAAATTACTTTCTCTAAAATTGCAACACATATACTTTACAGTCTCTTTAGGGTTAATATTTTACTAAATCATCTGAATGATAAGAATTTTGCAACATAATCCATTTACCTACCTTTTATCATTATTATTATAATTGTTACTTCTCTTTTATAGAAATTAAGAGGAAAGAGCAATCTTTATATTTAGTCTGATATTTTCTATTTCTAATATTCTTACTGCTTTTACAAATATCTGATTTCTTCTCTGGTATCCTTTCTCTTCAGACTGAAGAACTTCCTTTATCATTGCTTGTTGTTCAGGCATCTTGACAATAAAATTTCTTGTTTTTCTTTTGTCTGAAGATATCTTCATTTTGGCTTTATTCTTAAAGAATATTTTCACTGGGTATACAATTTTGGGTTGGCATTTTTTCCTTTTAGAATTTTCCTATGTTGTTCTACTGTCTTCTGATGACCATAATTTCTGATGAGAAGCCAGTGTCCATGTGAGTCCTTGTTCCTCTGAAGTACTTTGTCATTTTTTTCCTGACTACTTTTAATACTCTTCTCTTTATATTTGGTTTTCATGTTTTTGATCTAACTGTGCTTAGATTTTATTGCTAAGTTACTGAAACTGTACATTCATGTCTTTCACCATAGATGAGAGATTTGGGGCCATTATTTCCTCCATTTTGTTTTGAAAGGGGGTGCACCAATTTTATTTTTCTTTTTTGTATCTGGGTCTTGGATTCCATTTCCACCTTTTAGTCTTTTTGATATTTTACCACAGATCTCTTTAAGGACCAGCTCACATATTATTTTATATTAGAGGTAGTGTTCCCTCATCTGAGCTTCCATTATTATTTGTTTATTGTAACATTCATAATTAGTTAATCATATATATCTTTCTGCCCAGCAGGATTTTGCACTACATTAACCAGGAACTGATTCACAGAATTAACATATACGGTATTTAGCATAATAAATATTTTGAATTAAAGAAAAACTAGTGAAACTCCCTTATATATAATTTAATTGTGTTGACTTCTGGTTTCTAGTTCTAGTGCTTGTATTGTAGCAAACAGTATCTTGGTAAAGAAAAGAATATAAAAATGTTAATGTATATTAAACTCTGATTACAAGGGTAACATCCATTTTTATATTTTCATATAATATATGATTAGGTTTTTTAGCTATTTTATTTTATTTTTAAATGGTGTTAAAATATACATAACATAACAATTACCATCTTAACTATTTTTAAGTGTACACTTCAGTGGTAATAAATAAATTTACATTGTTGTGTAGTCAATACCACCATCCATCCCGGTAATTCTTTTCATCATGTAAAACTGAAATCTATATCTATTAAACAGTAGCTCTCCATTCTATGCTTTCCCCAGCTCTTGGCAACCACCACTGTACTTTCTATCATTATGATTTTGACTGAGTAGTTGATATAAGAGAATTAATATATAATTTGTCTTTTTGTGACTGGCTTATTTCACTTAGGATAATGATCTCAATGAGGGCTTCTCTGGTGGCTCAGATGGTAAAGAGTCTGCCTACAATGCAAGGGACCTGGGTTTGATCCCTGGGTCAGGAAGATCCCCTGGAGAGGGAAATGGCAACCCACTCCAGTACTCTTGCCTGGAAAATCCTATGGACGGAGGAGCCTGGTAGGCTACAGTCCATGGTGTCGCAGAGTCGGACATGACTGAGTGACTTCACTTCACTTCAATGATCTCAAGTTCATACACATTGCAGATCACACATATTGATAGGCCATCAATAAAAATGTGTGTGAAGTGATATTTCATTATGTTTTGACTTGCATTTTCCAAATGATTAGTGATGTTAAACATCTTTTCATGAGTTTGTCAACCATTTGTATATCTTCTTTGGAGAACTGTCTACTCAGGTCCTTTGCACATTTCTGAATTGGCTTGTTTGGTTTACTTGTTAAATTTTAGGAATTCTGTATGTATTCTGAATATTGATCCCTTATCAGATACATGATTTGCAAATATCTTCTACTATTCTCTAGGTTGCCTTTTTACTCTACGTGAGTGAAGTCACTCAGTCGTGTCCGACTCTTTGTGACCTCATGGACTGTAGCTTACCAGGCTCCTCCGTCCATGGCATTTTTCCAGGCAAGAATACTAGAGTGAGTTGCCATTGCTATTTCTGCAAAAACATTGGAATTAAAAAAGAATTGCAGTGTGGTTCATTGACAGTGTCATGTTCATGTTAGGTGTACAGCAAAGTGATTCAGCTGTATATATTCTTTTTCAGATTCTTTTCCATTTTAAGTTATTACAAAGTATTGAATATAATTCTCTGTGCTGTTCAGTTGGTCTTTGAGGTTTATCTATTTTATATACAGTAGTATCTGTTAACCCCACATTCCTAATTTATACCTTACTACCTTCCCCCTTTGATAACCATAAATTTGTTTTCTATGTCTGTGAGTCTGTTTTTGTTTTGTAAATAAGTCTATTTGTAAAATTTTTAAGATTTCACATAAAAATGATATCATGGTATTTGTTTGACTTACTTAGTGTGGTAATATCTAGGTCTATCCATGTTGCTGCAAATAACATTATTTTGTTCTTTTTTATGACTGAGTAGTATCCTATTATGTATATGTACCACACCTTCTTCATCCATCCATCTGTTGATGAGCATTTAGGTTGCTTTCATGTCTGGACTATTGTAAATTGTGCTTCTGTGAACGTTGGGGTGCGCATATCTTTTCAGATTAGAGTTTTCATCTTTTCCAGATATAGGCTCAGGAGTAGTAGTACTACACCAAATGATAGCTCTATTTTTAGTTTTTTGAGAAGTGTTCATACTGTTTTCCATAGTGGCTGCACCAATTTACATCCCCACTAACAGTGTAAGCTCCGATACTTTGGCCCCCTGATGCCAAGAGCCAACTCATTAGAAAAAGACCCTGATTTTGGGAAAGACGGAGGGCAGGAGGAGAAGGGGACAACAGAGGATGAGATGGTTGGAGGGCATCATCAGCTTAATGGACATGAGTTTGAGTAAGCTCCAGGAGATGGTGAAGGACAGGAAAACCTGGCATGCTGCAGTCCATGGGGTTGCAAAGAGTTGGACACGACTGAGCGACTGAAGAACAACATCAACAACCATGTAAAAGAGTTCCCTTTTCTCTACACTCTCTCCAGCATTTATTATTTGTAAAGTTTTGATAATGGCCATTCTGACTGGTATGGGTAATATTTCTTTTCTTTTCTTTTTTTTTTAGCTTTTTATTTTTTAAATTTTAATATCTTTAATTCTTACATGCGTTCCCAAACATGAACCCCCCTCCCACCTCCCTCCCCATAACATCTCTCTGGGTCATCCCCATGCACCAGCCCCAAGCATGCTGCATCCTGCGTCAGACATAGACTGGCGATTCAATTCTTACATGATAGTATACATGTTAGAATGTCATTCTCCCAAATCATCCCACCCTCTCCCTCTCCCTCTGAGTCCAAAGGTCCGTTATACACATCTGTGTCTCTTTCCCTGTCTTGCATACAGGGTCGTCATTGCCATCTTCCTAAATTCCATATATATGTGTTAGTATACTGTATTGGTGTTTTTCTTTCTGGCTTACTTCACTCTGTATAATCAGCTCCAGTTTCATCCATCTCATCAGAACTGATTCAAATGAATTCTTTTTTACGGCTGAGTAATACTCCATTGTGTATATGTACCACAGCTTTCTTATCCATTCATCTGCTGATGGACATCTAGGTTGTTTCCATGTCCTGGCTATTATAAACTGGGTAATATTTCATTGTAGTTTTGATTTGCACTTCTCTAATAAGTAGCGATGTTGAGCACCTTTTCATGTGCTTAGGTCCTCTGCCCACTTTAAAAAACATTTGTTTACTTATTTATTTGACTGTGCCAGGTCTCGGTTGTGGCATGTGAGATTTAGTTCCCTGACCAAGGGTTGAATTCAGGTCCCCTGCATTGGGAGCACAGAATCTTAACCATGATTGGGTTGTTTGTTTTTTTTTTTTTAAATTTTGTCTGACATTACTATAGCCATTCCTGTTTTCTTTTGTTTGCTATTTGCATGAAATATCTGTTTTCATTCTTTCACTTTCAACCTGTTTGTGTCTTTGGTTCTCAGGTGAGTCTCTTGTAGAAAGCATATAGTTGAATCATATGTTTTTATCCATTTTCCAGTCTCTGTCTTTGATTAGGGTGTTTAATTCATTTACATTTAATTATAGACGAAGGTATAATCCAGAGTAAAATGTGATTAAAAGTAGAGGTAGCTTTCTTAGTCCCGATGAGAAACTTTTGAGTGTACTGGGGCAGGGGTGAGTCATTTTATTTGGATATTAACGGAAAGGATGCAGGAAGTTGGGCCACTTAGGGACATCCAAATTACAAATAAAAGAATGGGTTACCTATTGGGGTAAGTGTGGGAAAACTTTTGGAATGGTAAGTGTCTATGGAGGGTTGTGGAGAAAACATCTAGAATGACTCAGAATAATGGTAAATTCTAGCTGATTGCAAGTATTAAATCCATAGGTTCAAGCTGGAGGCTATAAATGAAAGGAAGGATTCTCTGTTTTTAAAAGTATTTTCAAGCCCACAGCAAACATTATTCTCAATGGTGAAAAACTGAAAGCATTTCCTCTACAATCAGGAACAAGACAAGGGTGTCCACTTTCACCACTATTATTCAACATAGTTTTGAAAGTCCTAGCTACAGCCATTAGAGAAAAAAAAGTAAATAAAAGGAATCCAGATAGGAAAAGATGTAAAACTCTCACTGTTTGCAGATGACATGATACTGTACATAGAAAACCCAAAAGAAACTATCAGAAAATTACTAGAACTAGTTAGTAAATTTGGCAAAGTTGTGAGATACAAGGTCAATACACAGAAATCGCTTGCATTCTTATATACTAACAATGGAAAATCAGAAAGAGAAATTAAGGAATTAGTACCATTCACCATTGCAACAAAAATAGTAAAATATCTAGGAATAAACCTACCCAAGGAGACAAAAGACCTATATATGGAAAACTATAAGACACTGATGAAAGAAATCAAAGATGACATAAACAGATGAAGAGATATTCCATGTTCCTGGGTAGGAAGAATAAATATTGTGAAAATGATTATACTACCAAATGCAATCTGCAGATTCACTGTGATCCCTATCAAATTACCAATGACATTTTCCACAGAACTAGAATGAAAACTTTCACAATTTATATGGAAACACAAAAGACCCCAAATAGCCAAAGCAGTCTTGAGAAAAAAAAAAATGAAGCTGGAGGAGTCAACCTTCCTGACTTCAGGCTATTCTACAAAGCTACAGTCATCAAGACAGCATGGTACTGGCACAAAAACAGAAATATAGACCAATGGAACAAGATAGAGAACCCAGAGATAAACTCACACACCTGTGGGTACCTTATTTTTGATAAAGGAAGCAAGAATATACAATAGCACAAAGATAGCCTCTTCAATAAGTGGTCCTGGGAAAACTGGACAGCTATGTGCAAAAGAATGATATTAGAACACTACCTATCACCATACACAAAGATAAACTCAAAATGGATTAAAGACCTAAATGTAAGGTCAGAAACTATTAAACTCTTAGAGGAAAACTTAGAACACTCTATGACATAAACCAAAGCAAGATCTTCTATGACCTACCTCCTAGAGTAATGGAAATAAAAACAAAAATAAGCAAGTGGGACCTAATTAAACTTAAAAGCTTTTGCACAGCAAAGGAAACTATAAACAAGGTGAAAAGACGACCCTGAAAATGGGAGAAAATAATAGCTAAGGAAACAACTGGCAAATAATTGATTTCTAAAATATACAGGCAGCTCATACAACTCACACCAGAAAAGCAAACAACCCAGTCAAAAAGTGGGAAAGGGACCTGAAGAGACATTTCTCCAAAGAAGACATACAGATGTAACAAGCACAGGAAAAGATGCTCAATATCGCTCATTATTAGAGAAATGCAAAACTACAATGAGATACCATCTCACACCAATCAGAATGGCCATCATCAAAGTCTACAAACAATAAATGCTGGAGAGGGTGTGGAGAAAAGGAAACACTCTTGCATACCTAGTTGGAATGTAGACTGATATAACCATTATGGAAGATGGTATGGAGATTCCTTAAAAAGCTAGGAGTAAAACCATCATATGACCTAGCAATCCCACTCCTATGCATATACCCTGAGGAAACCAAAATTGAAAAAGATATGTGTACCCAGATGTTCATTGTAACACTATTTACAATAGCTAGAACATGGAAGTAACCTAGATGTCCATTGACAGATGAAAGGATAAAGAAACTGTAGTACATGTATATAGTAAAACACTACTCAGCCATGAAAATGAATGCATTGGAACCCATTCTAATGAGGTGGACGAACCTAGAGCCTATTATACAGTGTGAAGTAAGTCAGAAAAAGAAATATAAATATTGTGTACTGACACATATATATGGAATCTAAAAAGATGGCACTGATGAATTTATTTTCAGGGCAGCAATGGAGAAACAGAAGTAGAGAATAGACTATGGACATGGGGGGAGGAGAAGAGGGAGAAGGGGAGATGTATGGAGGGAATAACATAGAAATTTACAATACCGTATGTATAATAGATAGCCAATGGGAATTTGCTGTGTAACTCAGGAAAATCAAGCAGGGGCTCTGTGACAGGCTGAAGGGTGGGCATGGGGAGGGAGATGTGAGGGAGAACTAGAAGGGAGGGGACATGGGTGTACCTATGGCTGATTCTTATTGATATATGACAGAAAACCACAAAATTCTGTAAAGCAATTATTCTTCAATTAAAAAGTTTTTAAAAAAGGTCTTTTTAGATGTTACCTACTTTGGAAGTTCTTACAGGGAGGTCAAAGAATAACCTGTTGGAACTTGATGGTTACCTTAGTGTGATGACCACTGATTTTTTTAAGGCAAGTGTCAAATATTTTATTTTTTCCACTATATAGTATTTTATATATTTATGTATTCAAATGTATGAGTGTTTATGGTTTTTGTGCTATGTGCTTTACCTAAAAATTATAAAGAATTCACTCCTCATGTTTTACTTTCTTCCATTCATATATGATTTAGTTATTATTATTTCTAAAGTTTGGATCTTTATTTTATCAGGAATACATACTGATATAAGACATTAAATAAGGTATTGTTTTATTTTAATTTAGAAAATGGCTAGCCAGGAGTGAAGTCTTCAACATAATGGAATAAGAGGTTTCTGCTATATTTCCCTCAAAAACTACCAATTTAGATGATTGCCCATGGACAGGAAAGGCTTTGTAGAAGTCCAGGAGTCCAATGGAGAAATTCCAGCACACTGTTGGAGCAAAAAAGAATCTGGCATTGGATGTGTTTAAGAGGGTAAGAGCTCAATTCCAAAGAATGCTCAAACTACTGCACAGTTGCACTCATCTCACACGATAATAAAGTAATGCTCAAAATTCTCCAAGCTAGGCTTCAACAGTATGTGAACCATGAACTTCTAGATGTTCAAGTTAGTTTTAGAAAAGGCAGAGGAACCAGAGATCAAATTGCCAACATTGATTAGATCATCAAAAAAGCAAGAGAGTTCCAGAAAAATATGTTAAAAAAAAATGAAAGTGAAATTGCTCAGTCGTGTCCGACTCTTTGCAACTCCATGGACTGTAGCCTACCAGGCTCCTCCCTCCATGGGATTTTCCAGGCAAGAATACTGAAGTGGGTTGCAATTTCTCTCTCCAGGAGATCTTCTTGACCCAGGGTTTGAACCGGGGCCTCCCACATTGTAGGCAGATGCTTTACCATCTGAGCCACCAGGGAAATCCATACAGAAAAATGTGTACTTCTGTTTTATTGACTATGCCAAAGCCTTTGACTGTGTGGATCACAACAAAATGTGGAAAATCCTTCAAGAGATGGGAATACAGACCACCTGACCTGCCTCTTGAGAAATCTGTATGCAGGTCAGGAAGCAACAGTTAGAACTGGACATGGAACAACAGACTGGTTCCAGATCGGCAAAGAAGTACGTCAAGGCTGTATATTGTCACCCTGCTTATTTAACTTATATGTAGAATACATCATGAGAAATACTGGGCTGGATGAAGCAGAAGCTGGAATCAAGATTGCCGGGAGAAATATCAATAACCTCAGATATGCAGATGACACCACCCTTATGGCAGGAAGTGAAGAAGAGCTAAAGAGCCTCTTGATGAAAGAAGAGAGTGAAAAAGTTGGCTTAAAGCTCAACATTCAGAAAATGAAGATCATGGCATCTGGTCCCATCACTTCATGGGAAATAGATGGGGAAACAGTGTCAGACTTTATTTTTTGGGGCTCCCAAATCACTGCAGATGGTGATTGCAGCCATGAAAGCATGTAGAGCAGGTGTATCCATAGGAAAAGTTTAAGAAAGCCTGAGAATTCCTAACAGAGTGGACAGAAGGTATTTCTCTTCTGAAGCCAGCCAGTAAAGAGTGAAGGAATTTATTGCTTCTTCATATGTGAAAACAGCAATGAAAGACTTTGAGGAACATCAAAAATCAAGGAAACTGACCCCAAAGATATAGAGATCTGTGGTTTTCCTAATACAGAATTTAAAATAGATGTTGTAAGGAAGCTCAGTGTCTAGTAAGAAAACGCAGAAAGACAATTTAATAAAATCAGGAAAATAATACATAATAATAAGAAGTTTAACATAGATACAGAGATCATAAAAAGGATTGAACAGGAATTTTGGAGCTCAAAAGGACAGTAAGTGAAATGAAAAATGCAAGAGTGAGCAACAACAGGCTGAATCAAGCAGAAGAAAAAAATTTTTAAATAGAAGATAGGTCATTTGAAATTACCCAGTCAGAGGAGAACAAAGGAAAAGAATGAAAAAGTATAAATAAAATGTACATGCATTATGGAATTCATTAAAAGAAAGTCTACGCATTATACAGTCTCAATATTCAGTAAACTAAGATCATGGCATCTGTTCCCATCACTTCATGGGAAATAGATGGGGAAACAGTGTCAGACTTTATTTTTTGGGGCCCCCAAATCACTGCAGATGGTGACTGCAGCCATGAAATTAAAAGATGCTTACTCCTTGGAAGGAAAGTTATGACCAACCTAGATAGCATATTAAAAAGCAGAGACATTACTTTGCCAACAAAGGTCCATCTAATTAAGGCTATGGTTTTTCCAGTGGTCATGTATGGATGTGAGGTTGGACTATAAAGAAAGCTGAGCACCAAAGAGTTGATGCTTTTGAACTGTGGTGTTGGAGAAGAGTCTTGAGAGTCCCTTGGATTGCAAGGAGATCCAACCAGTCCATCCTAAAGGAGATCAGTCCTAGGTGTTCATTGGTAGGACTGATATTGAAGCTGAAACTCCAATACTTTGGCCACCTGATGTGAAGAGCTGACTCATTTGAAAAGACTCTGATGCTGGGAAAGATTGAGAAGGGGATGACAGAGGGTGAGATGGTTGGATGGCATCACCAACCCAATGGACATGAATTTGGGTCAACTCCGCGAGATGGTGATGGACAGGGAAGCCTGGCGTGCTGCTGTCCATGGGGTCTCAAAGAGTTGGACATGACTGAGCGACTGAACTGAATTGAATGCATTATACATTATTGGAGTCCCAGAAGAGAAGAGAGAAAGGGGCGGGGGGGTGGGGCGGTGGGGAGGGGGTAGAGAGCTTATTTAAATGAGTAATGGATCATAACATCAAAAATCTGGGGAGAGATCTGGATATCCAAATTCATGAAGTTCACAGATTCCATCAAATTTTTGACCCAAAACAATCTTCTCCAAAACACAGTATAATAAAACTGTCTAAAATCAGAGAGAATTTTAAAAGCATCAAGAGAAAAGATATTCCTCACATACAAGGGAATCCCCATAAGACTATCAGTGGATTTCATAGCAGAAACTTTGCAGGCCAGAAGAAAGTGCCATTATATATTCAAACTGCTGAAAGGTAAAAACTGCCACCCAAAACACTCGTCAAAGTTGTTCTTCAGAATTAAGGAGACATAGTTGAAAGTTCTTTAAGCTGAAATGAAGGACACAGTAGGGCACAAGGTGACTGTGGACAAGCCAGTATGTTTTCTAACTTTACTATATACTCAAAAATCTCAGGTGTTATCTCATAGTTTGAATTTTAAGGATTTGCTTTCTAATAAGTTCCCAGGTAATAACAATGCTAATGATCTATATATAATACTTTAAGTTTCAAGGACTAATTCAGTGCATTTTAAAATCACCTACTGAGCTTTTTAAATTTCCACTGTATGGTTCGCAGCCTTACCATTTAAATCAGAATATAGTGGAGTGAGAACTAGGGATAAGTATTTTTTAGGGACCCCAGGTGATTTGAAAGTAGAGTGAAATTTGGAAACTACTGCTGCTGCTGCTGCTAAGTCGCTTCAGTCATGTCCGACTCTGTGACCCCATAGACGGCAGCCCACCAGGCTCCCTGTCCCTGGGATTCTCCAAGCAAGAACACTGGAGTGGGTTGCCTACTGGAAGTATGCTAAAATACTCCCTCACTACCTTCTTGTGAATACAAGACACTTTGTTTAGGCCATTTTCATTGTAATATAAAATGGAGATCCAGCTGATTGGTGGGAATAGGCAAGTGGAAGATACTTATATATATGTATTTATTTGTATACCTGTCTATCTAAAATTAATCAATCTATCTGTCTATCTGCCTATCATCTGTCTATCTTACATGACATATATAAGAGCTGGAGAGAGAACTAAAGTAGAAACTGAAGAATATGACTCTATATCACCCTGGTGTTTTTGGTGGAGGCACTTAACCCAGAAATGAATTACCTTTAAAGGTTTCATTGCCAGAGGGGGGAAAAAAAACTTCCTTTACTAATTGCTCTTTGCTTACTGTCTATCCATATGTATAATCTCAGTTAAACTTGATGAAAATATTTGCAACACATACCGACAGAATAGTATCCAGAAGGTATAACAAACACCTAAAAGATGAAAACCCTAATTTTAAAAAAAAATGAGCAAAAGACACAAACAGGAACTTCTCCAAAGATGGAACACAAATAGCTTATAAATATAGAAATGCTGCTCAACCTTGTTTGCAATCAAGTAAATGCAAATAAAAATTGCAAGATACAATTTCAGATCCACAAGACTGGCAAAACAAATGGAATGGAAATTAAGTATTGATGAAGATATGGGACAACAAGAATTTCATCCTTTACTGTTGGCCCCAGAAAGTGATATGATCACTTTGGAAAACAATTTAGCTTTACCTACTAAAATTGAACTTCTTAGTGTAAGTCGTTCAGTCGTGCCTGACTCTTTGTGACCCCATGGACTATAGTGCGTGAAATTCTCCAGGCCAGAATACTGGAGTGGGTAAGTATTCCCTTCTTTAGGGGATCTTTCCAACTGAGGGATCAAACCCAGGTCTCCCACACTGCAGGAAGATTCTTTACCAGCTGAGCCACCAGGGAAGCCCTTCTTGCAACCTTATAATTCCACATTCTGTTGTAGGAATATGCTTTAGAAAGGCTTTTGCACAAATGTACCAGAAAAAATGTATAAAAATATTTATGTCAGGGGCAGCGGCCTAGAGTGCCAGGCTGTGACGGCGCAGGACGGCTGAGAGGAGCTACCCTGCGTCCAAGGTCAGTGGCGGCCGGGAGGAGCTACCCAGCGTCCGAGGTCAGTGCGGCTGGGAGGAGACACCCCATGTCGGAAGTCAGGGGTGGCTGGGAGAAGCCACCTCGCGCTCGAGGCCAGGGACAGTGACCCTGAGCGCCACCCCGAGCCCGAGGCCAGGGGCGGCAGCTGGGGGGAGCCACCCATGCCAGAGGCCAGAGCCAGCGGCCGGGAGGAGCAACCCGAGGAGCGGTGGCTGCGCAGGCACAGGAGGGCCTAGAGGAGCTATCCCACATTGAAGGTCAGGAACGGCAGGGTAAGGAGATATCCCTTATCCAAGGTAAGGAGCAGTGGTTGTGCTTTGCTGGAGCAGCCGTGAAGAGATACCCCATGCCCAAGGTAAGAGAAACCCAAGTAAGATGGTAGGTGTTGCAAGAGGGCATCAGAGGGCAGACACACTGAAACCATACTCACAGAAAACTAGTCAATCTAATCACACTAGGACCACAGCCTTGTCTAACTCAATGAAACCAAGCCATGCCTGCGGGGCAACCCAGGGCGGGCGGGTCATGATGGAGAGGTCTGACAGAATGTGGTCCACTGGAGAAGGGAATGGCAAACCTCTTCAGTATTCTTGCCTTGAGAACCCCATGAACAGGATGAAAAGGCAAATGATAGGATACCAAAAGAGGAACTCCCCAGGTCAGTAGGTGCCCAATATGCTACTGGAGATCAGTGGAGAAACAACTCAAGAAGGAATGAAGGGATGAAGCCAAAGCAAAAACATACCCAACTGTGGATGTGACTGGTGATAGAAGCAAGATCCAATGCTGTCAAGAGCAATATTGCATAGGAACCTGGAATGTCAGGTCCATGAATCAAGGCAAATTGGAAGTGATCAAACAAGAGATGGCAAGGGTGAACGTCGACATTCTAGGAATCAGCAAACTAAAATGGACTGGAATGGGTGAATTGAACTCAGATGACCATTATATCTACTACTGCGGGCAGGAATCCCTCAGAAGAAATGGAATAGCCATCATGGTCAACAAAAGAGTCCGAAATACAGTACTTGGAGGCAATCTCAAAAATGACAGAATGATCTCTATTCGTCTCCAAGGCAAACCATTCAATATCACAGTTATCCAAGTCTAATGCCCCAACCAGTAACGCTGAAGAAGCTGAAGTTGAACGGTTTTATGAAGACCTACAAGACCTTTTAGAACTAACACCCAGAAAAGATGTCCTTTTCATTATAGGGGACTGGAATGCAAAAGTAGGAAGTCAAGAAACACCTGGAGTAACAGGCAAATTTGGCCTTGGAATGCGGAATGAAGCAGGGCAAAGACTAATAGAGTTTTGCCAAGAAAATGCACTGGTCATAGCAAACACCCTCTTCCAACAACACAAGAGAAGACTCTACACATGGACATCACCAGATAGTCAACACCGAAATCAGATTGATTATATTCTTTGTAGCCAAAGATGGAGAAGCTCTATACAGTTAACAAAAACAAGACCAGGAGCTGACTGTGGCTCAGATCATGAACTCCTTATTACCAAATTCAGACTGAAATTGAAGAAAGCAGGGAAAACCGCTAGACCATTCAGGTATGACCTAAATCAAATCCCTTTATGATTATACAGTGGAAGTGAGAAATAGATTTAAGGGCCTAGATCTGATAGAGTGCCTGATGAACTATGGAATGAGGTTGGTGACATTGTACAGGAGACAGGGATCAAGACCATCCCCATGGAAAAGATAGGCAAAAAAGTAAAATGGTTGTCTGGGGAGGCCTAACAAATAGCTGTGAAAAGAAGAGAAGCGAAAAGCAAAGTAGAAAAGGAAAGATATAATCATCTGAATGCAGAGTTCGAGAGAATAGCAAGAAGAGATAAGAAAGCCTTCCTCAGCGATCAGTGCAAAGAAATAGAGGAAAAGAACAGAATGGGGAAGACTATAGATATCTCTTCAAGAAAATTAGAGATACCAAAGGAACATTTCATGCAAAGATGGGCTCGATAAAGGACAGAAATGGTATGGCCCTAACAGAAGCAGAAGATACTAAGAAGAGGTGGCAAGAATACCCAGAAGAACTGTACAAAAAAGATCTTCATGACCCAGATAATCATGATGATGTGATCACTCATCTAGAGCCAGACATCTTGGAATGTGAAGTCAAGTGGGCCTTAGAAAGCATCACTACGAACAAAGCTAGTGGAGGTGATGGAATTCCAGTGGAGCTGTTTCATATCCTGAAAGATGATGCTGTGAAAGTGCTGCACTCAATATGCCAGCAAATTTGGAAAACTCAGCAGTGGCCACAGGACTGGAAATGGTCAGTTTTCATTCCAATCCCAAAGAAAGGCAATGCCAAAGAATGCTCAAACTACCTCACAATTGCACTTATTTCACATGCTAGTAAAGTAATGCTCAAAATTCTCCAAGCCAGGCTTTAGCAATATGTGAACCGTGAAATTCCTGATGTTCAAGCTGGTTTTAGAAAAGGCAGAGGAACCAGAGATCAAATTGCCAACATCCATTGGATCATGGAAAAAGCAAGAGAGTTCCAGAAAAACATCTATTTCTGCTTTATTGACTATGCCAAAGCCTTTGTGTGGATCACAATCAACTGTGGAAAATTCTGAAAGAGATGGGAATACCAGACCACCTGACCTGACTCTTGAGAAACCTATATGCAGGTCAGGAAGCAACAGTTAGAACTGGACATGGAACAACAGACTGGTTCCAAATAGGAAAAGGAGTACATCAAGGCTGTATATTGTCACCCTGCTTATTTAACTTCTATGCAGAGTACATCATGAGAAACGCTGGGCTGGAAGAATCACAAGCTGGAATCAAGATTTCCGGGAGAAATATCAATAAGCTCAGATATGCAGATGACACCACCCTTATGGCAGAATGTGAAGAGGAACTAAAAAGCCTCTTGAAGAAAGTGAAAGAGGAGAGTGAAAAAGTTGGCTTAAAGCTCAACATTCAGAAAACGAAGATCATGGCATCTGGTCCCATCACTTCATGGGAAATAGATGGGGAAACAGTAGAAACAGTGTCAGACTTTATTTTTCTGGTCTCCAAAATCACTGTAGATGGTGACTGTAGCCATGAAATTAAAAGATGCTTACTCTTTGGGAGAAAAGTTATGACCAACCTAGATAGTATATTCAAAAGCAGAGACATTACTTTGCCGACTAAGGTCCGTCTAGTCAAGGCTATGGTTTTTCCTGTGGTCATGTATGGATGTGAGAGTTGGACTGTGAAGAAGGCTGAGTGCCGTAGAATTGATGCGTTTGAACTGTGGTGTTGGAGAAGACTCTTGAGGGTCCCTTGGACTGCAAGGAGATCCAACCAGTCCATTCTGAAGGAGATCAGCCCTGGGATTTCTTTTGGAAGGAATGATGCTAAAGCTGAAGCTCCAGTACTTTGGCCACCTCATGCGATGAGTTGAGTCATTGGAAAAGACTCTGATGCTGGGAGGGATTGTGGGCAGGAGGAGAAGGGGACGACAGAGGATGCGCTGGCTGGATGGCATCACTGACTCGATGGATGTGAGTCTGAGTGAACTCCGGGAAATGGTGATGGACAGGGAGGCCTGGGGTGCTGCAGTTCATGGGGTCGCAAAGAGTCGGGCTCGACTGAGCGACTGAACTGAACTGAACTGAATTGAAAGTTCACTGAATCTAACCTTCAGTAACAGAAGAATACATAAGTAAAGTGAAAGTGAAAGTTGCTCAGTTGTGTGCAAGTATTTGAGACCCTATGGACTATAGCCCTCCAGGCTCTTCTGTCCATGGGGATTCTCCAGGCAAAAATACTGGTGTGGGTTGCCATGCCTTTCTCCAGGAAATCTCCCCTCCCCCACCCCAACCCCGCCCCAAGTGATTGAACCTGGGTCTCTTGCTTTACAGGCGGATTCTGTACCATCTGAGTCACTGACAAACTCACAGTACTACTAATAAAGAGGGGCTTTCCTGGTGGCTCAAGTGGTAAAGAATCTACTTGCCAATGCATGAACAGCAGGTTACAATGTGTTCGATCCGTTGGGATCAATCCCCTGGAGATTGGTTGGGAAGACCCCTTGGAAGAAGGAAATGGCAACCCACTCCTGTATTCTTGGAGAATCCCATGAACAGAGGAACCTGATGGGCTTCAGTTCACGGAGTTGCAAAGAGTAGGAATAACTGAGCACGCATGACCCCCCCCCCCCCAATAAAGAGCTGTGAAGTTATTATTTGCGCAGCAATACTATACAGGCATTATACATATTATCAAACATAATCCTCAACAGTTAAATGATATTGGTACAGTTATTATCTGCATTTTAAAATCAGGATACAGACCTTTATAGAGAATTATAGATTTTCCCAAGGCAGTACAATTTGATTCAGCATTTAAGTCCCAGATGTAGCTCTTAATCACCATGCCAGTGGAATTGGGATATAGCAGCTTTTTCTTATGGAGAAGGCAATGGCACCCCACTCCAGTGCTCTTGCCTGGAAAATCCCATGGACGGAGGAGCCTGGTAGGCTGCAGTCCATGGGGTCGCTGAGAGTTGGACACGACTCAGTGACTTCATTTTCAGTTTTCACTTTCATGCATTGGAGAAGGAAACGGCATCCCACTCCAGTGTTCTTGCCTGGAGAATCCCAGGGACAGTGGAGCCTGGTGGGCTGCCGTCTGTGGGGTCACACAGAGTCGGACACGACTGAAGCGACTTAGCAGCAGCAGCAGCAGCAGCAGCAGCAGCAGCAGCTTGTTCTTAAAGTGTGATTGCTGCACCAACATCATTAGAATCACCTGGCTATGTGTAAGACAAGGTGAGGCCCAACAATTAATGGCTTAACAAGTGTGTCAGGTGATTTTAATGCACATAAAAGTTTGAGAACCATTGGACATACAAGATTTTACTAAATATTAACTTAAAAAGGTTATTATTTCAAAAAGAGAGAGGGATGGTCACTAAATGATAATGAGTTAACTGGCACATTTTCTTTCTTGAAACTTTTAAAAAACTTTTATCTTTTTCCAGCTTTAATAAGGTATAATTGACATATAATATCGTATAATTTTAAGGTATGTAATGTGATGATTTGATACACATGTATATTGCAAAATGATTACCATATTAAGCTTTCATCAAGTCATGTAATTATCTTTTCTTGTAGTAAGAACATTTAAGATTTATTCTCTTAGCAACTTTCAAGTATATAATACAGTGTTAAATATAGTCACCATGTTCCCTGATGGCTCAGATGTTAAAGAATCTGTCTGCAGTGCTAGAGACTCGGATTCAATCCCTGGGTTGGGAAGTACCTTGGAGAAGGAAATGACTATCCACTCTAGTTTTCTTGCCTTCAGAATCCCATGGACAGAGGAGCCTGGAGGGCTACAGTCGGGGTTGCAAAGAGTTGGACACAGCTGAGTGACTTTCACTTCACATGCTGTTTATTAGTTCCTCAGGACTTTTTAACATTATAATTAGTAGTTTGTACACTTCGACCAGTATCTCCCCATTTTTTCCCACCCTGTCACCTGGCAGTCACTGTTCTACCCTCTTTCTATGAGTTAGGGTTTTTTAGATTCCATATATAAATTAGTATTTTTCTTAATCTGTTTTATTTATTACACTTAGCATAATACCCTCAAGGTTCATCCATGTTGTCACAAATGGCAGCATTTCCTTATTTTTATGGCTGAATAATATTCCATTGTATATATACCCTACATTTTCTTTGCCACTCATCCAGAATAGATATTTAGGTTGTTTTCATATCTTGGCTATTGTGAATAATGTTGCCATGAACATGGTGGTGCAAATATCTTTTTAAAATAGTGATTTCTTTTCCTTCAGATATGTATCATGAAGTGGGATTGCTGGATCACATGGCACTTCCTAATTTTTGAGGAAGCTTTATGCTGGTTTTTCCCCCATAGTGGTAGCAAAGTGTGCCCTTTTGGTTTCTGAAAGAATATATGATGTAATCACATTAACTTTTTAAAGAATGTTTGATGAAATTCACAGTGAAGCTATTTGCATCTGTGCTTTTCTTTGTAGGAAGATTTTAAATTACTAATTTAATCTGTTTTACTTGTTATATGTCTATTCAGATTTTCTATTCTTGTTTCAATTTTAATAGTTTGTCTTTCTTGAAATATGTCTATTTAATATGTTATTAATATGTTGGCATAGTATTCCAATATTCATAATATTTCCTTACAATTCTTTACATTTCTGTAAGTATAGTAGTGTAGTCTATGTCTCCTTAACATAATGACTTATTTCTATGTCTTCTTGAAGTATGCAGTATAGTTATAATAATCACTTTGTCTTTGTCTACTATTTCTGCTTATCTGTTTTATTTCTATTTTTCTTGATTGATTTTTAAATCCTCACTATGGGTTGTATTTTCCTGCATTTTAACATACCTTATAATGTTTTATTAGTTGCTAAACACTGTGAATTTTACCCTGCTGAATACTGGGTAATTTTTAATTCCTGTAAATATTTTCAGTGTTTTTTTTGTTTTTTGTTTTTTTAAGGACACAGTTAAGTTACTTGGGAACAATTTATCCTTTCAAATCTTGCTTTTAAGGAACAAAGCAGTCTTTAAACTAGGGCTAATTTTTCCCCACATCTGACACGATGCATTTCTAAGTAATCTATCCAGTGCCCTATGAATAATGTGTTTTTTTACATGCTTAATCATTATCCAGCTGAAAACTGGAGGGGTCCCTCTACATATCTCCCTTTCTGTATATCTCTTTCTTCTTTTGTCTGCCTTGCTCACTCTAATTACCTTGCCCCCTACCCTCCACCCCTGAAGGTAGTCTCTACTCCTAAATTTCATCTGTTCAACGTAAGGAGACCATCAAGCTATGCTTGAGTCCCCCTTCTTGTACTACAGCCATTCTCTAAACTTTGGTAAGCTGGAGCATTCAGACGGTCCACTTTGTTTCCCTGTCTTAGGGATCACTGTTCTGCATTGCCCATGTTAAATAACTGTGTTTCACATATTTTGTTCAGGTTTTATAAAGGAGAGTAAATCTAATCACTGTTTCTGTAATGACTAGAAGTGAAACTGGAGCTTATATTTTAGGGGAGATAGTTAATAAAAAGATGATTAATGTAAATTAAGATTTGAGTTCTTCAAAAAGAGATTTCAGGGAAAATTTTCTTGAGGATGAACTTTTAGCTTGAAATCTGAATAATGAGGAGAATGTCATTTGAAGATTTAGGGGAAGAGAGTTCTGGCATAGGGTAAAAATCTGGCTAGTGCAAAGGCGCTGCACCTAGAATAGATGATTTGAATCAACTCTATCTCTTTGTTTTAAAATTAATTAATTTATTTTAATTGGAGCCTAATTATAATATTGTAGTGCTTTTTGCCATACATTCACGTGAATCAGCCATGGGTATACATGAGTTCCCCATCCTGAACCTCCTTCCCACCTCCCTCCCCATCCCATCCCTCAGGGTCATCCCAGTGCACCAGCCCTGAGCACCCTGTCTCATGCACTGAACCTGGACTGGCAATCTATTTCACATATGATAACATGCATGTTTCAATGCTATTCTGTCAGATCATCCCACTCTTGCCTTCTCCCACAAAGTCTAAAAGTCTGTTCTTTACATCTGTGTCTCTTTTGCTGTCTCGCATATAGGGTCTACCATCTTTCTAAATTGCATTTATATGTGTTAATATACTGTATTGGTGGAAAAGGAAATGGCAACCCACTCCAGTACTCTTGCCTGGAAAATCCCATGGACAGAGGAGCCTGGTAGGCTACAGTCCAAGGCGTTGCTAGGAATCGGATACAACTCAACGACTTTGCTTTCACTTTTCACTTTCATGCATTGGAGTAGGAAATGGCAACCCACTCCAGTATTCTTGCCTGGAGAATCCTGGGAATGGAGAGGCCTGGTGGGCTGCCGTCTATGGGGTCGCACAGAGTTGGATGTGACTGAAGCAACTTAGCAGCAGCAGCATGCTATATTCGTGTTTTTCTTTCTGACTTACTTCACTCTGTATAATAGGCTCCAGAGTTTCATCCACCTCATTAGAACTGATTCAAATGCATTCTTTTTAATGGCTGAGTAATATTCCATTGTGTATATGTACCACAGCTTTCTTATCCATCATCTGGCTGATGGACATCTAGGTTGCCTCCATGGCCTGGCTCTTATAAACGGTGCTGTGATGAACATTGGGGTACATGTGTCTCTTTCAATTTTGGTTTCCTCAGTGTGTATGCCCAGCAGTGGGATTGCTGTGTTGTATGGCAGTTCTGTTTCCAGTTTTTAAAGGAATCTCCACACTGTTCTCCATAGTGGCTGTACTAGTTTGTGTTCCCACCAACAGTGTAAGAGGGTTCCCTTTTCTCTGCACCCTCTCCAGCATTTATTGTTTGTAGACTTTTGGATAGCAGCCATTCTGACTGGTGTGAGATGGTAGCTCATTGTGGCTTTGATTTGCATTTCTCTGATAATGAGTGATGTTGAACATCTTTTCATGTGTTTGTTAGCCATCTGTATGTCTTCTTTGGAGAAATGTCTTTAGTTCTTTGGCCCATTTTTTGATTGGGTTGTTTATTTTTCTGGAATTGAGCTGCATGAGCTGCTTGTATATTTTTGAGATTAATTTCAATCCTGTCTCTTTAACCTCGTTGTTTGTAGTTGCCTTATTGAAAGTGAAAGTGAAAGTGGTTCAGCCGTGTCCAACTCTTTGCAACCCATACAGTCCATGGAATTCTCCAGGCCAGAATACTGGAGTGGGTAGCAGTTGTCTTATTATGACCTTATTATTCAGCCAATATGAGATCTTTTTAAAATTTATTTTTAATTGGAGGATAATTGCTTTACGATATTGTGTTGGTTTCTGCTACACATCAACATGAATCAGCCTTAGGTATACATATGTCCTCTCCCTCTTGAACCTCCCACTCACCTCCCACCCCATCCCACCCCTCTAGGTCGTCACAGAGAACTGGCTTTTGAGCTCCTTTCAATTCCTTAATTAAACTGCTGCTTTTCTTTCTCCACTTAGGGCATCTCCTCAATGTAAAATGCCTTATTCTTTATTTCTACTTCTGGAAATCTTACTCCTTGCTAATAACTAAGACCAGTTACTATCTCCTTCGTGGGTCTTCCTTGATAGCCTCAGTCAGTCTTTTCCCTCTGGATTTCTAATATATATATATATATATATATATATATATATATATATAAAATTTATACCCAAGGTTCTTAACCCTAACTAGGTACTGATTTTGGTACTTATTATAGTCTAATTTTTCTTGGTATTTTATTTTATACTTTATCTTCAGTGCCTAGACCATCTCCTAGCATACAGTAGAAAATTAATGAATGTTTATTGGGTAAGTGGCTATATTATAGTTATTTGTGAATATCTTTCTCTGAAATGACAATTTGATATAGCCAATTTGAAGTGGCCCTTTTGATTTGTAAATTGTAAAAGTGCTTTATTTTATTAATTTTTTTTTGCACTGTGCCATGCAGCTTGCAGGTCTTAGTTCCCTGACCAGGGATCAAATCCATGCCCCCTGCAGTGGAATGTGAGTCCTAACCACTAGACTGTCAGGAAAGTCCCTAAAAGACTTTTTAGAATGTGTGTAATGTGTTCCACAATACTGACTTTTAACTATGCATGAACCTTACTCTGTGGCTTGTTTCCAATCAATTTCTGATCCCATAACCAATCCTTTTCCTCTACTGAACCTTCTTAACTTAGAGATTGTATACCAGTGTCTGTTGCACATATTGCTTGGTTGCGATAACACTTTATTTTTACTAAGGTAGCATTTGATGTTTATTTCATTCTTCTCTAAAAGTTTCTCAAAAATGATTAATAGACTTTCCTAGAGTTTCTAGTACTTTGCTACTCAAATGAGATTTTCATACCAGCAACATTGGCATCACCTGGGTGCTTGTGAGAAATGCAGGATCTTGGGCCCTACTTCAGACCTATTGAACTAGAATTTGTATTTTAACAAGATTCCCAGCTGATTCATATGCATAGAACATTGGGATCATGTTTTATTTTACAGAGTTGTCACATGAAACAAGCATTTGTCCAGTGAATAAAAAGCTTCCAGATCAAATGTGAGTTGTACTACAAGTCCTTTATTAACAAATTATGTTGAATAGAAACTTTATGAGTTATGTAATATTAACCCATTTGCTAGTTCTGCGAACTCCTAATCCATCCACTGTTGACTCTTTTGAATATATTTTATAAATATATCAGTAAATGTCAAAATGCCCACAACATAGTTATTTCAGCATAAGGCAAGTGGTTAGTGAAGGGGCACTGGTTTTAGAATTGTAAGAGAAAGAAATTCAGTTTAAACTAGCTTTGGAAGAAAATGGTATTGGCTTTGGTAATGAAACCACAAGAAGTGCTGGACTGTACATAGATTTGAGGGATAATTATTACTTGTCACTCATTACATCTCTGCTTGCTTATTTTCTGTGATATTTTGGCATTCTCCTGCAAGTATCTTTCCTATGGTGAAAGTCGTGGTCTCATATTAGCTCTAGAGCCTCTCATTCCTCCAGTAGAGAAGCATGGAGACTAGATGTGTCCCGTATCAAGTTTAAGAACCCAGGGGAAAGATACTAATGCTGTTATCTCACATTGGGTCAGATGCTCATTTCTGGACCAATAAATTCGAGCTAAACAGGACATTTTCCATAAAAGAGTCAAAACAATAAAATTCCAATATAAGATCCAAACCATGGCTCTGAACTTGCATTCCACAGATAGGGTGGTTAATTTTTTTTCTGCTAGATTCCTTTACCGAATTAACGTCTGGGACTACCAAAGGAATTTTTTTGTGTTTTGCTGATACGTCTTGGTGGTTCTTTCCACCCTCTACTAGTTGTTCACACACTGAACTATTGTTATTCTAGAAATGTACTGATGAATAAAGATGGTCTTGAAGTTCTCAAAGCTGTTTTCCCTATATCCATTTGTTCCCATGTGGTATCATGTGGCAGGGCAAGCTCAATCCTCACCATAGAGAAGTCTATAGCAATCCTGGACTTCAGAGAAGCTCCTTTTCATGCCCAATCTAAGACTTGCCCTATGATGACTGACAGAAAGAATCACCTATTTCTTTTAGGGAAATTCTCTACCCTCAGGTGTGATGTACTCTCCATTACCCAGACAAAGAATAAAAATATTGGGGGGCGGTCCTAAGATGGCGGAGGAATAGGACGGGGAGACCACTTTCTCCCTCAAAAATTCATCAAAAGAACATTTCAACGCTGAGTAAATTCCACAAAACAACTTCTGAATGCTGGCAGAGGACATCAGGCACCCAGCAAAGCAGATCATTGGCTTCAAAAACAGGTAGGAAAAAATATAATAAGACGAAAAAAGAGACAAAGGAGGTAAGGAGGGAGCTCCGTCCCGGGAAGGGAATCCCGTCCCGGTAAGAGACTCTTAAAAAGAGAGGTTTCCAAACACCAGGAAACATTCTCGCAGCCGAGTCTGTGGTGAGCTTTGGAAGCACAGAGGCAACATAACAGGAAGGAAAAATAAATAAATAATTAAAACCAACAGATTACGAGCCCAACAGTAACTCCCCCAGCGGAAAAGCAGCGCAGACGCCTGCATCCGCCACTAGCAAGTGGGGGCTGGGCAGGGAGGAGCGGGAGGCGCGGGCTGCAGTGCTTTTTAGAATCTGGCTGTGGGAGGCGCGGGCTGCAGTGCTTTTTTGAGAATCGGGCTGGAACGCCCCGCGCGTGGACAGAGCGAACTAACTTGGGATAGCAAACCAGACTGTGGGATAGCTACCACGCGAAACACTCGAACATAAGACACCGCCAGGACCGCGCACAGAACAAAAGACTTATCGGAAATAGCCGGCTGCAGACCATCCCCCTGCGGTGACAGGCAGCCAGAGCCTTAAGGGCTGGAAGAGGGCAGTCGCAGCCCAAGAGAGACATTACCTACCAAAATGCAAGCAGGCTTCTTTGTTAACTAAGACTTCTGGGGGTTCTGGACAGTCATCATCCGCCTGAGAAGGAATGCCAGCAGTACACCCAGAAAACTGAGCAAGAGGGAAAGGCCATATTCGCAGCAATTGCGCTCGCCAAACTCCTGAGCTACTCGGACCTGGGAAGGGCACAAAACGCAGGCCCAACCAAATCTGCGCCTCTGAGGGTTTCCTGAGCGCCGAGCCTGAGCGGCTTAGACCGGGGCGGTGCCTGAAGCCTAGGGCCGGCCTCAGACGGTTCCCTGGTGGAGCTACGTAGAGCCTGAGCGGTGTGCACCACGAGCAGGGGCAAGCCCAGAGTGGATCAGACACTGCAAGCACACGCCAGTAATATTTGTTTGCAGCATCCCTCCCTCCCCACAGCACGACTGAATAGTGAACCTAGTGTGTCCACCACCGCCCTCCCTGTGTCAAGATGGAAATCAGACACTGAAGAGACCAGCAAACAGAGGAAGTTAAACAGAGGGAACCGCCTTGGAAGTGACCCCACACAACCCACAACACCAGAGAAAGGGCCAGATATACCTTTACTACTTTTACAATCTCTTTTTTTCTTTTTTGAGTTGATGGGGTTGCGTGATTGTTTTTTCTTCTTTTTTTTTGTTTTTCCTCTTTTTTTTTAACTTTCTTAAATTTTTAAGTACTCGATTTCTCTAATTATTATTTTTAATAATTCTTGTGGCTTTTTTTGTTTTTGTTTGTTTGTTTTTTCTTTATTTTTTCCCTCTTCTTCTTCTTCTTTTCTTTAATATTGTATTTTTGAAAATCCAGTCTCTACTCCAGATTTTTAATCTTTGCTTTTTGGTATTTGTTGTCAATTTTGTACATGTAAAAACCCAATCTTCAGTACCCAATTTTACCTGAGAGCGAGATTACTGGCTTGACCACTCTCCCCTCCTTTGGACTCTCCTTTTTCTCCACCAGGTGTCCTCTGTCTCCTCCCTCCCCCTTCTCTTCTCTACCCAACCCTATGAATCTCTGTGTGTTCCAGACGGTGGAGAACACTCAGGGAACTGGTTACTGGTTGGATCTGTCTCTCTCCCTTTCATTTCCCTCTTTTATCCTGGCCACCTCTGTCAACTTCCTCCCTCTCCTCTTCCTTGTATAACTCCGTGAACGCCTCTGAGTGGTCCAGACTGTGGAGCGTACATAAGGATGTGATTACTGGCTAGCTTGCTCTCTCCTCTTTTGAGCCCACCTCATCTCATTCCAGTCACCTCTAACTACCCCCTCCCTCTTCTCCGTGTAACTCAGTGAACCTCTATGGGTGACCCTTAATGTGGAGAAACCTTTCATCTTTAACCTAGATGCTTTATCATCAGTGCTGTATAGATGGAGAAGTCCTGAGGCTAGGGTAAAAATAAAACTGAAAACCAGAAACAGGAGGCTTAAGTCCAAATCCTAAGAACATCAGAGAAATCCTGAATCCAGGGAACATTAATCAATAGGAGCTCATCAAATGCCTCCATACCTACACTGAAACCAAGCACCACCCAAGGGCCAACAAGTTCCAGAGCAAGACATATCACGCATATTCTCCAGCAACACAGGAACACACCCCTGAGCTTCAATATACAGGCAGCTCAAAACTACTCCAAAACCATTGACATCTCACAACCCATTACTGGACAATTCATAGCACTCCAGAGAGAAGAAATCCAGCTCCACCCACCAGAACTCCAACACAAGCCTCCCTAACCAAGAAACCTTGACAAGCCACTGATACAACCCCATCCACAGTGAGGAAACTCCATAATAAAGAGAACTCCACAAATTCCCAGAATATAGAAAGGCCACCCCAAACACAGCAATATAACCAAGATGAAGAGACAGAGGAATACCCAGCAGGTAAAAGAACAGGAGAAATGCCTACCAAACCAAACCAAAGAGGAGGAGATAGGGAATCTACCTGAGAAAGAATTCCGAATATTGATAGTGAAAATGATCCAAAATCTTGAAATCAAAATGGAATCACAGATAAATAGCCCGGAGATAAGGATTGAGAAGATGCAAGAAATGTTTAACAAGGACCTAGAAGAAATGAAAAAGAGTCAATATATAATGAATAATGCAATAAATGAGATCAAAAACACTCTGGAGGCAACAAATAGTAGAATAACGGAGGCAGAAGATAGGATTAGTGAAATAGAAGATAGAATGGTAGAAATAAATGAATCAGAGAGGAAAAAAGAAAAACGAAAGAAATGAGGACAACCTCAGAGACCTCCAGGACAATATGAAACGCTCCAACATTCAAATTATAGGAGTCCCAGAAGAAGAAGACAAAAAGAAAGACCATGAGAAAATTCTTGAGGAGATAATAGTTGAAAACTTCCCTAAAATGGGGAAGGAAATAATCACCCAAGTCCAAGAAAACCAGAGAGTTCCAAACAGGATAAACCCAAGGTGAAACACCCCAAGACATATATTAATCAAATTAACAAAGACCAAACACAAAGAACAAATATTAAAAGCAGCAAGGGAAAAACAACAAATAACACACAAGGGGATTCCCATAAGGATAACTGCAGATCTTTCAATAGAAACTCTTCAGGCCAGGAGGGAATGGCAAGACATACTTAAAGTGATGAAAGAAAATAACCTACAGCCCAGATGACTGTACCCAGCAAGAATCTCATTCAAATATGAAGGAGAAATCAAAAGCTTTACAGAGAAGCAAAAACTGAGAGAATTCAGCACCACCAAACCAGCTCTCCAACAAATACTAAAGGATATTCTCTAGACAGGAAACACAAAAAGGGCGTATAAACCTGAACCCAAAACAATGAAGTAAATGGCAATGGGATCACACTTATCAATAATTACCTTAAACATAAATGGGTTGAATGCCCCAACCAAAAGGCAAAGACTGGCTGAATGGATACAAAAACAAGGTCTCTATATATGCTGCCTACAAGAGACCCACCTCAAAACAACAGACACATACAGACTGAAAGTGAAGGGCTGAAAAAGATATTCCATGCAAATAGAGACCAAAAGAAAGCAGGAGTGGCAATACTCATATCCGATAAAATAGACTTTAAAACAAAGGCTGTGAAAAGAGACAAGGCCACTACATAATGATCAAAGGATCAATCCAAGAAGAAGATATAACAATTATAAATATATATGCACCCAACATAGGAGCACTGCAATATGTAAGACAAACGCTAACAAGCATGAAAGGGGAAATTAACAATAACACAATAATAGTGGGAGACTTTAATACCCTACTCACACCTATGGACAGATCAACTAAACAAAATTAACAAAGAAACGCAAACTTTAAATGATACAATAGACCCGTTAGACCTAATTGATATCTACAGGACATTTCATCCCCAAACAATGAATTTCACCTTTTTCTCAGGTGCTCACGGAACCTTTTCCAGGATAGATCACATCCTGGGCCATAAATCTAACCTTGATAAATTCAAAAAAATTGAAATCATTCCAAGCATCTTTTCTGACCATAATGCACTAAGATTAGATCTCAATTACAGGAGAAAAACTATTAAAAATCCCAACATATGGAGGCTGAACAGCACACTTCTGAATAACCAACAAATCACAGAAGAAATCAAAAAAGAAATCAAATTATACATAGAAATGAATGAAAATGAAAACACAACAACCCAAAACCTGTGGGACACTATAAAAGCAGTGCTTAGAGGAAAGTTCATAGCAATACAGGCATACCTCAAGAAACAAGAAAAAAGTCAAATAAATAACCGAACTCTACACCTAAAGCAACTGGAAAAGGAAGAAATGGAGAACCCTAGAGTTAGTAGAAGGAAAGAAATCTTAAAAATTAGGGCAGAAATAAATGCAAAAGAAACGAAAGAGACCATAGCAAAAATCAACAAAGCAAAAAGCTGGTTCTTTGAAAGGATAAATAAAATCGACAAACCATTAGCTAGACTCATCAAGAAACAAAGAAAGAAAAATCAAATCAATAAAATTAGAAATGAAAATGAAGAGATCACAACAGACAACACAGAAATACAAAGGATCATAAGAGACTACTATCAGCAATTATATGCCAATAAAATGGACAATGTGGAAGAATGGACAAATTCTTAGAAAAGTACAACTTTCTAAAACTGAACCAGGAAGAAATAGAAAATCTTAACAGACCCATCATAAGCATGGAAATTGAAACTGTAATCAGAAATCTTCCAGCAAACAAAAGCCCAGGTCCAGACAGCTTCAGAGCTGAATTCTACCAAAAATTTCGAGAAGAGCTAACACCTATCCTACTGAAACTCTTCCAGAAAATTGCAGAGTAAGGTAAACTTCCAAACTCATTCTATGAGGCCACCATCACCCTAATATCAAAACCTGACAAAGATGTCACAAAAAAAGAAAACTACAGGCCAATATCACTGCTGAACATAGATGCAAAAATCCTCAACAAAATTCTAGCAATCAGAATCCAACAACACATTAAAAAGATCATACACCATGACCAAGTGGGCTTTATCCCAGGGATGCAAGGATTCTCCAATATCCACAATTCAATGTAATTCACCACATTAACAAATTGAAAAATAAAAGCCATATGATTATCTCAATAGATGCAGAGAAGGCCTTTGACAAAATTCAACATCCATTTATGATAAAAACTCTCCAGAAAGCAGGAATAGAAGGAACACACCTCAACATAATAAAAGCTATATATGACAAACCCACAGCAAACATTATCCTCAATGGTGAAAAATTGAAAGCATTTCCCCTAAAGTCAGGAACAAGACAAGGGTGCCCACTTTCACAGCTACTATTCAACATAGTTCTGGAAGTTTTGGCCACAGCAATCAGAGCAGAAAAAGAAATAAAAGGAATCCAAATTGGAAAAGAAGAAGTAAAACTCTCACTGTTTGCAGATGACATGATCCTCTACGTAGAAAACCCTAAAGACTCTACCAGAAAATTACTAGAGCTAATCAATAAATATAGTAAAGTTGCAGGATATAAAATCAACACACAGAAATCCCTTGATTCCTATACACTAATAATGAGAAAGTAGAAAAAGAAATTAAGGAAACAATTCCATTCACCATTGCAATGAAAAGAAAAAAATACTTAGGAATATACCTACCTAAAGAAACTAAAGACCTATATATTGAAAACTATAAAACACGAAAGAAATCAAAGAGGACACTAATAGATGGAGAAATATACCATGTTCATGGATTGGAAGAATCAATATAGTGAAAATGAGTATACTGCCCAAAGCAATCTACAGATTCAATGCAATCCCTATCAAGCTACCAATGGTATTTTCCACAGAACTAGAACAAATAATTTCAAGATTTGTATGGAAATACAAAATACCTAGAATAGCCAAAGCAATCTTGAGAAAGAAGAATGGAACTGGAGGCATCAACCTGCCTGACTTCAGGCTCTACTACAAAGCCACAGTCATTAAGATGGTATGGTACTGGCACAAAGACAGACATATAGATCAATGGAACAAAATAGAAAGCCCAGAGATAAATCAACACACCTGTGGACACCTTATCTTCGACAAAGGAGGCAAGACTATACAATGGAGTAAAGACAATCTCTTTAACAAGTGGTGCTGGGAAAACTGGTCAACCACTTGTAAAAGAATGAAACTAGATCACTTTCTAACACCACACACAAAAATAAACTCAAAATGGATTAAAGATCTAAATGTAAGACCAGAAACTATACAACTCCTAGAGGAGAACATAGGCAAAACACTCTCCGACATAAATCACAGCAGGATCCTCTATGATCCACCTCCCAGAATACTAGAAATAAAAGCAAAAATAAACAAATGGGATGTAATTAAAATTAAAAGCTTCTGCACAACAAAGGAAATTATAAGTAAGGTGAAAAGACAGCCTTCTGAATGGGAGAAAACAATGGCAAATGAAGCAACCAACAAACAACTAATCTCAAAAATATACAACCAACTTATGCAGCTCAATTCCAGAAAAATAAACGACCCAATCAAAAAATGGGCCAAAGAACTAAATAGGCATTTCCCCAGAGAAGACATACGGATGGCTAACAAACACATGAAAAGATGCTCAACATCTCTCATTATCAGAGAAATGCAAATCAAGACCACAATGAGGTACCATTTCACACCAGTCAGAATGGCTGCGATCCAAAAGTCTACAAGCAATAAATGCTGGAGAGGATGTGGAGAAAAGGGAACCCTCTTACACTGTTGGTGGGAATGCAAACTAGTACAGCCACTATGGAAAACAGTGTGGAAATTCCTTTAAAAATTGCAAATAGAACTGCCTTATGACCCAGCAATCCCACTGCTGGGCATACACACCGAGGAAACCAGAACTGAAAGAGACACATGTAACCCAATGTTCATTGCAGCACTGTTTATAATAGCCAGGACATGGAAGCAACCTAGATGTCCATCAGCAGCTGAATGGATAAGAAAGCTGTGGTACATATACACAATGGAGTATTACTCAGCCATTAAAAAGAATACATTTGAATCAGTTCTAACGAGAGGGATGAAACTGGAGCCGATTATACAGAGTGAAGTAAGCCAGAAAGAAAAACACCAATACAGTATACTGACACATATATACGGAATTTAGAAAGATGGTAATGACAGCAAGAGACACAGATATATAGAATGGACTTTTGGACTCTGAGGGAGAGGGAGAGGGTGGGATGATTTGGGAGAATGGCATTGAAACATGTATACTATCATGTAAGAAACGAAGTGCCAGTCTATGTTCGATACAGGATACAGGATGCTTGGGGCTGGTGCATGGGGATGATCCAGAGAGATGATATGGGGTGGGAGGTGGGAGGGGGATTCAGGATTGGGAGCCTGTATACATCCGTGGTGGATTCATGTCAATGTATGGCAAAACCAATGCAGTATTGTAAAGTAAAATAAAAGAAAAATAAAAATATTGAATAGTACATTCCTAAAAGTCTCTGTAATTTAGTAATAAGTGATATCAAGTGTGAGATATTAATATATATGCAGGAAATATTTCTCTTGTTCTAGAAGGGCACAGTTGGGCTAAAGATTAATCAATCTTATAGTGTTTAAATGACACACATCTGAGCCTTCAATACGACTATTCATATTTATGGTTACATCAAGATTTCTTCATGATTATTCTCTTGACATAAAGACAGTCTTACTTTTAAAAACTGTAACTCTTGCACGCCTCCAGTGCTTCTAAAACAAAGCCAATTTAATGTTTTACTTTACCAGTGAGGTTAGTAATAATTTTTGGTTTCAATAATCAATATTGATAATGTGCAGTGTTTAAAGTGTTCTACATATGTGGCACCAGTAGAGTTATGTGTGGTGGTTTTTACTGTAGAAGTGTTTTTATTAGTTGAGACTCTTCCTGTGAATTTATAGTCTAGTGTAGTTTCATAGGACTATGGTGCTATTCATTCATTTATTCATTTAACTAATTACTGCATGCTTTCATTCACTTGTTCACTAAAAATATTTGTTGAATTCATAATAGCCATGCAGTGCAATGATGGATCCTGGAAAAACAACAGGGAATGAGAGAAATTTATTCCATACTATCATGGAAGGGACTCTAGTAGAATATTTTGAATGAAGCTCGAAATCAGTATCTTTTTTCACTCTTAGTGGAAAATAAAAACCCAAAAACTTCCATGCCGTTATGAAGAGAGTCACACTGTTGTTATCCCTGATGTCCTGACCTGACTCTGGAAATTTTATTTAGTTTACCATAATGATTCATTCATTCATTCAGCTGAATGGCATTCTTTGCTTCCTGTCTCCAGCAGATCTCTGTCTACTGGACCACAGGAATTAAAATTTCATGGTGAGAGAACTGACACCATGATACAGTTTAAAAATATTTGTGCACTTTTATGTAATAAGAGATTTTAATAAAAGAAATGATTCTTATTCATCGCTGATCAAACTACTAAACCCTTTTCCCAATGAATATTCTACCTCCCCTTCTGATGAAAAAGATTTGTTGCTTATTTTATACATGTTCTTAGGTTAATTTGTTTAAGACATTATTGTTACATTGTTGTGATGTGAGTTGAATGAGTCCAATTACTTCAATATTTTGCTAACTTGCTGCAGGGAAGGAAGCAAATACAACAAAAACAAACCCCACAAATAAGATATAATGAAATAATTTGAAAAGACAAGATTAGGTGTTTATTTTCACTTTACTCGTCTAGTTTTTCAAGGTAAACAATAACTGACTTCTTCTTCTTCTTCTTTTTTTTTTTTTTTTTGAGCCTACCTTCCCTCCAGTTTCTGCTCTCTTTGCTTTCTTTCTTAGTCTCCTGGAGTATGATTGTCTATATTTAAATTTCTCTCTTCTTACAGTTTCTTAAATTGCCTCCCATCACTCTATGAATTGCTCTTGTGAAGGTCTTCAGTAACTTCCTTCTTGTTAAATACAAGTGGAATTCTCACTCCTCATCTGTTTGGAGTAATGGAAATGCCATTCTTCCAATTTTCAGGCCCAAAACCTTGGCATCATCCTCAATTCTTTTTTCTCCTACATTCTGCATTCCATCCTTAACCAAAGTCTGATGGCTCTACATTCAAAGCATATCCAGAACTCCACCGTTTCTCATCTAGTTCAAGCCATTATCATTTCTTGGTTGGGTTATTACAATAGCTTCTTACCTGGTTTCTCCACTTTCTTCTTTGCTTACCTGTCTATTCTTGACTCTTATTCTCTTTGCTGGAAAACTGATTCACCCAAATTATAGCTTCATGGTCCACTACTTCACTTCCTTCAGGTCCTCATTTACATGTCACCTTCTTAGTGAGGTCTTCTATGGCTACCTACTTAACGCTGAAAATCCAGACATGCCTTATTCTTCTTTCCTGCTCTCTGTTTCTTCATTGTACTTAGCATCATCTCAGATACTGTATGTTTTACTCATATACCTATTTACTTTTTGTCTTCTCTATGCCTTTATACTAATCAGTCTTTTTGAATTTTTTATTTTCCTACTATATCTCCAGCTCCTAGGACAGCAATTATCAAGTATCTGACACCTAAAAGTATTCATTGAAAGGAATAAATTTTGTTGCTGCTAGGATAATTTTCCATTGGGTCAGAAATAGTCTGAATAGGTTTATTTCTGTAGACACAGTTTTTACTGAGAGGGAGAATATTATATTTTTTTATTCAAGTGTAATGCACAGCACAGCATAGGGTGTTATTGGATATTACAGTTTTGCAGGGGAGCTGAAATAGATAAAACATCAACAGATTTAATCAAATAAAAACAATTTTAAGAATATATTGAGTTTAAAGATACTTTTGAAGGTTGTGAAATGGTTGGATGTATTGGAAAAATGGTTTCTAGAGTTGCAAACTGGGAATCAGGAGTAGTCGAAGCATATATTTAGGTAATAAATGGATCAATGAAAAGTCTGGAAGACTTGAACCTTTTGAAGAAACACAGTCCATCATCAGGCTTTCTCCTGGTCCCAAACCTATATTGCCAACTCATTTCTGATTTGTCTGCCTTCAGACGACTCCCACAACCTCAAATTCAACAGAATTATTATAATGGCAACCATTTGTTGAGGAATTACCATTTACTTGCTGCTATTCTAAGTGCTTCATGTGTGATAGCTGATTTAATCCTCAGAACAACCTTGAGTTGGTTCTTTGATTACTTTAGTTTTATAGGTGAGGAAACTGAGACTTTAGAGATTTTCAGAAATTTGTCCAAGGCTATACAGAGATCCAACCAGTCCATTCTGAAGGAGATCAGCCCTGGGATTTCTTTGGAAGGAATGATGCTAAAGCTGAAACTCCAGTACTTTGGCCACCTCATGCGAAGAGCTACTGGAAAAACTCTGATGCTGGGAGGGATTGTGGGCAGGAGGAGAAGGGGACGACAGAGGATGAGATGGCTAGATGGCATCACAGACTCGATGGACGTGCGTCTGAGTGAACTCCGGGAGTTGGTGATGGACAGGGAGGCCTGGCATGCTGTGATTCATGGGGTCGCAAAGAGTCAGACACAATTGAGTGACTGAACTGAATGAACTGAACTGATACAGATATTGGGGCTTCCCTGGTAGCTCAGATGGTAAAGCATCTGCCTACAATGCGGGAGACCTGGGTTCGACCCCTGGGTTGGGAAGATCCCCTGGAGAAGGAAATGGCACCCACTCCAGTACTCCTGCCTGGAAAATCCCATGGACTGAGGAGCCTGGTAGGCTACAGTCCATGGGGTTGCAAAGAGTTGGACACGACTGAGCGACTTCACTTCACTTCACACAGGTATTAGGGCTTCCCAGGTGGCTCAGTGGGAAAAGAATCCACCTGCAATTCAGGAGACATAGGAGATGCAGGTTTGATCCTTGGATCAGGAAGATCTCCTGGAGAAGGTCATGGCAACCCATTCCAGTAATCTTGCCTGGGGAATCCCATGGACAGAGGAGCCTGGCAGGCTACTGACTGTAGGGTCACAAAGCATTGAAAAGGACTGACGTGACTAAACATGCAAGCATACTAATGCTAAATGACACTTCTGAGTACAAAGTTATGTTCTTAATCACTGTTATTATTTTCAAGATAGAATTTTGTAGGTGTTGCCTCAGTCTGTTTCTTTTACAGTTTTCCATATATTGTTGAATGTTACCACTATCTGTCAAGCCAAAATCCTACACATATTTATCTTCTTCTTTTTCTGCATTAGAAAAATCAGTAAGTCAGTGTATTTTTCCTTTTATATATTTCAGGTACATAAAGAGATATATACATATAATCTTTTACCTGTTTTCTTTTGTCCATTATTACTGCAGATATCATAATTCAGGCTCTTAATCGTCTCTCATCACTGAGGATAACTAGTCTGTCTGCCACCAGTGTTGTCCCAGCATCTTCCATGTTATAGATTTTTTTTAAAACTGCTTATATGTCATCACTTTTCTGCTTAAGATCCTTAAAGAGCCTCCTATTACCTGTAGGATAAAGTCCAATCTTTTTTAAGAATGGCAAAAATGGCCTTTTATAATTGCATGTATGTCTTTGCTTCTTCCTTCTTTCCTGCCAGCTTTCTTTCATACATTCCACGTATTAGCCATATACAACTTCTCTGAGTTCTAGAACACTTGATATTCCTCTTGTCTGGAATACTTTTATTCTCTTCTCCTCTAGAACCCAATCCATAATAAGTTGTCATATGGAGTGTTAAGTGAATGTTTTGTCTTTCCCACAGAGTTTCCCACAGTTAGATCTCTGAGGATTTGCTTTATGCTTTATTTTCTTTATAATCTTTGTACCTTTATACAGTTTTATTTATTTAGCACATATTGTAATTTATAATTTATTATAGCACATAAGGTATGTATTGATTTGTAAGACATGAGTCAACGAATGGATGAATATACAGATGAGTATCAGTAGGTATATATTTGGTTTTGCAATTTTGGGAGCACTTTTCAAAGACTGAGTAGTTGAGGAAACTAGTAGAGACAGTTATCTCATTGGGCTGGTTAACAGTGAGGTACAGAGTTGGAAAAGTTTCTCTTTTGAGTTTAGTCGAGTCTCTTATTTTTTGGATTAGGAAATGGAAAATGGAAATCCACTCCAGTATTCTTACCTGGAAAAATCCCATGGACAGAGGAGCCTTTTGGGCTACAGTTCATGGGATTGTCAAGAGTCAGACACAACTGAGTGACTGAGCACACAGTCTCTTATTTAGTTAATAAAATAAAGAAAGTACTAGCATGATTAATTTCAAAATTCTGGTTTTCATTCCAGTCATAAAGAAAGGCAATGCCAAAGAATGTTCAAACTACCACACAACTGCACTCATCTCACCCGCTAGCAAAGTAATGCTGAAAATTTTCGAAGTTAGGCTTCAGCAGTACATGAACCATGAACTTCCAGATGTTCAAGTTGGATTTAGAAAAGGCAGAGGAACCAGAGACAAAATTGCCAACATCCGTTGGATCATCGAAAAAGCAAGAAAATTCAAGAAAAATATCTACTTCTGCTTCATTGGCTACACTGAAGCCTTTGACTGTGAATCACAACAAACTGTGGAAAATTCTTCAAGAGATGGGAATACCTGACCACCTGACCTGCCTCTTGAGAAATCTGTATGCAGGTCAGGAAGCAACAGTTAGAACTGGACATGGAACAACAGACTGGTTCCAAATTGGGAAAGGAGTACGTCAAGGCTGTATATTGTCACCCTGCTTATTTAACTTATATGCAGAGTACATCATGAGAAATGCTGGACTGGAAGAAACAAAAGCTAGAATCAAGATTGCCGGGAGAAATACCAATAACCTCAGATATGCAGATGACACCACCATTATGGCAGAAAGTGAAGGGGAACTAAAGAGCCTCTTGATAAAAGTGAAAGAGGGAAGTGAAAAAGCTGGCTTAAAACTCATCATTCAGAAAGCTAAGATCATGACATCTGGTCCCATCACTTCATAGCAAATAGATGGGGAAGTAATGGAAACAGTGACAGACTTCATTTTCTTGGACTCCAAAATCACTGCAGATGGTGACTGCAGCCATGAAATTAAAAGACCCTTGCTCCTTGGAAGAAAAGCTATGACAAACGTAGATAGCATATTAAAAAGCATAGACATTACGTTGCCAACAAAGGTCCATCTAGTCAAAGCTGTGGGTATGGGTATGACAGTTGGACCATAAAGAAAGCTGAGTGCTAAATAACTGATTCTTTTGAATTGTGTTGAAGACTCTTGAGAGTCCCTTGGACTGCAAGGAGATCAAACCAGTCAACTGTAAAGGAAATTAGTCCTGAATATTCATTGGAAGGACTGATGGTGAAGCTGAAGCTCTGATACTTTGGCCACATAATACGAAGAACTGACTCACTGGAAAAGATCTTGATGCTGGAAAAGATTGAAGGCAGGAGGAGAAGGGGATAACAGAGGATGAGTTGGTTGGATGGCATCACTAACTCAATGGACATGAGTTTGAGCAAGCTCTGGGAGATCGTGAAGGACAGGGAAACATGACATGGGCAGTTTATGGGGTTGCAGAGTCCGACCCAGCTGGGTGACTGAACTGAGTTTAGGGTGAATAATCTGTCCATGGTTCCAGAACTACTTAGAGACAGAGATTTTAAATTTCATACCTTGCCCGTTGTAAGACACAGAATATTCTTTTGATGTTCTTTGGAAAATTTTGAGTATATGGTATATTTAGAAACCCAGAAGTTTTTAGTGATAGGATACAGAATGGTTTGGATACTTAGAGTGTTGACTGACTGACTTAACCTGTTTCAACCAGTTAGTTGCTGGGCTTGAATTTGAGTCAGAGTCCTCAATTTTACCTATTTTAGTAAACAACATGTTTAGTCCAGTCTCTTATTTAACTAATAAAGAAAATACTAGAGCGTGTAATCTCTCCAGATGGATCCAGAACTACTTAGAGACAGAAATTTCCAGTTCCATGCCTTGCCCCTTTTAAGATGTAGTAAAATGTGGAGGTCAAGAAGCACAGGAGAGCAAACTTGCCTGGACTTAAATCCCAGCCTTGCCATTTACTGAGTCTGTGATTTTGAAAAATTCAGTATTATTTTGTGTAGAGTGGGGAAGGTATCCACATCACAGGGCTAATGTGAAGCTTAAATAAGTTAATACAGTGAAGCCCTCAGAAATTGCAGCATAGTAAGACTAATGAAGATATTACCTATCATTTTTTATTTAAAAAGTGTAGTAATAATGCTTTCTCCTCCACTGAGATCCCACTGAGTCTACATTATAGGATCTGTCATTCTGTACTACAATTCTTTTCATATCTCTACCCACTATGGACTGTGAGATTTTAAAGGGTAGATATCTTGCTCCAGTCAAGGATCTAGCATAGTGTCTAACACACAAGAGGCATTTGATATATATGTTTTTAAAAAACTAATAAAACTTTCTTATCCTTGGAAAATAGCAATTAGATAAATATTTCATAGTCTTTAACACTAAAAAATAATTTATTGGAAATTTGTGAGTTATCAGGTCTATGAAAGAGAGCATGGAAAAATAACGTTATGTGTTGCTTGGCCAAAGAAAGACTTAAATCACCTGGCTCTGGGCATTGCCCCCTGCAAGAATTCTCACCCTGACACAGTAGTTATCACTCCAGTTATTTTGTGTAGACAAAGGATCACATGCTCCCTACTCAGTCTTTTCTGAATGAACTTAAAGAAGCCTAAATATGAAGCAAAGTTTGTATGCATCGTTGTTACACAAAAACTTCATTTTTGGCTTGATCAGGATTACTCTTAAAATTTTATGTCTGGAAATAGATGAGGAAACAGTGGAAACAGTGTCAGACTTTATTTTTTGGGGCTCCAAAATCACTGCAGATGGTGACTGCAGCCATGAAATTAAAAAGACGCTTACTCCTTGGAAGAAAAGTTATGACCAACCTAGATAGTATATTCAAAAGCAGAGACATTACTTTGCCGACTAAGGTCCGTCTAGTCAAGGCTATGGTTTTTCCTGTGGTCATGTATGGATGTGAGAGTTGGACTGTGAAGAAGGCTGAGCGTCAAAGAATTGATGCTTTTGAACTGTGGTGTTGGAGAAGACTCTTGAGAGTCCCTTGGACTGCAAGGAGATCCAACCAGTCCATTCTGAAGATCAACCCTGGGATTTCCTTGGAAGGAATGATGCTAAAGCTGAAGCTCCAGTACTTTGGCCACCTCATGCGAAGAGCTGACTCACTGGAAAACACTCTGATGCTGGGAGGGATTGTGGGCAGGAGGAGAAGGGGACAACCGAGGATGAGATGGCTGGATGGCATAATGGACTCAATGGACGTGAGTCTGAGGGAACTCCGGGAGATGGTGATGGACAGGGAGGCCTGGCATGCTGTGATTCATGGGGTCACAAAGAGTCGGACACGACTGAGCGACTGAACTGAACTGAACTGACTACCAACTTTGAGTTTGGATTTGGTGCTCTTATTCTTTTTTGTGGTAATTAGAACTGAGGTAAACTTTTCCTCTGGCAACCTGGACAAATTAGAGATAAGTTATAGCAAGACACAAAAAGAAAATGCTTCAAAGGCAGATGGCCTTGATTAGAATTCTGACTATACTGCTTAATAGCTGTGTGAATTTCAGTGTTATTTAACTTCACTTAGCTTCAGCATTCTCATGTATAAATAGAGGTTAAATTTACATATCTCAAAATTGATAAGAGGAGTAAATTAAATAATTATACAAAATACTTGATAGTATCTGACATGTAGTAAACACTAAATAAATGGTAGGTTTTTGTTTTTAAACAATGGATGTCATGTTAGTTCCTTTAGGATCTATCATAACTACAGTGCTATATATTGTTTGCTAAATAATTATAGATGTTTGGGCTTCCGTGGTGGCTCAGAGGTTAAAGCATATACCTGCAATGCAGGAGACCTAGGTTAGATCCCTGTGTTGGGAAGATCCCCTGGAGAAGGAGATGGAAACCCACTCCAGTATTCTTGCCTGGAGAATCCCATGGAGGGAGGAGCCTGGTGGGCTACAGTCCATGGGGTCGCAAAGAGTCAGACATGACTGAGCTACTTCACTTTCACTTTATAAATGTTTAACTATTAAATATTAATACTATTCAGTTAAGTTCAGTTCAGTCGCTCAGTTGTGTCCGACTCTTTCTGACCCCATGAATTGCAGCATGCCAGGCCTCCCTGTCCATCACCAACTCCCGGAGTTCCCTCAGACTCACGTCCATCGAGTCCGTGATGCCATCCAGCCATCTCATCCTCGGTTGTCCCCTTCTCCTCCTGCCCACAATCCCTCCCAGCATCAGAGTCTTCCCAATGAGCCAACTCTGCACATGAGGTGGCCAAAGTACTGGAGTTTCAGCTTTAGCATCATTCCTTCCAAAAGAAATCCCAGGGCTGATCTCCTTCAGAATGGACTGGTTGGATCTCCTTGCAGTCCAAGGGACTCTCAAGGGTCGTCTCCAACACCACAGTTCAAAAGCATCAATTCTTCGTTGCTCAGCCTTCTTCACAGTCCAACTCTCACATCCATACATGACCACAGGAAAAACCATAGCCTTGACTAGACGGACCTTAGTCAGAAAAGAAATGTCTCTGCTTTTGAATATACTATCTAGGTTGGTCATAACTTTTCTTCCAAAGAGTAAGCGTCTTTTAATTTCATGGCTGCAATCATCATCTGCAGTGATTTTGCAACCCCCCAAAATAAAGTCTGACACTGTTTCCACTGTTTCTCCATCTATTTCCCACGAAGTGATGGGACCAGATGCCATGATCTTCGTTTTCTGAATGTTGAGCTTTAAGCCAACTTTTTCACTCTCCTCTTTCACTTTCATCAAGAGGCTTTTGAGTTCCTCTTCACTTTCTGCCTTAAGGGTGGTGTCATCTGCATATCTGAGGTTATTGATATTTCTCCTGGCAATCTTGATTCCAGCTTGTGTTTCTTCCAGTCCAGCGTTTCTCATGATGTACTCTGCATAGAAGTTAAATAAGCAGGGTGACAATATACAGCCTTGATGTACTCCTTTTCCTATTTGGAACCAGTCTGTTGTTCCATGTCCAGTTCTAACTGTTGCTTCCTGACCTGCATACAGATTTCTCAAGAGTCAGGTCAGGTATTCCCATCTCTTTCAGAATTTTCCACAGTTTTGTGATCCACACAGTCAAAGGCTTTGGCATAGTCAATAAAGCAGAAATAGATGTTTTTCTGGAACTCTCTTGCTTTTTCAATGATCCAGTGGATGTTGGCAATTTGATCTCTGGTTCCTCTGCCTTTTCTAAAACCAGCTTGAACATCAGGAATTTCATGGTTCACGTATTGCTGAAGCCTGGCTTGGAGAATTTTGAGCATTACTTTACTAGCATGTGAGATGACTGCAATTGTGCAGTAGTTTGAGCATTCTTTGGCATTGCCTTTCTTTGGAATTGGAATGATAACTGACCTTTTCCAGTCCTGTGACCACGGCTGAATTTTCCAAATTTGCTGGCATATTGAGTGCAGCACTTTGACAGCATCATCTTTCAGTATTTGAAACAGCTCCACTGGAATTCCATCACCTCTACTAGCTTTGTTCATAGCGATGCTTTCAAAGGCCCACTTGACTTCACATTCCAGGATGTCTGGCTCTAGATTAGTGATCACACCATCATGATTATCTGGGTCATGAAGGTCTTTTTTGTACAGTTCTGTGTATTCTTGCCACCTCTTCATAATATCTTCTGGTTCGGTTAGGTCCATACCATTTCTGTCCTTTATTGAGCCCATCTTTGCATGAAATGTTCCCTTGGTATCTCTAATTTTCTTGAAGAGATCTCTATTCTTTTCCATTATGTTCTTTTCCTCTGTTTCTTTGCATTGATTGCTGAAGAAGGCTTTCTTATCTCTTCTTGCTATTCTCTGAAACTCTGCATTCAGATGCTTATATCTTTCCTTTTCTCCTTTGCTTTTCGCCTCTCTTCTTTTCACAGCTATTTGTAAGGCCTCCCCAGACAGCCATTTTGCTTTTTTGCATTTCTTTTCCATGGGGATGGTCTTGATCCCTGTCTCCTGTACAATGTCACGAACCTCATTCCATAGTTCATCAGGCACTCTATCTATCAGATCTAGGCCCTTAAATCTATTTCTCACTTCCACTGTATAATCATAAGGGATTTGATTTAGGTCATACCTGAATTTTCTAGCAGTTTTCTCTACTTTTTTCAATTTGAGTCTAAATTTGGCAATAAGGAGTTCATGATCTGAGCCACAGTCAGCTCCTGGTCTTGTTTTTGTTAACTGTATAGAGCTTCTCCATCTTTGGCTGCAAAGAATATAATCAATCTGATTTTGGTGTTGACCATCTGGTGATGTCCATGTGTTGTTGGAAGAGGGTGTTTGCTACGACCAGTGCATTTTCTTGGCAAAACTCTATTAATCTTTGCCCTGCTTCATTCTGCATTCCAAAGCCAAATTTGCCTGTTACTCCAGGTGTTTCTTGACTTCCTACTTTTGCATTCCAGTCCCCTATAACGAAAAGGACATCTTTTTTGTGTGTTAATTCTTGTGTCTTGTAGGTCTTCATAAAACCGTTCAACTTCAGCTTTTTCAGCGTTACTGGGGCATAGACTTGGATAACTATGATATTGAATGGTTTGCCTTGGAGACGAACAGAGATCATTCTGTCGTTTTTGAGACTGCATCCAAGTACTGCATTTCGGACTCTTTTGTTGACCATCATGGCTACTCCATTTCTTCTGAGGGATTCCTGCCCGCAGTAGTAGATATAATGGTCATCTGAGTTCAATTCACCCATTCCAGTCCATTTTTGTTTGCTGATTCCTAGAATGTTGACATTCACCCTTGCCGTCTCTTGTTTGACCACTTCCAATTTGCCTTGATTCATGGACTTGACATTCCAGGTTCCTATGCAATATTGCTCTTTATAGCATCGGACCTTGCTTCTATCTTCAGTCACATCCACAGCTGGATACTGTTTTTGCTTTGGCTTCATCCCTTCATTCTTTCTGGTGTTATTTCTCGACTGACCTCCAGTAGCATATTGGGCACCTAATGACCTGGGGAGTTCCTCTTTCAGTATCCTATCATTGAAGTGGCTTTCCATTCCCTTCTCTAGTGGACCACATTCTGTCAGACCTTTCCACCATGACCCGCCCATCTTGGGTTGCCCCGCCCATCTTGGGTTGCCCCGCAGGCATGGCTTGGTTTCCTTGAGTTAGACAAGGCTGTGGTCCTAGTGTGATTAGATTGACTAGTTTTCTGTGAGTATGGTTTCAGTGTTTGCCCTCTGATGCCCTCTTGTAACACCTACCATCTTATTTGGGTTTCTCTTACCTTGGGCGTGGGGTATCTCTTCATGGCTGCTCCAGGAAAGCACAGCTGCTGCTCCTTACCTTGGAAGAGGGGTATCTCCTTACCCCTGCTGTTCCTGACCTTCAATGTGGGATAGCTCCTCTAGGCTCTCCTGGGCCTTTGAAGCCACTGCTCCTAGGGTTGCTCCTCCCTGCCACCACCCCTGGCCTCCAGCCCAGGGTGGCTCCTCAGGGCTGCAGCCCCTGGCCTCTGGCGTGGGTAGCTCCTCCCAGCTGCCGCCCCTGGCCTCCGGCGTGGGGTGGTTCCTCAGGGCCACCGCCCCTGGCCTTGGGCGCGAGGTGGCTTCTCCTGACCGCTGTCCCTGGCCTCGCACGCAGGGTACTTCCTCTCGGCTGCCCTCCCTGACCTCGGATGCCTGGTGTCTCTTCCCGGTGCCCCTTACCTTGGACGCCAGGTGTCTCCTCCCGACTGCCACTGACCTCAGTCGTGGGTAGCTCCTCTCGGCCGCCGCCTCTGACCTCGGACGCGGGGTGTCTCCTCCCGGCCGCCACTGACCTCGGATGCGGGTAACTCCTCTCGGCCGCCGCCACTGACCTCGGATGCGGGGTGTCTCCTCCCGGCCGCCACTGACCTCGGACTACAAATAATATGAAAACGTTAAGATTTTTTCCTTTTAGGAACGGTAAGGACTGTAGTTAGAGTAAGATAAAGTATGGGGATCAGTTTTGAAATAGATGATTCACAGAAGTATCAGAGTCTCTTGTTAAAATATGGATTCCATGTCATCATCCCAATTTGCTGGAGATGGGACCTAGGAATCACATATTTTCTGAAGCACTCAAATTTATTCTAATGTAAATTGCCCTTGGATAAGCTTTAAGAAATACTTAACCTATAAGGTATGTTCTTTCTTGAGAATTGTTAACTGATTTAAGTTTCATTTTTATATGAAGTTATTTCTACTGAGATTCAGTTCAGTTCAGTACAGTTGCTCAGTCGTGTCTGACTCTTTGTGACCCCATGAATCGCAACATGCCAGGCCTCCCTGTCCATCACCAACTCCCGGAGTTCACTGAGATTCATGTCCATTGAGTCAGTGATGCCATCCAGCCATCTCATCCTCTGTCGTCCCCTTTTCCTCCTGCCCCTAATCCCTCCCAGCATCAAAGTCTTTTCGAATGAGTCAACTCTTTGCATCAGGTGGCCAAAGTACTGGAGTTTCAGCCTTAGCATCATTCCTTCCAAAGAAATCCCAAAGAAATCCCAGGGCTGATCTCCTTCAGAATGGACTGGTTGGATCTCCTTAAACTCCGAGGGACTCTCAAGAGTCTTCTCCAACACCACAGTTCAAAAGCATCAATTCTTTGGCGCTCAGCCTTCTTCACAGTCCAACTCTCACATCCATACATGACTACTGGAAAAACCATCGCCTTGACTAGACAGACCTTAGTCGGCCAAGTAATGTCTCTGCTTTTGAATATGCTATCTAGGTTGATCATAGCTTTCCTTCCAAGGAGTAAGTGTCTTTTAATTTCATGGCTGCAGTCACCATCTGTAGTGATTTTGGAGCCCCCCAAAATAAAGTCTAACACTGTTTCCACTGTTTCCCCATCTACTGAGACTACTTAACCTTTAACATTGATAATACCGCAAATGGTAGACCTCTTAGTTTGTGAGTATGTGAAATGATAGCATCTATATTTTCTGGGTGAAATTTCAAGGTCATATGAATTGTATTAATTTGTCTATTAAATCTATTATCAATTTTATTAGAAAAACATGCTTCTGATTATAATGTCCAATTTAAACTAATATTTGTAATAAATCAAGTTGAGTATTTAGTTTCTTTGCCCATGTTAGTTATTTAATCTTGATTTAGAGACCATCAACTTTAAAAACCAAAATAAGGCACACACGCAAAAATAAAAACAAACCTGAAAGCAAACTCCAGTCTACCCTTTCTCCTGAAATCTACATTGAGCAACAGTTACTATTTATACTTATGTAGTATGAACATAATAATGCTTCTTTGCTTTTTTATATGCCTCTCTACTGTAATGTTCTCCTAACTTATTTTTTAATATGGCAGAGTCTTTCATATGTTTCATATATACTTCTCCTTTGGGAAGTCTTCTCTAATTTCCCTTGCTTCCACTAATCTGGATTAGGTCCCCTTTCTATTTCTTTCATATACTTGTCACAGTGTTATAGGAAATGTCTGGGGTGTTTATTTTCCTTCCATACTGTGAGCTCCTTGTGTCAGGCACTTTGGATTTTCAGTTCCTAGTACAATACTGGCTCATAGGAGGTACTTAGTAAATGTCTATTAAGTGAATTAATCAATTTATAATGTATTTTTCTGGATTTATGAGATGATTGTGAGAAGTAGCATTGAATTCAAACACTTTAATCAAAGTTAACTTTCTTACACAAATAAAAGAAGAATTTTCAGTTGTTCGATTTAATCTTATTAATATTGACGTAAGATAGTTTTTTTAATCTTGTTTTCCCCCCTACATTTACTTAACTGCCTTACGTTTCCTTATTTGAATATTGGCATTTAATGTCTCAGAAATGAATGATGCAATAGAAAAGTCAATTTTAAGTTTGAGAAGCCTAAACCCAGGTGGATATAATTCCCAATAACAGCATTGTAACCTAGATAGTATATTCAAAAGCAGAGATATTACTTTGCCAACTAAGGTCCATCTAGTCAAGACTATGGTTTTTCCTGTAGTCATGTATGGATGTGAGAGTTGGACTGTGAAGAAGGCTGAGCACCAAAGAATTGATGCGTTTGAACTGTGGTATTGGAGAAGACTCTTGAGAGTCCCTCGGAGTTTAAGGAGATCCACCCAGCCCATTCTGAAGGAGATCAGCCCTGGGATTTCCTTGGAAGGAATGATGCTAAAGCTGAAGCTCCAGTACTTTGGCCACCTCATGCGAAGAGCTGACTCATTCGAAAAGACTTTGATGCTGGGAGGGATTCTGGGCAGGAGGAGAAGGGGATGACAGGATGAGATGGCTGGATGGCATCATGGACTCGATGGATGTGAGTCTGAGTGAACTCCGGGAGTTGGTGAATGACAAGGAGGCCTGCGTGCTGCGATTCATGGGGTTGCAAAGAGTTGGACCCAACTGAGCGACTGAACTGAACTGAACTGAAGAAAAGATGAGCACCGAAGAATTGATGCTTTTGAACTGTGGTATTGGAAAAAGATTGTTGAGACTCCCTTGGAGTGCAAGGAGATCAAAACAGTCAATCCTAAAGGAAATCAATCCTGAATTTTCATTGGAAGGACTGATGCTGAACCTGAAACTCCAATACTTTGGCCACCCGGTAGGAAGAGCTGATTCATCAGAAAAGACTCTGATGCAGGGAAAGATTGAAGGCAGGAGAAGGGCACAACAGAGGACAAGATGGTTGGATAGCATCACAGACTCAATGGACTTAATGAGCAAGCTCTGGGAGACGGTGAAGGACAGGGAAGCCTGGCATGCTGCAGGCCATGGAGTCACATGAGTGACTGAACAACAACAAGAAAAGATGAAGGGCTAGGCTGTCCATAGCAGAAAATTTTCTGGAGGGGAGGGATTGGAAAGAAGCAAGAGCTTTAATTGCTGGTGTGTAAACTTGAGAGAGAGCCTTGTATTCTTTCTTCAGTTGTTGAGCCTTTGTTTGGGATTGGAAGACAGAGAGAAAATGATAGATAATTCAGATAGATTTGTAGTATTTGAAAGTAGAACCATTTCCCAGTCTTAAGTGGAGGCTTTGAAAGCTTCTCCATTACAGATACAGCATCAAAGAATAGGATAGATATATTTTTATAGTTTCAAATGATCACCTTTAAAGGTTCTTTGGGTAATATATTTTTCAATCAGGACTTCAGTTTCATATTAATGATAGATAATTCTGTTGTTTGAAATGTGGTGGAAATAAAAAATAAACAGAGCTGGAGGAATCACACTCCCTGACGTCAGACTATACTACAAATCTACAGTAATCAAAACAGTATGATACTGGTACAAACAGATACCTAGACCAATAGTACAATATGGAGAGCCCAGAAAAAAATCCATACACTTATGGTAATTAATGTAAGACAAAAGAGGCAAGAATATACAATGGAGGAAAAGCAGTCTCTTTAATAAGTAGTTATGGGAAAATTGGACAGCTGTGTGTAAAAAAAATGAAATTAGAACATTCTCCAATACCATATTCAAAAATAAACTCAAAATGGATTAAAGACCTAAATATAAGTCTGGATACCATTAAAAATTCCCAGAGGAAAACATAGGCAGAACACTCTTTGACATAAATCACAGCAATATTTTTTTTGATCTCTCCCCTACAATAAAGGAAATAAAAGCATAAATAAACAAATGGGACTTAATTAAATTTAAAACCTTTTGCACAGCAAGGAAAACCACAGAAAAAACAAAAGGACAACTTACTAAATGGGAGAAAATATCTGCAAATGATATGACCAACAAAGGATTAATATCCAACATGTATGAACAGCTCATATAACATCATGAAAAAAACAGACAACCCAATTGAAAATAGTCAGAAGAACTGAATAGGCATTTCTCCAAAGAGAACATGCAGATGGTCAACAAACACATGAAAAGATGCTCAACATAACTAATCATCAGGGAAATGCAAATCCAAACCACAATTGAGATTTCACCTCATCAGAATGGCTATCATCAAAAAGAACACAAATAACAAGTGTTGGCAAGGATATGGAGAAAAGGAAAAGCTTGTACACTGTTGGTGGGGAATGTAAATTGGTGCAGCCACTATAGAAAATGGTATGGAGGTTTCTCAAAAAACTAAAAAGAAAACTTCCATATGACCTAGCAATTCCACTCCTGGCTCTATAGCTGAAAAATATCAAAACACTAATTTGAAAAGATACATACATCACAACATCATAGCAGCTTTATTTACAATAGCCAAGATATGGAACCAACTTAAGTGTCCATCAACAGATGAATGAATACAGAAGATTTATACACACACACCACACACACACAGGAAAACTACTCAGCCATGAAAAAGAAGGAACTTTTGCAATTTACATCAACATAGATAGACTTGGAGGGCATTATGCTAAGTGAAACAAGTTAGTGAAAGACAAATTATGATATCACATGTGGAATCTAAAAAAATACAATAAACTAATGAATATAACAGAAAAGAAGTTGACTGACAGATATAGAGAACAAACTAGTAGTTACCAGTGTGGGGGCAATGTGGGGTCAGGGAGTACAGGTACTATCTACTGGGTGTAAGATAGGCTCAAGGATGTATTGTACAACATGGGGAATGTAGCCAATATTTTGTAATAACTCTAAATGAAAAGTAACCTTTAAAAATTGTATATAAAGTATTTTTACAGTTTAAAAAAATTAAAAAAGTATTCACCCATTAGGGGAAAAAAGTAATTCCCATCCCACCCCCTAAGTTTTAAAAGGAATATGTAAGTGAAACATGCTGAAATATTTGGAGAAGGCAATGGCACCCCACTCCAGTACTCTTGCCTGGAAAATCCCGTGGATGGAGGAGCCTGGTAGGCTGCACTCCATGGGGTCGCGAAGAGTCAGACACGACTGAGCGACTTCACTTTCACTTTTCACTTTCATGCATTGGAGAAGGAAATGACAACCCACTCCAGTGTTCTTGCCTGGAGAATCCCAGGGACGGGGGAGCCTGATGGGCTGCCGTCTATGGGGTCGCACAGAGTCAGACACAACTGAAGTGGCTTAGCAGCAGCAGCAGCAGCTGAAATATTAACAGTGGTTATCTCTTGATGGTGGGATTATGAATGTCTGTCATTTTTATATATACATTGGTCTGAATATTGAAAAAATTCTGGAATGAAATGGCTTTTGATTTCATCTTGGTTTGCTTGGTTAAACGTCACTCATCTTATAGTTCATGTCTTTATCTTCCCCGTTAATCCTTAGTTCAGCAGAGTATCCCTACCTCATACTATTTTAATATTCTGGACATCTCATTCTCTTATCACCATAATACTTTGAAATAATCACCTGTTTCCTTTTCTAGAGAGGCAAGGATTATATCTTATTTACCTTTTCACTGACATATATTACAAAATAGGTGTTTCATAATTCTTTTTGTTGAACTAGTTCAACAAAAGTTATTTTATGGGTAGCCCAAATTATAGGTTCAGATAAGATTTTTCTCTCCATTAGAAAAAACTGCTTATAAATAGGTGGAAAAGACATAAGTGGAAAGACATATGAATTGTGGAACTCTGAATATTATTGCAAGTTTAGAACACAAGTTCAGGTTCTTAGTGAATGTAAGAACATGTATATAATGTGTCTGAACATCATGTATAAAATATATCTGAAGACTGTCTTCACTAATAATTTGGTTGCTTGTGATGCAGCTTAGAAATTGCTGTGAGAAACAGTTTTGATAGCTTTTCCTCCCTTTTTCCTGTATGGCATTTGTCTTTTTTATTTTTTGACAGTGTAAACTCAATAATAAACACAGATATTTTTCTTGTTTGTTTTAATTTGAGAATGTATAGTAAAATTCACACATGAGACACTGTGAATAATGATTACTTTAGTGTATAACTTTATAGAAAAAGGACAAGTTCAGGATTATTTAGTTATAAGATTATTTCAGTAATAAGTGTGATAGTGATTATTTTCAAGTTAGGAATAGAAATGATACACTTAGGACCATTTAACAAAGACAGTGATAATTAGGCTTAAAGGCTGATAATTGGAGATGTAATAAGTTGAGGCATACATATACTTCTTGTTTACATAACAAGTAAAGAAAAATTAGAATTTTTTTCCCACAAAAAGAAATTCCCTAAGGATTTTAAATCTCTACAGTAAAGGTGAGAAAAATGCTATTAAAAGTTAATCACTTTGTCTTCTGGTCTACCTCTGTTTTTTGCACATATTGTTACTTAAGCACTTATCAAATATTTTATTTCTCCTTTTCTAAAGTATGACCTCTGAGTCCAGGATTCTTGTTTGTCCCTGTATTATTGGTAGCACGATATATACTCAAATATACTGAATTTAGTTAAACTGGATTAAGATGCATCCTCTAGTACTCAATTTAGAGAGCAGGCCTACTGTAGGTTTCCCTGTATGAGTCAAAGAATGAAAATCAAGTCTTTGTTCCAGTCTTTAGTACTGGAAAAGCCAGTCATGAAGTAAGAGAAATGGGACTCGGAGGATTTCTTAAATCTGGACATTCACCCAACATTGTAATGAGCTTCCTAATTATTTCATATGTTCCTTTTCTAATAGTTGATGGCTAGAATCGTGATTATCGAGTTGGTGGCTAAGAACATCTGTAAAAAGGAGTAATATTTGATGCCTTTAAACTCTACTATTACACAATGAAGTTCCTTGTTGTGTGCCAGATTTGGGAGTGGAAATTCTTACCCTTTTCCTTGTTGGTTAGATATCATTATTTTTAAGCTGTCAAAAAGAGAATTTTTGTTATTTCTTGAGTTTGTTAAATTTAACTAAATACGTTTGGATTGGTAAATCAGCCAGATCTACATAATATGTTTTAGTTGTTCAGAACATTTGTACAGGTTCCAAAAGATAGAAGTACAAAAGGATAAAAATAAGTAAAAGATATAAACAGTGCTATGATACTTTTACACATGTAAAAAACAGTTTTTGAAATATTAAGCTAGGAATGTAATCACCAATATAGTATTAGTATTCAGAATATATTTCCGATCTTGTTGCCCACCTAAAGTTCAAATACAAAAAAGAGATGAAGCAAAGGACTTTGAAGTCTAAACCAGAAACCTAATATTACCAGAACTGAAAAGGTATTCTCTTGAAAGACTGGTATTGGCAGTACTCTTTAGAATCCAGTGTCTTCTTCAAATACAGATACTATTAGATGGCTTCTTTTCTAAGATAAACATTGCATTAATGTGCATATCTTAACCCCCAGGGCTTAAAATAGCAAAAGGAAGTAGAAACTGAAAGGATATTGGATGCATGCTGACTTGTATACTTGGGGGATTAATAAAAAATTGAGGTCAGCAAGAGTCCCATGATGCGGGACAGATCAAGGAAGGAAGCGCACCATGGTGGTTGTGTTCCTTTCCTACTGGTCACGACGTGAGCAGCTGGAGAGGAAGATGGCTCTTGTGTTTAGTGCTTTCTGTAATTCCTCTCTGTTTGTATGGTTGGCTTGTGGCCGATCACTGCTTTATCTCATTCATCAGAGAGGAAAATTCCACTTTAATATTGCTGGGTATAATAAAATAGCTTCAGTAGCACAGTGCCTTGCACATAGTAGGACTGACTGAATGAAAATCTGACTATTGTCTCATTCCAGTAGAGTGTCTGAAACATTCAGTTTGTTGGACAAATTCAGTCTCGCAGTATATAATTTGGTGTTTGAAACTGTCAAAATGTTCTAATAAAATCTTATTGGATTTCTAAATGAGAACAGACTAAATAGGAATGCATTTTTAACAATCCAGGATCCAAGGAAACTTGACTATAGTGTAAAGAGCTCTGGACTTGAAAAAAAATGAGTTACCTGGGAGTATTTCCACAGATATTATGTAGTTGAAAAAAAAGCAGCTCATGCAATTTGGATTTCTTCTTCCCTGCCTTCTGTTCACTTTACCTCCTGAGTTTGAAAATCAGTGGAGAAGTTGATCTCTATGAGCCTATCTGTTACTACCATCCAAGTACTAACCAGGCCTGACCCTGCTTAGCTTCTGAGATCAGAAGAGTTCAGGAGCATTCAGGGTGGATGGCCACAGACAAGCCTATCTGTTAAATTGGATGGTTTTCCTCAGTGTGTATGCCCAGCAGTGGGATTGCTGGGTCATATGGCAGTTCTCTTTCCAGTTTTTTAAGGAATCTCCACACTGTTCTCCATAGTGGCTGTACTAGTTCGCATTCCCACCAACAGTGTAAAAGGGTTCCCTTTCCTCCACACCCTCTCCAGCATTTATTGCTTGTAGACTTTTGGATCGCAGCCATTCTGACTGGTGTGAAATGGTGCCTCATTGTGGTTTTGATTTGCATTTCTCTGATAATGAGTGATGTTGAGCATCTTTTCATGTGTCTGTTAGCCATCTTTGGAGAAATGTCTGTTTAGTTCTTTGGCCCATTTTTTGATTGGGTCATTTATTTTTCTGGGATTGAGCTGCAGGAGTTGCTTGTACACCAGTGTGTATCACAGCACTGTTTATAATAGCCAGGACATGGAGGCAACCTAGCTGTCCATCAGCAGACAAATGGATAAGAAAGCTGTGGTACATATACACAATGGAGTATTACTCAGCCATTAAAAAGAATACATTTGAATCAGTTCTAATGAGGTGGATGAAACTGGAGCCTATATACAGAGTGAAGTAAGCCAGAAAGAAAAACACCAATACAGTATACTAACACATATATATGGAATTTAGAAAGATGGTAACGATAACCCTGTATGCAAAACAGCAAAAGAGACACAGATATATAGAACAGTCTTTTGGACTCTGTGGGAGAGGGCGAGGGTGGGATGATTTGGGAGAATGGCATTGAAATGTGTATAATATTGTATGTGAAATGAATTGCCAGTCCAGGTTCCATGCAGGACACAGGGTGCTTGGGGCTGGTGCACTGGGATGACCCAGAGGGATGGGATTGGGAGGGATTTTCTTATCATAAAATAATAGTTTATATTATAAAAATTGCATTAGGAAGGAAAGTAGATATGTATAATTCCACCTATGATGAGCATTGTAGAAAATTTTTGTGTTGCAGAAGATAATTAATATTCAAATCTGGTGAAATTTTTCTTATTTAAAATAAACTATCTTGATAATTTTGTCATTATCTTTTAACCTTTCTTCATTTGTAACCTCCTACTCAATCTGGGGTCCACTGATATATGACTTCATTACTTTAGGAAATATGTAGTCACTCAGAAAACAGTATCAACCGCTTTTCCTACAGAAGAGCTTCTTGAACTTTTTTTTCCTTCCATTTATTAGTTGGAGAATTCCCCGCCCCTCTTTCACTGAGACTTGTAAAGCAAAAGGGTATGTTCTTGGGCTACTTTGGTTTAGATTCATTCTTTTCAAAGTTCTTTAGTTTCCTTTTGGAGCAATGATACAAAAATACACAGGGAGAGAGATGGGAGGGGGGTTCAGCTGGGAGGGGACATGTGTATACCTGTGGCTGATTCATGTTGATGTGTGGCAGAGGCTAACAGGATATCGTAGAGCAATTGTCCTCCAATAATTGTATTTTGTCCTATACTTCTCAATATTATACAGATATAATCTTTGATAATTATTAGTTACTCAAAAATACATTCTTGCCCTGTTATTTTTGTTGGGAAATAATAGAAAGATATTTTAGTTGTAACAATGTGTGATATCTAAGGTTTTCACAATTAAAATATTGAAAGAATTTGACTGCCAAATTCTTATTAAGTCAGCATTGACCTAAAATGCTGGATTATTTTGTTAGTACATAATTTAGTTTCACTAACAGATCAATTTTGATGTCATCTTATCTGTTTTTAGTGACCCCAGGTATTCAGAGCAGGATACCAAGTACCTTATTAACATCATCTTATTTGAATTTTGTCTCCTGTCAGTTTCTGGGAATAAAGTGAATTGGTTCAAAGCGTCAAAATCTGGCTGAGCTGATTGGAGTCCACCTTGGACTAGTCTATATAAGAAGTTAGCATCTTATGTGAGTGTCTTAATGTCCATCAGACTTGCAGCATTGCAGACTGTACTTTATGCCAGTAGCCAGGTGTGGGCAGTGATACCGGCCTGGGGAAATCTCTCTTACCGGCCAAGGAATCCAAGGCATTCAGTGCAAAACCTGGCCAGCAGCCCGAGTGAGTAGGAGCCATGTGACTCTGGTGAGTTGGAGTGTGCAATTGCCTCCTGCTTCAGAGCTACCTGATCCGAATACTAAGCAGAGCGAGTGCCGGGCTGAGTGTAAGACACTGAAGACACTGCAGAGAAAGGTGCTTATTCCAGAGGCGTTACAGAACATGGAGATTAAAGACCAGGGAGCCCAAATGGAGCCGCTGCTGCCTACGGTAAGAGACAACCTGCTGTCACGTAGATTAACAGCGTTTGCAGCAAAACCTGTCAGGCAAGCGGGCTGCAAGCTAGGTTCAGCGAGTGTACTTTTGGGGTGGTGGATAGCTCCCACGACATATGGACAGGGGTCTCCTCCCATCTTGGGTGACTGAAATGCATAATACGAAGCACATGATTTTTTCCCCCTTCTCAATATGGATGCACGACGGTGATGAAATGTCTCATGTTTGCTGCTGTTTGAAGAGATGGCTAGGTTTAGCAGCAGGGGCAGCTGTGTATCTCCTTCCCTGTCTGTTACTGCCTGTCTTTCTGTTAGGCTGTGCAGTCAAGCCCCTGTAAAGAAGCCCTCTTTTAATCATTTTTCTTCTGTGATAAATTTCCTCCCCATACCTCATCCCCCTGCCAGTGAGGTGAGGGAATCTGCTGCTGTTATAGCTCTAGAGATTTAATCTCTGCAGAAATGAGGGAAAAGGAAAACAGAAGGATCGTGTGTGTGTGTGTGTGTGTGTGTGTGTGTGTGTGTGTGCACGCTGTCAGTTTCTCTCAAAGGGAAATGTGTCATGGTTCACATAAAAGGAAGGTATGCATTTTGGGGGTCAGGCACACGATTCAGTTTTGAATATCCGAAATGTCCCTGAACTGTCATTTAGAAATAGCCTGTTTATCTCTAGGTCACAGGCTGCCTCCCTGGATCTGATTCCTGGGTGAGTAGTTGATTTGCTTTTCCTCTCCACAATCTGGCTGGCTCACAGACTTTGTAGTTCTTCAGGCAACATCCTTTCTCAGTCTAGAGCAGCTGATGTTGCTGTGTTCAAGGGAAAAAAAAGAAAAGAAAAACAATAATACTGTTTTCTTGAGGCAACAGAGATGCCATGCTTTAGCTTCCAGCCATCTATCAGTGCTATCACGGCTCAGAGCAGCAGAAATCTCCTCCCTGCACCAAACCAGGCCGAGGGTCTGTTCTCAGCTCTCTGTTACTCAGGTTGGTGACCCACCTTGCAGACTTGGGACTGGCAGCAAGCTGTCCATTTCTGTCCATTCCTAGTCTTTGAACGCATCTTTCAATCAAATAATTCCCCAGGGGGAGTGAGTAAATTCTGGGCCACTGTATATTTAGGGCCTTACCTCTCCTGCTCAAAATCTGCAAAAGATTCCAGTTTGCATCCCGGAATTGGCTGTGGCTACTGAGCATGCCCAGTTCTCCTCAGGACGCCAGTCTTGGGCAGGGAGGGAGCTGGGAGATGAGAATAATGCAGGGGTCACCACTAAGAATGGAGCTTAGATATAAGGCAGGGGGAGTGTCAAAGAGAGGGAAGAAATGAAAGCTTGCCAATTAGCCTGCCTGCTTAAAAACAGAGATATATCTTTACAGATCAAACTGGAATTATTTTACAAAAATGAGACTAAAAGGTTTATCCTTTGTATTTCCAAACTTGAATAGATACATAAATTAGGATTTTTGTGGGTATTCAGAATAAAAGGTATCAAGAATGTCAGAGGATAATTGTACCCTGTATGAGAGAGAAGAACTAAACACAGGAATTGGGGAATGGAAATTTAAGGAAGATTAAGATACAGGGGAAGAACATTTTCTTTTTTTAATGGGGAAGGGGTTTGGAAGTTGTCCTAGAAGAGCAGGCTGAAGTTAGTTTGATGTGGAATATGAATTGTCCCAGGTGGGAAATATTTAAAGGGTTTAGGACCAAATGAGGATTAACTGGAAAAATTTAGAAGATGATGACATTATTGGGCTAGATGGACAAACAGTTTGTGACTTAAAAGAGTAGAGAAAATACAAGTTTGTCTAGAAAAGGTCTGCAGTAAGTTGGGTGGACATTCTTGAAGAGTTGAAAGTGCATTTCATGAGGATTATACCCAGCACAAAACTGTTGCAAAAGTTAATAGCAAGATAGAATCATCTTAGCAGTTCATTATAAGGAAAATAAGCATGAGAGGTTAGAAATATTGTTGAATTATTGGCCTACTTTTATATCTGAATAGTATTTTCAATCTCTTCAATTGCTTTTATGACCTCCCTGCCTCAAATAATCATGTTGAATAAAGCAGATTTTACTGTCTTAATTTTGCATATAAAGAATGAAGACACAGGTAGTTTGGAAAACATGTTTAAGGTCATATAGTAGTGAAACCAGAACTGGAATATAGGTCTTTTAAAGCTAGTTCAGAAAATAAAGCTTTTAAAAAAAATATTATATTATTAACCAGACCTATAATAGTCAGACGCTGGGCTGGAGTTTTATACTTGGAAGAAAAAGGAAGAAATAGTTTGGGGCTCTGTTTTAGAAAATTAATCAGATGACTTTGCAAATAATTATGTGAAAGGCAGTATGACATAGTATTTTAAAACACAGTCTTACAGGTTCCAGCACTGCTATTTACATGCTATATAATCTTGGAAGACTGATTTAAGTCTTAGTTTCATCAACTGAAAAATGGGAAGGTGATGGTTCTTTCCTCTGTGTTTTGTGATGAGCAAATGAAATCATCTATGTGAAATGGCTGACATTTAGTTTTAAGTAAAAGCTCCTATTATCATTGCTGATGGAAGTATAGATGAGACAAATTCTAGGTTTAAGGCTTTTATGACAGATGGCTTATCAGTACTATCTGCTCAGAAGGAAAAGTGGGGAAGTGGAACACTGGAAAACACTGTATAGTGGAGGTGGAAGGTGGAGTTTTTAGTTATAGCTATGGAAACTTTGCAGCAGAAAGGCATTAAAAGCCAAGATTAGACATGGGAAAGCAGCAGTCAGAGGTAGGTAGAGAAGTAAGAGAGGGAGAAAAACGATAAGAATGGATAAGAATGCCAAATAAGTGAATATATTAATTCTGACTTAAGTGAAAGGGTAGAATACATTCTTCTTAAGCCTCCAACTTTTACTTTAACTTAGTATACATAAAGTACGTCTTCAGACTTTGTGTGAAGGAGGCCCTGCCCTGTCCCCTTTTCTCTTAGTCCTTCCAAGGGAGTGTCAGAGATTATTTTCTTCTGTTGCACTAGGCATTGTTGCATTTGTAGGCCCTAGATAACCCTAAGGTTAGGACATTCAAAAACTCTAATAGGCTCAGAATTGAGTCTGGTTTTCATAGCACCTGACTGTTATTTCTGAAGCAATAGAACAAAATTAGGTTCAGAAGATTCATTAACTTTTTAAATGCCTGTGTGCTGTGCTTAGTTGCTCAGTCATGTCCGACTCTTTGTGACCCTATGGACTGTAGCCCACCAGGCTCCTCTGTCCTTGAGGATTCTCCAGGCAAGAATACTGGAGTGGGTTGCCATGCCCTCCTTTAGGGGATCTTCCCAACCCAGGGATCGAACCCAGGTCTCCTGCACTGCAGGTGGATTTTTTTACCAGCTGAGTTACCAGGGAAGCCCATTAAATTCCTACTATTGGCCAAACGTGTTCTTGGTGGTGGGAGTAAAGCAATGAACAAGACAGACAAATGTCCTGTGCACGTGGACCTCACAGTCTAGCTAATCTAGAGTAGAGATAGGACTCCATTTAACTTTTTGAGAAACTGCTGTTTTGTCTTCAAATATTTAATCATAGTTGTAAGCTCTTTGATATGGGTATACATAGAAACTCTATGTAATAGTAATGATGGTGGCATTACTTTAGAGGACGGAATTAATCTTTTAAAAGTATGAACCAAAAAGAAAAGTATGAACCAGTTTATTGCACATCACTTTCAATTTTGTATTGACAGTGCTGGATTTGTTTTAGGAGTAAATAATTGGATAATCTTTAAATTATAGGCTATGGACGAGGCTTCTAGGTGAATCTTTTTATAACAAATATTTCTATTTTATACCTTTAATCTTAGATGATACGTAGTGGTCCACGTTAGATCCCTTCTAAAATTCAGATGTCCCAAAAGGAACTTAAGTTAAACTTATAAAACTGCCTTGAGTTATGCCGCTAGAATAAAGGTTGCTTTTTAAAAGGTAATGTAGTATAGCATAGTGGAGAAGGCAATGGTTCCCTGTTCCAGTAGTCTTGCCTGTAAAATCCCATGGACGGAGGAGCTTGGTGGGCTGCAGTCCATGGGGTCATGGAAAGTCGGACACGACTGAGCGACTTCACCTTCACTTTTCACTTTCATGCACTGGAGAAGGAAATGGCAACCCACTCCAGTGTTCTTGCCTGAAGAATCCCAGGGATGGGGGAGCCTGGTGGACTGCTGTCTATGGGGTCGCACAGAGTTGGACACAACTGAAGCAGCTTAGGAGCAGCAGTGGCAGTATAGCATAGATGGGAGAGTTTAGTACCATTTAGAATATTAATTCCAGATTTCCAAATGACCCAGTATATTGAATTATTTGTGAAAAAATATTATGAAAACATTTTATATTATTATCTTAAGGAAAAGAAAAATGGAACTAAAGAGCAACTCAGGTTGACTAAGTTATATTGATATTTCTATTTTATTATAATTTAGATTATATGATTTTAAAGAAAATGTACTCATTACACATGGTAATACATAGAAAACAAGAAATACAGTATAAGAAATTAATTTTCTTATAAGAATTTTCACTTTCATAACTCACTTTCATGGTGAGTGAATATAGAAATAAATTATATGTATAGGATGCTAAGGTTGGTAATGAGTTGTTGTTGGTCAGTCGCTCAGTTGTGTCCAGCTGTTTGCGACCCCATGGGGTGCAGCACACCAGGCTTCCGTGTCCTTCACCAGCTCCTGAAGCTTGTTCAAACTAATGTCCATCGAGTGGGTTATGCCATCCAACCATCTCATCCTCTCTTGTCCGCTTCTCCTCCTGCCTTCAATCTCTCCCAGCATCAGGGTCTTTTCCAATGAGTCAGTTCTTTACATCAGCTGTAAGTGTTGGAGCCTTAGCTTCAGTATCAGTCCTTCCAATGAATATTCACAGTTGATTTGCTTTAGGATTGACTGGTTTGATCTCCTTGCAGTCTAAGGGACTCCGTAGAGTATCCTCCACTACCATAATGCGAAAGCATCAATTCTTTGGTGCTCAGCTTTCTTTATAGTCCAGCTCTCACATCCATACATGACTACTGGAAAAACCATAGCCTTGACTAGATGGACCTTTGTTGGCAAAGTAATGTCTCTGCTTTTGAATATGCTGTCTAGGTTGGTTAAAACTTTCCTTCCAAGGAGCAAGCGTCTTTTAATTTCATGGCTGCAGTCACCATCTGCAGTGATTTTGGAACCCCCCAAAATAAAGTCTGACACTGTTTCCACTTTTCCCCATTTATTTCCCATGAAGTGATGGGACCGGATGCCATGATCTTCGTTTTCTGAATGTTGAGCTTTAGGCCAACTTTTTCACTCTCCTCTTTCACTTTCATCAAGAGGCTCTTTAGTTCCTCTTCACTTTCTGCCATAAAGGTGGTGTCATCTGCATATCTGAGGTTATTGATATTTCTCCCGGCAATCTTGATTCCAGCTTGTGTTTCTTCCAGTCCAGTGTTTCTTCCAGTCCAGCATTTCTCATGATGTACTCTGCATAGAAGTTAAATAAGCAGGGTGACAATATACAGCCTTGACGTACTCCTTTTCCTATTTGGAACCAGTCTGTTGTTCCATGTCCAGTTCTAACTGTTGCTTCCTGACCTGCATACAGATTTCTCAAGAGGCAGATCAGGTGGTCTGTTATTCCCATCTCTTTCAGAATTTTCCACAGTTTATTGCGATCCACACAGTCAAAGGCTTTGGCATAGTCAATAAAGCAGAAGTAGATGTTTTTCCAGAATTCTCTTGCTTTTTCAATGATCCAGCGGATGTTGTCAATTTGACCCCTGGTTCCTCTGGTTTTTCTAAAAACAGCTTGAACATCTGGCAGTTCATGGTTCATGTATTGCTGAAGCCTGGCTTGGAGAATTTTGAGCATTACTTTACTAGAGTGTGAGATGAGTGCAATTTATTTTTAATTGGCTTTAATTTAAAAGAATTGAATGAATTTTTAGTTAGATGCAATATTTTAAAATCCTAGCTCAGGTTTTAGCTATGTGAGTCTGGGTAACTTATTCAGTCTGTTTCAGCATCAGTTTCTCATCCGTCAAGGCTAGATAACATTAGCAACCTATCAAGAGAATCATAAAGACTAGAGATGTTTGTGCTTAGCAGAAGCCTGAGACAGTACCTATTAATATTATTACTTCACAAAGATTGTCTAATTATCATCATCATTTCAATTCAGCACTCATTTGTTTATGCTAGAATAGGACTGTGGAAAGAATGATTAACTGGGAGTCAGGAAATGAGAACTCTAGACCAAGCTCTGCCATTAACTAGTATAAGTGCCTGCCCTTAAATACATGTCCTTATCTCTTTGATGTTCAGCTTCATCTGTAAATTAAGTTAGTTTAAAATTCTAGTCTCCAATTGATTGCTACAGTCTTTTTCTGACCAAAACATACCTTATTTCAAACAGTAAATGTATTATATATTAGTTATTCCCTTTTTCTAAATAAGAGCAATAAATCTCAAGGAGTATCTGAGACAATTCTTTAAATAGGAAGGATATACTAGAACTTTAATTTACAATTATATAAAAATAAATAAGATGTAACTAATGTTTACTACATAGATTGAAAGTAGTATCTTCACAAAAAGCCAAATGATCAAGTGGCATGTATCCTATGAGATACGAGAAGGGAAGAGTAGAATTTTCTCTGCATAGAAAATGGGTTAAGAATGGCACCTGCATGTTTCCATTCACTTGACGCATCTTACAATGCTCTGCAGTCTATACCCAGTTTAGACTTCTGAAATAACCATCATCCTAAGGTTAGAAAGTAATGACACATTGGAAGTATGATTATTTTTCTGCCAGGCTCTCTTGACTTTTTGAGTTCTAGTTGAAGGTTCAGATATTCTGTAATCCTCCATCATAAACTATCCCACTTCTTTATCTGATCGCAATATTTTCAACATAAAATTAATACTTGCAGGCTTTTAGATTCGACCATTCATTAGTACTAGGTCAAGAAGCATCAGTTAGAACCAGACATGGAACAAAAGACTGGTTCAAACTGGGGAAAGGAGTACATCAAGGCTGTATACTGTCACTCTGCTTATTAAACTTATATGCAGAGTACATCATACAAAATGCCAGGCTAAATGAAGCACAAGCTGGAATCAAGATTGCTGGGAGAAATATCAGTAACCTTAGATATGCAGCTGACACCACCCTTTTGGCAGAAAGCAAAGAGGAACTAAAGAGCCTCTTGATGAAGGTTAAAGAGGACAGTGAAAAAGCTGGCTTAAAACTCAGCTTTCAAAAAATGAAGATGATGGCATCAAAGAGCGGACTCATTTGAAAAGACCCTGATGCTGGGAAAGATTGAAGGCAGGAGGAGAAGGGGACGACAGAGGATGAGATGGTTGAATGGCATCACCGACTCAATGGACATGACTTTGAGTAGGCTCTGGGAGTTGGTGATGGATGGGGGAGCCTGGTGTGCTGTAGTCCATGGGATCACAAAGAGTCGGACACGACTGAGTGACTGAACTGAACTAAAAAATAAATAAAAATAAGAATCCCATTATAAAATGAGCTTTCATATCTACATCTTCAAAAATGAAAGTTCTATGAAACAAGGTGCTATAAAGTGTAAGGCATTGTAGGTTGGATATTGCAGGATTCCATTTATTGAAATGTCTGTAATAGGCACTGGGCTTGGGGTATAGCAGAGAACTGAGAATTAAGAACTCTGGGGTTTCTTTTTGGAGTGATGGGAGTGTTCTGGAAGTAGTTAGTGGTGATGATTACACAACATTGTGGAAGTACTGGACACTACTGAATTGTACATGGCAAAATGGTCAATTTTATGTCAGAAAATTACAAAATAATTAAGTTATTGTTTACTCATTATCACTAACAGAGAGAAGATTGATTTAAACAATGCTTGTATTATTCATATTTATACAAATCAATGAAAGGGCAAATAAGATACTCATGAAAATTAAAAATAACTTTATGCATACACATACACCCAAGTCTGTACCATAAAATTTGTTCTCTTTGTGAATATAATGTTGAAGTTGGCCATGGTTTCAGCAAACTATCTGTGGAGATCTTTTGAAATATATATTCAAAGCTGAGTTAAGAAAGTATATGTCACATACAATATATAAGAGAGGAAGAGAAGTATTTAACTTGGGTCAAATTGTTATTTCTTATCCAAATCACCTTTCTAAATTTCTCTTGATACTCTTTAAACTTCACCATAAGGAAAATCAAAGCAACTAAATTTCTGAGAAGCTACTTTTTTCCATTAAAGCTCACTTTGTTTTACTTATATTTTTAGGGTCATTGTTGGTCTAGCTTCATAAAATACTATCTTACTATATGGTAGGGTTATAGTCAATGTTAAAAGAAATTTCCAGACTATTTTTCAATGAGATTGTGCCATTTTACAGTTTTGGTTTTCCCACTCTTTTACTAACACTCTTTTTTGACTATCCATTCTGAGTTAATTTTTATGTATGGTATGAGATAAAAATTGTTACTTTTTGTTTATGCAATTTCCCCAGCATCATTTGTTGAAAACATTATCTTTCTCCACTGAATTTTCTTGGCAGCTTTGTTGAAATTAAATCGATAATAAGGTTATTTGTTTGGACTCTGATTCTGTTCTGTTGATGTACATGAATAAGTGAAGTGAAGTCTCTCAGTCGTGTACGACTCTTTGCGACCCCATGGACTGTAGCCTACCAGGCTCCTCCGTCCATGGAATTTTCCAGACAAGAGTACTGGAGTGGGTTGCCATTTCCTTTGCATATCTTCACCTTAGTACCACTGTCTGATTATTGAAGCTTTCTAATAATATTTAAAATCAAGTGGTATAAATCTTTCACTTTTGTTCTTTTTCTAAGTTGTTTTGGCTATTCTAGATACTTTACATTTCCATATAAATTTTAGGGCCTGCTTGTTGACTGCTATGAAAAGCCTGCAAGGGTCTTAATAGGAATTGCTTTGAATTTATAGATCAATTTGAAAATTACTATCTTGACAATATTGAGTCTTCCAAATGTGAACTCTCTCTATAGTTTTTAGATCTTTAATTTCTTGTGGCAGTGTTTCCTAGTTTTGTCTTGTGAGAATTTTTATGCACTGTATCAAGAATGACATAAAAATTCCTGAGGTGCCATTTGTACAGACGTTTCTATATTAAGCTTAGACCCAATTCCAAGTAGTTCAGAACTCCAGGGGTTTTCTCAGAGGGCCTAAATGGAGTTTAATATATGGACTCAGTGTGATAGAATGAGAATGTATTGTAGCCAAGGATTCTGTATAGTTTTGATTTAATGATAAAGACCTTATATTATCAGTATCATCCAAACTTGCTCATTTTTCATTGTGGTCTAAAGATCTAATAAGCAAATTTTTAAAGAATTTTCCCATTCCATATTGAATGTGTTAGGTTGCTGGACTGCCTCCAGTATTTATTTGTACTTCTGCTTCTTGCTTATCCTGAGAAACCAAAATTATTCAGAGATTGCTATTGCTTCCTAATGGCTTTTTTTCACTTTTTGACACATGAGGGTTTGATATCAAAGATGATGATCTAATCAGATTCCAGAAAGCAAATGCCATAAAAAGTAGTTAGATATATAACAACTACTGTAAAACATAGCTTTGTTTATAAAGCATATTTGATTATTGTTATGTTTGTACTGCTTCTTTTATAAGTATAGTGGGCATAAATACAATAGTGATTTTTTGTTGATATTTAAGCTGCTCTGGTAATAAGCTTGTTCAAACTCTTTTTGATTTGCTCAGAAATAAGAATATGGTTAAAAAATGAAAAAGAAATGTAGACAGCAAGATATAAACCTAATATATAATATGATTGTAATTTGAGTGCATACTGTACACTTTGTTTTATTAACAAATAACTTCACAGTATAATGCCTGTCCAAAAATCTGATTTTTATGTAATCCTACAGAGCACTTCTGGTAGATACAAAATTTTGGTATTTTTTCTGCTAAGAAAAAGGATTATTGAAAACCTTAAATTCAAAGACCACTTGCATCAGAATCATCAGGAGAACTCATTAAAAATGCAAGTTCTGGGCCTTATTCAAACTTTAGGCTTAGAATGTCAAAGGGATGGTGCCAATAAACAAGGAATTTAAAGAACTCTACAGGTGATCCTTATGAATATGGAAGCTTGGGAAATTTTACCTAAATAAACAAACAAACAAAAATTCTTTGAATTATTTTTCCTGTGGGAATGAATGGTAGAAAACAAAAGCTTGCAATAAAATAGAGCTTTTTTTTTTAATAAGTCATAATGGATTAGAAAATTAAGTTCTTACTGCTTGTTTTACTCGTTTAGCATTTAGTACATATTACATATCACTTTGCAATTTCTATATGTATGTAAAACTATTTTTACTTATATATAAATACACATACATGTAACTTGTTTCCTCAATTAGAGTGTAGGGTCTTAAAAACAGAGTCTACTTTAGATACTTTTGTGCTGCTTTCACAAAGCTAAGTGCAGAAAAGTCCTTCTTAAATGTCTCTTGGGTTATTAGGCAGCGACAACAGTAGACATCAACTGTCAAGAACTGAAACTCTGAAGACAGACAGTGCTAACTGTTCTAATTTGTAGGTATGACAGCATTGGCAAGTTGCCTAGTAGTTCAAAGCCTCCCTTTACTTATCTATAAAATAGGGATGATAACAGTAATAGCATCTGTCTCAACAATAATAGCTTGTGAAAATAAATGAATTATGGACATAAATTACATACATAATTGTGTACCTATACATATATATTTGCATGCATAAATATTATGCACTCATATTATGTTCCCATGTATATATACTTGTATATATATATTTTTGAGTAATGACAAAGATAATAGTGATTATTGTTGCTATTAGCTTAATTTTTTACCTTTGAAAATAATTATATTGAAGATTTTTATACCTAATATGCACAATTCATTCAATCAGTGATTCAATAATCCTTATAAAATAACTTTATTCATTTGACAGTAATAAGATGTGTGCCAGTAATATAATCTTGGAAGTATAATAAAATATATTTTTCCTAATTATAAAATTGATATATTTTAGAGTAGCTTAGAAAGCATAGAAAAATAAATACAAAAGGAGGCATTCGTTTTACTATTTTTTAGCTCTTTATTTTGAGATTATTTTATACCTAAAGAATAATTGCAAAAACAGTACAAAGAGTTCCTGAATACCTTTCATCTATGTTGCCATGCTAACACCTTACATAACTACAGTTATTAAATCCAGGAAATTAACATTGGGACAATTCTGTTAACTAAACCAAATATTTATTAGCATATCACCAGTTTTTCCACTAATATCATTTTTCTGTTCCAGGATTCCATTTTGTGTTTAGATATCATGTCTCTAATCATCTCCAATTTGTGAGGTACTGTCTTCCCTTATCTTTCATAACTTTGACACTCTTGAGGTATACAGATTTTTTTTTTTTGGTAGAATATCTCTCAGTTTGTGCTTGTCTGCAGTTCTCCTAATTATCCTGAGGTCAGGCATATTTTTTTGGTTAATATCACTGAAATGAAATGAACTCTTCCCAGTGCATCATGTCAGGGGATAGATGATGTCCTATTTCTAGGGATATTAACCTTGATTATAGAAGTGTTGGTTGGATTTTCCCCTGTAAAGTTAAAAATTTCCCTTTGTAATAATTTCGGGGAGATACTTTGCGACTATGCAGATATCTTGTTTCTCTTAAAACCTTTGCCTACTAATTGTAGCATTCATCAGTGAATATTTCCTGCATATTACCTATTTATTACTTTATTTATTTGCTCAATAGTGACTTGCTATTTCTCTCATTCTTTCTGCATTTGGAAATTAAAATTTTTTTCCTGTAAGGAATAGCTGTCACTTTTCCTCCATTTATTTATTTATTTAATTGCTTAAATGGCAACTCATTCCAATATTTTTGCCTGGGAAATCCCATGGACAGAGGAACCTTGCAGTCTGCAGTCCATGGAGTCACAAGAGTCGAATATGACTAAGTGATTAAACAACACAAAGATATTTATTTTATTTTATGGGCCATAATCCAGTACTCTAAGAATTAATTCATTTAGTTGCTCAAATGGTTTTATATTTGGAGATTAAGAACTCCTTTCATCTGACTTTTGTGCTTTCAACATGCTCCCATTCTTTTCTGAGCACTTCCATAGTATCTGGGACCATAAGATTTTCCAGGGTCATCTTTTATTTACCCTGCCTCAGACCCAGAATCAACTATTTCTTTAAGGAGCTACTAGGCTAATTGTTAACGATATTTATAAACACTGCCAATTTTTTTTTTTCTGAGAAGATTATATAACCAGTTTTAACTTTCGCTTGAAGTTTCACTAGTGTTTTAAAAACTGACAATTTGCCTGGTAAATTTTTTGACAACGTACCCTTTTGTATTCCATTTCCAACTTTGTTTACTCTTATGTAGTGTTTTTCTATAAGGTAGGTTTCTTCATAAGAGGAAACATTGAACTACTTGAAAAAGCCCTCTGTTTAATTCACCTTACTCAAGGTATTACCGAAATGCTGCACACGTCAATTATTAACATCTGCTTCATACATGGCTCCTTTGTGCAGTGAAGGTATGAGCCTCAAGCCTGTCATTACAGATCTGTACTAGGTACCATTTTGGCCATGAGAATTTTCAGTCTGATAGAGTGAAATGGTTCCTCTACTTTCTCAAAAACCACAGACATTATTTTTAAAAAATTTTTTAAAAGAATGAAGTTGAGATCAGTCCAATTAATAAGGTGTTTCAGTGTCCTGTCATTTTCCTCAGCCTTACTGTTTATTGGGCTTCCTAGGTGGTGCTAGTGGTAAAGAACCTGCCTGCCAATGCAGGAGACATAAGAGACACGGGTTTGATCCTGGGGTGGGGAAGATCCCCTGGAGGATTAGTCTGTTATAGAATAGATATAGACACTCAGATTTTACTTGCTGTGTTAATATGATTCTTTTTTTTAATTTTTATTTTTACTTTATTTTACTTTACAATACTGTATTGGTTTTGCCATACATTGGCATGAATCCGCTAATATGATTCTTATGTATAATGGTTTCAGTTTTATCAGTCCTTAAGATGATGAGACTATCATTTTTATCTGAGCCATCTAGGATCTTTCATGTCATCAAAATCATGCTGAAGAAGCACTTGAAGATCCTGACTGATGACAAACTTGACAACAGTGAAATCTCTAGGCCTTACTATATGTTGTTATTCAAATGAAACATGATGATTTGGACTCTGAGCATAGTCCTCTGATTTAATAATCCTTTTTATCTTATTAGTGGTTTGAAAAAAATTTGTTCATAAGAACTGGGGTTAGGATTAATCTTTTTTAAATCAAGAAATTTAGTAACAGTTGTACAACAGTAACTGTTGCACATTTGTCTTGGCATTGTTAGTAAAAAAGTACTTTCTATTTAGGTCTTTAACATAAATATCCATTATAAATGGTTATCATAAAAGCTTAATAATAATAATTTCTGAGTATTAATTCTCTTATCTTGGTATTAGAAGCTTAGATACCAGTACCAGTCTAATAAAAGGTACTTGGAATCTCACACAGACCATTTCTGTAATGTAAGGTAATAAAAAATATTTTTTCAAATCTTTATGAGGACAAAAACACAGAAATTGTGAACTCTGATTTTGTCCATTCAAAAATCAATGATGCTTTCTCATAATTCAGGAAATTCTAACCCTAGTATATTCATTTAAAGCATAGTGAGTCAGCCTTGAACCCAGCTTTAAAAAGATCAGCCTTACATGAATGCAGTTTTAGTAGCTTATAATTTTGCTTGTTCCCCTTTTTTGATTGAAAAACTTTATTTCATTTCCATTCACACTCTTAACCTTAACTATCTTTCTTACCTATATAATTCAGTACTCCTAGTCTGTCTCATCTAAATAAATTTCTCCCATCTTTGCAGATGAGTGCATGGTCTAGCATAGGACAAAAAAATGGCTTGTATCTTTGATTCTGCAGAATAATGTGTCTTGATGCAAAGTGTCTAGTTACCTAACAGTATCTAGTTAGCTCAATAGCTCTTGATTTCATATAGACCAAATATTTACCACCTAACTTCATGGTTGCATTGAAACTTCTGACATTAGAATCAGTTCTTCTTGGAAAAATATACTTTTCTGATGTTTTTCTTGGTTCAGAAAATATCTTGAAGGAAGAAATGGAAAGCCTTCAAAAGTCTATTGAATCGCAGATTGTTTCATAAAATAATAATTTGATGATGATGTTTCAGTAATTCATAAACACGTTTATATTTATCTTAAAAGTACCTGCATATATAGAAAGCAAGAAGTAAGAGCACTTGACAAAATGCAATTGAACTTAATATATAAATAGCTCATATTATTTAGTGAATCTGAAATTTCAACTAATTAATTTACATTAATTACTATTATAGGAACCCTTATATTAGGTGAGAATGGAGGAGTAAAGAAGTAGCTTTACTATCTTTTAAGAAATGCAGCAAGGATTCTATTAATACCTCTCTGGGAGCTATTATGAAATGTTCCAATCATGGCCTTAAGAAATATTTCACACTGCTTTGATCACAATGTCTTTGTGCAGATGACCTATGATAAAAGGAGAATAAGATCCATACAAATAGATGAGACTCAAAGATAATTAAAGTGATCTTTTTAAGTGGATAGTTTCAGTGTTCTGTGCTTTTCTTGTGAGATGGTCAGTCAGGTACAGCCAGGAGAGGCTGAGTAAAATAAAATTTTCATCACTATCCAGTATTCGTCAAAGAAAAATAAACACACAAACTAGAAAAATGTATTTGTGAAAAATTTTTGAGGACTTTTGTACTACAATTTGAAATGACAGTAAGCTTAGAGTAAGATAAATATGGATGGACCTTAATCCATCTAACACTTCACATAAGTGATTAGGCATGTGAGAGTTAGAGACCATTTGATTTTCAAAAGTAATAATTTAATAATCAGAAGCAATTAAGGAGGACATTACGCTAAATGGAATAAACCAGAGGCAGAAAGAGAAATGCTGCATGATCTCACTTATTCATGGAATCTAAAATAGTCATATAGAAGCAATTAGTAAGAGAGTGGTTAACCAGGATCAGGGCAGACGGGGAAATGGGAGGTGTTGGTCAAAGGGTACAGTATTTCAGTTATGAAAAATAAATACTTTCTGGAAAGCCACTATAAAAAGGGAACAGAAAATATATTAAAATGAGGTCAGGAGGAGCACTATTTTATGAAATTTGTCAATATTGAACAAAAGATATGATTGAAACTGTGTGTCAGTTGATCAAGTATTAATAAATATATAAAGGGAAATTATGTCTGTGTTTGGAATAATATGATTACAGGTGACACGGTTATCTCTAAAAGAGTTTTGTTCTATGTTCTTTTATAAGGTCATTTTTTACAATGGTCAGCCAGTTGTGGAAGAGACATGGGAGAGGCTTAGGAAAACCACGTTTATTATACTTATAGGCCACAGACCGGAGAAGGCAATGGCACCCCACTCCAGTACTCTTGCCTGGAAAATCCCATGGACGGAGGAGCCTGGTTGGCTGCAGTCCATGGGGTCGCTAGGAGTCAGACATGATTGAGAGACTTCACTTTCATTTTTCACTTTCATGCATTGGAGAAGGAAATGGCAACCCACTCCAGTATTCTTGCCTGGAGAATCCCAGGGACAGAGGAGCCTTGTTGGGCTGCCGTCTATGGGGTCGCACAGAGTTGGACATGACTGACGCGATTTAGCAGCAGGAGTAGCAGGCCATAGACAGGTCATCCAGGTCAAGCAGAAGCCCAGGTTTTAGTCAGGTGGCGGAAGACACGAACAAGGAAAAAGTTGAGGCCAGAGCCTTTATTGGGATTTCTGCCGGAAAGGCGAGGTAGGGTGAACAGTCTAGAACTGTCCAGTTTGAATACCTCTCGCAGGCTTTGTCTATTGGGTGATCTCTAGTTGCCTGGTTACCTGGTCCTAGGATGATTTAGGGCAGGAGAAATATTGGCTTGGTTGTGTAAGTTTAACAAGGAGGAAGTTGAAGGTATAGACTTGGGTTTGGTTGGTTTGCATATGAAAGGCATGTTTATGGACAAATCCTTAATTTTCTGTGGAATTTAGCTAGGCCTCAAAGGAGCAATCTCTCCTCCAGTCTATAAGGTTCCAGATGCCATAGTATAAACAGTACAAAAAAATAAGAAAATATATACAGCTACCATAATTGGTCTGATGATGAATGGATGTCAAATAGATAAATACAGAATCTAAGAAACACAGAACAAATGGATATCCTGTATTAATCTATAAATTCTCTCTAAAACAAAATAAAATAACTATCAGGCCAGGTGTGACCAATCCACTTTACATGCATTTGTAGGAAGGATTTTGGGAATTCCCCCAATACCTTTTTATTTCTTAGTTTTATATGCTCCTCTGAAACTATGGACTTTGATGGAATTTTTATTAAAAATTGCAGGTATATCAGTAATATATTTATATTATACAATCTCATGATATTACTTGCTCATAGCTAATGTATGTGTGTGTGTATGTGTGTGTGTGTGTATATGTATATATATATATATATATAAACTAATACATATATATGTGTATCGGAGAAGGCTATGGCACCCCACTCCAGTACTTTTGCCTGGACGGAGGAGCCTGGTAGGCTGCAGTCCGTGGGGTCACTGGGAGTTGGACATGACTGAGCGACTTCACTTTCACTTTTCACTTTCATGCATTGGAGAAGGAAATGGTAACCCACTCCAGTGTTCTTGCCTAAGAATCCCAGGGACAGGGGAGCCTGGTGGGCTGCCGTACATGGGGTCACACAGAGTTGGACGCAACTAGGTCAGGAAGCAACAGTTAGAACTGGACATGGAACAACAGACTGGTTCCAAATAGGAAAAGGAGTACATCAAGGCTGTATATTGTCACCCTGCTTATTTAACTTCTATGCAGAGTACATCATGAGAAATGCTGGGCTGGAAAAAACACAAGCTGGAATCAAGATTGCAGGGAGAAATATCAATAACCTCAGATATGCAGATGACAGCACCCTTATGGCAGAAAGTGAAGAGGAACTAAAAAGCTTCTTGCTGAAAGTGAAAGAGGAGAGTGAAAAAGTTGGCTTAAAGCTCACCATTCAGAAAACGAAGATCATGGCATCTGGTCCCATCACTTCATGGGAAATAGATGGAGAGACAGTGGAAACAGTGTCAGACTTTATTTTTTCGGGCTCCAAAATCACTGTAGATGGTGACTGCAGCCATGCAATTAAAAGACGCTTACTCCTTGGAAGAAAAGTTATGACCAACCTAGATAACATATTCAAAAGCAGAGACATTACTTTGCCAACTAAGGTCTGTCTAGTCAAGGCTATGGTTTTTCCAGTAGTCATGTATGGATGTGAGAGTTGGACTGTGAAGAAGGCTGAGCACCGAAGAATTGATGCTTTTGTACTGTGGTGTTGGAGAAGACCCTTGAGAGTCCCTTGGACTGCAAGGAGATCCAACCAGTCCATTCTGAAGGAGATCAACCCTGGGATTTCTTTGGAAGGAATGATGCTAAAGCTGAAGCTCCAGTACTTTGGCCACCTCATGCGAAGAGTTGACTCATTGGAAAAGACTCTGAGGCTGGGAGGGATTGGGGGCAGGAGGAGAAGGGGACGACCGAGGATGAGATGGCTGGATGGCATCACGGACTCGATGGGCGTGAGTCTGAGTGAACTCCGGGAGTTGGTGATGGACAGGGAGGCCTGGCGTGCTGCGATTCATGGGGTCACAAAGAGTCGGACAGACTGAGCGACTGAACTGAACTGAAAGCGACTTAGCAGCAGCAGCATATATGTATATATATTGGAGAAGGAAATGGCAACCCACTCAAATATTCTTTCCTGGGAAATTTCATGGACAGAGGAGCCTGGTGGGCTACAGTCCATGGAGTCACAAAGAGTGGGACATGACTGAGTACATAGACACACACACACACACAAATGCGTATAAATGTATTTATATGACATCACCAAAGAGAAATGTATAGGAAAGACAATGTATAGTTCTCGTTAGCCTCACAGTGATTTTTCTCTCTACCTTTTCGCAAATGGATTAGTGATTATTTAGTGTTAGTCTGACTTCCTAATTACATATTCCTTTCTGATAAGCCGTTACAGTGGTTTGTTTTATGTAAATAAAGGTACAAGCATTCACCTTTGATTATTTTGGAAAAGCCTGCATGAGAAAACACATTGTATTGTTTGGACTTTGATATATTTTCGGGAAGCTAAGATTTAAAAAAAATGTAATATTCCCAAGAATTTATTGTTGGCAGAACATTCAAGTTGAAAACCAGGTAAAGGAATTTTACATAAATCTGAGGGCCAGTCAAAATAAAGATCAATGAACGTTTATCAAATGCTAAGAATGTATTTGGAAACTTCTTGAATCTTGGTTCATTTTTGTTCTCCTGAATTATATATAAAACTCCATTTAATATTTGTAAACATTTAACCTATGAATGAAAGGAAAAGACTAAGATTCATTACAGACAGCTTCTGTACTGCATATGACTATTCTATGAATTAAATCAAGTTTTTATAAAAGTTTGACAGAATCTTAGATTTCCATTTAATATGATAGTTAACTAACTACAAAATTTAGTAATTGCCCAATGTTTTCTTTGACAATTTTAACTTCTAGTACTAGTGACAATTTTTTGGGAAAGTCAGTGGAATTCTGTGATCTATTTGCAATGTAGCTAAACAGATATATTGATTAAATTTCCAAAAGAGTCATTTTCAGAGTCAAGGTAGCAATGCATAAAGTAAAGTATGTTATGGCTCGTAATTAAAATTTAGAGTACTCTCTGTTTAGACCCCTTGGATTAATCTCATTAAAGTCTGGCTACATATATTTGTGATGTTCTTCAACTTGAATTGTTAAAATTTGTTTTAAAAATTCCTTTAAATCAAATTGACTCAGCATACAAAAATTTCTCTTCAACTCATTTTTCCAGTTTAAATTTTGCATCACAAATATATGGGAACTGTTTTGATCTGTGAAGCAAAAAACAAAAAACTTCAGACTAAATTATTTTCACACTATAATTTCAGGTACTGTGGAAGTCTTTATAGCTACACATTACAGCTCAGATTCATTCCTATATAGACCATTGACTGATTTGAAATTTCTATGTGGGAATCAAAAGAGAACATATCTCCAAATGTCTAAATAAGTAAAAATATATTTTATAATCAGCACTACTGATGGTGCTCTGAAGTTTTAACCAGAAAATGATTTCTCCCTTGTAAATTAAATTAGTTGTTTCAAAATTAGATATAACCAATGTCACGATTTTTATCTTTGATATATTGACAAAAGCTAATGGCACGCCTAGCTACTATGATATAAAAACATTTCACATTTGTTGAATGTGCTTTTGTCTGATGTATTATTTCTGGAATTTTCATTCTTTTTGGCAAGTAGAATTTTATGACAATGCAGTTTCTAAGATTTTCCTCATCTATTCATAATTCTAAAATAGATACTATTCTTGTAGGACTGCATATCTTTTATGCTCAAAAAATTTAGAAGTCTTTTAAACATTCATCCTTTTTCTGGAAGATTATGCAGAATCTTATTAATTGAGGACCATTAACAAAATCTATTCTGGTTGTTCTCACATTTGGAGAAATCAGATTACTCTAATTTAATTGGTTCCTTAGATGTCATTTTAACCACATAGTTAGCTATATTTACATGCCTATCATGTTTAATAGTGTTGTAAATTCTTCAAACAATTGAACAAAATAATTTCAAGTGTTTTAAAGTCTGTCAGAGTTACTGTCAAGGAACACTTATTTTCATGTCCAAATTAGAGGTGATTAAACCATGAACAATTTGAAACACTGATAATCAAGAAGATATGTCCAAATCAATGTACAAGTCTAATTTTTATGTGCATGATTATAATTGAGTTTTTGATGTTGTGTTTGATCAACACTTTAAAGCATTTAATACAAAGTAATTTATATTACTTTATATTCTCAACTAGTGTAGGTATCCACCAAAATTTGAAATTAATTTTGTAGCCGACTTAGAATAAAATATATAAATTATTTTGTTTAAGGAAAAGCTCTGGAAAAAGGGGTGAGTGCAACATAGTTACCAGAGTGATTAGTTATCTAATAAGTTTCTATCAGCAAAAAAGGAAACCTAGGCTGATTGAGCTAAAATGAAAGTATTAGTATGGCATTATTGAAATTTATGACAATTCTCTTGGAAACTGTTCTTCTTCTACATTCAGTTTCTTTTTTTAAAAAAATATAAATTTATTTTAATTGGAGGTTAATTACTTTACAGTATTGTATTGGTTTTGCCATACATCAACATGATGAAACATGTATAATATCATATATGAAACGAATCGTCAGTTTCTTTAAAATTTGAATATGGGCTCCCTTGGTGGCCCAGTGATAAAAAATCCACCCTCAGTGCAGGAACTGCAGGAAACAGGGATTTGATTTCTGTTTGGGGAAGATCACCTGGAAGAGGGTGTGGCAAACCACTCCACTTCTCCACTTCTTGCCTGGAGAATTCCAGGACAGAGGAGCCTGGTGGGCTATAACCCATAGTGTTGCAAAGAGTTGGACATGAACATGACTGAAGTGACTTAGCACCCACGCATTTCTGGATTTTTTACATTACGGAATTTCTTTTCACCATCCAGATGTCATATAAATCAACAATTTGGGTTACAGGAGTAGATCTAGTGTCAAGGGCCAGTTCTTCACTAAGAGCAGTTGGGCAGGGCGATGATACCAACCTAATCAAATAGCATGATGACTGGTTTTTAAAAAATTTCCGAAAGTTCTTGTACTAGCATCCACGCATTTTTCAAAATATTATTATATCCGTATCTCAATTCTGTCTCCCTGCCTCCTCTGTCACATCTCTGTGAGGCTAGTAGGGCAGGCAGCATTATTTTCCTAAAAATATATATGATCAACAAATTCAGGCTCAGGTGGGCATTTGACCATCTTGCAGTAAGTTAGTCTCTACTGTGTTAGTCACTCAGTCATGTCCAACTCTTTGTGACCCCAAGTACTATATAGCCCACCAGGCTTCTCTGTCCATGGAATTCTCCAGGCAAGAATACTGGAGTGGATTGCCATTCCATTCTCCAGAGGAACTTCCCAATTCAGGGATTGAACCCTGATCTCCTGCCTCACGGGCAGATTCTTTACTGTTTGAGCTACAGGGAAATCCTAGTTAGTCTCTAAAGCAGGGCTAAAACTCATGTCTTAAATCTTAATTTTTGTCAACATTTTTCTGTTGCTGTGTGAAATGGCAGAATTCCCTTATAATTTCCTCAGGTGAGGCTGCAACTGTATTTTCCAAAACAGTTTTCTTCTGTAGTATTTCATTCCCTCATACACTTATTCACTCAGTTATTTATTGAAGACATACAGTATGTGCCAATGAATGTCAAGGACTTGGCTCAGCTGATTTCAGTTTTCCTTTATGCTTGGTACTTCCTTGGTACTTCAAAGAACTTTGAAGTGAGTTGTAATGTTTATTAACATATTGTTCTTGCTAAGACTCTATTAATTGATAAGTAGGACTAAAATATTCTTAGAACAAGAAATTCATAAAGCTTAAAAATTAGTGTATTTCCATTTAAGAAAATATAGAGGCCAAGGTTTCTGTTGATCACCATCCTGATTGCTTGCCTCCTCCATTCTTCACAGAATTAATCACTGTTTTCAGTTTGGTGAGTGTGCTTCTAGACCCCACATGTACCCATAGATAATACATAACATTGCAAGTGTTTACAAAATGACATAATACTATTGCTTTATAAATTGCTTTTTCTTTTTTTAAATTTAAGCAGTATGATTTGGGAATCTATATGTATTGGATAACTGATCTACTTAATTGTTTATCTGTTTCATATTTCATGGTCTGTGTAACCATTTTCTATTATGGGCATTTATGCTGTTTTCAATTTTCTTTTTCTTTATGAACAATGCCATAGCAAAACATGTACTCTAGAGTTGCATTTAATGCATTTTAATTGCAGTAACATTTTTAATAGATGCTGAGAAAATTCCCCTCCAAATTGGCTGATCCAGTTTTATGCCTCTTCTGAAATATCTTTGCTAACCCATGCCTTCTCCCAAATGTGATATTGTATAAAAAGTTGGTTTTGCTAAGCTAATATATGAAAAACAACTTGTAATAATTATAAAATTTGTATTTCCTTAGAGTATTTTTATGTAGCCTATGAGATTTTTTAATTCTTGTCTTCTTTCAAACATATGAAATTTTTGTTTTGCCAATCTAATGGATAAAAAACAATGTTTTTAAAACATCTTATTTATTTCCTTTGAATATATTTTTGATTTGATTGTCCATTTCTTCTTCAGTCCACTTGAAAAAGACTTTTTCTTGTAGATTCTTACATAATCCTTATATAGCTAATCCATAGCTATGCTATGCTAAGTTGCTTCAGTCATGTCCGACTCTTTGCGACCCCATGGACTGTAGCCCACCAGGCTCCTCTGTGCATGGGATTCTCCAGGCAAGAATACTGAAGTGGGTTGCCATGCCCTTCTCCAATATAATCCTTATATATTCTAATATTTGTCTGTTAATTACATACACATTTTATTTTGCAGATTTTACATGTTTATTTGTGATATTCTTCCTATAGAAGTGTTTCACTGTGAAGTAGTCAAATACTTGGGTGGATTTTCTTGTAGTGATTCAAAACCTAATGACTTTAAAACTAGCCATTTTACTTTGAGATTGAGATTTATAGGAAATGTGCAGAGATGCAGAGTCCCCATACACTGTTCACCCAGTTTCTCTAATATTAACATCATAAGTGGTACATTTGTCAAAACGAATAAATTAATGTATGCATATTCATTTCAGCTAGATTGCAAACTCTATTCAGGTTTCACTAGTTTATCCACTTCTGCTAATATTCTGTTCTGGGATCTTATCCAAGATACACTGCATTCAGTATCCATGTCTTCTTAGACTCTTCTATCTGTGACAGTTTGTTTCCTCATTTTTCATGACTTTCAGTTTGGTTTTGTCTCATATTTTTCTCATAATTAAACTGAGGTTATGTGGTTTAGGGAACATCACCACAGAGGTGAACTGCTTTTCTCTTTACATTATATCAGGTTGTACACAATACCAACTTGACTTATCAGTGTCAAGTTAATTAACCTTGATCACTTGGTTAAAGTAATGTTTGCCAGGTTTTCTTCATTATAAAGTTACTGTTTTATCCTTTCCAAACTCTGTGGAAGCAAGTCATTAAGTTCAGTCCAGTTTCAAAGAGAGAGGAAGTTCTACCTCCTGCAAGGGGGTAAGTATCTACATATATTATTTGAAATTCTTCTCTGAGAAAGATTTATCCCTTCTCTCCCATTAATCTATGTATCCAATCATTTGTTTATATCAATATGGACTCAATGCATATTTATTTTATTCATTGGATTATGACCTATAATGTGTTAGTATTTTTTTCTCAAATTATTTTAGCTTTGGCCATTGGAAATTTTCAGTTTGGCTCCTCACTATTTTTCATTGTTGTTTTGCGGGATCATGTTGAATTAAAGAGAAAAGATATATATATTGACATTGGCATTTTGACATTGAAGTCACTCAGTCGTGTCCGACTCTTTGCGACCCCATGGACTGTAGCCTACCAGGCTCCTCCGTCCATGGAATTTTCCAGGCAAGAATACTGGAGTGGGTTGCCATTTCCTTCTCCAGGAGATCTTCCCAACCCAGGGATCGATCCCAGGTCTCCCGCATTTTAGGCAGACACTTTACCATCTGAACCACCAGGGAAGTCAGAGATATATATGGCTTGTGTAAAAAAAAAAAAGTAATAACACATACAAATATAGTTATTTTTCCAATTATATTGAAATTATATGTATATATAATTTCCAGTTATATTGACCTTTTGCTTTGAAAATACCTAGGACTTAAAGTGATATAGGACATTTCATTTTTTTAAGAATTCTTTTGTATTTTGACGTCTCTTTATAAAGTTGTTTCAACTTATTACTGTCTAGTTATATTTTGTGTGTGTGCTAAGTTGCTTCAGTTGAGTCTGACTCTGCGACTCTATGGACTGTAGCCCACCAGGCCCCTCTGTCCATGGGGATTCTCCAGGCAAAAATATTGGAATGGGTTGTCACATTCTCCTCCAGGGGATCTTCCTGACCCACGGATCAAACCTGCGTCTCTTAGGTCTCCTGCATTGGCAGGCAGGTTCTTACCACTAGTGCCACCTGGGAGTAGCAGGGTATTAAATAATGAAGGATTTGTCCACTGTATACAAAGGTTGCTGTGAAATTAAAAAATATTTGCAAACAAGACATATAGGAAACATTGTTGCTTATCAATTGCAAAATTTTGTTTTTAAATAAGTGACTATATGTAGAATATATTAAAACAAAAGTGACCACTACTTAACAATTACTTATTCAGAATTTTTGGAAAATCTCTTATCTTTGAAACTGCATTCTAATAACATGTATAAAATTAAATAACATATTTTTACGTAAAAGTGATAACTTGAAAAAGAAAATACCATTTGGTTCATGGGTCCCCTGTCATTCAAAGATTCCTAACTTGATGCTAATATTCAAGCCAATAGAACATAGACCTCAGAATTAGAACATTCTTTTGTAAGAATTTTTTAAAAATAGTTTGATTTATAAATATATTGTAAAATGTGTATGTATTCTTAATATAGGTGTCAAAATATACAAAAATATACAAAATATACAAAAATCTCAAAAATATACAAGCAACTTCTGCAGCTCAACTCCAGAAAAATAAACGACCCAATCAAAAAATGCGCCAAAGAACTAAATCGACATTTCTCCAAAGAAGACATACGGATGGCTAACAAACACATGAAAAGATGCTCAACATCACTCATTATTAGAGAAATGCAAATCAAAACCACAATGAGGTACCACTTCACACCAGTCAGAATGGCTGCGATCCAAAAATCTGCAAGCAATAAATGCTGGAGAGGGTGTGGAGAAAAGGGAACCCTCCTACACTGTTGGTGGGAATGCAAACTAGTACAGCCACTATGGAGAACAGTGTGGAGATTCCTTAAAAAATTGCAAATAGAACTACCTTAAGACCCAGCAATCCCACTTCTGGGCATACACACCGAGGAAACCAGAATTGAAAGAGACACATGTACCCCAATGTTCATCGCAGCACTGTTTATAATAGCCAGGACATGGAAACAACCTAGATGTCCATCAGCAGATGAATGGATAAGAAAGCTGTGGTACATATACACAATGGAGTATTACTCAGCCGTTAAAAAGAATTCATTTGAATCAGTTCTGTTGAGATGGATGAAACTGGAGCCGATTATACAGAGTGAAGTAAGCCAGAAAGAAAAACACCAATACAGTATACTAACACATATATATGGAATTTAGGAAGATGGCAATGACGACCCTGTATGCAAGACAGGGAAAGAGACACAGATGTGTATAACGGACTTTTGGACTCAGAGGGAGAGGGAGAGGGTGGGATGATTTGGGAGAATGACATTCTAACATGTATACTATCATGTGAATTGAATCGCCAGTCTATGTCTGACGCAGGATGCAGCATGCTTGGGGCTGGTGCATGGGGATGACCCAGAAAGATGTTATGGGGAGGGAGGTGGGAGGGGGGGTTCATGTTTGAGAATGCATGTAAGAATTAAAGATTTTAAAATTTAAAAAATAAAAAAAAAAGGGAAAAAAAATAGTTTGATTTATAAATATATTGTAAAATGTGTATGTATTCTTAATATAGGTGTCTATTTTATTTAGTTTCATATGATAAAAACCAAAGCTCATTTAAAATGAAAATTGAGAATTGTATGGGCTTAAAAATTGGTGTCCTGAACATGAAAATATATACAGTGTGATCAAATTTACAAAGATATACAATTTGCTGGATTCTAAGATAAAGCATTTCAGATGATATGGAGAAGTATTTGATGATTTCTCTTTCTACTTCAAACAGTAAGTCTATCATCATTAAAATTAAGATTTTAATGCTAATTAATTGTAGCAAGCTATAATAATCAAAACTAATAAATTTGCAGCATATAGAGTTAATGATGTTATTCTATGAATTTTTAAATTAAATTATATGATCACTATGTGGGAAGATAAAACACTCTGTCTTAACTAGCTTACTCTGAACCTCAGTTTATCTGAAAAAGAGATCTAATAACACCTATATTGCATGGTTTTTGTAGTTATTAATGAGATAATATATTAGAAACATCTAATATTAACCCTGGCACATAAATATAGATCCACAAATGTTAATTCCTTACTTTTTTGCTTTACCATATAAAACTTTAAAAAAAATTAGTGTTTTATAGTTCACTGATACAGATTTTTTTCTAGAGTTATTGTTATTTATAATATATTGCTTATATTTGATCTATTAAGACCACTATGGATATTTATAGTGAATCAGTACAAACAAACATTTTATAGGAGTTTCCCCCCCCAATGGGACAAATGTTCATAATTGGCTGAGAACACATTTTATGAAGAAATTATAACAACAACTTTTTGTTATATAAGATACTACCAACTAAAGAGTGTCACTCGCTATTCAGCTCTACAAGGATTAGGTCACTAGTCACAGCAGGCGCTGACTTTTAACACACTCTGAAAGGAGTTTGCTTCCCAGGTGGTTCAGCAGTAAAAAAAAAAAAAAAAAATCTGCCTGCCAGTGCAGAACAGGCTGGAGACATGGCTTTGATCCTTGGGTTGGGAAAATCTCCTGGAGGAGAAAGTGGCAACCCACTCCAGTATTCTTACCTGGGATATTCCATTGACAGAGGAGCCTGGTGGGCTACAGTCCATGGGGTTGCAGAGGTTTGGACACAATTTAGTGACTGAGCAATGCACCAAAAGGTGTTTAGGGCAGAGATCAGAAATGAATCACTCTGTGCTCTGGGAAAAACTGGCAGAACAGGCATTCAGATAATTAGATATTTTCAGGAGAAAATTTTAAGAATCCAATTTCTTATATCTTCTCATAAGCATTAAAATCATTAATGGAGACACCTGCTCCTTGTGACTAATAGCAACCTTCTACTGAAATGCATGCTTGATTTCATACCTTTCACCAAAATCATATATACACTGACCTCCCCCACCACCTCTTTGGAGCAGATCCTCAGAACTACCTGAAAGGCTGCATCCTGGGCTATATAGTCCTCAGTAAGCCCCAAATAAAATTGAACTCATAGCTCTCACATTGTATATTTTATTTTTGTCTTAGTTGACAAATGATAACAGGCATTTATGGTCAATTTGATGAATTTATTAAAGCTACTCTTTTTGTAATTTGGAAATTGTTACCATAGGAGGCAAAAAAGATATTTCCATGAAATTAAAGTGCTAGCTTAAAAAACTAAAATAGGAAATTATAATAGACACGGGTACATTTGTGCTAAGTCACTTCAGTCCTGTCTGACTCTTTGTGTCCCTATGGACTGTAGCCTACCAGACTCCTCTGTTCATGGGATTCTCCAGGCAAGAATACTAGAGTGGATTGCTGTGCCCTCCTCCAGGGAATCTTCCTGATTCAGGGATGGAACCAACATCCATTATAACTCCTTCATTGGCAGGTGGGTTCTTTACCACTAGCACCATCTAGGAAGTGGTGGTAGGAATCCTCTGGGCAATGACAGTAAATGACAGAGTATTTTAGTTAATAACATGCTTTCCCCCCTCCCCCCCCCCCATTTATATAGTGAGCCTCCCTGGTGGGTCAGACGGTAAAGCATCTGTCTGTAATGCAGGAGACCCAGGTTCAATCCCTGGGTTGGGAAGATTCCCTGGAGAAGGAAATGGCACCCACTCCAGTACTCTTTTCTGGAAAATTCCATAGAGTGAGGAGCCTGGTAGGCTATGGTCCATGGGGTTGCAAAGAGTCAGACACGACTGAGTGACTTCACTTATTTATAGTGAGCTCATGCCATACTTGCTTATATTTTTTCTTTCCCTGCAAGCAGTGTTTGGCTTTTAGATGTTTTAACTGACTTGTTAATTTAGGAGATGGTTACTACCTCAAACTGCTTACATTTCTTTTAGATTATCTTATTTGTTGATATATAATTATTTATGCTAATTCTTAGCAATTATATTTTTGAATATTGCCTCTCTTATTTTTATTTCTTATCCTCCTGGGATTTCATTCAATTTAGGTTAGATTGTCTCCATATCTTTGACATCTTACTCTTTCTCTTGTATTTTCTATAGATTAACTCTTTATCCTTTTTTTTCCTAGATATTTTTTTTTGACCTCTCATTCATTGAGGTCTTGGTTTCATTCATAATAGGTTTTAGATCTATATTTAGTTCTTTCTAGATGATTCTTTCATCAACATGTGAGACTCCTTTTTATAGTTTTAGCTTTAGAGACATTTTAACTGATTTTTGTGGCTATAACTATAATAAGTACAGTTAAAAAAACAAACTTCTGTCTCTGATAATTCTTTTCCAAGATGGGAAAGTGGTGAGTGTGTTTCTGTTTGTTATTTATGGTGGTCCCTATTCATGTTATTATAGCTCATTTTCTATCTGATTAGGTTTGGTCATGTGCTGAATATTGTGTTTGTGAAATTATTCATAGAAATAAGTTAAAGTCTAGGATGATGCTATAAAAGACATTTTCTTCACTCTGCTACTACCAGGCATCCAGGGAACCAGCAATTCTGGAACATCTTAATCCATTTTCAATGTCAGATCTTTCTGTGCCATTCAGATAACTCAGTGCATGGCCAAAATCAATGTGAAGGCTGTTTTACTTTCAGTTTATCTTTATGTCTAGGTTCCTGCCTTTTGACATCTCAGTCACAACCACAACTCCTCTAGACTTTACTCCTCAATTCAAAGAGGCTGCCAGAAGATATAGTTCATCCTCTCAGCCAGATTGGATCAGGTCAGAGCAGCAACTGGCCCCAAATCTGTATTCACCTCTTTGCTTTTCAGTCTGTTTTTTGCCCATTAATTCCTTACTGTTTCATTAACTCTTCTATGCTTTTAGAAAGATTTTAGTTGTGGTTCACACATATTTTTTAAGTTTATTTAAAGGATTTTAGAGTTATCAGTGGGACGATTGGTCTGAATTACTCAATCCACTATTACCAGAAGTGCAAGTCCCTCTACAATGCCTGTCCACACTGGAATTAAAAATATATCTTTATATAGTTCTTTGCAGGAAAATATGGGCAGTCAGTCAGTCAGTCATTCCAGTTGCTCAGTCATGTCCAACTCTTTGTAACCCTATGGACTGCAGCACACCAGGCTTCCCTGTCCATCACCAACTCTGAGAGCTTACTCAAACTCACGTCCATTGAGTAGGTTATGCCATCCAACCATCACGTCCTCTGTTGTCTGTTCTATTCCACCTTCAGTCTTTACCAGCATCAGGGTCTTTTCCAATGAGTCAGTTCTTCACATCAAGTGGCCAAAGTATTGGAACTTCAGCTTCAGCATCAGTCCTTCCAGTGAATATTCAGGACTGATTTCCTTTATGATTGGCTGGTTTGATCTCCTTGCTATCTCAGGGACTCTCAAAAGTCTTCTCCAACACCACAGTTCAAGAGCATCAATTCTACACACTCAGCTTTCTTTATGGTCCAACTGTCACATTCATACACGACTACTAGAAAAACCATAACTTTGATTATAAGGACCATTGTTGGCAAAGTAATGTCTCTGCTTTTAAATATGCTGTCTACGTTTGTCATAGCTTTTCTTCCAAGGAGCAATTGTCTTTTAATTTCATGGCTGTAGTCACCATCTGCAGTGATTTTGGAGCCCAATAAACTAAAGTCTGTCACTGTTTCCATTGTTTCCCCATCTATTCGCCATGATATGATGGGACCGGATGCCATGATCTTAGTTTTTTGAATGGTTTAGTTTTAAGCTAGCTTTTTCATTCTCCTCTTTCACTTTCATCGATAGGCTCTTTAGTTCTTCTTTGCTTTCTGCCAAAAGGGTGGTGTCATCTGCATATCTGAGGTTACTGATGTTTCTCCTTGCAATCTTGATTCCAGCTTGTGCTTCATCCAGTCTGACATTTCACTTGATGTACTCTGCATATAAGTTAAATAAGCAGGGTGACAGTATATAGTCTTAACATGGTCCTTTTGAAATTTGAAACCAATCCATTGTTCCAGGTCTGGTTCTAACTGTTGTTTCTTGACCTGCGTACAGATTTCTCAGGAAGCAGGTAAGTTGGTCTGGTTCCCATCTCTTTAATAATTTTCCACAGTTTGTTGTGATCCACACAGTCAAGGCTTTGGCGTAGTCAATGAAGCAAAAGTTTTTCTGGGATTCTCTTGCTTTTTCTATGATCCAGCAGATGTTGGCAATTTGATCTCTGGTTCCTTTGCCTTTTCTAAATCCAACTTGAACATCTGGTAGCTCTCAGTTCACATACTGTTGAAGCCTAGCTTGGAGAATTTTGAGCATTACTTTGCCAGCTTGTGAGAAGAGTGCAATTGTGCAGTAGTTTGAACATTCTTTGGCATTGCCTTTCTTTGGGATTGGAATGAAAACTGACCTTTTCTAGTCCTGAAGCCACTGTTGAGTTTTCCAAATTTGCTGGCATATTGAGTGTAGCACTTTCACAACATCATAATGTAGTATTTGAAATAGCTCAGCTGGAATTCCATCACCTCCTCTAGCTTTGTTCATAGTGTTGCTTCCTAAGGCTCACTTGACTTTGTATTCCAGGATGTCTGGTTCTAGGTGAGGGATCACACCATTGTGGTCATCTGGGTCGTGAAGATCTTTTTTGTAGAGTTCTTCTGTGTATTCTTGCCACCTCTTCTTAATATCTTCTGCTTCTGTTAGTTCCATATCATTTCTGTCCTTTATTGTTCCTGTCTTTGCATGAAATATTCCCTTGATATCTCTAATTTTCTTGAAGAGATCTCTAATCTTTCCCATTCTATTGTTTTCCTCTATTTCTTTGTATCGTTTACTTAAGAAGTCTGTCTTCTCTCTCCTTGCTATTCTTTGGAACCCTGCATTCAGATGGGTATATCTTTCCTTTTGCCTTTCTGTCTCTTCTTTTCTCAGCTATTTGTAAGGTCTCTTCAGACAACCATTTTGACTTTTTGCATTTCTTTTCCTTTGACATGGTCTTGATTGCGGCCTCCTGTACAGTGTTACAAACTTTTGTCCGTAATTCTTTAGGCACTCTTGTCTATCAGATCTAATCCCTTGAATCCATTTTTCACTTCCTCTGTATAATCATAAGGGATTTGATTTAGGTCGCACCTGAATGGTCTAGTTGTTTTCCCTACATTTTTCAATTTAAGTTGATTTGGCTGGGTCTCATCAGGGCTGCATGAGCTCCACCATAGAGCCTCTGAGCTGACAGCCCACAAACTGGAGGACAATTATATCAAAGAAGTTCTTGTATTGTTGCAAAGTTCTAGGGCCCACAACAGATTCCCCAACCTGTGGGTCTGGTAAAGGGACTGAGAACCCCCAGGGAATTTGACTTTGAAGACCAGTTAGATTTGATTACAGAACTTCCACAGGACTGGGGAAAGAGCCTCTTGGAGGGCACAAGCAAAACCTTGTGTGCACCAGGACCCAGGAGAAAGGAGCTGACCATACAAGAGACTGAAACAGACTTGCCTGTGAGTCTTCAGAAATCTCTGGTGGAGGCGTGGGTCAACAGTGGCTTGCTGCAGGATCAGGGGCACCGACTACAACAGTCCTGGAAGTGTTGGCCTAAGTCCTTTTGGAAGAGGTCAGCACTACCACCATTACCCCTACCATAGTTTAACCTGAGGCCAAACTATAGTCCTACTCATCAACAGAAAATTGGATTAAAGATTTACTGAGCATGGCCCCACCCATCATAGCAAGACACAGATTCCCCCTGAGCCAGTCCCTCCCATCAGGAAGCTTCCATAAGCCTCTTATCTTTATCCATCAGAGGGCATGTAGAATGAAAACCACAATCAAAGAAAAATAACCAAAATGATCACATGGATCACAGCCTTGTCTAACCCAATGAAACTATGAGCCATGCCATGCAGGGCCACCCAAGATGGATGGGTCATGATGGAGAGTTCTGACAAAATATGGTCCACTGGAGAAAGGAATGGCAAGTTCAGTTCAGTTGCACACTTGTGTCCAACTCTTTGCAAACCTATAGACTGAAGCACTCCAGGCTTCTCTGTCTACCATCAACTCCTGGAGCTTGCTCAAACTCATGTCCCTCGAGTCAGTGATGTCATCCAATCATCTCATCCTCTGTCATCCCCTTTTCCTCCTGCCTTCAGTCTTTCCCAGCATCAGGGTCTTTTTGATTCAGTCAGTTCTTCCCATCAGGTGGCCAAAGTATTGCAGCTTCAGCTTCAGCATCAGTCCTTCCAATGAATATTCAGGACTGATTTCCTTCAGGATTGACTTGTTTGATCTCCTTGCAGTCCAAGGGACTTTAAGAGTCTTCTTCAACACCACAGTTCAAAAGCATCACTTCTTCAGTGCTCAGCTTTTTTTATGGTCCTACTGTCATATCCATACATGACTACTAGAAAAACCATAGCTTTGGCTAGATGGACCTCTGTCACAAAGTAACGTCTCAGCTTTTTAATATGCTGTCTTTTCTTCCAAGGAGAAAGCATCTTTTAGCTTCATAATTGCAGTCACCATATACAGTGATTTTTTTTTTTTTTTTGCCTTGAGAACCACACAAGCAGTATGAAAAGGCAAAAGATAGGACACTGAAAGATGAACTCCCCAGGTTGTTAGGTGCCCAATGTGCTACTGGAGAGGAGTGAAGAAATAGCTCCAGAAATAATGAAGAGGCTGAGCCAACGCAAAAACAACACCCAGTTGTGGATGTGACTGATGATGGAAATAAAGTCTGATGCTATAAAGAACAATATTGCATAGGAACCTGGAATGTTAGGTTCATGAATCAAGGTAAACTGGAATGGGTGAACATCGACATTTTAGGAATCGTGAACTAAAATGGATTGGAATGGATGAATTTAATTCAGATGACCATTACATCTACTACTGTGGGCAACAATTCCTTAGAAGAAATGGAATAGCCCTCAGCTTCTCTGGGCTTCTCATAGTCAACAAAAGAGTCCAAAATGCCATACTTGGGTGCAATCTCAAAAATGACAGAATTATCTCTGTTCATTCCCAGGCAAGCCATTCAGTATCACAGTAATCCAGGTCTATGCCCCGACCACTAACGCTAAAGAAGCCGAAGTTGAATGATTCTATGAAGACGTATAAGACCTTCTAGAACTAACACACAAAAAAGATGTCCTTTTCATCAGAGGGGACTGAAATGGAAAAGTAGGAAGTCAAGTGATACCTGGAGTAACAGTGAAGTTTGGCCTTGGAGTACGAAATGAAGCAGGGCAAAGGCTAACAGAGTTTTGCCAAGAAGACACACTGGTCATAGCAAACACTCCCTTTCAGCAACACTAGAGATGACTCTATACATGGACATCACCAGATGGTCAATACCAATATAAGATTGATTATATTCTTTGCAGCTGAATATGGAGAAGCTGTATACAGTCAGCAAAAACAAGATCAGGAGCTGAGTATGGCTGAGATCATGAACTCCTTATTACAAAAAATATGGGCAGAGAACTAAAATTTTATTCTATACCTAAAATTAAAAACAAATCACCATGGCTCTATTTTGCTGCTTGTTTGCTATTTCAACTTGAGATCTATTCTAACTCAGAATGTTTGAGTGGATGACTACACGTAAATTTAAAGCTTTACGGGAATCTCTATTTCTGGTAAATAATTAACTTTTAAGGAAAAACACTAATGAGTATATAGATGGCCATGCCATTTTGTTAGAAATAAAATTTATAACACATGTTCAAAAATTTGGGTTAGATTTGAAATCTTACTCTGAAACTTTTAAAAGATGAAATAATGTTGTGTCAGAAAATAGCATTACTGTAATTAGATTATGCCTAGTAAGTATACTTAAATGGTTAGTTCTTATCTAAGGTGTAAAATTTGATTTTACATCTTCCATTTGACTGCAGTCATCCATGTACATTATAACTAAAATGTCAGCTGTGATGAAGTATCATAAAAAGATGTATTTAGTTTTGTATTTAACTTATTTAGTTAAAAACCTATTATTTACTTTATATTTTTTGTAGGTATAGGAGCAATAATTTCTTAGGAAGGGAATATTTCCTTCGTTGATGTTTGAGAGAATCCTATTCCTTATCTTTTACAGGGTGTATCTTTTAATATAATTGCATTGTTTAATGCCAAGCACTGTGCTCCCCTTGTCCTGTTTCCTGGGTTGCATGGTATTTCATGAGGTTTTATGTGATTGCAACACTCATCTTCGTTAGCAGAAGTGATTCTATGCATGGTCATATAGGGCAGAGGCAAACCAGTCAGCAGCGTTTTGGGTAAGAGGTGGTTCAGCATTGCTCGTGCTGCCTGGCTTGTAGTACTTCTGTACATTATGCACCTACCTTGGGGACCAATGAGTAGGAAACCAAGTAAGGCACACAAAGGAAAGGTTAGAAAGTCATTAAAATTTGATAAAAGCTTAGCTGGTAGATATTTAGGCATCAAAAAAAGTCTCATTTTGAACATTCTAAAACCCATTCAACTTTTAATAATGAAACATTTGCCTCTTTTGGTTTCTTTTTCTTTCTTCTTTTTGTTCAGAAAGAATATTGAGTTAAAAAGCATTTCAGTCCTGTATTTCAGATAATATAATTCCTAGAGTTCTAAGGAGGACTTCTGGAACTAGACACTGTAACAGAGCAATGTAAATCTCTATAGGTAAAAAGGAGAAGATGATGGTTCAAGACGTTTGAAGGAAGATTTAGGGGGAAACATACAGCAAATAGGAAGAAGAAATGTTTAAAGTCAGCTATGGATAGTGCAGGAAGTAGCAAGAGCATATGAAAGAATAAGGAGAGTGGAGCAACTAGATCAGTTAGTTGTCCTGTGTCATTTTTGCAGAAGACTGGAGAAGAATAAAGAATAACGAAAGCAAAGGAATATGCCAGTAGATCCTTCAGTTGACGCCGTATCTGTGAATCTACTTTTTCATGATTACAAATAAAGAGAGGACATCATAGACTGTGAACAGAGAGAATTTAGTGATTGATGGAAGTTAACTAGATGCTTGATTGTAGAAACCCAGGGATCGAACCCAGGTCTCCAACATTGCAGGCAAATTCTTACCAATCGAGCCACAAGGGAAGCCCAGGAATACTGGAGTGGGTAGCCTATCTCTTCTGCAGCGAATCTTCCTGACCCAGGAATCAAACCAGTCCCCTGCATTGCAAGTGGATTCTTTACCAATTGAGCTATCAGTGCATCGGGCATAGACTGGTGATTCAATTCACATGTCCAGAAGTCCATTATACCTGTGTTAGTATATGATTGATGCTTTTGAACCGTGGTGTTGGAGAAGACTCTTGAGAGTCCCTTGGACTGCAGGAGATCAAACCAGTCCTTCCTAAAGGAAATCAGTCCTAGGTGTCCATTGGAAGGACTGATGCTGAAGCTGAAACTCCAATACTTTGGCCACCAGATGGGAAGAGCTGACTCCTTGGAAAAGACCCTGATGCTGTGAAAGGAGGAGAAGGGGACAACAGAGGGTGAGATGGTTGGATGGCATCATTGACTCGAAGGACATAAGTTTGAGCAAGGTCCAGGAGTTGGTGATGGACAGGGAAGCCTGGCATGCTGCAGTCCATGGGGTTGCAAAGAGTTGGACACGACTAAGTGACTGAACTGAACATATGAAAATAGGGCTTCATTATTAGAGGACAGCTACAATTAGAGCTACAGATGTTTTATTTTCTTTTTCTGTCCTTGGCTTCTCTCTTAAGTGTTGTGGAAAAGAATATTGTGAAAAAGGTAGGAGGCCAGGCATCAGAAGGCCAAGATCTAGTTCTTATTCACTAATTGAGTGACAAGCCAACCTCTGAATGGTAGTTTCTATAGCTATAAAGTGGAAATAATAATAACAACTATATTACTTTCTTATATTGCTTCCTTATTTTAGTATAAGGAAGCATTATGCTAGGGAGTCTTAGAGACCTAAGTGTAAATCTTGGCAGTCTCTTCTCCCCTGTTGTCTCATTATTTAATTTCTCTGATTAGAAATATTCTTATTTATACAGTAAAGATACAGTAACTACCATACAGGATTGTGAGAATTAAATATGGCACTGTTTGTGAAGAATCTAGAGGGGTACCTGGCACATAGAAGGTGGTAAATGTGAGCCCCTTCCTTTAGTAACATTAGAAATTTGCTCCGTGGCCTTTGGTCAACTTGTGTGGTTCTGTTTCTTTAGTCATTATTTATGCCTACCACATTTGCACTCTAGGAGAAGGCAGTGGCAACCCACTCGAGCACTTTTGCCTGGCAAATCCCTTGGACAGAGGAGCCTGGTGGGCTGCAGTCCATGGGGTCGCTAGGTGTCAGACACGACTGAGGGACTTCACTTTCACTTTTCACTTTCATGCATTGGAGAAGGAAATGGCAACCCACTCCACTGTTTTTGCCTGGAGAATCCCAGGGACGGGGGAGCCTGGTGGGCTGCCGTCTCTGGGGTCGCACAGCGTCAGACACGACTGAAGTGACTTAGCAGCATTTGCACTCTGATGTATTTTGTTTTTACATTCCTTGTAGCTATTTGCCATGCAGTAGAGATAATTATCTGTATGTTTCTGACTCTGCCAGTAAATGCTAAGCTGCTGGAGGATATATAGCCATCTCATTCACTCCGTGTTCTCCACCATGCATAAATCATAGGCAGTCTGTCAATGTTCTATATTGGAAGGATCACTATTAGGTTCTGAATGAAGCTTCTTTGCTTGGTAGTATCTTCAACTTTACTCTAAAGAATGGTTAACACTATAATACATAAGGATGACTATTTAGAAATTCAACCCTGTGTTTGTTCATCTGCTTTTGGATTTTGTCCTCATGGATGTACCTGTAAGCAATTGTCTGAAGTTGATACTTGAGTAGATATTGATTATTTTTGTAATGTTGCTGCTTTAAGTCTATAATCTCTAGATCCTCTTTTAAAGGCTTCATTTGATTAGGTCAAGCCCTCCCAGAAAAACCTCCTTTTTGATTAAATTACTATTAATTAAGGGACCTTAATTGCATATACAAAATCCCTTCTCTTTTGCCACATAACATAACACAATTAGGGGGGTTACATGCTTCACTTCTGCCTATTCTCTAGGTTAGAAGCAGTTATAGGTCCTGCCCACACTCAAGGGTAGGGGATAACACAAAGCTGTAAATACCAGGGAGTGGGAATCAAGGGGGCCAGCTTAGACTTCTGCTTACCAAAGTGTTATATAAATTTGTGTCTCTGATTGTAAATTGTGCCAACAAACAAACACTATGATTTGAGAAGTTCTGCTTAAAGGAGACCAGTCCTGGGTGTTCATTGGAAGGACTGATGCTGAGGCTGAAACTCCAATACTTTGACCACCTCATGCGAAGAGTTGACTCATTGGAAAAGACCCTGATGCTGGGAGGGATTGGGGGCAGGAGGAGAAGGGGACGACCGAGGATGAGATGGCTGGATGGCATCACCGACTCGATGCACATGAGTTTGGGTGAACTCCGGGAGTTGGTGATGGACAGGGAGGCCTGGCGTGCTGCAATTCACGGGGTCGCAAAGAGCCAGACACGACTGAGCGACTGAACTGACTGACTGACTGACTGACACTGTGAAATTAGTAATACTTTAATTCATTACTGTGAATGAATTAAAATTTTGCATTTGAATTGTTTAGTTTCTTAGACTGAATCAATTACATTTTAGATATCCTGGCCCAGAAACAAACAAACAAAAATCAATTTAAAGAAAAATCCAGATGAGTAAAAACATTTAGAATAGAAGATGGTAATGTTTGCCTTGCTTGTTTAATAGGTTCATGCCTTTTTAGTTTACTTGATAGAGAGCAGGAGATAGGAGTTTGTGAAAAATTGCTGGTTTTGTGTCTCTTGAAACTTATTTTAATGGTTTAGCAATTTTGACTGAAATTCAAAATGTAAGGGAACTGGAGCTGTGTATAGTATTGCAAACTTATGTTTAATTGATGATCATAACCACCAAGGAAAGGTATCTGGCACTTATAAAATATTTTTACTATGTCTTAATAATTTTATATATCTTTAAAAAATGAGTATTCAAAAATGGAATTGCTGGGGAAAATATGCTCACAAAAAAACTGAACAAGAATAATTATAGGAATGTTATTTATAGTAGACAAAACATGCGAGAACCTGAATCCGCATTGACTGATAAATGGTTAAATAAGATATAGTATATCCACATAATGAAATATTATGTGTCAATAAAGAGGAATAAAGTACTGATACATGTCATAACATGAACAAACTTTGTAAACATTATGCTACTTGAAAGAAAGAAATCATTCACAAAACTTAACATATTGCATGATTCCATTTGTATGAAATGCTCAGATTACACAAATCCATAGAGACAGAAAGTAGATTAGTGGTTGCCTAGGGTCGGTGAAGGGAAGAGGGTTGACAGGGCGAGAAAAGCGACTAATAATGGGCACAGAGTTTCTTTTTGGGGTGATAAAAGGATTTTGAAATCAATTGTTGTGATTGCATAACTCTGTGAACATACTAAAGGCTATTGGATTGTACACTTTAAGTGTGCAGATTGTATGTAATTATGTCTCAGTAAAGGTGTAAAGAACATGGAGTTGCATGGCATTCTAGCATTTTGATGCAGCCAAATTATATACTGCTCTCCTTATCTCTCTTTACTTTGTTCTGAGCATTTTATTATGTGGCAAGTTTAATCTGCTAAAACTTGAGTATACAGAACTGAAAAATGTTATTCTGTATTGACGATTTTCAGTAAGAAACAGTGGAGGTATGTGAGAGCATTATTGTCCAACTTTTACTATATTTTCTCAAAAGCAGTGTACAATCTGCTTGAATGAAAGTAAAGGACAAATGTACCTTGTGTATTCATTAAATACTTCTGTGTGTGCTGTGCTGTGCTCAGTTGCTTCAGTCGTGTCCGACTCTTTGTGACCCCATGGACTATAGCCCACCAGGCTCCTCTGTCGATGGGATTCTTCAGGCAAGAATACTGGAGTGGGTTGCCATGCCCTCCTCCAAGGGGATCTTCCCGACCTAGGACTCAAACCCATATCTCTGGCATCTCCTGCATTGCAGGCAGGTTCTTTACCCACTGAGCTACCTCAGGCACCCATTAAATCAGATATAAGCACTGATTATATGGATACAATTTCAGAACACTGCAGATCACATGTTGTCAATTTAAAATTATAATCTCAGCAGTTTTCAATTTATATAGTTTTCTTTTCTCACTGCTGCTCATTAGAATATTTTAATTTAATATACTTCTCTGCTAGTGTAATCATAGAAAGTCAAATAAGAATAATGTTTATTGTACTGGTTTTGCCATACATCAACATGAATCCACCACAGGTATACACGTGTACACCATCCTGAAACCCCCTCCCTCCTCTCTCCCCGTACCATCCCTCTGAGTCGTCCCAGTGCACCAGCCCCAAGCATCCAGTATCATGAATCGAACCTGGACAGGCGGTTTGTTTCATATATGATATTATACATGTTTCAATGCCATTCTCCCAAATCATCCCACCCTCTCCCTCTCCCTCAGAGTCCAGAAGACTGTTCTATGCATCTGTGTCTCTTTTGCTGTCTTGCATACAGGGTTATTATTACCATCTTTCTAAATTCCATATATATGCATTAGTATACTGTATTGGTGTTTTTCTTTCTGGCTTACTTCACTCTGTATAATAGGCTCCAGTTTCATCCACCTCATTAGAACTGATTCAAATGTATTCTTTTTAATGGCTGAGTAATACTCCATTGTGTATATGTACCACAGCTTTCTTTCCCATTCATCTGCTGATGGACATCTAGGTTGCTTCCATGTCCTGGCTATTATAAACAAACCAATACAATATTGTAAAGTAATTAACCTCCAATTTAAAAAAAAGAATAATATTTAATGACAATGTAGGTGAAATAGAATAGATGCAAGTCTTTATTCTGATTGTATTCAGAGTAGAAGCCTTCTTGACAGTCTGGATACTTAGTTTCTGTTTGAAATGCTTTATGAAAATTTCTCAGAGATAGAAAGCCTCTGAGAATGTACTTCTTTTGTTCCTAGTAATGGTGGTTTATGGTTCTCTGAAGAATTCAATGAGTGGCTTGACATTTCCTCCTCCAGGGGATATTCCCGATCCAGGGATTGACCCCATGTCTCCTGTGGCTCCTGCACTGCAGGCAGATTCTTTACCACTGAGCCACTGGGAAAGACCAGTATTTTTAAGTTTTCTGTTTGCTGGTTTCATTCCCATTTTGAAGATTGAATTACTCAAACTGCATAGTTCTGGTGATTTGTCCAAAGCTGAGTAGGTGGTATAAGTGTTGAAACATAAGCTTTCAGCGGAAAGTTATGTGTTTTCACTATAAATTCATATTTTAGTAAATTAGGATATTTTACTTCAGGCAACAGAATTTTATTTCACCTTGTAGTAATACTCATAAGCTAAGCCCAAGACCTCATAGCCATTACTTTTAAAAAGCATAAATAGTAGTCTTAAGAAATATGCTTTATGGAGAGATTCTCCCCATTAATAACTATTTTTATAGTGAATAATATCCTGATATATGTAGTCTTTAATTTTCTTCCCAGTGCTATGACCTAATATGGTGTGATAAGTGCTGTATACATTCCTGATGTCATAGATAAGTGCTGAAGAGACCCAGGCTCTTTCTGTATGTCTTGGTGAATTAAGTCAAATATTGTAGAGATTTTTTTTTTTTAAATAAAAAACATTGCTTAATTGCTCATATTTAAAAGTATGTCTAAAATAATCAAACCTTTTTATTCATTGTTTTGAGGAGGCAAATACAGAATGGCACTGTATTCTCTTTGAAATTATAATTTATCTTAGTTTTTATATAATTATTATAATTAGTTTAGGGTCTTCCCTTGTGGCTCAGACAGTTAAGAATTTACCTATAATGCAGGAGACCTGGGTTTGACCCTGGGGTCAGGAAGATCCCCTGGAGAAGGGAATAGCAATCCACTCCAATAATCTTGCCTGGAGAATCCATGGATAGAGGAGCCTGGCAGGCTAGAGTCCACAGGATTGCAAAGAATTGGATGAGACTGAATGACTTTCACATAATTAATTTGTATTAAAAAGGAGAAGCAGTTTTAAAAATAATCAACTGTCAATAATCCCTGTGACTAGAAATTATTCTGTCTTATTGAAATAGTAGTTGTTGTTTAATTGCTAAGTCGTGTTCAAATCTTTGTAACCCCATGGACTACAGCACACCAGGCCTTACTATCTCTATCTCCCAGAGTTTGCCCAAGTTCATGTCCACTGAGTTGGTGATGCTATCCAGCCATCTTATCCTCTGCTGCCTTCTTCTCCTTTGGCCTTCGATCTTTCCCAGCATCAAGGTATTTTACAATGAGTCAGGTCTTCTTATCAGGTGGCCAAAGTATTGGTACTTCAGCTTCAGAGTCAGTCTTTCCAGTGAGTACTGAGGATTGATGTTCTTTGGAAGTAACTGACATGATCTCCATGCAGTCCAAGGGACTCTTCTAGAGTCTTCTCCAGTACCACCAGTTCTTTGGTGCTCAGCCTTCTTTACAGTCCAACTCTCACATTCATACACGATGACTGGAAAAACCATAGGTTTGACTATATGGACCTTTATTGGCAAAGTAATGTCTCTGCTTTTTAATGTGCTATCTAGGTTTGTCATAGATATTCTTCCAAGGAGAAAGTGTGTTTTAATTTCATGGCTGCAGTCACCATCTTCAGTGATTTTGGAGCCCAAGAAACTAAAGGCTGTCTCTGTTTCCATTGTTTGCCTATCTATTTGCATGAAATGATGGGACCAGATCCATGATCTTCATTATTTGAATGTTGAATTTTAAGCCAGCTTTTTCACTCCCCTCTTTCACCTTCATCAAGAGGCTCTTTAGTTCCTCTTCAACTTCTGCCGTTGGAGTGGTGTCATCTGCATATCTGAGGTTATTGACATTTCTTCCTGCAATCTTGATTCCAGCTTGTGCTTCATCCAGTCTGACATTTCGCATGATGTACTCTGCATATAAGTTAAATAAGGGGTGATAATATACAGCCTTGATGTACTCCTTTCCCAATTTGGAACCAGTCTGTTGTTCCATGTTTGGTTCTAACTGTTGTTTCTTAACCTGCATACATGTTTCTCAGGAGGCAGGTAGGGTGATCTGGTATTTCCACCTCTTTAAGAATTTTCCATAGTTTGTTGTGATCCACACAGTCAAAGGCTTTAGCGTAGTCAATGAAGCAGAAGTAGAGGTTTTTCTGGACTTCTCTTGCTTTTCCTGTGATCCAATGGATGTTGGCAATATGATCTCTAGTTCCTTTGACTTTTCTAATCCAGCTTGAACATCTGGAAGTTCTTGGTTCACGTGCTGTTGAAGCCTAGCTTGGAGAATTTTCAGCATTACTTTGCTAGTTGTGAAATGAATGCAATTGTGTGGTAGTTTGAGCATTCTTTGGCACTGCCCTTCTTTGAGATTGGAGTGAAAACTGACCTTTTCCAGTCCTGTGGACTCTGCTGAGTTTTTCAAATTTTCTGGTATATTGAGTGTAGCACTTTAACAGCCTCATCTTTTAGGATTTGCAATAGCTTAGCTGGAATTCCATCATCTCCAATAGCTTCATTCATGGTGATTCTTCCTAAGGCCCACTTACTTCACATTCCAAGATGTCTGGCTCTGAATGAGTGATCACACCATCATGGTTATCTGGGTCATTACGATCTTTTTCGTATAGTTCTTCTATGTACTCTTGCCGCTCTTCTTAATATCTTCTGCTTCTGTTTAGTCCATATCATTTCTGTCCTTTATTGCACCCATCTTTACATGAAATGTTCCCTTGATATCTCTAATTTTCTTGATGAGATCTCTAGTCTTTCCGATTCTATTGTTTTCCTCTATTTCTTTGCATTGTTTACTTAGGAAGGCTTTCTTATCTCTCCTTACTATTCTTTGGAACTCTGCATTTAGATGGGTATATCTTTCCTTTTCTCCTTTGCCTTTCTGTCTCTTCTTTTCTCAGCTATTTGTAAGGTCTCATCAGACAGTCATTTTGCCTTTTTGCATTTCTTCTTCTTGGAGATGGTTTTGATCACAGCCTCCTGTACAGTGTCATGAACCTCCGTCCATAGTTCTTTAGGCGCTTTTGTCTATCAGTCTAATCCCTTGAATCTATTTGTCACTTCTCCTGTATAATCATGAGGGATTTGATTTAGGTCATACCTGAATGGCCTAGTGATTTTCCTTACTTTGTTCAATTTAAATCTGAATTTTGCAATTAGGAGTTCATTATCTGAGCCACAGTCAGTTCCCAGTCTTGTTTTGGCTGATTGTGTAAAGCTTCTCCATCTTTGGCTGCAAAGAATATAATCAATCCGATTTCAGTATTGACCATCTGGTGATGTCCATGTATTGACATAAATATGTTAGACATATATATGTATTTATGTGTGTACGTGTACACATATTTTTTTCATATTCTTTTCTAGTATAGGTCATTACATGATAATGAGTATAGTTCCCTGTGCTATACAGTAAATGCTTCTTGTTTATCTATTTTATATGTAGTAGTATGTATCTGTTAATCCCATACTTCTAATTTATCCTCCACCACTCCTCTCCCCTTTGGTAACCATAAGGTTGTGTTCTATGTCTGTGAGTCTGTTCCTGTCTTGTAAATAAATTTATTTGTATTGTTTTTTGGGGACTTCCCCTTGATTCCATATGTATGTGGTATACAATACTTGTCTTTCCCTGTCTGACTTACTTTATTTAGTATGATATTCTCTAGGTTCAACCATGTTTCTGCAAATGGCATTAGTTTACTCTTTTTCATGGCTGAGTAATATTCCATTGTGTATATATACCACATCTTTTTTAAAAAATACATTTTATTGAAATATAGTTGATTTACAGTGTTTTGTTAGTTTCAGTTGTACAGCAAAGTGATTCAGTTATACATATATGTATTTTTATTCTTTTTCAGAATTTTTCCTATACAGGTTATTACAGAATATTGAGCAGAGTTCCCTTGTTGCAGTAGGTCCTTGTTGCTTATCTATTTTATATATAGTAATGGGTAAATATTAATCCCAAACTCCTAATTTATCCCTCCTCCCACCTTTCCTTTTGTTTACCATGTTTGTTTTCTATGTCTGTAAGTCCATTTCTGCTTTGTAAATATGTTCATTTGTATAATTTTTTTTCAGATTACACATATTAAGGGATATCATATGATTTTGTCTTTACCTTTCTGACTTACTTCATTTAGTATGATAGTCTCTAGGTCTATCCATGTTGCTGCAAATAGCATTATTTCATTCTTTTTATGAATGAGTAATATCCCATTATATACATATACCATATCTCCTTTACCCATTCATCTGTCAATGGGCATTTAGGTTGTTTCCATGTCTTGGCTATTGTAAATAGTGCTGCAGTGAACATTAGGGTGCATGTATCTTTTCAAATTATGGATTTCTTTGTATATATGCCCACAAGTGAGATTGCAGGATCATATGATAGATCATATGATATATGATATAATAATCATATGATATCACATCATATGATAGACCATATTTTTAGTTTTTAAGAAATCTGCATACTGTTTTCCACAGTAGCTGTACCTACTTATATTCCTATTAACAGTAGAGAGTTTGCCCATTTTTTAAAATTGGGTTGTTTTGTTTTTTATTATTGAGTTATACAGGCTATCCATGGAGAAGGGAATGGCTACCCACTCCAGTGTTCTTGCCTGGAGAATTCCATGGAGAGAGGAGCCTGGCCGGCTACAGTCCATGGGATTGCAGAGTCGGGCACAACTTAGCAGCTAACACTATATGAGCTATATTTTGATTTTTGAAATTAACCCCTTCTCATTGAATTCTTTGTAAATATTTTGTCAGTTCATAATTTGTCTTTTAATTTTTCTTATGATTTCCTTTGCTTTGCAAAAGTTTTAGGTTTGATAATGTTTGAAAATGTTTATTTTTGCTTTTATTTCTATTGCTTTGGGAGACTGGTCTAAGAAGATATTGTTGTGATTTATGTCAGAGAATGGTTTGCCTGTTTTCTCTTCTAGAAGTTTTATGGTGGCATGTCTTATACTTTGGTCTTTAAATTGTTTTGAGTTTTTTTTTTTGTATATGGTATGATGGTATGAGAGAAATCAATAATTTCATTGATTTACATGTAGCTGTCTAACTTTTCTAATACTACTTGCTGAAGAGACTGTCTTTTTTTCATTGTGTGTTCTTGCCTTCTTTGTTGAAGATCAATGGACCATAGATGTGTGGGTTTATTTGTGGGCTCTCTATTCTGTTCCATTGATCCTTATGTGTGTTTTTGTGTCAATACTCTTTTGATTACTGTAGCTTTGCAGTATTGTCTGAAGTCTGGGAGGGTTATGCCTCCAGCTTTGTTCTTTTTCCTCAGGATTGCTTTGGGTCTTTTGTGACTTTATATAAATTTTAGAATTATTTGTTCTGTATTCTTGTTTCTCTACCCAGGACTGAACCAGTTGAACATATGCTTAGTAACAGTTACCTATTGGTCCCTAAACTAACAGTTACCTGTGTATGTCCTAAGTAAAGCTTCTTGCAAGTGTCTATTTTGTCTTTAAGTGGATATTTTTGAAAAAGCAACTTGGTGATGAGGGTGATTGTTAGACTTTTTAACTTTTAATCAAGAGGAAAGATAGATATGAACCTGGTAGTTTTGGTAGAGAGTACTGTTCCCTCTGCTCAGCCACCTGGCTTTATCAGCTAATCTGATAATTTGCTGTAGAGAAGAACTACAATACCTTGCTACTGCTCACAGTACCTCATTTGTCTTTTAGGAATCTCTCTATAAGTCAGTTTAACTGTTTATATCCTATGTCATTTCTGAAGGGACTGAAAAAATGTTTTACTGTATTGGAGCTAAGTTTTTAGAGAAAAACACCCACATTGTAAACCAATTTTAGGGAGATAGGAGTATTCCCCAACCCCTGCAAAAGACCCCAAAACTGAAGTGCAGAATGATAAGTTTAACTCTGCTTATTTTGTACTTATAGTTACTCATCTTTTTCTTTGGTAGCTTGGTTTTGGAGTTCAATTTTTCTCTACACAATTATTTTAGGTCACTAATTGTCACCATTTTTGTTCATTCTGAATCCTTGCTTTCTCTTTTAAAGATTGTTGTTAAGTTGTAATATGATATTGTAATCATTACATCCCATTAGAATGTAATATTATCTAAAACTTCCCTTTAACATATTTGAATCTAGACATAGTCCTTAGGAAATGGAGAAAGAGGATATAAGGTGGAGGAAAATGTAAGTTTTAAAACTGTTTAATTAAAGAAGGTGAAGACCAGAAATCTGAGGGGTGAGGGTGGTAATATAGGAGAAGCAGAAAACTCTCTTTGAACATACAATTGCATTATCTCTGTTGCAAGGTATTACGAAGTTGGAGCAGTAGTAAAAATTTGTTTTATCTGTACACTGTTTTTCTTTCAGGTTGTTTCCAGAGATGTTGATAAAACAGATTATTTCTATTTACAGTTATTTTTCAAATTATTTCTATTCTATAATATGAATTTTCTTGATGGCTGCTAGTTTAGTAAGAGACCTTGATATTTACGTAGAAATGTGGAAGCTATGTATTTCATAATTATATGAGTTTTCTGTTAATAGATATTTATAACTTTTTTAAACTACCAAAAAATTTCTAAAGCAAAGTAATATGATGATCTTATAGAGCATTTTGCAGTTAGATTTGCTTTATTGCACTAGTGAAATGTTAAGCTTCAATTAGGAAATATTTTAAATTGTTGCTGTTGTTTGTTGAACTAGGAAAAATGAAAACAAGAAGCTCTGGGGTTCTAACTCTGATTCTCCTTTTTTGATCTTGCATGTAATGCTATTTTCTTAATAAAATACACTAGAGTTTTCTGGCAGTATCTAAGACTTAATCCATTTGAGCTGCTATAACAAAAATGCCACAGACTGGGCATTTATAAACAAAACAAATTTATTTCTCACAGTTCTGTAGGCTTGGAAGTCTAAAATCAAGGTGTTGGCACATTCAGTGTCTGGTGAGAGCCCATTTCCCAGTTCACAGAGAGCCTCTTTTGGCTTCGTCCTCCTCTCTTGGAGAAAGTGAAAGTGAAGTCGCTCAGTCGTGTCCGACTCTTTGTGACCCCATGAATCACAGCACACCAGGCCTCCCTGTCCATCACCAACTCCCGGAGTTCACTCAAACTCATGTCCATCAAGTCGGTGATGCCATCCAGCCATCTCATCCTCTGTTGTCCCCTTCTCCTCCTACCCCCAATCCCGCCCAGCATCAGGGTCTTTTCCAATGAGTCAACCCTTCGCATGAGGTGGCCGAAGTATTGGAGTTTCAGCTTCAGCATCAGTAGTCAACAATGAACACCCAGGACTGATCTCCTTTAGGATGGACTGGTTAGGATGGACCAGATGTCATGATCTTCATTTTCTGAATGTTGAGCTTTAAGCCAACTTTTTCACTCTCCTCTTTCACTTTCATCAAGAGGCTTTTTAGTTCCTCTTCACTTTCTGCCATAAGGGTGGTGTCATCTGCATATCCGAGGTTATTGATATTTCTCCCGGCAATCTTGATTCCAGCTTGTGCTTCTTCCAGCCCAGTGTTTCTCATGATGTACTCTGCATAGAAGTTAAATAAGCAGGGTGACAATATACAGCCTTGACGTACTCCTTTTCCTATTTGGAACCAGTCTGTTGTTCCACGTCTGGTTCTAACTGTTGCTTCCTGACCTGCATACAGGTTTCTCAAGAGGCAGGTCAGGTGGTCTGGTATTCCCATCTCTTTCAGAATTTTCCACAGTTTATTGTGATCCACACAGTCAAAGGCTTTGACATAGTCAATAAAGCAGAAATAGATGTTTTTCTGAAACTCTCTTGCTTTTTTAGATGATCCAGCAGATGTTGGCAATTTGATCTCTGGTTCCTCTGGCTTTTCTGAAATCAGCTTGAATATCTGGAAGTTCGTGGTTCACCTATTGCTGAAGCCTGGCTTGGAGAATTTTGAGCATTACTTTACTAGCATGTGAGATGAGTGCAATTGTGCGGTAGTTTGAGCATTCTTTGGCATTGCCTTTCTTTGGGATTGTAATGAAAACAGACCTTTTCCAGTCCTGTGGCCACTGCTGAGTTTTCCAAATTTGCTGGCATATTGAGTGCAGCACTTTCACAGCATCATCTTTCAGTATTTGAAATAGCTCAACTGGAATTCCATCACCTCCACTAGCTTTGTTCGTAGTGATGCTTTCTAAGGCCCACTTAACTTCCAAAAAGGCCATTTCCAAATACTTTGACATTGAGGATTACATTTTAACATGTGAATCTAGGGTAGGATTGGGGGGAGGGGCAGAAACATTCAGGATATTGCAATGAATGTGTCACAAAAATTGATATGGAAAAATGAACAGAATAGTTGAAACTTCTGTGCAGTGTTATTGAAAAAAATCCCTAAAAGTTACATGGGCTAGCAAATAGAACAGCATTTGTGTTTAAACCTTGGTAAATTGTAGAATGTTGATAAATCAGATATTTGATGAGTAAACCAACAGGAAAGCATTTTTAGAATTATAACCAGAGATAATGACCCCACAGGAGCCGTTACAGATTCCATTACAATGGCTTCATGTAAACAAACTGCCTCTAGTACATTTAGAGGATACATTTATTTTAGTCTATTACTAGATCAAATTAAATCACTTAGATTTATAGTTCGTCTTTGAATACATCCTTCTCCAACAGTATTGCTCTTTTAAAAATGAACTGCATAAAGCATTAAACATTTAAAAAGAGTAAAAATATAAATGGGAAACAGTGACATCTTATGTCTAAATTTAGTGGGGATTGTTTTCCGTTTTTGGTCTTTTCTGATTTTTAGAGGAATGAGTTAATATGACATCAGAAAGTTTTATAGTTCCATAGTTGTTTTTATGGGCAAAGTTAGGTACTTTGGGGCTTCCTGCCTAGCTCAGTTGGTAAGGCATCTGCCTGCAACGAGGGAGACCTGGGTTTGATCCCTGGGTTGGGAAGATCCCCTGGAGAAGGAAATGGAAACCCACCCCAGTATTCTTACCTGGAGAATGCCATGGATGAAGAGCCTGGTGGGCTACAGTTTGTGAGATCTCAAGAGTCAGACAGGACTTGGTGCTATCTTTAGGCGCTTTAGCTGATTTTCATATTCGTGTGGTTTTATATATACATATGGTTTTCCCAGTGGGCACATTTATTTTCGTGTGAGTATTTGAGGTTTTTGAGCAATAATCTAAGAAGTGACAACACCAAAAGATTCTATTTAATATCTTGACATTTATTATAAATACTTATTAATATTAAATGTTATTTATTAATGAATATACTACAATTAAAATTTGAAATATATTCATAGAAAAGTCTCATGACATTTCATATGTGAAATATTTCAGAAATTGAAGAATGTATTTCTATAAACAATTACAGTAGCATAGCTGAAATCATCCAATGAAAGACAGGTTTAATCTAAAAATAGTAACTTTTGATAATTGCTACTATAGTAATTCCTTAGAATGAGGTATTGTACCCTTGGAATTAGTGATAAATTATTTTGTATCTCAGCTTTTCCGAAGAAATTATTATATCTTACTTTACTTTTCAGGGTCATGTATCTGAGAGACTGTGTGCTGATGAAGGTAGAAGATTAATATTCTAGCCTGGCCTATGGCATGGAGAGTCATTTTTTAGAAAAATATAGTTGATGCACAATATTAGTTTCAGGCGCACTACATAGTGATTTGATATTTACGTATATTATGAAATGGTCATCATAATGAGTCGAGTAAACATATATCCACATGCAAAGTTATAATGTTATTGACCATATTCGTTATGCTGTATATTATGTCCCCATGGCCTATTTATTTTATATCTGAAAGTTTGTACCTCTTAATCTCTTTTGCCTGTTTTGCCCAACATTCTACCCACCTCCCCTCTGACAACCACCTGTTCTTTTCTCTGTATATGTGAGTCTGTTTCCATTTTGTTTTGTTTACTTGTTTGTTTTGTCTTTAGATTTAATTATGTTTTGAATGAAGCCAGCTGTGGTGTTCTCTTATCACCAACTAAATATGATACATATGTTCTAATCTTTGTTGAATCCTTTTGCTTTGTATAGTTAAATTCTATATGTAAAATGGCAATGATTTTCACAGAAAAGAAGAAAAAGGAGAAAACAAGATAGGTTATGTCCTATGAAAAAGAAAATATGTTTGAAGATTGGTTTCACCACTCATGTTGGGCTCTGGGGAATTAAATTAAAGGTTGAATACATAGTACCAGACACTTTAAACTCCTTTATTCTCAAAAAGAACCAAATCCTAAGGTCTTTAACAGATGGAAAGAGACATTTATTTTTGTTTTCATGAATAAACTCCATCTTATTATAAAAGTTAAGGTTTATGTGCAAACTTTCACATATCACACCGAACCATATAGAACATTGGTTTGTATAATTTAAACAGTCACATTTGAGGTAGCTAGATAAAAAGTAGGAAGAGTTTATGTGTTGATATGTCATGACCATTCATCTATTTTCTCTTTGTTTGTTCAAAATTAAGTCTTTCTTTGGAGAACTCTGTATATAACCCTTAAAATGCTATCATTTAATAGGAAATTATTTTATTAAAGTGACACTGTGATTTTTTTGTCCTTATATATAAATAAAAACACAAACTCTCAGATATTTTACATTTCAGTGTAAGAAAAAAAAAAACAAAATAGTAAAACAAGGACAGGCATCATATACTTGTGTTATTGGCAGAACCAAGTTGAGATAAAAAGCTGTGTTAGTCAAAAAGTAATTGCTAACAATGAAATATTTTTGAGAATATAAAAATTAACAGATAGTTTTGTCGTGACAAATATTGAACCAAAGAAAATTTTAGAAGCTTGAAATGATACTCTCTTTGTTAGAATGCCAGTTCCTTGGGTATGTGTTTCCTTTTGTCACCTGGGGCAATTTTTCCAACACGTAACACATGTGATGTTTTTTCTGCATTTGGAATAATCAGCTTTTCCCTGTGCTCATTAAGGGGGAAAAAACTGCAGCCAAGGTATTAACACAAAGCAAGGTATTAACAGTGCCCAATCTCTACCAAATACCAAGTTCCTTTGTCTATTACCTAATTAACATACTTTAATGAGTTCACCAAGTTTAATGAATACTTCATGTAAAACTCAGCTCTTTCTACCTCCTAGATTAATCTGACACCTGATGTAACAGATCTGGCTAGATATTATGAATAATTCATGAGCAAGTATTTCTCAAATAACAAATAATAAAGAATATGAAACATTTAATATGGAAGGAGTTCTTAAAGATTTGCTATATACTTACTTGAATATACTATAATTCTTTCCAGCATCTATTGAAATTCATGTTCTAGTTAATAATAGCTTGAAAGAAACAGTGTAATTTATGTAAATATATTTCTGTTCATGCTAATGATTTTTAAAATGCAATGAACCATTTAATAGTAAAACTCACTGCTTATAAGTTATAGTCTATAAATAGACTTGGTTACTTTGACACTGTTGGGTTGGTTTGCAAAGTCTTTAGTTTTATGAAGTGAATAATAAACATACCTTTCATTAAAAATAGGCTTTTTGAACTATTGAAACTGGAAAGAGTATTTATCATAATTTTTATTGATTTGTATTGACATATGGTTTATGGATTCATATGTATGTGCAACATTTCATTTACCTTATTTGGGGATATAATAGGCCTGATAATTTTAAGCACCCTGTCTCAAGGTAGCATGTGGATGGTAGGATCTGTTTTCCTCCCATTTTTTCAACCTACTGAAAAAAAGAGGGGTGAAATATATGGATAAGTTATCTAATTTTACAATTTTTGAAAATATTAAGAATATTAGCAAGTGTTATTATTGTGTTCCAGGTTCTGTTCAAGAAGCTGGTGAAACAGTGATGAAAATTTATACTTCTCCCCTCAGGGAGCTTGTATTCTAATGGAAAAGACAAGTTAGCAAATAATTGCAATACCCACTATGTAATATATTATGTACATACACTTAGCCATTTATAATTCAGCAGTAAAAAGGAATGTCTAATTTGACATTGCACAAAGTGGAACAGAAGAAATTGTGACATCCCTACTTACTATTTCAGCGTATGTTAAATATAACCTAGGCATGCTAAGTCGCTTTAGTCATGTCGGACTCTTTGCGACCCCATGGGCAGTAGACCACCACGCTTCTCTGTCCATGAGATTCTCCAGGCAAGAATGCTGGAGTGGATTGCCGTTCCCTTCTCCAGGGGATCTTTCTAAAAGGGATCAAACCTGTGTCTCTTACTTACATCTTCTGCATTGGCAGGTGGGTTCTTTACCACTGAAGTGAAGTGAAGTCGCTTACTCGTGTCCGACTCTTTGCGACCCGATGGACTGTAGCCTGCCAGGCTCCTCTGTCCATGGGATTTTCCAGGAAAGAAAACTGCAGTGGGTTGCCATTTCCTTCTCCAGGGAATCTTCCCGACCCAGGGATCGAACCCGGGTCTCCTGCACTGCAGGCAGATGCTTTAACCTCTGAGCCACCACTAGTGCCACCAATATAATCTATAACCATAAGCTAATATGGAGTTTTTAACTTATCAAAATCTAACTGTTACAATAACCTGATGTCAGTTACTTTGAGAAAAAATACATTCGAATAATACTGCCTTGATTCAAACTATGTTTGCTGTTCTCTTTTTTTGACTTGTTTTCAGAGCCTAGAGCAAATTGCTTTGACTTAGAGTAGCAGATTTTCATGCTTTGAGGGTAGATTTGGTTTTCCAAAAGATCCAGAAATTATCCAGAACAAAAAATATCAAATACAATAGTTAAATAAGAGTGCAAAGTTATTTTTGTTGTTTAAAAATTATAATAAAATAACAGATACAGCAATCAAACAAGAGTGTGACTATGAGGCAGTGAGTTTCATTTTCTTCTATAATTGTACACTGACTGTAAAGTAAAGGCAGTTTCAAAAAGTGAAAGTGAAGTCGCTCAGACATGTCCAACTCTTTGCGACCTGTGGACTGTAGCCTACCAAGCTCCTCTGTCCATGGGATTCTCCTGGCAAGAATACTGGAGTGGATTGGGTGTTATCAAAACATGCGACATTGGAGCAGCAATGCTAATATATGTTGCTTCAGTAACAGCAACTTTATAGTTGTAGTGTGTATGTATTATTTGAGTAATAAATGACTTATTGTTCAGTTCACTTCGGTTCAGTCACTCAGTCCTGTCCGACTCTTTGCAACCCCATGAATCGCAGCACGCCAGGCCTCCCTGTTCATCACCATCTCCTGGAGTTCACTCAGACTCACGTCCATCGAGTCAGTGATGCCATCCAGCCATCTCATCCTCGGTCATCCCGTTCTCCTCCTGCCCCCAATTCCCTCCCAGCATCAAAGTCTTTTCCAATGAGTCAACTCTTCGCATGAGGTGGCCAAAGTACTGGAGTTTCAGCCTTAGCATCATTCCTTCCAAAGAACTCCCAGGGCTGATCTCCTTCAGGATGGACTGGTTGGATCTCCTTGCAGTCCAAGGGACTCTCAAGAGTCTTCTCCAACACCACAGTTCAAAAGCATCAATTCTTCGGCGCTCAGCCTTCTTCACAGTCCAACTCTCACATCCATACATGACTACTGGAAAAACCATAGCCTTGACTAGACGGACCTTAGTTGGCAAAGTAATGTCTCTGCTTTTGAATATACTATCTAGGTTGGTCATAACTTTTCTTCCAAGGAGTAAGTGTCTTTTAATTTCATGGCTGCAATCACCATCTGCAGTGATTTTGGAGCCCCCAAAAATAAAGTCTGACACTGTTTCCACTGTTTCCCCATCTATTTCCCATGAAGTGATGGGACCGGATGCCATGATCTTTGTTTTCTGAATGAGCTTTAAGCCAACTTTTTATTATTATTATTTGAGTAATAAATGACTTATTGGGTGCAGATGGTAAAGAATCTTCCTGCAATGCAGGAGACCCGGGTTTGATCCCTGGGTTGGGAAGATCCCCTGGAGAAGGGCATAGCAACCCACTCCAATATTCTTGCCTGGAGAATTCCATGGACAGAGGAGTCTGGTGGGCTACAATCCATGGGGTCACAAAGAGTTGGACATGACTAAGTGACTAACACACTAAATGACATTGCAAACTTTTAAATATTCTACTAGAATAAGGAATATCAGATTTTCATAAGCCCTCTTCTAGGGATTCCCTGATAGCTCAGTTAGTAAAGAATCCTCCCGCGATGCAGGAGACCCTGCTTCCATTCCTGGGTCGGGAGGATCCGCTGGAGAAGGGATAGGCTACCTACTCCAGTATTCTTGGGCTTCCCTTGTGCCTCAGCTGGTAAAGAATCCATCTGCAATGTGGAAGTCCTGGATTCAATCCCTGGGTTGGGAAGATCCCCTGGAGAAGGGAAAGGCAATCCACTCCAGTATTCTTGCCTAGAGAATTCCATGGACTATATAGTCCATGGGGTCACGAAGAGTTGGATGTGACTGAGTGACTTTCACTTCACTCACTTCTAGTCTATATACTTAGAGGTTTGGATTGAAGAGGAGAGCAGCTGGGGTTGAAAAAGAGGAGAAGAAACTTGATATGCCACCAAGGAATGGGTGAAGGAGTCAAGAAAATCTGGCCTAGATAAGAGAGAATTCAGAGAAGATATGTTAATTGTTTGAAATTATCTGAAGGGCTTTCATGTAGAAGAATTAGGATTATTCTGTGTGTTCTAGAGAACAAAGCTAGAGCCAGTGAATATGTGATACAGAGATACAGTTATCATCATTGGAAAAGGCCCCTTCAGAAGCAGTAAGCTCCTCCTCACTAGAGGTATTCAGGTAGAGAACACGTGATCAGTTGATTATATTGAGGGGGAATTGAAATATTAGATGATAGTGTTTTGTCAACCTGTGATTCTGTCTGTGACAGCTGAAGATTTTCTTTTCCAAAATAGACTTTACTGGTGCAGGGAATCCAAAACATTCTTTACATACATTTCAATTCTCATATCTTGGAATATAGTCAGGTTATAATATAGTCTCTTGGAATGCATTACTTGGTTTTATTTTTTTTTATCCCCAGAGAATATGGATATGCATAATCTCCCCCTTTTAGAGGAGTCCTTTATAGAAGATTTCTAACATTAATTTATCCTTATTCTTGGTTCTCTATCTTAAATTTGTGCACAGAGAAATAAGGCTGCATTTTCACCTTTCAATTTGTTTCACTTTGAATGTTCTTCAAGATGCCATATTTCATTAAATTAAAGCATTGCGTCATGCTATCAAGTTCTAGTTTCTCATGATTTATGCTAGGAATTTTGTGTGGAAGTCTTCCTCCCTTTTGAGTGAATCAGTTTGTTTCTGTTTCATGCTGAAGTTTGCTTTCTGTCAGTATTTGTGATAAACTAGCATCTGAATGGATCTAAAAGAAGCAGAAGATATTAAGAAGAGGTGACAAGAATATACAGAAGAACTGTACAAACAAGATCTTCACGACCCAGATAGTCAAGATGGTGTGATCACTCACCTAGAGCCAGACATCCTGGAATGCGAAGTCGAGTGGGCCTTAGGAAGCATCACTATGAACAAAGCTAGTGGTGATGGAATTCCAGTTGAGCTGTTTCAAATCCTGAAAGATGATGCTGTGAAAGTGCTTCACTCAGTATGCCAGCAAATTTGGAAAACTCAGTAGTGGCCACAGGACTGGAAAAGGTCAGTTTTCATTTGGTGATGGACAGGGAGGCCTGGCGTGCTGCAGTCCATGGGGGTCACAAAGTTGGACACGACTGAGAGGCTAAACTGAACTGAGCATCTGAATATAATTTGAAATGCTAGATACAAGCTATATGACTATAAAACAGTTCCCACTATAGCAGATGAAACAGTTGTTTTTGGCCCACTGCTACTGCTGCTAAGTCACTTCAGTCGTGTCCGACTCTGTGCGACCCCCTAGATGGCAGCCCACCAGGCTCCCCCGTCCCTGGGATTCTCCAAGCAAGAACACTGGAGTGGGCTGCCATTTCCTTCTCCAATGTATGAAAGTGAAAAGTGAAAGTGAAGTCGCTCAGTCGTGCCCAACTCTTGGCGACCCTTTGGACTGCAGCCTACCAGGCTCCTCCGTCCATGGGATTTTCCAGGCAATAGTACTGGAGTGGGGTGCCATTGCCTTCTCCTTTTGGCCCACTAGTATGATTTTTTCCCCCATTTTTTTTGTGGAGAAGCAAGGCAATTCAGTGTCTTTGTTACCAAATTGGGATTGTAGGACTGGGTAGGATTTGTGGCCCTTGTAGACAAACATTTCCTATCCAGAAACACTGAAAGATATCTCTAAGTAAAAAGGCACTTGATCTGTTTCCCTTATTTGAGATTATATATTAAAAAAAACACAGATTAGTGTTTTTTTGACTTCCCCTTTTCACATCTAAGCAGATTAATTTGGCAGTTAAATGTGCCATGATTACTTTTGGTGCAATTAATTTGCTACACAGGTACTGTTATACACAATGCTAATACGAAGGCTTCCCTGGTGGCTCATTGGTAAGGAATCTGCCTTCCAATGCAGGAGACACAGGTTCGATCGATCTCTGGGTTGGGAAATCGCCTGGAGAGGAAAATGGCAACCCACTCTAGCATTCTTTCCTGGGAAATCCCATGGGCAGAGGAGGCTGGCAGGCTATAGTTCATGGGGTCACAAAAGAGTCGTGCATGACTTAATGACTAAACAACAGGTACTCAACAATAATGTGAATAACACATTTGGATTTAGGGCTCATTTTTTATATGATAGGTACGTTTTATAGTATTAAATTGGTAATAGGAATATCATGTGATATATAAATGTAAAGCCCAGTTGATACTTTAAAATGTGATTAACCCTCATTATTCATCCAGAGTAGGCAGAGGAAAGTATGTTACTCTTTATTTTTATTTTAAGGATGAGGCAACAGACGCTCATTGTTGCTGTCACTCTGTAAAATAGTATCATGAGTCATAATTTGATTTCCCATCCAGGTCTTCAACTGGGTGACTCAGTGAAACTGACTAGACTCATTCTGAAGCTGTGGTTTGATACATTCTCCAAAGGCTGAGGAAAATGACCTCCTTTTCAGGGTTATAAGTGCAGGGCCTGGAGTCAAATGGTCTGTGTTACAATTCTGGTTGCACTGCTTACTGTCTGTATGCATTTTGTTGTCATTTTGATCCTCAGTTCTTGTATCCATGAATTTGTTATAATACTTGTACCTACTTTTTTGAGTTGTGGTAAGGATTACATGAATTGTTACATATAAAATGTTTATAACTATGCCTGGCACAGAGTGATAAATGTTATTGTTTCAGACTCTAGGGTTACAGTATCTGTCTTTCTGAAACCAACCTTTTAAGTTGCTGTTTCCAGTTTTCCCTTCCTCCCTTTTTTCTTTCACAGGCAATTATTGAGCATTTCCTTTGCTGTAGGCATTGTATATGAAGGGGAGAATATTTCCTTTCCCCTGCCTATTAGAGTGAACAATCTGCTGGTCTAGAAGGCCTCTTGTTTTGAATTGTTCTGCTGTCCAGAGTGAAGGAGGCAAGGGTACTAGACTCTGATTCCCTCATTTCTTCTTGTCTTTCAAATTTTGAGTCCTTTCTGCTCTTGGCTAAATTTTATCCTACATCTGCCTGATTTACTCCCCTGTTAACTTTGCTTTCAGATCATAATCAGGTCAGAAAATTAACTCTGTCTGCAAGTATTTTTTTTTTTTTTTTAAGTCTGGCCCAACCTAATTTTCTTAGTTTTTCAAAAATTATGATTATTTCTCTTGAGCATGTTTATCTCTACACCTTTGCTTACATAGTTAATTCTTCTTGAATATAGTGTTTCCTGTGGTGAGGTAATTACATTCCAGATCCCAGATCAAACCTCATTCTTCAATAAAGCCTTCTTAGATCACTCTAAGTGCAATTTATCTCCCTTCTTTGAGAGCCTGTTGCTGAACATTCTTTGAATGTGGGAGCCATTTTAATATTTCTTTGTATCCTTCCTTCTGACATTTGGTGCTGAGCAGGTAAAATAATAATACTCTTCAGTAAATATCAGTTGATTTCATTTATTGACACATGAGGCAGTTTCTTTATATTACACATCTTAGTGTTAAATATAATGTAAATTCCATGTCTGAATATAATTGAACTATGTTAAATCTTTTTCATAGCAATTCAAAGTTTAGGGAATTTTTAGCTTTTATATTATAATCATAATGCTAGGTATTGTGGGGATATGTGGAAGGTTAATATGATCTTTGATCTCAAGGTACTTACAACTCAGAAAGGGAGGGAAAGCATAAATCAAGGCCGAAAGGAAAAGATTCTTAAGAACTGGTATTACTGGTGTGGGGAAAAGACTATTTAATTTTGATTAGGAGGATGTTTTATTAAGAAAATTGAGCTGAGCTTTAACTCTCAAAAGGAATTTGTTAGAAGGAGAATGGGGATGTTGGCAAACTGTCATGATAGGAAGGTAGGTCCTTGATGGGATGTGCTGAGGTGAGGCTGGTGATGTAGTTGGGAATCAGTTTATTAAAGATTTGATGGCTTTTGAGAAGTGAAATAACATGGACCAAACTGGTTAAGCATGACAGCCCTGCTGGACTCTTTATTTAATGCTAAATAAGATTTGAATGGTTTGAAAAGGGAATTTCAATTTTATTGTAAGAAACTTTTCTGCTTTATGCATTTTTAGAAACTTGAAAAATATCTAAGGAGCGTCTTTCAAAATTTAATGTTGTGAAAAAAGCCCAGCATTTCTAATGAGAAATTAAGTAACAAATATCTCCCTCCCCTCTCTGTTTTGAATTAGAGGCAGCAGTCTTTCTGATTAACTGAGTTGTTCCTTTGCCTTATTGATATTCTGTATTGTCTTTTAGTTTGAGGGGTGTTAGAAATATGAAAACATTTTATGTCGTACTACTTACTTAACTTTTTGTGTATAGAGTTTTGTTCTTTCAAGATAAACAAGCAGTTCACAATTTAGCAGAATTAATTGTGGCATTAACAACTGAGGTCATCAGGCTTTAACCTACGATACAAATTATGATCTAATTCTTAATCATTATTAAGTTCCAGTGCTAAATGATACCAAAGTGACTGTCTAATTTTATACTTGTTTAGGTATAAAGAATGCTATGAAGGATTTTTTTGACTTTTTTCACTTAGCTGTAATTATTATGGTTATTTTAGAAATTTCTGTTCAGAGATACAAGGTAAAAGAAAAACATCTTGGAATGGTGCAGCTCTAGAAATAAGGACAGTTATTTTAGGTCATCAAAAAAAAAAAAAATGCAAACCACTCTGGAGTTTCCTGAGACTCAGACCAATGCTTATATTGTCTGGGTATGTTAATATAGTGTTATCTCATTGGGAAACTGCCTCAGGCAGGGAGCTGAGAAATGGATTGTACAATAACTGATACACTAAACTATAGAGCTAACACTCTTGAAGCAGTGAAATAACTAAGAATGGAATTAGCAACATGGAATTAGCTACAACATTCCTGGATGGATGTTGAAAATGTCCGAGTTTATATTTGGCCTCTTTCCCTAACTCACTGTGTGACCTGGAGATTTCAGTTTCCTCACTTTAGAACACAGCGTTCATTGCCTTGATTTCACTTGGTAATGGTTTTGTCTTGAGGGTTAGTTTCATCAGATCAAGGTGTTCTTTGAAATATTTGATAGAAATAACCTAGTGAAATAATAATTACTGTTTCCAATGATGTTAGTTTAAAAAAAAAGAGAAATTAGCATTAATTCTGAGTAAACTGCTAGGGTTGGAAATGGGGAGGGGATGGATAACCATTTTATCAAAACCGTCTAAAAGATGCAACCTGGTAAGATTTTCCCTGAGACCAATGAGTATGGTTTACTTTGGCAAACAAATTAAACAAGTAAACACAGCCTCTGCTTCTATATTTCATTAAAATGCCACATAATGTTTTTTTAAAGTTGCCTTAAAATTGGGTATATTAGATAACAGTGCATTTTTTCCTTAAATGATGACTGCTGCTGCTGCTGCTCCTGCTAAGTTGCTTCAGTCGTGTCCGACTCTGTGCGACCCCATAGATGGCAGCCCACCAGGCTCCGCCGTCTCTGGGATTCTCCAGGCAAGAATGCTGGAGTGGCTTGCCATTTCCTTCTCCAATGCATGAAAGTGAAATTGAAGTCGCTCAGTCGTGTCCGACTCGTAGGGACTCCATGGACTGCAGCCTACCAGGCTCCTCCATCCATGGGATTTTCCAGGCAGAGTACTGGAGCAGGTTGCCATTGCCTTCTCCGAATGAAGACTAGAAGTTCATTATTTGAAAAAAATCTATTTCCAATCAGACATGTTTAAAAAAACAGAATCTATTAATATATTTAAAAATAGATACACTTCAATAAAATGTTCACATTTATTATCAGGTGAAATGGTTAAACATCATTTAATGGATAAATATTTATTAAATATTTTCCTAAGAAGGCAATGGGGTATACTGAAATTATGTGGAATGTGGCATTAAGCAGGTTTGAATTTGAAATCCGGATCTAATATTCCTCTATGTGAGACTTTAGGAAGTCTCTTGACCTCTCTAAACCTTAGTGTTCTTTTAATTTTTTTTTAAATTGAAGGATACTTAATTTACCATGTTGTGTTAATTTCTGCTGTACAGCAAAGAGATTTAATTATATATGTATACATTCTTTTTAAAATATACTTTTTCATTATGGTTTATCACAGGATATTGAATATAGTTCCTGGTGCTATACAGTAGGATCTTGTTGTTTATCCATTCCATATATAGGAATTTTTATCTTCTAACCCCAAATTCCCACTCCATCCCTCCCCCCATCATCCTCCCCTCTTGGCAACCATGATTCCTGTTCTATCTGTGAGTCTGTTTCTGTTTTGTAGATAAGTTCATTTGTATCTTATTTTAGATTCCACATATAAGTGATATCTATTGTATTTCTTTTTCTTCTTCACTTAGTATGATAATCTCTAGGTCCACCCACGCTGTTGTAAATGGCATTATTTCATTCTTTTCTACGACTGAGTAGCATTCCATTGTATATATGTAACCACATCTGTTGGTGGGCATTTAGCCTACTGCTGTGTCTTGACCGTGGTATAAACAGTGCTGCAGCACACATGGTAGTGCTTCTTTTCGACTTATGGTTTTGTCTGGATATATGCCCAGGAGGGAGATTGCTGGATCATAAGGCAATTCTATTTTCAGTTTCTTGAGGAACGTCCATGCTGTTTTCCATAGTGGCTGCACCAACTTACATTCTCACCGACAGTGTAGGAGGTTTCCGTATATACATGATAATATCAGGTATTTGTTTTTCTCTTTCCGGCTTACTTCACTCTGTATAACAGGCTCTACGTTCATCCACCTCACTAGAACTGACTCAACTTCACCCTTTTCTATAGTTGAGTAATATCCCATTGCATATATGTGCCAAATCTTCTTTATCCATTCCTCTGTGGATGGACATTTAGGTTGCTTCCACATACTAGCTATTGTAAATAGTGCCGCAGTGAACACTAGGGTTCATGTGTCTTCTAGAATTGTAATTTTCTCAGGGTATATGCCCAGTAGTGGAATTACTGGATCATACGGTAGATTTATTTCTAGTTATTTTTGTTTTTTTAAGGAATCTCCATAATGTTCTCCATAATGGAGAACACCAACGTGTATTCCCTTTTCTTCACAAAATTTGCTAGAATTTTGTTGAGGATTTTTGCATCTATGTTCATCAGTGATATTAGCCTGTAATTTTCTTATCTGGTAGTATCTTCATCTTAATTTGGCATTGGGGTGATGGTTCCATTGATTCTTAAGTCTATTTTTGTGCCAGCATCATGCTGTTTTGATTATTACAGCTTTGTAGTATTGTGTGAAGTCTGGGAAGGTTATGCCTCCTGCTTTTGAACCTTAGTATTCTTAACTGTAAAATGGAATAAAATTCTTACTTCACAAAATTGTGAAAGTTAGGAATAGCACATTTAAAGTACCTAGTACCTGGTAGGTACTAAGTGAGTGATGTATTATAGAAGATATTTAATAGATAGTAACTATAAATATTTCTTCTATAAATATGTAAATAGTTTTGTTGAGCGTGTACTTGGCACAAACTACTGTATTATGTCCTAGGGATATATCAGTGAATAGGATAGAAATGACTCTTGCTATTAACAGGTCTGCATTCTACTGAGACAGACATAAAGAGCTAAGGTTTTTTGTTAAGCTAACTCAAACATTAAAAAAGAAGCCAAACATCTTCATTTACAAGCATCTATCTTTCAAGCATAACATTTCTCAAAATGTGCAAGCATCTAGTGCCTGTTTCTCCTTTCAGGTTATAGCAGCTTAATGGGACTTTTAATAAAAAGTTCTTAACACTGAAGACCTATCCCATTTCAATAATCTTAAGAAAATAGAATCTATTTCAAGGTTAGAATTGTGAAGTTGCAATCGAACCAGCTCACTGTAGGTGTAATTAACTTTGTGTGACAGTGTCCTGTAAGGCCAGAGCCTGTATTATGTGATGAGGGATAACTTCCACTTGGCCACTGACTTAATTGTGCCCTTGAGGCCTTCTTGAAACCTCATGAGTTTCCTCTCATTCTATTTTTGTATTTGATTGCCCTTACCGTATACTAAAGACGACCTTCATCATGGTGAATATCTTTCTGACAGAGAGAGGATAGACCTGATGCCTTCCTGCACAGTGTCTGTCCAGCTTAGAGGGCTCAGAATATCAGTTGCTCTGTTAGCTTTTTTCAAATAATAATCTTTTCAAAAGTAAAAAAAGGCTTCATTGCATTTTTTCATTTTGAAAGATAGTTATATGATTAAAAACATTAAGATGTAAAAGTAAAGAAAGCATAATATATGCTACACTTGTTAGCTATGTATGTGACTTTAGGCAAGGCTTTTCACCTTTTCGGCTTTCCCGTCATCTATCCGATACAAGGATTCTAATATTTTCTAAGTACTTTTCTAACTCCCAAAGAATTCTATACTTTTGTAGTTCTTGGACTCTTTTTCTTATATATTATTTTACATTTCTACATTTTGTCTGTTTAAATATAAAATAGTTATATTTTGCTGCAATTCACTTTTACCAAAAAAAAAAAAAAAAAACCCGTGAGAAATGTGTAAAGCATAAGCTCTTAATTTAGCATTTTTATTTCAAAATAAATACTGTATATCTTGGCTTTGCTTTTCTATGCCTATTTTTAAAATTCTCTGTCACAAGTATTTGAATCCCTCAATGAAATAATATATCTTTTCTTTGGATTTTTATTCAAAATTAGATTACCATTTTTGAATTAAGCAGGCTGGGAAAGCACCATTTATACTAAACCTCTAGAGTAGAACCTGAGGGCCAGAGGGCATGGACACGTTTCAAGATACCGTGAATCACTTGACATTGTAGGCACAACACTTTGTGGATGTGTCTTAGGTGTATATGATAAGAGAGATGTTGTCAGATTACAAAAAGCTGTTGTCAGGTTATGTTGCTGTTCAGTCACTCAGTTGTCTCCGACTCTTTGTGACTGTATGGACTGTAGCCTGCCAGGTGCCTCTACCCATGGGATTTTTCAGGCAAAAATACTGGAGTGGATGCCCATATCCTCCTCCAGGGGATCTTCCTGACCCAGGGATCAAACCAGCATTTCCTGTGTCTCCTGCATTGCAGGCATATTCTTTACCTGCTGAGCCATCAGAGAGGCCCCCAAAGAGGTCATAATCCCCCCAAATTTAAGAGCTACTTACTGCTTCAGGTAGATTAGCAAAAAGGTGTTATTTTGAAAGAGGGAGGCCTTTTTTCTCTTCTTCACCAACCTCATTTTCTTCTTTTCTCTCTTTTGCTGTGTATTTTAAAATGTTGACTTCAGACAGATTCATTTTTCTCATAACCTGAATTCCTCCAGCTGAATTTCTTTGAGGACAAAGTTTGGATGCTTAATTCAGATAATGAATCTGGGGGAGTTAGGAAGTGATTGAGTATGAAATGGGAATACAGCATTGCATTCAAGCTCTGGATACCTCCAAAGAGATGAAGAAAGTGCTTTACCTACATGAAAAGTAGTTCATTTCTGCTGTTTATAGAGAGGAAATATTATACATATGAAGCTAGATGCTCATATTTTCCCTCAAAATGCAAGTTTGTTTTTATTAATGCCAAAATGAGGGATGATATAAATATTTAAAATTTGTATTGAATTATAATATGCACATGATAAAATGCACATATATATCTTAATCCAGCAAGTGGATGTTTGCATATGCATACACCTGTGTAACTGCCATTCTAGTGAATAGATACAATTTTTTTCATCACCTAAGAATCATCTCTCTTGCCCCCTTTCAGTCAATTTTCTCTCTTATACAGAAGTAACCATTTTTCCAGTGTCTATCACCATAGATTAATTTTTCCTTTTCTTGAGCTTCCTATACATGGAAATCATACGGTATGAATTCTTTTTCCTTATAGCACTTTAAAAAAGATTTGTTTGTTTATTTATGGCTTTGCTGGGTCTTCGTTACTGCATGTGGGCCTTCATTTGTGGAAAGTAGGGGCTGCTTTCTAGTTGTGGTATGTGGACTTCTCATTGCAGTGGCTTCTCTTGTTGTGGAGCACGGGCTCTAGGCACTCAGGCTTCAGTAGCTGTGGCTCTTGGCTCTAGAGCCACAACTCAATAGCTCATGGCTCAATAGTTGTGGCTCACAGGCTTTGTTGTCCCCTGGCATGTAGGCTGTTCCCGGGCCAGGGATGGAACATGTGTCCCTTGTGTTGGCAGGCAGATTCTTTACCACTGAGCCACTAGGGAAGCCTCCTGAATTCTACTTTTGATTATCATTATATCTATGAGATCCATCCATGAGCTTTCATATGGTAATATTTCACTCTTCTGTCTGTGCAGTATTCTATTATATTAATATACACACAATTTATTTTTTACCCATTTTACTTTTGATCAATATTGGATTGTTTCAATTTTTAGCTATTATGAATAAAATTGACAAGAACATTCTTGAATATTTCTTTTGTAAAAAATATTTATTTATTTATTTGGCTACTCTGGGGCTTGGTTGTGGAATCTTTAGTTGTGGCATGTGGGATGTAGTTCCCTGATCAGGGATTGAACCTGGGCCCCCTGCATTGGGAGCTTGGAACCTTAGCCACTGGACCACCAGGGAAGTCCCCATATTTCTTTTTAATAGACATATAAACTTCTTCCTCCTGGGCATATAACTAGGGCAAAAATTATTGGGTCATAGTGCTTCAGTACCTGTTGCCCAACAGTTTTCCAAAGTGGTTTTCACATTTCCACCAGTTACATATGAGAATTCTATTTGTTCCACATACTTGCTAATCCTTGGTATTGGTAGCCATATTTTAGCCATTCTGGTGATTGTTTTGGTGACATAGATAGTTTGTTCATGCACGGGGAGGAATTTAAGACTTGTGTATCTTTAATTTGTTTTTCTGTTCAACAAATATCAATATTTATTTCAAGCTTCTTGTGTTCAAGGTGCTCAAATGTATTTAGACCGCACTCATAAAGTCACATTTTGGTTAATGGAGCATAAAATAATTTATTAATTAGACATTTACTCATGGTATCTGGTCCCATCACTTCACTGGAAATAGATGGGGGAAGAGTGGAAACAGTGTCAGACTTTATATTTTTGGGCTCCAAAATCACTGCAGATGGTGATTGCAGCCATGAAATTAAAAGACGCTTACTCCTTGGAAGGAAAGTTATGACCAACCTAGACAGCATATTCAAAAGCAGAGACATTACTTTGCCAACTAAGGTCCGTCTAGTCAAGGCTATGGTTTTTCCAGTAGTCATGCATGGATGTGAGAGTTGGACTGTGAAGAAAGCTGAGCACTGAAGAACTGATGCTTTTGAACTGTGGTATTGAAGACTCTTGAGAGTCCCTTGGACTGCAAGGAGATTCAACCAGTCCATTCTAAAGGAGATCAGTCCTGGATGTTCTTTGGAAGGAATGATGCTAAAGCTGACGCTCCAGTACTTTGGCCACCTCGTGCGAAGAGTTGACTCATTGGAAAAGACTTTGATGCTGGGATGGATTGGGGGCAGGAGGAGAAGGCGACGACAGAGGATGAGATGGCTGGATGGCATCACCGACTCGATGGACGTGAGTTTGAGTGAACTCCGGGAGTTGGTGATGGACAGCGAGGCCTGGCATGCTGCGATTCATGGGGTCACAAAGAGTCGGACACGACTGAGTGACTGAACTGAACTAAACTGAATACTGGTTAAGTACTTAGTAGTGTGTTTAGTGCTGAGAAGGATACAAAAAGTAAAAGTAGAATCATAGTGCTTGCTCTTAATGATTGTACAGTCTGTGTAGGGAGATAAAAACAATACATACAAAATGCAAAGTCCAAAGTGACATGATGGGATGTAAACGCTGAGTTGTATGTGATAGACTGAGTAGTATGGAAAAAAGGAATTGACATTGGTGTTTTTTAAGATAAACTTTACAAGCACTTTTCTTTCTCAGTTTCCTGTATTGAATCAATTACTAAATGCTATCAATTCTGCTTTCTGAATATCTGAAATTTCTTTGCTTCTTTTACTGTAACTTCAGGTCAACATTTTTGACTTGCTGGTTTGTGTGTCCTATATTGAAATTGCCTTGGGAGTGGTATTTCTCCCTTCATTTCAAGTCCCTTTTGTCTATTTTCCCATTAGAATGTTCTCTCTAAAAGCTAGGTCTCATCATTTGAAGTCACTCTCCTACTTAATATTCTTCAATTGTTTCCTATTATTTTGGGGGCAAAATCAAACTCTTTACCAAATTACTTAAAATTTCTATCATATTCTAGCTCTGGACAATATTTCTTGCCTCATATGTTGCTACCTCTCACAGGTATACAAATAATTTTCTGTATACCCTGAATTACTTCCATGTTTTGGAATCTGCTATCTTATTTCATACTTTTGCATATGATATTTTCCTTTGTGTTTCTATTCTTTTAAAACTTGAATGAAAGTTTACTTCTAGGAAACCAGGTTTGATTGACCATATCTGGTTTAAATGTTCCTTCTCTGTGATCCATGTATTCAGAACTCCATGTATTCTGCTCACAGAGTATTGTAATTGTTGGTTCATTTATTCATTTTCTCTAGTTGACTGTGACCTTCTTGAGGGCAAGGCTGCTGTCATTTCTAATTAATAGGCAGTCAATAAATATGTAGATTGGCTTGAATTTTAATCACTTACTATATAGAATTTTTAGAAATGAACAGGATGGGGTAAAGTATTTTTGAGAAGTGGAACATATATGAAAAGAATGGAGGTGGGAATTAACATTATGTGTATGGACAACAGGATAATTAAATGGAGAGGTGTCTGGAAGAGTGGCCTCTACTGGACTGAATGTATAGTTTATGTTGAGGAATAGAGGAATAGAGACTGAAGAGGTGGGATTAAGTCAGATTATGGAGGCCTGTAAGAGTTTTAGGCTTGATACGGATAGCAAGAGGAAGTCATCAGAGGCCTTTGAATAGGGGAATAAAGTAATGAAAGAAAGTTTTAAGGAATATTATTTTAATAGAAATCTGCAGAGGGAGTACTAGAGGAGATATTAGAGTCAATGAGATCAAATATAAGTTTTTCAAGGTAATCAAGATGAGATGATGAGAATGTAGTAACAATAATGACCCTGTGGATACAGAGGAAGAGATAGATCAAGTAATATTTTAAAGAACATATTGATATGACCAAACAATAGACTGGGACATAAATTCATTTCTCTTCAACTCTTTTCTATTCAGTAAGAAACTGGGGATATTGGCTTACTCAGTTTTACATGAATATCAAATTGTACACCTTTCTTTCCTTCATCTTGGGTGAAGTTGATACCCCTTACTTAAGATCCTTATTATCATTTACTGTCCACCCAATCCATTTATAACACTCATAGGGAACATAATGGACTGACAATCTTCCTTTCCCTGCAGTTTGCTGTGAACATCATGCTCATGACTCACATAATTCCTTACTGTCAGCACTTCAAGTCAACCATGCAGTGTTGAAGACTTAATCATCGTGTGGCAGGAATCCACCTTGAATCAGAGGCTCATAGAAGTTTGAAAACAGAAAGAATTTTCTACTATATATATATATATATATATATATATATATATATATATATATATAGTATATAACTATACAGTTAATATTCATTTTTGAGGTGAGAATCTGAGGCTAGAAATATTCCCTGATTTATCTAGTGTAATACAGCTAGTTACTTCTTATTCTTCTGAATTTTAGTCCAATAAGCTTTTAATTATATCATAATGTATTTTCTCACCCTAATATTCTTTATTCCAAAACATGATTAGATCTTTTTTCAACCAAAATTTTAAAAGATTTACTCCTTTATTCCTGTACTAACTGAACAAGCTCTTCATCTTTACCAGGGTCCGTGTCTTCAGGAGCTACTTACCAGTTACACACCTTCTATTAATACCTCCCTACACATGACTGCCTGTTTGGTCTATAGGACATACATAGCTGTTATAATACACTCCTTACTAATGTACTAAGCTTTCCTCGTATTTTAAATCTTTTAACATAATTCAGTTCAGTTCAGTTCAGTCGCTCATTTGTGTCCGACTCTTTGCGACCCCATTGACTGCAGCATACCAGGCTCCTCTGTCCTTGGGGGATTCTCCAGGCAAGATACTAGAGTGGCTTGCTGTGCCCTCCTCCAGGGGATCTTCCCAACCCAGGGATTGAATCCAGGTCTCCCACATTGCAGGTGGATTCTTTACCAACTGAGCCACCAGGGAAGCCCTGTGTTAGTTGCTCAGCTGTGTCCAACTCTTTGTGAACCCATGGACTATAGCCTACCATGCTCTTCTGTCCATGGGGTTCTCCAGCCAAGAGCCATCCCTTCTCCAGAGGACCTTCCCCACCAGGGATTGAACCTGGATCTTCCACACTGCCACCCACCTGGAAACTGTTTCTTGATCTTAGTATGTCACTTTGTCTTTACTTTGTCCATTTTCCTAAAGTGTGTTTAAAAAGCTAGTCCCACCAAATACTTTGTGGAAAACAGAATTCCAAATCAAATATATTTGGAAAATACTCATTTTATATTTCTTTCTTAAATTCAGTGAACTTGATAGCAAAGATTCTAAGAAATCTAATAGTAAAAACAATTTCATAATTTCATATAATCCATTGTTTTTCAAGTTTACTTGTTTGTGGAATTATTTTTGTTCTAACATTAATTAATATCCATTAATACTAATGCACCTTAAAAGGAGTAAATACAGGTGATGTTTTTAGACTTCTATACTTGTAAGAATGGTAAGTGCTACAGGGAAAAGAAAGCTGTCCAGATTAAACTTGAATGGGAAGATAGATGAATTCAGTTTATAGTTTCTAAGATTGAGAAGTTAATGTGTATTTGAAAGTTTACAGGATTTAAGTATGGTGAGATGCTGTTTCGTTTATCTAATTCTGCACAACAAACAACCCCCAAATTTAAATACCAGTCATTTTATTTGCTCATGATTCTGCGGTCTAGACTGGGCACATATTGATGCCTGTTTGGCTGTTCTTGAGAGTTCTCATCTAGGGTTGGCTAGAAGCTGGGCTCGGCTAAGACTTGGGGTGGCTGGGTTTTTTGCCTCACTCCATATAGTCGTGGAACCTCTCCTAATTGTAGCTCCTGTAAGGTAGACAGACTTTTTACATGGCAGCTCATGGTTTTCAACAATGCAAAAGTGGAAGCTGCCAGGCTTTCTGCAGACATTGACTCAGAATTGGCACAACATAAATTTATTCTGCATGACTACATAAGGATGTAAATACAGAGTAGCATCGTTGACGGGGCCACCAAACAGCAGATTACTACTGATACCATGCAGCAAAGGGAATAGAAAGTGGGTTCATTTGAGAAAAAGTTTTAAATTTCCTATATAGTTGAGTTTTCCCACACTAGAACTTTGAGTCAAGGGTTGTATTTGGTTTTCTATTATATTCCTGGGCTTCCCAGGTGGTGCTTCCCTGATAGGGCTTCCCTGATAGCTCAGTTGATAAAGAATCCACCTGCAGAGCAGGAGACACCAGTTTGATTCCTGGGTTGGGAAGATTCACTGGCGAAGGGATAGGCTACCCACTACAATATTCTTGGGCTTCCCTTGTGGCTCATCTGGTAAAGAATCTGAATGCAATGTGGGAGACCTGGGTTTGATCCTTGGGTTGGGAAGAACCCCTGGAGTAGGAAATGGCAACCTACTCCAGTATTCTTGCTTAGAGAATCCCACGGACAGAGGAACCTGACAGGTTACAGGTCACAGGATCACAAAAAGAGTCGTAGATGACTGAAGTGATTTAGCACACATTATATTCCTAGCTATTTGCACAGTGCTAAGTACTTAGGAAGGATTCAATAAACTTTTGTTTAATAAATGAATATATCTAAAGAGAAGAGCAGAGGGTTAAGTACTGAAAACATAGAAAATGATTCACAGATTGGGATGTGTAGAAGACAGAGAATTAGCCAAAGGGACAGTTTCAATGGAAAGGATGGTGGATGATAGTATTCACTGTGAAAGTCAAGGAGAATTAAGGTAGAGAAAAGCCTTTAAGATTTTATTAGCATTCCTTAAAGGAGCAAGTATCATTCCTATTCTGTTTTACTTTATTGGTTGGTTGAAGAGATTTCTCAAATTTGTCAATCTCTAATCTAACTAAATTTCTTGCCTTTGGCACTTTAAAGTGTAATGACCACAGTGAATTCATATTATGATAATTAGACTTAAAAGGGAATAATGCTTTTTAAGTAACTGAAACATTTTTTGTAAAATGTTATAATTTTATAAAATCTTTAATAATATGTATAAAAACTCGTAGGATCAGGAAATACAATAAACTCTAGAGTCACAATCAGCAGTGGAAATCATATCTAGGTTTTTTTACATTGTGATAAAATTTACCATTTTAACCCTTTTGAATGTACAGTTCAGAGGCACTAAACACATTCACATTGTTGTGTAATCATTATCACTGTCTATCTCCAGAACTTTTTCATCACCTAATTCTGAAATTCTGTAGCCATTAAACATGAACTCCCCATTTTCCCCTCTGCTCCTTATGCTGCTAAGTCACTTCAGTCGTGTCAGACTTTGTGCGACCCTGTAGACGGCAGCCCACCAGGCTCTCCCATCTCTGGGATTCTCCAGGCAAGAACACTGGAGTGGGTTGCCATTTCCTTCTCCAGTGCATGAAAGTGAGAAGTGAAAGTGAAGTCACTCAGTCATGTCCGACTCTTAGCAACCTCATGGACTGCAGCCCACCAGGCTCCTCCGTCCATGGGATTTTCCAGGCAATAGTACTGGAGTGGGGTGCCATTGCCTTCTCCCTGCTCCTTATAATTCCTGGTAATACTACTTTACTTTCTTTCTCTATAAATGTAATTACTCTACATTCCTATATAAGTGGAATCATACAACAATTTTCCCTTTGCATTTGGCTATTTGGCTTAGCATGATGTTTTCAAGCATGATTCAGAATTCCGTTCCTTTATAATGCTGAATAGTATTCCATTGCATGTATACACCACAGTATGTTTATCCATTATCCATTCACCTGTCAATAGATTGTTTCTACCTTTTACTTTTTGTGACTTTTTTTCTTTTGTTTTTTGCATGAGAATAGTAATTGTGAATTTTTCTTAGCTTGAAGTCTATTTGAATTCTCCATATTTCCTTTCCTAGTTCTGCTTATTCAGGAAATTTTCTGGAAAGATGCTCTGGAGAGAACAGTGAAAGACATATTACAGCTATAGATAGAAAGCAGGGCCATGCTTTTCTCATGGTTGGAGAAAGGCTTGAATAAGATGATGATGTTTGTGTGGAAATAGAGTTTTTATAAAAAGAAAGGGACATAATTTTGCCACTTAGGTAGCTGTGTGATCTTGGATAACATACCAGATCTATCTGAACTTTGGTTTCTTCAACTGTAAAATGTAGAAATAATATCTATCTCACAGGTTTGTTGCAGGAATTAAATGAAAGTACTTAGCTCATTAGAGGTTAATAAATTGAATGAAGTTTCTGCACGTTTTCCCTCGGCATCATGGACTTTGGATTTCACCAATAGTAGATCAAATTCCTGGGATGATATAACTTAAAATGTGAATTTGTTGCATAATCTTTCAGGGGCTAGAGAAAGTGTAGTGAAAAATGGATAATCATCTTCTTCCAGAGCTATTGATACTGAAGTCCAAAAAGAGACCAGCTAAGAAGTCCCATGGTACACATATTAAGATGCTGTGGGAGGAGAAGATAAGCAACAGGTTCACATATGGACCCCATAGAAAAGCATAAGGCAGACAGCCTGGTTGCAGGTACTGAGTTGCAATTGAGCAGCTTTATCACCTGGGAAACTCAATTTTGCTAGACTCAGGGTGATTCCCAGCAGAAATTTATTTATTCAGGTGTGGTTAATGATTCTTTTACGCAACACTAGGTAGATCAGTTAAAAACTGATAATAGCTACCACTTATTGAATGTTTACTATGTTCCAGACCTTGTGTTAAGTGCATTACCTGTGTCATCTCATATAATCCTCACAGCCATTCTGTGATGTATGTACCATCATGAATCCCATCTTACAGATGAAAAACTTGAGGTTTAAGTAATTTGTCTAAAAAGAGGCGAAGTTGGAATTTGAGCTCAAGCACTTTGTCTTAACTGAGCTTTTAACTACTACACAAAAATGATTTTTCCCCTTTTTATATCCTGATAACTATCATCCAAAGTTATTTGACTTAATACCAATTACATTTACCCAGAATTTATCTCAAAGATTCCCAGTTACTAAGTTATAAAAGGAATAATTATTGAGGTTAAAATGAGAAAAGAATCAGTATTTTGCTTAATGTTAATTTTTAACTCTCTACATTTCTACAGAGAGAAGTACTATACATTAAAATAATTCAGGGGCGAAGATGTTGCATTTAAGCTTGAAGAGGATGCTATGAAATCACTGAATATTGTCTTTTTCAAGTAATATTTATATTCTTAAGTTTCCTTCTCTGGAACTTAAACCAGAGCAAAGGAACGTTCTTTCATTACATTCATCTGATAAATATTTATTAAACATCTCCTGGAGATTATGTATTCTCCATATTTTTTTAATTATAAAGGTTTCAATTTACAATATTAAGAAAGGAGTCTTGACTTCATGGAGGTGATAGTCTGGTGGTGGGGATGGACAGACAAGTACTATAATGAAGGATGAGGTCCTGGGGGCAGAAGAGTTAGCCCTCAACATGGAGGTGGAGAAAAAAGCTAGAGGAAAGATAATCCAGTTGAAGCTGAGTTGCCTGAAAGATAAGGAGAAACAATTAAAAAGAAACAATAAAACTAAAAACCAAGTGACTAACTTGGAAAAAGATGTACAGTATATATGATACAAAATATGTGATATTTTTAGTATGTATACCATTTTTATAAACAATATAAAAATCAAACTTCTTAGACTAGGTTTGGAGAGAGGAAAGTAACAAAGCACATTGTTAATATCTTTGTGGAAGAATAAAAAGAACAAGCAATTCTCAAAAGAATTACAAATAACCCTAAAATAATAGAAATGACAAAAATGATATCTATTTTTCAAATATCAACTTATTAAAAATGAAAAGCTTGATAATAACCAGTGTTGATGAGGCAAGGGTAAGAGAAAGGGGCACTACCATTCTCTTATAGACACAGATCAAATAGTCTCATGTTTCTTAGAGGATCCTTTGCCAACATGTACTGGGAGCATTCATTTCTTCTGTAAGAAAATTTACTACTAGTACTTCATTTGAAGGAAATACGTAATCAGAAGTCTGAGCAAAATTGTATGGGAGTTATATTGTAGCATCATTTACATCGGTAAAATGATGGAAATCATGTTGGTTGATTGATGAGGTTTGTGTTTGTGACAGATTGGTATCCTGCCATTAGCAATGGGTTGTAGAAGACTTTTTGCGTGAGTGTAAGACTTTTCAAGAAAGTAACAAAACACATCCATAATGAATTCCTAAGTTAAAAAAGGTGTGTGTGTGTGTATACATTCCTAATATATACACATACCTATATTCTACATATATACACATATATATATATGTGTGTGTGTGTATATACATTCCTAATCTATACTTTTTTCAGAATATGTATATATATATTCTTTTTTCAGAATACATATATATACTCAAACACATATATGTACTCTGATTCTGTGGGTGCCTTTAAATATTGGAGGGACATACCTCAAAATGTTTGCAGTGGTTCATTGTGTTAAAACTGCAGGTAAATTTTTCTTCTTTGTGCTCTGTTTTCCATAATAAACAGGTATATTTTAGCAATTAAAAAATAAATGGACATAGTTTAAAATAATATCTTGGATTTATAAGTTAAAATGATCATATAAGTTAATTTAGTGTCAGTTCAGTTATGAAATTAAGTGGATTATAATAATTTAAAAGTTTAATATAGCCTTTCGTAACTTCACTGATTTTTTTTCTCCCTAATCTATACTTTTTTCCAAATAAAATGTCTTATAGACATTTATTAAGCAATGACTTCATGTTAAGAGACATGGTCAACTATGATCATCTTTTTCTCAATACGGTTCTTTATTGCTCATTAAAAATAACAGTATAATTGTAGTTTATTCAGTTATCAAAGTGAAAGGTCTTAATTATAGTAAGAAAACCACTTATAAACAAAGTTTTTTTAAAATTTTGTTTTTAAAGTAAACACTAAACAGTATTATCAAGGATAAGCTCTCCATTCTAAAAATTATGTCTAAAAATAGGATAGAAAAGCCATCTGGTTTAGAAGGCTTAGGTGTTAATCCTTACTGAGGCAGAATCACTTGACTTAATGACCTCTTGCTATTGCTTATAATTTTTAATTTTATAGTCTTTAAGAAAGAATATTTTCTCCATTTTTGTATTTAGAATAATGAAAAGTATATCCTAGAATAATGATTATAAAGTTACTGACTCAAATAGAGCCTCTAAATGTATCTTCTGTGTAGCGTCTGAAATGCATTAGTACTCACTGAGATTGGATAGTTAAGATGATAACTATTACATTGTTTTACTCGTTAGTTCTGTAAAATTATTAGGTAAAAACTTTTACCATCAAAACTATGGCTTGAAAATTATTCTTTGAAACTATTGCTTTCATGTTAAGGGATGATGTTTTCATTGGGTAGGAACTGACTGAAGTATCGCTTTTGGCATTTTTGTCTCCTTTCTTTAGTCTTCCACTCACAACTAAGTGATAACGTATATTCACAATTTGTTGATGTAATTTAGTGGTTGCTTTCACTATTCAGGAAGGAATAAACAGAAAATTATGGAAGCAAGCAGAGTGATATCAGACATTATTGATTTTCTAGTACTTAAGATTTAGAGATCATTGTCTTTTAAAAGCAAGATCTTTACAGATGTTATAATGAATTTTTAATTTATGCTTCTGGGCACCAAAGCTTTTTGCTATTTAAATCAACACTTTAGTGGGCAAATCAACTCTGCAGTAAGAATGGCAGGCTCTTGGCAAAACTGTGAAGTAAAACAAACACATTTCTGGACCTTTCACCTTTTCTTTTGAGACATTTCCATTCAGATTCTTTATCTAGATTCTACTTGGCATGCTCTGCCCTGAGTACCCCCATTTCCCCAGACAACTTAAAACTTTCTCAATTTTAAAGAAAGTAGTGGATTCATGACACATACTTCATCTTCAAAATGAATTAAAAGTTCCATTTAAGTATCATAATTTCTTAATCCAGTAAAATATGGAATGACAGCTGGTGCTGAGAATTTCAGGCACTGTTCGGATTTTTCCTGTGTCTTAAATCCCAGTGTGTGAGCCTGCCCAGTCCATCTTGGTCTGTTTCCAAATCTACTCATACAGAACCTTGCTTACTTGGTTTCCTTTTATACTATGGCAGGTGCTGTTTGTGTAATAAAAAGATCTGGAGTCTACAACATAGAATCAATTTTCTTAAACTGGAATTTTAAAGAGGTGAGGGTCCTATTAATATAGATATTAATAGATATTAATTTTATTTCTGTGTGAATATACACTATATATACATGTGTGTGCTTAGAGTCTGTATAAAATATCTTTCACATTGTGTTTTATTGTCTGCAATCAGATATTATACAGAGAGATGAGAATATAAACTTTTATTGTACATCAAGAGAATAAAAAGCACATTTATGCAAATTTAGCCCAATAGTTTATTGCCTTAAAAAGAGAAAGTTTAGAATTTAATTTTAAAAACTAGAGACTGTATTCCTACAGATATAATTAATATTTTCATCAATAAAAATATTATTGAGCATTTATTATCCACTCCATTCTGTGATTTTAAATAATCATAAAATGTTTCATGCCATAACTAAGTTTATAATCTAATTGAAGTATCAGATAGCCTTTTATTCTTTGGTTCAGCAGATATTTATTGAATGTTTATATAGGTACAGATAAACCTATTTGCAAAGCAGAAATAGAGACACAGATATAGAAAATAAACATATGGATACCAATGAGGGAAAGAAGAGATGGGATGAATGGGAGATTGAGGTTGATATACACACACTCGGAGAAGGCAACGGCAACCCACTCCAGTACTCTTGCCTGGAAAATCCCATGGATGGAGGAGCCTGGTGGGCTGCAGTCCATGGGCTTGCTAAGAGTCAGGCACGACTGAGCGACCTCACTTTCACTTTTCACTTTCATGCATTGGAGAAGGAAATGTCAACCCACCCCAGTATTCTTGCCTGGAGAATCCCAGGGACAGAGGAGCCTGGTGGGCTGCCGTCTATGGGGTCGCACAGAGTCAGACACGACTGAGCGACTTAGCAGCAGCAGCAGCAGCAGCAGCAGCAGCAGCAGCATATACACACTACTATGTATAGAATAGATAACAAGAACCTACTGTATAGCACAGGGAACTCTGCTCTGCTCTGTGATGACCTAAATGGGAAGGAATTCCAAAAGACAGGGGATATGTATGTGTGTATAGCTGATTCACTCTGCTATACAGAATAAACTGTCAAAACACTGTAAAGTACTATACGCCAATAAAAATTCATAATAGTCTTAACAGGTAAGGATGGACTGTTCAAAATATTGTTTTTATTTAGACCTTGTTGCAGCTGTGCCTTTTCTCTGATGTGTTCAGCTACACCATCGAACAGTTACATATGAACTGCCTAAAGAGTTTTAACCATATTTGAAGTCATTTATTACAACATCTTCTTTCTCACCTACCAAAGAGCCATCCTTCTGCTGCAGTGTACAGAGCATGGTCTGAAACACACTGTGCATCCTTGGGTTCCATATGCATCAAGACATAGGCAGTTAAAAGACTCCCATTCTTTGGCAAGTGCCTTGTAACAAATTTTATTTGTTAGAAGAATCTTTGAATTTTATCAATAAAAAAACTGAATAAAAATTTTTAAAATAAAAAAATCCTTTATCTGAGGAGTTTACAGGCTAAGGAGGAGATAAAACACACACATGAATATTATGAAACAAGCCTGTGAATGGTAAACTACATTAAATAGACTTTCAAATTAAATGTTATGTATTTGGGAGCTCATGTGCATAAAAAGAAAGATGTCAATAGAGTGTAATATAGGCTAAATGCCAAGTAAGTGAGGTTCATAACACAGAGCTTTAGAGGAAAGAGGAAAGAATAGTCACTTAGATACGGGTAATCGAAGAAAATTCCACTTATGAGGTAAGACTTAAATTCTCCTTAAATAAGCAAAAAATACTAAGTAGAGCCTGTTGGTAGAACACTCTAGAATAAGTACTATAAACAGTTCTGCGATGAACATTGGAGTACATGTGCCTCTTTCAATTCTGGTTTCCTCTGTGTGTATGCCCAAGAGTGGGATTGCTGGGTCATATGGCAGTTCTATTTCCAGTTTTTTAAGGAATCTCCACACTGTTCTCCATAGTGGCTGTACTGGTTTGCATTCCCACCAACAGTGTAAGAGGGTTCCCTTTTCTCCACACCCTCTCCAGCATTTATTGCTTGTAGAGTTTTGGATAGTAGCCATTCTGACTGGTGTGAAATGGTACCTCATTGTGGTCTTGATTTGCATTTCTCTGATAATGAGTGATGTTGAGCATCTTTTCATGTGTTTGTTAGCCATTTGTATGTCTTCTTTGGAGAAATGTCTATTTAGTTCTTTGGCCCATGTTTTGATTGGGTCGTTTATTTTTCTGGAATTGAGCTGCAGGAGTTGCTTGTATATTTTTGAAATTAGTTGTTTGTCAGTTGCTTCATTTCCTATTATTTTCTCCCATTCTGAAGGCTGTCTTTTCACCTTGCTTAGAGTTTGCTTTGTTATGCAGAAGCTTTTAATTTTAATTAGGTCCCATTTGTTTATTTTTGCTTTTATTTCCAGTATTCTGGGAGGTGGGTCATAGAGGATCCTGCTGTGATTTATGTTGGAGAGTGTTTTGCCTACGTTCTCCTCTAGGAGTTTTATAGTTTCTGATCTTACGTTTAGATTTTTAATCCATTTTTTTTTTTAGTTTTTTATTTTATAAATTTTAATATCTTTAATTCTTACATGCGTTCCCAAACATGAACCCCCCTCCCACCTCCCCTCCCCATAACATCTCTCTGGGTCATCCCCATGCACCAGCCCCAAGCATGCTGCAACCTGCGTCAGACATAGACTGGCGATTCAATTCTTACATGATAGTATACATGTTAGAATGTCATTCTCCCAAATCATCCCACCTTCTCCCTCTCCCTCTGAGTCCAAAGGTCTAGATTTTTAATCCATTTTATTTTTGTGTATGGTGTTAGAAAGTGTTCAAGTTTCATTCTTTTACAAGTGGTTGACCAGTTTTCCCAGCATCATTTGTTAAAGAGATTGTTTTTTCTCTATTGTATATTCTTGCCTCCTTTGTCAAAGATCAGGTGTCCATAGGTGCATGGATTTATCTCTAGGCTTTCTATTTTGTTCCATTGATCTATATTTCTGTCTTTGTGCTAGTACCATACTGTCTTAATGACTGTGGCTTTGTAGTAGAGCCTGAAGTCAGGCAGGTTGATTTCTCCAGTTCCATTCTTCTTTCTCAAGATTGCTTTGGCTATTCTAGGTATTTTGTATTTCCATACAAATCTTGAAATTATTTGTTCTAGTTCTGTGCAAAATACCATTGGTAGCTTGATAGGGATTGCATTGAATCTATAGGTTGCCTTGGGTAGTATACTCATTTTCACTATATTGATTCTTCCGATCCATGAACACGGTATATTTCTCCATCTATTAGTGTCCTCTTTGATTTCTTTCACCAGTGTTTTATAGTTTTCTATATATAGGTCTTTAGTTTCTTTAGGTAGATATATTCCTCAGGATTTTATTGTTTTTGTTGCAATGGTGAATGGAATTGTTTCCTTAATTTCTTTTTCTACTTTCTCATTGTTAGTGTATAGGAATGCAAGGGATTTCTGTGTGTTGATTTTATATCCTGCAACTTTACTATATTCATTGATCAGCTCTAGTAATTTTCTGGTGGAGTCTTTAGGGTTTTCTATGTAGAGGATCATGTCATCTGCAAACAGTGAGAGTTTTACTTCTTCTTTTCCAATTTGGATTCCTTTTATTTCTTTCTCTGCTCTTATTACTGTGGCCAAAACTTCCAAAACTATGTTGAATAGTAGTTGTGAAAGTGGGCATCCTTGTCTTGTTCCTGACTTTAGGGAAATGCTTTCAATTTTTCACCATTGAGAATAATGTTTCTTTGGGTTTGTCATATATAGCTTTTATTATGTTGAGGTATGTTCCTTCTATTCCTGCTTTCTGGAGAGTTTTTTATTATAAATGGATGTTAAATTTTGTCAAAGGCCTTCTCTGCATCTATTGAGATAATCACATGGCTTTTATTTTTCAATTTGTTAATGTGGTGTATTACATTGATTGATTCTCGAATAGTGAAGAATCCTTGTATCCCTGGGATAAAGCCCCCTTGATCATGGTGTATGATCTTTTTGATGTGTTGTTGGATTCTGATTGCCAGAATTTTGTTAAGGATTTTTGCATCTATGTTCATCAGTGATATTGGCCTGTAGTTATTTTTTGTGTGTGGCATCTTTGTCAGGTTTTGGTATTAGGGTGATGGTGACCTCATAGAATGAGTTTGGAAGTTTACTTTTCTCAGCAATTTTCTGGCAGAGTTTGAGTAGGATAGGTGTTAGCTCTTTAAATTTTTGGTAGAATTCAGCTGTGAAGCTGTCTGGACCTGGGCTTTTGTTTGCTGGAAAATTTCTGATTACAGTTTCAATTTCCATGCTTGTGATGAGTCTGTTAAGATTTTCTATTTCTTCCTGGTTCAGTTTTGGAAAGTTGTGCTTTTTTAAGAATTTGTCCATTTCTTCCACGTTGTCCATTTTATTGGCATATAATTGCTGATAGTAGTCTCTTATGATCCTTTGTATTTCTGTGTTGTCTGTTGTGATCTCTCCATTTTCATTTCTAATTTTATTGATTTGATTTTTCTCCCTTTGTTTCTTGATTAGTCTGGCTAATGGTTTGTCAATTTTATTTATCCTCTCAAAGAACCAGCTTTTGGCTTTGTTGATTTTTGCTATGGTCTCTTTTGCTTCTTTTGCTTTTATTTCTGCCCTAATTTTTAAGATTTCTTTCCTTCTACTAACCCTGAGGTTCTTCATTTCTTCCTTTTCTAGTTGCTTTAGGTGTAGAGTTAGGTTATTTATTTGACTTTTTTCTTGTTTCTTGAGGTATCCCTGTATTGCTATGAACCTTCCCCTTAGCACTCCTTTTACATTGTGGGATGCAATTTTAAATGTTGAACATATTTGACCCATTTCATTGTGGGAAAATATTCCTTGTCTGCATTATGGTAGAATTTTCTTTCAGCATGTTGCACCCAAATTATTTAAATACAAGGTAATAAGTACCTTATGAGAGTTAAACCTTAGAGCCAACATATAATACATAGAGATATGAAATACTGATTTAAAGGGACCATATGACTCTCAAATCTAAGAAAGTTATTCAACTATTAACACTGATAAAGACTATCCAGTTAGAAGGAGGAATAGTCAGCAGCTAAACATGGACAACAGAAGGGGACTAGGGCAAATTCTGATAGTACCCATAAAATCCAGTGTAGGGAACTGTGTCCTTGACCTGTCGAACACCTCAAATGACTGATGGATATAGATGGGATGTGTTGAAACAATCAAACATTGTACTTTATAACGTAGTCATCTAGGTTTCATGCTATCCTCACTAAAACAGGACTTCCCTGGTGGCTCAGATGATAAAGAATCTACCTGCAGTGCAGGAGACCCTGGTTTGATCCCTGGGTTGGGAAGATTCCCTGGAGAAGGGAATGGCTACCCACTCCAGTATTCTTACCTGGAGAATTCCATGGACAGAGGAGCCTGGCGGGTTATAGTCCACAGGGTCCCAAAGAGTCAGACATGATTGAGCAATAGTACTTTCATTTGGGCTTCCTTTGTGGCTCAGCTGGTAAAGAATCTGCCAGCAATGTGGGAGACCTGGGTTTGATCCCTGGGTTGGGAAGGTCCCTGGAGAAGAGAAAGGCTACCCACTCCAGTATTCTGGACTAGAGAATTCCATGGACTATATAGGTCATGGGGTCACAGAGTCGGACATGACTGAGCAACTTTCACTCACTCACTCACTCACTCACTAAAATACTTTCTAATTACAATTTTTCTTTCTATGGTGATGTATTGGAGAGAGTTACTCCACAGTCATATACTTTTAAACTAATAAATCTTGCTAAACAAACAGAATTGTATTCCATAGGGTGGAAGTGCCAGTACTCTGCTCTTTTGATTACTGTAGCTTTATAGTATAAAGTCAGGGAATGTGATCCCTCCAGCTCTGTTAGTCTTTCTCAAGATTGTTCTGGCTATTTGGGTCTTTTCTTTGGCTATTTGGGTGTTTTGTGTTTCCATACAAACATTAAGATTATTTTTTCTCATTCTGTGAAAAATACCTTGAATATTTTGTTAGGGAATGCCTTGAATCTGTAGACTGTCTTGGGTATGACCATTTTAATAATATTAATTCTTCCTATCTAAGAATATGGTATATCTTTCCATGTGTTATTTCTTTTTCAATTTCTTTCATTAGTGTCTTGTAGTTTTCTGAGTACAAGTCTTTTACTCCTTATGTAGGTTTATTCCTGGTTATCTTATTCTTTTTGATACGATGGTAAATGGAGTTGTTTCCTTAACTTCTCTTTCGAATAGTTCATTGTTAGTGTATTGAAATGCAACAGATTTTGGTATATTAATTCTGTATCCTTCAACTTTAATGAATTAATTGATGAGCTGTAGAGCTTCTTAATGGACTAATTCTTGCATTCTACAACTATAGAACTAAAGAGAATAAAAATTCAACAACAAACATTTTGTGACATTTACTGACATTTATCATACTTACCTTATTGAATCTTCTTTGAAACTGCTCCTCTATTTGCCATTAGAGTACCAGTTTTGAAACAACTATCCCAGAAAGGAAGATATGGATTTCATTCTTTCACTAATTTCATAGATATTTTCAAGTACATTTTAAGTTCAGGAAACTATATTAAGTGCAATATAAAAATGGTAAAATATAGATTTTTATCTTAAAGAACTTAATAATTAAGAGAGATTAGATAAGGGCAGGTATAACTCTGAAAGAAAGCACAAATATTTCAGAGAAGTCAGAAAGGATGATTGAGGATTTGTTAAAGAGCTGTGAGAGAGCTAGGTAAGACTGAAAGTTTGTGGTAAGAGGAATCATGGAAGATGTATTTTATTAAATTTTGATGAATCTATATGTGTGTGTGGAGAAACAAGCTAAATTCAGTGTCAGCATTTTATATTTTTCTATCATCTAATCCTCCAGGAACACTATATAGATAGGTGCTGTTATTTTCTCCACTTTACTAATAGGGAACCTGAGGCCTGTGGAAGTTTTATAACTTTTAAAATGGTCTTCAGTAATAAATAGCAGCACCAGGATCTGAACCAAGATCAAAATGTAATAGCATGAACAAAGCTAGAGGCCTCAAGCACAGTATGATTACTGGGAATGGTGAGCTATTGAGTTTAGGTGCAATATCAGACAACTTAAGGAGGATCCTGTTAATAACATTGGAAAGTTATTTCAGGGTCAGACCATGGAGGTTGTCAAGTGCTAAACTAGAATATTTGTAGAGGGTTCCTGACTAGGTAATGACACAGTAGTTTGAGATAGGTTGCAAATAACAAAGATAAAAAATGGTTGCTGGATTTGGTGACTCAGTTCAGTTCAGTTGGGTGAGGAAATACAGAATGTGTATAACGCTACATGCACAAAGGTGTTATTATACTATTATTTATAATATTGAAAAATGGAAAAAAATAAATGTCTAAGAATACAGGATTGGATGAAGTGTGGTACATCTATTTGATAGAGTAACATTCAGTTCAGTTCAGTCACTCAGTCATGTCCGACTCTTTGCGACCGTATGAATCGCAGCACGCCATGCCTCCTTGTCCATCACCAACTCCCGGAGTTCACTCAGATTCATGTCCATTGAGTCAGTGATGCCATCCAGCCATCTCATCCTCTGTCGTCCCCTTCTCCTCCTGCCCCCAATCCCTCCCAGCATCAGAGTCTTTACCAATGAGTCAACTCTTCACATGAGGTGACCAAAGTACTGGAGCTTCAGCTTTAGGATCATTCCTTCCAAAGAAATCCCAGGGCTGATCTCATTCAGAATGGACTGGTTGGATCTCCTTGCAGTCCAAGGGACTCTCAAGAGTTCTCCAACACCACAGTTCAAAAGCATCAATTCTTCAGTGCTCAGCCTTCTTCACAGTCCAACTATCACATCCATACATGACCACAGGAAAAACCATAGCCTTGACTAGACGGACCTTAGTCGGCAAAGTAATGTCTCTGCTTTTGAATATGCTATCTAGGTTGGTCATAACTTTTCTTCCAAGGAGTAAGCGTCTTTTAATTTCATGACTGCAGTCACCATTTGCAGTGATTTTGGAGCCCCCCAAAATAAATTCTGACATTGTTTCCACTGTTTCCCCATCTATTTCCCATGAAGTGATGGGACCGGATGCCATGATCTTCGTTTTCTGAATGTTGAGCTTTAAGCCAACTTTTTCACTCTCCTCTTTCACTTTCATCAAGAGGCTTTTGAGTTCCGCTTTCTGCCATAAGCGTGGTGTCATCTGCATATCTGAGGTTATTGATAATTCTCCCAGCAATCTTGATTCCAGCTTGTGTTTCTTCCAGCCCAGCGTTTCTCATGATGTACTCTGCATAGAAGTTAAATAAGCAGGGTGACAATATACAGCCTTGACGTACTCCTTTTCCTATTTGGAACCAGTCTGTTGTTCCATGTCCAGTTCTAACTGCTGCTTCCTGACCTGCATACAGATTTCTCAAGAGGCAGGTCAGGTGGTCTGTATTCCTATCTCTTTCAGAATTTTCTACAGTTGATTGTCATCCACCCAGTCAAAGGCTTTGGCATAGTCAATAAAGCAGAAATAGATGTTTTTCTGGAACTCTCTTGCTTTGTCCATGATCCAATGGATGTTGGCAATTTGATCTCTGGTTCCTCTGCCTTTTCTAAAACCAGCTTGAACATCAGGAAGTTCACGGTTCACATATTGTTGAAGCCTGACTTGGAGAATTTTGAGCATTACTTTACTAGCGTGTGAGATTAGTGCAACTGTGAGGTAGTTTGAACATTCTTTGGCATTGCCTTTCTTTGGAGTTAGAGTGAAAACAGACCTTTTCCAGTCCTGTGGCCACTGCTGAGTTTTCCAAATTTGCTGGCATATTGAGTGCAGCACTTTCACAGCATCATCTTTCAGGATTTGTAATAGCTCAACTGGAATTCCATCACCTCCACTAGTTTTGTTCGTAGTGATGCTTTCTAAGGCCCACTTGACTTCACATTCCAGGATGTCTGGCTCTAGATGAGTGGATCACACTATCGTGATTATCTGGGTCATAAAGATCTTTTTTGTATAGTTCTTCTGTGTATTCTTGCCACCTCTTCTTAAAATCTTCTGCTTCTGTTAGCTCCATACCATTTCTGTCCTTTATCGAGCCCATCTTTGCATGAAGTGTTCCCTTGGTATCTCTAATTTTCTTGAAGAGATCTCTAGTCTTTCCCATTCTATTGTTTTCCTCTATTTCTTTGCATTGATCGCTGAAGAAGGCTTTCTTATCTCTTCTTGCTATTCTTTGGAACTCTGCATTCAGATGCTTATATCTTTCCTTTTCTCCTTTGCTTTTCGCCTCTCTTCTTTTCACATTAGGGGCCATCTTTTAAAATTTAAAACTTTATCTGTTTTTTCAGTGTATATTTTCCATAGCTGAGATCGTTCAGTTCAGTTCAGTCTCTCAGTCGTGTCTGACTCTGTGATCCTTTGGACTGCAGCACACCAGGCTTCCCTGTCCATCGCCAACTCCTGGAGCTTGCTCAAACTCATGTCCATTGAGTTGGTGATGCCATCCAACCATCCCATCCTCTCTTGTCCCCTTCTCCTCCTGTCTTCCATCTTTCCCAGCATAAGGGTCTTTTCCACTGAGCCAATTCCTTGCATCAGGTGTCCAAAGTATTGGAGCTTCAGAATCAGTCCTTCCAAAGAATATTCAGGACTGATTTCCTTTACGATTGACTGGTTTCATCTTGTGGTCCAAGGGACTCTCAAGAGTCTTCTCCAGCACCATAGTTTGAAAGCATCAATTCTTTGGCGTTCAGCTTTCTTTATGGTCCAACTCTCACATGCATACATAACTACTGGAAAAACCACAGTTTTGACTATATGGACCTTTGTCAGCAAAGTAATGTCTCTGCTTTTTAATATGCTGTCTAGGTTGGTCATAACTTTACTTCCAGGGAGCAAGCGTCTTTTAATTTCATGGCTGCAGTCACCATCTGCAGTGATTTTGTAGTCGAAGAAAATAAAGTTGTCACATTTTCCACTGTTTCCCCATCTATTTGCCATGAAGTGATGGGACCAGATGCCATGATCTTAATTTTCTGAATGTTGAGTTTTAAGCCAACTTTTCCACTCTCCTTTTCCATCTTCTTCAAGAGGCAGTTTAGTTCTTCGCTTTCTGCCATAAGGGTGGTATCGTCTGCATATTGAGGTTGTTGATATTTCTCCTGGCAATCTTGATTCCAGCTTGTGCTTCATCGAGGCTAGCATTTCCCATGATGTACTCTACATATAAATTAAATAAGCAGGGTGATAATGTACAGCCTTCATGTAGTCCTTTCCTGATTTGAAACCAGTCTGTTGTTCCATGTCCAGTTCTATTTCTTCTTGACCTGCCTACAGGTTTATCAGGAAGCAGGTAAGGTGGTCTGGTTATTCCCATCTCTTTAAGAATTTTCCACAGTTTGTTGTGACCCACACAGTCAAAGGCTTTAGTGTAGTCAGTGAAGCAGAAACAGATGTTTTTCTGGACTTCTTTTGCTTTTTCTATGATCCAACAGATGTTGGCAATTTGATCTCTGGTTCCTCTGCCTTTTCTAAATCCAGCTTGAACATCTGGAAGTTATGGTTCACGTTCTGCTGAAGCCTGACTTGGAGGTGTGTTACTTTGCTAGCATGTGAGATGAGTGCAGTTGTGCAGTCATTTGAACATTCTTTGGCATTACCTTCTTTGGGGTTAGAATGAAAACTGACCTTTTCCAGTCCTGTGGCCACTGCTGAGTTTTCCAAATTAGCTGGCGTATTGAGTGAAGCACTTTCACAAAATCAATTTTCAGTATTTGAAATAGCTCAACTGGAATTCCATCACCTCCACTAGCTTTGTTCATAATGGGGCTTCCTAAGGCCCACTTGACTTCACATTCCAGGATGTCTGGCTCTAGGTGAGTGATCACACCATCGTGGTTGTCTTGGTCATTAAGATATTTTTTGTATAGTTCTTCTGTTTATTCTTGCCATCTTTTCTTAATATCTTCTGCTTCTGTTAGGTCCATACCATTTCTGTCCTTTATTATGCCCATCTTTACATGAAATGTTGCCTTGGCATCTCTACTTTTCTTGAAGAGACCTCTAGTCTTTCCCGTTCTGTTGTTTTTCTCTATTTCTTTGCATTGATTTGAAATTGTACTACATAAATATATTGGGATTTTGTTTTTCATTCAATATTCTATTACAGTACATGTTTTCCTTGTCATTAACGTCTTTATTGGTTACCAGTGCATTCCATTTTGTTGTCTCATAATTTAGTTAACCTTTCTCTTATTACTTCTATTTTTTCTCTTCTAATAATGTAGCACCAAACATCTTTGTACAGAAACCTTCATCTGCCAATTTTTTTGTAAATTCTCCAAATAAAATACTAGGAAGGACTCAATGTTTTTAAGAATTGTAATCTATTTTGCCAAATTACTTTGACAAGTGAACTGATTTATACTTTAAAAAGCAAATAAATAAAAAGCAGTATTATATAAAACAAAATAGATTACTTAGGTTTTCAGAGATATTTTCTGGAATAAGCTGTTTTGGGGGGAAGAGGGTCAGCTTCGAGCAACAGGAGCAGCCCCAGCATGCCACCCAGCCACACCTTGGGTGGCTCCAGAGTCTCATACATTTGCTTCACGCTAAATAGTTTATTGTAGAGGATGCTACCCTCCCATTAGTAGTTGTCACCCACCATGGCTTGTGGGGTCAGTAGCCTGGTTGTATCTGAAGTGAATTTTTTAGATTATATAAGTTTCTTGGGTATAACATTATAATTTGGCATCTGTGGACAAAGTGATCACCACCACAAATACAGTTGCCATCCATCACCATGCACCTCCTTCATCTATTTTGCCCACCCTGCAAGCCCTTTCCCCCAGTAACGACTGATCTGTTCTCTGTATCTGTGAGGTTGTTTTTTATTTTATTTTGCCTGTTTTGTCCTTTTAGATTTGGGTGAAATCATACAATGTTAGCATAATACCCCCTAGGTCCATCCATGTTGTCACAAATGATAGGATTTCATCCTTTTTATGGTTGAGTAGTATTCCATTGTGTATATGTACCACCTCTTCATTGACAATTCACCCACTGATGGACACTTATGTTGCTTCGAGATCTTGGCTATTGTAAATAATGGTGCAATGAACGCAGGAGTTTCAAATTAGCATTTTCATGTTTTTCACTTAAATACTCAGAAGTGGAATAGCTGCGTCATGTAATTGCTCTATTCTTGATTTTTTTTTTTTTTTTTTTTAGGAATCTCCATGCTTTTTCCATTCTGGCTATACCAATTTGCAGTCCCACTAACAGTTTAGGATTTCCATTTCTGTACATTCTTCCTAACATTTTTCACATCTTGTCTCTTCGATGATAGCCATTCTAACACATGTGAGGTAATAGCTCATTGTGGTTTTTGTATTTTCCTAATAATGACATGATATTGGACATAGTTTCATGTGCTTGTTGGCCAGCTGTATGTCTTTTTTGGAAAGAATGTCTGCTCAGCTACTGGGTCCGTTTTCAAATCAGGTTGTTTGTTGTTGTTGTTGAGTTGTATGAGTTGTTTATATATTTTTGGGTATTAACTTCTTATCAGATATATGATTTGCAAATATCTTCTCTCATTCAGTATGTTGCCTTTCATTGTGATGATGGTTTCCTTCATTGTGCAGAAGATTTTCAGTTTGATGTAGTCCCATTTGTTTGGGGCTTCCCAGGTGGCGCTAGTGGTAAAGAACCCATCTGCCAATGACAGTAGATGCCAGATAACGGTTTGATCCCTGGGTCAGGAAGGTCCCATGGAGGAAGGCATGGCAAGCCACTCCAGTGTTATTCCCTGGAGAATCCCATGGATGGTGAAGCCTTGCAGGTTATGATCCATAGCGTCTCAAAGAGTCGGACACAACTGAAGTAACTTAGCATGCACAATCCCAGTTGTTTATGTTTGCTTTTAATCCCTTGCATTTGGAGTCAAATCCTCAAAACCATTGCTAAGACTTATGTGCATTGGGTTACAGCTTGTGTTTTCCTCAAGGAATTTTATGGTTTTAGTTCTTACATTCAAATATTTAATTCATTTTGAGTTAATTTTTGTGTATGCTGTCAGATAGTGGCCTAGCTTCACTCTTTTGAACTGAACTTAACTGATCCAGTTTTCCCAATACCATTTATTAAAGGGTCTATTGTTTCTCTATTGTATGTTTTTTTGCTTCTTTATCATAAATTCATTGTACGTATACATGTGAGATTTCTATTCTGTTCCATTAATCTGTGTTTCTTTTTTTGTGCCAGTACTCATAGTGTTTTGAACACCATAAGATTCGTAGTATAGTTTGAAATCAGGGGGCATGATACCTCCAACTTTTTTCTTTCTCAAGGTTGTTTTAGCTATTTGAGATATTTTGTGGTTCCACACCTACTTTATTTTTTAAAAATTATTATTTTAAATATTTATTTATTTGGCCATGCCATGCAGCATTCAGGATCTTAGTTCCCTGACCAGGAGTAGAACCCATGACTCCTGGAGGGGAAGCACAGTCTTAACCACTGGACCGCCAAGGAAGTCTCTTCATACACATCTTAGAATTATTTTTCTAGTTTTGTGAAACAGACCATTGGATTTTTGATAGGAATTGCACTGGACCTGTAGATATCTTTGGGTAGTGTGCGGTAGTATGGATCTTTAAACAATTTTAATTCCTGCATTTCATGAACACGGGATATATTTCTATTTATTTGTGTATTTTTCATTTTTTTCATCAGTCTTATAGTTATTGGTGTACAGCTCTTTCACTTTCTTGAAATATTCCTGGATATTTTATTTTTTTGATACTAATGGTGATGCAGATATAGAGAACAGACTTGTGGACACAGTGGGGAAAGAAGAGAGTGGGATGAGTTGAGAGAGTAGCATTGAAACATATACATCTCCATATGTAAAACAGATAGCCAGTGGGAATTTGCTGTAGGACACAGGGAGCTCAAACCTGGTACTGTGCGGCAACCAAGAGGGGTGGTTGATTCACGTTGATGCATCGCAGAAACCAGCACAATTTTGTAAAGCAATTATCCTCTAATTAAAAAGAAAATTTTGTAAATCAATTATCCTCCAATTAAAAAGAAAATTTAAAAAAGAGAATGTCACATCAGTTTGTCTTTCTGATAGTTCACTATGAGTAAATAGAAATGCCAAAGATTTCTGTATCTTGATGTATCCTCTGGCTTTACTGAATTTATTTATTATTTCTAACAGATTTTGGAGGGATCCATCTTTAGGGTTTTCTATATATAATACCATGTCAGTTGCAAATAGTGACTGTTTTACTTCTTTCTTTCCAATTTGGTTGCCCACTACTTCTTTTTCTTGCTGAATCGCTATGGCTAGGAATTCCAATTCTTTGTTGAAGAGAAGTGGCAAGAGTTTTTTTCCTGATCTTAGAGGAAAAGATTTCAAATTTTCACCACTGAGAATAACATTAACTGTTCGTTTGTCATATATGTTTTTATTTTTATTATGTTGAGGTACATTCCCTCTATGGGCTTCCCAGGTGGTTCAGTGGTAAAGAATCTGCCTGCTAATGCAGGAGACACGGGAGATGTGGGTTTAATCCCTAGGTCAAGAAGATCCCCTGGAAAAGGAGATGGCAACCAACTCCAGTTTTCTTGCCTGGAAAATTCTATGGACAGAGAAGCCTAGTGGGCTACAGTCCATGGGGTCGCAGAGAGTCAGAGATGACTTTTCTGCATTTGAAATGACTATATGATTTTTATCCTCAGTTTCGTTAATATGATGTATCACATTGATTTGTAGGTGCTGAGCTCTCCTTGTGCCCCTGGAATAAATTTGACTTGGTCATCATGGTGTATGATTCTTTTAAAGTATGGTTTTATTTGGTTTACTAGTATTTTGATTAGGGTTTTTGCATCTGTGTTCATCAAGAATACTGGACTTTAGTCCCTCCCCCCTTTTTTTTTGGTGTTCTTATCTGATTTTGGTTTCAGGGTAATGCTGGTTTCACAAAATGTGTCTGTAAAGTTTCTCTCCAGTTTTTTAGAAGAGCTTGGGAAAGATAGGTATTAAATCTTCAAATGTTTTGTAGAATTTCAGTGAAGCCATCTGGTCCTGGATTTTTGTTTTGCGGAGATTTTTGAGTACCATTTTAATCTTCTTATTAGTGATCAGTCTATTCAGACTTCTGTTTCTTGATGATTCAGCTTTGGAAGATTGTATGTTTCTAGAAATTTATTCATTTCTTCTAAGGCATCCAACTCATTGGTGTATAATTTTTCATAGAAGTTTCTCATGATTCTTTGTATTTCTATAGCATCAGTTATAACTTCTCTTATTTTATTTCTGATTTTACTTATGAGAATCCTCTACTTTTTTCTTAGTTAGCTAAAGGTTTGTTGATTTTGTTTATATTTTCAAATAAACAGTAGTTAGGTTCATTTATTCTTTAAAAAAATGTAACTAAAGTTGATGTACAGTATTGTGCTAGTTTCTGATGTACAGCTCCACATTCTTTTTTCTTTGATCTTTTCCATTTTATTAGTCTCCATTTCACTCATTTACCCTCTGGTCTTTGTGTATGTGCCTTTTAAAAATTATTTATTTATTTACATTATTTAATTTTTTATACAACTTTAAATACACAGAAGAACTGTACAAAAAAGATCTTCACGACCCGGATAATCATGATGGTGTGATCACTCATCTAGAGCCAGACATCCTGGAATGTGAAGTCAAGTGGGCCTTAGAAAGCATCACTATGAACAAAGCTAGTGGAGGTGATGGAATTCCAGTAGAGCTATTTCAAATCCTGAAAGATGATGCTGTGAAAGTGCTTCACTCAATATGCCAGCAAATTTGGAAAACTCAGCAGTGGCCACAGGACTGGAAAAGGTCAATTTTCATTCCAATCCCAAAGAAAGGCAATGCCAAAGAATGCTCAAACTACCGCACAGTTGCACTCATCTCACACGCTAGGAAAGTAATCCTCAAAATTCTCCAAGTCAGGCTTCAACAATATGTGAACCGTGAACTTCCTGATGTTCAAGCTGGTTTTAGAAAAGGCAGAGGAACCAGAGATCAAATTGCCAACATCCATTGGATCATGGACAAAGCAAGAGAGTTCCAGAAAACATCTATTTCTGCTTTATTGACTATGCCAAAGCCTTTGACTCTGTGGATCGCAATAAACTGTGGAAAATTCTGAAAGAGATGGAAATACCAGACCACCTGACCTGCCTCTTGAGAAACCTGTATGCAGGTCAGGAAGCAGCAGTTAGAACTGGACATGGAACAACAGACTGGTTCCAAATAGGAAAAGGAGTGTGTCAAGGCTGTATATTGTCACCCTGCTTATTTAACTTCTATGCAGAGTACATCATGAGAAACGCTGGACTGGAAGAAACACAAGCTGGAATCAAGATTGCTGGGAGAAATATCAATAACCTCAGATATGCAGATGACACCACCCTTATGGCAGAAAGTGAAGAGGAACTCAAAAGCCTCTTGATGAAAGTGAAAGAGGAGAGTGAAAAAGTTGGCTTAAAGCTCAACATTCAGAAAACCAAGATCATGGCATCCGGTCCCATCACTTCATGGGAAATAGATGGGGAAACAGTGGAAACAGTGGAAACAGTGTCAGACTTTATTTCTGGGGGCTCCAATATCACTGCAGATGGTGATTGCAGCCATGAAATTAAAAGACGCTTACTCTTTGGAAGAAAAGTTATGACCAACCTAGATAGCATATTCAAAAGCAGAGACATTACTTTGCCAACTAAGGTCCGTCTAGTCAAGGCTATGGTTTTTCCTGTGGTCATGTATGGATGTGATAGTTGGACTGTGAAGAAGGCTGAGTGCCGAATAATTGATGCTTTTGAACTGTGGTGTTGGAGAAGACTCTTGAGAGTCCCTTGGACTGCAAGGAGATCCAACCAGTCCATTCTGAATGAGATCAACCCTGGGATTTCTTTGGAAGGAATGATGCTAAAGCTGAAACTCCAGTACTCTGGCCACCTCATGCGAAGAGTTGACTCATTGGAAAAGACTCTGATGCTGGGAGGGATTGGGGGCAGAAGGAGAAGGGGACGACAGAGGATGAGATGGCTGGATGGCATCACTGACTCGATGGACATGAGTCTGAGTGAACTCTGGGAGTTGGTGATGGACAGGGAGGCCTGGCGTGCTGCGATTCATGGGGTCGCAGAGTCGGACACGACTGAATGACTGAACTGACCTGAACTGAAAGATTACTTTCCATTTAACAAATATTGGCTATGTTCCCTGTGTTGTACAATACATTCTTGAGCCTGTCTTGCACTCAGTAGTTTATACTTCCCTCTCTTCCGCTGCTCCATTGCCCCTGCCTCTGGTAATGACTAGTTTGTTCTCTGTATCTTTGAGTCTGCTTCTTTATTGTTAAAGTTTGTATGGAAACACAAAAGACCTTGCATAGCCAAAACAATCTTGAGCAAAAATGAACACAGCTGGAGGAATCATGATCCCTGACTTCAGACTACTACAAAGCTATAGTAATCAAAACAATATGATTCTGGCATAAACCAGATACATAGATCAATGAAACAGGATAGAGAGCCTGCAAACAAACCCATACACTTATGGTCATTTAGTCTACAACAAAGGAGGCAGTAGTATACAATGGAGAAAAGACAGTCTCTTCAATAAATGTTGCTAGGAAAGCTGGTCAGATACAAGTAAAAGAAGGAAATTAGAACATTCTCTAACACCATATATAAAAGTAAACATAAAATGGATTAAAGACCAAAATCTAAGACTGGATATTAAAAAACTCCTGGAGGAAAACATAGGCAGAACACAGCATAAGTCACAGCAATAATTTTTGGATCTACCTCCTAAAGTAAAAGAAATAAAAGCAAAACTAAACAGCTGGGGCCTAAATAAAAGCTTTTCACAGCTTTTATTTAGGAAACCATGAAAAAATGAAAATGCAACCTGCTGCTGGTGAATGGATAAAGAAGATGTTGTATATACACACAATGGAATACTACTCAGCCATATAAAAAATAATTAAATTTTGCCATTTGTAGCAACATGGATGGACTTGGAGGGCATTATGCTAAGTGAAAAAAGTCAGACAAAAAAGACAAACACTGTATGACATCACTTATATGTAGAATCTAAAAAACACAACAGAGTGGTGACTATAACAAAAAAAGAAGCATACTCTGGCCTCATCATCAGTGTTGTGACAAAATATATGAAAGAAAAGTACAATTTTCAGTTTATTTTTTGTTTGTTCATTTATAATAATTTTGCTCAAATTTAAGTACATTTTGAGAAGTCACAGAATGAATGTCAGATGCGCTTTCCTTCTCAACACTTGCTGCCTATTTTATAAAAACTAAACACATACATGTGAAATAAATTAATGACAGTACAATGGAGCATGTGATGAAAGTATATGAACTGTCAAAATGAAATCTATAATAATTTAGGAGGTTATGAATAAACCTTGACACTTCTCTCTACCTCATTTCTCACATTTAGTCTCCCACCACATTCTTTCTAACTAAAAAGTGTATCTGGAATCTTATCAATTTCTCTCCATCCCTACTGCCACCACTTTGGTTCAGGCCATCATTATCCCCTGCCCCAAATTATATATCTTGTCTTTTTCCAGTTTTATTTTACTCAATTGATTCTCTCCCATAGCCAGAATAATATTAAACTGCAAAAATGATTGTGTTTAAGGATTCTCATTCCCCTGAAGTCCGTCCTCTTTAAATGGTTTCTGAAGAGTCCTGTGATTAGACCTTGGTTTACCTTTCAGCCTTATCTCTTCTCTCTGTCCTACTAATGGTTCATGGTCTCACCATGCTGTATTCAGCATCCTTCAGATATCATCTACTCAAGATCTTCTCAGCTTTAACAGTAATTCCTTAGGAAGACCTTTTCTGATCCTTAGGTTAGGGATCTGTCCTACTAATCAGTCTCATATCCCTTGATCTTCTGTCATGGTATACTTGTTTACTTATCTGCTTTTGTGATGGCTTATCTTATATTGTCATGAATTCTGTAGCACAGCATCTGACACAAAGAAGATGTTTATTATTTTCCACATGAAGACATAAATATAGAAAGGGAGATAGATGTTAAGATATCTCTTAAAGAAAACTTACCTATTTTGATTACAATAAGAGAGTAAATACTGTATGTATAAATCATAATACATATGATTTTCCATTCAGGTATGTCATTGGGTATATACAGCCAAAACTACCAAATGTTTTATATGAACATGTGCAGTGAGAGGCAGTAATTTCTCTAAGGGCATAATGTGGATCAGACTATTAAAGAAAACTAATTTCTTTCTTTTTACAAATAAAAATTAGATCTATTTAAGGTATAATCATTTACCTTAGATTTATTGAGATATAATTGACATATAACATTGTATAAGTTTAATTTGATATACTTACATATTGCAAAAATTACCACCATATGTAACTTTCAAGTATATAACACAATATGATTAACTGTAATCACTATCCTATGCATTTGATCCCTAGAACTTAGTCATCTCATTAAGTGGAAGTTTGGACTTTTGACCAACATCTCCCCTGTGCCTCTACCCATCAGCCTTTTAAAGAAGCCCAATTTCTAAGACTCATTAGTCTCCATGATAGTACAAATTATGCTCAGATGTTCATCAGATGCTGTGAATGGGAGAAGGGAAGTTATACTGGTTTGTAATTAGTTTACACTTAAAAAACAGTTTCTGTATAGTTCTTTTAGCTATCATTAAATTTCATTTAGTTTATATCACATGTATACACATAAAGCATTCATAGGTATATAAAGAAAGTGTCCATTAATTCAGGCTATATATAATGTGAATACTCTTTTAGGGTAATATGTTATATTTGGTGTCCCAATTTTGCATTCAATTAAATATAAGTTTAGTCTTTGTTTTATTTCTAAAACATTATTTTTTATCACATGGTAAAGAGAAAGTATTTCCATTTATAATCTTGGAGGATATTAGTTTTCTATCATCAGACTATTTTATTAATCTGAAAATTCCTTAATTCTACTCTGTTGTGGTAAAAGAGAGCCTTATAAGAATCTCAATGAACACAAATAAGATGCAATGAAAAATCACAATAAAAATGCCAATAACATAGGTTTAATTTCCTAGATTTAGATTTAACCATGCAGTTTTGGAATTTGATAATAGCATTTTGTGTTTTGCATATTAAGTTCTATAGGAGATTTTGTGCCTTTTATTAATAGTATAAAAATTATTTTGATTTGAAGTGTGTTGGTCTGAAAGATGTGAAATAAAAATAGTTCCTGAGAATTAAAAAGTGAATATGCACTTACTTATTCTTAGCTATCTTCTGTTATATACAATTATCAAAGATTGCCAGAAGAAAAATTCATCATTTTTAGGGACTTCTAATTTTAATGGGTTGGATAAGTGATGATGCACATGGTTTGGAAGAAAGAGTCCTTTAAGAGAGAGTACAATGTTGCTTCTTAAATCATTAAAGCTTAGTCATACATGGAGAAAATGCACAATAATTAAGAACTAATGTTTTAACATGGCAACAGATGCATTGGACAGGTAATTAAATAGAACATTGCTTATTTGTAAAGAAATGACAAAAAATTCAAACTTTCCCAGGCACATGAAATCTTTATAGTATCAGAAGTGGGAAACCTGAAAGACGTGACTCATTCTCTGTTTGGATGATGCAGAATTGCTCTAAGCAGTAAGCTTACTGTTTTCAGACAGCATTAGCAGCTTCAGCACATACAACTGTGTCATCCTCCCTAATACGCAGTGTTTATAACTGCAAAGGGGAGATGATAAACAGCATATGAGATCTGATATTTTCATGATGACTTAAACAGATACTGATGGACAGATCTGCTGTTTGATGTTTTCTTCACTAGCCCTGAAGATGCTGAGACATAGAGGTGGCTGTGATTATCTTTTGTAAGACAGGAAATGCAATCTTTAGGGATCTCTGGAAATAGAAAGGTCATGCAGTCTGGAACCTGTGAGTCTTTTCAATCTCTAAGTCATCAGGTATGACCTCATGAATTATAATGATGCTGTTAGACTGTAGAGTTATTGCTTTTTCTAGCTCATTTAGAATAAGCAATGTAATTGTTTATTATTAGATTCTCCCTAGGATATTTGAACAAGTAATATTTATAGTAATAGATGCCAGATAAACAATATGAATTTTAGAAATATGTGTGTGTTTAAGTTTGTGTTTACTTTAGCTTTTTATGGGGATGTGGGAAGTAAAGAAAGAGATCCTTTGTATGTAATTAAGGGCAAGGTTTTGGGCTCTACAGATTTTTCCAGATTAAACCTGAATACAGTCAAATTGCAGCTTTTATTTTGAATGATAAAAATAGCATAAATCTTTCATACTGATAAGTATACACCATAGCTAGCTGCTTATATATAGTGACATATTAAATTGTTTTACCTGGGATTTCTTAAGCAGAGAAATAGATGTTACTGCCACTGTACTGTGCAACCACACAGCAACCCAACTGTGATGAGTAGAATTATCTTTATCAGCATCTGAGCTATTTTCTTGAAATTATCTTTCAGTATCTAAATTGTTTTAAAAGGCATAGCCTTTTAATTATTTTTCAGATCTATTGACATAATGATGCTTTGGTTCTCTTAATGCAGAGATCTGCTAAGGCACTGCTTTATAGACTAAAGCAGATAATAAATCTGTTTTATTCTTTGTTTTTGTTTTTTTGTTTTTTGTTTTTTTTTTTTTTACAAAGAAATCCGGTGCCGTATAAGCTTGTTTAAGATTTTTGACCCAGAGATATTCTACTTTTGATTGCTTTCATTTTCAAAATGAAAGACTTAATTATATTAAACATGTTAACTACAAAGAATAGAAAATCATCACATCAAAGAATGTGGATTTATATATCCATTTTATTCTGAAACCCTGCTATTTATTTTAAACCATTTTCACCTATCATGTTATAATGCATTTAACTTTGTTTTTTTATAGCATATCCTCAGGGTTACATGCTTGGATAAGAAGCCTTGACTCTGTTTGACATTCAAGTTTTGAAGGAATTTTTTTTTTTTTGTATTACACATATTTCTGCCTCAGGATTAGGGGACCTGGCAGATACTTGCCAAGGCATCCCATATTAAATGAACAAAAACAGAGAAAATGTTGCAGCATTTCTCAGAAGATAGTTTTGTCTTCATGATTCCATAGCTTGATTAGGATTTAATGCCCCATCAAGGTAAAATGTTGTATTAAATATGAATATACTTATCAAAGACTAAAAGTGATTTGATTCAGTTAAGGGGTCAGTTTCTCCTTTTTAATTAAAAGCACACTAAAATTTATACCTACTGATATTGACTATTATTTTTTATATGTTATTCAGACTACTTAGCCTGCTTAGATTCTTATTAGCAGGGAAGTTTGCCATATTCTTAAGCTTGATTAGTTTTGGAATGATTTGAATATACCTTTTAGTTGCTACAAAACCTGTTTAATCTGTTAGAATTTATTTCCAGTATTTGCATGTATTAGTCACTATGAGTACATTCTGTTTCTTGGCATCGCTTTGGGATTCCTCTAAGTATTGGTTTCACAACATTCTGCTAGATTTTTCACTGTGTTTGTGACCTTTCAAAAGAACCAAACCATAAAGATTTTTAGTTACTTTCTTCAGTGACACTTAAATGAAGATATCTCAATAATTCTATAAGGTGAAAAAATTACAGTCTTAGTCTCATTTCTCTTACAAGGTGGAGAAAAGTGTTTCTCTGTTGGTATGTCAGAATATATAACATTAAAAAGTAAATATTGGTTAGAATGTCAGAGACATTTAATATAATGTCAATCTTTTTCCTGTACAGCAAGATGATCTTGACCTTTTGAATGGTGAAATTGATTGTAAATCTGCTCAGTAACAATTGCTCATCATCTTTTTGTAATGGTTGCCTTTATTGGTACCATTTTATACATGCATTTCATTATACATTGTAAAGATTTCTAAAGGTAAGCTGTCTGTAAACAACTATTTGGGTAATTGTTCAATTCAGTGAGCATTATGTGAAAGCTGATCATTTGTACAATATTGTATTTGGTGTTGAGAGAAATACAGAAAAGAAAGAGTTGTTTCCTGCTTCCAAGATTATGAGAAAATGTACATAATGAATTGTGCTCACATTTTGAACTGACTTTTCAAAAGTGGTATGCTACTATCAGTTCTAATTTATTAATTGGTGAACCTTAGGATAAGTTACATATAATTCTTTATTCCTCATGTAAATCTCTTGATATTAGAGACGTTAAAGATTGGATCAAACTATAAAATCAAGCATTATATAATTTTGATAACTGCATTAACTTCTTTTATAATACATAAAATTATTTTTATTAGGGCATTATAAACTGTTAATAAAATTCAGTTCAGTTCAGTTCAGTTCAGTTGCTCAGTCGTGTCCGACTCTTTGCGACCCCATGAATTGCAGCACACCAGGCCTCTCTGTCCATCACCAACTCCCGGAGTTCACCCAAAGTCATGTGCATTGAGTCAGTGATGCCATCCAGCCATCTCATCCTCTGTCATCTCCTTCTCCTCCTGCCCCCAATCCCTCCCAGCATCAGGGTCTTTTCCAATGAGTCAACTCTTCGCATGAGGTGGCCAAAGTATTGGAGTTTCAGCCTTGTATGTTTTATAAGCCATAGTTTTCAATTTGAGAGCAAAAATATTGGCAGCATGCAGAAGCAGGGACCCCAACAATCACTTCAAAACAGGGATGTGAACAATTTTCTATAATTCCTCTTTGGGGGTGGTTTAGTCACTTAAGTTGTGTCTGACTCTTGTGATCCCATATACTGTAGCCTGACAGGCTCTTCTGTCCATGGGGATTCTCTAGGCAAGCATACTGGAGTTGGTTGCCATTTCCTTCTCCAGGGGATCTTCCTGACCCAGGAATTGAACTCAGGTCTCCTGCATTGCAGGCAGATTCTTTACCGACTGAGCTATATAGGTTATTATGGAAGGGGATTTTGATTTCAGAGGGATTAAGTTTTGGAAGTAAGGAGTAGCAAGTTTTGGACTGTTTGATGCTAGGTAACCCACTCCAGTACTCTTGCCTGGAAAATCCCATGGACGGAGGAGCCTTGTAGGCTGCAGTCCATGGGGTCGCTAGGAGTCGGACACGACTCGGCAACTTCACTTTCACTTTTCACTTTCATGCACTGGAGAAGGCAATGGCAACCCACTCCAGTGTTCTTGCCTGGAGAATCCCAGGGACGGGGGAGCCTGGTGGGCTGCCGTCTATGGGGTCGCACAGAGTCGGACACGACTGAAGCAACTTAGCAGCAGCAGCAGCAGGTCAGGGTCATATAGGGAGTCTGTTGAATAAATTGGGGAGGATAGGATTTATCTTAGGCTCTGCCAACAACGGTCTGTCTAGTCAAGGCTATGGTTTTTCTAGTGGTCATGTATGGATGTGAGAGTTGGACTATAAAGAAAGCTGAGCGCCGAAGGATTGATGCTTTTGAACTGTGGTGTTGGAGAAGACTCTTGAGAGTCCCTTGGACTGCAAGGAGATCCAACCAGTCCATCCTAAAGGAGATCAGCCCTGGGTGTTCTTGGAAGGACTGATGCTAAAGCTGAAACTCCAATATTTTGGCCACCTGATATGGAGAGTTGACTCATTGGAAAAGACTCTGATGCTGGGAAGTATTGGGGGCAGGAGGAGAAGGGGACGACAGAGGATGAGATGGTTGGATGACATCACTGACTCGATGGACAAGAGTTTGAGTGATCTTCGGCAGTTGGTGATGGTTAGGGAGGCCTGGCATGCTGCAGTTCATGGGGTTGCAAAGAGTCGGACATGACTGAGCGACTGAACTGAACTGACTGAGGAAGGGCACTGGTAGGAACCAGTAGGGAAGTAGACCTTAACCATCTCGCTGTTGGACATACATGCACAACTCTGTTCTCTTCCATACCAGTGTGCTGGCTGAAAGCAGCATGGAGGTGGGTTGTTGTTCAGTTGCTCAGTTGTGTCTGACTCTTTGCATCCCCGTGGGCTGCAGCATGCCAGGCTTCCCTGTCCTTCACCATCTCCTGGAGCTTGCTCATGTCCATCGAGTTGGTGATGCCATCCAACCATCTCATCCTCTGTCGTCCCCTTCTCCTCCTGCCTTCAATCTTTCCCAGCATCAGGGTCTTTTCCAATGAATCAGTTCTCATCAGGTGGCCAAAGTATTGGAGTTTTAGCATCAGTCCTTCCAATGAATATTCAGGACTGATCTCCTTTAGGATGGACTGGTTGGATCTCCTTGCCATCCAAGGGACTCTCAAGAGTCTTCTCCAACACCACAGTTCAAAAGTATCAATTCTTCGGTGCTCAGTCTTCTTTATGGTCTAGATCTCACATCTATACATGACTATTGGAAAAACCATACCTTTGACTATATGGACCTTTGTTGGCAAAATTACGTCTCTGCTTTTTAATATGCTGTCTAGGCTTGTTTTAGCTTTTCTTCCAGGGAGCAGGCATCTTTTAATTTCATGGCTACAGTCACCATCTGCAGTGATTTTTGGGCCCAAGAAAATAAAATCTCTCACTGATTCCATTGTTTCCCCATCTATTTGCCATGAAGGGAAGTGGGTAGAGAAGATCCAAAAGCCTTATTTCTCTGGAATCCTAGGCTGGTGCATGCTGCCCAGTAATGCTTATATTCTTGAATTAAAGCAATAGAAAATTATTTACAAGTTCTCCTTGTTTGTATGGTATGGTAGTTAAGCATCCAGACTGCCATCCATGATCACTAGATTCAAGTCTTAGCTATACCACTTACCAGCTGTATGATTGTGGGCAAGTTACTTAACCTTTCTGGCTTTCAGTTTCCTCAGTGTGATACAGACGTAGTAATGGTGTCTGTGTCAAAGAATTGTGAAGGTCAAATGAGTTAAGGCATGTAAAGCACCTTAAGAGTTCTGAAATATACTAAGCACACTACTGCCAATGTTACTTAGTGGCAGACATTGTTATATACATTCTTAGAGCTAGGATGAGCTATTGGTAATGGTCATTGTGAGTTTAATTTTGACCTCACCCTCATTCTTCTTTTCAAGTAAGAAATTCAGCTAAAAACACTTCATAACAGTAGATTACTGAGTCTTTGGGAAAGCTTAACAGCAATATCAGGTCTTTTTTTAAAGTACTAGTTAGAGATTAAAATTAAGGAGTAAAATCAAGGTTTAAATAATAGAGATGTTATAGAGCTTAGGTTTAATGACCTGAGTTATTTTTTAAATCGTAAAAAATATCCTTGATGAAGACTCTTCACTCAAATTTATACATAGCTTGTTTTAGCAATTTTATTTGTTAATGAAAATTTATATTCTAGATGAAAGACTAAATTGAAATATAAATACAATACTATATATGAATACAGCAGTTCAAGTTCCTGTTTGATAGAGTATAATATTTTGAATTACTAATGCTTATTTAATGTAAAGACATCAATGTGCTTAAGAATTGTCAAACTCCTAAGTACAAGTGTGTAATTTGGTGCTTAGATGAAACCTAAATCTAAATCTTAAGTAATCTTGTGTTACATTTTGTGACAGTTTTGCATTTTACTTCTGTTCTCTTGAGCAATTTTCTCAGTGTGCAGCTATTTCCCTCGAATTGGCACAAGGTCGATCAAATTGCCGATCAAATTTCAGCACAATGCAATTTGTTAAAGCAAACAAAAAGCCAAACATGCAAAACCCTGTAGTATTGCAGTAAGCGCAGTACAGGGCAAGGATATAAAGACCAATAGGTCCTTGCCTTCAGGAAATCATAGATAGTGAATTGTAAACACTAAATACAAATGACTATCACGGAATGTGAAAAGTAGTGAGTGCCATAGAGGTTCAAAAATGAGATGAAAGAGGCATAAATCATTCTGCTGAGTTCAGCTGGCAGAATATTTCAAGCTAAGTGAGGAGAGAGAAAGAAAAGCTAGATGAGGAGTTGGGGAAGTATGTCAAGGGGCATATGAGGTAGACCTTGAAGACTGGCCAAGACAGGAAAAAGGCCATTTTGGATAGAGGAAATGACATGAGCAAAAGTTGGGAGACAGAATGCCAATAATATGTTTGAATAGTATGCAATGGTTCATTTTGGTCTATAGCCCAGTCGGTAACTCAGATTATCAAAGGAAAGATTTGTGGGGACCAGATAATGTAGAATCTTGAGTGTTATATTATGAATTTCTAAACTGAAAACATTTGTGTGCTGAACTAATTATTTTGGGGAGAAAATAAAATAAAAGATTAAAAAACAGCACTATATTTTGCAGTCATATTCAGAGCTCTAACCCTCCTGAGACTTTGAAAATGAAAATTAAATTCCTGAGTAGATTTAGTAGTTAGTAGACAAGGTAGGGGGTAGAAGCAAAATGAAGGATTTTAATCAAATTCTCTATCAGAGTTGCACGTGAGAGCATTTCTCGGTCTGTCCACAACCACTCAGGAGTCCTAAGAGACCTCCTGCTTGTCCCTGATGTAAACTCCATTTTATTGTTAAGTAATCAGCTTTAGCTTTGGCTTTATTTTAGACATTTCCTAGACCAAGGACAATCTAGAAGGATCATTTTAATACAATGAATATGCATGTCACTATGGTGAATATTTGGCTAATAAAGACTTTGTCTTAGGAAAAATTAGAAGGAGAAATTGCTACTGATAATCATGGAAGTTACAGGGATATTTAAGCTCTGCTTATTGCTAATATAGCAATGTTAAAGTAAGTGTAATTGCTAATACATTTAATATCATCTATAAATTTTCTATTCCATACACCAGAACTTATTTAGTATTGTGTGAGGTTAGTAGCAGATCTCCCTTAGGTGTGACATCTGAGATGTGACTTTTGTTATCAGGAGGATAGCATTTGTGCATGGGAATTGGAAAAATTGGAATTGAATACTCTTATTTAGTACATCATCCATATAAATGATGTCAGAAGTAAACATGGAATTCCACAGTGTAAGTAAAAATGAAACCAGACACTGTTGCTCTTCTGGCCCTTTATTTAGAGCAATAGCAGACCCATGTAATTGAGAATACTCAGTTTCTTTCTGTAGAATACTGCATTATTTGAAAAACCTATTTTTCTAGACATTTCTATGAAGTTGTTCTTATTAATCCTGTGACTTCATGTTGCCTTGGGAAATAGCTATACATATGGTAGTGGTATTGGCCCAGCAAATTTTCAATACTTATTTTAGAACCATAGGTCCATTTGTGGGAGAAACTTTGGAGAATATTGGATTTTAGGTTTTTTAAAAAAAACTTTTAAACATTCAAACACTTTTTACCTTGCTTGCATGCTCAGTCATTCAGTTGTGTCCAACTCTGTGACTCCATGGACTATATAGCCTGCCAAGCTCCTCTCTCCATGGGATTTTCCAGGCAAGAATACTGGAGTGGTTTGCCATTTCCTCCTCCAGAGGATCTTCTTGATCCAGGGATCAAACTCATGTCTCCTGCATCTCCTGCATTGGCAGGTGGATTCTTTACCACTGAGCTGCCGGCAAGCCCTCCTTAAAAAACAGATAAAAGACATTGACTGAAATGATCCTTTCCTTATCCCAAGTCTTTTAGAAAATGATAATACAGGAATATAAATAAGTTAAAAAGACAATTGAATAATCTTTGATTAAATTTCTCTTTATAAAAGGCAACAGAACTTGGTTCATGAAATACTGTAATTCAAAATATGCTGCATATAAATGTATATTATCTATTTCTAGCCAATCCTTTTTTTGGTCAAAATTTTATTCAAACTCATAATAATTTGTTGAGTCTATTGTATAGTGTGGAGGGAGGCAGTGTAGCACAGTAGTTAAGAGCCAGAGTTATGGAGCTGGATTTGTTTGTTTAGATCCTATATTCTCCATTTACAGACATAGTTTATTTTAGTAATGTTATCTAATCTCTCTCTTCCTCAGTACTGTCATCTATAAAATGAGGATACTAATGTGCTAATCTCTAGGCTTGTAATGAAAATCAATCAAGTTAATGAATTAGTATAAGTAAATTACTTGAAACAGTGCCTAGCTTAATAAATATTGCTTATTAAATTTAGTCCCCACTGAACTAGGTAAAGTTGAGGAGAAAGCTACAAAAGATAAACAAGATATAAAATAAATCCATCACCTGAAGGAATTTGGGTGTGTGTGTGCTCAGTTGTGTCCAGCTGTTTGCAACCTCAGGGACTGTAGCCTGCCAGGCTCCTCTGTCCATGGAATTTTCCAGGCAAGAATACTGGAGCGGGTTGCCATTCCCTCCTCCAGGATCTTCCTGACCCAGCGAGCGAACCCCTATCTCTTGTGTCTCCTGCATTGGCAGGCAGAGTCTTTACCACTAGATTCACCTGGGAAGGAATTTACATTTTTGTATGTGTAAAGTATCATATATAATGTTATATATATAATATGCATACATAAATACACATATTTAGTACATATGTATGTATAGTGTTAGTTGCTCAGTCATGTCCGACCTTCGCGACCCCATGAACTGTAGCCTGCCAGATTCCCCTGTCCATGGAATTCTCCAGGCAAGAATACTGGAGTGGATTGCCCATTCCCTTCTCCAGGGGATCTTCCCAACCCGCGGACTGAACCTGGGTCTCCTGCGTTGCCAGCAGATGCTTTTACCATCTGAGCCATGCAATAACACCCATATATACATACATACACACATATATAATAGCTTGTCTAAGATCAAAATTGTCTACAAAAGATAGGATGATGTGGGGTTCAAACCAGGAGGTCTAACTGAGCTCTTGTTCTTAACTACTGTGTTATATATATGGCTTAGAGCTATATACATTCAAATTATATTTTAAATAGCCATGTACAAGTTCATATGTTGTAAATGCCAAATTGAGACGAGAGACATCAAGGTAAACTGAAAGTTCTGTGGAAGACTTCATGGAAGAAGGGTGATAAGTTTCATATGACCCACTCTTTGATCTCTTTTTTACTGCAAATAACATGTGTAAAGTCTTTAGCACAGTTTCTACCATAGGTACTCAATAAATTATAGTTGTTATTATTATCATAATCTTTCTGATAATTTCTTCTAGATCTCCCTTAATTGGACAATGTGTATTTGAAATCCTTAATTCTAATCTGTACTCATGACTTAAATTACCCACCAGTGATTCTTAATTGTCATTATGCATCAAAATAAAATGTCTAGCTTTTAAAAAATATTGATACTCTAGGCTTATTTCAGAAGTATTAAATAATATGGATTTATAACCCATGTTTTTATATTTGCAATAAACTTTCCAAGTGAATCTGATGGGCAGCCAAAATTGAGAACTGCTGCTTTACATGGTGATGAATTGCAATTCTGTGCCTTAAATTTGCACCTTAACCTCTGTCTAGTGTTCCAGACATAGCATCTCTGCTCATTTATCTTATCAATATCTCAAACTTGGTATATCCTAAGCAAAACTTACTATTTAATCTTCAAGACCTCTTTGTTTTTCCTAGCATAATGACCTAATAATAATTCTCAACTTTTTAATCCCGACCATACGTCCACTTACTCACCAAGTAATGTAGAGTGTTTCTCCTAAGGAGTCTAAAATTTACCTTTTCTTTCCATTCTCCATTGTCTTGACCTCAGTGTAAATTCACATTCATTTCTCACCTGGACTGTTGTAGTCATTTCTTAATTGATACTTCTTTTTCTTCCCATTGCTCATCTCCAAGGCAGCCTACTCACCAATCAGCTGCCAGAGTATTCTTTCTAAGATGGAAACCAGAAACAGATATTTCCCTACTTAAATTCATTCTAAGGCTCCCCATTACTTTCATAATTTTTGGAGTTCAGATAAGTGAGAACATGCAATACTTATCTTCCCTTCTGTGACTTATTTCACTTTGCATAGTGCCCTCAAGCTTTATCCATTTCACTGCAAATGGCAAGCTTGCCTTCTTTCTCATGGCTAAATGATATTCTGTTGCATTTACTCCATTCATTCATTTATTGATATACACTTAGATTGTTCCCATATTTTGGGTATTGTCAGTAGTGTGGCAGTGAACATGGAAGTGCAGATACCTCTTTGAGACAGTTATTTCATTACCTTCGAATACATACCCAGAAGTGGTACTGCTAGATCATATGGTAGTTCTATTTTTAATTTTTCGAGGAATGAGGAAGTGACATTTAAACTTAGCCATTTTTAGTTAAACTCACTCTAAATTCTACAAGTTAGAGACAGGCTCTCTCAAACATTTTAAAATGCTGTTCTCTTTGCCTATAATGTCTTTAGTCCCTCATTGCACTTGTTTTTACCTGGTTAACTATTTCTTATGTCTCAAGATTTATTTATATTAAGCACTGCCTCCTTTTGAAACATTCCTTCATCTCTTCAGAGTGAATTAGATGTTTTTCACATGGGTTCTTATGGATTCTTTAGCTATTTACCTTAAATGAAGCCCAATACATGCTGTATTGAAGCCGTTGATTTTCCTGTCTTGACTGTGAGCTGTTTCAAAAGCCAGATGTGTTTTACTTTTTCACACCAGCACTAATGTTGTTCCTGGCACACCATAACTACTTAATAAATTTTTGTTGAATATCCAAATGGGTAATTAGTATGAAATGTTTGTGTAAACATATAGTCTAGGTCACTTTGGACACCATTAGGAATTTATATTCACTGAGGTGTGTAACTCTTTCCCATTTTCTATTTCCTATCTCTGCACTGATCACTGAGGAAGGCTTTCTTATCTCTCCTTGATGTTCTTTGGAACTCTGCATTCAGATGGGTATATCTTTCCTTTTCTCCTTTGTGTTTCGCTTCTCTTCTTTTCTCAGCTATTTGTAAGGCCTCCTCAGACAGCCATTTCTCCTTTTTGTATTTCTTTTTCTTGGGGATGGTCTTGATACTGCCTCCTATACAATGTCACGAACCTCCATCCATAGTTCTTGAGGCACTCTATCAGATCTAATCCCTTGAATCTATTTGTCACTTCCCTCGTATAATCATAAGGGATTTGATTTAGGTCATACCTGAATGGTCTGGTGGTTTTCCCTACTTTCTTCAATTTAAGTCTGAATTTGGCAATGAGGAGTTCATGATCTGAGCCACAATCAGCTCCCAGTCTTGTTTTTGCTGACTGTATAAAGCTTCTCCATCTTTGGCTGCAAATAATATAATCAGTCTGACTTTGGTATTGACGATCTGGTGATGTCCATGTGTAGAGTCTTCTCTTGTGTTGTTGGAAGAGGGTGTTTGCTATGACCAGTGTGTTCTCTTGGCAAAACTCTATTAGCCTTTGCCCTGCTTCATTCTGTACTCCAAGACCAAATTTGCCTGTTACTCCTGGTGTTTCTTGACTTCCTACTTTTGCATTCCAGTCCCCTCTAATGAAAAGGACATCTTTTTGGTGTTAGTTCTAGATAGTGTTATAGGTCTTCATAGAACTGTTCAACTTCAGCTTCTTCAGCATTACTGGTCGGGGCATAGATTTGGATTACTGTTATATTGAATGGCTTGCTTTGGAAATGAACAGAGATCATTCTCTCATTTTTGAGGTTGCATGCATGTACTGCATTTTGGACTCTTTTGTTGGCTATGATGGCTACTCCATTTCTTCTAAGGGATTCTTGACCACAGTAGTAGGCATAATGGTCATCTGCGTTAAATTCACCCATTTAAGTCAATTTTAGTTCGCTAATTCCTAAAATGTTGATTTTCACTCTTGCCATCTCCTGTTTGACCACTTCCAATTTACCTTGATTCCTGGACCTAACATTCCAGGTTCCTATGTAATATTGCTCTTTACAGCATCGAACCTTGCTTCTATCACCAGTCACATCCACAAATGGGTGGTGTTTTCGCTTTGGCTCCATCTCTTCTTTCTGGAGTTATTTCTCCACTGATCTCCAGTAGCATATTGGGCACCTACCGACCTGGTGAGTTCATTTTTCAGTGTCCTATCTTTTTGTCTTTTCATACTGTTCATGGGGTTCTCAAGGCAAGAATACTGAAGTGGTTTGCCATTCCCTTCTCCAGTGGACCACGTTTTGTTAGAACTCTCCATCATGACCTGTCAATCTTGGGTGGCCCTACATGCAATGGATCATAGTTTCATTGAGTTAGACAAGGCTGTGATCAGATTTGTTAGTTTTTTATGATTGTGGTTTTCAGTCTGTCTGCCCTTGGATGGAGAAGGATAAGAGGCTTATGGAAGCTTCCTTATGGGAGAGACCGACTGAGGGGGAAACTGGATCTTGTTCTGATGGGCGGGGCCATGCTCAGTTCAGTTCAGTTCAGTTCAGTCACTCAGTCATGTTCGACTCTTTGTGACCCCATGTACTACAGTACCCCAGGCCTCCCTATCCATCACCAACTCCCGCAGTTTACTCAAACTCATGTCCATTGAGTCGGTGATGCCGTCCAACCATCTCATCCTCTGTTGTCCCCTTCTATTCCTGCCTTCAATCTTTCCCAGCATCAGGGTTTTTTCAAATGTCAGTCCTTCCCATCAGGTGGCCAAAGTATTGGAGTTACAGCTTCAACATCAGTCCTTCCAATGAATATTCAGGACTGATTTCCTTTAGGATGGACTGGTTGGATTTCTTTGCAGTCCAAGGGACTCTCAAGAGTCTTCTCCAACACCACAGTTCAAAAGCATCAATTCTTTGGTGCTCAGCTTTCTTTATAGTCCAACCCTCACATCCATACATGACTACTGGAAAAACCATAGCCCTGATTATACAGACCTCTGTTGACAAAGTGATGTCTCTGCTTTTGAATATGCTATCTAGGTTGGTCATAACTTTTCTTCAAAGTGTAAGCATCTTTTAATTTCATGGCTGCAGTCACCATTTTCAGTGATTTTGGAATCCCCCAAAATAAAGTCTGACACTGTTTCTGCTGTTTCCCATCTATTTCCCATGAAGTGATGGGACCAGATGCCATGATCTTAGTTTTCTCAATTTACTGGGCCATACTCAGTAAATCTTTAATCCAATTTTCTGTTGATGGGCGGGGCTGTGTGGCGGAGGTAATGAAGATAATGGCGCCTCCTTCAAAAGGTCCCATGCATGCACTGCTACACTCAGTGCCCCCAGCCCTGCAGCAGGCCAGCCCTGACCCTTGCCTCCACCAGAGACTCCCGAACCCTCATGGGCTAGTCTGGGTCAGTCTCTTGTGGGGTCACAGCTCCTTTCTCATGGGTCCTGTTGCCCACAATGTTTTGTTTGTGCTCCCCACGAGTTTGTTTCCCCAGTCCTGTGTAAGTTCTCACAGCTCTGAGTGAGTGAGTGAGTGAGTGAGTGAGTGAGTGAGTGAAGTCGCTCAGTCATGTCCAACTCTTTGCAACCCCATGGACTGTAGCCTACCAGGCTCCTCGGTCCATGGAATTCTCCAGGCAAGAACACTGAACTGGGTTGCCATTTCCTTCTCCAGGGGATATTCCTGACCCAGGGATCGAACCCAGGTCTCCTGCATTGTAGGCAGATGCTTTACCATCTGAGCTACCAGGGAAGCTCACAGCTCTATAGTGGGATTAATGGCAACCTCCTTCAAGAGGGCTTATACCATACCCAGATTTATTGCACCCAGAGCTGCTGCCCCTGAAGCAGTCCACTGCTGACCCATACCTCCTCAGGAAACACTCAAACACTGTTCTGTCTCAGTCTCTGTGGGGTCTCTGGGTCCTGGTGTATACAAGGTATGTTTGAGCCCTCTGAGCATCTCTTGGGGGTATGGGGTTTGATTCTAAATGTCATTTCACCTCTCCTACCATCTTGCTGGGGCTTCAAAGACTAGAGATCTCTTCAAAAAAAATTAGAGATACCAAGAGAATATTTTTCATGCAAAGATGGGCTCAATAAAGAACAGAAATTATACGGACCTAACAGAAGCAGAAAATATTAAGAAGAGGTGGCAAGAATACACAGAAGAACTATACAGAAAAGATCTTCACTACCCAGATAATCATGGTGGTGTGATTACTCACCTAGAGCCACAGATCCTGGAATGTGAAGTCAAGTGGGCCTTAGGAAGCATCACTATGAACAAAGCTAGTGGAGGTGATGGAATTCCAGTTGAGCTATTTCAAATCCTAAAAGATGATGCTGTGAAAGTGCTTCAATCAATATGCTAGCAAATTTGGAAAACTCAGCAGTGGCCCCAGGACTGAAAAAGGTCAGTTTTCATTCCAATCCCAAAGAAAGGCAATGCCAAAGAATGCTCAGACTACCACACAAATGTGCTCATCTTACATGCTAGCAAAATAATCCTCAAAATTCTCCAAACCAGGCTTCAACAGTATGTGAACCGTGAACTTCCAGATGTTCAAGCTGGATTTAGAAAAGGTAGAGGAACCAGAGATCAAATTACCAACATCCGCTGGATCATGGAAAAAGCAAGAGAGTTCCAGAAAAACATCTACTCCTGCTTTATTGACTATGCGAAAGCCTTTGACTGTGTGGATTATAACAAACTGGAAAATTCTTCAAGAGATGGGAATACCAGACCACCTGACCTGCATCCTGTGAAATCTGTATGCAGGTCAAGAAGCAGCAGTTAGATGGAGATGGAACAATGGACTGGTTCCAAATCTGGAAAGGAGTACATCAAGGCTGTATATTGTCACCCTGTTTATATGCAGAGTACATCATGAGAAATGCTGGGCTGGATGAGCACAAGTTGGAATCAAGATTGAAGGAATAAACATCAAGAACCTCAGATACGCAGATGACACCACCCTTATGGCAGAAAGCGAAGAACTAAACAGCCTCTTGATGAAGATGAAAAAAGAGAGTGAAAAAGTTGGCTTAAAACTCAGCATTCAGAAAACTACGATCATGGCATCTGGCCCCATCACTTTGTGGCAAATAGATGGGGAAACAGTGACAGACTTTATTTTGGGGGAGGCTCCAAAATCACTGCAAATGGTGACTGAAGCCATAAAATTAAAAGATGCTTGCTCCTTGGAAGAAAATTTATGAACAACCTAGACAGCATATTAAAAAGCCAGCAAATGTCTGTTTAGTCAAGACTATGGTTTTTCCAGTAGTCGTATGGATGTGAGAGTTGGACTATAAAGAAAGGTGAGTGCGGAAGTACTAACTCAATGGTCATGAGTTTGATTAAACTGGGCGAGTTGGTAATGAACAGGGAGGTCTGTCGTACAGTAATCCATGGGGGTCTCAAATAGGTGGACGTGACTGAGTGATTGAACTGAACTGAGCTGAACTGATTCCCACTGCTTGTATGATAACTGGCATATGTTAAATTATTAGTAAATATTAACTTAATAGGTGGATTATGTGATGTAAGTTTAAGAATAGTGAGTATAAATTTATTGAGGGGTTTTTGTGCTGTGAATTAGAGATTAGAAAATTTGATAATAGTTACAATGAACTATAATAGTAGCATAATAAACATTAATAATAGAATAATTTTAAGAAGAGAATATTACCCTGGTAGATATTTTCTGAAAGGATAGCAAAGATAAAGGAAAATCAGGAGACTTTTTGTAAAACTACAAAGTAGAATACCCACAGCTAGTTTTCCTTTCTCCCAAAATCCCATGAAGAAAAGAAGTAATGGTATTTTTAACCTTTTTTCTAGGCTAAAACTATATTAAGGTGTGGAGAATGGGAGAGGAAAAAGAAAACAGTGGCATATTTTGTCAGTCAAAAAACAGGAGGAAAATGCCAAATGATGTGGCTAACAGAGAACACAGAATTGTTAACTGGCAGTGGCAAAAGCTGAGAAACAGCCCAATATATATTGAAATATCCTGAACAGGACCAGATACCTCTGAAAGAGAATCAAGCTACTAGTGTAGTGCATTGAAATTCAGTTATATTTCTGGATCATCTTCCTCCTTCACTTCAATCAACTGGCAAATATTCCAGTGCCACTCCATCAGTCGACTGAAGTTTTATTCTATGGAGGGGGTAAAATAGAATCTCTTTGGACTGAAAAGCCCAGGAACAGATCAATTCGTAAAACACATATTAAAAACAACTTCAGTAAGAATACTGTGATCCCAACTCTCCTCCATTTTGCTCCTAGAAAGTTGACAGCCAGGCCTTCATCTGCCAGGCACGATAATAAAAGATACAAGTGGACTCAACAAGCTCAGGACGGATGTCCCAGACATATTGACATCAGGTTCCCCCAAGAAACAACCAAAGCAAATCACTTTACAATATGCTCAAAGCTGACAAGTCCTATCCAAATACACAGGGCTTCCAATTCACTTTTTTATTTCATCCTTGTACGTATGAGCATGAAAGCAAAGAAAGCAAGACCTCTGAGGAGAACTTCTAACATAAAAGATAGAGACCATTTTTTTTTAAATTTGATATGAAAAACAAAGGTAACTAAAGAAAAAGTAAACAAGTAGAACTACATCAAATTAAAAAGCTGTAAAGGAAGCTATCAACAAAAAATCAGGCAACCTACTGAATGCAAATCATATATCTGATAAGGGATAAATATGTAGAGAACTCACACAACTCAGTAGCAAACAGGATTGGATTAAAAAGTGGGCAGAGCACTGGAATAGACATTTTTTTTTTCCCACAGAAAATGTGTGGACACCCAACAGGTACATAAAAAGTTTCTCACTAATTATCAGGGAAATGCAAATGAAAACCACATAAGATATCACTTCATACCTGTTAAAATGGCTGTTATCAAAAAGCCAACAAATGGCAAGTGTTGGAGAGGATGTGGAGAAAGGGAATCCCTATGTACTGTTGGTGGAAATGTAAATTGGGGAAACCACTATGGAGACTCTTCGAAATTAGAACTACCAAATGTCCTAGCAATTCCACATCTGGGTATTTATCCAAAGAAAATGAAAGCACTAACTCAAAAGATATATATGTATGTCCTAACATTCCTGAAAGTAATGTTTATCTTATTTTAATTTTTTTTTCTTTATATCCTTCATTTTCTTGGCTCAGGGTTCTTTCTTGCATCTCAGACATTCTTTCTGGGGTAGTTTTATTTCCTCCTGATGTATTTACTTAAGTTCCTTTAGAAAGGGTGCCTTAGTGATAAATTCTCTTAATTTCTATTTGTCTAAAGTATGTTTCTTGAATGGTAGCTTAACTAAATATTTACTTCTAGAGTAATGATTTTTTCTCAGTATTCTGAATATATTATTTTACTGTCTTCTGGCTTCTATTTTTATTAGTTTGTTATTCCTTTGTAGGTAATCTTTTTTTTTTCCTTGCTACTTTACAAATGTGTCATTCTGCAGTTCCACGTGATATGTGTATGTATGAATTGTCTTTTAATTATTCTGTTTGTAATTCATTGTGATTCCTGAATCTGAGGATTCATGTCTTCTATCAATTTTGGAAGATTTTGACCTATTTTCAAACAGTTGGAGGAGGAAATGGCAACCCGCTCCAGTATTCTTGCCTGGAGAATCCCATGGATGGAGGAGCCTGGTGGGCTACAGTCCACAGGGTTGCAAAGAGTCGGACACGACCGAGCGACTTCACTTTCAGTTTACAAACAGTACTTCATTTTCTCTATTCTCATTTTCTAGAACTCAAGTGTATGTTAGACTTTATCATATTATCCCTCATTTAAAAAAAATCTACTTATTTTTCACAATGTTTTTCTGTGATACATTCTGTATAATTTTTTCAGATATTTTCCCCAATTTCTTAATTGTCTCTCCAGCCCACTGTTTTTACCCATTCATGGAATTTTAAATTTCAAGAATATTATATATGTGTGTGTGTGTATATATATACAAAAGACCTACAAGACAGATGGAGGCTTGTAAGGCATTTTATATGCAAGTAATAAACTCTGGAAAATTCTGAAAGAGATAGGAATACCAGACCACTTGACCTGCCTCTTGAGAAACCTATATGCAGGTCAGGAAGAAGCAGTTAGAACTGGACATGGAACAACAGACTGGTTCCAAATAGGAAAAGGAGTACATCAAGGCTGTATATTGTCACCCTGCTTATTTAACTTGTATGCAGAGAACATCATGAGAAACGCTGGGCTGGAAGAAACACAAGCTGGAATCAAGATTGCTGGGAGACATATCAATAACCTCAGATATGCAGATGACACCACCCTCATGGCAGAAAGTGAAGACGAACTAAAAAGCCTCTTGATGAAAGTGAAAGAGGAGAGTGAAAAAGTTGGCTTAAAGCTCAACATTCAGAAAACGAAGATCATGGCATCTGGTCCCATCACTTCATGGGAAATAGATGGGGAAACAGTGGAAACAGTGTCAGACTTTATTTTTCTGGGCTCCAAAATCACTGCAGATGGTGACTGCAGCCATGAGATTAAAAGATGCTTACTCCTTGGAAGAAAAGTTATGACCAACCTAGATAGCATACTGAAAAGCAGAGATATTACTTTGCCGACTAAGGTCTGTCTAGTCAAGGCTATGGTTTTTCCTGTGGTCATGTATGGATGTGAGAGTTGGACTGTGAAGAAAGCTGAGCGCTGACGAATTGATGCTTTTGAGCTGTGGTGTTGGAGAAGACTCTTGAGAGTCCCTTGGACTGCAAGGAGATCCAACCAGTCCATTCTGAAGGAGATCAACCCTGGGATTTCTTTGGAAGGAATGATGCTAAAGCTGAAACTCCAGTACTTTGGCCACCTCATGCGAAGAGCTGACTCATTGGAAAGGACTCTGATGCTGGGAGGGATTGAGGGCAGGAGGAGAAGGCGACGACAGAGGATGAGATGGCTGGATGGCATCACCGACTCGATTGATGGACGTGAATCTGAGTGAACTCCGGGAGTTGGTGAGGGATGGGGAGGCCTGGCGTGCTGCGATTCGTGGAGTCTCAAAGAGGCGGACACGACTGAGCGACTAAACTGAACTGAACTGAATGTGGAGAGAGTAAAGACAGCATGAAGCAGCAGCAGGAAATTTAGCAGCAGTTAGCATCGTTTTTCTGGGTACTAAGTTGGGTTAATCTGGAGAAATGAGGATGTAAGAGGACTCAGTGACAAGGCAGGAGTTGAGAATTCAAAACAAGCAAACAAATCTGGAGGATCACATGGGCAAACAAAACAGAATTATAAAGAATGATTGCCCATTAGAATATTTTTGACTAATTGAAATTGTTCTTAATGTCTCATACACTTTTTATCCTTAAACCATTAGATGTAAGGCCCCCTAGGAGGCCTAACAGGAGAGATAGTATTCTTTGAATCACAGTGATGGTAATAAATACAGTATTATAGGTTGTGATGAAGGTAATCCTGAGCCAGAGATAGCTTAGCATTGCAAGATTTTCATCACTAAGCTTCTCAACATTTTAACCTTTCAGTATTTCGAGCCTGACTCTGGACTACTTCATTTCCCTGTCATAACTCTACAGTCTCTAATAGGTCTTTAAAATTTGCATGGGTGAAGTTTTCCAAGTGAAAGAGAGAAAAATCTTAAATTTCTACATGATGATTAGTTTATGCCTTCTTATCCCTATTCCTATGACAGAGGAATACTTAGTCTCAGTTCTATTTTTTCTTGTATGTGTAAAGATGAAATAACACATTTACTTTGCATAAGCAAATGAAACCTAATTGCCACCTCCCCAGTTAGACACTTTAGAAGTGGACTTATTGCCTTTTTATTAAAAAACACCAAGAGGAGAAAGATTTCTCGTGCTACTTTAGAATAAATAAATATATTTCATATAATTCAGGTGGTACAGTGTATAAATTAGATGGATTGAATTTATATTACCATGAAATGGTATAGTCTATATTTTAAAGTAGATACAAGATTTAAATACCTAATTTCAAAATAATATGCTAGTAAAAATATATGGTTTCATTTATTTTATTGAAATATAATATACTAAGTGAAACTCAAGCCTGGTATATGCTTAGATTTCAGTTCAGCTAGTATTTATTGAACTCTTATGAAATGTTAATCTCTGAGCTAATGCTTTCTCATATATTGCACTGTGTAATACAGCATAATATAATTAGAGGTTAAACAATTAACCTTTTTCAATTTGTATAATGCTTTAGCTCACATGGAAAAATGAAAAAAAAAAAAAAAAAGGATCTCTCCAGAGTAAATATGGACACATATGGTGAATAGTAACATTGAATTCAGTGTTAATTTTCACTTTTTATATTTTCACAATTTAAAATAAAAAGTAATGAGATGGATAAGAAAAGCAGAAAATTAAAATTCTGCAGGTTTTCATTGAAACAGTAGCAACCCATTATTAAAGCAAAGTATGATAATAATATAGTATGTGACACGTTAAAGTTATAGAAAACATGTTTTAACATTTGTAAAGTGAAATGAGCTCTCAGGTCATGTTTATAAAGTACATGTGTCTGTATGTTCCTGCTACTGCTGCTGCTGCTAAGTCGCTTCAGTCGTGTCCGACTCTGTGTGACACCATAGATGGCAGCTCATTAGGCTCCACCAATCCCTGGGATTCTCCAGGCAAGAACACTGGAGCGGGTTGCCATTCTAATTCTTAAATCAATACTGGAAAATGTTTCACTAATATTAACCAAGATATTAATCCATAGGTTGAAAGAAACCCTGTAAACTGAATTAAAAGATAATTTCTGTGTAGAGCCTCATGGCTAGAAATAAGTACACATATTACTTCTTTGCAAGTGTTTAATACTTATATTTGATTAGTTACTCTTTTTATTCCCTTTTGCACATCCAGAAGTTCATTCTATCACTTATTTTTGATTTATTTAATAAATTAAGCATTCCTGAATTATTTATGCTACTGACAGTTCTTTGATGATTCAGTCTCCTCCCTACTATTTTTCCCTCTAATCTTCATTAGATTAGGTTAATTGTTTAAAAGTATTTTTGTTAATCATAACATTTTTTGAATTGTATGCTGTTGTTATAGATTGTTTGTATACAAAAAGATTGTATATTTGTAAAAATACAGATGTGATTATTTATTTAGGTGATATGTGTTTTTTATTCAAATATAGTTGCTTTACAATGTCATATTAGTTTCAGGTGTACAGAATAGTGATTCAATATTGTTACAGATTATACTTCTTTTAAAGTTATTACAAAATAGTGGCTACATTGTCCTGTGCTGTATAATATATCTTTGTTGCTTATTGATTTTATACATAGTTCAGTGCAGTTCAGTCGCTCAGTCATGTCCTACTCTTTGTGACCCCATGAACCGCAGCAGGCCAGGCCTTGCTATCCATCACCAACTCCCGGAGTCCACCAAAACCCATGTCTATCGAGTCAGTGATGCCATCCAACCAGCTCATCCCTTGTCATCCCCTTCTCCTCCTGCCCTCAATCTTTCCCAGCATCAGGGTCTTTTCCAATGAGTCAGCTCTTTGCATCAGATGGCCAAAGGATTGGAGTTTCAGCTTCAACATCAGTCCTCCCAATGAAGACCCAGGACTGATCTCCTTTAGGATGGGCTGGTTGGATCTCCTTGCAGTCCAAGGGACTCTCAAGAGTCTTCACCAACACCACAGTTCAAAAGCATCAATTCTTCTACACTCAGCTTTCTTCATAGTCCAACTGTCGCATCCGTACATGACCACTGGAAAAACCATAGCCTTGGCTAGACAGACCTTTGTTGGCAAAGTAATGTTTCTGCTTTTTAATATGCTGTCTAGGTTGGTCATAACTTTCCTTCCAAGGAGTAAGCATCTTTTAATTTCATGGCTGCAATCACTATCTGCAGTGATTTTGGAGCCCAGAAAAATAAAGTCTGACACTGTTTCCACTGTTTCCCCATCTATTTGCCATGAAGTGATGGGGCTGGATTCCATGATCTTAGTTTTTTGAATGTTGAGCTTTAAGCCAACTTTTTCACTCTCCTCTTTCACTTTCATCAAGAGGCTCTTTAGTTCTTCTTCACTTTCTACCATAAAGGTGGTATTATCTACATATCTGAGGTTATTGATATTTCTCCCAGCAATCTTGATTCAAGCTTGTGCTTCCTCCAGCCCAGTGTTTCTCATGGTGTACTCTGCATATAATTTAAATAAATGGGGTGACAATATACAGCCTTGACGTACTCCTTTTCCTATTTGGAACCAGTCTGTTGTTCCATGTTCAGTTCTAACTGTTGCTTCCTGACCTGCATACAGGTTTCTCAAGAGGCGGGTCAGATAGTCCCATCTCTTTAAGAATTTTCCAGTTATTGTGATCCACACAGTAGTTTGCATCTTATTAATTCCATACCCCTATCTTGCCTCTCCTCCTTCCTTCTCCCAATGGTAACCACTACTTCGTTTTCTGTGTGTGTGAGTCTGTTTCTGTTTTGTTCTATACATTCATTTGCTTTATTTTCTAGATTCCACATATAAGTAAAACGTAGTATTTGTACTTCTCTGATTTATTTCACTAAGTATAGTATACTCTAGGTCCGTGCGTGGTGTTACAACTGGCAGAATTTCATTTTTTTAATGGCTGAATAATATTTCATTGTATATACATACCCCATGATCTTTATCCATTCATCTGTTGATGGACACTTGAGTTGCTTCCATATCTTGGCTAGTGTAAATAATGCTGGTAAAGCAAACTTGAGAAAAAAGAATAAAACTGGAAATGTGCATCTTGACTTCAGGCTATGCCACAAAACTTCAGAAATAAAAACAGCATGGTACTGACACAAAAACAAACACGTAGATCAATGGAACAGAATAGAAAGCTCAGAAATAAAGCCATTGACTGTGATCAATTATTAATAGACTATGACAAAGGAGGCAAAAAACAATTGGAGAAAAGACAATCTCTTCAATAAGAAATGCTGGGAACCCTGGACAGGTTCATGTAAAAGAATGAGATTAGAACATTCCCACACAGCATATAGAAAAACAAACAAAATAGATAAGACCTAAATCTAGGATTTGAAACCATAAAACTCCTAGAAGAGAACATAGGCAGAACACTCTATAACATAAATGGTAGCAATATTTTTTATTTTTTTGGATCTGTCTCCAAAGACAAGAGAAATAAAAGCAAAAATAAATATACCTAGTTGAACATTAGACAGTGTTTCTGACAGATATTTTATAGTCAAAGTTCTCTAGGTAGGTAGCCATTTTGATTATATGTTCATCTCTACAAAACTTCATGTCATAGTATTTAATCATTAAAACAAATGTGAAATATGAATCAGTCATAGCAAGAGAGATTGTTACTCAAAAAGTGTGAGAAAAAAAATTAATGAAAGGACTGATTTGGATGAAATACATATACTACTATATATAAAATAGATAATTATTAAAGACCTACTGTATAGCACAGGGAACTCTACTCAGTTCTCTGTAATGACCTATATGGGAAAAGCACTGGTCTTGGCAAACACCCTCTTCCAACAACACAAGAGGAGACTCTACACATGGACATCACCAGATGGTCGATACCGAAATCAGATTGATTATATTCTTTGCAGCCAAAGATGGAGAAGCTCTATACAGTCAGCAAAAACAAGACTGGGATCTGACTGTGGCTCAGATCATGAACTGCTTGTTGCCAAATTCAGACTGAAATTGAAGAAAGTGGAGAAAACCACTAGACCATTCAGGTATGACCTAAATCAAATCCCTTCTGATTATACAGTGGAAGTGAGAAATAGATTTAGGGACTAGATCTGATAGATAGAGTGACTGATGAACTATGAACGGAGGTTCGTGACATTGTACAGGAGACGGGGATCAAGACCATCCCCAAGAAAAAGAAATCCAAAAAAGTAAAATGGCTGTCTGAGGAGGCCTTACAAATAGCTGTGAAAAGAAGAGAAGTGAAAAGCAAAGGAGAAAAGGAAAGATATAAGCATCTGAATGCAGAGTTCCAAAGAACAGCAAGAAGAGATAGGAAAGCCTTCCTCAATGCTCAATGCAAAGAAATAGAGGAAAACAACAGAATGGGAAAGACTAGAGATCTCTTCAAAAGAATTAGAGTTACCAAGGGAACATTTTATGCAAAGATGGGTTCAATAAAGGACAGAAATGGTATGGACCTAACAGAAGCAGAAGATATTAAGAAGAGGTGGCAAGAATACACAGAAGAACTGTACAAAAAGATCTTCATGACCCAGATAACCACAGTGGTGTGATCACTCACCTAGAGCCAGACATCCTGGAATGTGAAGTCAAGTGGGCCTTAGGAAGCATCACTATGAACAAAGCTAGTGGAGGTGATGGAATTCCAGTTGAGCTATTTCAAACCCTGAAAGATGATGCTGTGAAAGTGCTGCACTCAGTATGCCAGCAAATTTAGAAAACTCAGCAGTGGCCACAGGACTGAAAAAGGTCAGTTTTCATTCCATTCCCCAAAACAGGCAATGCCAAAGAATGCTCGAACTACCACACAATTGCACTCATCTCACACGCTAGTAAAGTGATGCTTAAAATTCTCCAAGCCAGGCTTCAGCAGTACGTGAATCGTGGACTTCCAGATATTCAAGCTGGTTTTAGAATAGGCAGAGGAACCAGAGATCAAATTACCAATATCCATTGGATCATCAAAAAAGCAAGAGAGCTCCAGAAAATCATCTATTTCTGCTTTATTGACTATGCCAAAGCCTTTGACTGGGTGGATCACAATAAACTGTGGAAAATTCTGAAACAGATGGGAATACCACAGCGCCTGACCTGCCTCTTGAGAAATCTGTATGCAGGTCAGGAAGCAACAGTTAGAACTGAACATGGAACAACAGACTGGTTCCAAATAGGAAAAGGAGTACGTCAAGGCTGTATATTGTCACCGTGCATATTTATCTTATATGCAGAGTACATCATGAGAAATGGTGGGCTGGATGAAGCACAAGCTGGAATCAAGATTGCCGGGAGAAATATCAATAACCTCAGATATGCAGGTGCCACTACCTTTATGGCAGAAAGTGAGGAAGAACTAAAGAGCCTCTTGATGAAAGTGAAAGAGGAGAGTGAAAAAGTTGGCTTAAAGCTCAACATTCAGAAAACAAAGATCATGGCATCTGGTCCCATCACTTCATGGGAAATAGATGGGGAAACAGTGGAAACAGTGGAAACAGTGTCAGACTTTATTTTTCTGGGCTCCAAAATCACTGCAGATGATGATTGCAGCCATGAAATTAAAAGATGCTTACTCCTTGGAAGGAAAATTATGACCAACCTAGACAGCATATTAAAAAGCAGAGACATTATTTTGTCAACAAAGGTCCATCTAGTCAGACCTATAGTTTTTCCAGTGGTCAGGTATGGATGTGAGAGTTGGACTATAAAGAAAGCTGAGTGTAGTGTTGGAGAAGATTCTTGAGAGTCTCTTGGACTGCAAGGAGATCCAACCAGTCAATCCTAAGGTAGACCAGTCCTGGGTGTTCATTGGAAGGACTGATGTTGAAGCTGAAACTCCAATCCTTTGGCCACCTGATTCGAAGAGCTGATTCATTGGAAAAGACCCTGATGCTGGGAAAGATTGAGGGCAGGAGGAGAAGGGGACGATAGAGGATGAGATTGTTGGATGGCATCACCGACTAAATGGACATGGGTTTGTGTGGACTCCAGGAGGTGGTGATGGACAGGGAGGCCTGGCCTGCTGCGGTTCATGGGGTCACAAAGAGTCAGAGATGGATGAATGACTGAACTGAACTGATATAGGAAAAGAATCTAAAGAGACTGCATATATGTATAACTGATTCACTTTGCTATATGCCCAAAACTAATACAGCATTGTAAACCAACTATACTCCAATAAATTTTTTTTAAAAAGTGTAGGCTGGATAAAGGGTAATCGTTAATCAAATTCTAGAAATGTGTAACATCTGAAACTGTTACTACTCCTAGGCGTAAAGGAGCAAGAAGTAGTTAATGCAAACCAGTGAGATCTATAGCTGTATAAGTCACATGACAAGAGCTTTTTTCTTTGACAAAGGATCACAGTCATTGCCAAACTACAGTCCAACAGGGGCTATGTTTCTCTGATCCCACTCTATAGTGCTCTGTCATTATAGGAAGCTAAAAGTCAAGGGATCCTAGTAATGCAGTCTGTAAGGAAACAGAGCATGGTAAGAGTGGAAAGTGGATCTGTAAGGATTAGTGGAGAATACATAGGTCACCATAATATCCAAATGTGTGATATTCTTTTAAAAGGCAGAAAAAGTGGTTACTTTTTAAAAAATATGGTAAATAGTTATAAGGAAGAAAAAGTTCTGAACTGAAAATGAACTGCTTTCTCCTCTATTAATCCATTTTCAAGTGAGATGAGAATTATCAGAAGGACATGAAAAAGTTTCAATTTTCCTGCCCAGAAGATTGCTGTTAGATTTTGGCTTGTAAAACCAGAAAGGTTTATTTCACTGATGATTGTGCTCAAGAGCCATGGTAAATCAGAAAAAAGGTGTTTTTTGCATACTCTTAAAGCTGATGATATTTATAAACAATTTTGGAAGAAATTTCTATGTGAATGAGTTAGTCTGTCCCAGGGTCATAGTCTATACCAATGGTTTTCAAATTGCAGGTCACAAGCCATTTTTCAGTCCTTACATAAATGTAATGGGTAGTGACTAGGACTTCTGAATGAAGTAGTATACCCTTGAACAGAAAATATCAGAGTACATTGTCTGTAGTAAGAATAAATGCTAGTTTGTGAAACTCTTGATTACATGTATATGAATATGTGACTATGTTGGGATATGTATTTTTCGCTATGGACCATGTTCCCCCGCCCAATTAAAACTCTATTTGCTGGACTCAACCATCTTAAAACTGTTTACCCAACAGTATAGCAAAGGTGAATTGTATTGAAAGGCAGTGTAATATATTTATGTGTTGTCTCTCTAACATAGTGCTAAAATTTGCTCCTAGATGAGTAAATATTCATACATATGGAAATTAGGGCACACTAATATATATCTGATTTTCACCAATTCTAAAGATAATGACAGTTCAAGATGAAGTAAAAATTTTGCTTATTGCTCTGTTTGATTACCACGTAGACTGGACCCAGTGCCATATGGTGCTCTGCATTTCCCTGTATCACACCTCATGTTTGCCTGCTCCTGGTCATATGGGGGAAGAGAACTATTATGCTAAAAGTCTTGAATAATATCAAAGCAATCTTTTGAGCTATAGCCAAAGTTGAGGAATTTCAGTATATATATTAGCATTAATCTATATCTTCAGAATTTTGGGTTGCAAATATGGAACAACTAGGGAGTATTTAAAGAGGATAATGTGAAACTACAAAATGAGTCACTTACACTGAGTTATATTCATATTCTAGCTTCTAGTTCTTTCTCTTTTAAAGAAAAATTAAAATTAGGTCACTTCTGTTAGTAACCTGCATAGTATTTAATCAATCAGCTATTTCCTATTTAGATTCTGCTTCTACTTCTGATGCAGAATTTTATTTTATCTCAATATCTTAACATTAGCTATTCAAGAAAATTAACTTTTGTATACAGAGAGTATACATGCTTTATATAAATAATGGGAAAAAGCATTCTGTATAAGTTGAAAATTGCTTCAGGTCTTTGAAATCAAAATCAAATGTTTATGTATGGGGAAAAAGATCTTCATATATTCTATATAAAGCTTTCCATTTTGCAGTTGTTTTCAGAGCCTGCCATTTTGAGTTATAGTGGAACAGTGCTCTTTCTGACCTTTGAACAAGTATGCATGACTTAGCTTTTGGCGTTCTTCCTAACAATACCCCAGAGGGCAGAGTTGTATTCCAATGTGACATGTATTTGAAAATGTCTTGCACAGAGGATAAATTTTATTTGTAAATGTATCAAGACCAGATTCAAAATAGGCTGAAGCTTACATTTATTTGGTTCAAGAAAATGATATGTCTCGACTTTGGCTATTGCTATTATTGCTTAAACCAACAGATTTTCTTAAACCTTGCCAAACAGAAGAGCAATGGGTTCTGAAATCTATCTTCATTTTAATTCTTTCTCTCATTATATTGTAAGTTTCTTTAATTCTAATTTCAAAGACTTTACCCTGCCTTGTGTCAGCACAAGTTGTCAGAAAGACAACAGGGTATAAAGCATGTCCTTCTGCTACATATTTTGCTGCATTTGAAGCATATGAGAGCTGATCTTTTTGGATTGAAATATGTCTATAATCTGGGTTTCCCTGGTGGTTCAGATGGTAAAGAATCTGTGTGCAATGCAGGAGACCTGGGTTCAGTTCCTGGTTCAGGAAGATCCCCTGGAGAAGGGAATGGCAACCCACCAGTATTCTTGCCTGGAGAATCCTATGGACAGAGGAGCCTGGTGGGCTATAGTCCAAGGGGTTGCAGAGTCAGCCATGACTGACTGACTAACACTTTCACTTTTCCCATGTCTATAATCCTACAACTGAAAGTACTGATTTGCTGAACGTGGAGGACAAATCTTTATTAAGATTATGATCAGGAATTAAAAGACTTTCAAAGAAGAAACAAAAATATTTTACTTTTCTAATAGTTATAAACTTGAATAAGCTTAGACATAGATCTTGAAACATTCATTCAAACTTATTCTACCTTTCATTTCTCCTTTTGTGCCCAGTGTTTACTTTTAAGGCAGTTTTTACATAGATGTTCCCCACCAGATACAAGTTGCAAATAATCTGTATTTCTCCTCATTCAGTATTTTGTATTTTGTCCATCCTACATGGTCAAACTGGAATATACTCACACCTCCCCCATTATTTTACTGAATACCTAATCACTGAGTCTGCTGGTTTGAGTATGTGTACAGTGTTCAAAATACAGAACCTATGTCCAGTTCTTCTAAATAGGTAAGAAAATTTAGAGAAACTGAATGAAGGTTTAATGCATATGATTGTAATTTAGTTTAGTTTGAATAAAATGCATTATACTGAAGTAAAGTCACTAGAGTTGTACTTTATGTAGTAATTACTACTAACTGCTTTCAAGAGGTTAGTTCTCCTCAGCCATGTTTATAATGGCAATGGAATTATTTGTCCCTGCCATAGCATTAGTGGTGTTAATATTAATGATTTTCATATTTCTTTTGTACAGTTCAAAATGTCATCTTGTTAACAAGAATTCTTTATCAGAGATAAAAATGCATGTTACTAAATTGACAGGGTAACTATTTTCTATTTTTCATCTCACTAACAAATTATGCCAACTAGAAGGTTTGACTGCCCTCAGTTTCATGGAAAATCAAGCGACATTCCTTCTCTGAATGTGTGGTCAAATTAGTCTTTTCTTTTGTAAACTAACACTTGATAATCAAACAGAATAGTCATGTGCAAGTAGGTTTATGTTAATGAATTAGACCTCTAAATTACCAGGTCACATTGAAATTTATTTTCTGAAATTAAGAGAATATATAGTGCTATCATTTAGTCTTCTTTCTCTCTCTTCCAGAGAAATGATGAAGAAGCAGTTGTGGATAGAGGTGGAACTCGTTCTATTCTCAAAACACACTTTGAGAAAGAAGATTTAGAAGGTAAGACTTTTGGGGGGAAGGGGATACTTGTTGGTATTTCAAAGAAATGTGAAGTTTTCGTAATGTGGAGAACGGCAAAAGTTGAACTCAGAGTAGCGGTGGTGGTGGAACATGGATATGATGGTTTTGGTGTAGTCTGGAGAGCCAATAGGCAGTCCTGCAAACAATGAGAGCATTAATTCATTCAACAGACCTTTATTGAACCTCTCCTGTATTCCTATACTATATTGTGTGCCAGTCTTTCAGTAACCCTTGCTTCAAGGAGTTAAAATTAATTGGGAAATGAAAAGAAAAAAATTATGACAGACTAGCCACTCCAGTGTTCTTGCCTGGAGAATCCCAGGGATGGGGGAGCCTGGTGGGCTGCCATCTATGGGCTTGCACAGAGTCGGACACAACTGAAGCGACTTAGCAGCAGCGGCAGCAGCATCTTGGGTGGGGCTGCATGACAGAGGAGGACAGGAGAAGCATCTCACTGTGTTGTCAGAGTAGACTGTCACTGAGAGTTAAGGACAATTGGTGTTCTAGTTTTATTGCGATATCTGTGAGAGAGAGCTCAAGGTGTCATTTGTGTGACCAGATAATTCAACAGGGAGATTCTGAACCACAATATCCTGGGTTTAAATATCAGCTCTGTTCCTTATATGCTACAGAACCTTTAGCTAGTTAATTAGTTAGCTTCTCTGTGGCTTCTCTAGTGGCTCAGATGGTAAAGCATCTACCTGCAATGCAGGAAACCCAAGTTCAATCTCTGAATCAGGAAGAGCCCCTGGAGAAGGAAAGGGCAACCCACTCCAGGACCCTAGCCTAGAAAATTCAGTGGAGGGAGGAGACTGGCAAAGAGTCGGACCTGACTGAGAGACTTCACTTTCACTTTCTCAGTTTTTTTCTCTGTTGTTAAAATAAAGATAACAATAGAATGTGTTTCCTAAAGTTCTTGTGAGAAAAAAGGGAAAAATACTTAGAATAGTACCTGGTGCAAGAGTTACATAAGTGTTTGCACTTTTTGAGTTCAGTTCAGTCACTCTTTCAGTTCATGTCTGACTCTTTGCGACCCCATGGACTGCAGCACTCCAGGCTTCCCTGTCCATCACCAACTCCAAGAGCTTACTCAAACTCATATCCATTGAGTTGGTGATGCCGTCCAGCCATCTCATCCTCTGTCGTCCTCTTCTCCTCCTGCCTTCAATTTTTCCCAGCATCAGGGTTTTCTCCAATGAGTCAGCTCTTAGCATCAGGTGGCCAAAGGACTGGAGTTTCAGATTCAGCATCAGTCCTTCCAGTGAATATTCAGGGTTGATTTCCTTTAGGATGGACTGGTTGAATCTCCTTGCTATCCAAGGGACTTTCGAGAGTCTTTTCCAACACTACAGTTCAAAAGCATCAATTCTTCTGTGCTCAGCTTTCTTTATAGTCCAATTCTCACATCCATACATGACTACTGGAAAAACCATAGCATTGACTAGACGGACCTTTGTTGGTAAAGTAACATCTCTGCTTTTCAGTATGCTATCTAGGTTGGTCATAACTTTCCTTCCGAGGAGCAAACATCTTTTAATTTCATGGCTGCAATCACCATCTGCAGTGATTTTGGAGCCCCCCCCCCAAATAGTCTGTCACCGTTTCCACTGTTTCGCATCTATTTCCCATGAAGTGATGGGACCAGATGCCATGATCTTCATTTTCTGAATGTTGAGCTTTAAGCCAACTTTTTCACTCTCCTCTTTCATTTTCATCAAGAGGCTTTTTAGTTCTTCTTCACTTTCTACCATAAGGGTGGTGTCATCTGCATATCTGAGGTTATTGATATTTCTCCCGGCAATCTTGATTCCAGCTTGTGCTTCTTCCAGCCCAGTGTTTCTCATGATGTACTCTGCATAGAAGTTAAATAAGCAGGGTGACAATATACAGCCTTGACGTACTCCTTTTCCTATTTGGAACCAGTCTGTTGTTCCATGTTCAGTTCTAACTGTTGCTTCCTGACCTGCACGTAGGTTTCTCAAGAGGCAGGTCAGGTGCTCTGTATTCCCATCTCTTTCAGAATTTTCCACAGTTTATTGTGATCCACCCAGTCAAAGGCTTTGGCATAGTCAATAAAGCAGAAATAGATGTTTTTCTGGAACTCTCTTGGTTTGTCCATGATCCAGTAGATGTTGGCAATTTGATCTCTGGTTCCTCTGCCTTTTCTAAATCCAGCTTGAATATCTGTAAGTTCACAGTTTATGTACTTTGAAGCCTGGCTTGGAGAATTTTGAGCAGTACTTTGCTAGTGTGTGAGATGAGTGCAATTGTGTGATTGTTTGAGCATTCTTTGGCAATTATTCAGTTCAGTTCAGTCACTCAGTTGTGTCCGACTCTTTGTGACCCCATGAATCGCAGCATGCCAGGCCTCCCTGTCCATCACCATCTCCCGGAGTTCACCCAGACTCACGCCCATCGAGTCCTTGATGCCATCCAGCCATCTCATCCTGGGTCGTCCCCTTCTCCTCCTGCCTCCAATCTCTCCCAGCATCAGAGTCTTTTCCAATGAGTCAACTCTTCGCATGAGGTGTCCAAAGTACTGGAATTCACCTTTAGCATCATTCCTTCCAAAGAAATCCCAGGGTTGATCTCATTCAGAATGGACTGGTTGGATCTCCTTGCAGTACAAGAGACTCTCAAGAGTCTTCTCCAACACCACAGTTCAAACGCATCAATTCTTCGGCGCTCAGCCTTCTTCACAGTCCAACTCTCACATCCATACATGACCACAGGAAAAACCATAGCCTTGACTAGGCAGACCTTAGTCGGCAAAGTAATGTCTCTGCTTTTGAATATGCTATCTAGGTTGGTCGTAACTTTTCTTCCAAGGAGTAAGAGTCTTTTAATTTCATGGCTGCAATCACCATCTGCAGTGATTTTGGAGCCCAGAAAAATAAAGTCTGACACTGTTTCTACTGATTCCCCATCTATTTCCTATGAAGTGATGGGACCAGATGCCATGATCTTCGTTTTCTGAATGTTGAGCTTTAAGCCAACTTTTTCACTCTCCTCTTTCACTTTCATCAAGAGGCTTTTTAGTTCTTCTTCACTTTCTGCCATAAGGGTGGTGTCATCTGCATATCTAAGGTTATTGATATTTCTCCCGGCAATCTAGATTCCAGCTTGTGCTTCTTCCAGTCCAGCGTTTCTCATGATGTACTCTGCATAGAAGTTAAATAAGCAGGGTGACAATATACAGCCTTGACGTACTCCTTTTCCTATTTGGAACCAGTCTGTTGTTCCATGTTCAGTTCTAACTGTTGCTTCCTGACCTGCATACAGATTTCTCAAGAGGCAGGTCAGGTGGTCTGTATTCCCATCTCTTTCAGAATTTTCCACAGTTTATTGTGATCCACACAGTCAAAGGCTTTGGCATAGTCAATAATACCACAATTTATGTGTACACACCGTTAGTTGATTTTTTTTATATTAAGAACATTCAGTTAGAAAATTAGGGAAGAAAATAGGTTGCTACAGTGCAATTTCTACAGACTTTCAAATACAGCTGTACTTCCAAAATCTTGGAATTAATAGCACTCAAAATTCCTCAGCCTTCCGTTTATCAAGCAGCAGGGTGTTTAGCCAACAGAGGGCTAGATGGAAACTCAAGAGACCTATATTTTAGCTTTGACCTTGTACTAAAGTGTATAGTTTTAGGCTGAGCCATTAAACCTACCAAACAATGAAGGGGGTGAAACAGACAATGATTATTACTAGTGGGATACAAGGTATATGAAAGTTTTCATCTCTTTGTTAAAAAGTGGTACCCAAATCATCTGAAGTAAAATGAATTGGAGATAGCTCTTAATAATCCACTGCAGTCTAAAGTGTTTATTCCCCTTAAGAATTGTAATGCAGCCACTTAAATTACAATTAAATTCATTATTCTTGGGTCTTAACTTTAGCTACAACAATTAAATAAGAAGAGAGGTAATATACTATCTAGAGACAACTTTCAAACTATACCTACTCTATGCCTGACATTTTGCTTGATTCACAGAAAGCCCTCGAGGTCTAGAAAGTTTATACTTACTGGGTAGGCTCAGTAATTTGCATGCTATCCATATTTATTATATAAGTTGAAATGAGCAGAAACTTGAAAAATCTAACCCAGTAATGAGTAATATAAAGGTAATTTTTCTTTAGATTTGAAATGCTATTGCTTTTTTCTCAGCAGTGTATTTACTGTCCTGCTTAAGTTGTACCGTGACTTAAACTATGCTTATAGTCAGTAAACTCACACAAGAAAACCTAACAAAACAAGAATTTAGTGTAAGAATATACTCCATTCCAGGGAAAAATCATCTTGGGTTTAAAGATTATGGTTGATAATCCACACACAGATAAATGGAAGTTAACAGTTAGTAATTTATAAATGGGCCTTCCCTGGTAGCTCAGAAGGTAAAGCATCTGCCTGCAATGCAGGAGACCTGGGTTCGATCCCTGGGTTGGGAAGGATTCCCTGGAGAAGGAAATTTATTAATAGCTAAAGTAAAATGGTAAAGGGTCCCTTTGAATGGAAAATACATAATGCTAAAATAAGATTTACTAAGGTCATTTTAGTTATTGTGTTAACATATATTATATACATTTCCTTTTACTGGGAATGATTAGGAAATGCACATAATAGTGCACAATGCTTTAAAAGAGATTTCTGATTGAAAAAACACAATTGGATTAAATCATATTTGTTTCATTTGCTGATGTCTATAGTGCGAATTTTAATCCCAGAAGTGAATAATTGTGACCAAGTCACTGGTGATTGAAAATAACACCACAGAATGCAAACTTAATATTATATTACAGAATTTTAAAAAATGAAGAAAACCTTATTTATGTTGGTTTTATAAGTATTTGTTTTGCTCCCAGATCATAGTGAGTAGATAAATATTCCAGCATTTGAGGATGCTGTAGAGGATTCTGTTGTGATGCATGCGAAGAATAAACAAATCTGTTAGTGATTCCCAAGTTGATTACCCTGCATCAGAAAATAATGCAGGAGCAATGGTTCAGAAAAAATCATGGTTCAGAAAAAAAATCAACTGGCAGCATAATATATCATAACATGGGTAAGGCGAGAGCACCAGACGGAAAGGTGGCATTACTGAGGATAATGGAGGGAGTATGGTAGTTTCTCCTTTTGTGTAACTAAAAGGAAAAGACGGGAGTGACACTTTCTAAGAGCTTCTTTAGTAACATAGATAAAATATACCAACAGATACTTACTTGAAATGAAATAGAAGTTCTTTGTGGTAAAAAAGCCTAACATAAAATTTATCATCATAACCAGTTCTAAGTGTACAGTTCAGTGTTGTTAAACCTATTCACAATGTTGTATAAGCCATCTCCAGAACTTTTTCATCCTCAAAACTGAAATTCTGTAAAACAACAGCTCCCCATTTCTTTCTCCCCTGGCAACCACCATTCTACCTTCTGTTTCTATGAATTTGGCTACCATTATACACCTCATGTAAGTGAGCTCATGCAGTATTTGTCTTTTTTGACTGATTTATTTCACCTAGCATAATGTCTTGAAGGCTTATCTATGTTGTAGCATGTGTTAGACTTACTTTCCTTCTGAAGACTGAGTAATATCCATTGTATGTATATACTACATTCTATTTATCCACTCATCTATTTATGAACATAATTGCTTTCATCTCTTTGCTGTTGTGAGTAGTGCTGTTATGAGCATGAATATGCAGATATTTCTTTGGGACCCTGCTTTCAATTCTTTTGAGTATATACCCCTACGTGGACTTGCTGGATCCTAGGGTCAATCCTAAAGGAGTATCCATTGGAAAAATATCCATTGGAATATCCTGAATATTTAATCCTGAATATCCATTGGAAAAACTATGATACTTTGGCTACCTGATGCAAAGAGCTGACTCGTTGGAAAAGATCTTGATGCTGTAAAAGACTGAAGGCAAAAGGAGAAGTGGGTGGCAGAGAATGAGATGGTTAGATGGTATCACCAACTCAATGGACACGAATCTGAGCAAACTCTGGAGAGAGTGGAGGACAGAGAAGCCTCTATCTACTGTGTACTGTGGTAAATGGGGCTGCAAAGAGTCGTATACAATTTAGAGACTGAACAACAACAACAAGGGTCATTCCATTTTTAATTTTTAGAGGAATTGTCATTTTGTTTTTCATAGCTCATGCACAATTTTACATTCCCACCAAACTGCACTAGGGTTCCATTTTTTTAAAACCCCCTCACTAATACAGTTTTCCAAGTTTTCTTGATAGTAGCCATCCTAATGGATGTGAGGTGATTTCTCATTGTGGTTTTCATTTGCATTTTCCTAATAATCGGTGGTATTAAACATCTTCACATATGCTTGTTGGCCATTTGTGTGTCATCTTTGGAGAAGTGTCTATTCAAGTCTTTTGTGCATTGTTTGAGTTTTTAATGTTGTTGTTGATACATGATTTGTAAATATTTTCTCTTGTTCAGTAGATTGCCCCTTCTCTCTGTTGACTGTGTCCTTTGGTACACATAAAATTTTATTGTTTTGATGTAGTCCAGTTTGTCTAGTTTTGCTTTTGTTGCCTATGTTTTTGGTGTTATTTTTAAGAAATACTTGCCAAATCCAATGTCATAAAGCTTTTTCCTATGTTTACTTCTAATTTATAGTTTTGGGTCTTACCTTTAGTTCTTTGATTCATTTTGAGTTAGTTTCTGTATATGGCATAGAATGCTTGCCCTTTTATCCTTCATATTCCTTTGTTGCCTGACTTTATACTTGTTACAGCTTGTATCCCTCCTCACAGGTTAAACTTTACCCAAAATCATTGATATATATAAATAAATTCTTTAGTGAGTGAGATACAATTTGTTTTCTGTGTTTTTAGCACATATTTCTAAAATAATACCTGCTATTTTCTACAGCTTGAGAACATATAGGAGGCAGTAAAACCTTAAGAATATTATTAGAAACTTTTGTGTTCAAAACCTTTTAGTTGTTCCATACCAAATTGGGGGCTTCCCAGGTGGCTCAGTGGTAAAGAATCCACCTGCAATGCTGGAGATGCAGATTAGATCCTGGGTTGGGAAGAGCCCCTGGAGAGGGAAATGGCAACCCACTTCAGTATTCTTGCCTAAACAGAAATCCCATGGACAGAGAAGCCTGGCGGGCTACAGTCTGTGGAGTTGCAAAGAGTCAGACACGACTTCGTGACTAAACAACAACAATACCAAATTGGTGCCGTCTCATCTTCTCCACCAGAGGAGACAATGGCACCCCACTCCAGTACTCCTGCCTGGAGAATCCCATGGATGGAGGAGCCTGGTGGGCTACAGTCCATGGGGTCACTAAGAGTCAGACACGACTGAGTGACTTAACTTTGACTTTTCACTTTAACGCATTGGAGAAGGAAATGGCAACCCACTCCAGTGTTCTTGCCTGGAGAAAACCAGGGATCGGGGAGCCTGGTGGGCTGCCGTCTATGGGGTCGCACAGAGCCGGACACGATTGAAGTGACTTAGCAGCAGCAGCAGCATCTTCTCCACAAAGAATAGAATGTTCATTCTACCCACCTGTTAGTGTTACTTGATCCCTCCTGGCAGAATAATTATCTTCCTCCTTCAGATAACTCTTTCTGAATTTACATCATTTCATATATTATGATTATGTATATATTTCTTATCATTCTTATTTGATTACAAGCTTGTTCAGGAACAAATCTTTGTCTTACCTGTTATTTGCATTATATCATGGTATCTATCCAGCACTTTTTCTTATACTTGATAGGTACTAAAAAATGTGTTGCATTGAATCTCATTTATATGTAATTCAGTAATATGTCACTAAACATGTAAGAAGTTAAGTTTATGTAATATGATTAGATGCATAATCAACACTCATCAAGTATTTAATTACCTTTCAAACATTTAACATGTAAATACAGGAGGTTCTGATTATGCACTGTACTAAGATAAATAAAACTAGTTACATCTTAATTGGATATTCAGGAATTCATAAATTTTAGTTTAATGGAAAAGTTAAGCTAATATTTAAATCTTGGCCTACAAATTAAATTAAAAAGTCATTTTGTTTATTTTATGTTGCTTTTAGCAGAGAGCAAAATACTTTTAAGTCATGGATTTAATGGAGAAAATTATACCTGTATCGTGATATTCTTTTGCTCACTTTATTTTAAACAAAAAATTAGGTTTACTAGTTTATTTCTTTTAGGACCATTCAATATATTGTGGACCCAAAGTCCAGAGAAAATATAAGTAAAATACGTAGTGCAAAGCTGTCATGCAACATAATTTTATCAGTGATAATACCATCCCACTTTCTTCATTTCACCTAATGCATTCCTGTGCTCTTAAGATAACTATAATGCTTTTCTGACCATAATTATTGTAATGTCAAAAGTATTTTTCACTAAAAAACAAAAGATAAGTTCTGATCCTATGATTATGATACGATATTTTTCAACCAAAGTGAAAAATAATTTAAAAAAGAAAAATCCAAAACTTAGGCTTACATATTTTTCTTTCTGATTTTTTAATCTCCAAATATTGCCGTCAGAAGGCAAAAATGAATTCTGGTGAGAGAAACAAAAGTTGCCTTCAGAGAGATTGAGATGGGCTTAGAAGGATGAATGAGAGTTCTGAGGACAAAGAAGGAAGGATTTATCATATTCTGGGAATGGCAAATATGGTGTGACTAACACACTGGAATTGTGTACATGGAGGTAAGGAGTGACTGGAAATGAAGTTTAAATATTTACATAAGGTAAGTCAAATAATGAAGAATGAATTAATTTTTTAAAGTTACTCAGTGTGATAAGTGCTATTATCATCTCAATTTTATGGATAAAGAAACCAAAGCCCAAAAGATTGGGCTGCCCAAGCCCTGACTAGCAAGTGTAAGAGCAGGGATTCAGACACTCAGGGGTCTGGGCTTTTAACACCTAGATATAAACATAATGTGGAGACTTGTTTTTTAGGTGACTGAATGGGGCAAGATGTGTATTAACTGGAAGACTGGGGCATATTTACTCAATCATAACTATTTTTAAAAAGTTGAGATTATCCAATGAAGCAATAAAGAATTTGATAGTACCTGCATTGCAATAGCTTTCCAAATAATTTTGCAAAAATTTGAAAAATTTAAAACTAGTAAATTCCCATTAGACCGATTCATTTCCACAAAAGGAAGAGCTCTGTCCCATTGGAGACAGTTTTTAATGTAACCTCATGTTCTCTTATTTTAAATTCTTGTCTCTGCTGTACCACAGAATGAATAATCTTATTGTTTCGTTATTTCAAATGTCTTTTATTTGAAAAAGAAAGAACCATTTTTCCTGCTATTTTTGATTGCTAGCTTTTGTGCAATTTAATATTGTGATACAGGTTCAAAGTCACTTGATGGAGAAATTCTAACTGGTATTTGGTCCATTAGTAATAATTAATGGAGTTAGTTAACTACATAGGATCCATGTAAAATTGTACATTCTGCCTGCCAAACACTTTAGATATTTGAGGATGGAAATTGGGCAAATAGTCTAATAGTTAAGATACCAAAAAAAAAAAAAAAAAAAAAAAGATATCCAGTAGTAAATTTTACTTCCTAATTGACTATCTTGGCCACCTATGTACATTTCACAATGAATTGTTTTATTTTTCTCCTGGATATCCTAAAAATAAAAACTAAATAAGAGAATATTTATTTTTAAACAGTCTAATAATGGAATTACTTTTATTCCTAAAATTAACTCCCAGGTGAGCTATACATCATGTTCCATGTTTCTTCATACTAATTGTTCCACATGAATTTTGTGTGTGACCCACATCTTTATTTTGATATATAAATTTATTTGTGATATTTTTTCTATTTGGAGTGGTAGCTTGATAGTTATTTATAGTCTGTTTTTAGAGTATATTGTAAATTTTAAAGATCTGTTTTTCTAAATTTGGTCATGGCTTACTAGATCATTCACAAATAGTTATATCATTTGCAAGTATGTCCTTGCATGAGGATAGTAATAGTAACAAATATTATAATGTGTACATGTGACTAAGAAATCCAGCAAATTTATGGTTTCATAATTTAGGAGTCCTTGTTGTATTTTTTCCATCCCTAGTTTACGATGTCAGTTTTTAGGGAACTGGTTTTAGAATAAGAGCATATATTCTTAATCTCCCTCATTATTCCTTATAAATCTGTCTCTGTTTACTACCTATTCTCTTCTTATCAAAGGCACAGTACAGACTTGAAGTGTTTTCTATGTAATGTGACCTAAGACATATCCTTTGTGAATAAGGAGAACTGTATGTTTATGTGTGTATATGTTAAATTTTCAGTCATTTGCTATTTTAGTGATATAATAGATGAAAAGAAATTCATTTTCATTACCTTAAATATAATCCTATAAATATTAAAATAGGGTATTTTGCAGCAACGAATTTATTGCTTTAATCCTTCTATATTTTTCTTCAAAAATATTTAATACTTTGAAGACAAACCACAAATGACTAAAGCTTCTTAATAGTTTATATTAACACTATACTTTTGAGTTTTCCAGACATCTGAGACTTAAATGAGTTGATGATTTAGTTATACGGTTTCATAATGTGGGAGCAGTATTCTGAAAGTGACATTGTGAAGGAGTCAGTTTAGTCTACTTCTTGATTAAATTCTTCAATCTCTATTCCCACTAGCTTCCCTCTAGAGCTGTCCTCCTTTAAAACCTGCCCGCTGCATGTGATTGGAACCTCCACAGGTTATCCCCTCACAATTGAAGCACAGGTGGGCTACCAATCAATTTGGACTTCCCTTGTGAAGTCATCATCATTCACCAATATTAATTGCGTGCTAATGGTATACAAGCAGTGAGCAAAAGTTCTGCTTTATGCTCTTTATTTTCAAAGGTGGTGTACATACTGGTGCTATCAAAAGGGCGCTTGAGTTCTAAACTTCCTTGGGAAAAATTACAGTGGCCACCTTGCACATAAATGTTTACATTTAAATATAAACTGCAATAAATACTGATGAGAGTAAGTGTTAAATAGTAATTCAAAGAGGTGATGTTCTTAAATTTCTGAATTTTTTTTGTTGTTGTTCAGTTTCTAAGTTGTGTATGACTCTTTATGACCCCATGGGGTCTTTATGACCCCAGTACTTCCGAATTCCCTGTGCTTCACTGTCTCCTGGGGTTTGTTCAGATTTATGTCCACTGGGTCTGTGATGCTATGTAACCATCTCATCCTCTTACTGCCCTCCTCTCCTTTTGCCCTCAATCTTTCCCAGCATCAGGGTCTTTTCCAGTGAGCCGGCTATTTGCTTCAGGCGGCCAAAGAATTGGAGCTTCAGCTTCAGCATCAGTCCTTCCAATGAATACTCAGGGTTGGTTTCCTTTAGGATTGACTGGTTTGATCTTCTTGCAGTCCAAGGGACTCTCAAGAGTCTTCTCCAGCACCGCAGTTTGAAAGCATCAGTTCTTCAGCACTCAGCTTTCTTTAGTCCAGCTCTCACATAGGTACAAGACTACTGGAAAAACCATACCTTTGACTATACGGACCTTTGTCAGCAAAGTGATGTCTTTGATTTTTAATATGCTGTCTAGGTTTATCTTAGCTTTCCTTCAAAGGAGCAAACATCTTTTAATTTCATGGCTGCAGTCACTATCTGCAGTGATTTAGGAGCCCAAGAAAATAAAATCGGTTATTGCTTCCACTTTTTCCCCCATCCATTTGCCATGAAGTGATGGGACCTGATGCCATGATCTTCAATTTTTGAATGTTGAATTTTAAGCCAGTTTTTTCACTCTCCTCTTTCACCCTCATCAAGAGGCTCTTTAGTTCCTTTTTACTTTCTGCCATTAGAGGGGTATCATCTGCATACCTGAGGTTGTCGATATTCTCCCAGCAATCTTGAGTCCAGCTTGTGAACCACTGGAGCCCAGCAATGGATTGAGCCTGTCATTTTGCATGATGTACTCTGCATGTAACTTAAATAGAGTGACAATATACAACCTAGTCGTATTCCTTTCCCAAGTAAATTTAGTCATGTCCAACTCTTTGTGACCCTATGAACTTTAGCCTGCCAGGCTCCTTTGTCCATGGGATTCTCCAGGCAAGAATACTGGAGTGGGTTGCCATGCCCTCTTCCAGGGGTTCTTCTGACTCAGTTTGAACCCATATCTCTTATGTCTCCTGGATTGGCAGGTGGGTTCTTTACCACTAGCACCACCTGGAGACCCCTTTCTGTATTATACACAGCTATACTTTTATCACACATTTTATAATTTTATTTTATACTTTTATTTTATACCTTATTTTCTTGGGCTCCAAAATAACTGCAGATGGTGACTGCAGCCATGAAATTAAAAGATGCTTGCTCCTTGGAAGAATAGCTATGACACATTGAAACATGTATATTATCATATATAAAAACAGATCGCCAGTTCAGGTTTGATGCATGAGACACGGTGCTCAGCGCTGGTACACTGGGATGACTCTGAGGGATGGGTTGGGGAGGGAGGTGAGAGGGGGGTTCAGGATGTGGAACACATGTATACCCATGGCTGATTCATGTCAATGTATGACAAAAACCACTATAATATTGTAAAGTAATTAGCCTCCAATTAAATTAATTTTTAAAAAGGAAAGAAAGCTATGACAAACCTAGACAGCATATTAAAAAGCTGAAACATTACTTTGCCAACAAAGGCCCATCTAGTCAAAGCTATGGTTTTTGCAGTAGTCATGTATAGATGCTAGAGTTGGACTATGAAGAAAGCTGAATGCCAAAGAATTGATGCTTTTGAACTGCGGTGTTGGAGAAGACTCTTGAGAGTCCCTTGAACTGCAAAGAGATCCAATGAGACCATCCTAAAGGAAATCAGTCCTGAAAATTCATTGGAAGGACTGATGCTGAAGCTGAAACTCCAATACTTTGGCCACCTGATGTGAAGAATTGACTCATTGGAAAAGACCCTGATGCTGGGAAAGATTGAAGGCAGGAGGAGAAGAGGATAACAGAGGATGAGATGGTTGGATGGCATCACCTACTCGGTGGACATGAGTTTGAGCATGCTCTGGGAGTTGGTGATGGACAGGGAAGCCTGGAGTGTTGCAGTCCATGGGGTTGCAAAGAAACAGACACGACTGAGGGACTGAACTGAACTGATACTTTATCAGTGCTATTAATAGTATCACTGGAACCTTAATAGAATTAATTCCATTTTGTGTACCAGTATTCTGAGGTTGCTTTTTGGAATGCTCTTTTATATTTTCTTCTGGTAACAATACCCCATTCTATCTTTCCTCTTTCCTAACCTACCTGCTGCTGCTGCTGCTGCTGCTAAGTTGTTTCAGTCGTGTCCAACTCTATGCGACCCCATAGACGGCAGCCCACCAGGCTCCGCCATCCCTGGGATTCTCCAGGCAAGAATGCTGGAGTGGGTTGTCATTTCCTTCTCCAATGCATTAAAGTGAAAAGTCCAAGTGAAGTTGCTCAGTTGTGTCCGACTCTTAGTGACCCCATGGACTGCAGCCTACCAGGCTCCTCCATCCATGGGATTCTGGAGTGGGTTTCCATTGCCTTCTTCACCTAACCTACCTAGTCATCCCTATTACTTTTAGTTTGTCAGGACTGCTGAAAGCATAATGAAAATAACTAATTATTGTTTCTTTCTTTCTCTGTCATCTCTACCCCTCTATCATCTCTATCCCTCTATCATCTCTATCCCAACTGAGATCTTCAGTTGGGAAGATAATACACAAAATCAAAATAATTGAAAGTATGATTAAAAGAAAAATTTGATTTTCTGCTGATAAATTTAGCTTTTATCTTGTCTCTGCAGCAGGAATTTTATGAATATCCTTTTTATTGAAGTTAAGTTGATTTACAATATTGTATTTACTTCAGATTATAGCATAGTCAATATTTTTATAGATTATACTCCATTTAACATTATTACAAAATGGATGCTATAATTTCCTGTGCTGTATAATATAGCCTTGTTGTTTATCTACTTTATACATAGCGGTTTGTATCTCTTAATCCTCTACCCCTAGCTTGCTGCTTCCCCTTCCCTCTCCCTGATGGTGACAACTACTTTATCCTCTGTATCTGTGAATCTGTTCGGTTTTGTTATATACATTCATCTTACTTTTTAGATTCCACATATAAATGCTAACAGAGTATTGTCTTTCTCTGACTTCTTTCACTAAGCATAATGCTTTCTAGGTTCATGAATCCGCGTTGCTATAAATGGCAAAACTTCATTCCTTTTTAAGGCTGAGTAATATTTCATTATGTATTATACATTGTATATTATATGACTTTAAGATTATACACAGTGTCCTTAACTATTAATATTCCTTTTGACCTTTCAAAGCTGCTTCTAAATTACCTTTGGGGCATTTGTGAATAACATATTAGTCTTATTACCAAAGAATTTATAATACCTAGCTAAATAATTTAGAATTATACCTGTTTTTTCCTTTGCATAACTCAATTTTTTCTTATAATAGTAAATTGCTATTATTTAATAGGGTGGCAATATAGTGGGAAAGTATTTTTTGATAGTCTAATGCAAATGATAGTAGTACTGATCATGAACATGGAAGTCATGTTTACTAAGTTGAAATAGCGGTCGCTTCTCTCATGCTACTCACTTTGATTTTCTCTTAAAGTTTATTAATATGCATTCTATCTATTAAAAAGGTGCTCTTGATTGCCAACTACAGTGGTCCCCTGTTGTCAGTCCCTTTGAATTCTCAGATGCTTGTAAACCTTTTGACTATTCCTTTGCTTTTAGATCTTCCTTCTCTTCTCATCTCCCTTCCTGTGGCTTCTCAGAGCAGGCTTCCTTAGTGTTTTTTGTTGTATCCACTGGCCGCTCTTAGTCTACTTGACATTTCTATGTTTATTCCCAAAATTAAAATAGTTTCTATTGTTTTAAAAGTTATTAAAACAATATTTTAAAACAAAAAATGACGAGTTAGAAAAATCCAAGAAATATAAAAAAGTATAAAGGAGGCAAACAAAACAAAACAACAGCCCCCAAAACTCACCACTTAGAAGCAAAAATTATTACTTTTGAACAGAATTAATACTATAAACAGAATACACTTTAATTATGTACATAAACAGACAAGGGTTCAGTTCAGTTCAGTCGCTCAGTTGTGCCTGACTCTTTGCTACCCCATGTCCCAAAACCCATGTCCATCGAGTTGGTGATGCCATCCAACCATCTCATGCTCTGTCGTCCCCTTTTCCTCCTGCCCTCAATCTTTCCCAGCATCAGGGTCTTTTCCAATGAGTCAGCTCTTTGCATCAGGTGGCCAAAGGATTGGAGTTTCAGCTTCAACATCAGTCCTTCCAGTGAATACCCACGACTGATTTCCTTTAGGATGGACTGATTGGATCTCCTTGCCATCCAAGGGACTCTCAAGAGTCTTCTCCAACACCACAGTTCAAAAGCATCAATTCTTTGGCACTCAGCTTTCTTCACAGTCCAACTCTCACATCCATACATGACTACTGGAAAAACCATAGCCTTGACTAGATGGACCTTTGTTGACAAAGTAATGTCTCTGCTTTTTAATGTGCTGTCTAGATTGGTCGTACCTTTCCTTCCAAGGAGTAAGCATCTTTTAATTTCAGTGATTTTGGAGCCCAGAAAAATAAGGTCTACCACTGTTTCCACTGTTTCCCCATCTATTTGCCGTGAAGTGATGGGACCAGATGCCATGATCTTAGTTTTCTGAATGTTGAGCTTTAAACCAACTTTTTCACTCTCCTCTTTCACTTTCATCAAGAGGCTCTTTAGATAGCTAAATTACATGTAAGTGAATTATGGTATAATTCACAATCTTTTAAACTACTCTCTTCATTAAAAAAATCAGCATCATTCCGTGTTAATATTGATATTGTCCATATTAATTGTACTTTGTATTTCATTGCATGATTTTATCATGCTTTATTTAACCAATCCCTTATCAATGGACGTTTTATTTCTCATTTATCTCTTTTAAACAAAGTTTCAATGAATTATTATTATATATATATTTTTGTGCACTTGGGTTTCCTGATATAATTCTCAGAAGGATCACTCACTCAAAAGGTTATAGAGTTTAAAAATTTTGATCTATGTTTTACCCTCCCACTGACATAATGTGAGAGGTTCCATCCATTTCATCAAAGCTTTGTCTATTCTCATCTGTCTTTCAAATGTTGGTTACTCTCTATATATCTGTCCTTGATTTTTTTCTTCTTATTCTTTGTTCTATCTGGGTATGATTCACTTCTGGGAATGTTATTCACTTTTTGGAATGTTATTTCCACCTATAAGAGCTACAGGAGTCTGTATGGATGCATCCAAAGCATTCCATGTGCATCATACAGACCTTCATACAGTGAACGTGCCTAACGTAGGCACTGAAAAAGGTGAACGTTACCAGAGTAGCGGTCATCTTATACAAACATTAGTCGAGGGAAATGCTAAGGGAATACTTAGAACATAACTGCTAAATAACTGAGTATTTGAAAGACTGTTACATGAACGATGAACTGTATCATTTTTTTATGTTACATGGAAATAGAGTTTTGCATGAGGAAAGAAACTTAAGTTTTTAAAATTTCCCTATTGGATACAATTACTTAGAAATGTTTAGTTTTAGCAGTGTTGGGTTAAATTCTTCAACTTCTGTTTATTTCACACTTATTTCTATTTATTCCTCTCATGAAAATGAGAGAATCAGTCAGGTGCTCTCTAAAGAATTTTGCAGCTCTAAATTCTATGATCTGTAATTTCTAGAGTATGCTTTAAAATTTAAATTTCTTGTTAACTTTGCTTAATATTTAAATACTTTGAAGTTTTCAGTTCTCTTACTGACAAGAAAAGTTCATTGGTTTTGAATTTGAAAAGGACTGCTTGCTCTGTATAAGTGAGTGAAAGTGAAAGTCACTCAGTCATGTCCGACTTTTTGCGACACCAGACTATACAGTCCATAGAATTCTCCAGGCCAGAATACTGGAGTGGGTAGCCTTTCCTTTCTCCAGGGCATCTTCCCAATCCAGGGATCAAACCCAAGTTTCCCGCATTGCAGGCAGATTCTTTATCAGCTGAGCCACAAGGGAAGCCCAGGAATACTGGAGTGCATAGCTTATCCCTTCTCCAGCAGCTTTTCCCGACCCAGGATTCAAACTGGTGTCACCTGCATTGCAGGCAGATTCTTTACCAACTGAGCTATCAGGGAAGCCCTCTGTGTAAGTGAAGGGTTTAAAAAAATGTCCTATTAATGATTCATGCTTCTTGAAAACCGTGAAAAATTATCCTTTACCTTTCTTGGGGAAGAAAGAAATTTGAAGTAGAAAAGATGTGCCAAAATATCATCAAATATAAATTTTTTATGGAAAGGGTTTATCTGGCTTTGTTATTTTGAGATATAAAATTAGGTCATATTTGGTTAGCATTGACAGAGGTGCATCCTGTCTGAATATTCCAAAAGTATGGCATTTCTCCTCGGGTTCTCCTCCCAAGTTCCATAGGGTTACTTAGACTAAATGGTTTAATCGGTCCTTAATATCTCTAACCAGTTGCCACCTTCAGTGAGAATTAATGGGACTTCAGATTCACTAATTCATTCTTTCCTCCAATTCTACTTAATGCCTATTATTAACTGCTGGCTCAGTGGTAAAGAATCTGCCTGCCAACACAGGAGATGCAGGTTTGATCCCTCGGTCAGGAAGAGCCCCTGGAGAAGGAAACAGCAACCCATTCCAGTATTCTTGCCTGGGAAATCCCACGGACAGAAGAGTCTGGTGGGCTACATTCCATGCAGTTGCAAAGGAGTTGGACCTGACTTGGGAACTAAACAGCAACAACAAAGATACTACTCTAGGTACAAGTAATATAGCAGTGAAAAAAGAGATAAAATATGGACCTTATAAACTAGATATCTCCCTCATGGTTGATCTCAACAACTGTTTAACTCTAGAAAACTTATCATATTAGTCTCAGTATCTTCTACCACCAAGTAGAAATCTCTTGGCATCCAGGGAGTTGGGTGATGCAAGCTGCACTGGAGTTTGTGACTACTCACTATTATTTGGAGCAAGGCCCTGTCCACCAAAGTTTTTGATCCTTCCTGGTTTATCTGTACAGGTTAATCCAGTCAGCTACACAGCTTCCTTCTCCACATATATGCATACCAAAATCAGCCTTGAGACTTGAGTGTATACTTCAAGTTTTCCTCGCATAGAGTAGGCTCTCTAGTACCTAAGTGACTCTGTCAGAAAGGTGTTTAGTGTCATTCACACGATGGATGTCAAACCATCAATACACACACACACGCACACACACACACACCCACACACCCACACACGCAGAGTAATCTGGTGGCTGCAGCTGAGTCTGGAAAAGGGTCCAAACTCTCCTCCCATCTATGGAGTTTCCTTTCAACAGAGAATGGAAGTGGGAAGCCTAATGCATCCCTGCTTGTCTTCATTTAGGGTACCATACGCCTTCAGAAATTATTTAATGACTTTACATCTCAAAGCAAAAGGATTTGGGTGCAGCTTCCCTTCTTCCTAAAATGCTCTCATGATCCTATATAAATGAGAGGATGAAAACAGATGCCCCCTAATGTCATTTTTCACCATCATCTTAGCTCTATGGTTTTGTATTGCCCCAGTAATTTGTTAATTCTCTTGACTTAGAATTGGGTACTTGTGCTCCGCATAATTACAAAACCGCACAAGTGAATCTTTCTAGAAAATGAAGTCAACCTTATTAAGGTAAATTGATCAGGTCACATCTGGGTATAGACAGTTGTCAACAAGTTAAAAAAGGAAGTTCCATCTTTATGTTCCACTAGGTACCAGGCAGCGGTGTTCTTATAGCCCTCCCTCCTCCTCTTCTCTTGGTTGCCTCCATAGCCTCAGTTTATAGCATTTTCCATTTTTCATGGCTGCTTTCACATCATTGAAATGTTTTCACTGAATACAGAGTTAGGAAGAGACACGCCCAACTAGTTCTGGCAAATTGACATAAGCCCCAGTTTCAACACACCATTGTTGTCAGGTCATATGTGGTAAAGTCATGGGCTTCATCTAAAATATCCCATAAATTTTTTTTAAAATAAGAAGTTTGGTTTCTATACGTAGTATGCTGCTGCTGCTAAGTCACTTCAGTTGTGTCCGACTCTGTGCGACCCCATAGACGGCAGCCTATCAGGCCCCCCCATTTCTGGGATTCTCCAGGTAAGAACGCTGGAATAGGTTGCCATTTCCTTCTCTAACGCATGAAAGTGAAAAGTGAAAGTGAAGTCGCTCAGTCGTGTCCTACTCTTCGCGACCCCATGGAGTGCAGCCTCTGCCCATGGGATTTTCCAGGCAAGAGTACTGTAGTGGGGTGCCATTGCCTTCTCCGATATGTAGTATAGGTATATGTTTATTCATGAGCAATGAATAAAGCATTTAATGAATAAAGTGTTCATTAAGCAATGGATATATAAAGAAATAAAAATTCTGTTTACTTCCTGATAAAAACCAGTTACATATGTCTCTGGACCCTCTCTGTACTTGTGCCTCCCTTCACAAGACATGCTGTCTATGTTTCACTTAGCAATACACATCCTATCTTCCTCAAAGTTCTCTCTCCTCTGAGCTAGTTTTTAAAATTTCTAGCCTACTTCAGCATAAAATTCTTTAAAAATGAGTTTGAATTTGTTGTCATTTATTTATTCAGCACTTACTGAGCTTTTAATATGCCAGGTACTAGGAATGAGAACATGATTGTACAGACCTTATTACTGCCTCTAGAGCCTATCATAGGCATTATGTACCTGATTATACAATTAGTTATTTAACTGAATTTTTGAAAAATGTTATAAGGAAATATAAGGTGCTCATAGAATATATGGGCTTCCCCAGTGGCTCAGTGGTAAAGAGTACACCTGCAATGCAGGGGAGGCAGGTGATGGGAGTTAGGTCCCTGGGGTGGAAAGATCCCCTAGAGGAGGGCATGGAAACCAACTCCAGTATTCTTGCCAGGAAAATCCCATGGACAGAGGAGCCTGGCGGGCTACAGTCCATGGGATCTCAAAGAGTCAGACACAACTGAAGTGACAGCACCCACACAGGCATGCATGCATAGAATGTATACTGGTGATGGTATGTGATAAAATTAGACATATTTGATACATATGATTACATGGTGGCATAAGAGGAAAAAACCCACAAGCTTTCTTGTGGAAAGCAGTAGGGAAAAAAGCAAAAGCTTTCTCTAAGTCTTTTTTGTATCACATATGCCAGTGTCCCAAAAGTCAAAATAAGGTACATGGCCAAGCCAGGATTCAAGGATTAGAAGAACAGATTCTACTATTTGATGGGAGAATCTCCTAAAATACTGTGGTCATTAAAAAAAAAATCTGCAACACTATTCCCGTTTGTAAACTTCTGTGTAGAAATGTTAAAAGTGTTTTCCTCTTTGCTTTCAGATGTTTTAATTTTTTCTTTCCTTCAGTTTCACAGTTTGAGTTCCATCAACTGTCTTCATGGAAATCTTTTTTTCTTCAGAAAGTCTTCAGTTTTTCCAGGCAACCCTTCTGTCTTTAATTACCACAATTCTCAGAATGAGCCACTTTCTACATATGTACATGTCTTTCAGATTAATACAAGTCTAAATCTGGAAAATTTTACAGTTTTACTTTTTTGCTCAGTTCAGTTCAGCTCAGTCGCTCACTCGTGTCTGACTCTTTGTGACCCCATGAATTGCAGCACGCCAGGCCTCCCTGTCCATCAACAATTCCCGGAGTTCACCCAAACTCATGTCTGTCGAGTCGGTGATACCATCTAGCCATTTCATCATCTGTCGTCCCCTTCTCCTCCTGCCCACAATCCCTCCCAGCATCAGAGTCTTTTCCAATGAGTCAACTCTTCGCATGAGGTGGCCAAAGTACTGGAGTTTCAGCTTTAGCATCATTACCTCCAAAGAAATCCCAGGGCTGATCTCCTTCAGAATGGACTGGCTGGATCTCCTTGCAGTCCAAGCGACTCTCAAGAGTCTTCACCAACACCACAGTTCAAAAGCATCAATTCTTTGGCACTCAGCTTTCTTCACAGTCCAACTCTCACATCCATACATGACTACTGGAAAAACCATAGCCTTGACTAAATGGACCTTTGTTGGCAAAGTAATATCTCTGCTTTTCAATATGCTCTCTAGTTTGGTCATAACTTTTCTTCCAAGGAGTAAGCGTCTTTTAATTTCCTGGCTGCAGTCACCATCTGCAGTGATTTTATAGCCCAGAAAAATAAAGTCTGACACTGTTTCCACTGTTTCCCCATCTATTTCCCATGAAGTGATGGGACCGGATGCCATGATCTTAGTTTTCTGAATGTTGAGCTTTAAGCCAACTTTTTCACTCTCCTCTTTCACTTTCATCAAGAGGCTCTTTAGTTCTTCATGTTCTGCCATAAGGGTGGTGTCATCTGCATATCTGAGGTTATTGATATTTCTCCCGGCAATCTTGATTCCAGCTTGTGCTTCTTCCAGCCCAGCATTTCTCATGATGTACTCTGCATGTAAGTAAAATAAGCAGGGTGACAATATACAGCCTTGACATACTCCTTTTCCTATTTGGAACCAGTCTGTTGTTCCATGTCCAGTTCTAACTGTTGCTTCCTGACCTGCATACAGATTTCTCAAGAGGCAGGTCAGGTGGTCTGGTATTCCCATCTCTTTCAGAATTTTCCACAGTTTATTGTGATCCACACAGTCAAAGGCTTTGGCATAGTCAATAAAGCAGAAATAGATGTTTTTCTGGAACTCTCTCTCTCTTTCCATAATCCAGTGGATGTTGGCAATTTGATCTCTGGTTCCTCTGCCTTTTCTAAAACCAGCTTGAACATCTGGAAGTTCGCGGTTCACATATTGCTGAAGCCTGACTTGGAGAATTTTGAGGATTACTTTCCTAGCGTGTGAGATGAGTGCAATTGTGTGGTAGTTTGAGCATTCTTTGGCATTGCCTTTCTTGGGGACTGGAATGAAAACGGACCTTTTCCAGTCCTGTGGCCACTGCTGAGTTTTCCAAATTTGCTGGCATATTGAGTGCAGCACTTTCACAGCATCACCTTTCAGGATTTGAAATAGCTCAACTGGAATTCCATCACCTCCACTAGCTTTGTTCGTAGTGATGCTTTCTAAGGCCCACTTGACTTCACATTCCAGGATGTCTGGCTCTAGGTGAGTGATCACACCATCGTGATTATCTGGGTCATGAAGATCTTTTTTGTACAGTTCTTCTGTGTATTCTTGCCATCTCTTCTTAATATCTTCTGCTTATGTCAGGTCCATACCATTTCTGTCCTTTATCGAGTCCATCTTTGCATGAAGTGTTCCCTTGGTATCTCTAATTTTCTTGAAGAGATGCCTAGTCTTTCCCATTCTGTTGTTTTCCTCTATTTCTTTGCATTGATCGCTGAGGAAGGCTTTCCTAACTCTCCTTCCTATTCTTTGGAACTCTGCATTCAGATACTTATACCTTTCCTTCTTTCCTTTGCTTTTCGCTTCTCTTCTTTTCACAGCTATTTGTAAGGCCTCCTCAGACAGCCATTTTGCTTTTTTGCATTTCTTTTCCTGGGGATGGTCTTGATCCCTATCTCCTGTGCAGTGTCATGAACCTCCGTCCATAGTTCATCAGGCACTCTATCAGATCTAGTCCCTTAAATCTATTTCTCACTTCCACTGTATAATCATAAGGGGTTTTATTTAGATCATACCTGAATGGTCTAGTGGTTTTCCCCAGTTTCTTCAATTTAAGTTTGAATTTGGCAATAAGGAGTTCATGATCTGAGCCATAGTCAGCCTGTCTTGTTTTTGCTGACTCTATAGAGTTTCTCCATCTTTAGCTACAAAGAATATAATCAATTTGATTTCAGTGTTGACCATCTGGTGATGTCCATGTGTAGAGTCTTCTCTTGTCTTGTTGGAAGAGGGTGTTTGCTATGAACAGTGAGTTCTCTTGGCAAAACTCTATTAGCCTTTGCCCACTTCATTCCACATTCCAAGGCCAAATTTGCCTGTTACTCCAGGTGTTTCTTGTCTTCCTACTTTTGCATTCCGGTCTCCTATAATGAAAAGGACGTCTTTTTTGGGTGTTAGTTTTAAAAGGTCTTGTAGGTCTTCATAGAACCGTTCAGCTTCTTCAGCATTACTAGTTGGGGCATAGACTTGGATTACTGTGACAGCTCATATCCTACCAATTTCCCTGAAGCAAAGTGTCAAGGCTAATATTTAGTTAAGATGAGGTTAGGAGATCAGGAGCACAATCTTGTCTTTTGCATTCATTTTTTAAAGTATCCCAGAACATATGTTGATCTCTTTTCCTTATAAAATAAAATAGCAAAGCATGAATATTTGAAAATAATAGTGAAATTGCAAGCTTTTGTAATTACAAAAATGCATGCTTTATCTCACCTTACTTTTCTCCTGCTGTAACATGCACCTCACATTATTCCCCAGAACTGTTCTTCTATTTTTGTGTGATTTATCTTGTTTCTCTGGATTTCCCACTCCTCCATTTCCCATTCTCTAGTTTAATACTCAAGTCCTTCTCCATGAAACTTTCCTTGATTGCTCAGGTTACCTTTGATTTCACTTTGTTATGAACTCCTACAGCATTTAATGCGTGATACAACACAAGAATATTAGCTTTAATACAGATTTTTTTCCTACTTTTTATTTGTTTGATTGCTTGCTATTTTCTTTTCTGGCATTTGATTTTTGAGCAATTGGATGACTATCTTTTTCTTTAAGTGCAGGGATCATATCCTATAAGCATTTCTTATTATTCCTGTTTCTTGACTGTTTTTGACTAGATTCCCTTTGAGCACCCTAAACATCCAACATCAAGCTCTCTTACAATCTATCAAAATGGGAAATTCTCTTTTTTTGTTTTTCTTAGAAAATACATGTTATGAATCCTAATAGTGAGGCTTATTATCCTCCAAGATAAAAGCTAACATTGATATCTCAAGGTACAAAGTAATGTAGTTGTTATGTTTTGCTCAAGATAGTGTTATAAACGTATAAGAGATAGTATATTTTAAAATATCCCACAGTATCTTCTAAACTAGTAAACCTCAAACTGTGATTTCTTTGATGAACAACTTTAGCACATTCAAGATTTTTATTTTCTGTATAGCATAGTCACAGTCACGTGGTCTTTGGTTTTGTAATCATGACATATATGGTCTTAGCGTCAGGTGACTATGACTAACATTGGTGTGGCTTATTAATTCTTTCAGCAAAATAGCACAAGAAACAACAGTGCAGTAGTGGTAAGTAGCCTAATAGTATCTCTTTGCAATGTACACATATACACACTCACTTAACACCCTCCTGGTTTCTTTTCTTGCTCTCTATAGCTCTAATCTCAGAAGAGAATTTCTGTTGGACTTACAGCTCTTTGATGTGCTATGATAAATGATGCCTTGTTGTGTTTTCTGATTCTTTTAGAGTATCCATGGAATTAAAGATCACATGCTTATTCAGCTTAATGTACTTGACCTTTCCCCATGATTGACACGTCTAAATAAATGGCTGTAGCAACTCAGTAATTATGCACCAGCTGTGTTATATTCGTTTCACAGAAAACACACACAGTTCTCTTCAAGAGTAGATAGCTTGACCCCTTTCCTGCCAGCTAAATAAAGCAGAGTAGTTAATTAGTATTATTATGAATCATAGTAGGATTCCTTTCCATCCCCAAATGCATCTCTTTTCTGAAAGCATTTTGTAAACACTCAGTATACTATGACCACGGACACATAAAGTGTTGTTTCAGTACTGGTATTTCTTACATAATGAAAATATTTACAATAATTCTGGACCTGCTCAGTATTCCACACAATATAAGGGTCAGAAATCCAGGATTCGTTAACAAGATTTGTGTTCAGAAAGCAGTATTACCTTTAATGAACCCTTTGTTTTTCTAATGGGGAAACTATTTTCCCTCAACTGACATACAAGTAAATTTCAAATACATTCTTGTGTTCAGTGCTTATTTCTTTTAATAGCAGTGTTGCATTCTCACTTCTTTAAAATATATTCATATCTAAATTTTTATTAAATTGGGTTTTTTAACATTATGTAAAATTAATTCTTATTGACCATTTTGATGAATTTAAGAAATGCTCATTGGAAACAATTCCTTTTTAAAATAAAATTCTGGACTTTATCATAAAATAAAAATTGTTCTGTATCTAATCTTGAAAAATAATTCCAGTTATGTTTAATAAGTCATTTCAGAACCATGTCATTTATCACTAAGTTTCTTGAATTCTTTATCTTCTTAAGTGGTATCTATTAAATTTTGAATATAATATTGTAGGAAATTTTTATGATAACATTAACCTGGAAATGTTACTTGTATATGTTTTTCTACAGAGTGTAAGGTGTTTCTCTAATTTCTTAGGCCAGGCTTTATATAGTTAGGATTAGAAAAGTTGGCAATATATCGAAAAGCTGGAAGACAATGAAATAAGACAGAAAATTTGTCTTCCTCTTTCTTTAAGCCATTGAGAGTGAGTAGCATGAAGCGGGAAGGGAACTAACCCGTGTCTACCATGTGATACAACATGTTCAGTATTTTATACCAGTTATATTATCTCACATAATCTTTGTAGAAAATCTCCTAAATCTGTTGGTAAATTTTTAGTGCATATAATATTTAATTCATCCTAAAATCAAGCACAACATTTCTGTATCAAAGGAGGACTATTATTATTTATCAGCAGTAACCACATTTGTTCTTCACACCCCATTCTTCCCCTTCAGCATAATGAGATGAGAACCAGATGGTAACATGCATAGAAGGGGAGCCCTAAAATTATGAGTCTGGAAATTTATATAGGAACTACTATACAACAGTCTTTTTCCACCTTGAGAGGCAGATACATCTTTTCTACCTTATGTAAAAAAATCTCAGGGAAGATAAGGGTAAGATCCCCAGTTTAAACCCTTTGGAATACAAACCAGTAGCTCTTGGACTTTTATTATCTTTTGAAATGTAAACATATAAACCTGGGAGATAAGTGTCTATATCTCTTTGAAGGTCTCTATTTTTTAGGCAATCTTTAACTTTCAAAAAATTTACCCTTTAACCTAGGTTTCACTTTATTTGGTATATAAGTCTCTAACCATACAGATAATATTTTCTCTATTTCATAGCCATGAATTATGGTAATTTCAGTATATCTGCACTGAAATATGTGGCCATTAACTTTGTTTCTATTCTTAAGTTTTTTAGTGTGTTTAGTAGCATAATGCATCATTTTGTCTGTTATCTATGCATTTTACTAAAAATGAAAAGATTTATATGTGCAATAAAAAATTTTTAAGCATTAGAAACTATTGAGCACCATTCTAGATACTTGGGATACATCAGTGAACAAATTAGAGATCCCTGCTCTTCTGAAATTTAAAAACTTTCAGAAGAAACTAGAAATTCAACACTAAACATTTATTATGCTTATGTAAATAACTTAGTATAGAGAGTTCCTGGGTGGCAGTGAGAATGCCAAGGAAGCCAGTGTGGCTGGAGTGGAGTGATGAGGGAATCAGCAGAGGAGGCGATGGAAGAGCTGGCAGGAATGGGGAAATCTCAGGGGATGTGCGGATCTCAGAGGGTCTCATAGAGCGTTAGAGAAACCTTGGCCTTTTCTCTGAGTGAAACAGGTTAGCAGAAGATTTAGCTGAGGAATGACATAATCTAACCTGCCTTTTAAGAGGGCTACATTAGCTGCTGCATTTAGAAGAGATTGTAGGGGTTAAAGGTAGACTCAAGAAGACCTGTCTGGAGGCTAATGCAGTAATTCTGGTTGGGTGGCATGTGGCCTGACCAGAGCAGTGAAATGAAATAATAAGCAGACAAATTTTGGATATATTTTGAAAGTTGTCCCAACAGATTTTCCAGTGGATTTGGTTGTAAGCTTACGAAGAGAGGTAAAAAATGATTCCAAGGTTTTTGTTCTGAGCAACTTGACAAATGTTTTATCATCGACTGAGATAGACAAGATTCTGGGGGAACAGTTTGTTTGGGAAGTTGGGTTGGGATAGATTAGGAGTTTAGTCATGAACATGTTGATCTTGAGATGTCTTTTAGACATGCAGTGGAGGTATCAGGTAAGCAGTTGGATATGCTAGTTTGGAGTTTGGGAAAGAAGTTTGAGCTGGAGATAGAAAATTGGGAGCTGCTCACATAAGCTTGTATTAGCGGCAGATGGAGACTTTGTGTGTCCTGAAGCTTAAGCAATTTTGAGGATTCTCTAAGAGAAAGAATTCAAAATTTGAATTCAAATTACATCCAAAGGTGAATATTTATAATGAGAAAAATCAAAACACTTATTTGGAAACTGATAAGCAATGCAAAATAATAACATTTGGAGAAATGGCATAATATTTTTAATAACTGCCTGACATACCTCTGCTCAATGGACATGAGTTTGAGCAAACTCTGAGATAGAATGATAGGAAAGCCTGGTGTGTTGTAGTTCATGGAGTTGCAAAGAGTCAGACATGGCTTAGTGACTGAACAATGGCAACAACGTATATCTGTAATACTTTTCTTCCAATATTCTTGAACTTTAATGTCAAATATTTTAAAACATTATTTTCTGTAGAGAATATGGAAAGTTAAATCAGTCTTTATCATGATTAATTAAAATTTAATTTTTACTAGTGATAGTCTAGAAAGATTTCTTTCATCTTTACAACTTATTTACAATTTTACGAAAATTTTCAGGGTTGTCTTAAAGTTTAAAACTTCTATGAAGCTTCTTGCGTATATAACCTGAAATATTTGGAAGAATTTTCCAAAGACTAACTCTGACTCTATGCAGTTGAAACCATGCTTCTTTTCTATTGACCACATGCTTCCAATACTAGGCAGATTATGATACCTCTGCATATTATGACACCATTTCAGCCCCGAACATTCGTGTCACAATGTAGTACAATGAGTACTAAGCCACTGGAAACTATTCCTACTTTAGGATAGTCGGGATAGCTAACTAATAATTTACTCATATCTGGAAGTGATTGTGAATCACATAAATATGTTCATTTAAACCCAACCTAAATATATCTCCAACTCTATTTCCTCTTGTTATTGTTGTTTAGTTGCTAAGTCATGTCCAGCTCTTTTTGTAGTCCCATGGACGGTAGCCTGCCAGGCTCCTCTGTTTGTGGGATTTTCCAAGCAAGAATACTGGAGTGGATTGCCATATCCTTCTCCTGGACATCTTCCCTACTAGGGATTGAACCCGTGCCTTCTGCATTGGCATATGGATTCTTTACCACTGAGCCACCAGGGAAGCCCCTATTTCCTCTTAGTTTCCCCAAAATGTTTCCAGATACACAATGCCTCCCCCCAACCCGTCCGCATTGTGAAGGTATTTTATATTTACAAATTTTCCTAAAATATATGACCGTGAGAACACAATTTTTTTTTAAATTAAAAGACTCCACTTTTCAGAGCAGTTTTAGGTCTGGGGAGATTATACAGAAAATACAGAGTTCCCATCTGCTATTTCTCTCCCCTGCACACAGTTTTCCTATTATTAACATTTTGCATTAGTGCAGTACATTTGTTACAAATGATAAACCAATATCAATAGATTATTATTAACTAAATCTCATAGTTGACATTTGGATTTACTCTTTGTTTTGTATATTTCTGTGGGTTTTGGGAAGTATACAATATTACATATACATCATTACAGTATCATCCAAGATAGTATCACTTCTGTAAAAATGCCTGATACTCCACCTCTTCATCCCTAATCCCGCTCCCTGAACCCCTGGAATCTCTGACATTTTTAACTGTCTCTGTGGTTTTACCATTTCCAGAATGTCATATACAGGTTAACATCTTAGAGTATGTTGCTTTTTCACTGACTTCTTTCACTCAGCAATATGAGTTTAAGTTTCCTCTGTGTCTTTGTTGTTGCTGATACTCCACTGCATGGGTGTACTACAGTTTGTTTATTCACTCACCTAGTAAAGGACGGAGAAGGCAATGGCACCTGGCTCTAGTACTATTGCCTGGAAAATCCCATGGACAGAAGAGCCTGGTAGGCTGCAGTCCATGGGGTCGCTAGGAGTCGGACACAACTGAGAGACTTCACTTTCATTTTTCTCTTTCATGCACTGGAGAAGGAAATGGCACCCCACTCCAGTGTTCTTGCCTGTAGAATCCCAGGAACGGGGGAGCCTGGGGGCCTGCCGTCTATGGGGTCGCACAGAGTCGGACACGACTGAAGCAGCTTAGCAGCAGCAGCAGCAGCAGTAAAGGACATCTTGGTTGTTTCCCGGTTTTTGATGATTATAAAAAAAGCTGCTATAACAATTTGTGTGCATGCTTTTGCATGGGCATTAGTTTTCAACTCATAGTGTCAAATGGCTAGTGAGTAAATTAGCACTTAGATTAGGATCTAGACACAGACTTTACACCTTTCACAAAAATTAACCCAAAATGGATCATTTACCTAAACGTAAAACAAAATTATACAACTTCTAGAAGATAATATAGGAGAAAATCTAGGTGACCTTGAGCTTGGAGGTGACTTCTTATATGCAACAACAAAAAGCACAATCCATGGAAAAATCTTGATAAATTAGACTTCTTTACAATGAAAGCTTCTACTCTGTGAAAGACACTGTTATGGGATTGAAAAGACAAGCTGCAGACAGGAGAATCCACTTGCAGAAGGGAACTGATAAAGGACTGTGGCCCCAAGTATACAAAAAACTCTTAAAATTCAACAATAAGAAAATAATCCAGTTACAAAATAGGGAAGGATCTGAAGAGAAATCTCAGCAGAGAAGATATATAGATGGTAAATACGCATATAAAAAGAGGCTAAACATCATATGTCATTAGGGGATTGCAAGTTAAAGAATTAGATACCATTACACATCTATCAGAATGGCTAAAATCCAAAACGTTGACATCAGCAAATGTTGGCGAGGATGTGGTGCAACAGGATCTCTCATTCTTTGCTCACTGGAATGAAAAATGGTACAACTACTTTGGAAGATAGTCTGGTAGTTTCTGATGAAAGTAAGCCTAAGTTTACCATATAATCCATCAATTAAACTAATAGTGAAAAACCCAAATGAGTCTTTTCTTTTTAACCAACCCTGTAGGATTCTGTGTCAGGAAATTCCTTCAGAGTGTTCTTTCTTTTCTGAACTAAAGATGTTAGGTCAGCTCTGTGTCTTGGCATCCTCTTCTTATCTGAATATATTTGGATATAGTTTCAGATTGTTTATTTCAGCCTTGACTTGGCGACTTCTTAGGATGTTACTTCTGGCAATTGCCCATGATAGTCACATTCTACTAACAAAGGCAATATTCATTACCCTCAACCACACCCTCTGGACTGGCCGGTCAGGTCCACGATTCTCCTTATCTTTGTCTTTCTGGTAATCAGTTCAGTTCAGTTCAGTTTCTCAGTTGTGTCCAACTCTTTGCGACCCCATGGACTGTCTGGTAATGGCTTTCTTGATTAACAATTGTTAGAAACCTTTTCAACCTTTAAGGCTTAGCTCTAGGAAATAGTCACTGTCTAAACTTACACAACTTTTATTCATTTCCCTATCCACTGAAACTGCTCTCAAGAAAGTTACAGATAAACATGAATTTCCAAATGTAATAGCTAATTTTTAGTCAATTTTGTTTGACTCCTTTATAGCGTATAAGCTGGTAACTCTCGCCTTCTTAAAACTCTTTTTCTTTGGTTTCTTTTAAAATTTTTAAAATTGTGAGCTGAAGCATACATATAGAAAAGTGCACAAAGTTTAACAAATATTTTTAAAGCAAAAACTTGTATCATGAAACAGAACATTTTTAGCACCCAGAAGTTTTTCCTGTGGTAAGAAGCAAGCAAGTTTAATCTCCCATGTTTAATTTAATTGGAAATTCACTCTTCATTTTTCAAAATTGTTTCTTAAGTCTTTGATTTTTTTCTGTAACTCTTTAGTGTTAGTTTTATGCAAGTCTCAATCTTTGTTGCTTTATACCCTCTCCATGATTAATAGCCTTCAACTTACTAGCATAGAGGATTACAATGTAGTGATGGCCAAGTAATTCAAAATTATTAATGTTAAATACCAATGTTTGTGACTTATTTTAAATATTTAACTTTGTGGTATGTCCTGTTGTCTTGTAAGGTAAGTTCTCCTTCCTAGAGCTTCCTCAAAAGGTTTCGGTTATTTTCATTTTAATTCATTCATTAAAATTTTATTTTTATATGTTTTAAAGCTACAGTCCATTTACAGTTATTACAAAATACTGGCTATATTCCCCGTGTTGTCCGATATATCTCTTAGCCTGTCTTATGTCCAGTAGTTTGTGCCCTCCACTCCCTCTCTTCTATGTTCCCCCCACCATTGGTGACTGCTAGTTTGTTCTCTGTATCTGTGAATCTGCTTCTTTTTTCATTGTATTCACTAGTTTATTGTATTTTAGTTTCCACATGTAAGAGATATCCTACAGTATTTGTCTTTCTCTGTCTGACTTATTTCACTTGGCACAACGCCTTCCAGATCCATCCATGTTGTTGCAAATGGCAAAATTTCATTCTTTTTTTAATGGCTAAGTAGTATTTCATTGTGTGTGTATATATATACACACATACAGGGCTTCCCTGATGGCTCAGTGATAAGAAATTAACCTGTAATATGGGAGATGCATGAGAGGAGTCTTTGATCCCTTAGTCGGGAAGATCCCCTGGAAGAGGGCATGGAAACCTACTCCAGTGTTCTTGCTTGGAGAATCCCATGGCAGGCTACAGTCCATAGGGTTGGAAAGAATTGGATATGACTGAAGTGACTGAACACACACACACAGATATATAGCACAACTTTATCCATTCATCTGCTGATGGATACAGGTTGCTTTCATATCTTGGCAATTGTAAATAATGCTGGTTATTTTTATTAAAAGTTTTTTTGTGTATATTTTAGATTGTTCCAGTTCTGTTAAAATAATGATGTTGGTAATTTTCAATTTTTTCAGTATATAGATTAAATCATGTCTTTTTGAGGGGGTGGGTTCACATCTTCAAATTGTTTCTAATATATACATTCAGAGCAATATACCACATTTGTGAATGTTAGTTTTTGTATAAACTGGAGAAGGCTGAAGCCAGCTGATTTGTAAGAATTAAATAATGTCTTATGTATATTTGCATCCCTGATACCCATCTCAATACCATTCAATAACTTGTTCATTTCAGTAAACATTTGCCAGGCATCTGTTATATGCTAGGCACTGTGTCAGGTGACGAAGTTACAAAATAACTGACACATGGACCTTCCCCAGAGAAGATTCATAAGAAAACTACTTATAAGTAAACAACTACAATCAAGTGCTTTGACTTATATGATTAAGCACCAGAGGATGCTAAGGGGAAAAACGGTCATGTGTATTTAGACTGAGGGAGTATGAAAAGTCTCATACATGGCATAATCCTTGAACTAAGACTTGGGAGATGAGTTAGGTATTCATCAGGAAAGACAAAGATATTTCATACAATTTGGAGAACAGTACCAACATTAAGTGAAAGAGAGACTTGAGAACACCTGGCAATTTAGGAATGAAAGGATACATGCTGCCTTATCCTGTGTGTGGCAGAGTGGAAGCCTAGAGAAATAGGCAGATGTCCGCTATTGTTTGGCTTTACAGATACTAAAAGCTTTATCCTTTAGGCAACAGAAAGTAATCAATGAGTCTAAAACAGGGGAGTAATGTAGTCAGATTTGCATTTTGGGAAAAAATGGCATCAGTATTCAGAATGGGACAAGATTGGAATTAGAGAAGAACATGCTAGGGAGAATGCTCTAATAGTCCTGGTGAGAGATGAGGGTCCAAATTAAGACAGTGACACCAGTGATATTGAGGAGAGAATGAATCAATGAGATGTATAGAGGACCTGGTTACAAACTGGATGTGCTTTGAGATGACTAGACAGATCTTGCATTTACTGAGATAGATGTTGGATAGATGATACTTGGGGGGCAAAGTAAAGGATGAGTTCCGTGGAATTTAACATGCTTATGGAAGGATATCTAATAGATGGTTATGTAAGTCTACAGTGTAAGAGAGAATTGGTGTCAAATCCTGGGGATCCCAATCTTGAATGAATAAATAGAAAGAGAGCCAGAAAAGGAAACTAATTTGAGCAAAAAAAGAAAAATAAAGGAGTAGAGAAAGTTAACCTAGAGAAAGTTAAAGTATAGAGAAGAGAATGGTTAATAGTATCAAGTGCCACAGATAGAAACAGTAGAGCCTAAAAATTCCACAGGATTTGACATTACTAGGATCTTGGTGAAATCTGTTTTAATTAGAGATAATGATCATTTCACACACTTAACTGTGAAGGGAAGTGAACTGGTAAAATAACTGGTTAGTTAAGTGCAGGGAGAAAATAGAACAAAAAATTTTTAATGAAAAAAATATAACTACAAATTATGGGGAATGGACACAGGGGATTATTGTGATAGTTAATAAAATAATGGTGGTTATAAAATACTGTATAACCAAATACTTAGTATTGTAGATGTTTGATAGACCTATGTACCAAAGTACACTGCTAAGCTGCAAGCTTATCACATCATAAATACTCAAGAACCATTTGATGGATTGAATTGTATTGGGTTTCCAATAACAAGTAAATAATCATCTTCTGTGCCTTAGAATAATTCAAAGTTTAATTTGTGTATTTGCTTCTGATAAAGGTCATCGGACACTGTTTATTGGAGTTCATGTGCCCCTGGGAGGAAGAAAAAGCCATCGACGTCACAGGCATCGTGGTCATAAACACAGAAAGAGAGACAGAGAGAGAGATTCAGGACTAGAGGATGGAAGGGAGTCACCTTCCTTTGGTAAGAATCTTCCTCTTTGTTTTAATTAAATTTATCATTGTAATATTATACTTGTTTAGACAATCCATAATTAGCAGTAATGCTTCATACTCATAAAATTGTTTATACCTTTATAAAAGATGTTGGGCAGATTGAGGAAAAGTGGGAGAGAGAATGTTTAATCTTTTTCTCTTGTGCATCTGTTTTGTAAAGGTGAGAATTAGCTTAGATTTGTGATTGAGGAAATACACTTAAGTAGTAGAATTTATTGTATTAATTCTTGATAATTTATACAAATAATAGTGCTTGCTCTAGGTAGTTTGAAAATCCAGACAGAAATGTCTTTATCAAGTTCCCATTTAAACTACTGCTGATGCTTTCCAAATTTCACTCTTAAGATGTGAAATTTCTACTATTTTGAATGTTTTTCTTTTGAAAGTGTACAGTTGACCTTTGAACAATACAGATTTGAAGTTGGAGTGTCTACTTGTACATGAATTTTTTTTTCAATAGTAAATACCACACCACTACATTGTTCGTGTTTGGTTGAATCCATGGATATGGAATCAGATAGGAGTGACCATAAATTATATATGAATTTTCAACTGGGAGGAAGGTCAGTTCCCCTAATTCTCACATTGTTCATGGGTCAACTGTATACAGAATATCAAAGCACAGTGATATGGAAGTTACTAGCAATTCCTGAGTGCCATGAGAGTCTGTGTATATGACATAATTAAGAACTTGACTTTCAGTTGTCTGACTGTCCCACTTCCTATGAGCTCCTTCACTGCGCCTTGTTCACTTACTCACCTGTAGTCATGCCTCGTCTGAAGTCACTAAGGCATTCATTTTGCTCTCTGACCACAGCTTCTCTCCTTTGCTTGTTCAACTACTTGGCCCCTCTCCTTTTTTTCTATCCATGTTACGTTTATTTCCTTATCCTACTCTGATTTCATGGCCAATTTTAGTAGTGCTTTTGCTAATATTCTAAATTACCTTAGCTTCCCTGTTTTAGTTTTATCCATACCTTCACCTCTACCTTAAAAACCATATTTATGTTGGGGCTCCTCCACGTGCCTACTTCCCCTGGTAGGCATGCTCGGCAAGATATAGTCATTCAACAGGCAGATTGTAGCAATTTATATTCATTACTCAAGTGGGAATTCCCCAGTGGTCCAGTGGTTAGAACTCAGCGCTTTCTCTGTCAAGCTGGGTTTGGTTCGTGGTCAGCACAGGTGTGCCCCCCCCCACAAAAAAAATTGTTAGTAATGTCAACTTTCAACACTTTCTCCCAATTCTATTGCATTTTTTCAATTTTTGTAATAATTATTTTTCAATCTCCTTCATCCTTCTCTAACATCTCTTTTGTCACAGTCACTTAGCAGCCACTTTCTACTTCAAAAGGAAAATATGTCACCAGAAAAAATTCACTCACCTTCCCTCTCATATAGACGTAAACATATACCTATATCTGCAACTATGCTTTTCTACTTTAACAATAAGGAAGTTTTCTTTTCAATTATGTTTATTTCCTATTCCCTCCCACCTGGAAATTTATATATACATTTTATAATCTTGATAAATTGTATTTCTTCTTCTCAACTGGATTATTCTTGTCATCTGTCCTTCCAACTGCCTCAAACCCACATTCCCCTGTCAGATTGTATTCAAATTTGAGAGTAAGTTAGCATATGAAGTTTGGGGTACAGTTTTACTTTTAATACTCTATAGGCATAGCTTCAGAGAAGGCAATGGCACCCCACTCCAGTACTCTTGCCTGAAAATTCCCATGGATGGAGGAGCCTGGTAGGTTGCAGTCCATGGGGTCACTAAGAGTCGGACACGACTGAGCGACTTCCCTTTCACTTTTCACTTTCATGCATTGGAGAAGGAAATGGCAACCCACTCCAGTGTTCTTGCCTGGAGAATCCCAGGGATGGCAGAGCCCAATGGGCTGCCATCTGTGGAGTCGCACAGAGTCGGACATGACTGAAGCGACTTAGCAGCAGGTATTGCTTTATTCAATACCTGGTTTTGCTAAGTGTTGCAGAGAAGTTTTTGGTCTCTATATTTTTTCATTTTTAAAATCTATTTCTTTTAAGCTTGAATGCTTATAGACAGGTTTTTGTTCTTTTTTTTTTTTGCATTCTCTTATTTAAGAAAACTTGCTAAGATAGGCCTAATGGTGAATATATTAAAAAGCCTTTACAGTCTGCACACACTGATGTATTCCATTTAGAGAACATTTTCTTGTCTTTTCTGATTTTGTTCCACTTACTTTGGTCTCTTCTTTGTGAATTATTAATACATCTGCATCTCGGATTTATGATATCTGCTCTTTGTCCTGTTTTTGTAGCTTGAAGTTAGTTTCTCATTATTCATTTGATTATCTGCAGTATCAGCTCTGCATTTTACTACTTCTATTAGGGGTTTTGATTTTGTTGTTGTATTTTTAGTTTTCTTGAGTTAATGTCTTATCTCATCTGATTTTTCTTTACATTTCCTCATGTCCTTTCCTAGATTTTGGTTTTCCTGCTTGATGAGATTCCCTGGTGGCTCAGATAGTAAAGAATCTGCTTGGAATGCAGGAAACCCAGGTTTGATCCTTGAATTGGAAAGATCCCCCTGGATAAGGGAATGGCAACCCACTGCAGTATTCTTTTTTTTTTTTAATTATTTATTTTAGTTTTGGCTGCACTGAGTGAGTGAGGGCTACTCTTCGTTGTGGCTCACAGGCTTAATTGCTCTGCAGCATGTGGATTCTTCCCGGACCAGGGATCTAACGCATGTCCCAGCAGGGTTGGCAGGCATATTCTTAACCACTGGACCATCAGGGAAGTCCCCACTCCAGTATTCTTGCCTGGAGAATCCCATGGACAGAGGAGCCTGACAGGCTACAGTCCATGGGATCACAAAACGTGAAACACCACTGAACGACTAACACTCTTCTTGCTTGAGAGCCTGTGTTTTTAGTCCTTTTGTGGTCTCCATTATTTCTGGACTTTTTCTTTTGATTCTGAAGCAGATAATTTTCAGAGGTATGATCTTCTTTGGGGTCATCAAGATTATTTTGACTTTCCATTGATTTGTAGTATTTTTACAGGCTCCCAGATTTTTTTTCTTTTTACTCAGCAAAGATATCCATACTATATATGTCCAGCTTTATCCTAAGAGTGATTACGGAGACAGTGCCCTCAGTGTGCTGTTTGTCTCCATTGCTGTGTATAGTTATGGGCATTAAAATTCCCCAGATATATTGTACTTATTCAGAGGTAGATTGATTGATAGTGGGGAGTATAAAGAAAAATACTCTGAGTCTCCTACACTAGCATGTTGGAAGGATGGTCATCTCTGAATCAGTGGGCAGAGAGTGGAGGTACGGAAGTTTCTCCCACATTTTTAGGGTTTTTTGTTTCATGAAGTAGGGCCTGGGAGTATGACAAAGACAAAGCTGGGTAGATTTCTCTTTCTCCAGCTCCATCTGTGTAGTTAGGAGAGGCTCCCTCGTAAACTCTAAGAATGGAATATCTGTTGGGATTAGCTTTCATGGTTACTTTGAGTTTTCATTCTCTACTAATATTGGATAAAATATATTCACATTATCTTAGAAGTGATTAGTAAACAAACAAAAGTAAGCCTATTTCCTGTAGTTGGATACATTATGTCAGTTTTTCTAGAACAGTGGCTCTCACCTTTAAAACCCAAGAATTTTAAAAACATTTTGATGGCCAAACCCCATACTGATCAGAATATCTGTGGGTGGGGCATAGGTATTTTTAAAAGTACCTCAGGTGATTCAAAGCCAAGATTGAGATCCACTATTCTAGATACTTTGCTATTCAAAGTGTGGTTCATGAGCCAGCAATATTAATGTCACATTTGAGCTTAGAAATACAGAATCTGATACCCATTCCTAGACCTATTGACTAGGAATCCATGCATTAACGACAACCTTAGGTAATTTATATGCCAATTAAAATTAGACAGACTCTAGAATATTGCTTGTCAAATCTTGTTACATGTCAGAGTCACGTGAAGAGCTCTTAAAAAATATTGATGCTCAAAAACTTTTATGTACTTAATTTTGGGTGTTTCTCTAGGCACTTGTATTTTTAAAAAAGTACCCAAGTGATTTAATATCCAGCAAGGATCAAGAGCCATTGATCTTAAGAGAGTCCTGCCTCTTTATTTGGTGAAACTTGGCAGTCAGTCAGGTGAGCCAGGGTCTCTCTCTGCTGTGTCAGCCACTGTTTTGGGATGCCACCTGTTCCTTCCTCCCCCAACCATCTGATATCTTTTTGATATTGAGACCTAAGATGCGTTTTATCAGGGACAAATGTTTGGCACTCTGGTGATCTCTAAGCAGTAGAACTTCCTAGATTTCACGTTTTCTTCAGTTTCTTCAGGACTAATAATCTGCTTTTATTCCTATTCCACAGTCAGTTTAAATGCCTTGATAATTTAGTACTCAGCTACATGCTAAGACTGAAACCATGTTATGAACACCATTCACTTGACTTGGGCTTTGATATTCAGCTTAGTGTGAATATACATGATTACTATTCTGAAGGCTTCAAAGAAAATTTCTGACTACTTAAGAAATATTTATTTTACTTGGAAAGATTTCCAAGAAAATCTTTTGAATGCATGCCTACAAGTGCTTTAAAATGATTAAAAGTTCAGCTTCCAAAGAGGTATGGGTTAGAGGAGAGTGTGAGGAAGAATCAGGTTCCTCTGGTGGGCTTCCAGAGGTTTTATATTGTAAATTGGAGTGTGTGTCTATGGAGACATGGAATAATTTGGACTCATATTTTTGGAGCAAGGATCAATTTAACAAAAAGATTTAGTGTAAATGTTTGAATTTTGGCACTCCTAAAAATTTTTTTCTCCAGTGTCTGAGAAACATCCAGAATCCCATTTTATTATATGACCCTGTCACATAAAGCGATGCTGTTGGGAACCTGTTTGTGTTAGTGCTGCATCCAGGGATAACTGAGCAGGCCTTACTGAAGCCAAAGAGCCTGCTCAAGTCACAGGCCTGAGATAGCTGGGTCTAGTCCACCAGGGCCCATAGCTGTAATGTGATTTCTAGTTAAGTCCAAAGACAGACCCAGCTTTTGGGCTGTGCAGTAATAGTGATGGTGATACTTTGAATATACAGAAAACTTTTTTTTTTTTCATTTTTTCTTCTTTTCTATATTCTACTTTTATCTTAATTTTACAAACCCTTGTGTTGAGGGCTGACTTTCAGTAGATCACAGTGAGTGAGCTGCTCTGCTATGAACAAAACCCCGACCCAGAAGCAGGTCATCTATGAATGGTTTAGCACCAGGTTGCCCATGAACATGGGGTGCCTGACGGGCGAGGGAGCGGTCACCTTTCTGGCCATGCCCTACAGAAAACTTTTGATTCTTGAAGTTAAATTCAACCTACTTTTGTTACTGCACTTAAACACAATTGTTTGTCTAAGAATGTGATGATTGATTAATTTTTCTTCATACTGTAATCAATTTCCTGCTGACAGATAACTGCTAACATTTTCCATCTTGTTATTTTTAATGTCATATTTCATTCACCTAATATAATTTAAAATTATATTTTCAACTGGTAGCATGGGTGAGTTGTTTAAAAATAAGTTTGAAGCATAAGCTTGAAGTCAGTGAAAATATAAAAGATACTGAGGGAAATTCAGAACACTTTAATGTTAATTTGCTCCTCAGCCTCCCAACAAAGAATATAACAGGAATATGTACATTATAATTAGTTAGTGTATAAGCACTAGAAATGAATACTAAAGATATACACTTTATTAAATGCTTATTTAAAATATGGTACTCAAAGGTACTATGTGAATTAACACAACCCTGGAATTAGGCTTGGGATTTTTCTTTTCTTAGATGTTAAATAGTATACATGCTTTAGGAAAAATGAAGCAAATACAGAAAATATCTAAGTTCAAATCTGTTTATTGATGGCAATGGCTTTCTGTTCCTATTTAACTCGCAGCTGGCTGATAGATGAGAATATCAATTAGTTTTTTTAAAAAATATTTTTAATAAAGTATAACACAAATATTTATAAATGTTAACACAGAAGTGCAAGTGTACAACTCAGTGGTTTATCACAGAGAAACATCTGTGTAACCATTAATTTGGCTAGTGCTCCAGAAACCCACTTTGTCCTCACTCCCAGTTACTACTCTCTCCCTTCTCCCCAAAAGGATCTCTAGTCTATCTTCGTACATTGATTGGGTGTCCTGCCTATTTTTTAATTTTTTATAAATTAAGTCATACAGGAGGTATATGTGTCTTGATCAGTTGCTCAACAGTGTGTTAGTGGGATTCAAAATGTTTTTGACTGTAGCTTTGGTTTATTTGGGCTTCCCTGGTGGCTCAGAGGTTAAAGCATCTGCCTGGAATGCGGGAGACCTGGGTTTGATCCCTGGGTCGAGAAGATCCCCTGGAGAAGGAAATGGCCACCCACTCCAGAACTCTTGCCTGGAGAATCCCATGGAGGGAGGAGCCTGGTAGGCTACAGTTCTTGGGGTCACAAAGAGTTCGACACGACTGAGCGACTTCACTTTCACTTTCACTTTGGTTTATTCATTTTTATTATGGCATAGTGTTCATTCATTTGTAAATACCATGCATTCTACTATTTATGGACATTTAGATCATGTAATTTTTGAAGATACTATGAAGAATGGTGCTGTGAACATATGTCTCTTGGCTCTTGGTGCATATATGCATTTCTCATACCTAAGAATGAAATTATTTATTACTGAGTCATAGGATATGTGTATTTCAATTTTAGGAGATGATATCAGTTTCCAAAGTAGGGTGCATATCTATACTTTCACCAGTAAAGTGTGAGAGCGTTTGTTGTTTACATTCTAATGAACACCTGACAGTTTCGTTCTGTTAACATTAACCATCTGATCAGGAGCATAATGGTATGTCATTGTCTTAATTTGCATTTCTTGATTACCAGTGAGGTTATGTAACTTAGCATTTGCCTTTTAGCCATTTGGATAGTCTCTTCTATGAAGTGCCTATTCAAATATTACGCTTGTTTTTTTTTTAATTGCTTGTTTTTTCTTTTTGATTTGTGGAAGTTCTTTACATATTATGGATATAAGTCTTTTGTTTTTATATTTCAATTATCTTCCCACACTTGTGGCTTATACTTTCATTCTTTTAATGATACTGTCTTATGTATCTACATATTCCAGAAGAGGCTACTAAGAGGCTGAGACCCTTATTCACTAGCGTAGTTTTCTATATTTTGTAATTTATTTCCATTATAGTTTTACTAAATACAGAAACAAATTCTTATCTTAATCTATTAGAGCCTTAGCTACAGTTTGTATTACAGTGATCTATGGACAGAGGAGCCTGGCGGGCTATATAGTCCCTGAGGTTGCAAAGAGTCGGGCATGACTGAGCATGCAGGTCAGGATGTTTTCAGTGGCTATCTTAAAAATAAATAAAATCGCTATCAACATAAGAAAAATATTTATGCTTAAAAATTTTTTTCTGATATTGATATTACTATAATTTACATGATTTATGTCATATAATTTTAAGTTGAATAGACATTTAAAAGGTCATTGAAGAACACATTTTGAACATTTGCTGTGTTGAAACATAATCTGAATCTCTTTTTAAGACATTATGGTGATAGGATGATCATAAAAAGATTTTTGTGAGCATAACCTAATATCTGAAAAATCATTTCTACTTTGAAGAATGAAAAGCCAGATACAAGAAGTTCTATTTATTTAAAACCCAAATAAAATATCTTTTGTCTAAGAATAAATTATCCTACTTTTTAAATTACTTCCTATGCTGTTATCACTGTGTCTTTGAGAAGTCTTTTATATATATGATACCCTACCTCAGACTTTCAAAACCTCTGTATTCATAACTGTGAGGTTCTTATTTCTTCATATTATTTCATGGCTATGTTGTGATGAGTGATCCTCATGCTTTATTAGGGGGAACACTAAGAAGTCTTAAACATAAGGTTCCTGCACATAGTAGAGTTAGGGAGATTGGGTACATGGTAAATATTATAGATCCCCATATTATTGATGCAGAATAAACTGAAATAAGTCACTGAAAACAGTGATGAGAGAAATTGTTTCAAAAGCATGAGAAACATAATGCCAGTGTTGAGGCATGGCTGCTCTGGAGGGTGATAAGTGAGTCAGTAGTTAAAATAGGCTGTTGTGAGATATGAAACTGCTATGTCTTGTCACATGGGTAGGTCTAATAGAAAAATATAATTGATTTCTTAGTGTAACTATAAAATTGCAGTTTTTTCTCTTTTTATGTAGCTATTTGAAATTCTGATTTAAGGGTGGTTTTTTTTTTTTTGGTCCAGAGCAACCAGTCATAAAGGTAACAGGCTGTCTTGACTCTAATATTGGGTTTAGTATTTATTATTATCACCCAGATATTATGCTTTTAGGAAAAATATAATATTAGCATCTTGTTTCAGATAAACTAAATCATAAATGTATTTGCTACACTGTAATTTCCTTAAGGACATTCATGGGAATTCAGCAGCCTCATTTCAAAATCAACATTCATATTACATCTAGGAAATTGGTATCTTCTTTTGAATTAGTTAAGCTGGAGACTTTTCTATTGACTTAATTCTTATTCATTTTGCTATAAAATTTAGTTATCAAATTTCTTAAAATATTTGGTAATAAAACCAAATCTTACATATTAGCATTCTAAAAGAGAAATGTTTTGCCAATGCCTGAAGCAAATAAACTATGTAAATGTAGCTTCTTTTTCCTTTTTCTTATAATTTCTTGAATATATATCATTATATGTATGATACAGTGGTGCATATTGGTGGGAACAATTAAACAATTTGAAAACTGAGGAGCCCTACATTTTAAACCTTTATTTTTTAGAACAGTTTTAGGTTTATGTCAAAATTCACAGGAAGGTAGAAAGAATTCTCATATGCTCATTGCTCCCATTCCTTGTGTCCCCTATTATTAATATTGCTCACCAGAATAGTACATTTTTACCAAGGATGAACCTGCGTGGACACATCATACTCATGTCCAAAGCCATAGTTTACCTTAGGGCTCACTTTGGTGTTGTGTATCTATGGGATTGAACAAATGTATAATGGCATATGTCTGTCATTTTAATATCATACAGAATGCTTTAATGCCCTAAAAATCCTCTATATTCAGTCCTTTCATCCCACTCCCACTTCCAACAACCACTGACCTTTTTACTCTCACTGTGGTTTTCCAGAATGTCATATGATTTCATACATTAGGTTCTTTCACCAATTAATACACATGTAAGATTCCTCCATGTCTTTTCATAGCTTAGTATCTCATTTAACTTTAGCATTGAATTGTATTTTGTTGTCTGGATGAGTCATAACATATTTATCCATTCACCTACTGAAGGACATCTTGCTTTCTTTCAAGTTTTGGCAGTTATGAATAAAGCTGCTATAAACATCCATGTATAGAGTTTCTTTGGTAGGCATAAGTTTCAACTCCTTTGGGTAAATACCAAGTAGAGCAATTACTGGATCATGTACTAAAAGTATGGTTAGTTTTATAAGAAGCTAAGTCATCTTCCAAAGCGGCCGTAAGGTTTTACATTTCCAGCAGCAGTGAATGAGAGTTTCTGTTGCTTCACATCCTTGCCGGGATTTGGTGTGGTTAGAATTCTGGATTGGGGGCATTTTAATATGTGTATAATGTTATCTCGTTGTTCTGAATTTCCCTGATAACATATGATGTGGAGCATCTTTTCATATATTTATTTCCCATCTGTATATCTTCTTTGGTGAGTTACCCATTAAAATTGTTGACCTGTTTTTTAAAAAGAAGTTGTTGGTTTTATTCAGTTCAGTTCAGTCATGTCCAACTCTTTGCGACCCTATGAACTGCAGCATGTCAGGCCTCCCGGTCTATCACCGACTCCTGAAGTTTACTCAAACTCATGTCCATTGAATTGGTGATGCCATCCAACCATCTTATCCTCTGTCGTCCCCTTCTCCTCCTGCCTTCAATCTTTCCCAGCATCAGGATCTTTTCCAAGGAGTCAGTTCTTCGCATCAGGTGGCCAGAATATTGGAGTTTCAGCTTAAGCATCAGTCCTTCCGATGAATATTCAGGACTGATTTCCTTTAGGATGGACTGGTTGGATCTCCTTGCAGCCAAGGGACTCTCATATTGGTCTTATTAATGTTGAGTATTAAGATGTCTTTGTGTGTTTTGGATACTAGTCCTTTATCAGACGTGCCTTTTTCAAGTCTGTAGCTGTCTTCCAATTTTTTTGACATTGTCTTTCATTCATGGATTGTTATCTTTGGTGCTGTATCTAAAAAGGCACCACCATACTCAGGGTCATCTAGGTTTTCTCCTATGTTATCTTCTGAGGGTTTTATGTGTTTGTGTTTTACATGTAGATCTATGATCCATTTTTGGGACTTCCAGGTGGTGCAGTGGTAAAGAATCCATCTGCCAATGCAGGAGGCTCAAGAGATGTCGGTTTGATCTTTGGGTGGGGAAGATCCCCTGGAGGAGGAAATGGCAACCCACTCCACTCTCACCTGGAAAATCCCATGCACAGAGGAGCCTGGTGGGCTACAGTCCCTGGAGTTGCAAAAGAGTCAGACATGATTGAGTGCATATGTGTCACACACACACACACAATCCGTTTTGAGTTTATTTTGGAAAAGTGTTGTAAGGTCTGTGTCTAGATCTGTGTTTTTGCATGTGGATGCCCATTTGTTGAAGAAACTCTACTACCCTGGCTCCTTTGTCAAAAATCAGATGACTGTATTTACGGAATTCTATAGTTGGGCTCTTTATTCTGTTCCATTGGTCTCTTTGTCTGTTCTGCCATTATCACACTGTCCTGATTGTTGTAGCTCTATAGTAAGTCTTGAAGTTGTGGAATGTCAGTCCTCTAACTTTGTTCTGCTGCTGCTGCTAAGTCACTTCAGTCGTGTCCAACTCTGTGCGACCCCATAGACTCCCACCAGACTCCCCCGTCCCTGGGATTCTCCAGGCAAGAACACTGGAGTGGGTTGCCATTTCCTTCTCCAATGCATGAAAATGAAAAGTGAAAGTAAAGTCGCTCAGTCGTATCCACTCCTTCAATATTTTGTTGGCTATTCTGGGTCTTCTGCCTTTACCTTTCCATATAAGCTTTAGAATCAGTTTGTTGGTGTCCATAAAATAACTTGACGGGATTTTGATTGGGATTGCATTAAATCTACAGATCAAGTTGGGAAGAACTGTCATCCTGTTAATATTGAGTCTTCTTATCTGTGACATAGATGTTCTAGCTCTTTCATTATGTTCATTGCATTTTCAGACTGAGTGATGTGTGTCCTTTTGAGTAGGTTATTGCTCAGACATAAAGAGATATTGTATGAAAATGCTTGATCCATAGAAGATATTGATACTTTTAAAAATCAATTTTGGCTTTTTCCCTTGTCTTATAGTCTCACCATAGCCAACCACTTTATAATTAGCATGTGAGTAACTAAATTAGTTTGAGTAACATAACTAGTAATGAAAAGATCAAAGTTTGCAAAGGAACTTGCTTATTTCCAATTATAATTCTATTAGTGGTTTTCTTCCTATAGTATAACTTTGTAAATTTGATTTTAAGTAACCATTTGTTGAAAATATGGCCTATATTCCAATAGACATAGTTTATTTGTGATTGTAAAAGTAATACATGGTCTTTGGAATTCCAGTGCTATTGAATATTAAGCTATTAAAATCCTATTGCTCTTAGTTCTCATCAATGATTCTATAGCATCTGACATTATTGACTTGTTCTTTTCTACCTTGACCCTGTTATACTACTCTTTTAATCAAATGTAAGTTTTATAAGGGCAGAGGTTTTTTTTTCCTTCTGTTTATGTCTGTCTAATTCACCTGACAAGTGGAGGGTGTTCATTATATATTTGTTCAGTGTACCAATCCTTTTACATATCTGTCTAATCCTTTTCTGATTTTTTAACTCCTCTTCCTCATCCTAAATATTAAATCATATAATTCCCTTGATACTGAGCCTTCTCTTGTCTTTCATTTTTGAGTCCTCATTCGTTGTAATCATATTACTTCTCTAGTTAAATGCAACCTGTGTCTTTACCTCTGACTTTGTCCTCTTTACTGAATCAAATATCCAGCAGTCCTGTGATCATCTTTATGTGTTTGAACTATAATCACCTCAAAGTCAGCATATCTAAAAGATGTCTCCTGTGCTCTCAGCCTACAATACTGGCTCCTCATTCTGACCACCCTTTTTTCCCAAGTTTTGTTGAAAAATAACTGACATACCTCATAGTATGAGTACATGATGGTTTGCTTTACATATGTTGTGAAATGACTGCCGTGATAGGTTTAGTTAACATTCATCACGGATGAGAAGTCGTAGAATTTACTCAACAACTTACTTACATATCATAAAGCTGTATTAAGTGTATTCATCATGTTGTCTATTACATCCCTAGTACTTAAAACTGGAAGTTTATACCTTTTGACCATTTTTCTCCACTTTCTCCTCTTTCCACTCCATACTACTGGTAAGCACAAGTCTGAAATCTTTTTCCATGAGTTTAGCTCAGATGGTAAAGAATCTGCCTGCAACACAGGAGATATGAGTTCAATCTCTGGGTCAGGAAGATCCCTTGGAGAAGGGACTGGCTATCTACACCAGTATTCTTGCCTGGAGAATTCCATGGACAGAGGAGCCTGGTGGGCTACAGTACACGGGGTCACAAAGACTGAGCAGCTAATGCTTTGGTTTTACTGTTTTGTCTTTTTTTAGATTCCACATATAAGTAAGATCATATATTAATAGTATTTGTGTTTCCCTGTCTCTCATTTCACTTAGCATCTTCAAGGCTCATCCATGTTATAAACCTCTTTCAATTAATGGCACTGGTATTTTCTCATTCTCCCTGCTTCAAATTCTAAACCTTTCTGTTTTCACAGGGCTATATTTTCATTGTATCCATCCCTACTACCACTAGCATCAGCATCAGTCATCATTAATAATATTTGCATGATGCTTGATAATTTTAAAAGTTTTTTTTTGCATGCATTATTCTTCTTTAGGAACTTGATCCTATCTTCTAGGAAACTAATTCTGGCAGCTGGAAATATTTTCTACTTAAAGTATTTAATTTGTTATTGAACAGTAAATTTTAAATTGCAATTAAGGAAAGTATAACAAGGAGAAATATAGAGTGCTGTGAATTAAGATAACAGGTGCCTGACTTAATTGTTGCATATGAGTGCTCGTGTGTGTGTTTCATGAGTCTGATTAGGTAGGCTTGCCAAAGTATATTATAGTGAAGTAGATGATGAAAGATACAGCAGAGCTAGAGGAGACAGTATGTGCAGTGGCCCTGAAATGGGAAGGAACATGCTATTTTTAAAAATCTGAAAGAAAACTAAGGTACCCAGAGTGGAATTACAAGGCAAAAGATAAGGCTATTAAGGTAGGCAGAAGCTAGGGCCCCACTGCAAACATTTATTGATACAAAAAGTATGAGACTATATAATATTTTATATTATATGTATCTTTTTCACTTTTGACTTCTAAAATCCTCCCAGTTGTGACTTAATTATAACCTAATCCTTTAAGTTACTTATTAATTGGTTTATTTTCACAAAATATTTAATATTATAGATTTAAGTGATCACTGTGGTTTGTTACTGATTTATTCATTCTCTTGTGTTTTAAAAAATAGTTGAAAATACCAGATATTTTATTGTAATAGCATTGAATTTATAAGATGGTTTTCCACTATTGGGCTTTTCCATTAATATAAATATATTCATTTATTTAGGTCTACTTTTATATCATTCAGTAAAGTTTTATAATTTTCACAAATGTATTGATTGAACATATATTTACCAGGTAACCCAACAATTCTACTCCTAGGTATTTACCCCAGAGAATAAAAATTTACACTCACACAAAAATTTGGAATATTTATAGAAGTTCTATTCATAACTGAAAAAACTGTAAATTTAATATCCTTCAACAAATGAATAGATAAGCAAAACAAGGTACATTCATATAATGGACTATTACTTAGCAATAAAACGAATGAATTACTGATATATTCTGTGACACAGATAAATTTCAAAACCTTAAAGGCATATTGGTAAGTGAATAACAGTCTCTAAAAGCTATACACCATATGTTTCCACTTGTATGGCATTCTGTAAAAGGCAAAACTATAGCAGTAGGGACCAGATTAATGGTTGCAAGGGGTGAGGGGAAGGATAAGGGTGTAATTGTCAAGAAGCCTCGCAAAGGAGTTCTTTTTGGTGAGTTATATTCAGCACAGTTTTAATATAAGTGAATTTTATCATAGTCTGCTCTTCTGAATATGACCATAAAGTGTAGCAATGTGATGAGAGAAACAGTGCATGTGTGTATGAGAGATGTGGAAATATTTTCCGTGATGCTTAAGTAATCCAAAATAATCATCACGTTTGATTTTATCTTTGATAATATAGTACATTATATACTTACATTTTATGTGTTTACGATCCCATATTTTACTGGACTTAATGTAATACTGAGTTCATCTTAATTTCTCAAGTCTATTCTGGGTGAGTGCTGCGGTCGGGGAGATGCGAGTGGTGTGAAGGTGGTAACTGGGACATTCGCAGCTCCAGGTCTTGCTGATGCGTGTTCTTGTCTCTGGCATCCATAGACACCCCGTCACAGCGAGTACAGTTTATTCTTGGGACGGAGGATGATGATGAGGAGCACATTCCTCATGACCTCTTCACAGAACTCGATGAGATTTGCTGGCGTGAAGGTGAGGATGCTGAGTGGCGAGAAACAGCCAGGTGAGGAATTTTTGGTTGAAGGGGGACGTGATGATAAAGAATTTTCATACTATCAGAAAAAAAAGAGATTTCTGTTGCCACAACTTTGCAAACATCCATCAGTGCTGCTGATTTCTGAAATTGCTCATCTGGCCTGGGCATATCCTATAATGGCATATGGGTCAGAATGAAATCCGAAGGCTGTAATTATAGTAAACAGTGATGCAGAATCAGCAGCGGCTGCAGTCTTAAAGATAAACAGTAGCATAATTTGTGTGTCATCTGGGAAACAATAGCTATCTAACAGTAATTTATTTGTATCTTTTCAATTACTAACTTGTGCTCCAACTGGTAATATTATGTGGGACTTTTTAAAAGAAAGGACAAAAATTTTATGAGATTTTAGTTGGAGTCCTGGATTTATGTACTATTTGTTGAGGGTAAAAATATTTGTAATGTGTTTCTATGAAATGTATACATTTAAACATAGTGGTTTTTAAAAAATTATTCTTAAAGGATTACTTTTTCTGTCACTTACAGTGAATATTTCTATATTGCCATTTGATGACTTGTGATAAAAGAGCAATAAATTTGCATTTATTTATTTATAAATACAATAAATTTATTTGCAATTTGCAAAATAAATAAATTTGCATTTATTTTTTCATTCTTCTTTTCTAACACTGATGTTCTATTGTGTGCTAAATGCAATAGAACAGCAACAACAACAAAAATCTTAGCGAATACCCTGGCTGTTCAGTGGTTAGGACTTCATGCTTTCACTGCAGAGGGCCTGAGTTCAGTCCCTGGTTGGGGAACAAAGATCATACAAGCTGCTCTGTGCAGCCAAACAAGGAAAACAAGCAACGTAGATCTTGCTTTTAAGAACCTCACCTCTAATGCGGGATTTAGATAAGTAAACAAAGTTGTGAATACTGTATAATGAATGCTGTGATCCAGCTGTGCACAAGGAACTGCAGGCATACATAGGGTTAACAATAAAATGGGAAAGACTAGAGAGCACTCCAAGAAAGGTAGAGACACCAAGGAAACATCTCATACAAAGATGGGAAGAATAAAGGACAGATGGTATGGGCCTAAGGGAAGCAGAAGATATAAAGAGGTGGCAAATATACACAGAAGAACTATACAAAAAAGATCTTCATGACCCAGATAACCACGATGGTGTGATCAGTCACCTAGAGCCAGACATCCTGGAATGCGAAGTCAAGTGGGCCTTAGGAAACATCATTACGAACAAGCTAGTGGAGGTGATGGAATTCCAGTTGAGCTATTTCAAATCTTAAAAGATGATGCTGTGAAAGTGCTGCACTCAATATGCCAGCAAATCTGGAAAACTCAGCAGTGGCCCCAGCACTGGAAAAGGTCAGTTTTCATTCCAATCCCAAAGAAAGGCAATACCAAAGAATGTTCAAGTTCAGTTCAGTTCAGTCGCTCAGTCGTGTCTGACTCTTTGTGACCCCATGAATTGCAGCACACTACCAAAAATCATCAAACTTGTAAAAATTTTAGCTAACTTTATAGGTGCAAAATCAATTTCATTGTTTTAATCTTTGTTGTATTTTTAATTATTAGTGAGATTGAACATCTTTTCATATGTTTTTATGTTTTTCCAGAGAACTAGCTGTTTATTTCCTTTACTGGTTTTATTTCAAGTCATTCATTTTTGTTATTTGTGTTTTTTAATGCCTTAAAACTAGGGTATGTTATTCTGTGTGAATTACCCTTTTAATGAAAAAATATATATAAATTAAATTCTTTCTAATGCTAATATAGAACTAAATTTGAAACAGTTTTTATTAATATGTGACCTGGAAAATTTTAAGATTAAGAACCATCTGCCTAATTTTTTTCTTCCAACTGCATCAAAACCTAAGTACTATTTTCAAAGACATAATATGTGTGCTCATCTTTTTTGATGACAGAAAAACAATATATGATAGTATTCTCCACCAATTAGTTTTATAAATTTTGCTCTTTTATGATGAAAAGTTGTTGATAAGGAATTTAAAGTACAAACCTCCCTGTTTAAGGCTAGAATCATCCATCCTCAACTAGTTCTAAGAAACAAGCGTTCCTGGCTGACTTAAACGAAGAAGATTGATGGTTATGATGACTGTATAGCTCTGATTACAGTTTCTTTAATCAACTGCTGAGAATTACTTCTTGGCAGCATTTTTTAAAAAATGTATTTCTTCTTTCTCATCCCTCAGAATAGAGCAGAGAATTAAGATAGGAATATGTGTTCTGATGTAAAAATCTAGAGTTTTTTTACCTTCTAGATCAAATGGTGATCTATTCCTTTTAAACACTAACTTCTTGTAACTTTCCCACTATCTTCAAGCTAAGAGATAGCTGAGTAATACCAGAATCTAGCTCTCTGCCTATCACAGTTGAGCAGGTAAGGTTTTATCATGCTCTAATGGATTAACTTGAATAACATTTTATTCTAAGTCACCAAAAATGTTGCTACTTATTTATAAAGAATGTAAGAGATGATCTAGTTAAGTATTAGTATGCTCTAATATTATTAGGTAGGACCTGTGTTCTTAGCCCTGCTTCTGGTGCATATATTTGAGGTTCAAATAAACATCTGATAAGCAGTCAAAATAGAAACAGACATTGAAGAGAAGAGTAGTAAATTTTGGCTGAAGCACAGTACTTCAGGAAAGAACAGAACATATTTATTGAGGACTTAGAAATGAAGTAGGTTTTAAAGTGGTGAAAGTAATTTTGTTCTGGATAACCTAGTTCATCTAAAAAGACTAATTTTTGTTAATTCATGACTCCATCTGATTTTTCAAATGCAGTTTAATTCTAATAGATTATTAGCCTGACCATTTGAACTATTTCTTTCTTTTGATTAGTATTCCGAGGGTAATTAAAATTTTTCACCCTAATAGTAGAAATTAAAAAGGATATTTTATCAGCACATTGCACCTGCCATATATCACACCTAGAATTTTCGTGCCCACTGTTGTTGCCAATTAAAGCTTAGGTAAAGTTTTAGATTTTGAAGCTAAATTTTGAATCATAATTATTTAATAAATGTTTGTGAAAACCAGCTGTTCACTTTTAAAGACCCTAAAAGAAGCCATATGACTGGGCTCATGAAATCAGCACAATTACAATGTCCTACTTATAAATAACATGTAATGTTATTAATAGAAAAGTACGCAAAGGTACCACAGCTGTGCAATGGTGGAAACAACATGTTTGACTCACTGTGGTTGCCCTTTAAAAATGTTTCCCACAAATGAGCTTAGCAGAGGCAAACCAAGGGATTTGATGCTACATAGATGGTAATGTGGAAAAGGATGATTAAATCAAACTAATTTTATTCATGATGTGGAGGTATTCAATATTTAAAATTGGTAGAGGTTCAAGTCATCAAGATTTTTCAGTGGAGTGTGAGGTGTGAAAATAATATGGTTAAGAACAGCTAATGTCAATAAACTCTAAGTTTGGATATATTTTATTTTCCCTTTCCCCTTGAAATAGGCACTTTATGATCACATATGTTATTCTCCAGCCCCTATCCTAACCATGTTCCCTTTTAACCCTCAATATCCTTAACTCTACCCCATAAAAAGATGTTTTCTCTTGAAATTTCATGACATTTCCCAAGGCTATGATTTTAGATGATACAGTAACTCCCTATTTGGATAGAATCAGAGAATAAAATTATTAGAAAAGTTAAACTGAATTAGTGAGAATAAAATAAACAGAAAGAGTTAAATTCCATAGAAAAAGTCCATTTCTAATTTAATTCTATTTTGTAGATTTCTTATATGTGTATTGTAGAGGAGATTATCATCAACTTAATCCTCAAAGAATTCAGGAAACACCTATTTTATGTTGTTGTTGCTTAGTAGAAAGAGATTCCAATGTGTTAATTATGGATGAAAACAGACCCAGAGTTACTGAAGGAAATGAAAATAAACTCAAAGAGTTTAAATCCACCCTTCCCCCATAGAAAATATCATGCAATTGGCCTACAATTTCAGTTTTTCTTATTGTCTTTCACATCTCATTCATGCTCATGAGACTCCTGTTTGCTTTGGTTTGCTAGTCAAACAAGTGTCAGCTGAGTTTATTGGAATAAACTGGAATAAATTACAGCAGTTTAGGTCATTAACTGCAGTCAGGCATTTTGCAACTGACAGTATATTCAGTGACTACAGATCTTGAAACAGGATTTGGTGTGTTCTCAGGCCTGCTAATTTCTATCTTTAGAGTATGAAATGGCATGAAAAACAGAAAAGAGAGATATACGTATATATCTTTAAAATATATTCATTTAAATATCTTTCAAAGCTTTTGGCATCATTCTGGAGTTGGCATAAAGCACTGAATCTTGAAGTGTTTAGTAACTTGATATTTGTAACTTGTGGGTTCCTTTTTATGGGAAGCATCTGATGTTTCCTCCTGAAATACTCATAATGGTTATATCAAACCATCCATGCATATAACTTATATTTGGTCATCCAAACTGCATGAAACTCCCAAGAGTCTCCATTCTTTTCTGAAAGACCAAACTCTAAATTTGAAGGACATTATTCTAAAGGAAGTAGTTTTGTTTTTAAAATGTCTTTTCAGAGACATGTAGATCAATGGAACAGAACAGAGAATTAAGATAGACTAACTCAAGTTCTACGGTGTTGGAGTAGACTCTTGAGAATCCCTTGGACTGCAAGGAGATCCAACTAGTCCATCCTAAAGGAAATCAGTCCTGAATATTCATTGGAAGGATTGATGTTGAAACTCAAACTGCAATACTTTGGCCACCTGATGCAAAGAGCTGACTCATTTGAAAAGACCCTCATGCTGGGAAAGATTGACGGGGGGAGGAGAAGGGGACGAGAGAGGATGAGATGGTTGGATGGCATCACTGATTCAATGGACATGAGTTTGAGTGAACTCTGGGAGCTGGTGATGCCTGGGAGGCCAGGCGTGCTGCAATTCATGGGGTCGCAAAGAGTCGCACACGACTGAGCGAGTGAACTGAATCCAAGTTCAACTAAGCAATTTTTGACAAAGGTGAAGGAAGAATTGTCTTTTCAAAAAATGGTACTAGCACAATTAGAGTTCTATAAGTAAAAAAAAAATTAATTTCAATATAAACTTGACAGTGTACACAATGTTAATTCAAAATAAATCGTAAATCTAAATGTAAAACATAAAGCTGTACAAATGTTAGGGAAATGTAGGAGAAGATCTTCAGGACCAAGGGCTAGAAGATGAGTTTTTAGACATGATATTGAAAGCACAATCTTTTAGCTAAAAGAAAATATTTTTAAATTTGACTTCATTGGAATTAAAACTTTTTGCTGTGAAAAAAACAACCTGTTAGAGGATGAAGACAAACTACTGACAGAGAGAAAATATTTGCAAACCACATATTTGACTAAAATATTATGTCCAGAATGTGTAAAGAGCTTCAAAGTTCAACAGTATAAAAACAAATCAATTAGGAAAATGTGCAAAAACAAGCAAACAAACAAAAAACCTTTCAGAGAAGAGATAACATGTCACAAATAGAGATGTAAACAGTGTTCAAAATCATAAGTCATTAGAGAAATGTAAATTAAAACCACTGTGAGATACCACTGCACACCTAAGAGAATAACTAAGATAAAAAAATAGTCATAATAGCAAATGCTGATGAGGATTCAAGAGACTGGATCTCTCCGCTATTACTGGCACAAATGTAAAATGGTAGCACTACTCTAGAAAACAGTTTGACAGTTTCTTATAAAACTAAGCATGTATTAGTAAATAGGACTCAGCAATCACAGTCTTGGGCATTTACCCTAGAGAGATGAAAACACATTCACACAAAAACTTCTACATGAATGTTCATAGCAGCTTCATTTGTGATAGCAAAAACCTATAAACAACTCATTCTTCATTGGGTGAGTGGTTAAATAAACTGATACATCCATACAGTGGAAATCTTTTCACCAATAAAAAGGAACAATCTACTGATACATACAACAGCTTCGACCGATCTCAAAGACATTGTGCTTTAGTGAAAGATGTCTACCTCCAAAAGTTGCGAACCATATGATTACGCACTTGGCCAACAAAGGTCCGTCTAGTCAAGGCTATGGTTTTTCCAGTGGTCACGTATGGATGTGAGACTTGGACTGTGATGAAAGCTGAGCGCCGAAGAATCGATGCTTTTGAGCTGTGGTGTTGGAGAAGACTCTTGAGAGTCCCTTGGACTGCAGGGAGGTCCAACCAGTCCATCCTAAAGGAGATCAGTCCTAGGTGTTCATTGGAAGGACTGATGCTGAAGCTGAAACTCCAGTACTTTGGCCACCTCATGAGAAGAGTTGACTCATTGGAAAAGACCCTGATGCTGGGAGGGAGGGATTGGGGGCAGGAGGAGAAGGGGGCGACAGAGGATGAGATGGCTGGATGGTATCACCGACTCAATGGACGTGAGTTTGAGTGAACTCCAGGAGTTGGTGATGGACAGGGAGGCTTGGCGTGCTGCGATTCATGGGGTTGCAAAGAGTCAGACATGACTGAGCGACTGAACTGAACTGAAGTGGACTGAATGTCCTCAAAATGACAAAACTATAGTGATGAAGAAAAGATTAATGATTACAAGGGGACAGAAACAGGGTGAAAACTGAGAATATAAGGGAAGCTCATTTGTGATGATGGAACAGTTACATATTTTGATTATGGGGGCAGTTACTGAATCTTTTGTTGTTGTTCGGTTGCTAAGCTGTAGTTGATGAGCTGTATTAATGACTGTCAGATGGTCTCTGATGGATAATGACCCTGAAAGGGGTAAAAATTGTTAAGATTCATAATATGAAAATATTCTGGACTGTGTAGGCAAAAATACATACATATGTTGTATATAGATGTATATATAAAATTGCTGTAATATTGCCACCATTTGAAGAGATGCTGTCAGCCTTTTGTGCTCAAGTGTAAGTTTTTTCAACCTTCAAACATTCTATAAACTCATGATGGGTGTAGGCATACTCCCCTTTCTAAACTTGTGGCAGACATAGCCATTTTTCCCTATTAGTTTCCTTTTTACTTCCTGACATTTTGGTCCTTGAACACTAAGAACAGATCCAGAGTTTCTTTATCTTTCTTGGAACTCTACACACTAATCTTTCTGACTAGCCCTTTTGGTTAGCTTTTTTAGCTGGCCAATATACTGATTCTTTACTAGACTACATACTTGTCCTCTGTTGGAGTTGGAGTGTTTGAATATATAATTTTTTAATGTAAAACAGTAATAAAATATCATATAGAGAGGAAATTTAAGTGATATTGCATGGCAAGAGGAAGTTAGGGCAAAAGTGACAAGGAGAGGGAAAAAAATGAGGAAGATGGTATGGAGTTAAGAAAGGAGAGGCATTTAGGTGAGGGTTTGTTAGAAATGGTGGAATTAAATTGGTTATCTGCTGAGATTTAAAAGGAAGTACTTAAAAGAATAAGATATTTAGTATGACTGCCAAGCAGTAAAATCATAAGTTTCTCTTTATTCCTTCCATTTATCTTAGTTAAGAAAAAAATCTCAGATATTACTGTTCATTTCACTCTAAGAAGGCAATGGTTTCCCATTTGGCACTGTATATCAAGAGTCTTCTATTCTTAGCCCTGGCAGGAACACTTAGGTAATGCAATCTGAGCTCAGTTCTCATAGATTTAGTCCCTAGAAGTGACTGCAATCACAAGATTTTATTCAAGCAGGCCTAATAAGTATTTTTCCTGCAGAATAATCCCCAAATATACTAGTTTCTCTAAAAATCAAAGGGCAAAATTTTCAAAAGATTCATATATTGTTTTTAGACCTTCCACTAAATAAAAATGACTACTCTTTCATTTCCTTTTGCATTTTATTATCATTCCATGAAGTATATTCTCTTTATTAGTTCTATTACAGATTCCCTGTGACCACTGAATAAACATTTGTTGTTGTTTACTTGCTAAGTACTGTCTGACTCTTGCCACCCCATGGACTGTAGCCCACCAGGCTCCTCTGTCTGTGATATTTCCCAGGCAAGTATACTGCAGTGGATTGCCATTTTATTCTGGAGATCTTCCCAATTCAGGGGTCAAACCCACATCTTCTGTACTGGCAGGCAGATTCTCTACCACTGAGCCACCAGGGAAGACCGATTAAACACTTATATTAATATAATTCTCAGTTCAGTTCAATTCAGTCACTCAGTCGTGTCCGGCTCTTTGTGACCACATGAACCGAGCACGCCAGGCCTCCCTGTCCATCGCCAACTCACGGAGTTCATCCAAACTCATGTCCATTGAGTTGCAGAGCCATCCAACTTCATCCTCTGTTGTCCCCTTCTCCTCCTGCCCTCAATCTTTCCCAACATCAGGGTCTTTTCAAATGAGTCAGCTCTTCACAACAGGTGGCCAAAGTATTGGAGTTTCAGCTTCAACATCAGACCTTACAATGAACACCCATGACTGATCTCCTTTAGGATGGACTGGTTGGATCTCCTTGCAGTCCAAGGGACTCTCAAGAGTCTTCTACAACATCACAGTTCAAAAGCGTAATTCTTCGGCACTCAGCTTTCTTTGTAGTCCAACTCTCACATCCATATGACTACTGAAAAAACCATAGCCTGGACTAGACGGACCTTTGTTGGCGAAGTAATGTCTCTGCTTTTTAATATGCTGTCTAGGTTGGTCATAACTTTCATTCCAAGGAGTAAGCGTCTTTTAATTTCATGGCTGCAATCACCATCTGCAGTGATTTTGGAGCCCCCAAAAATAAAGTCTGACACCGTTTCCACTGTTTCCCCTTCTATTTGCCATGAGGTGATGGGACCAGATGCCATGATCTTCGTTTTCTGAATGTTGAGCTTTAAGCCAACTTTTTCACTCTCCTCTTTCACTTTCATCAAGAGGCTCTTTAGTTCTTCTTAACTTTTTGCCGTAAGGGTGGTATCATCTGCATATCTGAGGTTATTGATATATCTCCCAGAAATCTTGATTTCAGCTTGTGCCTCATCCAGCCCAGCATTTCTCATGATGTACTCTGCATATAATTTTAATAAGCAGGGTGACAATATACAGCCTTGACGTACTCCTTTTCTTATTTAGAACCAGTCTGTTGTTCCATGTCCAGTTCTAACTGCTGCTTCCTGACCTGCATATAGGTTTCTCAAGAGGCAGGTCAGGTGGTCTGTATTCCCATCTGTTTCAGAGTTTTCCACAGTTTATTGTGATCCACACAGTCAAAGGCTTTGGCATAGTCAATAAAGCAGAAATAGATGTATTTCTGGAACTCTCTTGCTTTTTTGATGATCCAGAGGATGTTGGCAATTTGATCTCTGGTTCCTCTGCCTTTTCTAAAACCAGCTTGAATATCTGGAAGTTCACGGTTTCACGTATTGCTGAGCCTGGCTTGGAGAATTTTGAGCATTACTTTCCTAGTGTGTGAGATGAGTGCAATTGTGCGGTAGTTTGAACATTCTTATGGACTTTCCTGGTGGCTCAGATGGTAAAGCATCTGTCTACAATGCGGGAGACCTGGGTTCCATCCCTGGATCAGGAAGATCCGCTGGAGAAGGAAATGGCAATCCACTCCAGTACTATTGCCTGGAAAATCCCATGGTCAGAGGAGCCTGGTAGGCTACAGTCCATGGGGTCACAAAGAGTCAGACACAACTGAGCGACTTCACTTTCCTTTCACTTTGAATATTCTTGGGCATTGCCTTTCTTTGGGATTGGAATGAAAACTGACCTTTTCCAGTCCTGTGGCCACTGCTGACTTTTCCAAATTTGCTGACATACTGAGTGAAGCACTTTCACAGCATCATCTTTCAGGATTTGAAATAGCTCAACTGGAATTCCATCACCTCCACTAGCTTTGTTTGTAGTGATGCTTCCTAAGGCCCACTTGACTTCACATTCCAGGATGTCTGGCTCTAAGTGAGTGATCACACCATCGTGATTATCTTGGTCATGAAGATCTTTTTTGTACAGTTCTTCCGTGTATTCTTGCCACCTCTTCTTAATATCTTCTGCTTCTGTCAGGTCCATACCATTTCTGTCCTTTATTGAGCCCATCTTTGCATGTAATGTTCCCTTGGTATCTCTAATTTTCTTAAAGAGATTCTAGTCTTTCCCATTCTGTTGTTTTCCTCGATTTCTTTGAATTGATCACTGAGAAAGGCTTTCTTATCTCTCCTTGCTATTCTTTGGAGCTCTGCATTCAACTGGTGTATCTTTCCTTTTCTCCTTTGCTTTTCACTTCTGTTCTTTTCACAGCTATTTATAAGGCCTCCCCAGACAGTCATTTTGCTTTTTGCATTTCTTTTTCCTAGGGATGGTCTTGATCCCTGTCTCGATGGTGACTCATGATAGAAGTCACCAGTACAATGTCATGAACCTCTGTCCATAGTTCATCAGGCACTCTGTCTATCAGATCTAGTCCCTTAAATCTATTTGTTACTTCCACTGTATAATCATAAGGGATTTGATTTAGGTCATACCTGAATGGTTTAGTGGTTTTCCCCATTTTTTTCAATTTCAGTCTGAATTTGGCAATAAGGAGTTCATGATCTGAGCCACGGTCAGCTCCTGGTCTTGTTTTTGTTGACTGTATAGAGCTCCTCCATCTTTGGCTGCAAAGAATATAATCAATCTGATTTTGGTGTCGACCATCTGGTGATGTCCATGAGTAGAGTCTTCTCTTGTGTTGTTGGAAGAGGGTGTTTGCTATGACCAGGATGTTCTCTTAGCAAAACACTATTAGCCTTTGCCTTCTTCATTCTGTACTCCAATGCCAAATTTGCCTGTTACTCCAGATGTTTCCTGACTTCCCTCTTTTGCATTCCAGTCCTCTATAATGAAAACCACATCTTTTTTGGATATTAGTTCTAAAAGGTCTTATAGATCTTCATAGAACTGTTCAACTTTAGCTTCTTCAGTGTTACTGGTCGAGGCATAGACTTGGATTACCGTGATGTTGAATGGTTTTCTTTGGAAACGAACAGAGATCGTTCTATCATTTTTGAGATTGCATCCAAGTACTGCATTTTGGACTCTTTTGTTGACTATGATAGCTGCTCCATTTCTTCTAAGGGATTCCTGCTCACAGTTCAGTTCAGTTCTGTTCAGTCGCTCAGTCGTGTCCGACTCTTTGCAACCCCATGAATCGCAGCACGCCAGGCCTCCGTATCCATCACCAACTCCCGGAGTTTACCCAAACTCATGTCTTAGTAGATAAAATAGTCATCTGAGTTAAATTCACCCATTCCAGTCCATTTTAGTTCGCTGATTCCTAGAATGTCAATGTTCACTTTTGCCATCTCCTGTTTAACCACTTCCAGTTTGCCTTGATTCATGGACCTAACATTCCAAGTTCCTATGCAATATTGCTCTTTACTTCATCGGACCTTGCTTCTGTCACCAGTCACATCCACAACTGGGTGATGTTTTTGCTTTGGCTCTATCCCTTCATTCTTTCTGAAGTTATTTCTCCACTGATCTCCAGTATCATATTGGGCACCTACCGACCTGGGGAGTTCATCTTTCAGTGTCCTATCTTTTTGCCTTTTCATACTGTTCATGGGGTTCTCAAGGCAAGAATACTGAAGTGATTTGCCATTCCCTTCTCTAGTGGACTGCATTCTGTCAGGCCCATATGGCATGGGCTAGCTTCATGAGTTAGACAAGGCTGTGGTCCGTGTGATCAGATTGGCTAGTTGTCTGTGATTGTGGTTTCGGTCTATCTGCCCTCTGATGCCCTCTCTCAGTGCCTACCTGCTTACTTGGGTTTCTCTTACCTTGGACGTGGGGTATCCCTTCACGGCTGCTCCAGCAAAGTGCAGCCACTGCTTCTGACCTTGGACATGGGGTATGTCCTCACGCTGCTTCCCATTCCTGCACCGCTCAATGGCTGCTAGCCACTCCTGTGCCAAAAAATTAATAAAAATAACTTAAAGTTTTTCTTTGTTTTCAATATATCTTTCAGTGACAGATAGAATGTTAAATGTAATTGAAATGAAGTAAACCAGAGGTCTTGGGTTGGCTTTTACTTCTAAAACTCTTGAAACCAGGAAATAATGTCAATATCTTTATGTGTCTACCTTTTATTATTGAGATAAAGATTCATTTATCTACAGTGTAACTCTCAATGTGCTGATAATATTATTTATTTGTATAGGTGGTTGAAATTTGAAGAAGATGTGGAAGATGGAGGGGAAAGGTGGAGCAAGCCTTATGTGGCTACTCTTTCACTGCACAGCTTATTTGAGTTAAGAAGTTGTATTCTGAATGGAACTGTGTTGCTGGACATGCATGCCAATACTTTAGAAGAAATTGCAGGTATATCTTTTATTCTCCTTAGTCTATTTCATCCTTATGGTGCAGCTGATTTTTTTTTACTCTTTTTTCCTTATAATTCTATATATGTATAATTTTTAGGAAATTAATTCTCATGATCAATGTATGAGACCTTAAAAATAACTTTGTTTTACCACCTCATTCAAGATAAAAGAAGTTGAATCTCAAAGATATATGGTCTAACTTACAGTGGCAAGTAGAACAAGAACCTATATATCTTGGCTCCTATCTAGACTATACTGTTTTTGTTTTTCAACATAGTATGTAATTAGGCAGCCATGAGAAAATAGAAAGAAAAATCCATAAAACTAGAGATTGATTATTTTCATTATTCAGATACATGAAATAACCAAATGAAAAAATTTCAATAAATAGGAAAAATATTAGCTTAGACTAGAACAGAAAAGTATGGCAATTTATTTTAAATTATTTATTGAGTTATGACTGTGCTGGGTCTTTGTTTCTGTGCACCGGCTCTCTCTGGGTGTGCTGCACAGGCTTCTTATTGTGGCTTCTCTTGCTCTGGAGAACCAAGCTCTAAGTGCACAGGCTTCAGTAGTTTCAGCACATGGGCTCACGGATTGTGACTCACCAGCTCTGGAGCACAGGCTCAGTAGTTGTGGTACACCGACTTAGTTGCCCCAAGCATATGGGATCTTTCCAGACGAGGGATGGAACCTGTGTCTCCTACATTGGCAGGCAGGTTCTTAACCATTGGACCATGGGGGAAGCCCCCGGCCATTTTTTTAAATTTATTTTTCATTGAAGGATAATTACTTTACAGAATTTTGTTTTCTGCCAAACCTCAAAATGAATCAACCATCAGTTCAGTTCAGTTCACTTGAGTCGCTCAGTCATGTCCGATTCTTGCAACCCAATGAATCGCAGCACGCCAGGCCTCCCTGTCCATCACCGACTCCCGGAGTTCAGTCAGACTAGCATCCATCGAGTCAGTGATGCCATCGAGCCATCTCATCCTCTGTCGTCCCCTTCTCCTCCTGCCCCCATCCCTCCCAGTGCCAGGGTCTTTTCCAGTGAGTCAACTGTTCGCATGAGATGGCCAAAGTACTGGAGTTTCAGCTTTAGCGTCAGTCCTTACAATGAACACCCAGGACTGATCTCCTTTAGGGTGGACTGGTTGGACCTCCTTGCAGTTCAAGGGACTCTCAAGAGTCTTCTCCAACACCACAGTTCAAAAGCATCAATTCTTCGGCGCTCAGCTTTCTTCACAGTCCAACTTTCACGTCCATACATGACCACTGGAAAAACCATAGCCTTGACTAGGCGGACCTTTGTTGGCAAAGTAATGTCCCTGCTTTTCAATACGCTATCTAGTTTGGTCATAACTTTCCTTCCAAGGAGTAAGCGTCTTTTAATTTCATGGCTGCAATCACCATCTGCAGTGATTTTGGAGCCCAAAAAATATAGTCTGACACTGTTTCCACTGTTTCCCCATCTATTTACCATGAAGAGATGGGACCAGATGCCATGATCTTCGTTTTCTGAATGTTGAGCTTTAAGCCAACCTTCTCACTCTCCTCTTTCACTTTCATCAAGAGGCTTTCTAGTTCCTCTTCACTTTCTGCCATAAGGGTGGTGTCATCTGCATATCTGAGCTTATTGATATTTCTCCCCGCAATCTTGATTCCAGCTTGTGCTTCCCTCCAGCCCAGCGTTTCTCATGATGTACTCTGCATAGAAGTTAAATAAGCAGGGTGACAATATACAGCCTTGATGTACTCCTTTTCCTATTTGGAACCAGTCTGTTGTTCCATGTCCACTTCTAACTGTTGCTTCCTGACTTGCATACAGATTTCTCAAGAGGCAGGTCAGGTGGTCTGGTATTCCCATCTGTTTCAGAGTTTTCCACAGTTTATTGTGATCCACACAGTCAAAGGCTTTGGCATAGTCAATAAAGCAGAAATAGATGTTTTTCTGGAACTCTCTCGCTTTTTTGATGATCCAGAGGATGTTGGCAATTTGATCTCTGGTTCCTCTGCCTTTTCTAAAACCAGCTTGAACATCTGGAAGTTCACAGTTCACGTATTGCTGAAGCCAGGCTTGGAGAATTTTGAGGATTACTTTCCTAGCATATGAGATAAGTGCAATTGTGCGGTAGTTTGAGCATTCTTTGGCGTTGCCTTTCTTGGGGATTGGAATGAAAACTGACCTCTTCCAGTGCTGTGGCCACTGGTGAGTTTTCCAAATTTGCTGGCCTATTGAGTGCAGCACTTTCATAGCATCATCTTTCAGGATTTGAAATAGCTCAACTGGAATTCCATCACCTCCACTAGAATCAGCCATAAGTATACATATATCCCCTGTCTTTTGAACCTCCCTCCTATCTGCCTCCTCATCCCACCTGTCTAGATTGATACAGAGCCCCTGTTTGAGTTTCCTGAGCCATACAGCAAATTCCTGTTGGCTATCTATTTTACACATGGTAATGTAAGTTTTCGTTTTACTCTTTCCATGCAGCTCATTCCTCCCTTCACCCCATGTCCATAAGTCTATTCTCTATGTCTGTTTATCCATTGCTGCCCTGTAAATAAATTCTTCAGAACCATTTTGCTAAATTCCATATATGTGCTATAGAATATGATATTTTTCCTTTTCTGACTCACTTCATTTGGTATAATTGGTTCTAGGTTCATCTGCCTCATCAGAACTGACTAAAATGCATTCGTTTTTATGGCTGAGTAATATTCCATTGTGTATATGTACCACAACTTCTTTATCCATTCATCTGTTGATGGGCATCTAGGTTGCTTCCATGTTCTAGCTATTGTAAATAGTACTGCAGTAAACAGTGGGATACATGTGTATTTTTCAACCCTAGTTTCTTCAGGGTATATGCATAGGAGTGGGGTTGCCGGGTCATATGGTGGTTTTATTCCTAGTTTTTTTAAGGAATCTCCATACCGTCTTCCATAGTGGTTGTATCAATTTACATTCCCACCAACAGTGCAAGAGCATTCCCTTTTCTCCACACCCTCTCGAGCATTTATTGTTTGTAGACTTTTTGATGGTGGCCATTCTCACTGGTGTGAGGTGATATCTTACTGTGGTTTTAATTTTCATTTCTCTTAATAATGAGTGATGTTGAGCATCTTTTCATGGGTTTATTAGCCATCTGTATGTCTTCTTTGGAGAAGTGTCTGTTGAGGTATTTTTCTCACTTTTTGATTGGGTTGTTTGTTTTCCTAGTATTGAGTTGTATGAGCTGCTTATATATTTTGGAAATTAATCCTTTGTCAGTTGTTTCATTTGCTATTTCTCCCATTCCGAGGTTTGTCTTTTCACCTTGCTGTAGTTTCCTTTGCTGCGCAAAATCTTTTATGTTCAATCAGGTCCAAATTGTTTACTTTTGTTTTTATAGTCCACTTATTTTAGATTGAATTATAAGTCTTGAATTCCAGAGGAAGCCAAGTGATATAGCTGAGATTAGTTTATAACTGAAAACTGTGACTTGCCTCTGGGATGAATGATTTGTACTAGAAGCCTATTATCACACAAGCAGTTATATTTAGGAAGTTTCTTACTGTTACTCTGGAAATAAAAGAAAAGAACTCCTGTATCTTTTGATCTGGAAGCAAACACATTTTAGTAAAAACAAAATAATATGAAAGAAACCCCCACAGAAATGAGTTTTGAAAGGGTGTAAATAAAATGGTTAATGAAGGTTTTTTCAAAATAGAAACAAAGCTAAGACTCAAGCAATTTTAAAACGGTTTCTGGTTTGGAAAAAAATAAAAGCAGTTCCATGTGGAATATATCTCCCTAGAATAGAAAGACTTCAGAGAGATTTCAATGTCTTAATTATATTGTAGGGATGGGGAAAAAAAACCCAAAACACTGTTTTCTGATCACATGAGAAAATATTTTATTAGAAAAATAATGTATGTAATTTAATCTTCAAATAGCCTCATAAAGTGTCACTCCCATATTCAATAAGAAAATAGAAATTCTGAAACTTTCACAGTACAAGTTCCATTTAAGTTCCTCTGACTTTAACCTCCATGTTCTTTCTTTGGCATTACAACTACTGTCTGAAGAAAGAGATGGCTTGAAATGGATGTCGTTAATTCCTCTAAAATTATTTATTTGGTTGTTGGTGCTAGTAGGCATACATACATTGCAGTATGTGGGGGGAAAAGTAAGCATGGAGAGATATTTTGTTTGTTAAATCACAAACAAAACACACACACGCAGGGAAGATAAGCTTCCTTCCCCTCAGTCATACAACACTTAGAAAGAAGTTACATTTTAAAATACAGAACTAGAGCCTAAATGACTGTATAAAATATACACAGCATACTTTTTGGAAGAACACAGGGTACAGTAACAGGTCACATTAACCAAGACTTACTGTGGGGTTGCAAAGAGTTGGACGACTTAGCAAATGTAACAACAATGTGGAAATTAGCAAACTTCCTGAGAATGTTGGTATAGTAGCCCTCCAACTCCATCTCCTAGCTTTACATTATGGAGTATTGCTGATACCAATAAAAATTTTATTTTTTAATTAAAACTGAAATGGTAAGGCTTTCCCTAGCACTTCGCCATTTAGGAAGCTCTTTTTAGTAATTCTACAGCTATCTTTTTGATTCTCAGAACAGACTTGGAACCAAGTACTATTATTATTATCCTTCATAAATGAAGAGACTCAGAAGGTTAAAGGTCTTGTGAAAATAAGGAGTTTATTTCTGCTACTTAGTCAGTGATGGTATTACCTTTGAAAATGGATTAATTCAAATGAGTTTTATATTGGATCTTTTTAATGAAGCTGTCAAATTCCTCAGCATGACAAAATTAGCCTCAGAAAGTAGTCCTCATAGTTTTACCAGGCTTTAAATTTCTTAAAACATGTAATTTCGAATGGCTTCTTTAGGAATTTATTTCCACCGGAGAATACTCTGTTATAGTTTGACTAAAACACATCATCTTAGCTTGGTTTTGTTGTCTAAATTTATGTTTCATTTCCCTAAACCTGCCCTCTTCCCCAGGCTCAGCTCTGTAGAATATGTAAAGGTCGTTAGCTGTGTTGAATCTGGTCTTTTAAAGCAGATTACATTTTCTAAGTCTGTTCTTAAAAATGAAAGTAGTTCAACGGAAGTCTCTGTACCCCAAATATTAATAGCTTTTTAGTATTCTTTATTCTCTTCTAATTAGTCTGTATTTTTCTGGCTCTAAAATAGACTAACTTTTTTAATGTCTCATTTTCAATGTACAACAGTCTGTAAATTGCCATTTGGAAAAGGTCAGTAGTTTAGAGCTAATACCATGTAGAAAAATATGATTACAAATACTTGTGTAGATGATTGTTACTTTAGGTTCCTTTTCAGTCATTAATGAGAAGAGATTCTCTCTCTTTGAGTAATTTTAATTTGGCTTATTTAATCCAAATGTATTTATTTCTGTCCTCAATAAAATCTGATTTAAACATTTTCTCCTGATAGCTTATAATTATTTTCTTGTTGTTTATTTACTGCTATTTTTACTTTGTGACAATTTAGCTGTATTATTGAGTATGTAGTAAGTATGTTTTACATTTTGAAGACTTCTAACTTTGTATTTCACATTTGTTACTATATTTTATTATCAAAGACACCTTGTGAGGTAGAGAGGAAACTATTTCCTCCATTTTATAAACAGATTAATAGTGATATATTACAGGTAACACCTGCAGGAAATGGGAAATAGCTTCTTCTGATTAACCTATAATCATAAATTTTGTTTTATTCTACTTCATGATATTTTGGGACTGTAGTGATTGTGATTAACTTTAAGATTTGGAAAGTTTTCTTCACCTCTTATTTATTATGTTTTTCTATACATTAGGCAGTTACTAACATATTAGTCACTAGTTTCTGTCTTGCGAGAGCTAGATATAATTGTTTATCTTTAAGAGCTCTAAGCCCTAGTACTTTGTAAATGAACAGACTCTACAGCTTAATGTTTTCTAGACATTTCCTAGTAGAGGAATATGGCTCAGATATTGTTTTAGAATGGTCAAGGATTTTTATATCAATGTTCTGATATGTTTTTAATCGACTCTTAAATAATTCCTTAAAGAGATTTTTGTAGACTTAGTAGGAGAAAATCCCATTTGTATCTGGCAGGTCTGTCAAGAATTTCTGGTGTAATTAAAGTAGGATTTTCTTCTGGATAAAGTTAATTTAAAAATGTCTATTTCCCAATGTTTGAAGGAACTGAGAATAAATTTAATCTTATTCCTTCAAAATATTACTTAACCTTTTCAAATCCAAGATTCTACAGATATATTTTCTTATCATAATTTATTTTGATATAGAGATTAATTATATTAAAAATGCTGCTCAATTATATTCATATAAATTATAGGTAATCTATGTTAATCTCTTTTAAATTCAGCACTATAAAGATTAATAATGGAAATATTACCTCTGTGGTATTTATATTTTAACCTAATTCTTTCAATGAAGGTAAGATATTAAAGTCAGACCAAGTTAGTATCATGGACAGATTAGCAATCATAGATCTCAGTTCGTTAAAACAGCTTTTGTTGTTTAAAATCTTTCATCCAAGGAAAATCCATAGTTTGCTCCACTGAATATACTCTGCAGATTTGGGAGTATGAGAATAGCCATATATATGTTTTGAATGCCTATACTGTTACCATTCTTGATCAGGAAATTAAGTATTTTTATAGTAGTTTATATCCCCTGAAGAAGGGCATGGCAACCCATTCCAGTTGCCTGGAGAATCCCATGGACAGAGGAGCCTGGCAGGCTATAGTCCATGGGATTGCAGAGTCAGACACAACAGAATCGACTTAGCACCAGCACCATGGTAGTTTCCATTTTTATTGCACATACTGCTGTTGGTACTGTCAACCAAACTATACAATTTAGAAGCCTCTATCCTCCACTTCTCCTCCAGGATCTTTTAAGTTAAGACAACAGATTATTAAGACAAAACAATTATGTGATCATCTTTAAAGAGGCAGAGATTTATATCGAGTCTGTAGAATCTCATGGTCTCTAGAGGCTTTCATTCAATAGTCAGAATGGACTAATCATGGTGACATTATTGCTTTATTAGGACGAGAAGTATTTTTTCACTTTCTGAGGCCTTTTTACACAAATGCTATTTTTCTGGAGCCCGTTTAGTGCTAGAAGGTTGACCGATTTATCCTTTTTCTTCCTGCTCCTTCTGTTACCATCAGATCCTGGCGTTGTACTCTGGCAGGCTAGACTGTGTTATTTAGGCATCAGAGCCTGTAGAGATGGTTGGTCTTGACTCTGGGCTGAAAGCCATTATGACCCATTATCCTTTCCTATTCTTCAAGGTTAATACTAATGTATATTATAGTGGTGAGGAGAACAATGTAAGTGATTAGTGAATCACACTCCCTTTGGTACTTAAATTCCACCTTTAGTATGAGTTATATTTTTAAGCAAGTAGATTAACTTTTATAGTTCATTAAGGCATTGCTAGATGCAGTTATTTCCGAGGAGTTTACTGTGTATTTATTTCTGTGTGACTAATGAGCAGATGAGGTTCATTTTTTTTTTTTTACTATTTATTTTCTCTTATACAACTGTTTTATATAAAGACCTTATCTCTGAAAAACTTTTAAGCCAGTGACTTATTGTTTTTCGTGGTGCTCAAGCCTGGAAAGCTGTGCTTTGGTAAGAATGAAAAATTATAAGCATGTACATGTTTTATTATATGATTAATTTTTATTCTGATTAGAATATTAAACATGGGATACATATCATGACTTATAGATAAAACTGCTGTGTGATGGTATCTGAATAACCTACTTTACAACTCCTATTATGAAGTATATAATGCATATTTGGAGAAGATTACCTGGAGAAGGAAACGTCAACCCACTCCACTATTCTTGCCTGGAAAATGGACAGAGGATCCTGGCAGGTTACAATCCATGGGGTTGCAAGAGTTGGACATGACTTGGCGACTAAAACAACAACAATGATGCATGTTTTATATATGTTTTTCACTCTTGGCAGGGTTGCAGTGTGAAGTCATATAAGTTGACAATTTATCATTTCCTTTATTTCAAATTAATCCAAGTGTATTATAATTACTAGTCTCCAAAAAATTGAGATATAAGTTTAAATATATTATCCTACATTTTCAGAAGAGGCTTTGAAGGTAATTATAGAGGATGTTATGGCTTATTCCCAGACATGCATTCTACCTCTTTCCACTGTAAACAGCCAAGTGATAGAGCAAAGGCTGGCAAATTATGCTGTCTGTGCAAATATGGCCACTGCCTGATCTTGTTAGGCATGTGCGCTAACAAAGAATATTACAGTTTAAATTATTAAAAGCAATAAAAAGAAGATCAATATTTTGAAATGTGAAAATTTTGTGAAATGCAAATTTAGTGTCCATAAAAATGTTTTATTGAAGCACAATTATGGTAATTTGTACATGTTGTCTGTGGCTACTTTCATACTATGTAAATGGAGTTGAATAGTTGTAACAGAGATTGTATGGCTTGCAAAGGCTAAAGTATTTATTATCTGACCCGGTACATAAAAGGTTTGTTTACCTCTGAATTAGGGAAATGACTCCAGAGTAATGGGAAGTTGTTGATTAGCCTAAAGCAAGTGGGGATCCCATCTTCTTAGTCAGTGATTGGCTCAGCAAAGATAGACAGGACTATGTCAGTCGAGCTTAGAATTGTCACTAGGAAGGGGGAAAAGGAATTCTCTTTTAAGAGAAAGTCATCCATCTCATCAGAACTGATTCAAATGAATTCTTTTTTACAGCTGAGTAATACTCCATTGTGTATATGTACCACAGCTTTCTATGTCTGATGCAGGATGCAGCATGCTTGGGGCTGGTGCATGGGGATGACCCAGAGAGATGTTATGGGGAGGGAGGTGGGAGGGGTTCATGTTTGGGAACGCATGTAAGAATTAAAGATATTAAAATTTAAAAAATAAAAAACTAAAAAAAAAAAAAGAGAAAGTCACAAACAAGCAAAGAAACTCTGATATGAGAGAATATGTGTATTTCTTTGTTCCTGCTGGCAGCCACCTTATGATAAGGAGGAAAACAGCCTGAGGCTGAACCTCACCCCTCCTCACCGTGAGTAGGGGGAATCTGATAGAATCACTGAAAAAATGAAATGAATCCAACTTAACTTTGATTTTTCTGCTATGTGAGCCAATGAAATTTATTGTTTTAGATAGTTTGATTTGGATTTTCTGTTACTGATAAATCCAGCTTTGCCTCTGCTTGATATACTATTGTAAAATATAGATAAATGAATTAAAACTATCCAAAAATTTAAACCACAAACCCATAACCTACTTAAAGGAAATTGCAAAGAAAATCTTGTACCTGGAAATTACTGATGACCTCCATATTCCAATCATGCCTTATGCCTTGGCAACAGTGCTGGTATGAGATAGCTATTATCTCTGTCTTAGAAATAAGGACACTGCAATTATTCAACATCACAAGGCCACACAGCTGGAACGTGAGACAGGACCCAAGTCTATTTCCCCAGTCATTTGCCTTTCACATGGAAGGAAGACATTGTTTGGAAGGAGGATTCTGCTAGTTTTCAAATCTTCAGTATAATCAATGGGGCAGTAGAAGGCAATTCATTGTAATCTGCTTTATATAAGAAAAGCAAACAGTTAATATTTGGTCATAGGAAAGCAGATTAAGTACACTGATGTTTAGTGAGGTGAACTTTGTATTACCAAGAAAGCTAAAAATGCCTTTACTCATCTACTTATTTTATAGGTATTTCTGACACTTAGATATGATAAATATCAATCTGCCTAACTGTAGCCTTCTGAAAATCTCATCTTTTATTCTTTATTTTATGGATATAGAATGTTTTTTTTTCTTAAATATAAACACAGTATCAAGGAAGAGTTGAGAGGATTGATTTTATATTAATGTGAAAGAGTTGTTTACTTGACTTCCCAGGTGACTCAGTGGTAAAGAATCCACCTGCCAATCAGGGTTCGATCCCTGGGTCAGGAAGATCCCCTGGAGGAGGAAATGGCAACCGTCTCCAGTATTCTCACCTGGAAAATCCCATGGAGAGAGGAGGCTGGCTGTCAATAGTCCATGGGGTTGCAAAGAGTCAGACATGACTAGCACACACACACAGATAGTTGCCTAAGCCACCTTGCATCAGACTTTTACAGGTGGACTTTTGTTCATTTAAAGAAAAAACATGGAAGTTATTCTCTACTAGAAAAGGAGAGGAAGATCATATTAAAATATAAGTATGAGGCTATTTTCCAATTTTAGACATCTATTTGTATTTATATTACCCCTACTACTATTCCCTCTCATCAGTGTAAATAAAGGAGACAATAAAACATTTTGTTCTCAATACAGCTGTTCATATTTGAAAAATAAAACTCCATATGGTACATGTTTTAAAATGTTTGATTTATAATGAAAAAATTCCCATGTCTTTCTTGTGTAATACTTCTACAAAGACAAACTTCTGTTTCTAAGATTACCTAGGGTATGCATATTTGGACTCAGTGGTTCACTAATGTCACTTCACAGGAAAGCTGTGCTTATATCTTCTTTCTGCCTTCACTCTACAGATATGGTCCTTGATCAACAAGTGAGCTCAGGTCAGCTCAATGAGGATGTACGCCACAGGGTCCACGAGGCTCTGATGAAACAGCATCACCACCAGAATCAGAAGAAGCTCACCAATCGGATTCCCATTGTTCGTTCCTTTGCTGATATTGGCAAGAAACAATCAGAACCAAATTCCATGGATAAAAATGGTAAATGTTTCTTTATTGTACTCATTGTTTATTATAGTTATCTGAAATATCAAAGTCCTTTAAAATATATCTTACTTGAAAATGATCTATTGAAATTCAAATAGTAGAAATTTTGACAAAGAATTTAAGTTTCCTCTAAGGCTCATGAAAGAATGCAAGGGAAACTTTTTTCTAATAGGAGGTTATAGACTCCAGTGTAGCAAACATAAACTGTCAGTTGCATCCCAAATAAGATCCTAGTCTTTGTGTCATAGCTTAATGAGTATCTCATAGCTTAACAGTGCTTTGACTTAATGTCTTTTAGGTAACAAGAATAATCAACATTTAGTGATGGTGAGAGAAAAATATTGGCTTCATGTTGTTCATGGTCAACGAATCCCTTTTGAGATCACGATTGAAAAGAGCAGCTAGTACCTTGCTTGTGTCTCTACATATATTAAGCCTGATTTCTAGCTCACAGGCTCATTGCTTTTTGCAGTACTGTTTCATTAGTGTCCAGCCACCACACTTACCATCTTGGCACACCAACATACATGATGCCCACCATTGTTATCTAGTACTCATTCATGACTTACTTCTTACCAGCCGTGAAGCCAAAACAATGTTTCTGACTGTTTATCCTTTCTGTGTATTTTGTTCCCTCCTGGTATCCATTTGACCCTTCATCTTTTACACTAAAGAAGTTGCTTAGAGATCTCTCACTCATCCTTTCCATCAGTCCTGTGAAGGAAAATGAAGTTATCACGCAGATGATATAAGTTTATTATACTTCTACTAGCTAGAAAAGTTCCCAGTTTTAAAAAATACAAATTAGTGAAAAATAATTTCGGATGTTTTACTAGAGAGACTGATTCCCACAAATGGACTGAAGCATGTATACTGACAGCATAGACTTTATGTAATTTCTCTCTTGTTTTCAAAAGCTTCAAAGGTGCCTTAAATACAAATGCATGAAAATGAGGTGTTTCCAGATTCTACTTTATATAGGTACTTTGGTAATTTCCATATTACTAAATCAAATATAGACAGATAGAAGAAATACTTTAATAAATCAATTAAGATGGTTAGATGTGCTATTGTTTCAGAACACAGAACCAGTTCTAAATGGCAAGATAATTTTTGAAATACTCATTTGACTTTTTTAAAGAGCCTTTAATGACTGAGTGTAAATCATTGTTATATTGAAAACTCTATAGCTGTGCATATATTAAGTTCAATAAAAGTGTTATGAGTGCTTTGTAGAATATACCATATTGTATTTACCAATCCCACTGGAAATTTTGAGTATTTGTAGCTTGCTTTGAATTATATCATATATTTAAAATATATTCATATTCTAAATCACAATTTGTTTTAAAATGTTATATATGAAGATGACAAAATGAAGTTTTTATATTCTGAAACTTGTTATAAATATAGTGCTTTTATTATGCTCACAATACTAGCATTTACTTGATATTTTTTAAGAAAACAGATTAAGAAACAAAAAACAGATTGAGATATTTGCTAATTTTGACTATTGACATATCTAGATGATTCTAAAGACCTTATTAAAATATTGTCATGATGTAAATCTCTTTGAATGCAAGCAGATTTTATAAAAGTTAACTTCTGCCTTTTTTTCATTACCTTTACTGGAAATCAGACAACAAAATATATGTCTGTAAGAATAATATGTGTTTATTCAAAGATGGAAGGACCTTGTGAGCTAGCCATAATTTGTATCTCAGATTTTCACTGGGGATAACATTTACTATAAAATGGTTTTATTACATTATACTTTTGGAGGGAAAGGGCACTGAATTCACTGGATGAATTATTTACTGTAATATCATATAGACCTAGACACATTATCTGTTACAGCTTTAAACCTTCATTAAACATAAGAAGAGGTGATAGAATTATAGCTTTAAATAAAAAAATCCACATATAGATACAGAGTTTTTCTGAGAGCCTACTTTTCGTCTTATTGACGCAATTGCTTAGTTTTTCTCAAAACTAGAATATGAATAGTTCTGAAGTGGTTCTGTCACCATCTGTATAATCAGTCTTTATCTGGACACATAAGATCTTTTTGAGGCATATATTAGGGTAATAAAAACTTGGAAACATTTCTAATAAAATTCATACACCCAATTAAGTATTGTCATAAAGTACACTGTCAGGAGTGGTTTTCTAAGCCTAGGCTTATAACACCTCCCTGTGACTCTGTTTTGCTTCCTCACACACTTTGCATAATTATGTGTGTTAAGAATTCTGAAAATGTGAATAGAAATCACCAATTTAGAAATAAATCTCCTATCTAGAAGTGAAAGAGGGTGAAAAGTGAAAAGTGAAAGTGAAAAAGAGGGTGAAAGAACTTTATTACTAAGGTTCTCAATCTACTTATGAACTGTAGAAACTGATTAACTCTAAATAAATAAGCAAATCAAAATTCATAACTATAAATATAGATTTGACATTCTGCTTCAAGATATGTAATAGAGATTACATTTTTTTGTGCAGTATACTATAGAGAGATATAAAAGGGTTTCAGTACATCCAAAATGGTAAGAATGATATTCTCATTATTTAAAAAAATCTCTTTGCTATTTTATGCAAAAAGAAACTTTTAAAAATTAAACTGTAGGAGTGAAATAGAGCGAGGATTTCCTAGAAACTTGAAAACATCAAACCTTTTCCTTGCCAACAACAGAGATGGAAACGAGCCCCCTCTTGTTTAAAGTATTATATAATATATAAAATATTATATAATACCTTTATAGAAGTGAAACAGTTGATACTCCCTCACCAACAAACTGATGCTTGTATAGGGAACTCTATAAAAGAGTCATATCGAATAAAGTTTCTGCTTCCTTGGTTGACCCGTTCCTTGAACATGCTACCTTGGTAGTAGTCCCAAGGGTTAAACGTTTAGACATTTTCAACCTGAAGATCAAGTGGGATTCTTCCCCAAGTTGTAGATTAGACTTACAAGGTAGTGATTTTGTTGCTTTTCTCCCCATCTGCTGTATTTTGTTCATAAATTTTTTAGTAACTTGTGATCATTTATCAATCTTATCTCCAAGTATGCTAGCTTAACATTTTTGTATAATATTTTTCTTGGTGTACTGCACATTCTCCTAAGGGCTAAGACACAGGATGTTATGGATTCACCATGCATTTTTAATGCCACCATGCTGTGTTTAACTTTCACTTTTCATTAAGCATCAAAACTGTGAGAATTAAATGTCTGATTCTGATGTTTCAATAAAAAGTGACAGTTCTATCTGGCAAAACAAAAACAAAAAGATAATAGAAAACATCTTCTTTAACATTAGAACTCAAAAGAATATTGTGGAAAGTACTCAAGAATAAAGTACTTTATATAAAGAATATTTGAATAATTTCCTGAAACTGGAAGGACTTTCCAAAATAAAACAAAGGCTTTTGTATTTAATGATTTAGAAAGCAAGATATATCAGTATTTGTAGTAATCACTCAGATCATACATTCAATTGTATTTTTGAGACTCTGGATTACAAATCTATTCTAAAATATTATTACCAGTGTGGTAACTTTTACATTAAAAAAATAACTTAGACTTAATTTCCTTAAGTGTAGGGTGTCTTCATTCCACTGTTTCCTTTACTAATAATTCTCTTATTTCTTTTCCTTCACTTATCTTTTCTCTCTCCTGTTCTGAACACTTTCCAGTTCTACCTTTTATTTAGGATCTTAAAAGGAATTGCAGAGCAGAAGGTCTCTGACTTACTTTCAAAACTGTAGGTTTCTGGAGAACATTTAGATTTGGAAGGATGAAATGACTTGACTCTTTAGGCCGGCACAGATTTCACCCCTTAAAGTGATGTACACGTCTGTATTGTGAATGATTCTTTTTATGGCTTTTAAAATCAGTATTATGTCTTTATAATTGCATCTTTTACAAAAGCTGTACTTTTTCCAGATATATAATGTTTTATGTGTTTACATATTTATGTGCTTTCTTATTTTTTAAATACCGTTATCTCATAAGAGATATCAAGAGTTTAAAAAGTATCTGTTTATAATGTTTTACCTTGATGGAAAAAAAAGCTAGAATAATAATCCTTAGAATTACTTGAGAGAAGACATTTAAAAACTCATGTAGATGATACAATTAAACATTATAATAAAAGTATTTTCCATTTCTCAAAAAAAAATCAAGATGATGTTGACACAACTAGTTTTGGTCTGTTGAGAAACTGTACTGTCGCTACTTAGTTTTGGAAACTCAAGAATATGTCTTAACAGCAGAAATCTTTCTAGGATGATGTGTTTAAATTTATTTCTTATGTTACATAATTATTTTCAGACATACTAATTTTTCTCCAAGTTTTTATGTGCATATTTTCATGTTTTTGAAGTATAGCTCACCTAATCAACATTTTCTAAATACGTAGCCTTTCTTTCTTCATGTTTTCTATTCCCATGGATAAATGTATTGTTACACATGTATGTAACTTTGTCATTCATTTTTACATTTCTTTATTTTGCTCTGTCTTGTGTCTGTCTCTAACAGGCTCATCTCATCTCTGTACCTCCCTCATCTCCTACCCTTTGGGTACTCTAAATGCGTTGAAGGTTTCTGAGGTAGTGTAAACCAGCTCGGTCTATAGGTTAACAGCATTGTACCTCCATGTCTTCATCCCAGTTTCCTTCTATTACATGTGATTTTCAGTGGATTAAGCAATAGAAAATACTGGTTTACTTCAGTGATATATTTTTCTCCTATTGATTTGAATTTGGCCAAATAGAAATTTAAAGGCTGCTGTTTTATATACATAATTTATTTAAAGAGGAAGAAAACTATAAGTAAGGACTTAAATGAATTAATGTAATTTTAATAATCTTTTTGAGAACTTTTTTATGGTTGTGTTTCAGTATTGAGAGGCTTTAATGATGCTGACACTACTTAAAGTAAAAAAACAAAAACAAAAACAAACTAATTCTTTTGAGATAATCTCATGTTCCTCCCACACAACTTTATGGTGAGGGAAATGATTCTGCTAGTCTCACAACAGACTTGGTGAAAGATTTTTGTGTAACAAGCAGAGCTTCTATTTTCTAGTTAGAGGTTGCTTGAATTGCTCTCAGTTTCCTCCTGTGCTTGCCCATATCTTTTATGATTTGCCTTGAAAAACTACATGGCATATAATAACTTTTTATTTAACTTATATATAACCCCTACGTGGATATCCAGAGGAAAAAAATGAATTCATGACTCAAAGGAAAATTAATTCAAGCAGTTGTTGATGTGAATACTATGTAATATATACTTTGATATAGATGTATAACAAATACTGGAATTTTGGATTTAAGATGATGAACTCTTTGAATTTGAAAGGTTGGAAAAATAAAAGTACTGGTTTCTTAAGTGTTTACATTTAAATAATCATGAATGGTAGCCATTCCCTTCTCCAAGGGATCTTTCTGACCTAGGGATTGAACCCAGGCCTCCTGCATGGCAGGCACATTATTTACCATCTGAGTCACCAGGGAAACCCAATCATGAACATGTCTCAGCTAATTTTTAGCTAATTCATCAGTTTCTGAATAATTTACCCTAAATATAATAAAGTTTTAAGTTAATAAATGTCTTTTTTTGGATAATCATCTTAATCTCTAAAAGTTATTTAGATATTATAATAATAAATTGATTAAATATTGCAATGACATTTACTTATAGAATATATTAATATGGACAGTGATCAACAGTCCAAGTGAAGGTAATACAAAGAAACAGGCAAAAACATGTATGTTCAAAAACATGGTGGCATATTGATTGGAAAAATTATAATAAAAATAGCATTCATAGAACTTCTACATGTGTATGGGAGAAGGAAATAGCAACCCACTCCGATATTCTTGCCTGGAGAATCCTGTGGACAGGGGAGCCTGGTGGGCTGCTGTCCATAGGGTTGCACAGAGTCAGACATGATTGAAGCGACTTAGCATGCATGCATGCATGCATTGGAGAAGGAGATGGCAACCCACTCCAGTATTCTTGCCTAGAGAATCCCAAGGACAGGGGAGCCTTGTGGGCTGCCCGCCTATGGAGTCGCACAGAGTCGGCCATGACTGAAGTGGCTTAGCAGCAGCAGCAGCAGCTACATGTATATGTGAATGCTAAATCCTAACTCTATACTCTTTCATCCTGGAGTGGGGAAAATCCTAGCAAGTTCTTTGTTATCCTTTTAGGAAACATATTCACTTCTGGCTGAGTATAAAATCCTGTACCTGAAAATTGTATTCTGTGAACTAGTATTGCTTTAGATATGAATGAGAAAATAAGGGATGCTCTTTCAAAACCTAAATTTACTGATTCTTCTTATATATTTGAGTTAATGAGAGTCATTTTGAAGTCTAATCCATCACCTTCTTCTGAAAGGCAGTGATAACTGGAATAAACTAAAGAAATCAGTGTTTAGACAGAAAGATAGTTGATAACAGAATTATAAAAATGATTTAATTTATAAAATTTTCAGTAGTTAAATAGACTGTAGTTCATGTGCACATTTTAGGCAGGTGGTAGGTAGATACAACAAATAAAATTTTAAGCTTTATTTAAAGGCTTCAATTTTTTCAAAATAACCCAAACCAAACCTTGTGTTTAATTTTTCAATAATAATATTATACCTGTGCATTTTTCTGTATCCTGTTACTTTCAGATACTGCCTTAGAGTATATACATGTAATATGTTGTTCCATTTTAACAAATTAACATACACATTAGAAATAAGAATTGGAGTACTCTTTAAACTTTGACGAGATTAAATGTGTTTACTAATATTTGCTAATATTTATTATCTCTGACATATGAGTGATATCAAACTTTTGAGTTGTATTCATATGTCACACACTTATAGTTTTTTTTGCTTTTGTCCCCTGCATTGGCATATGCATTCTATGCACATACTTAGAATCTGGAACTAGTAGGAAAATTATCATCTAATATGTCTCCTGCTAGTTAAATACTCTCTACTGGTTATTATCCATGTCACAAAAACAGTTATAGAAAACATTTTTCAAATCCCTTCCTGATAGTCAACTTTATGAGGTAATATTTTATAAAATGTTTAGAATAAGAATAGCATAGAACAGTAAATCTCAAAATATATTAATGTTTATAAGAGGAAATACAGGGGCCAGTTTTAAACATATCTCATGAGTTAAAGGTAATTTATGAAATAGTCTGCTTTTTGAGTATATATGTGAAAACATAGGCTGTGCAATTTCTTCAAATTTTAAGTTGCAGCATATTTTCTATCCCATGAAATCTCTTTAAAGTTGATGATTTTTTATTAGGGTGACTATTTTTGTGTCTGCTCATTGAGTAAAATAATTGTTCTTCCATGTGGTTTTCTATCACATGAAATAAATTATTATAAGAAAGCAGATATATGTTTATTTAATTTATCCATGCCTTGAATTTCACCATTTAGTTTTATGGAACATTCAGTAAATTTAGGTTTAAATATATCTAATGTTCTAACTCATATGGAGAAATGATGTGAAACTGGTGATTGAAGACATCTGTTAGTAGCACAAATGCATTATGTAAAAGGTTTTTTTTTAAGTATAGTTATTATTTTGAGAATGATAAATGAAATGTCTGCTAATGAACAGTTCACAGTCATAGCTGCACACTGCAGTTGGAAATGGGAGAATGAAAATAACTGATGAAGCTTAAGTCTGTCATCTCTCTAAAATATAATTTTTGGAATTTGTTGTAATCAGAATTGGTATACATGATTTAAGGTGAATTTTCTCTTAAACTCATTTAAAAAATCTTCATCAAATGTGTTGCTTTACTTTGTTTAATGAAATCAGTGAAATATTTAAACTTTAGAAGAACCTTAAGCCCATTACTCTCTGGCAAGATAATAATTTTAAACCATAAAAATTGTACCTATTTTAAAATGACCCCTGCCTGAGAGGCTTAATGTTCAAAAAGCAAAATGATAGTAATATTTGAAAGTAAATTATTAGTGTTTTACATCACACTTGGTAATTTCTAGGTATCAATGAATAAGTGGATTTCAAGAGCGAATTTAAAGAAGTATTGTTTGTATGTGCAGTAGCAGTTTAGAGAACTTCAGTTAAGTGCAGACTGCAGTGATTAGAGATGAGTCTAAAAGTAAACTTTGGATAAAGTTGGGATTTAGGGAGGTAGAGAGAAGAATTAGGCAGAGAGAAATGAGAATATTACCATCTAAGACAGTGGAGAATAAGAGCAGTATTTTGGAGTAACTGAGTAATGGTCATAAAATATGATCAAGGCTGCAAAGCTGGGTTGTTATTACTCATATCACAGTAAAAGTAACAAGTGAGGGTAGGGAGAGGTTAGTGAAAAGAGAGATACATGTGAGATTAAGCAAACATTTATTTTTATAACTGAATTCCTAAATATGAACAGATTTCAGATAATGTGATTGAAATGAATGTTTCATCTTTAGTGAATAATGAAATGTAATTATCCTTCATTAACCATTGTCACATTCTTAGGTGTACTGTCCACTTAACTAATATCATGATCTTTCTTTTAATGGGAAAAAGACTACAAAGTAATTAAGTTGCTAGTTAGTATTAATGGAAAACAAATACAATTCAAATTTATTGATCTTTTGCAGACTAATATCAATATATTTACACAATTGAATAGTGAGAAGCATAATATATACACAGTATTTGTAATATATGAGGTGAAGGTATTTCTAACTGAATCTCTCATATAGAAATTTCCAAAAGCTGTTGTCAAAGAACTTTCTCTCTTTGGTTTGTTTTTCAGATGCAGTAGAAAACTGTAAATATGCTATGTACTTTTCAGATAAATATTTGCTCTTTAAAAAAATTATCTATAAAATTATTCAGTCTGAGTTTAGATCATAAGAGATGTATATATATCATAGTTTTGGATAAAATTTAAAAATCATTGATGTTTCAAGACTGTAATTAGATTAAAATCATTTTTGTAGTTGTTCTTTCTTCTTACAGAGTAACTGTTTAGTTTTAATCTGAGAATGAATTTTCATTTCCTTGACTGAATTCTCCCATTTCTATCTGTAACTGATAAATAAGAATATTTGTATTTCTTGATATCTATTTATATTGACCCTTCATGCTTACGTCACAAATTCATTTAAAAAACCTATGTTAGTTTAGTTTAATTCATATTGCATGCAGTATGTCTAGAATTATGTAAGTAATTGTTTGTATTTTGTAATAACAATCTCTTTAGCAGGCCAGGTTGTTTCTCCTCAGTCTGCACCAGCCTGTGTTGAGAATAAAAATGATGTGAGCAGGGAAAACAGCACAGTTGACTTTAGCAAGGTAAGGTTTTCTCCCTCTCATTTAAGTAATCTGTTAAGTTATTACTAGATATTACCGCCCATTTTAACAGGTGTTGACACAGTTTTTTGCATGCATATATGTTTTGTTTCTTAGCCAAAGCTTGATATTATTATAATGTTAGCGTTTAAGTTCACATGTAATGTTTTGCCTATTCATAAAATCAAATGTGTAGATTTTACACATAGTCTTCAGGTTTCAGCCACTTGGTATGATGCATCTCTTCCAGTAAAAAAGGATAACTGAACTTCACAGGGAATTTAACAGAAGTTTACTGTTTAAAACTTTCACTGGTTTCATTTTTCAAAACCATTTCCCCCTCTATTTGTGGAAAAGTATAACTTAAAGCTTCATTGTTGTGATTAAGAGAAAGGCATTAGTGTTAAGAAACACTAGAACAAAAAAAAAAAAAAAGAAACACTAGAACATATTAAGACTGACAGAATTTTGAATAAAAACATAATAAAGACTGACTCTCTTGAGGGATCCATCTAATTGGAGACAATTCAAATGAAAAATCATTTATTTGAATGTATTCTGTGAAACTAATGTGATTTTGCTCAGGAAATTCCTGATATCCTATATGTGCTATTGTAGGCTGTGGCAAACTAAACAATCATGGAAGAATTTTAATATTGACCAGGGGGAGTCAACAGTTTGCTTTATTGAAGTGGCTGAAACAGCGGTACCTCAGAGTAATTTTTTCTTTTTCCCCATAAAGTCCTTAGCACTGGCAATGTTTCTAACAGTGGGAGGAGATGGGAATGGGAGGCAGTGGATAGGAGGTTGCCTGCATCAAGCTTCTGAAAAGAGTAATAGCGACCAGCCCCTTGTTGCTGTTTCAGAAACCCTCTGCCAAGGCCCAGATTGTCTGGATCTAGCCACGTGCATGCTCTCCCTCTGGTGCCTGGCAGAGTCCCTGTGGGAGCATGGTGTACCAGCTTAAGTCTGTTACTTATGCGTGCAGGGGCTGGGAGGCCAACAAAAGGGGCATACTAGCCCATGTGGGATGAAACAAAGACATGAGAAAGGACCTCCACACCAGCAAGACAGAGAGGTGAGGGCATCCTTGGGCTCTGTTTCGACAGTGGCGCGAAGCTCATCTCACTGTATGGAGGCATGTGATTCAATATTAAGCCAGTTCAAGTGTATTCCATTTCTGCTCCAAAAAATATCTTTTTTAAAGCATTACATCTTCATTCATCTGCAAGTTGGAATAAAATTGTCGCAAATTGCCATACATTTAATTTCTTGATGTTCTTCATTTGAAATAATATCTTAAAAGCAATGACATAAGAAGTTGCTTACTTATTTGTGCAAGCATTAACAGTATAACAAGGGCACAGTGAACATTCTCAAAAACAGTGATAATAAATCACATATTTTCAAATAAATTACCTTTTACCTTTTCTTAAAGGATATAACCCATTGACACAATTTTATATCTCTATATCATTTCGCTTTTAGTTGTCTGACCTATTTTTGCAGCCTTCAAAAATGCTTCAACACATTTGAAAGAAAATGAATATAGCCAATGGGAGACAGTAGTCTTATCTTCAGGTTCCCTAGAACAATTTGAACTATAAAAGAGTGAAAAATAGATTTTCTTTTCTTTAATCCTTTACTTTCTTATTACATTTCAAATCACTGGACCACTCCAGTTTTTAATGGGAAAGTTAAATTTCTAGAGCTCTCTCTGCAGTGCCAACCATCTGTATTTCTTGGTGTCTTGCCCATAGCATGGCACATTGAAAAGAACATGTTTTTTGAGAACAAGTATGGGATCTTAACTCTACAATTTATAAGATACCTGATATTGGAGAAGATCTCTGAACTTCACCTTTGTCACTTGTAAAATAAGAATAATACCTGTTTATAATTTTTTGTGAAGATTAAATGAGAAAATAGAGAAAGACTGTCAGAGTGCTAGGTTTATAGTATTCCTGTTGTTCAGTCCCTGAGTACTGTCTAACTCTTTGCGACCCCCATGGACTGTAACCCACCAGGCTCCTCTGTCCTCTACTATCTCCTGGAGTTTGCTCAGATTCATGTCTATTGAGTCAGTGATACTATCTAACCATCTAATTCTCTGCCAACCCTTTGGGTGTTCAATAAAATGTGGCTGCTACTATTATTGCTGTGTTGTTGTTGATATTAGTGGAAACAGTAGTGCCAAAAGTAAACACTAGAGCAAAATTTAATATGATTTGTTCTCTACTGGATCTTTAGTGTCTTGAACAGTGTCTTGGATGTATGTGTACGATGAATCCTGTGAGGTTCAAGGCAATTTAAACCTTAGGCTCTGTATTTTTTTTTTTCCAGCAAAGTAATACTTCTTACCTTATATTGTGGAAAGGTAGAGAAGTAGGATTTGGCAAGAACAAAAGTGGTACATCATTATGGAAAGACACTTTAGTGCCAGATTTTGCAGATATATGAATTAAGGATTTTTAACCTAGGGATTTCAGATTGGTAGTAAATTTATCAAAGTGAATCAGTTAGTTTACATATTACCTTAAGTATTTTAAGTTTAATACATAGATTCCAAACCCCGGTAGAATTTTGAAATATGAAGGTGAAAAAAAGTCTTTTTTCATTTCATGTTACTTGATCCTATGTTCTATCTACATTCAAACCATGTATCTTTTAACCCTTCCAGTGGTTAGGCCCATCAAACTTACTCATTTAGGAGTGTTTTTTAATATAATCTGAACTGTCAGTTTCTTTTTTTTTTATTATTCCTATAATGCTTTTAAAAAGCAGATATGTTGTGTTTTTAAACTGACATAGAGACTATTTTATTATTTGACTATATATATATGACTATATGACTATTTTATTATTTCCCAAATGTTGATCGGTTCGTTTCAGTTGCTCAGTTGTGTCTCTTTTCAACTCCATGGACTGCAGCACAACAAGCTTCCCTGTCCATCACCAGCTCCAAAATCTTGCTCAAACTCATCTCCCTTGAGTCGGTGATGCCATCCTACCATCTCATCCTCTGTTATCCCCTTTTCCTCCTGCCTTCAGTCTTTCCCAGCATCAGGGTCTTTTCCAAGGAGTCAGCTCTTTGCATCAGGTGGCCAAAGTATTGGAGCTTCAACTTCAGCATCAGTCCTTCCAATGAATATTCAAGACTGATTTCCTTTAGGATGGACTGGTTGGATCTCCTTGCAGTCCAAGGGACTCTCAAGAGCCTTCTGCAGCACCACAGTTCAAAAGCATCAATTCTTCAGTGCTCAGCTTTCTTTATGGTCCAACTCTCACATCCATACATGACTACTGGAAAAACCATAGCTCTGACTAGATGGACCTTTGTTGGCAAAGTAATGTTTCTGCTTTTTAATATGCTGTCTAGGTTGGTCATAGCTTTTCTTCCAAGGGACAAATGTCTTTTAATTTCATGGACTGCAGTCACCATCTGCAGTGATTTTGGAGCCCCTAAAAATAGAGTCTCTCCTGTTTCCATTGTTTCCCCACCTATTTGTCATGAAGTGATGGGGCCAGATGCCATGATCTTAGTTTTCTGAATGTTGAGTTTTAAGCCAACTTTTTCACTCTCCTCTTTCACTTTCATCAAGGCTCTTTAGTTCTTCACATTGTGCCATAAGGGTGTGTTCATCTGCATATCTGAGGTTATTGATATTTTTCCCGCAATCTTGATTTCAGCTTATGCTTCATCCAGCCCGACATTTCACATGATATACTCTGCATATAAGTTAAATAAACAGGGTGACAATATACAACCTTGACATACTCCTTTCCCAATTTGGAACCAGTCTGTTGTTCCATGTCCAGTTCTAACTGTTGCTTCTTGACCTGCATACAGATTTCTCAGGAAGCAGGTAAGGTGTTCTTGTATTCCCATCTCTTAAAGAATTATCCACAGTTTGCTGTGATCCACACAGTCAAAGGCTTTGGCATAGTTAATAAAGCAGAAGTAGATGTTTTTATGGCACTCTCTTGCTTTTTTGATGATCCAACAGATGTTGGCAATTTGATCTCTGGTTCCTCTGCCTTTTCTAAACCCAGATTGAACATCTAGAAGTTCACAGTTAATGTACTGCTGAAGCCATGCTTGGAGAATTTTAAGTATTACTTTGCTAGCATGTGAGATGAGTGCAATTGTGCAGTAGTTTGAGCATTCTTTGGCATTGCCTTTCTTTGGGATTGGAATGAAAACTGACCTTTTCCAGTCCTGTGACCACTGTTGAGTTTTCCAAATTTGCTGGCATATTGAGTGAAGCACTTTCACAGCATCAATTTTCAGGATTTGAAATAGCTCAACTGGAATTCCATCACCTCCACTAGCTTTGTTCATAGTAATGCTTCCTAAGGCCCACTTGACTTTTCATTCCAGGATATCTGGCTCAAGGTAAGTGATCACATCATCATGGTTATCTGGGTCATGAAGATCTTTATTTGTATGGTTCTTCTGTGTATTCTTGCCACCTCTTCTTAATATCATCTGCTTCTGTTAGGTCCATACCATTTCTGTCCTTTATTGAACCCATCTTCGCATGAAATGTTCCCTTGGTATCTCTAATTTTCTTGAAGAGATCTCCACTCTTTCCCATTTTATTGTTTTGCTCTATTTCTTTACATTGATCACTGAGGAAAGCTTTCTTATCTCTCCTTGCTATTCTTTGGAACTGTGCATTCAAATGGGTATATCTTTCCTTTTCTTCTTTGCCTTTCTCTTCTCTTCCTTTCTCAGCTATTTCTAAGGCCTCCTCAGACAAGCATTTTGCCTTTTTGCATTTCTTCTTCTTGTGGATGGCCTTGATCACTACCTCCTATACAATGTCACGAACCTCTGTCCATAGTTCTTCAGGCACTGTTGTCTATCAGATATAATTCCTTGAATGTATTTGTCACTTCCACTGTGTAATCATAAAGGATTTGATTTAGGTCATCCCTGAATGGTCTAGTGGTTTTCCCTGCTTTCTTCAGTTTAAGTCTGAATTTGTTAATAGGGAGTTCATGATCTTACTGTGGCTCATATCAAATGTTGATGGCTTCTTTTAATTTCAAGTGACTTAAAGGAACTGCCACATTATTTTCTATGTAGAAGGAACTCACTTCATCATCAGTCTTTAACGTATGAAATATGAAGAGTTGTTGCATTATAAAATCCTAGAATTCTAGGAAACCTTAAAAATCTCATTGAGAAGGGGAGAAAACTGAATCCCAGATTAAGAGAGCTAATAGAGATCACTCGCTGGTTACTGTTACAAGACCATGTCTCCCCAGGGAATTTCTGTTCATTTTCCTGTACATTCTACAATGGGCTTGAGACTTAAACTTTCTCCCTAAAGACTCATGTGTATTTCCTTCACATCTTAGTGTGTAGCTTGTCCAGAAACTTCTGGTTCCGCCCTTATCTTTGGTCTAACCTTGTTCCCCAGAGATAGAACTGTTTCTCATTCACAACTTAAGTGCCAAATAACCAGAATAAAGCATGTTTTCCTTCCTAGCATAAAGGTCTGGAGACCCCAGGTGCATAAGTACAGATCCATAAGAGTATATAGCTTGGTTTCTTCAAGATTCTCTTCAGAGGACTAGAAAATTCCAGGATTTCTTTATTTCATATTTGCCACCTCATGCGAAGAGTTGACTCATTGGAAAAGACTCTGATGCTGGGAGGGATTGGGGGCAGGAGGAGAAGGGGACGACCCAGGATGAGATGGCTTGATGGCATCACTGACTCAATGGACGTGAGTCTGAGTGAACTCTGGGAGTTGGTGATGGACAGGGAGGCCTGGCATGCTGCAATTCATGGGGTCGCAAAGAGTCGGACATGACTGAGCGACTGAACTGAACTGAACTGAGGACTGTCTTAGGGATATAGGTCAACCTAATTCCTCAGAGCTATTTTTGATATTTGTAGTTTTATAAAAAGTTAAACTGTGTTCCTTAAATGTGACCTTTTGTTGTATTAAAAGTTAGATTGCCAAATAAGGTTCTTTATGAATTGTACGTTAACATAAAAATAAAAATATAGGGCTATCCCAGGAATAAAGTATAATTGTATAATATAATAAAATAAGTAGATAATATATATCTATTACCCCCAAATACATGATTAGTCCAAGAATAATAAGTACTATAATGTAGAGCAGGCTTCCCTAATAGGTCAGTTGGTAAAGAATCCGCCTGCAATGCAGGAGATCCCAGTTTGATTCCAAAGTTGGGAAGACTCGCTGGAGAAGGAATAGTCTACCCACTCCAGTATTCTTGGGCTTCCCTTGTGGCTGGCTGGTAGAGAATCTGCCTGCAATGCACGAGACCTGGGTTTGATCCCTGGGTTGGGAAGATCCCCTGGGGAAAGGAAAAGCTACCCACTCCAGTATTCTGGCCTGGAGAATAGTATTATACTATATATATTAGTATATAGTATAGTATTATACTATATATAGCATACAGTATTACAATAATATAATGGGTCTTTTGATATATGTTATTTAACTATAATTTGTTACATTTTAAGTCAGAATAAATTTCCTAATCCTGAAATTAAATTCTAAATATTTTAGTGGATTTTCTAAGTAACGGGTATCAATCAGTGATATATCAAGTATTATATAATGCAAAAAAAAATTAAGGACCATGTATTTTCTTTCATAAAACTAAGCTACTTTAGCATACTAGGTTGGAGAAAGCAATGGCACCCCACTCCAGTACCCTAGCCTGGAAAATCCCATGGACGGAGGAGCCTGGTAGGCTGCAGTCCATGGGGTCACTAAGAGTTGGACACGACTGAACGACTTCCCTTTCACTTTTAACTTTTCATGCATTGGAAAAGGAAATGGCAACCCACCCCAGTGTTCTTGCCTGGAGAGTCCCAGGGACAGAGGAGCCTGGTGGGCTGCCGCCTATGGGGTCACACAGAGTCGGACACGACTGAAGCGACTTAGCAGCAGCAGCAGCATACTAGGTGGGCTTCCCAGGTGGCGCTAGTGGTAAAGAACCCGCCTGTAATACAGGAGACACAAGAGATGCACGTTGGGTCCCTGGGTTGGGAAGATCCCCTGGAGGAGGGCATGTCAACCCACTCCACTATTCTTGCCTGGAGAATCCCATGGGTGGAGGAGCCTGGCGGGCTACAGGCCATAGGGTCACACAGAGTCAGACATGACTGAAGCAACTTAGCACACATGCACACAGCATACTAGGTACTCCTTGATTTAATTAAAGTAAATCTTAAAGCAGTCATGTGTGTAGTTGTCTCGTGCCTGAGGCACAGACATCAATAGTTAAGGTTATGGCATATGTCAGGAGATATTGAATAAAGGAATTACACAGTCTTCCAGGTTGAACTCAAACTTCTCACTAGAGTTATGACAGATATTACCAACATGACTCCTATTTGCTTACCAGTTGTAGATTTTCTTAAAAAGCTATTTTCTCTTTGTTCCAGTGTATTAATATCATATTTCTATTGGGGGAAAAAGCTTAATAGTTTATTTTACTTTTTTAGGCTGTGAAAGACTTGTGGAGATTTAATATGTTTTTCTCACAGAGCTAATAGTGTATAGGTATTACAAGTTTACAAATTTATATTTGGAAATATATTTATAGGTTAAAATTTTTGAAATTTATAATATTCATCAAATTTTATAGGCAGTTTTGCTTTGTTAAATCTTTTTCTTTAAAATAGAACATTACTTCTATTTGATATTTTAGTGGCATACTAGATTATTTTTATATTTAATCCTATGATAAAATAAATATTTCATATAATAGGTTTTATGTTTTGAGGCACCTTTATCTCACAGAAAATTAAGTAGTTATAAACCTCCTATACAAGTGTGCTGAGGTCTTGATTTCAGAAAGCAGCAAATTTAATATAGTCACTATAGTCTGGCTATGGACTTCCTAAGTTATTCCTCCTAAAAGTGTAAAATTTTTTTTCATTTTAAACTGCTTGAAAAAAATTCTAAAATCATTAAACAGAGGGAGTATCTGGCCCCCCCAAAGTCTTGTTGACCTCAAGTATTTGTCAGAGCTCTTTTCTCTCCCCGTCTCTCTCTTCTTTCTCCTCTTATTTTTCCTCTCTTCGTTTCCGCTTCCTCCTCATCTTCTCATCTCCCTCCCTCTCCTTCTTTCTCCTTCTCTTTCTTTTCCTTCTCTCTGCCTCACTCTCTCCTATTCCCACTTTGGTCTTTAGTCTCCATTTCATTAGGAGCATAGAAAGAATTATTACAGCAATCGTTATTACCTACCAATAGGTTTCCATTGAAAGCAACTCAATGAATTAGAAATAAGAAATAGGTTTTGTAAAAGTGACTTTAAAAATCACTGCTTCGTTTTCACTGAGGCTCTCTATATGAGAATTGATAGTTATTCTTTGAATATTGTACATTCATTTTCAGACTTCACCCTTTAAGCATTTGTTTTTATTAAGGATGGGTTTGTTTTGTGTGCATTCATTTCAGTCATAGACATCTCATATCAGAAATTCAACTGTGGCTCTTCACTGACTCCAAATGTTAATGTTTTTATTCTTGTTTCCTCTACTCTGCCATATCTAAATACTCTGATGAGAAATTAAATTTGAAGATTAATCAGGACAAGTATAAAATGTGAAGGATATAGAACAATTAAGATAAAGTTGAATACTAAAGTCATAATTTATATTATAAGGAAAATTTTGATTATGTTTCTTTTGAAATAGGCATATTTTACATTATTAATGTGTTATGTACAAAATTAAGATAATGTAGTATACAAATATTTAAATATATTGGCAAATACTAATTAAATTATGATTAGAGTATATGCATGTAATTATTGAACGCATAATCTTTTCACCCTGAAAATTTCAAGATTACTGATACTGAAAAGCATCTTTGAAAAGTATTGAGCAGAAAACTAGAGTATTCAGTGTATTATTAACAAATTCCAAAAAATGCAGAAGTAAAAGAAAAAAAGTATTTTTAAAGGGCAAGAAAGATGTTTAACTATTTTAAATTTGATTTAAATAATACTTATATAAGCTATATTTATTTAAACTATATTTAATGATGGGTTACCATGTGTGAAGTACTCTGCTAGGAATGATTTAACAAATCTTTCCAGTTTTGATGTATTTTACTTTGTGATGCTCCCAGGTCGATCTGCATTTTATGAAGAAGATTCCTCCAGGTGCTGAAGCTTCAAACATCTTAGTTGGGGAATTAGAGTTTCTGGATCGAACTGTAGTTGCGTTTGTCAGGTTGTCCCCAGCTGTGCTGCTTCAAGGATTAGCTGAGGTCCCCATCCCAACCAGGTAAAAGTATAAGAGCATCTTTTGCACTTTCTTCAGCCATTTTTTTTGTGTGTGTGTGGGGGAAAGGTATAAATATAATTTCCTCTGAGAGTTTTTTTCTTGAAACTAAAGTATAATCCACAAAACTGTTGTTTCTTCTCTATGGAGGAGGGCAAAAAGTGCTTTAAAAATTGTTCTGTTCTTTCTTTCTTCTTCTCAAATTTCTATGTTTTCTTTTAGGCACGCTCCTTATCTCTGAATACCCTGGTCTATATCATCATGAAGTGAAGTGAAAGTCTCTCACTCATGTGCAACTCTTTGCGACCCCATGGACTGTACCGTCCATGGAATTCTCCAGGCCAGAATACTGGAGTGGGTAGCCTTTCCCTTCTCCAGGGGATCTTCACAACGCAGGGATGGATCGAACCGAGGTTTCCCGCCGCATTGCAGGCGAATTCTTTACCAGCTGAGCCACAAGGGAAGCCCAAGAATACTGTAGTGGGTAGCCTATCCCTTCTCCAGGGGATCTTCCCGACCCAAGAATTGGACTGGTGTCTCCTGCATTGCAGGAGGATTCTTTTTATCAACTGAGCTATCAGGGAATCCCTCAAAAGGTGTATAATCATTCTCTAAGCCAGAATAATGGGACTCCTTTTTTAGACTTTTGGTGAAAAGTGATAAAGTATAGGCTTTTTTCAAAGATTGCATTAGACTATGGGCTAACCAGGGCACCCAGGTGCTGCTAGTGGTAAAGAAAGTGAAAGTGTTTGTCGCTCTATCCTGTGGAATTCTTTGCGACCCCATGGACTGGAGCCCCCTAGGCTCCTCTGTCCATGGAATTCTCGAGGCAAGAATACTGGAGTGGGTAGCCATTCCCTTCTCCAAGGGATCTTCCCCATCCAGGGATGGAACCTGGGTCTCTTGCATTGCAGGCATTCTTTACCATCTGAGCCAGTTGTAAAGAACCCGCCTGCCAATGCAGGAGACAAAGAGAGGCGGCTTCCATCCCTGAATCAGGAAGATTCTCTAGAAAAGGGAATGACTACCTACTCCAGTATTCTTGCCTAGAGAATCCCATAGACAGAGGAGCTTGGCAGGCTATAGTCCATAGGGTCGTAAAGAGTTGAACATGACTGAAGCAACTTTGTAGGCATGCATGCATGGGCTAAAGAGGATCTTGTATATGAGTGTGATCATATTTGAAAAGATCAAAGTTTTCAAGGCTCAGTTTATACTTAAGTGCCATCATTAGGATACTACCTGCTGTGTCTTACATACTATATGTTTCAATCTTAGTCATAGTATAGTTCCCATACATAGATTCTTAAGAATCATTGGTAGTTACTGTGGTTGAATCTGAATCAAAAGGACAAATTTAACTTGATTACCTGAACTTGTTTTTCATTTAGGTGCACATAAAAACTAACAACTTTGCCATAATACAAACTGAATTTTGTTATTTATTATTTATCTCCATGTTATAGAGATGAGACTGTCCATGGGCAAATTCATGAAGAAAAATGAATTTTGGCCACAACACATTACATTCCTAGCAATTCTTCTAGGCTACCTTGTTTTCTTCCCTTCTCCCTCCATCAAACGTGATTCCTGTGTATAGACAGGCTTTCACTCTGATCCTGTTCCGCAGCAAAACTTATCTATGCATGGCCCTGCTTCCGTCATGACTGGTGCCCTTTGTGTGATGCCATAATCGTCTCTTGGGCTTCCCTGGTGGCTCAGTCAGTATAGAATCCACCTGCAATGCAGGAGACCTGGATTCATTCCCTGGGTTGGGAAGATCCCCTGGAGGACGGCATGGCAACACACTCCAGTATTCTTGCCTGGAGAATCCCCAAGGACAGAGGGCCCTGGTGGGCTGCAGTCCATGGGGTCACAGGAGTCAGACATGACAGAGCAACTAAGCACAGCACAGCATATAACTGCCTCAGATGCTGTTAATTGTCTCCTCTTCCAAACACTGTAGGTCTTAGTCAAGTTAAGCTGATGATGATTTCAGGTGCTGTGGTAACTGGCTTGGTAGAATGTTTCTTTTATGAACCTTTCAGCCTTAACTCAAAACAGCCAATTACATCACACTGTGTTTTGATTGTGGATATGATATTCCAAAAATATAGAATAGTTTAGTCAGAAGAGGCCTCATTTCATTAGAGCTCAGCTGACTGGAAAGGAATTCAGTGTTTGAGAACCTCTGCCTGAACCTGTGTATGAACAGATTTGAGTCAGGAAACTAGCTACCAATTCAAGTTATAGAGAAAAGTGTGTCTGTTCATCTGGAGGGCTACCAAGACTTCTGACGCATACCAAGTTTTATTAAAAAGGAGAAGGATGAACTGAACACATTAAGGTGGTGTCTGACATATGATTAAGGCTACATTTTTCCATGTACACCCTGTAATCTATTCAGAGTTTCTGGGAATTTGGGATTCAGATTTAACATGTGAAATTTACTAGCCATAGTGGTATTATTTTAGTAGATTAAAATTTCTTTGTGTCTTCCAAGCAGTGCATTCTTGTTCCATCAGCTAAGAAGGTGTCCGATGAACTCTGAGTAAATGATGGTTATTTATGACAATGATAGCTCTTGTACTTCAAAGGAAAGGAAAAAAAAATTCCCAGGAGTAGCAAAAAGCCATAATGGGGTTATATACCCTCACTTTGAAAACTGTCAAGGTTTAAGTGACCTCATTTCATACTGACATAGCAAAGTGTGTCTAGAGAACAGTGGAGGAAAAATTAGGGGCACGGTAGAGGCACGGTATAAGGAGAGATTTAAAAGGCTAGACTGTTTAGTTAGGAAAGGTGAAAAATGGAAGAAGATTAGTTAGACAAATAGAATAAAGAAAGCCATTCAAGGTTCCTAATTATCCTTTCTTAGGAGGACAAAAGGGCACACTGTGTATATAACAGTAACACATAGTAAAGATACCAGAAAATAATTTTAGGATTTATAAATAGTCCATGGAATAGAAATGTGAAAATAGTAAGATGTACATAGGTTAGGAAATTTCTTAAAAGTACTATAGTTGGTAAAGCATCTGCCACCACACTAAGTTATTCCTGTTTTAAATGTATAGTGGACATTTCTGTATAGTAGGATTGGATTCAGTTACAACTGACACAAAAAAAAATTGTCAGATCCTCTATGACTGTAATATATGCATCATGTAAAAACGTGTACAACCTCTAAAGTTTATAACTGAATGAAAGGTATAATTGTGATATCTATTTCAGTATACCTTATAAAGTCATTAGTCTTCATGCATACAAGCAGAAACCATTTAACAAGTGAATGCTGTAGTTATATAATGAAATACAAGGCATCTTAAAATTCTCATAATTTCCTTGTAGAATTGACCTATTCAGAGACCGGACAGTAATTGGTCCTCCAAAGTTAAAACACGTGTTGATTTCTTCAAAATTTCCAGTTGTGATGATGAATTTGCTAAACTTTCAACCTTATATAGATGGAATATCACAGTGCAGCTGCTATTATTATTACTCCAGCATTGGAATTAATGGATTTTTTTAATTCTAATTTTTGATTCCTGGCAATCATTTTTTCTATTTAATGTAAATTTTCCACACACCCACTTTTTTTTTTTTTACCATATATTCTTTCTTTGCTTATGCTACTGTATTACCATTCCCCTCTTCTGCCTAATTCTACAGTTTACATATGTGATAGTGAATTCTCTATCTTACAATTCAAAAAGATTTAATCAGATTCTATTTTTCTTAACTTTCTCCTCTAAGAATTATAGAATCCTTAAAATTCACAGTAACTGCTTAAGCATTATAGGTAACTAAATGAAAGAAACAGCAAAATACCCCAGATTCCAATTGCTCAAGGATCTTAAGCATGAGTCGTTTTGAAACATAAAATATTTCAAAATATTATATGTTAACAACCTGTGGAAAAATATAGAAATCCTATATTTACATTGAAATCCTATCTTCACTAATTCCTTTGAGATGAGTGATGCTGTACAACTAAAATTATTTTTTATTTCTACCTTGAAACACATGTTTTTTTCTTCTTCGTTACAGATTTTTGTTCATTCTTCTGGGACCCCTGGGAAAGGGTCAGCAGTACCATGAGATTGGCAGATCGATGGCAACCCTAATGACAGATGAGGTATTTATTCAAGTTCATTGGGAACATTTCCCCCTACTAGGTACACCTAACTTTTGGAGTTCTGTATTCATGACAATTTACTGTGAATCAGATTTCTCTGTATTGAATCCCCTTTAAATACTTGCACTATAAAATTTCCCTTGGAAAAATTTGTTCGAAAGGGGTAATAAATTCACACACATGAACATTTTAAAACCCTATGTTTTAAAGAAAATCTGTTGTTTAGTGAATTTAGAGTGTATTTATTAATATTCCCTTAATAGCATTTGTGTTGCCAAAGTAAGCACCATTGTTAATATCAGTGAGGGTCTTGTTTGGAGCAAAATGGTTTTAAGGTCTCAAAAAATAAAAGAGGCAGTTTATCTGGATAGTATACATGACACCAAAAGCCGTAAGACATCTATCAACTCTCTTTGTAATTGCCTAAATGTAGATGTTTTTAACCTTGGAGCCTTTTAACCATTAGAGGAGCTGAAGATAGGTTTCAAGGAGGCCTGTGATCTCTGACTCAACACACAATTTTTTCTGTGTACAAAAACTGTATGTAGTTTTTTGAACTGGAAAAAACCTTCATCAGCTTCTCAATGAAATATGTCTAAAAAATGTAAAGATCATAAAAATAAATATAAAATATCATATCATATAACTGGTTTCTTGAATTCTACAATGCCTTGCAAAAATCTATTTTTATTGTAAAAGAAGAGCAGATGAAAAATCACAGAAGTGACATAAATTCAAAATTCAGTAGTAAATACCAGATGAGATTATACATTTCTGAAATCTCATCTAAATAATTTAATAATTTATTGAAATATTTCAAATATCTATGAAAAGAACTTTGTGTATAACTTTTCCTAGGTTTATGAAATCTGAAAATTTGAACTTATATTTGGAGTTCAATATAAATTCTTCTATTATATCTGTTCAAATTATGTTTATTGATTTTATATGAGTTAGTTATTGATGTTTACACATAGGAAACCAAAAGTTAGAACAAAACCAATTATTTCATCTGTTTTAGAAAGAACCAACTTAAAGAGAGTATTAGTTTCCTATATATACATGTATAGGACACGACTTAACAACTGCTGCTGCTACTAAGTAGCTTCAGTCGTGTCCGACTCTGTGCGACCCCGTAGACGGCAGCCCACCAGGTTCCCCTGGGATTCTCCAGGCAAGAACACTGGAGTGGGTTGCCATTTCCTTCTCCAATGCATGCATGCATGCTAAGTCACTTCAGTCGTGTATTAGTTTCCTATATATACATGTGTCCATGTATAGGACACAACTTAACAACTAAACAACAACAAATGAGCCCTTGACGCCTCAAACATGAATCCTTTAGACTTGAAAGTTAGCTTGGAGCAGTTTGTAACTCTATGAGGAGCGAAATAGAGAAGAGGAAACTCAACCAGAAAGTTACTGCAAAAGATGAGAGCTGTTAATTATAATAGGATATGTTAATTATGAAGTACATTCATTGAATATTAAAAGAAAATTTAAATACTTTTAAAAGAGAATGAAAGGTTTTTATTGTTCAAAGCTCAGGTGGAGAAATTGTTCTGCCATCTAACTGCTTTGAAATACATTGAACAATTATATTCAAGAATAAGATTCAATATGTTGATTCATACAATTTAAGACAATGATGAATTGAATTTCATTATTAAGCTCTAAATTCCATGTGAGCAGTTACCATTAATATTCATTTTTGTTCCTTGATTTTGTCAGGTGCTCAAATAATTATTTGTTGACTAAGCTGTTCTTTTCCTCTCTGTACTGGGGACTTCTTGTAGGCAGACTGTCTTTTCCTTTTGTATCTTCATATTTAGCATGGTGTCTGACCTTCAGTCAGGGTTCATTACATTTTTTTTAAATGAATTGATGACTGAATGTTCTAGTCATCCTAGCAACACCTTATCTTGAATTAAGCTAGCCTCTTTTCTCCCTTCCTGTTGAGCATGACTGGAGATAAATCATATGATTTTGTTTATTGGCACTATTACCAATTTATTAATCCCTTTATAGTCTTAAAGATTATTAAGCACTCCAAAGAGCTTTTGTTTATATTGATAGTATGCTGCTATTTATAAGAGAACTTAAAAATGAGAATTAAAAAAAATGTTTGTGAATTTATTTTAAAATAATAAAATAATTGTATATTAACATGAATAACTTTTATAAGAACAAAAGCAAAAAAAAAGAAGAAAAAAGAAACTTCTTTTTCTTGTTCTGGACTTTTGTGTCAACAGTTTTCTCTCTCTGTCACTTAGCTAAATCAACACTGACTCCTTTGGTTCATTTAGCAAACAGGCCTAACATATAGTAGCTACTTAGAAAATACATATGAAATAAAAGGCCAGGATTTTCCCATCCTTAAAATTTCTTTCTCCTTAACATAGCATGTCCCACTGAAGTGTTGATTGAACCTGAATCTTAAGAGTTTTGAAAGAGTAATCTCTACTTGGTCCTGAATATCATAATTTCATTTTTCTCAATGTATTACAGTGTAATTTTTGTCACGACCACTCTACTGAAATTGTTTTCTGTAAGGTCATCATTTACAAAATATGCTATCTTATATTCAGTACTCACGTCTGAACATGTAGTTTTCTTTTCTCCTTGAAGAACAGCAAAAATTTGTTATGTGCTTGTTTTGACACTACACTAAATCTTTGAGATTTGTATTACTGTTTACTCTGAGGTCATAAATATATCCTACATTATGTCCAATTAATTTAATGGTTTAACACTCATATTTAAGTTTTTAATACCTAGAACTGCTTTTTAAGTGGGATATGGATAAAGATCCTGTTTTACTTTTATATAGATAATAACTTGGCTTAGTACTGTTTATTGATTAGTCTATCATTTATTCAATAGCATTATTTTATGCCTAGGTATAAATATTATTATAAACTTTTATCTCATTTTAAAGCAAGGGTTTCTTTCAGAAAGTTTGATTTACATATATATAAACAATGTTTGTCAAACCTGAATCATTAATTCTAATTTAATGAGCTTCCTTCTATTCTCCTTTTCCTTCCTTTTCTCTTTCCACCAGAAATTTCAACATTCATCTAGCATTCTAAGAAAAGATAAACATCTGTGCAATCACAGAATAAAAGAGGTTATAATATTTTACACTAAAACTTCTTTAGTTAAGAGTTTCATATTCAAATTGTTATAGTCACATGTGTGCTAACTGGGAAATGAAAACACAAAATACATTAAGATTTTAGGTGCATTTTTAAAATCTATGAATGGTTGTTTTCTCTCTATAGGTGTTTCATGATGTTGCTTACAAAGCAAAAGATCGTAATGACTTGGTGTCAGGAATTGACGAATTTCTGGATCAGGTGACTGTCCTTCCTCCCGGGGAGTGGGACCCAAGCATTCGAATAGAGCCTCCCAAAAATGTTCCTTCCCAGGTATGTATATTTGAAAATACTCTTAGGACTACCATTATTTTTTTGCCTTTTAAATATATGTACTAAGATAGTATAGCTGAAGATTCAAATGATTTAAATTATAACTTCTGTGATGTGATTATAATAAGAAATATTTATCTGGTCTCTGTCCCCATTTCTGGCACAGAGCTCTTAAAATGCTTGGAATTTTCTAAGTGATGAAAGCAACAAAGATGTCTTTGTTATGTTAATGAGGTTACTTTAGAAACTCTTAAGAACAGGGGCTGATTGCCAGGTGGAGCATTACCAAGAGATTAGAGTTTAGAACTTTCAGTTGCACCCTCCCGCCTCCAGGGAGGGGAAAGGGGAGCCTTGTAATGAAGCCTCCATAAACCCCCAAAGGGGCCGGGTTCAGAGAGTTTTCAGGTCTGTGAACACGTGGAGATTGGAAAGAGTGGTGTGCCTAGAGAGGTTATGGGAGTTTCTCTCCCTTTCACCATGCCTTGTCCTATGCATCTCTTCAATATGGCTGTTCCTGAGTAATATCTTTTAGTAATAAAACTGGTGATCAAGTAAGTAAAATGTTTCTCTAGGGACTTCCCTGGTGGCTCAGACGGTAAAGCATCTGCCTACAGTGAGGGAGACCTGGGTTCGATTCCTGGGTCAGGAAGATCTTCTGGAGAAGGAAATGGCAACCCACTCCAGTACTCTTGCCTGGAAAATCCCATGGACGGAGGTATACAGTCCATGGCGTCGCAGAGTCGAACATGACTGAGCGACTTCACTTCACTTCACTATGAGCCATTCTAGAGTGGAAGTGAGAAATAGATTTAAGGGCCTAGATCTGATAGATAGAGTGCCTGATGAACTACCGAATGAGGTTCGTGACATTGTACAGGAGACAGGGATCAAGACCATCCCCATGGAAAGGAAATGCCAAAATGCAAAATGGCTGTCTGGGGAAGCCTTACAAAGAGCTGTGAAAAGAAGAGAGGAGAAAAGCAAAGGAGAAAAGGAAAGATATAAGCATCTGAGTGCAGAGTTCCAAAGAATAGCAAGAAGAGATAAGAAAGCCTTCCTCAGCCATCAATGCAAAGAAATAGAGGAAAACAACAGAATGGGAAAGACTAGAGATCTCTTCAAGAAAATTAGAGATACCAAGGGAACATTTCATGCAAAGATGGGCTCGATAAAGGACAGAAATGGTATGGACCTAACAGAAGCAGAAGATATAAAGAAGAGATGGCAAGAATACACAGAAGAACCATACAAAAAGGATCTTCATGACTCAGATAATCATGATGGTGTGATCACTCATCTAGAGCCAGACATCCTGGAATGTGAAGTCAAGTGGGCCTTAGAAAGCATCACTATGAACAAAGCTAGTGGAGGTGATGGAGTTCCAGTGGAGCTATTTCAAATCCTGAAAGATGATGCTGTGAAAGTGATGCACTCAATATGCCAACAAATTTGGAAAACTCGGCAGTGGCCACAGGACTGGAAAAGGTCAGTTTTCATTCCAATCCCAAAGAAAGACAATGCCAAAGAATGCTCAAACTACCGCACAATTGCACTCATCTCACATGCTAGTAAAGTAATGCTCAAAATTCTCCAAGCCAGGCTTCAGCAATACGTGAACCGTGAACTTCCTGATGTTCAAGCTGGTTTTAGAAAAGGCAGAGGAACCAGAGATCAAATTGCCAACATCCGCTGGATCATGGAAAAAGCAAGAGAGTTCCAGAAAAACATCTATTTCTGCTTTATTGACCATGCCAAAGTCTTTGACTGTGTGGATCACAGTAAACTGTGGAAAATTCTGAAATAGATGGGAATACCAAACCACCTAACCTGCCTCTTGAGAAACCTGTATGCAGGTCAGGAAGCAGCAGTTAGAACTGGACATGGAACAACAGACTGGTTCCAAATAGGAAACGGAGTGCATCAAGGCTGTATAGTGTCACCCTGCTTATTTAACTTCTATGCAGAGTACATCATGAGAAACACTGGGCTGGAAGAAACACAAGCTGGAATCAAGATTGCAGGGAGAAATATCAATAACCTCAGACATGCAGATGACACCACCCTTATGGAAGAAAGTGAAGAGGAACTAAAAAGCCTCTTCATGAAAGTGAAAGAGGAGAGTGAGAAGGTTGGCTTAAAGCTCAACATTCAGAAAACGAAGATCATGGCATCCGGTCCCATCACTTCATAGGAAATAGATGGGGAAACAGTGGAAACAGTGTCAGACTTTATTTTGGGGCTCCAAAATCACTGCAGATGGTGACTGTAGCCATGAAATTGAAAGATGCTTACTTCTTGGAAGAAAAGCTATGAGCAACCTAGATAGCATATTCAAAAGCAGAGACATTACTTTGCTGACTAAGGTCTGTCTAGTCAAGGCTATGGTTTTTCCTGTGGTCATGTATGGATGTGAGAGTTGGACTGTGAAGAAAGTTGAGCACCGAAGAATTGATGCTTTTGAACTGTGGTGTTGGAGAAGATTCTTGAGAGTCTCTTGGACTGCAAGGAGATCCAACCAGTCCATTCTGAAGGAGATCAACCCTAGGATTTCTTTGGAAGGAATGATGCTAAAGCTGAAGCTCCAGTACTTTGGCCACCTCATGCGAAGAGTTGACTCATTGGAGAAGACTTTGATGCTGGGAGGGATTGGGGGCAGGAGGAGAAGGGGAAGTCCAAGGATGAGATGGCTGGATGGGATCACTGACTCAATGGACGTGAGTCTGAGTGAACTCCGGGAGTTGGTGATGGACAGGGAGGCCTGGCGTGCTGTGATTTATGGGGTTGCAAAGAGTCAGACACAACTGAGTGACTGAACTGAACTGAACTGAACTGAGAAGGGGTTCACAGGAGCTTCAGATATATCCCCAGTGGGTTTGAAGCACCACCAATAACCCAAGCTTGTGATGGACATCTGAAATGTGGTGTGAGGGTTGGGTAGTCTTCTAAGGCTGAATTCTCGACCTGTGCAATCTGATGCTATTTCCACGTAGATGGTGTTATAATTGAGCTAAATTTCCCAGCACATTTGATTTGGTGTGTGTTGGTCGCTCAGTCATGTCCGACTCTTTGCAACCCCATGGACTGTAGCCCACCAGGCTCCTCTGTCCATGGGATTTCCCAGACAAGAATACTGGAGTGGGTTGCCATTTCCTTTCCCAGGGGATCTTCCCGACCCAAGGATTGAACCTGAGTCTCCTGCATTGCTTGCAGATTCTTTACGTGTGAACAACCAGGGTACCAGAACCTACTTAACCTCTAAAGAAGGCAGGGACATGAAATTCCCTTACCCAAAATCTTCCTTCTTTGTAATCAACACAAAAATTTGGTGTATCAGTGATACTGTACTAAATAACAGTACTGCATGCCTGAAAAGATTTTCAGTTCAGTTCAGTCACTCAGTTGTGTATGACTCTTTGCGACCCCATAAATCGCAGCACGCCAGGCCTCCCTGTCCATCACCAACTCCTGAAGTTCACTCAGACTCATGTCCATCGAGTCGGTGATGCCATCCAGCCATCTCATCCTCTGTCGTCCCCTTCTGCTCCTGCCCCCAATCCCTCCCAGCATCAGAGTCTTTTCCAATGAGTCAGCTCTTCGCATGAGATGGTCAAAGTACTGGAGCTTCAGCTTTAGCATCATTCCTTCCAAAGAATACCCAGGACTGATCTCTCCTTCAGAATGGACTGGTTGGATCTCCTTGCAGTCCAAGGGACTCTCAGGAGTCTTCTCCAACACCACAGTTCAGAAACATTTTAGACCCACCTTAAAGCATACTATTGGAGAAGGCAATGGCAACCCACTCCTGTACTCTTGCCTGGAGAATCCCATGGATGGTGGAGCCTCGTAGGCTATAGTCTAGGGGGTCGCAAAGAGTCAGACACAACTGAATGGCTTCACTTTCACTTTTCACTTTCATGCACTGGAGGAAACGGCAACCCACTCCAGTATTCTTGCCTGGAGAATCCCAGGGATGGGAGCCTGGTGGGCTGCTGTCTTTGGGGTCACACAGAGTCGGACACGACTGATGTGACTTAGCAGTAGAGCATACCATACTGGAGGAAATCTTAAATTTTAATCAGGATGGAAAATATGCTTAAGAAAAGTGCATTATGGACCAGCTATACTCAGATACATAGCTTTGAAGTTGGTAAGTGTTAGGAAAATTCAAAAGTATGGTTGTCATTTTGTATGGAAAACTCCTATTATTGTTGTTAATCACATTTATGATTTCAAGAATTTTCTTCATAAATCTTATGTCTGTATTACCTTTGTGTGGGCATGTGGTATGAAAGTTGTAAAAATCCTCCATATAAAAATCTGATGTGAATTTTACTTGCCTACAATGCAGACAGAAATAAAGACTATTGATGCTGTTTGAGGTCATTTTCTTATGCAGGCACGACTTTGTTGAGGGTGGTGGCCAAAAGTTTTTTAAGCCCACTGATATTGCCATCTCTATTCCTAGTGAATCTGCCTCCTACAGCTCTCCCTGTTGTCCTCTACTCACTCTTGCCTTTCGCTCTGGTCCCTGTGGAGTTCAGCTGTGTTTGTAGTTGACTCTGCTGCCTTAGCTGAAGTAACAGATGGCCTAATTGACCCAGCTCTAACCATAGATATTTTTCTGGTTAGCCAGAGATGGGTAAATGACTGAGTAAAAGACTTAACCATGAGTCTTTTAAAAAGTCATCTCAAACCCACTATTAATTGAAGGAAACTATTCTGATGGCTCATTTCTACATTTCAATCCTGAAGTTATTTCATAATTATTGAAGGTTATTTGCTCTCCTTTTCTCAGAGGAGATTCTATAGTCTGGGATTCTATAAATACAATCACATAATTTCATTTGATGTACTACTAAAATTAGTAAATTGCTTAAAGAGTAATTTTAAGGGTTTAGATTGTCTTATCTAATTAGGGACTGGAATGCAAAAGTAGGAAGTAAAGAAACACCTGGAGTAACAGGCAAATTTGGCCTTGGAATGTGGAATGAAGCAGGGCAAAGACTAATAGAATTTTGCCAAGAAAATGTACTGGTCATAGCAAACACCCTCTTCCAACAACACAAGAGAAGACTCTACACATGGACATCACCAGATGGTCAACACCGAAATCAGATTGATTATATTCTTTGCAGCCAAAGATGGAGAAGATCTATACAGTCAACAAAAACAAGATCAGGAGCTGACTGTGGCCCAGATCATGAACTCCTTATTACCAAATTCAGACTCAAATTGAAGAAAGCAGGGAAAACCACTAGACCATTTAGGTATGACCTAAATCAAATCCCTTATGATTATACAGTGGAAGTGAGAAATAGATTTAAGGGCCTAGATCTGATAGATAGAGTGCCTGATGAACTATGGAATGAGGTTCATGACATTGTACAGGAGACAGGGATCAAGATCATCCCCATGGAAAAGAAATGCAAAAAAGCAAAATGGCTGTCTGGGGAGGCCTTACAAATAGCTGTGAAAAGAAGAGAAGCGAAAAGCCAAGGAGAAAAGGAAAGATATAAGCATCTGAATGCAGAGTTCCAGAGAATAGCAAGAAGAGATAAGAAAGCCTTCTTCAGCAATCAATGCAAAGAAATAGAGGAAAACAACAGAATGGGAAAGACTAGACATCTCTTCAAGAAAATTAGAGATATCAAGGGAACATTTCATGCAAAGATGGGCTCGATAAAGGACAGAAATGGTATGGACCTAACAGAAGCAGAAGATATTAAGAAGAGGTGGCAAGAATACCCAGAAGAACTGTATAAAAAAGATCGTCACGACCCAGATAATCATGATGATGTGATCACTACTCTAGAGCCAGACATGTTGGAATGTGAAGTCAAGTGGGCCTTAGAAAGCATCACTATGAACAAAGCTAGTGGAGGTAATGGAATTCCAGTTGAGCTGTTTCAAATCCTGAAAGATGATGCTGTGAAAGTGATGCGCTCAATATGCCAGCAAATTTGGAAAACTCAGCAGTGGCCACAGGACTGGAAAAGGTCAGTTTTCATTCCAATCCCAAAGAAAGGCAATGCCAAAGAATGCTCAAACTACCTCACAATTGCACTTATTTCACATGCTAGTAAAGTAATGCTCAAAATTCTCCAAGCCAGGCTTCAGCAATACATGAACCGTGAACTTCCTGATGTTCAAGCTGGTTTTAGAAAAGGCAGAGGAACCAGAGATCAAATTGCCAACATCCGCTGGATCATAGACAAAGCAAGAGAGTTCCAGAAAAACATCTATTTCTGCTTTATTGACCATGCCAAAGTCTTTGACTGTGTGGATCACAATCAACTGTGGAAAATTCTGAAAGAGATGGGAATACCAGACCACCTAACCTGCCTCTTGAGAAACCTGTATGCAGGTCAGGACGCAACAGTTAGAACTGGACATGGAACAACAGACTGGTTCCAAATAGGAAAAGGAGTACGTCAAGGCTGTATATTGTCACCCTGCTTATTTAACTTATATGCAGTGTACATCATGAGAAACGCTAGACTGGAAGAATCACAATTGGAATCAAGATTGCTGGGAGAGATATCATTAACCTCAGATATGCAGATGACACCGCCCTTATGGCAGAAAGTGAAGAGGAGCTAAAAAGCCTCTTGATGAAACTGAAAGAGGAGTGCGAAAAAGTTGGCTTAAAGCTCAACATTCAGAAAATGAAGTTCATGGCATCTGGTCCCATCACTTTATGGGAAATAGATGGGGAAACAGTGAAAACAGTGTCAGACTTCATTTTTCTGGGCTCCAAAATCACTGCAGATGGTGACTGCAGCGATGAAATTAAAAGACACTTACTTCTTGGAAGAAAAGTTATGACCAACCTAGATAGTATATTCAAAAGCAGAGACATTACTTTGCCGACTGAGGTCCATCTAGTCAAGGCTATGGTTTTTCCAGTAGTCATGTATGGATGTGAGAGTTGGACTGTGAAGAAGGTTGAACACCAAAGAATTGATGCTTTTGAACTGTGGTGTTGGAGAAGACTCTTGAGAGTCCCTTGGACTGCAAGGAGATCCAACCAGTCCATTCTGAAGGAGATCAACCCTGGGATTTCTTTGGAAGGAATGATGCTAAAGCTGAAACTCCAGTACTTTGGCCACCTCATGCGAAGAGTTGACTCATTGGAAAAGACTCTGATGCTGGGAGGGACTGAGGGCAGGAGAAGAAGGGGATGACTGAGGATGAGATGGCTGGATGGCATCACTGACTCAATGGACGTGAGTCTGAGTCAACTCCAGGAGAAGGTGATGGACAGGGAGGCCTGGCGTGCTGCGATTCATGGGGTCGCAAAGAGTCGGACACGACTAAGCGACTGAACTGAACTGATACATCCTCACGCTAACAGTATTAATAAAGAAAGTATAATGCTTCTTAAAGTAGTAAGAAAGAATCTCTTTAATTGATATTATTTGGAAAATTCAGTAAAAATATTAATATGCTGAATGTGAGAGTTTGAAGGACACTTGTTAACACCAATTTGTTTTTCAAACATTAAGACTAAAGTCAAGTATTTTTCGAAACACCTTGCCTTTGAGAAATGATGATTCTGAGACAAGTGGAGACATGGGAGTTAAAATTAATTTTATGAGACTTTAAGACCAGGATTAATTATTGGATGTTGGAGTCTGGGTATTGAGAAGCAGTAGGCTCAGTATGCCAATGCAAGAGTGAAGTGAAGTGAAGTGAAGTGAAAGTCGCTCAGTTGTGTCCAACTCTTTGTGACCCCATGGACTGCATAGTCCATGGAATTCTCCAGGACAGAATACTGGAGTGGGTAGTCTTTCCCTTCTCCAGGGAATCTTCCCAACACAGGGATCAAACCCAGGTTTCCTGCATTGCAGGCAGATTCTCTACCAACTGAGCTATGAGGGAAGCTTCCAGTACAAGAGACTCGGGTTCAATCCCTGGGGTCAGGAAGGTTTGCTGGAGAAAGAAATGGTAACTTACTCTAGTATTCTTGTCTAGGAAATCCCATGCACAGAGGAACCTGGCATGATATGGTCCGTGGGATCTCAAAAGAGTCAGACATGACTTAGAGACTAAACAGTGACAACAGTAGAAAGAACACTGAACTAACAATCAAGGCACCTGGGTTCTGATATTATCTCTTTTTATTACCTTAAAACATATGCTGTAACCTCTCTGTACTGATGTTATATAACAGTGTGTCCAATAGAACTTTCTGCAATGATAGAAATGTTCTATATCTATGCTATCTATTAAGTCAGGCCATTATTGAGCACTAGAAATGTGCTTATGCAAGTGAGGAACTGATTTTTAAATTTTAATTAATTTAAATTTAAATAGCCACCTGTAGTTAGTGGCTATCATGTTAGACAACACAATTTTATATAATGAGTTTGAATTAGATATGCTCTGTGTTTCTTTACAACATTAGTATTTTTAAAATGTATGTTGGAATTGAATAATAGATTCTATGAACCTATGTTTTCTTTTATGATGTGGAACAAAATGAATCAAAATAAATTAAGTACTGAATTCATATTCATTTAAATATTTTCCTCTCTGGGATAATCTCCATGGTTTTTATTCTTCCAGAAGTATGTAAATCAGAGAATTTTTAAAAAATATTTCTTACTTTCAGTTAAGAGAATAATAACCAGTCACCTCAAGGGATACCCCTGAAAATACTCATTCGAACTTTATGTCAGTCATTATAATCACTCCCTTATGTATACCCTCAACTTCCTTGCTTTTCTCTCATGCCACTTACCTGCTTAGATTCCCCAAACCACATTTATCTACCTGCCAGCATCTGCACCTGCACTCTCTGCCTGCTCCTATATTACTATTGATGAATTATCCAACGTTAGTTTTCTACCTGTGCAATAGATCCCATCTCTTTATACCTACTCAAAGAGATTACCCCACCAAGTCCCTGTTTATCCCCTATGTCATCAGTTCTTTGGCTCCAAGCCACCATCATTTTTCTCCTGGGTTACTGAAATAGCCCCCTAACCGGTCTCCTTGCTTCTACTCTTATTTCCTAGAATCTGTTTTAGAAACAGCAGCCAGAGTGTTAGATCATGCTCTCCTTTCCTTAAAATCCTGCAAAAGCTCCTCATTTCACTGAGAATAAAAGCCAAATACTTAAAATGATCTACTAAACCCCCACAGTCTGGCTTCCTTTTGCTTCTAAGTCATTTCCCATCTCTTTCTTTCTTGCTCACTCCTCTCCTTGGCCTCCTGCCTCCTTGTTCTTCAATCTCTGCAGCATACTCCTGCCTTAAGACTGTCCCACTCACTGGCTGTTCTTTGCCTGGATGTTCTCCCAGTTATTTTATGGCTAATTCTCTTGACTCCCTCAAGTTTTTCTCAAATGACTCTCTCTCTCAGCCTGCCTGACCACTCTCTTTATCACTGCCATTTCTTCCTCCCCACACCTCGCAGATACCTTTAGTATGCTCTAAATTTTTGCTTTTCCATCATTTTTATTTCTTTATTTTTATTATTATAAATCCTGCATAGGAAAAATAAGTTTAACATCATAACTGTCCTTAGAATCTGGCATGTACATAATGCTACATAAATATGGACATCTTGGGGATCTTATTAAATACATCAAACCTCTCTCAATCCCCAAAAGGAAGAAACAGATCTGTTCAGTGTTTTCTTCCAGTAATTCAGATTGAAGATATCAGAAGAAACTCAGAAACAAATTTTATTTATTTATTTTAACTTTTATTGAAATATAGCTGATTTACAATGTGTTTGTTTCAGGTGTATGACAGTGATTCAGTTTTATACATATACATACAAATATACATAAATATGTGTGTGTATATATATTATTTTAAAAATTATTTTCCATTATAGGCTGTTATAGATATTGAGTATAGTTCCCTGTGCTGTGCTGTGGGCCCTTCAGTCAAGTCTGAACAACAAAAAACGTTTCCTGTGTTTTCCTCAGAATATTCACCAGTACACAATTATTTTTTCTAAACCCTTTCTCCCTACTGTAAGAAGGCACTCCTTAAGGAAATAGGTACTTTAGAATGATGAATATCTTTCATGGTTTATCATTTGCCTTATCAGTGTATAAGGCAAATAGCTTTTCCTGTAGTAAAACAATGACTTAATTTATGCAGTAAGGGATAATTCCCCAGAAAGAACAAATAATACCTACTTGCCTTCTTAGACTTGCTAAGAAATATTTTCCCAGGTGATTATTGGTTATGAGGGTATTAAGGGCCACTGTTAAAGCCTTTTACTAAGATATGATATTTATTTACCTGTAAAGGCAGTTCCTTCATCTGTTGACAGACATATTGTCTTTTATCTTTGAACTTAAGATCATTGTATCTATTTATATACCTGGGAAATTATAAAATATCAGTCAATGAACTTTCTTATATTTTTTGCATTTCAAAATATATTTTTTGTCATATTTTAAATATGTACCATTTTATCTAAGTGTCCCATTGTAATAAGATCATTTGATAATTCCCACTTGTTCAGTTTACACTAAGCATGAAGAACATATTTATATGTTTACACTATTTTGGAATGGCAGTTAAGTAAAAAATTTAATTTCACCATTAATTTTTTTTCCCTTTTAAGCATTTTTGAACACATCAATATTCTCTAAGATCACCAGTAGGAAGGATTTTCTGATTTTTTTAAACTCTCTATTACTGACAAAAGTGGGTGGAATAGATCTGAAGAGAAACAGCACTTACATAACCTCAGTATTTTGTCGTTGGCTCTATTAAAAGCTTCCTTTTGCAGTAGTCTTTCTGACTGCTTTGTATCAGAAAGAAGCTTGGGTAGGAAGATATGAGCCAGAATCAGAGAGGGAAACATACTTTAAAAATAGCTAATGATAACAGTTAATGTTCATTGAACAGTTGAACTAGACGAGGTTTATACCGCCATTAACACCTCCTTACCTCAACCTATCCTAATCCCAATCTCCTCTCACCCCTTCTTGTTTTAGTTTTTTTCAGATCTCTATCTCAGAGTAGTAGTGAGAGTATTAGTTGCTCAGTCATGTCTGATTCTTTGCAACCCCACAGATTGTAGCCTGCCAGGCTTCTCTGCCCAAGGGATTCTCCAGGCAAGAATACTGGAGTGGGTAGCTATTCCCTTTTTTAGGGGATCTTCTGGACCCAAGGATTGAACCCAGGTCTCCTGCATTGCAGGCAAGTTCTTTACCTTCTCTGGGTAGGAAAGATCCCCTGGAGAAGGGAATGGCTACCCACTCCAATTTTCTTGCCTGGAGAATTCCATGGACAGAGTAGCTTGGTGGGCTACAGTAGCCCATGGGATCATTCAGAGTCAGACATGACTGAGTGACTAACACTGTTAGCTATATCATCTCTATCTCTCCCTAACATTATAGGATTATTTTTTCTCCACTAACAGAATGCTTTTTCTTGCTCACTTTTGCATCTGTAGCATCACTTAAAAATGAATGGCACACACTAGGCACTCAATAAATATTCTTTGAAAGAAAGAATAAGTATCCCTCACCTCATTTCATTCTTCAATGGAAAGTGAAAGTGAAGTCTCTCTCATGTCCGACTCTTTGCACTCTCCTTGGACTGCAGCCCACCAGGCTCCTCCATCCATGGGATTTTCCAGGCAAGAGTATTGGAGTGGGTTGCCATTTCCTTCTCCAGGGGATCTTCCCTAACCAAGGATCAAATCCATGTCTCCCACATTGGAGGCAGATGCTTTGCTGTCAGAGTTATCACCAGTAAAAGGAGGTGAGAACTGAGGCTTTAGGTGGCTAAATAACTTTCTAGAGGTTGTATAGCAAATAAGTACAGAGCCTGGATTCTTAACTGCTCTGTATATTGCCTCAAGGGAAAAAAATTGTTTTTATTGTTTACAACTAGCACCTGAAATTAAAAACAAAAATCTTCCCACAGGAGAAGAGGAAGATTCCTTCTGTACCAAATGGAACAGCAGCTCATGGGGAAGCTGATCCCCATGGAGGACATAGTGGACCAGAACTCCAGCGAACTGGAAGGTTAGTGAAAAGCCCTTGTATGGGACTTCAAAGACCAAATAGTATATCACTTTTGTGTTGGGAATTATTGTTTTGAGGACTAATTTGTTTTTATACTTTGAATACCTACTCTTTGGGGGTAAATATGCTAATAAATTTGATATCTCATCATTAATGATTGTCATTATTATTAAACCAGAACAGTGAATACACTATTCCATTATATACATAGTCTTTCACATTGCTGTGCATAAAACACATTCACAGATTCTTAGAATGAATGAGAAAACTGTCAGTTGCCCCTTCCAAAAGAGCCTGTTGAAAACTTCAAGTTCAAAATGGAAATGAAAATAAATACCGAGAACTCAGTCTTATAGACCCTGTCTCATTACATGCAAGTAGGATGTATATAGTAATATTTTTTATTTTTATGATAGTAATCTGAAAAGCTATATGATTTATTTTTCTAATCACACATCTTTGAAGAGATGAAAGCTTCAATTTATTTCTTAAAATGATTCTTTATGGTTTTTTTGACAGCTTGTCTCTCTCCAAGAAATGTGTGAGCAGAAAATCAGAAACCTTTGGGTGGGTCTCTCTTCAGGGAATATGTGCACACAGCCTCCATTATAATTGAAGGGAATTGCAAAAACTTGCAGGCTTGGTGCTCCCCTCTCCTCAGGGCCATCTCCTATTCTGCTCTCACTGTGTCCTCTAAGCTGACTTTCCAGTTCCTGACAACTCTGTGCATTTTAATTCTTCTCTGTTCTTTCCCTTTTTCTATGTTTTGTCTCTAGAGGAAATGTCTTTCTCTAATTTGAGATGATTCAGACAATTTTTTCCCTTTCCCTTTACTGGAAACATTGTAACTCCTTCTGTTTACTTCCAGATTTTCAAATGCTGTCTTTTTATTTTTGGTGTTTTTTTTTCCCCTCTCTCTCAGGTGTAACGTGCCACATAGCTTAGATTTTTTTTTTCAAAGTTCACTTTTCCTTACTGCTTCCTAAATCCTCCCAGGTCACCAATATCCGGTATCTTCGCTCCTCCAGAGTTCTTCCACAGATTCTGTTACTGACAGGACTTCAAGTATCCATTACTCATCTGCTCTCCTGGAGTTGCTGGTGCACACCTGGGCTGCTCTTGTGCTGTTCTCTGCAGTGACCTCCCACTTCCGGATTTAGATTTTTGCTGCTAAAAGCACGTTTATTACACTGTAATATAACAGCTATTTAGACTAATGTATGGCCTAATAAGTAGTTAATTAGAAAACAGTAGTCTAATAGAAAGTGCTATCAAGCCTATAAATATTAACTACGAAGTGATCATTCATAACCACATTCTTTTGGGGATTAGGTGGGATGTAAAAATAAGTACATGAATAAATAGACTAGTAGATTAAATCTGTTTTGAATTATGACTTTGAGAAGTTAACACATCATTCAGAAATGATCCCCCAAATAAAAATTATGCATGTGTTTTACTAAGCACAAGTAGGAGAACCTAAACTAAGATGATCTTTGTGTATGTGTGTGAATTTTCATAGGTTCTTTGCAAACTTCTCTGAATATTAAATGTCCTTTTTTTTTCAATTGAAATTTCATCCTTTTCAACCTCTCCTGCTCCACATCCCTTTGGTGGATGTGGAAAACCTAATGATTCGATCACTCAAATAATAATAAGATAGTTATTAATATGTTACTATTGTGTCTATATCAGGGCAATTAAAAATAATAGAATTTTCAGTTATTCTGAAGAGGTACATTTTTCAAGGCAGATAGTAATTTGCTTCTCAAGAGAACAATCATTTTTGAAGTGATTCTTAGATTGCCACATTATATTCCTATTTAGAAAATAAAGAACAAACCTTTAATATTTTTCCATAACCCTGGTGTATTTAGCATACTTGCAGTATGTTGAACATAACAGTTTTTTTAACCTCCAAGTAGGAACTTAATCATAGCCTTATTCATTTTAATATGACATCTCTATTCCAAAGAACACAAAGAGCTTTTAGTAGTCAAGTGTTAAATCTGCATATTGTTAGTAAATGTTCAAAGAATGAGAATACCTGTTTAATGCTCTCATTACTAATAGATTAAAAAATTTCATCCTCAGATTTTAGACATTTCACAATTTAATGCTTCTCCCACTCCCCTCCTCCTACCAAAATATCATCCTTTACATGTTTCTAATGTGTTTTTTTGATGTTTTTAGAATACATTCATTTACCCCAAGTAAGGTCACTATTCGGAGAAGGCGATGGCACCCCACTCCAGTACTCTCGCCTGGCAAATCCCATGGATGGAGAAGCCTGGTGGGCTGTAGTCCATGGGGTCGCGAAGAGTCGGACATGGCTGAGCAACTTCCCTTTCACTTTTCAGTTTCATGCATTGGAGAAGGAAATGGCAACCCACTCGTGTTCTTGCCTGGAGAATCCCAGGAAAGGGCGGAGCCTGGTGGGATGCCGTCTATGGGGTCACACAGAGTCAGACACGACTGAAGTGACTTAGCAGTAGCAACAGCAGAAGGTCATTATTGTCTTGTTAATTATAGATGTTTGAATATGTTTAGCAACAGTGGATCAAAAGTACATTTATCTAGGTTGCTTATTATAAGGCCCCTGTATTAGTTTTCCAAAAATGAAAACAATAATGGAACTTACCTCTGTCTACTAAGTATTATTGTCATCCATAAGGCCATTTAAGTGCCTGTATGAAATATTTTTTGGCAAGCGATTTTTTCGACAAAGAGAGTGGATAGCTGGAGCCATGGTTATATACCACCTTTTCTCTCTAGGTTGATGTTCACTATTAGGCTGTATAAAAATCAGTTTACCTTCCCTCCTTCACTTTCTGCTATGCTAAATGGAATGTAAACAATTCCAATATTGCCAATGACTGAAGATAAGAGGCCTGATTTTCGGACTAGGTTTTTGTAAAATGGAACAGAGATTAGAGTAATCCTTAAATCTCACTGTTTGAATTTTGATTGTTGAACAGCTGAGAACCTTGTTTGAGAGAACCTAGGGTTTTTGAGGTTGTTGACATGATTTTTCACTAGGAATTGAAGTGCCTTAGTGATACAAAGCTATTCCTGTAGATCATGGTGTAAAACCTAGCAGGTTAATACAGGTCTCATCTCTGCTGATGGAAAACCTATACTGTGACCTCACAACAAAGCAAATGAGTATTTTGACTTATGTGTTTTTTATCTTTGTATGTCACTATTGTGTTTTCCCCCCCTGTCTTAGGATTTTTGGGGGACTTATTTTAGATATCAAAAGAAAAGCTCCATACTTCTGGAGTGACTTCACAGATGCTTTCAGCCTGCAGTGTTTAGCATCTTTTCTGTTTCTCTACTGCGCATGTATGTCTCCTGTCATCACATTTGGAGGACTGTTGGGAGAAGCAACTGAGGGTCGAATAGTATGTATTATTCTTTTCTCTGAACTTGAATTTGAATCAGCATTCAAGATTCGTAGTTAGATGAGTGTGCATTTCATTTTGAATTCCTTTATGAGGAGAGATTGGATGTATGGTCTGGCAGATAAACTTCATATGAACTTCTTGACTAGTGGACTGGTAATCTCAGAACAGATAATTCTTACTTTGCACAAGATTCTGGTCTCATCCCTGGCCCCCAGTCTTAGGCTAGCTTTAGATTGGTTCTTACCTCTTAAGAGGTCCATTTCCCACTTATATAGGCCATGCTTCTGCCAGACATTTGTTGTGAATACATGTAAGCTTTTAGTAAGTGAAAGAAAGGTAAGATAAAGAAGAGGGAGATAATGTATCCTTGTCTACTACCATTCCATATTTTGACGGCCTGCCCCTTTTTTAATTCTCCCACCCCACCTCCTGCCCAAGGTTGCTGGTAGGTGCTTCATAGAATAGACCCCATGTATTTTATATATATATTTCCCCCAGTTATAATGGTGGCCTGTACAGCTTAGATAATGGAATCATTTATATCTCCACACAGAGTGCAATCGAGTCTCTCTTTGGAGCATCCATGACTGGAATAGCCTATTCTCTCTTTGGTGGACAGCCTCTTACCATTCTAGGCAGTACAGGACCAGTTTTGGTGTTTGAAAAGATTTTGTTTAAATTTTGCAAGTAAGTATTATATACTTTTCGCCCTTAGTCCCTGTCTATCCCTCTACTGTGTTTATGCTTCTCTCAACATCACATTTGGAAATCTGCTGGCAGAGGTGGAAGTTGCTGATTTGATTCAGTTTGCCATTTTTGTCTCTCCATGGAAATAAAGAAACAGTAAAATATTTATGTATTTTAATGTAATATTTATAAAAAATTATCTTCAGTTCTAAGCACTGAGAAACCTCTGTGAGTTTTGTACCCTTCGGTGTTCCCTGTAGACAAAGTTTTGCGTTTAGATACTCATGGGATGTGAAGCTTATTTACTTTCGCTTCCTGAATTAAACTTATTTCCATCTACTAAAAATGGTGACAAGCTTGAAGTTCAATGACCTTCTTTCCCCTATTCTTTCCCTCCTCCTAGAGAATATGGGCTGTCATACCTATCATTAAGAGCTAGTATTGGACTTTGGACTGCAACCCTGTGTATCATACTTGTGGCCACTGATGCAAGCTCCCTTGTCTGCTATATCACCCGGTTTACTGAAGAAGCTTTTGCTTCTCTTATTTGCATCATTTTCATTTATGAGGCCCTAGAGAAGTTGTTTGAACTCAGCGAAGCATATCCAATCAACATGCATAATGATTTGGAACTGCTGACACAGTACTCGTAAGTACCATTTCCCCTGTTGGCTGTGGGGCTTTTCTTTATACAAATATTACTATTGTTACAAGAAACATGAGAAACTTAGTCAGCAGATCGACTTCCTTGAATTGATTCGTGACCTAAATCTTGGTCTCTCAGTGCTGTACAGGATTTCATCTAATCAGCTACTCATCTGATACATGAGTTTTCTTTATAACATCTATTCCAAGAATATCTTTTTGAAGTTCTGTTTGGCCAGCATTCTCTGTTAAGCAGATAATGAACCATGATCAGTTTTGCTATACAGAGATTGCTTTATTATAAAATATTTTTGATTTTGGTCTTTCTTAGGACCTTTTCCATTTAATATAATCTGAATAATCATAGTAGTAAAAAGCTAAGATTCCAGATTTAAAGCAGTGAGGTAAAAGATACTCATTGGTTCTAAATTGCATTAGCTTTGTGTTTGAAAATATGATAAACTCTTAAATAAAATAGCACTGAATTGAAATGTAATTTTGCTCTTGGAACCTATGACATTTATGATGAAAGTACCCTAATATGGTTGCTGAGGGTGATGTTACAATTTAGGATTAAAGATGGAATTTCTCTAAGACCATATTAACAGAGTATATGTGAACACTATATTACTCTTCTTTGATTTAATTTTGGGATTTTTTTGTTGTTATTATATATACATTTTAAACAGCAAATATTTAAAGCAATACGTTCTTTACCAGGCAGTTATAATCTCTATATCAGCTACCAATACTTTTCTTATAAACTGCTCAGATATGCTCTCAAAATCTTCCTTTGAAGATTTTTCATCTTTGTTTACTATTAGAAGTTGGTATTGTTAATATTAAGCCAAAATAGTGCAATGTTATAATCTTGTTAAGAATGATGTAATGATACAGAGTTGAAAACAAGATGAATTAGTATTTTGATGTTTTCTTGGTCATTGCAGATATCTTTAACAATGCATCTCTGTTTTAGGACCAAAAAAAAAAAAATCAGTGGAATATAAAATAACTTCCCCAATAAAAGTAAATGGTGAGGATGTTGTAAATAGGATTCAAAAGTAGATGAAGGAGGTGTCAGGGACATTCAGAAAACAGGCAGATGGGGAGAGCAGTTTGATCACAATGAGAGATAATATTGATACATGCTTTTTCATTTATGTTTCATTGGAAAGAGAGCAGTGTCACCTAATTTGGGTATCTTTGCTGAATATAAAATTATCTCTGCTTGGGACTTCAAACCTACTACATGCCCTAAGCTAGGTAAATCATGAATAATAGTCTGTTTTCAGTGAACTTCCAGATTAGTAGGAAATATAAACCAACAGACAACCAAATAAGTATTGTGTTAAAGGATTTGTTCAGAATGCTATGGTACCATGTCAGAACACCTAACCCAGATCTCAGATTCAGAGAAGACTTCCTGGAGGAAGTGACAGAAAACCAAAAAATCAGTAGGAATTAGAAAAGTACTGGGGAGTAGAGCTGGAGAGTAGTTTAGGTGGAGGGAAGGACACAAGCTTGGATTTAGAAATTTATTAATGCTTTGAAATATTTGTCCAAAGTTATATAGATAGTGGTAAAAAAAGAAATTAGATTCAGGTTTTATGATTCTGATGTAGTTTTCCGTAAATTAGTGAAGCTCTCCAAAATAAACAATATGGAACAAATAAACAGATAAAATCAGAGCTATTCTGTTTGAAGTAGTGGGAAGGCACCAGTTGTCCACACTTTCATTCATTCCCTGAGTTCTCAGTGGCAGCTTCTAAGGTATTTTAGATCAAGAAACACAATTTAAAATCCCCTGGTCTAGAAAGGAAGAAAAACAGAGAAGCAAGGACTGAACTGTGAATAACGGTCACAGCTTGAGGGAAAAAGAATGAAAAAATGCAACCAAGAGATAAAAAACAAGAGAGTCATCAGAAAGGCAGAAAAACATGAATAATTTCAGACTATCGAAGGCAAGGGTCAAGACTATATCAAGAAATTTTTAGAGAAGACAGTGGTATAGAGATCAGACAGAATAAGGAAAAGAGATCATTGTTAGTTTTAAGGAAAGGTATTGGGTGAGGAGGGGAGCAGGACTAGAAGCCTGTTGGCAAAAAATTCAGAAGGGAGGAGGTGGTAAAGAAATGGAAAAAGCATTGCATAGGCCATTTTAGTGTCAAAAAATGAAAAAGTGCCTCTGGAAAAGGCAATGAGATCATGAGAATGGTAACTTGTGATAGAAAAAGAGCTACATGTGTTTGAAAATGAGAACAGAGAGATGAAGGAAAGAGAGAGGTTAAAGATCATGCAGAGAGCATAGATAAACATGGATTGAAGGCTCCCAGCAGTCAAAACGTGATGAGAGCAAGTCGAATTGTGGGTTAAGACAAATGATCAGAGGATATTTTGAGCATGAAAATAGCTGTATTTGTCCATGATTCCTTCCTATCATGGCAATCAAGAGAAGAGTGGCACAGGTCCTCTCCTTTTCCATCTCCATGTTTTAAAGAAAGATCCCCACAAGTTTAAGTTATGGTTTGTCACAGTGTGCTTGTCTGAAAGCTAACAGTTTGAAGACTGAGCAAGAATGGTGTGCTAATCACTGTGTTCCATTGCCCAACTGTCCTCCCCAACCCAAGTTAAGAGGTAGAAGTGATGGAAAGACCGGTTCATCCTGATAGTGAGGTTTTAGTGGTGCTTGACCCTGAAACGGGTGAAAGAAAAACATGTAGAATAAAAGTCTCCCTGAGAAATGTGCTGCTGACCACATACCCTTACTGCGTTGTCTTCAGCTTTCATACCATGATTCCCTAATTTCTGGAACCACTCACACTGTATACATGAATCTGCTTAGGTACTGCCATTACTTACTCTTTGGAGTAGTAAAACAAATCTCTTTTGCTATGCATATAATGCTTGTGTTTATCATTGTACTTTTAGTCATGTGCATTACATGAAAGTTATTGCTGACTATAGTGGCTACTCTAATGTATTATATAAACTCACACTTCTGCACAAGACATTTGCTATTTCATGAACTCCACATGACACTTTTGGTGGCTGTCTTGTTCTTGTCACTGTGACCTTTCCACACTAATCAATCTTTAAGCATCATTATCTTTCATTTTCTCCTTTGCTTTTCACTTTTCTTCTTTTCACAGCTATTTGTACAGCCTCCTCAGACAGCCATTTTGCTTTTTTGCATTTCTTTTTCTTGGGGATGGTCTTGATCCTTGTCTCCTGTACAATGTCACAAACCTCCGTCCATGGTTCATCAGGCACTCTGTCTATCAGATCTAGTTCCTTAAAGTTATTTCTCACTTCTACTATATAATCGTAAGGGATTTCATTTAGGTCATACCTGAATGGTCTAGTGGTTTTCCCTACTTCCTTCAATTTAAGTCTGGATTTGACAATAAGGAGTTCATGATCTGAGCCACTGTCAACTCCTGGTCTTGTTTTTGCTGACTGTATAGAGCTTCTCCACCTTTGGCTGCAAAGAATATAATCAGTTTGATTTCGGTGTTGACCATCTGGTGATGTCCATATGTAGAGTCTTCTCTTGTGTAGCAAGAATAGCACGGAGAGATAAGAAAGCCTTCCTCAGTGATCAGTACAAAGAAATATAAGGAAAACAATAGAATGGGAAAGACTAGAGATCTCTTCAAGAAAATTAGAGATACCAAGGGAATATTTCATGCAAAGATGGACTCAATAAAGGACAGAAATGGTATGGACCTAACAGAAGCAGAAGATATTAAGAAGAGGTGGCAAGAATACACAGAAGAACTGTACAAAAAAAATCTTCATGACCCAGATAACCACGATGGGGTGATCACTCACCTAGAGCCAGACATCCCGGAATATGAAGTCAAGTGGGCCTTAGAAAGCATCACTACGAACAAAGCTAGTGGAGGTGATGGAATTCCAGTGGAGCTGTTTCAAATCCTGAAAGATGATGCTGTGAAAGTGCTGCACTCAATATTCCAGCAAATTTGGAAAACTCAGCAGTGGCCACAGGACTGGAAAAGGTCAGTTTTCATTCCAATCCCAAAGAAAGGCAATGCCAAAGAACGCTCAAACTACTGCCCAATTGCACTCATCTCACATGCTAGCAAAGTAATGCTTAAAATTCTCCAAGCCAGGCTTCAGCAATACGTGAACTGTGAACTTCCTGATGTTCAAGCTGGTTTTAGAAAAGGCAGAGGAACCAGAGATCAAATTGCCAGCATCTTTTGGATCACTGAAAAAGCAAGAGAGTTCCAGAAAAACATCTATTTCTGCTTTACTGAGTATGCTAAAGCCTTTGACTATGTGAATCACCACAACTGTGGAAAATTCTTCAAAAGATGGGAATACCAGACCACCTGACCTGCCTCTTGAGAAACCTGTTTGCAGGTCAGGAAGCAGCAGTTAGAACTGGACATGGAACAACAGACTGGTTCCAAATAGGAAAAGGAGTACATCAAGGCTGTATATTGTCACCCTGCTTATTTAACTTATTTGTAGAGTGCATCATGAAACACGCTAGGCTGGATGAAGCACAAGCTAGAATCAAGATTGCTGGGAGAAATATCAATAACCTCAGATATGCAGATGACACCACCCTTATGGCAGAAAGTGAAGAAGAACTAAATAGCCTTGATGAAAGTGAAAGAGGAGAGTAACAAAGTTGGCTTAAAACTCTGCATTGAGGAAACTAAGATCATGGCATCTGGTCCCATCACTTCATGGGAAATAGATGGGGAAACAGTGGAAACAGTGTCAGACTTTATTTTTTTGGGCTCCAAAATCACTGCAGATGGTGACTGCAGCCATGAAATTAAAAGACACTTGCTCCTTGGAAGAAAAGTTATGACCAACCTAAACAGCGTGTTAAAAAGCAGAGACATTACTTTGCCAACAAAGGTCCATGTAGTCAAAGCTATGATTTTTCCAGTAGTCATGTATGGATGTGAGAGTTGGACCATAAAGAAAGCTGAGTGCTGAAGAATTGATGCTTTTGAACTGTGGTGTTGGAGAAGACTTGAGGGTCCCTTGGACTGCAAGGATCTCCAACCAGTCCATCCTAAAGGAAATCAGTCCTGAATATTCATTGGAAGGACTGATGCTAAAGCTGAAACCACAATCCTTTGGGTGCCTGAGGTGAAGAACTGACTTATTTGAAAAGAGTCTGATCCTGAGAAAGATTGAAAGTGGGAGGAGAAGGGGACAACAGTTATGAGGTGGTTGGATGGCATCACCTACTCAATAGACATGAGTTTGAGCAAGCTCCGGGAGTTGGTGATGGACAGGGAAGCCTCGCATGCTGTAGTCCATGGGGTCACAAAGAGTCAGACATGACTGAGTGATTGAAGTGTGTAAGCATCGTTATACTCATGCTCACCTAAGGTTTTGTACTGATGTTACTGGCCTCATGCTTTCACAGTTTTTATGAGAAAAATTATTAGAAAGTGTCGTAGCTAGGATGCAGAATATCTAAGATTGCAGGCTTTGTAAGCTTGATGTGCTTGTGCTGCCACATATTTTGTTTAAGTGTGAGATATTGAAAAAGAGGCTTTATATTTAGCACCTACATTTCAGATATTCTTTACACTTGGGCTTCCTATATTCAGATATCTTTAAATTCATAGTTATACCAATCAAATAACAAAATGTCTTTAATTTTTTAAAAAGAGTTTCTTAGCTCCTCTGTCATCCTAACCTTATAATGTGTTAATATATAACCCTATCTTTGAAGCAATAAGCTTTCCTCTTTTGCCAAGAACAACTGTCAAGATAATTTAGTTTCAAGAATATACCAATTACCTGAGATGATCAAGGTGAATATTTTGTTATCAATAAGTAATCATTTTGTGGAAATAACTTTCTCTAGGTGGTTGTGATTTTAACAAATGGCCAAATAGAATAAATCATTCTGCTTATGTAAGATGAAATATTTCTTCAAAATAGTAGTAAGCTAAAGCTCTCAAGATAGCTAGCTAAAGAAAGACTAGAGATGTATTCATCTTTGCAGTTGGTTGGGTCAACACAAAGAAGAGGATCTGTTACTCTAGTATCCAATATATTAGCAGACTATGTTTTATGTGTTTGTGTGATGCATGTGTAACTCCAGTAGATTAACCTCCCTAATTTAGGTCCATGACTAGTTAGCACATCTTTGTACCCACTGTGTTTATCACATATAGCACTTAGCACATATAGAATGAACGTTTGTTTACATTTGTTGTTGCTGTTGTTATTAATGTGCCCATAGGCTTCACAGATTAGTCAGCATTTATTAGATTATCTCCTCTTTATCCTCGTTTATTCTCACTCTCATAGTATTGAAGCAATTCTAAATTCTTTCTATTAAAAAATAACGAAGCAATAGCATACCCCTTTCTCCACCTCTTCTTAATAATAGAAGTCGATAATAATACATTTAAAATTTTTGAAAATGTATCTTATAACCAATATACACATTTAGCATAGAATTTAGAGGTTTTTTCTCCCTTAAAAAAGCTGATATTAAGAAACTGAATTATATGACATTTCAGAATCAAATAAACATGATAGCAGGTACTCAATAAATGAATCAGTCAGTTCAGTTCAGTTATACTCAGTCATGTCTGACTCTTTGTGACCCCATGAACTGTAGCACGCCAGGCCTCCCTGTCCATCACCAACTCCGAAGTTTATTCAAACTCATGTCCATTGAGTCGGTGATGCCACCCTACCATCCCATCCTCTGTCGTCCCCGTCTCCTCCTGCCTTCAATCTTTCCCAGCATCAGGGTTTTTTTTCCAATGAGTCAGTTCTTCACATCAGGTGGCCAAAGTATTGGAGTTTCAGCTTCAACTTCAGTCCTTTCAATGAACACTGAGAACTGATCTCCTTTAGGATGGACTGGTTGGATTTCCTTGCAGTCCAAGGGACTCTCAAGAGTCTACTCCAACACCACAGTTCAAGAGCATCAATTCTTTGGTGCTCAGCTTTCTTTATAGTCCAACTCTCACATCCATACATGACCACTGGAAAAACCATAGCCTTGACTAGATGGACCTTTGTTGACAAAGTAATGTTTCTGCTTTTTAATATGCTGTCTAAGTTGGTCATAACTTTCTTTCCAAGGAGTAAGCATCTTTTAATTTATATTCAACAGCTAAACTTCTGGTAGCCCATCTAATTCCTGATTCTTAATCTAAACACTTGCTGTCCTTGGTTTCCCATCTTACTTTTGAACAAAATTCTTATCTTGATGATAAGTATACGTGTAATATTTACTTGTCTTATCCTCACGGTTCCCAGTGGATTATGAGTCTTTTGTGTATGAGACTGTCCTTTTAACTTTTTGCCTCCACAAAGCCAGGGAGGTTGGTAGAAATCAGTAAGACTTTCTCAAATGTTTTTCAACAATGTTACTTCTCATATTCACCTTTAGCTATTATTTTTCTTCTCTGTAACTACAGATATACAGAGCTTAAAAAAATTATTCTCATACTTTCTTATCAAGTAGCTATGAAAGGGCAGAAATTTAAATGAGCATCCCGTATTAGAGTGAGAGCACTAAGCAGGAATTGATGGTTTCTTCTTTAAGGTGCATTGAATGGCCAAAAGTCATGTGACTACATATCAAATACAGAGTATTTCACTTTGTGGAAATGTGATGACCATTATCAGAGTTCACAGGCTTTGAAGTACTGACCCCATTTCTCTTCCTGAATTGACCTACATTTAAGGGTATAATCTGAAATATTTAAAGTGGAATGTTATGATGTTTTTTAAAAAAATTTTACTGGCATATAGTTAAGTTACAATGTTGTGTTAGTTTCAAGTACACAGCAGAGTGAATCTGTTATACATACACATATATCCACGTTTTTAGATTCTTTTCCCATATAGGCTGTTACAGAATATTGAGTATAGCGTTCCCTGTGCTGTACAGTAGGTTCTTATTGATTATCTATTTTATATATAGTACTGTGTGTACATGTGTGTCAATCCTAATCTTCCAATTTATCCCCCCCATCCACTTACCCTCTGGGAACCATAAGTTTGTTTTCTACATCTGTAACTCTATTCCTGTTTTGTAAATAAGTTCATATATAGCCTTTTTTAAAGATTCCACATGTAAGTGATATCATACTGTATTTGTCTTTCTCTGTGTGACTCACTTCATTCAGTATGACAGTAACTAGGTCCATCCATGTTGCTGCAGATGGCATTATTTCCTTCCTCTCTATGCCTGAGTAATATTCCATTGTATATATGTACCACGTCTTTATCCATTCCTTTGTTGATGGACTTTTAGGTTGCTTCCATATCCTGGATATATATAATGATGTATTAATTTATGTTAAAACTCAGCCCAGACCCTGAGGTGGCATGTGTATGTATGTGTCAGATTAAGTTACAACCATGTGCAGGTAATATTTTGACCAGGAGTTTAAACTCCAGAGGTGGTTAGCTAATATTAAAACTGAAAGTCTAAATTCCAGGAAAGGTTACTATACACCCACCTGGTATCCACATCTCAATCAGCACTAAGACTTTGCTGAATGACTGAAATGGATGTTCACTGGTGAAAGTACTAGTTTGTTAATCAGTGTACTGAACTATACTGGTAACATTAAAGGTAATCACTTTAAATTAAACAAAAATGAAAACATAGCTTATAAAAAGTTGTGGGATGCCATAAAAGCAGTGCTTACAGGGAAATTTTGGCCCATGAACAGAGGAGCCTGTTAGGCTATGGTCCATGGGGTCGCAAAGAGTCGGACACAACTGAGCGACTTCACTTTCACTTTCACTTTCACAAGGAAATTTATGGCAATAAATTCATTTTTTTAGAAAAGAATATCTAAAATCAATGATCAATGAGCTTCAGCATTAGGAAACTAGAAAATAAAAGGAAAATTAATCATAAAATAAGCAAAAGAAAAGAAATGATTTATAAAAAAGAAATCAATGAACTCAAAAACAGAATCAATAGAGAAAATTAATTGTCTAAAATATGTTTTTGAGAAGATCAATAAATTGATAGCCTCTAGCCACACTAATTAAGAGAAAAAAAGAAAAGATACAAATTGCTAATATCAGAAATGAAAGAGGGAACATCACTAAAGGTCCCGTGGATAATGAAATAGTACCGTAAACAACTCTATGCCCCCAAAGTTGCTACTGTAGATGAAATGGACCACTTCTTGAAAGACACAATATGCCAAAATTCACACAAGAATAAATAGATAATACATAAAATCTGAATAGGCCTATATCTGTTAAAGAAATTGGATCAATAATTGGATCCCTTCCAAAAAAGAGAGCACCAGACCCAGATGAGTTCATTGTTGAGTTACTTTCAGAGTATAGAAGCAGAGAAAATACTCCCTAACTTATTCTATAAGGCTAGTCTTAGACTAATACCAAAACCAGACGAATAGATTATTTTAAAAAAAAATTATAGAAAAAAAAAAGAAAAAAAAAAAAGAAATTAAAGGCCAATATCTCTCATGAGCATAGATACAAAAAATTCTTAACAAAATTTTACAAATCAAATCCAATGATGTATTTAAAAATTATACATGACAACCAAGTGGAATTTATCTCAAATGTGCAAGCCTGGTTCAATATCTAAAATCAAGTAAGTAAGGCATCACATCAACAGACTATGGATGAAAAAAAATCACATGATCATACCAATAAATAAAGTAAAAGCATTTGACAGAATCCAACACCCATTCTCAGTAAACTGGTAATAGAGGTGAACTTCCTCAAAATGTTAAAGAATATCTATGGAAAACACATTAGTGTCATATTTAATGGTGAGAAACTAGAAGTTTACCCATTAAGATCAGAATCGAGTCAAGGATATTGAGTTGTATGAGCTGTTTATATAGTTTGGATATTAACCCTTTATGAGTAATATAATTTGCAAATATCTTTCCCAGTCAGTAGGTTGCCTTTTTGTTTTGTAGGTTAATTTGGTTTTATAGCCCATGAACTTTTTTCTATGAGGTATTAAATTAAAAATAATAGTAAGGGTTCATTTTTATTATAATTCTTTAAAGGCAATAACTGTCATATATTACTGTATATTCCCCATACTACTTAGCATAACACTGTACAGAATAATTTTAAACTGTTAAATCATTGAATCAACAAACAAGACTACAAGCTATGTGCCAGACACTTGGGTGTAAAAGTAGCAGCATAGGTGAGTCTCTGCTGCAGTGTAGCATTTTATCTACTGAAAGACATAAACATTAAATATCATATAAATAACTACTAATTATACTTGGCATAAGTGCTATCACGTAAAGGTACAAAATGCCATGAGAAATACTTCCAAAGTTATTTGTATTGGGGGACCAAGGAGAAACTGGCTATATGAACGGAGATAAAATTCAGATGAGAAAAAGTTTAAGAAGAATTTCATGGAGAAAGTATGTTTTTAGTTTTAGCTAGTAGTGATGGTGTTTTGCAGAGTTATTTTACATATTTTGAAAAGCTGTTTCCTGCATAATATGATATAGCTATAAGTTTAAATAATTTATTAAAGAGAGAAGTATTAAATACTTACAGAATCTCTTCTAAGAATAAAATCTGAAACATGGAAATAGATGTACTCAAAAGAGACTATTATTTACATAGTTATCTTAATGGAAAACAGATTAAAAATGTAGTAATAGAAGATTGAGTGAACTATATCACACCCATTAAAAATTGTGGTTATGAAGAGTAATGAGGAAATATTAATAGAAAGTACTTCTGTTATAGTTCTATATCAAATAGATTAGAAACATATGCTCATAAATATGTTGAAAATATAAATAAGAATTACTTAAGAAATATACCAAAAAATTAGTTACTGATGGGTTCTGAGAGATTTCTTTTTCATTTTTTATTTTATAACTATTCTATAATGTGGCTTTAGTTCTTTTGAAATTCATAATACTTTTTGAAAAAGAAAAATGAATAGGCATACAAACAGGTTTGACTTCTATAGATACATCATAATTCTCTGATTTTTGTATTAATACCTAACTTGTCATACCGCACTCTTAAGATGATTTAATAAATAAATAGACTTAAAAAAAAAAAGAACTGCAAACATTACTGTTCAGTGCACATAGGATGGTACTAATAATTTACAAAGGCAAAGCAGAGCATCTGCAACTCAGGGACTAAAATTGGTAATAATGTTGAAGGGAATTGTTTTCTAGAAGGCAATTGTAGGCCCTTCTCGTGTAAGGAAGACTGATCACCTTCATTAGCCTTGTAACAAAAGCAGAGATTTCTGGATGAAGGCATTTAATTATAATGTTTATCTAATCATTCCATAGCCGTTTATATATATATATATATATATATATATATATATATATATAGTTACAGTGGTTTAGAGCACATACTTTTCTTTGGGTAGTAAAGGATAGTAGGGGTTGTGTTTGGTGAATAATATGTTTTAAGCCGAACAGTCCAACACCAATGACGGCATTTTAGAAAAATGTAGGAAAAGTGCCAGTACTGCCTGTTCTTTTGCCTTTGGATTATTGAACTTTCTAATCTATGAGCTGTCAGTAGCACAATTGTAGTAACCACCGCAACAATGATGACATGTAACACCGAATTAGTATTTCCTTATGCCAGACCCTGTTGTAGATGCTTTTACCTATATTAACTCATTTTACTCTCATAATAACCCTATGAAGTAGATTGATATTCCGACTATAAGAAAACTAAAACATAGAGAGGTTAAGTAATTTGTCTAAGGTCACCAGTTAAGTGCTTGGATTTGAATAATATAGGAACTCTGGCTGAAGAATCCCAAGTCCAGTGTTGTCATAGACACCAGGCTATCTTATGTACCTAAAGAATTTTTTTTGCTTTAACATTTCCATCTTAAGGACAGAGGCACTAAATTTTATTTTAGTACTTAATAATATTTATTAACAGAAGGTCTATTCTAAACTCATATTCTGTCTCCTCACATTGCTTTCTCTAGTTCTTTTTTCTTTCCTTTTCTGTAGGTGTGGATAAAAAAATTATCTGGACTAAGTTCATCAATATAGGTGAAAAAAAGAAAGTGGGATTTTTTCGCTTCATTTTATCTTATTTATTTAGAATATCTGCTCAGTTCAGTTCAGTCGCTCAATCGTGTCTGACTCTTTGCAGCCCCATGAATCGCAGCACACCAAGCCTCCCTGTCCATCACCAACTCCTGGAGTTCACTCAGACTCACGTCCATTGAGTCCGTGATGCCATCCAGCCATCTCATCCTCTGTCGTCCCCTTCTCCTCCTGCCCACAATCCCTCCCAGTGCTAGGGTCTTTTCCAATGAGTCAACTCTTCGCATGAGGTGGCCAAAGTACTGGAGCTTCAGCTTTAGCATCATTCCTTCCAAAGAAATCCCAGGGTTGATCTCCTTCAGAATGGACTGGTTGGATCTCCTTGCAGTCCAAGGGACTCCCAAGAGTCTTCTCCAACACCACAGTTCAAAAGCATCAATTCTTCAGTGCTCAACCTTCTTCACAGTCCAACTCTCACATCCATACATGACCACAGGAAAAACCATAGCCTTGACTAGACAGACCTTAGTCGGCAAAGTAATGTCTCTGCTTTTGAGTATACTATCTAGGTTGGTCATAACTTTTCTTCCAAGGAGTAAGCGTCTTTTAATTTCATGGCTGCAGTCACCATCTGCAGTGATTTTGGAGTTGTCCTCACTAACACAGCACATTGAAAAACAGGAGACCCAAGCAAAGTGATTGGAGAAGTGATACCAGCCTGGTGGCCAGATTTATCTGAGGCTGTGAGGAAATAGGAATCTGGAAGTTGGACAAGGGAGATGATAGTGGTGTAGTTGTCATGATATGAAGGCTGGGCTGCATGGTGTTTGGCGGGGGATAACTTAAAGAAGCTGCTGCGGTTCAGTCACTCAGTCGTGTCCAGCTCTTCTCGACTCTATGGCTACAGCCCACTAGGCTCCTCTGTCCATGGAATTCTCCAGGCAAGAATACAGGAGTCAGTGGCTATACCCTTCTCCAAGGGATCTTCCTGACCCAGGGAGGGAGCCAACCTGGGTTTCCTACATGCAGGCAGATTCTTTACAGTCTGAGCTTCCAGGGAAGCCTATATATACATATACCTATGCAGATATTTAAAATAATTATTTTGATCTCTGCAGCAGTTTAAATACTTTCTGTGAGCCGAAGAATTGATGCTTTTGAACTGTGGTGTTGGAGAAGACTCTTGAGAGTCCCTTGGACTGCAAGGAGAGGCAACCAGTCCATCCTAAAGGAGATGAGTCCTGGGTGTCCATTGGAAGGACTGATGTTGAAGCTGAAACTCCAATACTTTGGCCACCTCATGCGAAGAGTTGACTCATTGAAAAAGACCCTGATGTTGGGAAAGATTGAAGGCAGGAGAAGGGGATGACAGAGGATGAGGTGGTTGGATGGCATCACCGACTCAATGGACATGGGTTTGGGTGGACTCCGGGAGTTAGTGATGGACAGGGAGGCCTGGCATGCTGCTGATGGGGTCACAGAGTTAGACACGACTGAGCGACTGAACTGAACTGAACTGGTTCTAATAAGATGTCTTTAGGGAGCATACTCCAGTTTCAAAACCCAGGCACATGTTCACATGGCTCTGAGTTCGAGATCCCTGACCGAAGGATTGGACACCATCTGTCAGGAGGACCTTGAAGATTTTTAGTTGGCAGGTCGAGTGGCTTTCCAAGGTGCTTGCTGCTTCCTCACTCGTGCAAACTTAATTAGCTGGGATTCCCCATTGGGAAGTGAAGGTAGGTAGAATTTTATCCTTCCCCTCACTGCCTTCAGTATACTTTATTCTCAAAACCATCCCCAGAGATTTAAAAGTATCAGGAATATAAAACTATCTCTTCTTCACAAAGTTGGAGGCCCCAGAACTGACCCTGAAAAGATTTATTTTTACCTTTATTCAAGAAATGAGAATTTAGGCAGAAAAATATAGTAGATACCTGTTGTTAACATTTTGGGGGGCAATATTTGTTACATTAAAAGAGTGTAAAAATAAGGTGGTTGATACATATTTTTCTAATTATAATTTGGAACATAGTTATAAATACTATGCTTTATGGATTAAAATGTACCCTGTTATCTCTTAATCTACTCTGGAATAATAAAATATATATCACTGGGGACAATATCCATAGTTCTAGAATATTCCTAGCCGTTTGGTTCTGTTACAGAATAAAGTTAAACTGGAAATAAGACAATGTTAAGTAAAAAAGCTTCCTTTGCCCACCTCACCTTACATGGGTTCCATTTTGGGGGGTATATACCATAATGATTAAATGATATATATTATATTGTGAAATGATCATCACAGTAAATTTAATAATAACATCCATCACCACACATAGTGAATATTTCTTTTGTGAAAGAAATTTTAAGATCTCTCCCCTTCAGTTCAGTTCAGTTCAGTCGCTCAGTCGTGTCTGACTCTTTGTGACCCCATGAATTGCAGCACGCCAGGCCTCCCTGTCCATCACCATCCCCCAGAGTTCACTCAGACTCACGTCCATCGAGTCAGTGATGCCATCCAGCCATCTCATCCTCTGTCGTCCCCTTCTCTTCCTGCCCCCAATCCCTCCCAGCTTCAGAGTCTTTTCCAATGAGTCAACTCTTTGCGTGAGATGGCCAAAGTACTGGAGTTTCAGTTTTAGCATCATTCCTTCCCAGGGCTGATCTCCTTCAGAATGGACTGGTTGGATCTCCTTGCAGTCCAAGGGACTCTCAAGAGTCTTCTCCAACACCACAGTTCAAAAGCATCAATTCTTTGGCGCTCAACCTTCTTCACAGTCCAACCCTCACATCCATACATGACCACTGGAAAAACCATAGCCTTGACTAGACGGACCTTAGTCGGCAAAGTAATGTCTCTACTTTTGAATATGCTATCTAGGTTGGTCATAACTTTTCTTCCAAGGAGTAAGCGTCTTTTAATTTCATGGCTGCAATCACCATCTGCAGTGATTTTGGAGCCCAGAAAAAATAAAGTCTGACGCTGTTTCTACTGTTTCCCCATCTATTTCCCACGAAGTGATGGGACCGGATGCCATGATCTTCGTTTTCTGAATGTTGAGCTTTAAGCCAACTTTTTCACTCTCCTCTTTCACTTTCATCAAGATGTTTTTTAGTTCCTCTTCACTTTCTGCCATGAGGGTGGTGTCATCTTCATATCTGAGGTTATTGATATTTCTCCCGGCAATCTTGATTCCAGCTTGTGTTTCTTCCAGTCCAGCGTTTCTCATGATGTACTCTGCATAGAAGTTAAATAAGCAGGGTGCCAATATACAGCCTTGAGGTACTCCTTTTCCTATTTGGAACCAGTCTGTCCCCTTCGAACTTTCAAATATGCAATACAGCATTGTTAACAATATCCCCATGCTGTATATTACATTACCAGAATTCATCTTCTAACTAGAAGTTTGTACCTTTTGATCATCTTCACCATTTCACCTTTATTCGTGATGAATATTTGACTAGTTATAGAGTTCTGGGTTGCCAAGGGTTTTCTTTTAACCCATTAGTTACCTTATTCCATTGATTTCAAGTTTGCTGCTGCTGCTGCTGCTGCTGCTGCTGCTAAATCGCTTCAGTCATGGCCGACTCTGTGCGACCCCATGGAAGGCAGCCCACTAGGCTCCCCCGTCCCTGAGATTTCAAGTTTAGGTCAGTTCTATTTTTAATTTTTTGAGGAATCTCTATATTGTTTTCCATAGTGACTGTACCAATTTACATTCTTGTCAACAGAGCATGAGGATTCCCTTTCTCTTCATTCTCGCTGATGCTTGTTATTTGTTGTGATTTTGAGAAGAGTCATTCTGACAGATGTGCGGTGATATCTCACTTGGTTTTCATTTACTTTCCTCTGATGATTGGTGATATTGAGCATCTTTTCATGTGCCTATTGGTCATCACTATATCTTCTTTGGAAAAATGTCTCTTCATACTCTTTGCCCATTTTTCACTTGGGTTGTTTGTTTATTTGATGTTGAGTTGTATGAGTTCTTTGTATATTTTGGATATTAACCCCTTATTGGATATATCATTTGTAAATACATATTTCCATTCAGTAAGTGGACTTTTCACTTAACTGACGGTTCATTTGCTGTGCACAATTGTTTTTTGTTTTTTGTTTTTTTTTTTAGTTTGATATAGTCCCATTTGTTTATTTGATGACCATTATCTAAGAGGATGCCACCTATGTTTTCTTCTAGAATGTTTATTCTTTAAAGTTTTACATGTCTTTAATCCATTTTGAGTTTACTTTTTTACATAGTGTTAGAAAGTAGTCCAGTTTCATTCTTTTGTATGTAGCTGTTTAGTTTTCTCAGCACCGGTACTGAAGAGGCTACCTGTCCTATTGTATATTCTTGCCTTTTTCATCATAGATTAATGCCCATATGAGTTCATTTTTTGGCTCTCTACTTTATTCTATTGATCTGTGTTTCTGTTTTTGATACCATTTTGATTACTGTGCCATTGTAGTATAGTTTGAAATCAGGGGGTGTGAATTTTGTTCTTTCTTAAAACTATTTTAGCTGTTCAGGGTCTTTTTGTTTCCATACAAATGTTAGAATTATTTTTTCTACTTCTGTGAAAAATGGCATTGGTATTTTGATAGAGATTGCATTAAATCTGTAGATTACCTGAGGTAGTTTAATCATTTTAACAATATTAATTCATCCAGTCCCTGAACATGGTATGTATGTTCATCTTTTTTTGTATTGAGTTTGGTTTCTTTATTCAGTGTCTTAATAGTTTTTTTCTGAGTGCAGGTCTTTTACCTCCTTAGTTAGATTTATTCCCAGGTATTTTCTTTTTTTTTTGATGCAATTGTAAATGGGATTATTTTTTAAAATTTCTCTTTCTGATGGTTCTCATTGTTAGTATACAGAAATGTAACAGATTTCCATATATTAATTTTATATCCTGCAATTTGATCAATTCATTGATTAGTTCTAGTTTGTGTGTGTGGTGTCTGTAGAGTTTTCTATGTATGATATCATGTCCTCTGCAAACAGTGAGAGTTTAATTACTACCTTTCCAGTTTGGATTCCTTTTATTTCATTTTCTGTCTGGTTGCTGTGGCTAAGACTTCTGATACTACCTTGAATGTAAGTGGCAAGAGTGGGCATTCTTGTCTTATTCCTGATCTTAGAAGAAATACTTTCAATTTTTTTGCCATTAAGTATGACATTAGCTGTGGGCTTGTCACGTGGTCTTTATTTTGTTGGGATGTGTTGCCTATGGGTTCCATTTTTTAAAGAGTACAGACCAGAAATCCTATGTCCTACTAGACCCTTTCCATGGTACCAGACTGCTGGTGAGCTTTAGTTTCTTATTTTTAAATGGGGACAAAAGTACCTGTCCTAGCAGTCATAAGAATGACTTATAAATTTAATTCAATTATACCAAAGTACTTTATAACTCATGATATAAACTTATAAAATGATAGCTACTTTGTATTAAGCATCTGCTAAATTCTTAGAAATAGTACTGGAAGTTTTACTTGTATTATGGTACTTCTTTTAAGGCTCAACAAGATCCTGAACAATTGTTAAAATACATTTGATATATAGTAGTTAATAAAAGCTCAAAGAGGTTGTGTAATTTTCAGAGGTCAAATAGACCTAAAGGGCAGAGTCAAGATTTAGTTCAATATTACTTCCAAATAGAGATGTTACTTTTCTTTGTACTCAGAACTAAGGCAACAGGATTATTTAATATTTTATGGTAGGTGGCATTAAGAAGGCAGCAAAAGTCACTGACTAATCTGCTCCTTCAGCAAAGCTAGCAAAGAAAACATGCAGATAAAGTTGTGCTTATATTTTAGAGCAGATCACCTGAAAACCCCTGGGCTTCACATGTTTTTAAAATAGTTTTTATGTATTTGACTACACAATAAGAAGTGAAAGAATAGATGTTTTAGATGCAAAAGGAATATGGCATGCCATCCCTGCCAGATTCAAGCTTATAGTTTTTATTAGTTTTATTTTGCTCATTTTATCAAATCACAAGTGATGAAACAGGAGAAACATAAGGACTTCATTGCTTTTGGCTAACAGATGGGAAACAACAGAAAATTCTTTCCATAAATGCAGAAAAATAATTTTCTTCATAAAAGCTAATATGCCTTCTTTAGGCATTAAGATATGTTTCTGTTTATAATCTTAAGACAGCTATATTTTTACTCTTTATTAAAATGAAGCCTCCCAGGAAAAACGGTATTTCAGTGAGTCTGAGTGAACTCCGGGAGTTGGTGATGGACAGGGAGGCCTGGCATGCTGCATTTCATGGGGTTTCGAAGGGTAGGACATGACTGAGCAACTGAACTGAACTGAACTGAACTGAACTGAATCTTTATTTTTTTTAATTAATTTTTATTGGTGTATGGTTGATTTGCAATGTTGTGTTAATTTCTACTGTATAGCAAAGTGAATCAGTTATACAAATGCATATGTCCATTCTTTTCTAGATTCTTTTCCAATGTAGATCATTACAGAGTATTGACTAGAGTTCCCAGGGCTACACCGTAGTCCTTACTAAGTTATCTATTTTATGTATAGTAGTGGGTATGTCAACCCTAATCTCCTAATTTATCACTCTTCTCTTCCCCTTTGGTAACCATAAGTTTCTTTTCTACATCTGTGACTCTATTTCTGTTTGGTAAATAAGTTCATTAACATTTTTTTAAGATTCCACATATAAATGATATCATGATATTTGTCTTTCTCTGTCTGACTTACTTTACTCAGTATAACAATCTCTAAGTCTATCCATGTTGCTGCAGATGGCATCATTTCATTCTTTTTAATGATTGAGTAATATTCCATTGTATGTATGTATTACATCTTGATCCATTCCTCTGTTTATGGAATGCTTCCATGTCTTGGCTATATTTTCTCCAGATACATGCTCAGGAGTGGAATTACTGAATCATATTCAGTACTCTAATCTTTAAATTTGGTTAGAAATGGTTGGATTGCTTCACTGATTCAATGGACATGAATTTGAGCAAACTCCAGGAGATAGTGGAGGACAGAGGAGCATGGTATGCCACAGTCCATGGAGTTGCGAAGAGTAGGACATGACTTAGTGACTGAACAACAACAATCTTTAAATTCCATCATTGAAATTGTAGGTGTACAGTCCAGTTTCTAATCTCTTAGAACATTTTTCACGGTAGGTTTTAATCATTGGAGTGAATAATTCCCTAGGAAAGCAGTACAGCTTCATGCAATATGACTTGGTAGTCAACATTCTCATTTTCCAATAAAAGGGAAATTTCATGAACAGAAACATTGGACTGCTTGAAATTTCACCTGTGAAGAGAATTTTTCTGAGCAGCTTCTTGAGAAAGTATATCTTAATAGCTTTATCACGAATATGGGGTCTTCATTCCTTATAATATCACTGACAGACACAATCATGTTAGGCACTGTGTTCGCATAGTTATGGAGAGTATGGTGATCTGTTTTACCATTAACCTGTCTGCCAAAAGACAGGAACTGTGTTCTCAACCAACAAACTTTGGTATCATATCTTCAGTAAACTTCTACCCTCAAAATCCAGGTTCAACTGACATATCCAAGACCATGTCTATCTGATTAGCCCATGGTACCAAATACTCAACTGTAGTTCCTAGTTTGATGGCAAGTCCAACCTTTATCTCATTGCCCCAAATGTCTTTAAGGAAAGCCCCTGGGTTCTTGTATATATGGATTGACTCCTATTATAGCCATTGGCTTTACCTACTCTTCCAGCCTAGAAACCATCCTGTGCATGTCAAAGAAAGGATCCTGTCCTCGCTGCTTTTGGAGACTCTACCATAGGGTGGCCAAAAGTAATGTGAACAAAATACCCATCTGTTGTATCCAGGTACAGATAATCAGTCTCAGAGGCCAGCCTTTAGAGATTTTCAGCCCCTGAATTGGCCAGGTTGCTGTTGAAGATGGATGGGTCAATCTCATAGCTAGGCATCATGATCCTGATTCCCAGGAGCCAGCTTACATGAGTCTTCCAGTAAGATAAAGGTGTTATCCTGATTTCTTCTTCTTTTAAAATGTACTAATTAATATTTTAATCTTTGAACAATGACTAGTAAATACTTTAATTTTTGAACAAGGACTAAATTTTCATTTGAAATAATGATTAATTTTCCCCAGTGTAAAGTAAAGGGCATGAGTTATAGCTTTAGAGAATTTATTTTACAAACAGTTAGGTCCTAAATATATTTGCCTATTATTCAAATGAGTCAGAACTAGTAGTTTGCTTGTTTTTTGTTGCTTTAGTGGGATAAGTTAACAGAAGAGTTGACTAATTTAGTGATTTTTGTAAAATATGCACATAAATAACCTGAAATATCCATGGATGAGCTGTTTGTTAGTATCTTGCTATTGTTGTTCAATCACTAAGTCATGTCCAATGCTTTGCAACCCTATGAACTACAACACACCAAGCTTCCCTGTCCTCTGATTTAGTAATATAAATGGGATCAAATTGCTAGCTAATAAATGTTTTTGTTCCCAATTTTCTTTCAAATAAAATTCTGTTTTATATATATAAATATATATACATGCATGTATATTTATGTTAGATGTATGTTTAATGCATACATTTACTATAATGCTAGTTATTTCTTACTGTATTCTCCTATAAGATAAGATATTTGGCATATTTTCTTTATTTTGCATTTTAGTTTTCTTTTGTCATCAATAAACTTATCAAGTTTTCTGAATATAAAAGTATTTTCCCAGATTTTTCCCATTAAGTTCCTATAGTATTAGGCCTTTTTTTTTTTTTTTTGAGGCAAAGTAACTGTATGCAGGTCAGGAAGCAACAGTTAGAACTAGACATGGAACAACAGACTGGTTCCAAGTAGGAAAAGGAGTACGTCAAGGCTGTATATTGTCACCCTGCTTATTTAACTTATGTGCAGAGTACATCATGAGAAATTCTGGGCTGGAAGAAGCACAAGCTGGAATCAGTATTGCTGGGAGAAATATCAATAACCTCAGATATGAAGATGACACCATCCTTATGGCAGAAAGTGAAGAGGAGCTAAAAAGCCTCTTGATGAAAGTGAAAGTGGAGAGTGAAAAAGTTGGCTTAAAGCTCAACATTCAGAAAACGAAGATCATGGCATCTGGTCCCATCATTTCATGGGAAATAGATGGGAAACAGTGTCAGACTTTATTTTTGGGGGCTCCAAAATCACTGCAGATGGTGACTGCAGCCATGAAATTAAAAGACGCTTACTCCTTGGAAGAAAAGTTATGACCAAACTAGAGAGCATATTGAAAAGCAGAGACATTACTTTGCCAACAAAGGTCCGTTTAGTCAAGGCTATGGTTTTTCCAGTGGTTATGTATGGATGCGAGAGTTGGACTGTGAAGAAAGCTGAGTGCCAAAGAATTGATGCTTTTGAACTGTGGTGTTGGAGAAGACTCTTGAGAGTCCCTTGGACTGCAAGGAGATCCAACCAGTCCATTCTAAAGGAGATCAGCCCTGGGTGTTCTTTGGAAGGAATGATGCTAAAGCTGAAACTCCAGTACTTTGGCCATCTCATGCGAAGAGTTGACTCATTGGAAAAGACTCTGATGCTGGGAGGGATTGGGGGCAGGAGGAGAAAGGGATGACAGAAGATGAGATGGCTGGATGGCATCACCAACTCGATGGATGTGAGTTTGAGTGAACTCCAGGAGATGGTGATGGACAGGGAGGCCTGGCCTGCTGCGATTCATGGGGTCACAAAGAGTTGGACATGACTGAGCGACTGAACTGAACTGAACAAAGATTCATTTGGAGGAATTTCCAATCATAGAAGTACACTACCCCTTACTAGTGAACTGCCTTAAAGACAGATGTTGGCAAGTTCATATATGTATGAGCAGGACAGCAGCAAAACATTTGTATAGCTGCAAATCTTGCTTTTTCACCTAGTCTAATCCTAGCACAACTATAAAGTTGGAACAAGAGATTTAAGACAAGACATTTGTAGACACCATGGATAATTTTTGGAAGCTACCATAAGTGTAATCTCTAAGCCTCCATTTAGAGGAGGATTCACGATCAGTGTGGATAATTTTTTTTTCTTTTACTTTTTTTTTTTTTTTTTAGGGCTTCCCTGATGGCTCAGCAGGTAAAGAATCTGCCTGAAATCTAAGAGATATAAGAGACATGGGTTTGATCCCTGGGTAGGGAAGATCCCCTGGAGAAGGAAATGGCAACCCATTCCAATATTCTCGCCTGAAAGATCCCATGGACAGAGGAGCCTGGTGGGCTACATTCCAATGGGACAAAGAGTCAAACACAACTAAATACACATTTAAAAAAAAAAACAAAAACATGTAATCATATTACTTCACACTATAGACATGCTACTTGGAGCTCTATTGTTAATTTTTTTGTTCCCAGGCCAGTGTCTGGGTATCTTCATTAAGAGTGGAAAGGTTTTTCATATTAGAATTTGTCCTTGGATCTCAACCTGGGACCCAGAAGTCATGTCTTGGGTAGCATGGGTTAGGCATCTGTAGTAGCTCACCTGATCTGACTCCTAATCTTTCCTTGGTGAATGCCAGATGAAGGACCTTTCCTACCACAATTCCCTGCTGTGTCCACTGACTCTTGCAAGACCTCTCAGTGACCTGAGTACTTTCCTTTAATGTCATTTTTTGAGAGCTTGAGCTGCAATTAATCTATGTATGCCTAGATCTGATCTTTTCAACTAACGATTTTAAGTACTGTAAATGAGGGCTGCATAACCAACATACATTACAAAAACCACAGTAACAATAGGATAAAGAAACCTTTCACAGAATCCTTCAAAGGCCTCCTACGGTTCTCATTTTAGCATTCAGAGTGCTTACTAGGACCTTCAATGCTCAATTCATACATTCTGGGTCCTGCTTATGCCACCGTCCCACCCCTCATCTCTTCCTGACTACCCTTCTCTTTCAGCTATGATAACCTTCCTGTGCATGTCTGCTCCTGACTCAGGCTTTCTACCTGCTTTTTGCTGTCTCTAGTCCACCACCCCCAACTCCCCACCCCCACCACTGTGTCCACACCATTTCTTACTAAATTTTGTTAACCTTTCAGACCTCAACTTAAACCTTATTTTCTTAAAGTTTTCTTTGAGTATCCAGACTCAAAGTGTGGCTCTCCTTTTATTTACCTTTTTAGCAACCTAGACCTCTTCATAGTACATTTCGCAAATGTCTTTATATAATTATAATTGACTGTGTTGTATTTCTCTTTTACATTAAAAAAAAAAAACACTAGGGTCATGTCTCTTATTTAATACTACACTTAGCATGGTGTCTTAGCATGGGCTTCCCTGTGGTTCAGCTGGTAAAGAATCCACCTGCAGTGCGAGAGACCTGGGTTCAATCCCTGAATTGGGAAGATCCCCTGGAGAAGGGACCAGCTACCCACTCCAGTATTCTGCCTGGAGAATTCCCTGGACTATATATAGCTCATGGGGCCACAAAGAGTTGGACACGACTGAGCAACTTTCACTTAGCATGGTGTCTTGCATGATACTCATTACCTTTTATTGAATTAATTAAGCATTGTGAATAATGCCTCATGACTGTACTTTCTATGAATCCTTTTTTCTGTTATCACACACGGAACAAAACATACTGTAACCTCGGTTCTCCTGAAAGCATAGCCTAAGTCAGAGGCTTCCTTGAAGGTTAGTTGATCTTAAGGAGCACGGGTGAAGAACATTAAGAGTGTGATTGCTATGGACTGAATTATGTCCCTTCAGAATTCATATTTTGAAGCCCTAACTCCCAGTGACTGTGTTCGGAGACAATGTCCGGGAAACTAATCAAGATTAAATAAGGTAATAAGTGAAAGTGAAGTCGCTCAGTTGTGTCCGACTCTTTGCGACCCCATGGACTGTAGCCTATCAGGTTCCTCAGTCCATGGGATTTTCCAAGCAAGAGTGCTGGAGTGGATTGCCATTTCCTTCTCCAGGGGATCTTCCCGACCCAGGAATCGAACTCGGGTATCCCACATTGCGGGCAGACGCTTTACCATCTGAGCCACCAGGGAAGCATGAGGCCCAAATGTGATCAGTTGTGTGCTTGTAAGGAGGGGGGAAGTGCTCTTATCTCTCTCTGCCATGTAAGGACACAGGGAGAAAATGGTCTTCTGCAAGCCAGAAGAGTGTCTTCAGAAGAACTCAACCATACTGGCACCCTGGTCTTGGACTTGCAGTCTCCAGGTCTGTGAGAAAATATATTTATATTGTTTAAACCACTCAGTATATGGCATTTTGTTATGGCAGCCTGAGTAGGCTAATACAGTGACATTGAGAAAGAGATAAAGCTGGTAAGAAATTGTGTTACTGCATTGGTTAAAAGTATAGGTGAGTGATGCTTGATTTGAAGAGTTATGAAATTCAGCTCACAATTGTTTTCCCTGGGGATGAAAAGGGAAGCATATATCTATCAGCCTTTGTAGCCCATTGGTTAAGGATGGCAGAGGTATAGGTGTAGGAAGTAAGATATGTGATGCAACCTGAGGAAAGGCATCAAAGCATTGCACTTGAAAGTGAGCTGTTGAAATCCATAAGGAATTGATCACTGCAGCAGGGGCTAGAAGAAGAGGTGTGGCTGATAGGATTTGAAGTGGTATACAAATTATCTGATACATAGACCACCACAAAAGTATCCTGTATTCAATATCCACAAGTAATTTATATTTTTAGTATTTCTACAATGCTTATACTACATGGAAAAATAAATGAGGCAGTTTTTATAAACTAAAACTGATAAAAAGTTTGATTGCAAGTAAATGCTAACTCTGACATTAATGTAGTGATTCTTACAAATAAAATCTTGAAACATAATTTTTCAAGGTGTCAAAAGAAATGTTAATGACAATTTAAGCATTGTTTATCTCAGAATCTAAACAAATGGATATGTTACTGACCAGAAAGTAAATTTAACATGTTTCTTTATTGCAGAAGCAGTAAGCTTTGAATGACAGTGAAAATGGCATTGAGAAATAACCTGTTTTAAAAGCTACCAGGGACAGATACTGCTAAAGATAATAATTTTTTAACATTAGTTGATTTTCAAAATAATTATAAGTTGAAAACAATCCAAATAGCTTGAGAAAATAATTCTGATCAATCTGAGTATGATTTAAGAGAAATACTGGAATAGTTCCCCCATGATTGCAAAACTTTTGAATATTTTAAAGAGAGAAAAAAAGATAAAACTAAATACAAGAGGGACCTCAAGATAATTTGTACACATTGAAATAAGAAAGTAAATATAGAGCTTCCACAAGGGGAAACAATTATTTTTTCAGATACATTTTATTGTTATCAAAATAATCCATATACACCCTGAAAAATGCAAATAGTAAAGAAAGATTATAATCAAAGCACCAGCTCACTGAAAGACAACACTTTTAACCTAGATTTGTGTTTATTTTTGGTGTTACCTAAATTTCTCTAGGAGAAGGCAATGGCACCTCACTCCAGTACTCTTGCCTGGAAAATCCCATGGATGGAGGAGCCTGGTGGGCTACAGTCCATGGGGTCGCTACGAGTCGGACACGACTAAGCGACTTCACTTTCACTTTTCACTTTGATGCATTGGAGGAGGAAATGGCAACCCACTCCAGTATTCTTGCCTGGAGAATCCCAGGGACGGGGGAGCCTGGTGGGCTGCCATCTATGGGGTCGCACAGGGTCGGACACGACTGAAGCGACTTAGCAGCAGCAGTAGCAAATTTCTCTAAATAATATGCTTATATTACTATTGCTTTGCTTACCAGTATTAAATGTGACTAACTTACTTTTGCTGTTATGCATATGGATTTAATTCCCTTTCTACTCCCACTTCCAGGCTTGTTGCTCTGTCTCTGTTTCCAAAATAATTCTATCATATCTTAAGTTCCATCATTCTTGTAACCTTGGTAACTATAAATAAACAAGTAACCACAAGTAACATAGACTTCTGTTTCTGTCTCCACAGGTTGTAGATAATTCTCTTTACTTTCTACTTTGTATTGACTTAGACTGCAAGTTATTTCTCTAGCAAAAATGGGTTTATTCAGGATCAGCAAAGAATTTCAGTTTGGGATCTGAAACCATGGCAAACCATGTACAGGACCCATGAAAAAAATGGAGAGAATTCTTTTATAGAGTGGAAAGGAAATTGGGAAAGCCATAGTAACCCAAATAGTCCATGACTTTCCATTGGCCGAGTTCTGAAGTCTCTCATTGGATGAATTCTTGCCTGGAAAAAAAATAAACCTTTTCTTTTCCCTGTTGGGTTCTGCTGTTGTGATAAGACATGAGAGCTTCACTTTCTGGTCTCCTGACCCTATTTTGTTGAGGTTTCTGTTTATTGGTTTTTTACATTTTCTCCTTTTGATCAACATCTTCCTCTCAAAATACTGCTGGTCAAGAGTGAGGTTTTCTGCACTGTTTGATATAAAACACAGCAAGATCCTCTATGACCCACCATCAAGAGTAATGGAAATAAAAGCAAAAAATAAACAAGTGGGATCTAATTAAACTTAATTAACAGAAAATAATCGATAGAAAATTAAAGATTTACTGAGCATGGCCCCACCCATCAGAGCAAGACCCAGTCTCCCCCAGGTTAGTCTCTCCCATCAGGAAGCTTCCATAACCCTCTTATCCTTCTCCGTCAGAGGGCAGACAGACTGAAAACCACAGTCACAGAAAATTAACCATTTTGATCACATGGACCACAGCCTTGTCTAACTCAACGAAACTATGAGCCATGCCATGTAGGGCCACCCAAAACGGATGGGTCATGGTGGAGAGTTCTAACAAAATGTGGTCCAGTGGAGAAGGGAATGGCAAAGCACTTCAGTATTCTTGCCCTGAGAACCCCATGAACAGTATGAAAAGGCAAAAAGATAAGACATTGAAAGGTGAACTCCCCAGGTGCCCAATATGCTACTGGAGATCAGTGGAGAAATAACTCCAGAAAGAATGAAGAGATGGAGCCAAAGCAAAAACAACCCCAGTTTTGGATGTGACTGGTGATAGAAGCAAAGACCGATTTATATTAAAAAAAAAAAAAAAGAACAATATTGCATAGGAACGTGGAATGTTAGGTCCATGAATGAAGACAAATTGGAAGTGGTCAAACAGGAGATGGCAAGAGTGAACGTCGATATTTTAGGAATCAGCAAACTAAAATGGACTGCAATGGATGAATTTAACTCAGATGACCATTATATCTACTACTGTGGGCAAGAAGCCCTTAGAAGAAATGGAGTAACCATCATAGTCAACAAAAGAGTCCGAAATGCAGTACTTGGGTGCAAACTCAAAAACAACAGAATGATCTCTGTTTGTTTCCAAGGCAAACCATTCAATATCATGACAATCCAAGTCTATGCCCTGACAGTGATGCTGCAGAAGCTGAAGTTGAATGGTTCTATGAAGACCTACAAGACCTTCTAGAACTAACACCCCTGAAAGATGTCCTTTTCGTTAGAGGGGACTAGAATGCAAAAGCAGGAAGTCAAGAAACACCTGGAGTAACAGGCAAATTTGGCTTTGGAGTACAGAATGAAGCAGGGAAAAAGCTAATAGAGTTTTGCCAAGAGAACACACTGGTCATACCAAACACCTCTTCCAACAGCACAAGAAAAGACTCTATACATGGACATCACCAGATGGTCAATACCAAAGTCAGATTGATTATATTCCTTGCAGCCAAAGATGGAGAAGCTCTATACAATCAGCAAAATCAAGATCGGGAGCTGACTGTGGCTCAGATCATGAACTCCTTATTGTGAAATTCAGACTTAAGTTGAAGAAAGCAGGGAAAACAACTAGACCGTTCAATAATCCAAGTCGCTCAGTCGTGTCCGACTCTTTGCGACCCCATGGACTGTATAGCCCACCAATTTTCCAGGCAAGAGTACTGGAGTAGGTTGCCATTTCCTTCTCCAGGGGATCTTCCCAACCCACGGATCAAACCCAGGTCTCCCACACTTCAGGCAGACGCTTTACCATCTGAGCCACCAGGGAAGCCCCCTTCAGGTATGACCTGAATCAAATCCCTTATGATTATACAGAGGAAGTGACGAATAGATTCAAGGGATTAGATTTGATAGACAGAGTGCCTGAAGAACTATGGATGGAGGTTCATGACATTGTACAGGTGACAGGGATCAAGACCATCCCTAAGAAAAAGAAATGCAAAAAAGCAAAATGGCTGTCTGAGGAGGCCTTGCAAATAGCTGTGAAGAGAAGAGAAGTGAAAAGCAAAGGAGAAAAAGAAAGATATACCCATTTGAATGCAGAGTTCCAAAGAATAGCAAGGAAAGATAAGAAAGCCTTCCTCAGTGATCACTACCAAGAATAGAGGAAAACAATAGAATGGGAAAGATTAGAGATCTCTTCAAGAAAATTAGAGATACCAAGGGAACATTTCATGCAAGGATGGGCTCAATAAAGGACAGAAATGGTATGGACCTGACAGAAGCAGAAGATATTAAGAAAAGGTGGCAAGAATACACAGAACTATACAAACTAGATCTTCACGACCCAGATAATCATGATGCTATGATCACTCACCTAGAGCCAGACATTCTGGAATGTGAAGTCAGGTGGGCCTTAGGAAGCATCACTATGAACAAAGCTAATGGAGGAGATGGAATTTCAATAGTTGAACTATTTCAAGTCCTAAAAGATGATGCTGTGAAAGTGTTGCACTCAATATGCCAGCAAATTTGGAAAACTCAGCAGTGGCCACAGGACTGGAAAAGGTCAGTTTTCATTCCAAACCCAAAGAAAGGCAATGCCAAAGAATGCTCAAACTACTGCACAATTGTACTCATCTCACATGCTAGTAACATAATGCTAAAAATTCTCCCAGCCAGGCTTCAGCAATACGTGAACTGTGAACTTCCAGATTTTCAAGCTGGATTTAAAAAAGGCAGAGGAACCAGAGGTTGACAGGTTGACACAACATCCATTGTATCATTGACAAAGTGAGAGAGCTCCAGAAAAACATCCATTTCTGCTTTATTGACTATGCCAAAGCCTTTGACTGTGTGGATCACAACAAACTGGAAAATTCTTCAAGAGATGAGAATACTAGACCACCTGACCTGCCTCTTGAGAAATCTGTATGCAGGTCAGGAAGCAACAGTCAGAACTGGACATGGAACAACAAACTGGTTCCAAATAGGAAAAGGACTACATCAAGGCTGTATATTGTCACCCTGCTTATCTAACTTATATACAGAGTACATCATGGCAAATGCTGGGCTGGATAAAGCACAAGCTGGAATCAAGATTGCCGGGAGAAATATCAATAACCTCAGATACACCGTTGACACCACCCTTATGGCAGAAAGTGAAGAAGAACTAAAGAGCCTCTTGATGAAAGTGAAAGAGGAGAGTGAAAAAGTTGGCTTGAAGTTCAACATTCAGAAAACTAAAATTATGGCATCTGGTCCCATCACTTCATGGCAAGTAGATGGGGAAACAATGGAAACAGTGACAGACTTTATTTGGGGGGGGGTCCAAAATCACTGCAGATGGTGACTGCAGCCATGAAATTAAAAGACGCTTACTCCTTGGAAGAAAAGTTATGACCAACCTAGACAGCATATTAAAAAGCTGAGACATTACTTTGCCAACAAAGGTCCGTCTAGTCAAAGCAATGGTTTTCTAGTAGTCGTGTATGGGTATGACAGTTGGACCATTAGGAAAGCTGAGTGCCGAAGAATTGATGCTTTTGAACTATAGTGTTGGAGAAGACTCTTGAGAGTCCCTTGGACTACAAGGATCTCCAACCAGTCCATCCTAAAGGAAATCAGTCCTGAATATTCATTGGAAGGACTGATGCTGAAGCTGAAGCTCTGATACTTTGGCCACCTGATGCGAAGAACTGACTCGTTGGAAAAGACCCTGATGCTGGGAAAGGTGGAAGGAGAGGGGACGACAGAGGATGAGATGGTTGGATGGCATTAGTGACCTAATGGACATGAGTTTGAGTAAGCTGCAGGAGTTGGTGATGGATAGGGAGGCCTGGCATGCTGCAGTCCATAGGGTCGCAAAGCATTGGACACAACTGAGCAACTCAACTGAACGGAATTAAACTTAGAAAAGCTTTTGTACAGCAAAGGAAACTATAAACAAGGTGAGAAGACAGCCCTCAATGGAATAAAATAATAATAAATGAAACAACTGACAAAGGATTAATCTCCAAAATATAAAAGCAGCTCATGTAGCTCAGTGCTAATAAAACAACTCAATCAAAAAGTGAGCAAAAGACCTAGACAGACATTTCTCCCAAAAGACATAGAGAAGGCAACAAACACATGAAAAGATGCTAAGCATTGCTCGTTATTAGAGAAATGCAAATCAAAACTACAATGAGGTGTCAGCTCACATCAGTCAGAATGGTCATCATCAACAAGTCTACAAACAATAAATGCTGGAGAGGGTATGGAGAAAAGGGAACCCTCTTGCACTGTTGGTGGGAATGTAAAATGATACAGCCACCATGATGAACTGTATGGAGATTCCTAATTTTTAAAAAATTAGAAATAAAACTACCATATGACCCAGCAATCCCACTACTGAGCATATACCCTGAAAAAAACAGAATTAAAAAAGACACATGTACCCAATATTCATTGGAGCACTATATACAATAGCCAGGAAATGGAAGCAACCTGGATACCCATCAATAGTTGAATAGACAAAGAAGTTGTGGTACATATATACAATGGCATATTACTCAGTCACACAAAGGAATGCATTTGAGTCAGTTCTAATGAGGTAGATGAACCTAGAGCCTATTATACAGAGTGAAGTAAATAAGAAAGTGAAAAACAAATTTCGTATACCAGCGCATATATATGAAATCTAGAAAAATGGTACTGGCGAACCTATTTGCAGGGCAGCGGTGGAGACACAGACAGAGAAAACAGACTTGTGGGCACAGTGGGGGAAGGAGAAGGTGGGACAAATTGAGAGAATAGCATGGAAACATACATTACCTTATGTAAAATAGATAGCCAGTGGAAATTTCCTGTATGATGCAGGGAGCTCAAACCCATACTCTTGACAACCTAGATGGTGGGAAGGTGGGAAGTGGGAGGGAGGTTCAAGAGGTGTGGGACATATGTTTACATATGGTTGATTCATGTTGATATATGGCAGAAGCCAATACAATATTGTAAAGCAGTTATCCCCCAGTTAAAATAAATACATTTGTTTAAAAAGAAAGAGGTTTTCTGGTTTCACCAGTCTTTTGTCCTTCATTACAAGGAAGGACCTTACTTGAGTATAGTGTCCCAGGTTAGAAAGTGCACAAATTTGAAACCTATTTATGTCACATTTGAGTAACGAGGAGATCTAGGAAGAACTCTTAGATACTTTTTATCTAAGTCCATGTTATCAAATTCACAGACATTAAAAATCATCTGAACATATGACATCATCAAATGTTTGGTGACAGATATCCAATGGGCCTGGTCTGTATAACTTGGAAAAGATGTCTCATCAGATGTCATCTGCTTCAATTCTGGAAAATCTTTACTTTGAAGTCAGTAGATAATGTGCAATCCAGTTAGGATTTGTTGCTTTTTAGGTTTGTCATGTGAACTCAAGAGTCTATTCCCTGGAGTTTGGTAGCACAAGGGTCAGTTAGCAACACCTAATAGGAACCTTTCCAGCAAGGTTGAAGAGAGTCCTTCTGGATGTGTTTTTTCCAATGACAGAATTTCAGATTTCAAGGTCTGATGCTCAAGGTCTTTGTCTCCTGAGAATGAGCTATGAAAAGATTGCTCCACTGAAATATTTTGCATTTTTAATAGAAGTAATCAGGCCTTTGAAATATTGGAATATCTCCTTTCATTGGTTTGGAGAAGGAAATGGCAACCCACTCCAGTATCCTTGCCTAGAGAATCCCATGGACAGAGAGCCTGGCGGGCTGCTGTCCATGCAGAGTTGGACACGACTGAAGCGACTCAGCATGCATTAATGCATTGGAGAAGGAAATGGCAACCCACTCCAGTATTCTTGCCTGGAGAATCCCAGGGATGGAGGAGCATGGTGGGCTGCCATCTATGGGGTCACACAGAGTTGGACATGACTGAAGTGACTTAGCAGCAGCAGCAGCAGCCTTTCATTGGTTATGGCTTAAAAGAGGCAAGGAGCCAAGTGCATTGGGCATCCAGAAACTGCCTCAAAGAGTGAGAATTTATGAATTCTAACAGAGGTGAATCTGAGATTTAAAAAGACCAATAGCAATGCTTTTGGCCAATATATTTGGAGGAATTTTACAAAATTTGCCAACTGAGTCTTAATAATGCCATTCATGGGCTTCCCAAGTGGCACTAGTGGTAAAGAACCTGCCTGTCAATGCAGGAGATATAAGACAGGTGAGTTCAGTTCCTGGATGGGGAAAATCCCCTGGAGGAGGGCATGGCAACCCACTCCAGTGAGAGAGTAGGTTCTTCTGCCTGGAGAATCCCATGGACAGAGGAGCCTGGCAGGCTATAGTCCATAGCATTGCAAAGAGGTAGAGAAGACTGAAGCGGCTTAGCACACACACACAATGCCATTCATGCCATTCATGCATTCAGCTAAACCAGAGGACTGAGGTGGTATGCACAGTAAAAATGTAAGACAAGCCAAACAGTTCAGACTTGCTGAAGTGCCTGACTAGTAAAATGAGATCACTATGAAGTTCAAGAGGAGTTCCCTAGATGAGGATACTCTTTTCCAAACGAACTTTAACCTCAGAAGAGACAGTGGCTTGTCTGCAAGAGAAAGCTTCAGTCCAGTGTGAAAACATACAGACCATGACTAAAACATACTTATATTCATGAGACAGAGGAAATTGTATCACTCCCTTTGCCAGACCTCAAATGGTCAATTAGATGGTTTAAAATGTCCAGGAACAGTACAAACAGGCTTCCCTGGGTTATATTTCCGACAAGCCAACAAGGAAAGTAGGCACTTCTTGTGGCATTGTTAAAGTTTCCCTACCAATATTAATTCATGAAGGCTGTCATTTTTTCAGTAGACCAGAGATTTAATGCATGTACAGTAGTGAGGAGTGGGAATTTTAGAGTCTCCAGTAGAGCTAGATTGTTATTTCGTGCAAACCAGAGCTTTCTCTTTTTATCAAACCAACAATTCTTGAATTTCTAATCTTGCCTTTCCTTTTCAAGGTCAATTGTTGGGCTTCTCTAGCCAGTTTTTCTAAGTTGTCATTTGGAGAAATATCCCTTTGGACCATGGAAAGGTTTCTCTGCTGTTAGTTCCGTTAAGGGCAGCATTCCTTGTGAAAATGTAAGCAAGGCAATTTCCCTTAGCTTTCAGAGAGTCAAGTTTAGAATGACCCAGCATATTGATAATAATAGCTAAGGTGGCAGATGGCTCCCCTGGTGACTCAGACGGTAAAGAGTCTGCCTGCAACACAGGAGACCCGGGTTCAGTCCCTGGGTCAGGAAGATCCCCTAGAGAAGGGAATGGCTACCAACTTCAATATTCTTGCCTGGAGAATTTTATGGACAGAGGAGCCTGACAGCTATAGTCCATGAAATCACAAACAGTCAGACATGACTGAGTGACTAATACTTTCACTACTTTTCACAAAGTGGCAGATAAAAGTAATGCATTAATAATTCTTAATCATAGGGGCCATGTTAAACTGTATTTCCAGTGGACGTAAGGAATCCATAGTGTTCCATAATATTAAAAAATCATGAGTTACTCTGAAAGCATATCTATTATCAGTCTAAATATTGACAGTTTTGCCCTTGGTTAAAGTACAACCCTGTGTCAGAGTGTATAATTCAGCCTTTGGGAGCAAAGTACTCAGAGGAAAAAACGTTCCCTCAAAAATATTAAAGGCAGTTAGTTGCAATAGCATAGCCACCACAATATATGCCATTTTTACCTTTAAAATAAGAGCCATCACTGAACCATGAGAAGTCAGCATTACCAAAATGAATTTCCTGCAGATTATCATGAGTAGTAGGAACCATGGTTCATCAGCATTAAGCAGTTGTGAGAGACTTCATCAATGATAGAGGAGAAAAGAGTATCAGGGTTAAGGTTATTACAACATAAAAGAGGAGGAGTTAACAAAAGGACTTCATAGGAGATGAGGAAGCCAGTTGAGAAATGTTGAGTGGATTGAGAATTCAGGAGGGCTTACATTGCCTGAGGTACAAAAATTGTCAAAGGGATCCCACATTTTTCTCATGGCCTTAACCAAATGGGCAGTGTTAGTAATGGCTCTAAGACAATGGGGTTTCTCCTCTTGCCACAGGATCTAATTACTTGCTAAAGTACCCAGCATGTTGATAGCGGTCCCCGTGTTTAGTTGAGTACCCTAAATGCATTCCCTTCCTTTTCACATACAGAAAGGAAATATGAGAATAGGGATGCCCGGGCGCAAGTGGGTTTATCAAACTCTCCTTTAAGTATTAGAATATTGTATCATCTTATTCTTCCATAAAATTGAGTCAGGATGGTTATTTATCAAAAAAATACAGAATTTTGGCCATAGGAGAGAAATAGAAATCCAATTTCAGCAATAACCAGCTAGAAAACCTTGCAGTTGGTGCTTAGTTTTGGGTTTGGGGAAACTTAGACACCATGAAGCCTATCCAGATTTAGGTGTAACCCTTGTTCTGATATTAGATGTCCCAAATATCAAACTTGGGTTTGGGAAAACTGCAGTTTTTCCTTGGAAATCTAATGTCCCTTTAAGCTAAAAGCTTTAGCAAATGGATGCTGAGGAGGCTTGAGACAGAGAGTGAAGAAGCAAGTTATCCGTATATTACAACAAAGTAGAACCCCTGGGAACTTTATGTCAACCAGATCAGCCTTCAGAATTTGTGAGAAATAAAAAGGACTCTCAGTAATACTCTGAGGCATTACTGTCCAGGTGAATTGTTTTTCTTTCCAAGTAAAGGCAAAAAGGTATTGGCTAGCTTCATCAACTGGAATACTATAGAATGCACCACATCACTCAACTAGAGTAAAGAATTTATTTCCAAGGGGAATGGATGTTAGAAGCATATGAGGGTTAGAAGCAACAGGGTGTCAAGGGATAATAATATTGTTTATTGCTTGGACATCCTAGACAAATCTCCATCCTTTTTACCAAAGGGAGGTACTGTTATAATTTTCTGTAAAACTTGTCTTTTCTTTTGCCCCAACTTTTTTCTTTTTGGTAAATAAATAAAGCTTGGTTCTTAGTTAAGGAATAAACTCTCTCAACACCCACTGTGCCCCACCCCACAAAAATTAGGAGTATCATAGGAACTAACTGACAAGGACAAGGGATAATGCAGTCTTGAGCCTTGTAAGCTTTTATTCTTGTTGTTCAGTCACCCAGTCATGTCCGACTCTTTGCAACCCCATAGACTGCAATATACCAGGCTTCCCTGTCCTTCGTTACCTCCCTGAGTTTGCTCAAGCTCATGTCCATTGAGTTGATGCTATCCAAACATCTCATCCTCTGTTGGCTCCTTCTTCTCCCGCCTTTCTCAACATCAGGGTTTTTTCCATTGAGTCAGTTCTTCTCGTTAGGTAGACAAAGCATTGGAGCTTCAGCTTCAGCATCAGTCCTTCCAATGAATATTCAGCACTGATTTCCTTTAGGGTTGACTTGTTTGATCTCCTTGCTGTCCAAGGGACTTTCAAGAGTTCTCCAGCACCAAAGTTCAAAAGCATCAATTCTTTGGCACTTAAATTTCTTTATGGGCTATATAACTTGAAGGATTTCTCTTATTATAGGCTATTGACTAATTCCAGGAAGAACTTTTGAAGGATGTATTTGAATCTTTATGGGAGTTTTGCTATGAATTTTGCCAATATTAGTTGGAGATTTTCTCCACGAGAAGGATGGTAGCTGATTCGAGAGGGAGAAAGGATCAGTGTTTCCTGAATTCAGCTGTAGCACCATCAGAGAGAGAACAAGTAAAAAATTCCAAAGAGCCATTTAAATCATCTTCTTGGCTTCCTAGACGACTACTGTGAAGTTCTAGAATTATTTACTCCTTTTGGGAGAAAGAAATTCTGGCATGATAGTTCTATAAGAAGTCTCAGCCTAGCAAATGCTTAGAGGTGGAAGAACTAAGAAGAAAGGGTGTGTATCTCTCAAAGAGTTTAAACAAAAGGAAATAGCGTCAGAGACAGGAACCTCTTGAGGTTCACTAGAGATGCCCACTGTTTGGACTGTTTTAGTACACCAAGGCAGAGGCTGCTTTGTTGTAGTCGGATTGAGGACCCGGAGTGTGGTTCTCTTGTCATTTAGGACTGGGAGAGTGTCATCCTCAGTCTGAAGAAAGGTTTCTTTAAATCTGTTAGGAAGAAGATTGGGGAGAGCCCCTGTAGTCCCTCAGAGTTACATCATTGAGAATTGAGTGGACATTGGAAAGGCTGGTTAGAGGGCTGAAGGTAAATTTGTAACAATCTCCTTTCCAATATTCCCTTTGTAATACTAGCAGAAACTAGGAGGGTTTTGGTTTCATTAAGGGGATTTAATTTGCTGGAGTTGAAGATTAAGAATTTTAGCAGTCTTCTTTTTAGGTTGCTCATCTAGACCATGAAAGAGCTGGTTTGCCAGATTAAATCTAGAGTAAAAACAGTCTCCTATTCCATCCTGTTCCTTCATACTAGAAGGGAAAGATCCAGGGTCATCCCACTAATAAATACAGAGTTAAAAGCTACCTTGGTGAAATGAACATCTGAAGGAAGACCAGAATTTTCTTTAAAAATAATCTGAAATTGATTGTAATAGTAATGAACAGTTATTAGGATTTTGTGTATAGGACCGAATTTCGTTTCAGTTAATAAGCTTTGGAAAAGCCCTAGGAACTGTCCTATGAAGACACCTAGTAATTGCCTGAGCCTGATCATATAATTAGCTTTTCAGGTGGCACTTGTGGTAAATAACTTGCCTGCCAGTGCAGGAGACATAAGAGGTGCGGGTTCAATCCCTAGGTTGGTAGGGTTGTGTGACTAAATGAAATAGTGCATATGATGCACTTAACACAGTACTGGGCCTATAAAAATAATGTCAGCTTTTACTGTCACTCAACCCCAAGCTCTACAAGACAAGGACTGTATCTATCTTTATTATCACTGTATCATTTAAGGCCTTAGGAGGAAATTGAGGTTCAACTATCTCAGGCAAAGAGTTAACAAGAAAATAGTTAATCATGTACTTAAAAGTCCAACACCATCACTTTTCAAATGATGGGCATGAAATTTAGAAAATCCATGTTTCAAGCCCAGGGGCTTCCGAGATGGCACTAGTGGTTAAGAATCCACCTGCCAATGTAGGAGACATAAGAGATGGGACTTTGATCCCTAGATTGGGAAGATAGCCTGGAGGAGACCATGGCAATCCACTCCAGTATTCTTGCCTCAAGAACCCATGGACAGAGGAGACTAGCAGGCTACAGTCCATAGAGTCACACAAAGTCAGGCACGACTGAAGCAGCTTAGCACGATCATATAATGTTAGTGGGCTGCTCTCTGTTTGTAATTCTAGAGACCTTTCAGGATTTTCCCAGTTGGCATTTTTCATCTAATGCTGAGTCTGGTCATCATGACAAGTATATGAACTAGTTGATATTAGTCAGAGAAACTTAGTTGATAAATTTGACTGAGTATTAAATCCCTGAGCAAATCTGTGAGAATCTTAATTTATTTTTGGGAAAATCTTTGGCTATGGCTGGCAGTTCTGCTTTAATCCAAGGAGTAGAAGAAATTAAGCATTTAGCTTCTGGATCCTTAGAAGGTTTAATTTTAAGGGACACGTTCAGAGGAAAGGGAGAGTGTGTTGTTTCAGAGAAAAAGGAAACTTCATTGAGAGAATTAATATGGAGGAACTAAGTGTATATAGATTGTGTGTTAGTCACTCAGTCATGTCCAACTCGTTGCAACTCCATGGCCTGTAGCCCACCAGGCTCTTATATTTATGGAATTCTCCAGGCAGGAGTACTGGAGTGAGTTCCCGTTCCCTTCCTCAGGGGGATCATTGCCACCCAGGGATGGAATCCAGGTCTGCATTGCTGGCAGATTCTTTCCATCGGAGCCACCAAATAGAGGAGCTGTATATAGCACAGCAGGAAAGGAGGAAGATAGCACAAGAGGTGAGGCTTGAGATAAGAAGCCAAGGGAGATCATGAGGCTCAGGAAGCCATTTTATCTTTGTTTGCCTCAGTAAATCTTCAAATCTTATTATGTGGTGTGGTAAATTTAAGCTCCTGATAACGTTTGAAAGACACAAATGACTGATTGAAATATGAATTCCATTCAGTTTTGGAAATTTAGAGCTGTGGTTGTCCAATTCAGCCTTAAGAAAAGTTAAGGGGACTTCAGAAATTTCTCATAATGGCCATAGATACTATACATTGTCTTTGATTGGGTCAATACATTTAGTTAGAAATGTGCCTGAAGAAGAATCATGGTTTTCAAATAAAAATTGGCTGGAGTCCCTGTAAGAGGGGTACCCTCAAAATATTTAGATAACTGGGATCCCAAATCTTGGAGGGTTTTCTCTAGAGTAAGAGAATAATTTTCAAACAGCTCAAACAACTCAAATAGCTCAGATAGCGTAAACAGTGCAAATAGCCTGCAGGCCTAATACCAGCCAGTTGTAAGGGAACAGTCTGGTCCCAGAGGAGCCAGGCCAAAAGCTGCTCTGCACAGTTCCAATCTAACAGCCCCTATTCAAAATGGAATGGGGCCAAAGGCTGAATCGGCACAACTCCAGTGAAACATCCCATGTTCCAAAAGGAATGGGCCGAAAGCTAGCCAGTTCCAGCTGGAACAGTCTGATTTCAAAAATCAGACCAAAGTGCCAAATGAATACTCACATACAGAACAAGGCCTTAACCAGAATGGAAGAAACCTTAAAATAGATACTGAGTAAAACCTGGAGAGCTTCAAAATGCAAAGTAGATGGAAGCTCAGATCCAGGAGAAAGACCCACCCTCAAACAACAGGGTTGGTGAGAAAAGCAGTGAGAAGCAATAGGCTCAATGTTGGTACCACACCTGTTGGCTCACCAGCTTCAGAGCTCTTGGGGGCTTTCTGGGGATCCTCTCTAAAGGCCATTAAATTGTTGACCTACAACAAATAGACTACCAGTTATTTCTCTAGCAAAATAATTTAAAAAAGAATTTATTCAGGACCTGCAAAGAATTTCAATTTGGGATCTGCAACCATAGCAACATGTAAGTAAGCTCCCTGCAAGAATGGAAAGGAGAACTCTTCTAAAGGGGGAAATGAAGTTAGGAGGGCCATAGTGACCAAACAGTCCGTGGCATTTCATTGGCTGAATTGGATGAGCTGTTGCCAGAGAAGAAGAGGAAATGTTTCTTCTTATTATTCAGGTCTGCTTTTATCTCAGGATGTGAGGCTCCCCTATCTGGTCTCCCAAGGCTATTTAATTGAGGTTGCCATTTATTCATTTTTTACACTTGTAGGAAGAGATAAATAAATCTATCTTTCCTTGCAATTCTCTGTTCCTCCTCCTATCTCCCTACCTCTTATTCTATTGTGGTGGTCTTTTATTCTGTAACCAAAGTTAAGTGTTAAGTAATTTGCCTAATCTCACATGCAAATAGCAAATAAAAGGTCAAAATTCTTCAAGTGAGGCTTCAACAGTAACTGAACCGAGAACTTCCAGATGTTCAAGCTGGATTTAGAAAAGGCAGAGGAACTAGAGATCAAATTGCCAACATCCACTGGATCATTGAAAAAGCAAGATTGTTACAGAAAAACATGTATTCTGCTTTATTGACTATGCCAAAGCCTTTGACTGTATGGATCAAAACAAACTGTGGAAAATTCTTAAAAAGATGGGAGTACCAGACCACCTTACCTGCCTCCTGAGAAATCTGTATGCAGGTCATGAAGCACCAATCAGAACTGGACATGGAACAACGGACTGGTTCCAAATTGCACAAGAAGTATGTCAAGGCTGTATATTGTCACCCTGCTTATTTAACTTATATGCAGAGTACATCATGAGAAATGCCAGGCTGGATGAAGCACAAACTGGAATCAAGATTGCCTGGAGAAATATCGATAATCTCAGATATGAAGTTGACACCACCCTTATGGCAGAAAGCAAAGGAACTGAAGAAACTCTTGATGAAAGTGAAAGAGGAGAGTGAAAAAGCTGGCTTAAAACTCAGCATTCAAAAAACGAAGATCATGGCATTGAGTCCCATCACTTCATGGCAAATAGATGGGGAAACAATGGAAACAATGAGAGACTGTATTTCCTTGAGCTCCAAAATCACTGCAGATGGTGACTGCAGCCATGAAATTAAAAGACATTTGTTCCTTGGAAAAAAAAGCTATGATGAACTTAGATAGCATATTAAAAAGCAGAGACATTACTTTACCAACAAAGGTCCATCTTGTCAAAGCTATGGTTTTCCAGTAGTCATGTATGAATGTGAGAGTTGGACCATAAAGAAAGCTGAGCACTAAAGAATTGATGCTTTTGAACTTGGTGTTGGAGAAGGCTCTTGAGAGTCCCTTGGACAGCAAGGAGATCCAACCAGTCCATCCTAAAGAAAATCAGTCCTGAATATTCACTGGAAGGACTATGCTGAAGTTGAAGCTCCAGTACTTTGGCCACCTGATCAAAGAGCTGACTCCTTATAAAAGACCCTGATGCTGGGAAAGATTGAAGGCAGGAGCAGAAGGGGACAACAGAGGATGAGATGGTTGGATGGCATCACCGACTCAATGGACATGAGTTTGAGTGAGCTCTGGGGGTTGGTGATGGACAGGGAAGCCTGGTGTGCTGCAGTCCATGGGGCCACAGAGAGTTGGAGACAACTGAGCAACTAAACTGCACTAAATTTGTGTAAAGATCAGTTCTAAAATGTTTTTCTAAACCCACATTTTAAAAACCTTTACATAGTTTATTGATATGAGTATTTCTCCCTCTAGTCAGGTAGTGTGCCTAGGTTACATTTTCTTCTCTATGGCTCTAGCACTGTGACTCCTTTGGCATTCAGAAAACAATGTTCTTTCAGAACGGTATCATAAGGAACTCTAAGGACCCTCACACTGGTGAAACAACTGTACTGGTAAAAAAAAAAAATCATTTTGGGAAGCAATAATAGCAGTTGTTTTAAGGGCATAAACCACTTTTATGGGGAATCTAAAAAAAAAAAAAAAAAGAACATTTCCAAAGCAGAAACTGGCTCACAGACTTTGAAAACAAACTTAGGGATACCAATGAGGAAAGTTGAGAGAGATAAATTAGGAGTTTGGAATCAACTCATACAGACTACTGTGTATAACATAATCAACAAAAACCTACTGTATAACATAGAGAACTGTACTCAGTACAGTATTCTATAATAACCCATATGGGAAAAGAATCTGAAAGGAAATGGGTATCTGTATACGTATAAGTGAATCACTTTGCTGTACACCTAAAACTAACACAGCACTGTAAATCAACTCTACTCTCATATAAAATAAAATTTTTACTAAATTTTAAAAGTATTGGACGTTTTGTTAAGAAGCAATTAAGAGAAGATAGGTAGCTTTATGAGAGACAGACTAAACAACAGGGCAGTTACTATACCAGAGAGAACCAGGGAAAGAGACAGCTAAGGAAAGTCCTCTTGGGGTCAGAAAACCTCAAACAGTAACCTCAGTTACAAAGAAGCTAGAGTTTAATTGCATCATGAAACCAGAGTGTTTTATGCCCTAGGTTTCTTAGCCTCCAATTAAAATAAATAAATCAATTTTTAAAAAATCTTGATTAAAAAAAACAACAAACAATAGAGTAATCACCCGGCAGTTAATGGAGCCTAATAACTGACTGTATGTGGTAACCCCTTCAGCAAGTCCTAAAAACTGAAAATATGTATCGTGAAGAATAAAAACCCAACAATGGAGATCCTGACGGTGCAGCAGCCCGCAGCCTCAGCCAGAGAGTCCCAGCCGCTTTCAATGGAGGAGAAGCCCGGCCAGCCACAGTCTCAGCACCATCACAGCCACCACCATCCGCACCATCACCCCCAGCAGCAGCAACAGCAGCCGCACCACCATCACCATTATTATTTCTACAACCACAGCCACAACCACCATCACCACCACCATCACCAGCAGCCTCACCAATACCTGCAGCATGGAGCCGAGGGCAGCCCCAAGGCCCAGCCAAAGCCGCTGAAACATGAGCAGAAACACGCCCTCCAGCAGCACCAGGAAACGCCGAAGAAGAAAACAGGCTATGGTGAACTAAATGGTAATGCTGGAGAAAGAGAAATATCTTTAAAGAGCCTGGGTTCTGAGGAAGCTACCAACCCTATTTCCAGGGTCCTCAATGGCAACCAACAAGTTGTAGACACTAATCTGAAGCAGACTGTAAAGTCCAGCACCTTTGGGAAAGCAGGAATTAAAACCAGGAATTTTATTCAGAAAAACAGTATGGACAAAAAGAATGGGAAGTCTTATGAAAATAAATCCGGAGAGAACCAATCTATAGACAAGACTGATACTGTAGCAATTCCAAATGGTGTTGTAACAAATAATTCTGGCTATATTACTAATGGTTATATGGGCAAAGGAGCAGATAATGATGGTAGTGGATCTGAGAGCGGATATACCACTCCTAAAAAAAGGAAAGCTAGGCGCAATAGTGCCAAGGGTTGTGAAAACCTTAATTTAGTGCAGGACAAAATAATGCAACAAGAGACCAATGTCCCAACCTTAAAACAGGGACTTGAAACTTTCAAGCCTGACTACAGTGAACAAAAGGGAAGTCGAGTAGATGGTTCAAAGCCTATTTGGAAGTATGAAACTGGGCCTGGAGGAACAAGTCGAGGAAAACCTGCTGTGGGTGATATGCTTCGGAAAAGCTCTGATATTAAGCCTGGTGTGAGCAGCAAAAAGTTTGATGATCGGCCCAAAGGAAAGCATACTTCTGCTGTTGCCTCCAAAGAGGACTCGTGGACCCTGTTTAAACCACCCCCAGTTTTTCCAGTGGACAATAGCAGTGCTAAAATCGTTCCTAAAATAAGTTATGCAAGCAAAGTTAAGGAAAACCTCAACAAAACTGTACAGAACTCTTCTGTGTCACCATCTTCATCTTCATCCTCCTCATCATCTACTGGGGAAACTCAGACCCAAGCTTCAAGTCGATTATCCCAGGTCCCTATGTCAGTGCTGAAATCTGTTACTTCGGCCAGCTTTTCTAATGGGCCAGTTATAGCAGGGACTGATGCAAGTGTGTATTCTCCAGGGGGTCAGCCACTGCTAACTACTGCTGCTAATACTCTAACACCCATCTCTTCTGGGACTGATTCAGTCCTCCAAGACATGAGTCTGACTTCAGCAGCTGTTGAACAAATTAAGTCCGGCCTTTTTATCTACCCTTCAAATATGCAAACTGTGCTGTTGAGCACAGCACAAGTGGATCTACCCTCTCAGACAGATCAGCAAAACCTGGGAGATATCTTCCAGAATCAGTGGGGTTTATCATTTATCAATGAACCCAGTGCTGGCCCTGAAACTGTTACTGGGAAGTCATCAGATCATAAAGTGATGGAGGTGACATTTCAAGGGGAATATCCTGCCACTTTGGTTTCACAGGGTGCTGAAATAATCCCCTCAGGAACTGAGCATCCTGTGTTTCCCAAGGCATATGAGCTGGAAAAACGGACTAGTCCTCAAGTTCTGGGTAGCATTCTAAAATCTGGGACTACTAGTGAGAGTGGAGCCTTATCCTTGGAACCCAGTCATATAGGTGACCTGCAGAAAGCAGACACCAGTAGTCAAGGTGCTTTAGTGTTTCACTCAAAGGACTATGAGATAGAAAATCAAAATCCTCTGGCGTCTCCTACGAACACTTTGTTAGGCTCCGCCAAAGAACAGAGATACCAGAGAGGCCTAGAAAGGAATGATAGCTGGGGTTCTTTTGACCTGAGGGCTGCTATTGTATATCACACTAAAGAAATGGAATCTGTTTGGAATTTGCAGAAGCAAGATCCCAAAAGGATAATCACTTACAATGAAGCCATGGATAGTCCAGATCAATGAAGGACCAGACTGCCTATTTGTAACCTTTCTGCAGCATTAGAGCCACCGTTCATGGGGGACACAAGGCTTTTATGCTCCTAGATCTTCAACGCAGCAGAGGAACCATAAGTAGAATCACAGGATAATATATACAAATATATATATATATACATTATATATATATAGTTATTTAAAAAAAGGCAACTGAAAGTAATTAGACTTCTTAAGGAAACAAATTTATTTCAAGAGACTACACATGGTTATTTAATCTCCGGTACTGAATAGTTTTGTTTTGTTTTTAGTTTTTGTTTTTAAGTGTGAATGCAAGTGATTAATGAATATGGACTTATTAACAAGCGTGGTTCTAAAGTTCCTGCTGTCATCACCTTGGGCAACTAATGACCCACTGGAAAGGCAAATCCACTTTAAAAGATCTCTGTATCTTGTTCTGTGACTAAAGTATACACTAATATCGGGGAACCCAGAATGATTCAACATTTTCCCCCACTCCTCCCTTGATCTTTTGGTTATACTTTGAACCCTGCGAGAATGCTGGATAAAATGCCTTGAAGTTTGCAGGGGTCTCTCTATTTTTTTTTTTTTTTTAGCGAATATGATTTGCATGTCTTGCCAGGAATAAGCAGCCTCTGTGGGGTGTTGGGAAATATTTTCTTTGTTTCCTTTTATGTTTTTGTGGGGTGGGGGGATGGGGAGGGCATTGAAGTTCTACAGTTCTGAAATAGTTGGTGGTACATAGTTTCACTTGGCTTTGGTTACCTATTGGACTTTAAAAACTTCATGAGTGTCATTTAAACAAAAGTTACAGAACAAACAATTGGCTTTAGATATTTAATCTGGAAAAATCCTCCTGTGCCCATGTTCTAACATAACTGTGTAAGTGGGAGCAAAAATGTATTCTGCTTTTCAACTGTAGGTGCTCCAGACTTGCTCTCTGTCACTAACACTAAATGTGCTATTTTTCTTGTTTTTCATCAAACATCTGAAGAGAAACTTCTGTACCTTTCTGTAAATTCTTTTTAATTTCTCAGAAATCTAAAAGGGGAAGGAAAAAGTCCATGAAAACTAAAGCTTCATGTTTTTTAGCCAGTGAGGAGGTAATAAACCCTGCCTATAGAAGGTGTGTTTCATGCAAACTATACTTCTGAGCTTATTAGCTTCTAATTATATCTTAATAAATATATTTTATTACTAGAAAAAAAAACCCCAACAATGTTCATAACATCATGAGAAAATGAATTTTCCTTTGAACATTTCATGAGCTGCTCAAAATCATTATATATACTTCAGTTTTCTTCCTGCTTGGAACATGTTTTTCTTGTAAAGCTTCCCCCCAGCCCCCACCTTGTATTGCTAACTGTCCTTTCTCCAGCCTTCCATGCTCGAATGTCCTCAAGCTTTCTCAAGAATTCAATAATTCTACCCTGTTAATTGCTTATTAAAAGTATAAGTATATAGTACAACAGATGTGGCACAGCAGATCTCTAGAACTTTTTCATGGTGCGTAACTAAAGTTCTATACCCTTTGAAGCAACTCCTTATTTCTCTCTTCCCATCTTTGGAAAACACAATTCTACTTTCTATAAGTTTTACTACTTTAAATACCTCATGTAAGTGGAATTATGTAGTATTTGCCCTCTGTGGCTGGCTATTTCACTTTGCACAATATCCTCAATGTTCATCCATGTTGCTGCATATGAGAGAATTTCCTTCTTTTTTTTTAATGGCTGAATAATATTCTATTGTATATATAATTACACTTTAAACAAAGTTCAGTTGTTGATGGATATTTAGATTGTTTCCACTTCTTGGCTATTTTGAACAATGCTGCAGTGAATATGGGAATACACTATGTCTTCAAGATCCAAGTCTCTTTGCATCCAAAAATGAGATTTCTGGATCCTGTAACTCTCTTTTTATTTTTTGGAGGAAACTATATAGTATTTTTCATGATGGCTGCACCATTAAACATATGTTTTATTGCTGTTGAGTTGTAGTTACTCCTTATACATTTTGGATATTAATATCTTACCAGATTTAGTTTGCAGGTATTTCCTCACTCTGCTTATTGTTTCCTGGCTATGTAAAAGCTTTTTAGTTTAATGTAGTCCGATTGGCTATTTTTTTTTTTTTTTGCTTATATTACCTGTGTTTTGGTGTCATATCCAAGAAATCATTGTTAAGGCCAATGCAATAAAGCATTCCCCCGTTTTCTTCTAGAAAATTTTTAGTTTCCGGTCTCAGGTCTAATGTTTAAGTCTTATATTCATTTTGAATTGATTTCTGTGTATGATAAAAGGTCCAGTTTTATTCTTTTGCTTGTGGATATCCAGTTTTCCCAGCATTATTTGTTGAAGAGACTTCAACATTTCCACATTGTGTAGTTTTGCCTTTCTTGTCGAAGATCTTTGACTGCATAGGTGAAGGTTTATTTCTGGGCCCTCTGTTCTGTTCTATTGGTCTATGTACCTGTCTTTGTTCCAGTACCATACTGTGGTGTTTTGTTTTTTTAATTACTCTAGCTTTGCTATATATTTTGAAATTAGGAAGTGTGAGACTTCCAACTTTGTTCTTTTTGCTCAAGATTGTTTTGACTGTTCAGAATCTTTCATGGTTTTACATGAATTTTAGGATTAATTTTTCTATTTCTATAAAAAATGTCATTGATATTTTGGTAGTGATTGCACTGAATTTGTAGATCCCCTTGAGTAATGTGGGTATTTTTAACAATGTTAAATCTTGCAGTTCATGAACACATTTCTTTCTTTTCAGTTATATGTGTCCTCTTTAATTTCTTTCAGCAGTGCTTTGTAGTTTTAAGTGTACAGGTCTTTCACATTTTTGGTTAAATTTATTTCTAAGTATTTTATTCTTATTGATGCTATTGTAAATGGGTTTGTTTTCTTAATTTCCTTTTTAGATTATTCATTGCTAGTTTATAGAAACTCTGCTGAGTTTTTTAATGTTTTAATGTTGATTTTGACCCTGCAACTTTGCTGAATTCATTTATTCTTACTGTGTGTGTGTGTATGTGTGTGTGTGGGTGATCTTTAGACTTTTCTTTATATTAGATTATATAATCTGCAAGTAGAGATAATTTTCCCTTCTTCCTTTCCAGTTTGGATGCTTTTTTTTCCCCTTAATTGAATTGCTTTAACTAGGACCGTCAGTACTGTTTTGAATTGAAATGGCAGGAATGGGCATCTTTGTTTTGTTCTTTATCTTAGAGAAAAAACTTCTGGTTTTTCCCCATTGTTTATTATGTTAGTTGTGGGCTTGTCATACTGGATTTTATTATGTTGAGATAATGTCCTTCTACTCCTAGTTAGATGAGTACTTTTATCATGAAAGGATGTTGAATTTATCAGATGCTTTTTTGTGCATCTATTGAGTTGATCATGTGATTTTATCCTTGTTCCATTAATGTGGTGTAATACAATGATTGATATTTGTTTGTTGAACCATTCTTGTGTTCCAGGGATAAATCCCACTTGGTTATGGTGTATGATCCTTTTAATGTGTTGTTGAATTTAGTTTGCTAATATTTTGTTGAAGATTTTTGCACCTATATTCATTAAGGACATTGTTTTTTAGTTTTCTTTTGATGTCTTTTTCTTTGGTATCAGGATAATTCTGGCTTCATAAAATGAGTTTGGAAGTGTTCCCTCCTCTTCAGTTTCTGGAAGAGCTTGAGGATTGGCACCAGTTCTTTAAATGTATGGTAGAATTCGCCAGTGAAACCATCTGGTCACGGGCTTTTCTTTGTTGGGAGGTTTTTGATTACCCATTCAGTCTCCTTGCTAGTTATAGGTCTGTTCAGAATTTCTATTTCTTCATAATTCAGTCTTGGTAGATTGCATGTTTCTAGGAATTTATCCATTTCTTCCAGGCTATCCAAATTGTTGGTTTGGAATTTCTCATAGTACTCTCTTATAATCTTTTTAATTTCTGTGGCATTAGTTGTAATATCTCCTCTCTAATAATTTTGAGTCTTCTTAATTATTTTCTTCATCTAGCTAAAAGTTTGTCAATTTTGTTGATTTTTTGAAAAAAAAAAAAACACAATGCATTTTCATTGATCTCTACTATTGTTTTTCTATTTTCTATTTCATTTATTTTTGTTCTGATGATTATTATTTCCTTCCTTCTGCTTGGGGATTCATTTGTTTTTATTTTTTTAGTCTCCTGTGTTTTAAAGTTAGGTTGTTTATTTGTCAATTTTCATCTTTTTAATATAGGCAATTATTGCTATAAACTTCCCTTTTTGTGCTGCTTTTGCTGCATCCTATAAGTTTTAGTATCTTTTTGTTTTCATTTGTCTTCAGATACTTTCTAATTTCTCTTTTGATATCTTCTTTGGCTTATTGGTTGTTCAAGAATGCATTGCTTAATTTCCATATATTTTTGAATTTTTTAGTTTCCTTCTGTTTTTGATTTCTAGTTTCATTGCACTGTGCTTTGAAAGTACACTTACTTTGATTTCAGTCTTCTCAAATTTGTTAAGTCTAGGTTGTGACCTAAAATGTGATCTCTTATGGAGAATGGTTTGTGTGTGCTTGAAAAGACTGTATATTCTGCTGCTGTTGGATGAAATGCCCTGTATATGATATTCGGTTCATTTGGTCTATAGTATTTTACAAATCCTCTGTTTCCTTCAGTTCAGTTCAGTCGCTCAGTCATGTACGACTCTTTGTGACCCCATGAGTCGCAGCACGCCAGGCCTCCCTGTCCATCACCGTCTCCTGGAGTTCACTCAGATTCACGTCCATCGAGTCCGTGATGCCATCCAGCCATCTCATCCTCTGTCATCCCCTTCTCCTCCTGCCCCCAATCCCTCCCAGCATCAGAGTCTTTTCCAATGAGTCAACTCTTCTCATGAGGTAGCCAAAGTTTCAGCTTTAGCATCATTCCTTGCAAAGAAATCCCAGGGCTGATCTCCTTCAGAATGGACTGGTTGGATCTCCTTGCAGTCCAAGGGACTTTCATGAGTCTTCTCCAACACCACAGTTCAAAAGCATCAATTCTTCGGTGCTCAGCTTCTTCACAGTCCAGCTCTCACATCCATACATGACTACTGGAAAAACCATAGCCTTGATGTGTTATTGATGTCAAAACATTACACCCTTCTAAATTATGTATCCATTAACATATTTTTATAGTAATAGTTTTTAAAAATACTTTTGTCCTTCAACCCCTATACCAGAATTAATTAGACAGACCTTAGTCAGCAAAGTAATGTCTCTGCTTTTGAATATGCTATCTAGGTTGGTCATAACTTTTCTTCCAAGGAGTAAGCGTCTTTTAATTTCATGGCTGCAATCACCATCTGCAGTGATTTTGGAGCCCAAAAAAATAAAGTCTGACACTGTTTCCACTGTTTCCCATCTATTTCCCATGAAGTGATGGGACCTGATGCCATGATCTTTGTTTTCTGAATGTTGAGCTTTAAGGCAACCTTTTCACTCTCCTCTTTCACTTTCATCAAGAGGCTTTTTAGTTCCTCTTCACTTTCTGCCATAAGGGTGGTGACAATAAGCAGGGTGACAATATACAGCCTTGACGTACTCCTTTTCCTATTTGGAACCAGTCTGTTGTTCCATGTCCAGTTCTAACTGTTGCTTCCTGACCTGCATACAGATTTCTCAAGAGGCAGGTCAGGTGGTCTGTATTCCCATCTCTCTCAGAATTTTCCACAGTTTATTGTGATCCACGCAGTCAAAGGCTTTGGCATAGTCAATAAAGCAGAAATAGATGTTTTTCTGGAACTCTCTTGCTTTTTCCATAATCCAGCAGATGTTGGCAATTTGATCTCTGGTTCCTCTGCCTTTTCTAAAACCAGCTTGAACATCTGGAAGTTCGCGGTTCCTTATTCATCTTCTATCTGAATTCTATCCATTATTTAAAGTGAGGTATTAAAATCTCCTAATATTATTGTGTAATTATCTATCTTTCCCTTCAATTCTGTCAGTGTTTCCTTCCTATATTTTGGTGCTCTGCTATTAGATACATATATCTTTTTAATTGTTGTATCTACCCAATTAATTGACTCTTTTATTATTTATCATGTCCTTCTTTGTCTCTTTTGACAGTTTTTGACTTAAAGTCTATTTTGTCTAATATGATTATGGCCCACCCTGGCCCCTGGTCTCTTTCAGTTACTATTTGCATATTTTTTTCTATACTTTAACTTTCACTCTATGTGTGTTCCTAAATCAAAAATCTTTTCTAGATAGCATATAGTTGGATTTTTTCTAATCCATTTAATCCATTTCTAATCCATCTATATCTTCTGATTAGGGAGTAAAATCCATTTACATTTAAGTAGTTATTGATAGAGAAGAACTTACTATTGCCATGTTGTTAGTTGTTTCTGTCTTATATTTATCCTTCACCCCCTTTCCTCTCTTTTTTCCTTCCTTTGTGTTTTGTTGATTTCTTTTGGTAGTGATATGTTTTGATCCCTTTTAATTTTCTTTTGTGGATGTTCTACACAAAATGGTACTTTCTTGATGGTTACCATGGGGCTTACATAAAGCATCGTATATTTACAACAATCTATTTTAAGCTGATAAAACTTAACTTTATTGCATACAAATGCTCTTCACATTGACTCCCTCTTCCTTATACTTTCTGTATTATTGATGTCAAAACATTATATCCTTCTAAATTATGCATCCATTAACATATTTTTATAGTAATAGTTTTTAAAAATACTTGTGTCCTTCAACCCCTATACCAGAATTAAAAGTGATTCATGTACCAGTATTACAGTATTTTGTATTTGTATATTTACGGAGGAGCCTGGTAAGCTGCAGTCCATGGGGTTGCTAAGAGTCAGACACGACTGAGTGACTTCACTTTCACTTTTCACTTTCATGCATTGAAGAAGGAAGTGGCAACCCACTCCAGTGTTTTTGCCTGGAGAATCCCAGGGGTGGGGGAGTCTGGTAGGCTACCGTCTCTGTGGTTGCAGAGTCGGACACGACTGAAGTGACTTAGCGGTAGCAGCAGCAGCAGCAGCAGCAAGCTTTATACTTTCATATGCTTTTGTGTTGTTCAGCATCCTTTTGTTTGAGCTTGATGGAATCCCTTTAGCATTTCTTGTAGGCAGTTATAGTGATGATGAACTCCCTCAGCATTTGTTTTTTTTCCTTTAAACATGGGAAGGTTTTCTTTTTCCTTCATTTTTCAAGTACCACTTTTTTTTTTTTTTTTTTTGCCACATATAGTGTTCTTGGTTGGCAGTTTTTCCCTTTTAGCACCTTGAATATATCATCCCACTGCCTTCTGGCCTGTAGAGTTCCTGCTGAAAAATTCACTGATGGTATTATGGGACTTCTTTTGCACATGGTGATTGACTTTTCTCTCGTTGCTGTTAGAATTTTCTCTGTATTTCTCTTTTGACAGTTTGATTAGAATGTCTCTTACTGTGGATTTGTTTGGATTTACTATGGTTGGAATCCACTGGATTTCTTAAATATGGATATAATTTCCTTCCTTAGTTTTGGAAAGTTTCAGGGCACTATTTCTTTAAATAAGTTTTCTATCACTTATACTCTTTGTTCTTCCAGGGTCCCATGATGCATATATTGATTTGCTGATGATATCCCATGTGTTCCTCAGACTTTATTCACTCTGTTTCATTCTTTTTTCTGATCTAGTCTTCTGACTGGATAATTTCAAGTGACTTGTCCTCAAGTTCACTGATTTTTTTCTTCAGCTTAATTGAACCTAGTGTTAAATCCTCCTACTGAATTTTTTTACTTCAATTATTGTATTCTTTCACTCCAAATTCTCTGTTTTGTTCTTTTTAATACTTTATTTTTTGCTGATATTTTCACTTTGTTTATGTGTCATCTTGATCTCATAGTGCATCATTATAATGGTTATTTTAATTCTCTGTCAGGTAATTTATATGCCTCCATTTCTTTAAGATAAATTTGATTTATTTTATTCTTTTGTACAGAGAGGCAATGGCAACCCACTCCAGTACTCTTGCCTGGAAAATCCCATGGACTGAGGAGCCTGGTGGTCTGCAGTCCATGGGGTCACTAAGAGTCAGACACGACTGAGCGACTTCACTTTCACTTTTCACTTTCATGCATTGGAGAAGGAAGTGGCAACCCACTCCAGTGTTCTTGCCTGGAGAATCCCAGAGATGGGGGAGCCTGGTGGGCCACCGTCTATGGGGTCGCACAGAGTTGAACACGACTGAAGCGACTTAGCAGCAGCAGCAGCAGCAGCATTCTTTTGTATGGGCCATGTTTCCCTGTTTCTTCATGTATCCCATAACTTTGTTTTAGGATTGGCACACTTGAAATAAAAGCCACATCTCATAGCCTTTATAGACTGGCCTTTTCTTAGAGGGAAGGGAATGCAAATTCTTTGAGCCTATGTGTGCAATTTCTCAATTAGGTAGAGCTGGCTGATTTCTTTTTCCAGGGACTCATAATTTTTTGCTCTACCTGGGGTCACTCTGTCGTACTGCAAGTTCTCTGGTTTTACGATGTGTGTTGGTGTTGAGTTGTGTCTAGTTCTTCATGACCCCATGGACTGTGGCCTGTCAGGCCCTCTGTCCATGGAATTTCCCAGGCAAGAATACTGTAGTGGAGTGCCATTTTCTGTTCCAGGGGATCTTCTTGACTCAGGGATTGAACCTGCATCTCCTGCAGGTCCTGCATTGGCAGGCAGATTCTTCACCACTGCGCCGCCTAGGAAGTCCTGGTTTTTCAGTAGCAAGCTGCTATGGTGTCCCATGTTCTCAGAGACCTCCAGATGTCTGCTGTATGCTGACTCCTCATCAGCAGCCTGAATTAGGTGAGACAGATACCAGCCCCTTCTGCATTCTTCTAAAGAGCCTGAACATCAGACATACGCTCCTTTCAGTCCTTCCAGAGGGAGAAGCCTCAGATTGTTCTACCCCTAACTGCATTGAGCCATCCTAGTCCCTGAATGCCAATTTACCCATTCTTCTTTGTTCTCAGTGGCACCAAGGCATCCAGACTACAATGGTTCTGTCAGTACTCTGAATTAGACAAGACAGTTACCAGTTCCTCAGTAGCCCTCTGAAGAGCTGGAATGTCAGATACAGCGTCTACTTTTTTCTTCACCCCCAGGGTAAAAAGTGTGAGCCAGGTTATTCTCTACCATTGCTGAGCTGTGCCAGCTTAGAAAAGGGGCTGAGGCAATTGAAGTGAAATTGCTCTTCTTATCCATTTGAATGTGGCTTTTCACAGCTTTGCATTCTGGTATGGCAACATCTTGACTAGATTCTAGAATTCTCATTGCAGTATTTGGAATGTACTTTGTTAAATTGCAGTTTCTGTGGGGGAGAGAGTGGAACTTTGCATTCGTCCATCTTGTGATTCACTCCCCCTGTGATTTACTCTTGGGCTCTGCTACATTTGCCATTCCGAGAGTCCTTTCACTGCCTTCTTAGGTTGGAAGCCCTCTTTCCTTCATCCTATATCTTCTTTGTTTCCTTACAAGTTATGCTTTCTAATTAATGACACATGCACAAAAAAGCTAGAATCTGCAAAGAATAAACATTCTTTTTTCATTCTTCCTTACATTTGATTTGATGATTTCATTCGATAAAGACCTCTAGGTCCAAAGTAATTTTGCCTTACAGTGTTGATGGTATTGCTTAGAGAAAAGACTGAGGCTATTCTTGGAGTGGTATGTATGTAAGTCTGTAGCAGTTGGGGATGGATTTCTGGTATCAACTATTGTATAGTCAAACTTTAAACTAGTTCTCATGTTTTTGGCTTCCTCTTTTTACTCTGTTTCTTTTTTGAGTATAAACTCTTCTCTTAGTCAAGACCCTCCTTGATATTTTACTCATCAGGACAGCTCCCTCTTTTACTGCAGTTGGAAGAATATATATATATATACACACACACATATATATATATATCCTATATAAATTTATAAATTTTATTTTTATATATAATTACATATATCTGTTTATATATAAATATATACATATATTTATGAGTGAGTGAGTGAGTAAGAGAGCACTACCTAGGTTTAAATTCTGGCTCTGGAGTTTCTAGCTGTGTAAACTTGGCCATGTCACTTGTGTCTCGATATATTCATGTGACAACCTAGTTTAGGGATTAAATTAAAAGGTACTGTTATTATTGCTCTTCTGTTCTGCTTTTTCAAAAATCCTATTTTCATATGACTTTCATATTCTGTTTGTTTACATATCTCTCTTTTTGATGTATCTCCTCATGTCTCTTTTTATATTATTCCTTAGCTTAGTGAATTCTAGGTCATAACAAAATAAACATGTGTATTCAGTCCTCTTTTTTAAGCTAGAAGCCAAATCTGATTTTTAATTTTAGAAAATAATCAGTGATTTAATGGTTTTAATGTAATTTTAATAATTTAAGCTATTCTTAAAATGAAATTATTCTCTCTATTCATATATTATCTTTACTATATTTGCCTAGTGATCTAATAATGACCCAGAGTCAAAATTGAATGGGAATTTTCTTTCTTTTGATAGATCCTTAGTAATAGTAGTGAAACTACTTTAATGCTGGTCAGAATTTAATTCTCTTTAAAGAATTGGAAACAAAAAAGAATATCAGCATGTTAGAGAAAAGCCTATTGTTCTTTTTTGTATTACATCAATGGAAAGTTAACAGTTTTATTACATCTTATGAAAAACCAAAAAATGAACCAGAGAATAATGATGATAATCATGATGATGATAGGAGCAACAATTACAAAATGCATAAACATATACATGCCATTTAGTATATATCATGTTACATATTCTTCATAATAGCTCTACTAGGTAGGCATTTCAGTCCTCATTTTACTTTATGAGGAAACCAAGGTTTAGAGTGCTTAAATAACTTGCCCATGCCACACAACCAGTAAAGCACAGAGCTTTCTGATACAAAGGCCTGTGTTCTGTGATTATGTACAACTAATCCAGGACTTTGGTATGGAGCAGAGGCAATGGCAGCCCACTCCAGTACTCTTGCCTGGAAAATCCCATGGACGGAGGAGCCTGGTAGGCTGCACTCCATGGGGTCACTGAGAGTCGGACACGATTGAAGGACTTCACTTTCACTTTTCACTTTCATGCATTGGAGAAGGAAATGACAACCCACTCCAGTGTTCTTGCCTGGAGAATCCCAGGGACCGGAGAGCCTGGTGGGCTGCCGTCTATGGGGTCGCACAGAGTTGGACACGACTGAAGCGACTTAGCAGCAGCAGCACTCCGGGACTTGGGAACCTATAGATTTGAACAAATTGCATTAGTGAATGACTATTACTGCCTTTCAAAGACCTTTGTTTCCCTCTTGCTATGTCTCCTCCTTCTGATACCACAGTGGTCACCGCAGCTACTCATAGTGGCTAATACTTCCTTCTTTCATTCCCTTAAAATCCTCGTTAACAACTTTCTCATTGGACTCCTCTGTGTTTTTAGTGCCCCAGTCCCAAGTGAGCCCAGGTGGGAATACTCTAACCATCCTTAGTGAGAAAAGGTGCAGGCCTGTCTGTATTGCTCCAGTCAAGTAGAATTTCTTATAATAATAGACACTGAGTACGCTTTGAAAAATGAATGAGTGGTGATAAAAAAAGAACAGACTAAAATTCCTGATGTAGAAAGAGAGACTGTAGCTCAGGCAAAGGAATTTATCAAGTAGAAACTGTAATATGTTTTCCTATAGAAATAATAGTAGTTGAGTTCTACAGTTCAATTGATATCACTAAAATAGCAGTCCAACCTATTTTTAAGTTTTGTAGTATATGTGGGTTAACCTGGGAGCCCAAATACGATTTTTATAAAATGCTTCTAGAAGAAAATGCTCTCTGAAGGGCAAATAATAGACAACGAATTTTTTGAACAAACCATTTGTAAATTGAAGTTAACATCTAAGACCATTAACTTGTTGATAATCTTTGCTTGTGTCTTCTCATTTACTTACAAAGTTATAAAGAATGTGATATCAAAAGCTGTTTTTTATTACATAGTAGTAAGAATTGCCCAAATCTTTCCCATTCTTTCTGCTCTTACCCTCAGCATTCATCATGTTATCTTGTATGTAGCTGTTGTTCAGTCACTCAGTTGTGTCCTACTCTTTGCATCCCCTACTCTTTGTGTGGACTGCAGCAGGCCTGGTTTCCTTGTCCTCCACTATCTCTTAGAGTCTGCCCAAACTCACGCCCATTGAGTCGGTGGTGCCATCCAACCATCTCATCCTCTGTTGTCCTCTTCTCCTCCTGCCCTCAATCTTTACCAGTATCAGCGTCTTTTCTAATGAGTCGGCTCTTTGCATCAGGTGCTCAAAGTATTGGAGCTTCAGCTTCAGCATCAGTCCTTCTAATGAGTGTGGGGATGACAGAGAATTGATTTTCTTTTCCTACTGGTTTGCTCTTACCCTCAGCATTTATCTTGTTACCTTGCATATATAGTAGCTATTCAAAAAGTTTTTGCATATTGATTGTTTGAGTTTTAATAAGACTATCACTCATCACAAAGAAAAGTATATCCTGAGATACACAGGGTTCTTACTTCAACTTAGCTTTAATTTAAAATTACATAGCATAATTCTAAGTGATCTTTAGAATATGAAATATATATATATACATATATATGTTTTTACAATATTAATAAAAATACAAAAATTATAAAAATACATTTGGATGTTTATCATTTTTTCCCACTTGACTTATAATTTAGGGGTAAATGGTTGTTGTAAGATTTAGAAAGCATCTTGATTTAAAAGGCCCCCAAAGCCTTGTGTTCTAACCTATACTTTAAAAAATTTCCTCTGACTGGAACAGAGAGGGAATGACCTCTCATTCCAGGAAACATTAAAAATGCTCTAATGTCCTAGTAATATATATATCATATGTCTGAAAATAGTGTGTTTTGGAATATTTAGGATGACCGAACTACTTATCTCTCAGATGGAGGGAGGCTGTGATTGGGGAAGAAGGACTACTTACACATCTATTTTAAGTCTGGTCACAAAAAGATACTTATTTCATAAAAGACACTGTTTTGTCTTTGCAGATGTAACTGTGTGGAGCCACATAATCCTAGTAATAATACATTGAAGGAATGGAGGGAGTCCAATATTTCTGCCTCCGACATAATTTGGGAGAACCTAACTGTTTCGGTAAGTGAAACATGTCATGAATCTTACTACTATAAGGTCCTTTTTGACATTTTGAATGTTAAAATTATTGCCACTAAGGCAAATTATTTTAAATAAATACTATTACAAAAGTGATAGTTTTATTTCATCCATTCAAATATGCATAAGTTAACTGGGGTTTTTCCTTCATTATTAAGCTTTTCCAATAGTTAGTAGTCCTGAATTACTCTAAAAGCACACATATATGGCATAATGTGACTAGATTAACTGAAAGCACATTAAGTAAGAGTATTGTTGACCTAAATTAAACCATATGACAGAACTAAGTCAGCCTTCTGTGTAAAGAATGCTTTTACTTCACTCCGTAATCCTGCTCCAGCTGTTCAGAATATGTTGAGGGGGAGGGGATGTTTGTTAATATTTTGCTATAAATATTGAACTTTGGGGGAAAACCAAAGTCAGTTTCCTTAAAATTTTGGCGTCTCCCTCAGAAAGAGTTTTCTTAACTTCCATTTTCTCCTTATCTTCCTTCCATTTAAGAAAGTGAATGACAACATATTTTTCATCTATCGAAGTTAAATCTTGTACCTTTAAAAACATTTGTCTTTTCTTTTTTTAATGATATCTTCCTCCCCCCTCATAGTTGAATATCTCTGTTTTTCTTAATCTCTTGTAATATTTGTGCATACCTATTTTCATCTATATTTACATCCTTTACTTCGAGTCAATCAAATCTCATAATTGAAAAAATGCAAAGATTCTGCTTTTACTAAGGATTAAAATCTGAGTCATTCTAGTTTCTTTTCTATTCTCAGTTACAAACATTACAGTCCAAAGCTTCTGCCAATTTACCTACCTGTATAAGCTCAAATCCCATTATAACCATCGGCATAAAACTGTATGAATTCTAGTTCATTTCATGAGAAACACATTTTAGTAAGTGAGCCAGTTAGTGATACACACAAACCTTTTTTGTTGTACGATTATAAAACTCTAAACACAGTTCTTACAAAAGTACTTGACCTGTTGCCTATTTTTCTCACTTTTCCTCATTAAGTATTTTTTTCAGAATCAAAATTTTTAAAATTCCACCTTTGACCTATATTTTACTACCTTTCTTCTTACCCTAGGCATTTGCTCTAAAATGTCTTCACTTTCATTTTTTTTCTGTTATAGTTAACATTTATTCTGTTGTATTTTTCCTTAGAAAAAAGATTACTGAACTTCTGAGAGCTCATTTAAGTTGTCCAATAAAAGAAATGATGAGCTGAACAAGAAAGAATGCTACAGTTGTTCAGAATTTAGACATGGTTGATCCCTTCAGCAATGCATCTTCCATTTATATTCCCCTTTTATAAACTATAAGGATATTATATTTTAAGAGTTCCTTGCTTTTGTCCCTCATCTTGGTGTCCCCTACACTTACCCAATAATTTCATCTCTAAATTATTTAATATGATAATTTACTCTATGTTTTATAGTCTTGAATAATTTCGTATTAAAACGTGTCCAACTCTTTGCAACCCCATGGACTGTAGCCTACCAGGCTCCTCCCTCCATGGGATTCTCCAGGCAAGAGTACTAGAATGGGTTGCCATTTCTTTTCCAGGGGATCTTCCCGACCCAGGGATCAAACCCGGGTCTCCTGGATTCCAGGCAGACCCTTTAACCTCTGAGCCACCAGGGAAGTCCAATATTTATTCCATATAGTAGCAAATCCTGAATCATACATTTCTAAGAGACTCATAGCACAATTGATCTACTTAGGCATGAGTTAATTTTAAATATTAGAAGTTTTAGGGTCAAGCAGAGTACAGTGAAAAATACTTTGCAATCAATCAAACAAAGCAAATCTAATCCTGAGGTGCTTTTTTTTTTCTTTGTTAAGTTATGCACTAGGTGTTAACAGTCTGGCAGAAATTTTAATATTATTTTTCATTAGGTAAAAGCACTGTTTACAATAAATAATCACTAATCTTGACCAGAAATAGCACTTATCACCAAAGGGTATTCTACATAATGAAAAAAACTTACAATTTTAAGTCATTGAGTGCCATAACGATTTGTCTTAATTGTTATTCTATTTTTTTCTGAGCATAACCATCAGGATCATCAAAAGCATTTTATTAATTTTATTAACAGTGCTAATGACTGTTATAACTATTTTTATAAAAATGGTCATGTAATATTTACTCTGTGTATTAGTCACTTGATAACTTTTAATTGAATTGTTACATAGCTCATGAACTTTAATTTTTACCTTGCTAACTCAGCAATGGCAAGAACTTTAGCTTTCTTTGATTCTCCCAAATAACTGTATGCATAGTAAGTGTTCAATAAACGTTTAATGATTATTTTGAAAAGCAGTCTCAAATTACAGATTTACTATTTAATGTAAATGTCTTGGTTTATTTTGTTTTCTAGCTTTATTGAGGTATAATTGACAAATAAAAATTGTATATTTAAGGTATAAAATATATTTTGATGAATGTATACACGGTGAATGGTTACCACAATCAAGCTAATTAACACACATGTCACCTCACATAAAGAACCTTTTTACTTGGTGAAAATAATTAAGATCTACTGTCCCAGCAAATTTCAGTTATTTAATGCGATATTATCAACCATAGTCACTGTGTTCTACACTAGCACTTCACAGTTATCGATCCTGCATAAGGGAAACTTTGTTCCCTTCATCCAACATTTCCCCATTTCCCTCTCTCCCTAGTCACTGGTAGCTGCCATTCTGCTCTCTGCTTCTGTGTTTGACGTCTAGCTTCCACACAGAAGATAAATCACACGGTATTTGTCTTCCTGTGTCTGGCTTGTTTCGATTAGCATGTCTTACAGGTTCATTCATGTTGCTGCAGTGACACTGCCTTCCTTTTTAAGGGTGAATGATATTCTATTGTATGTTTACACTACAGTTTCTTAATCCATTCATCCATTGACAGACATCTAGGTTATTTCCATATCTTGACTATTGTGAATAATGCTTAATTCAAGTGTTTTATAGCAAGCTAGAGTACTTAGGTTTCTATGTTTATATATATATTTTAGCAGTATATCAAAATCTGTCATTATAAGGAATTCCTAGACAAGGTTTAAAATATTCACAGGCAATTAACTAGCAATTGGTTAAGAATTGTTTCAATGCCAGAATTACATATTTAGCTTATACATAAATAAGGGGCAGGACACTAATGCCAACTCTAATTTCTTACTTTATCAAACTTAATTTTTACCAACTTATAAAATTGTTGAAGCTTAAAACGTGTTGAAGAATAATTAGTAGAAATGAGTTTGTCAACAAGCGTTTTTTTCATTTTCGTAAGTGAAACCATATGTGAGACTCAAAATAAGAGACCAGGATTTAGATGTAGTTTTCTCTTCCAAATCTCAGGACTTCATGTGTGTGTGTGTGTGTTTTAAGGGTACAGTTGGTATAAACCAGAAAATAAATGTAGAATATAGTAGCTCACAATTTTTCCTTTTTAAATAACATACTGCCCCCCTAAAAGAAAGAAAAATATACTTTTCAAATTTGCTTTGAATTAAAGTGACAAGGCAGGCTAATGGCAATGTGTTATAGCTTACAAGACACTTAAATAATTCTTTGAATGGTTTCTATATTACTAAGAATTGAGAACAAGACTCAACCAAGTCCAAGACTTGGAAGACTTTTATATCTGCACAAAAGATTGAAGATGATCACACATATATAGGCAATGTGTTTACAAAGGAACTTTTAGCTCCTCTTTGTATTTATCCACTCTTTTCTTTATTTACTTTTAATTGGAGGATAATTGCTTTGCAGTGTTGTGTTAGTTTCTGCCATACAACAGCATGAATCAGCCATAAGTATACACATACCTGCTCCGTCTTGAACTTCTCGCCCAGCATCCCACCTTTCCAGGTCATCACAGCACCAGGTTGAGCTCCCTGTGTTATACAGCAACTTCCCACTAGCTATTTTGCACCTGGCAATGTATCTATTTCAGCACTGCTCTCAATTCATCCCATCCTCTCCTTCACCCATTCACAAGTCCAGTCTCTATGTCTGGGCCTCTATTCTTGCCCTGCAGATACGTTCATCAGTATCATTTTTCTAGCTCCCATATATATATATATATATTCCACTACTTTGCTTAGTAATTGCTTTACTAGTAAAGCTGAACAAGGGGCAAGAGAAGGGACTAAAAATTTCAAGGATTTGTTTTTGCTTCTTTATCCATTTTAACAGAGTTTTGAGAGAAGGAAAAACTAAAGCTGTAATTAAGGGTTGGGGATTTTTTTTTTTTTCCAATTAGCAAAGTTTCTGTGCTCTGTATTAACTTAACGTGGTTAATTGGAATTCAACTTTAGCTAGCAAAAAAAAAGTAGCATTTGCAGTTAGATTAGAAAAAGGAACAGAATTGTTTTAGATAATTATAAAGTATACAAACAATATTTCTCAAAAATCTCAGCCTTACAGGTAACTGTCCCAAGTGATTTTACTAGTTTGTTTTTGGCTAACAAGGTAGAGGTCTGTGATTTAGTCTAGAATCTTTCAAAGGTATGTGTTTCCTGCTGTACTCCAGGGCTTGAGGCTTTGTTTATTGGACAGTCTCTGCTGGTGATCAATCTGGCAGCCCATATTTTCTCCTAATATCTTTTTGTACCATGGCACAATTCAATTCCTAATTCAGGTTCAGAATATCTCAGGTACTAGCAAGGTCACTGGATCACTTAACCCATTCTTTTCTGTTTTGAAATAAAAAATTAAAATTTAATGTTCTAATCTTTAAAATGAAATGGTACAATCCAATCTAATATGAGCTTTTTAAAAAAGTCTTAATTTCAAAATAATATTGTTTAAAATGCTGTTTTTTTCCTCCAAGAAAGAAAAATTTTTTGACTTTGCTGCCACCTCATGGCTAAGACAGCAATTAGAAATGATTCTTCAGGGGCTTATAAAATATATACCAGGAAAAAAAAAAAAAAGAAAGAAAGATCATGAAGTCTGTTGTTGTTGTTGTTGTTATATAGTCGCTCAGTCGTGCCTGACTCTTTGTGACTCCGTAGAGTATAGTTTGCCAGGCTCCTTTGTCCATGGAATTCTCCAGGCAAGAATCCTGGAGTGGTTTGCCACTTCCTTCTCCAGGGTATCTGCCCTACCCAGGGATGGAACCCGGGTCTTCTGCACTGGCAGGTGGGTTCTTTACCCCTGAGCCACCTGGGAAGCTCCTGAAAAAGTCATAGTAAATATGAACTTTGCCCTGCTCCTATAGTACTTTTTCTCTTTTGTTCTGTAATTTAAATTTGAGCCCCATCTTTGACTTCTAGTTTCACTTCAGTAATAATATATCGTATTTTTGTTGTTGTTGTTGCTTTTCTCACCTTTCTTGGGAGCTTTAGGACTAGATAATTCTGAGAATCACTGTTCTCCTTTAATATGCAATAATATTCCCACCAGCTCTGCTGCTGCCCAGCAGTGGTGAGGCTATAGCAAATTACTTACCTTCTCTATACCATAGTTTCCTCAGATACAACATGGAAATCATAGCAACTACCTATTTTATAGGGTTGATGTGATACTTAATTAAGTTGATGATTGGTGAATCAGTCAGTTTTATAGATTTAATTTTTAAAAGGCAAAAATTTTAGGAAATGTTTCTGTCACGCGAGTGTGTGTTCCTTGGTTCTTTGTCTCGTCACAACAAAGATTTGGAGCGACGGACATTAAAGCCCTCGGCACGTCACAGCTCTCGGATCTTGGACAAACCGTGTTATAGCTCTTAGGCAAATCAGTGTTACAGCTCTATTTTATTTAGAAGATAGCAGGAGAATCCATCCTCAAAGCATGAAGGCATGCCAACCCAAACACTCGAAGAGAAGAGAGTGGAGGAGCAGGCGGGGGAGGGAGAGAGAGAGAGTGAGAGAGGCAGAGAGAGAAAGAGCGCATGCACACAGGAGAGAAAGAGAGAGAGAAAAGCGCTTTGGCTCCTCCTTTTATATGTTTTTTCCTCCACATGGGCCTGCCCTATGCAAATTGGGCTTAGCCAGGAGTGCTGATTATTCTACCTGAAGTCTTCACTCTGGTCCTCGGACCTTTCTTTGACCTTCCTTGTCTTTTCAGTTCAGTTCAGTCGCTCAGTCGTGTCCGACTCTTAGCGACCCCGTGAATCTCAGCACGCCAGGGCTCCCTGTCCATCACCAACTCCCGGAGTTCAATCAGACTCACGTCCATCGAGTCCGTGATGCCATCCAGCCATCTCATCCTCTGTCATCCCCTTCTCCTCCTGCCCACAATCCCTCCCAGCATCAGAGTCTTTTCCAATGAGTCAACTTTTCACATGAGGTGGCCAAAAACTGGAGTTTCAGCTTCAGCATCATTCCTTCCAAAGAACTCCCAGGGCTGATCTCCTTCAGAATGGACTAGTTGGATCTCCTTGCAGTCCAACGGACTCTCAAGAGTCTTTTCCAACACCACAGTTCAAAAGCATCAATTCTTCAGCGCTCAGCCTTCTTCACAGTCCAACTCTCACATCCATACATGACCACTGGAAAAACCATAGCCTTGACTAGATGGGCCTTAGTCAGCAAAGTAATGTCTCTGCTTTTGAATATGCTATCTAGGTTGGTCATAACTTTTATTCCAAGGAGTAAGCATCTTTTAATTTCATGGCTGCAGTCACCATCTGCAGTGATTTTGGAGCCCAAAAAATAAAGTCTGACACTGTGTCCACTGTTTCCCCATCTACTTCCCATGAAGTGATGAGACCAGATGTCATGATCTTTGTTTTCTGAATGTTGAGCTTTAAGCCAACTTTTTCACTCTCCTCTTTCACTTTCATCAAGAGGCTTTTTAGCTTCTCTTCACTTTCTGCCATTTTGGACTCCTTTTCCCTATTCTACCTACGTGACAGTTCTTACTGCTCACTACCTATCCAAACATGAGCCTTAATGAAAAACCTTGGCAACTCAACTACAAGTGATCCTAAGACATTAGTTTTCTGAAAAAACTGTGTCCGCCTTTTTTTCTTAATAGCTCCGTTTGTTTTACTCTCTGGCAGGAATGCAAGTCCCTGCACGGGGAGTATGTTGGACGAGCCTGCGGCCACGAGCACCCCTATGTCCCAGATGTTCTGTTTTGGTCAGTGATCCTCTTCTTTTCCACAGTTACTCTGTCAGCCACACTGAAGCAGTTCAAGACTAGCCGCTATTTTCCAACCAAGGTACTTAGACTACAGGTTTTCTGATCAAAATGTCTACCAGCGTAAAGCGTGATATGGTGATATGTGTATTTTGGGACAAAAGAGAGAGCAATTACTGTCATTAAAGGGACCACTAAAAGGCTTTTGTGTGACTGAGCTGCCATATTTGGAGCGAGGTGTGGTGAGGTGGGGAAGAGGAAGCATTCTGTGAGACTGGAGCTGGGAGTGCAGATTGCCTCCAGGCTTATCTCCTAACTTCAAATCCCAGAGATAAACTCCCACTTTCCGACTTTCATTTTTGGAACTCAAAAGCACACACTGCATTACTGATTGTCACTTTCTTGCCCAGTGAACAGTGGGAACTATTCCAGCCTGACAGACACCTCATAGGAGCCACTGTTACATTTTGTAATTGGGAAAGCCCCTGCAAGACTCATTGGAACACTATCCCCTTTTTCATTTTTAAAGTGTCAGTCCCTCCCCCTAACCCACCACGTTTGCATCTGCATATTTGGAAAAGAAAGTAAACAGAGAAACAGCTTAGTTCAATATTTAACACTGCAAAGTAACACCTATAAGGCCTGACTCAGCCAAAAAAGGACTACGGAAGGAAGGGAGGGAGAGAGAAGAAAAGAAAGAAGAGAAACAAGAAAACAAGCTTTTGAGAGATGAGCTAAAAATTGTGATGAAAATTCTACTCTGGGAAAATGTTTTAAGAACTGTTTGAGAGAAGCTTTTTTTTTGTTACCTCTTCCTTCCCTAAGTTGGAAGATTCATTTCTTTCCTCCAAAAGCTTAATTTGATTAATATAGAATTGATTTTTTTTATTAAACTCCTGAATTTTGTATGTGTTTGTGTGTGTGACATAAAGGCATCCTAATAAAAGCCAGATCTTACTGAACGTTGTTTAAGGATTTTGCTCAAAGAAGACTTTATAAATGAGAAATAGAATAACTTTTAAATTTATTTACTCTGTTGTGCACATTACCTGCTGCTATACTTATATCTCAGATAAACTATTATGATACTTCAATAAAAACAGATTTTATTTTATAGTGTTTGGGGTTTATCATATTCAAATATTACCTGTGTGAGACAGAGTATTAAAATTTAGCCAAATTCTCTCCATGCAATGTTATTCTATATTTTGAATATTCACACACTGGAATTCATAATAAATTTAGATTTTTATCATCATCACTGGTGTGCATGTACCATGCATGATTCCTTAGATTTTAAATAAATACTGAAAACAGCACAATCAGCATTGTAGCTATTCCATAATGCCTCATTTTGAAAAGGTTGAGTGTATATTTATCTTAATGACGGAGGTACATAAATATAAATGTGACAGAATTAACAGTAATATTATAGTATGTATACAATGTAATATTATGATATCATGTCATAAAGTGTGATTCTAGATTATATTCCTGAGTATTCCTCACTATTTATAGTTCCTTCAAGTGACAAGTGTTTTAATTATCTTTAGGTTCGATCCATAGTGAGCGACTTTGCTGTCTTTCTTACGATCCTATGTATGGTTTTAATTGACTATGCCATTGGGATCCCGTCTCCAAAACTACAAGTACCAAGTGTTTTCAAGGTGAAGTTATCATAACATTTACTATTTCTCCATCTCTGTAGGTCTAATTTTTATTCAGATGATGGCTATAAACCTACCACTTGGGATTTTCATGAAAATATAAAGAATATTGATTAATATAACAGAAAATAAAATGCCCACAGCCCAACTACAATTTTGGTCTAATATTAAAAAATAAATAGTAATCACAGAAATAGAGACCTGGAAGCCACTTGAAAAGGTTTCCTGTTAATTCTTCCAGTAGGAAAGTCTATATTCCTAAAAGATAAGGACACATTTTGAAAATAAGGGAAATGCATTTTCTTTTTGCAGAATTGCACAATGGATAGGGATTGGAAAACAAATAAAATTAGGTCTGGAATAGAGTGTGAACCACGTTACAGCTATGACCTTGGGCCAGTTACTTAATCTCTTTGAACCTGTTTTCTTGCCTATCAAACAGAGCTGGGGACTTCCTCAAAGAATTGTCAAAATGAATTCATTTGGGACTCATCTCAGGCACCAGCCATGTTTAGAACCCTTCCCTGAGTGTCTTTTGGCTGTTTTTACTTAGTGGCCTGGATACACATCTAAAATGAGTTATACACAGTTGTCAATGTGATATTTGTAAAAGTGAATGAATTTGCCAATCTAATAGCACATATGATAATGGTAATATGATTTTATTTAACGTTGATTAAGAACACAGATTTTTGAGCCAGTCTATCAGAGTTGAAATATTGTCTTCACCACTCATGAGCTTTGGGACCTTGAGAAATTTATTCTCTATGCCTGTTTCCTTGTCTGTGACTTCTTTAGACTGTTGTGAAGGAAAAAGTGAGTTGAAATATTTAAAACACTTAGAATGGTGCCTGGTACCATGTTTTGTGAATATTGTTATTAAGTATAATTCACTTGGCATATCAGTTTATAATCAGGGCTTTCCTGGTATTATAAGACTTCATTTGATTAGATATTTATTAATCCAGTTAATAACTATGCATTCTTTAATTTTTCACAGCCCACAAGAGATGATCGTGGCTGGTTTGTTACCCCTTTAGGTCCAAATCCATGGTGGACAGTAATAGCTGCTATTATTCCAGCTTTACTTTGTACTATTCTAATTTTTATGGACCAACAGATTACAGCTGTCATTATCAACAGAAAAGAACATAAGCTAAAGGTATATTTTAGCATCTATTTTAATGTAAATCATTATGATTTAACAGATCAATTGATGTTTTTATATTTATTATGCTTTGTATTCTCTATTATACTTTGTATTCTATAGTCATTTGCAGAGTGAAATATTAAAATTTTCAGATTTATAATTTTATTTTCTATATTCACGGTACTTTGTCTTACAATAAGCTTAAACTGATTATTAATTAATTTATTTATGGCACTTGGCTGAGCTCTAAATTCTAAAACCCTACCTCTAGGACTTAAAATTTAAAAATGTTGCCAAAGTTCTAGTGTTCTTTACCATGTTTAACACATTTTAATGAAGTGGTCTATTTTGGTGAAGTGTAGTTTTACCAATTTGTCTTACATCTGAGATTCTTCCATTTCTATATTTAACTCTAAGTATGTCTATTAGATTGCATTTATTTTGGAACAAATTACATCTTCAAATAATTCTCATTTTTCTTTAGTTATTTCTCCATCTATAATGTCTATGACATCAAAACCAAGTTATAAATGTTATAGTTTTTAAGTAACATCTTTGTTTAGTTTTACTGCAGATTTCAGTGATTTTCTTTTACAAAGAGAATAAATATAAATATATTTTATTTATTATATTCTGACCCTGCCATTTTGCAACTGTGACTAAAATTGTTCATTGGTATGAGATATGTAATGGGAGCACTGTCATTTATAGGAATATATTAAGTTAAATTGAACCAACAAAATCACTGAATGGTTAAAAGTACTCTGAATCAAACCTTATAAAAATTAGAACACTCACAATGTTGTTTTTTCTGGTATCATGGGATAATGGTGAGCTATCATCATATATTCTAGGAAAAATTTTAAAATATTTAAATTTTTAAATATTTAAAGATATTTAAATTCTAGGAAAAATTTTGTCAGAGCAACAGAAATTATACTTTATAGAATTTTTAAGTATGTACCTCAGGAAGATTTTAAAAACCTGATTGAACTATTTGATAGGAAGGAGAAGGAAATGACAATCCACTCCAGTACTATTGCCTGGAAAATCCCATGGACAGAGGAGCTTGGTAGGCTGCAGTCCATGGGGTCACAAAGAGTCGGACACAACTGAGCGACTTCACTAGTAATGACATAGTAAAACCTGATGACTTCACACAAGTTAACAAAGGACTGAATGAACCAGAGAATATTCTTATAACTTTTATGGTTTCTATCTGAAAAATTACAGGTTTGAATCTTGTGTTTTCCGGGAGTAGGGAAAACCTTCCTCTTAAACTAATTATGAAAATAATTTGGTAAAATTATACGTTATAAACAAAACAATTATATTTTCTCTCTTTCTGACTTCTCCAGAAATTTGAAACTCTTAGGTTTCCAGTATGGAGAAGGCAATGGCACCCCACTCCAGTACCCTTGCTTGGAAAATCTCATGGGCTGAGGAGCCTGGTAGGCTGCAGTCCATGGGGTCGCGAAGAGTCTGACACGACTGAGTGACTTCACTTTCACTTTTCACTTTCATGCATTGGAGAAGGAAATGGCAACCCACTCCAGTGTTCTTGCCTAGAGAATCCCAGGGACGGGGGAGCCTGGTGGGCTGCCCGTCTACAGGGTCGCACAGAGTCGGACACGACTGAAGCGACTTAGCAGCAGCAGTAATGACATAAATATAAGAAACCAGTTATTTGCAATAAATCCTACTGAAAAGGAATTTTGTCTGTTCTATTGGGGAGAATGTGTATCTGTTTTAAAATAAAGAGCATTTTTTTATTCTGTTTTAAGAAAGTAACAAGAGTGCTCAAAACCTTTTTTAAAAAATGAGTTCATATTAACTTCTTGTTTTTGTCAAAGAAAAATTTTAATTATCAAAGATATATTCTACAAAAATATCACAAGAAGTCTTAGAAACTAGACCAATGATGTGCTGGTACATGTTTAACAACCAGTTCTCTGTGTGTAAAAAAAAATACCCTGATTTATAATGTTTGCCGATTTTCATGATGTGAATACTCCCATCATGGCCCATTTCAAGCTACCAAAGTGACATCAATTGGCAGGAAGAAAATTGAAAATTAAACAATTGGCTCTTATAAGTCTATATAGCTGGCTCCAAAATACTGCTGAACTACATTATTCAATATTAGAAACTTTGAATCATTTACAGCTCTCAAAATAAGAAATTCAGATTTCCGAGTTAGTAGTCAACTTATTTAATATCAATCATTCAAAAATATTTGATATTAAAATATCAGCCTTCTGCAAAAGCAAATACTGCCACAACCTAATTATTAAAGTTACAGAGGTAAATAATCTAGAAAGCTGGTGTTAAGAACTTTATGTTGAACATTTTTAGTCTGCTATTCTCTAAGAAGTAGGAAAACATTTTTTCTGGACACCAGTTTATTTTTTAAAACTGAAAACATCTCCATTTTTCTCATCTCTATTTTTATTGTATACTGAAATATGTATTTTCATACTGCATATGTTGCTTTTTTTTTTTTTACGTAAGAGCATTATCATGGTAATCTTCCCATGTCAACAGTATAGGCTGCATTATCCTTTTAATGGAAGTTTATATATTTCCTTGTATGACACGTGTTTTTAAATGAACTAAAAGACTCTTGTTTTAGAAAGAAAACTATATAATCATTGTTTCCCTTTCAGAAGAAGTTGTTTTTTTGTTTGTTTGTTTTTGCTTTTATAATTAGGCAGAAATATTACTAATTTCACTGAAAAATTCTCTTTTTATATTTGTGTTCCAAATATTAGTGGAATTATATTAAAACAGAATGTAGAAGTAAGTGGAGAATTGCCAAGGGTGATGTTACCTCTTTGGCTGTCCTGTATGCTTGCCCTTTCCAAATCTCTCTACCTTATAATCGCAAAATGCTTGCTCTTTGTTCTTCCTGAGTCCGTGGTAGGCCCTTGACATTCACAGACTTTCCAAAGCTCCAGATCAATAAATGTACTATGTTATTCCACCTTTATATATCATGTAGAATTAGCTAAAATATAGTAAAGCATTCTTTAAGTTGTCCTTTCAATTACTTCTTTTCTAGAATTAAATGCTTTTGTCAAATTAAAGCATTTAATATTTTTGTCACTAAAATGAAGTTGAGACTATATTATTAAACTATATTATATTATTTGTACATTACTTTTTATTGTACAAATTGCTGTATAGTCAAAAGATGCCTATTTTACCCCTTAATAGCCTGGATTTAATAGACAGAGCAAATCTGGTTTAATCATAAAGCCAGATAAGGCTTTGCTGTATTGTCACAAGAAGAAGAGTTGGTCTTTTCTTGGCCACTATGAGTCTGAACACCCTCAATTTCCTTTGGATATGGATATTTTCAAAGTAAGTTCTGTCCAGTGAAGACATGTTTTATCTACACTGAATACTTTTTTCTTTTTTTTTTTTTTGCCTCTAACCTGTGTTCTCTAAGCTTCAGTATCATGTGGCGTGCTGCTACTGATTTTCCTGTTAACAGCAAAAAAATCACTTTCTCAGAATGTTCTTTGCTCAGAGTAACGGTCTGTTCCATAACCGCTCTCCCCACCTGTTGCTTCCCTGAAATGTCTGCACAGTCTCTGGCTTTTACTTGAACCACATTGTCACAAAAAGACACCTGTTTCTTGATTATATCCCCAGACCACAAGTTAACCACATCATCAACTTTTGCTGATTCTCTTTTCTTATTTGGAAACCTGTTTTTGTCTTGATTGGAGCATTCCCTGAGATAGTTAGATGAATGACGATTTCTAGATGCTGTATCAAGCATCTGGTAGAGGTCATGTTATGTATTTAAGTCGACATCACATGGCCAAGTCACCTAGAAATTTCATCATTTCATTCTTTATCTCTTCCAAATTTATGTTTTAGATCTTTTCACTTTTTCCTCCCTTCCATTACCAAAACCAGTTGCTGAGGTTTTCTCCCAGAGGAATTTTTTTATTTTAGAGGATTTTTCTCCTACTACTAAATTTTTTTTTTTTTTGTCATTTTGTGTTACTACATATGCAATAAGTGTGTGTTGAGCTGAAGAGTCTAGTGCCAACTCACAGGGTAAGTGACTGACTCCTCCCTCAGAATGAAGAATTTCAAGACCCGCAAAACTTTAACTCACGACACCTCATGATCTTTAGGTCACTCAAAAGCCTCAGAAGTTGCAAATGTAAAAACTTGAGAATGCAAATTACCATTCATATTATATGTAGATGTAAATCCATACTCTCTCTAGCATTTCTCATTTGTTTGTTTCTACCCTAGAGAAGTAGAATAAACATTGGTTAACTGACTCCCTTTGACAATCATGAAAATTTTCCACTTTTAAAAGAAATATATTCTCTAAAAGTGGGAAGCTACTGTCTTTCAGAAGAGAAAGTTTCTGTTAGGATATAACTGTGGGCTTTTCTTCATGTTTCTGCAGACAGCTCAGGCTTCTTTTGACATCATTTTTTAATAAACAGCAATACAATCCCAGATCACTGGAGTAAATGAATACATTTGCCACATTCATTTGGCACCACATTCTCTTGATGATCATGGCATTTGATATGTTCTTTTTTGCCCTCTTTGTCAGCCTGGTTCTTCATGTCAATCTATAGTCTCTTATGTGGTTAACTTGACAGATGCAGGAAATTGCTGCCAAGCTTGGAATGAATTTTTTCAGCAGTGGCATCTGGGCATCAGATGGTCCTCTTGGCTGGCCTCTTGTCTTGCTGCATGTTGGTTTCAGTGGGGTCTGGTGTAGCATCACCTGTTGCTAGCTCCCTTTTCCTCCCATATGTCCATTTCCCGTGTTTCGTGGATGAATGTGAGAATAGAAGCACTGATTCTGTCTTTATTTCAGAAAAAAAATCTACAGAAATATGTTAGAAGGTACAGAGTTCTCTCTCTGACAAAGGGATACTTCCTTTTGGCTGGCATGCCTATCAGCTAATAATTTGGTTGCAGAGACCATGGTTTTGAAGATGTTTTAAATGGAAGGCAAGACGAAGGATGATGATTAATTAGTGGAAGTGCCAGAACTGCTTTATTTCCTTTGACTCACATTAAATTAAGCTGCTCCCATTGTTGTACAACATAATCAGGGGGAAATTGTATTTTTGATTTTATTATCTGCTTGGACTTTACAAAGCTAGCTTTCTAAATTTAAAAAGGAAATTATTCTCTTGGAAAGTGTTATTTTGTCTGCTTACTGCAGTCTAGCATCCCACAGTTTACATTTGTATCATTTTTTTTAACAGCAAGCAAGTGATTTTATTTTTTAAAAACTTATAATTTTGTTCTGGGGTATAGCCAACTAACAATGTTGTGATAGTTTCAGGTAAACAACGAAGGGATTCAGCCCTACATTCTCCTCCAAACTCCCCTCCCATCCAGGCTACCACGTCATATTTTTGAAACACTAAGACAAGAACTATAGGAAATGGTTGTCGTGAAGAAGGCCTTCCTCCTATTCTTATGCCATAGGGAGCATATACCGTGGGAAAGACCGGGGTGTCCTGAAAGCATAAGCCTGACTCTCAAGTCCCCATGTCCTCTACCCTCCTCTCATGTCTCTCTCTCAGCTGCTAGCACCTCTTGCATTCTCTCTTAGCAATACCACAGATTTGCAAAACAGCCCAGGGGCACCATTTACATCGTACTGCCTCAGTGTCAAGGGCTCGAAGATCAGATCCTCTGCTGTCCTATGTTTTTCACACTGCACAGTTCCTAGGACAAGACTTGTCTAACTGCTTAAGACTCTGTCCTTCTTCTTCTTTAGGACTAGAAATCTTTATCTAATTAATTAATTTATTATTTTGGACTGCGCTGGGTCTTCGTTGCTATCCAGGCTTTTCTCTCGTTGTGATGAGTGGGGGATACTCTAGTTGCAATGCGCAGGCTGCTCACTGTGGTGGCCTCTCTTGTTGTGGAGCACAGGTTCTAGAGCACGGGGACTCAGTAGTTGCGACTCGCAGGCGCTAGAGAACAGGCTCAGTAGTTGTGGCATGTGGGCTTACTTGTCCCTCAGGGTGTGCGATCTTCCTCGACCGACCAGGGATCGAACCCATGTCTCCTGCATTGGCAGGAGGATTCTTTTCCACTGAGTCGTAGGAAGCCCAATGGGACTAAAATTTGAGTTCTATCCTATGCAACTACATCTTCCAAGATGTTCTGCAAAAGGACTAGGGGACCATAGTCTGGCTCTGGTGAAGCTTCTTATACTTTCTTGGTCATGCTGACACAAAGGTGTTTCTCTTCCCACCTTACAGCTGTTTCCAGAACACCTCTCCAGAGTTATTAGCAGAAATCCTCTCCAGATTTATTAGCCGAAAAATTGTCTAGGGTCATATTCACAGGTGAAATTGAGTTTAGGCATTTGGGTGAACCTGGAGCATTACCGCAGCTAAGCTGACCCAAGGGAGAGTGCCACTGAACTGGTGACAGTGCAGGAGGAAAAAAGGTTCTTGTGCGGATATGTCTCATTTTCTTTTCTCTGTCGTCTCCTGCACTTTTATGATTTGGCACGGGTAAACAGAAAGGGAAGGAAGTACAACTGATTTTAAGGGTGTTTTTCTTAATAAAACAATGAAATAAAATAGCAGAAAGAAAACACTACCATCACAAATACACATCAAGTACTCAGTATGTTTTACCTTCAAGGCTATATTGGCTTTCAGATAAACTAGAAACTCTTGCAGCTTGGTAAAACTGCCTGTAAAAAAAAGTCAAAATTACTCCTGTAGAATAATTAGTAATTTCTGCTCACATTCATAATAATAAAAGTTATATTTATTTTAAAATTACACCTAAATTTGATTTTTAAAATGTTTCAGTTATGCATATTTCCTTTTAAAATTGTCAGTCTGTGACTTTTTGATTGCTTATTGTATGTTAATGATTGCACTAAAAATTGGGATATACTGAGAAATTATGTGATACGTTTACCTGCCCTTAAGAAACATATACGTATTTTTATTAAGGAGCCTTGAAACAAGTAAGTACAAAAGAAGAAAGTTTTTGTTCAATTGTGAAAACATGATAGTCCCTAACATTTACTTGGTGCTTACTAATATATCAGACATCATTCTAAATGATGTGAAAATCATTTGTAAATTATTTAATTATCAGAACAACTCAGCAGTATGTCTCTTGTCATCATCATCACCATTTTCAGATAGGGAAGCAGAGACACAAAAGTTTAGATGATTCGTCCAAGATCATTGCTTAAGCCAGCATTTGATTCCTGGCTGATCATGGAAAAAGCTAGAGAGTTCCAGAAAAACATCTATTTCTGCTTTATTGACCATGCCAAAGCCTTTGACTGTGTGGATCACAATAAACTGTGGAAAATTCTGAAAGAGATGGGAATACCAGACCACCTAACCTGCCTCTTGAGAAACCTATATGCAGGTCAGGAAGCAACAGTTAAAACTGGACATGGAACAACAGACTGGTTCCAGATAGGAAAAGGAGTACCTCAAGGCTGTATATTGTCACCCTGCTTATTTAACTTCTATGCAGAGTACATCATGAGAAACACTGGGCTGGAAGAAGCATGAGCTGGAATCAAGACTGCCGGGAGAAATATCAATAACCTCAGATATGCAGATGACACCACCCTTATGGCAGAAAGTGAAGAAGAACTAAAGACCCTCTTGATGAAAGTGAAAGAGGAGACTGAAAAAGTTTGGCTTAAAGCTCAACATTCAGAAAACGAAGATCATGGCATCTGGTCCCATCACTTCATGGGAAATAGATGGGGAAACAGTGGAAACAGTGTCAGACTTTATTTTGGGGGACTCCAAAATCAATGCAGATGGTGACTGCAGCCATGCAATTAAAAGACGCTTACTCCTTGGAAGGAAAGTTATGACCAACCTAGATAGGATATTCAAAAGCAGAGACATTACTTTGCCAACAAAGGTCTGTCTCAGTTCAGTTCAGTTCAGTTCAGTCGCTCAGTCGTGTCTGACTCTTTGTGATCCCATGAACTGCAGCATGCCAGGCCTCCCTGTTCATCACCAACTCCCAGAGTTCACTCAAACTCACATCCATCAAGTCGGTGATGCCATCCAGCCATCTCATCCTCTGTCGTCCCCTTTTCCTCCTTCCCCCAATCCCTCCCTGCATCAGAGTCTTTTCCAACGAGTCAACTCTTCGCATGAGGTGGCCAAAGTACTGGAGTTTTAGCTTCAACATCAATCCTTCCAAAGAACACCCAGGACTGATCTCCTTTAGAATGGACTGGTTGGATCTCCTTGCAGAGAAGACTCTCAAGAGTTCAAAAGCATCAATTCTTTGGCACTCAGCTTTCTTCACAGTCCAACTCTCACATCCATACATGACCACTGGAAAAACCATAGCCTTGACTAGATGGACCTTTGTTGGCAAAGTAATGTCTCTGCTTTTGAATATCCTATCTAGGTTGGTCATAACTTTTCTTCCAAGGAGAAAGCGTCTTCTAATTTCATGGCTGCAGTCACCATCTGCACTGATTTTGGAGCCCCCCAAAATAAAGTCTGACACTGTTTCCACTGTTTCCTCATCTATTTCCCATGAAGTGATGGGACCAGATGCCATGATCTTCGTTTTCTGAATGTTGAGCTTTAAGCCAATCTTTTTCATTCTCCACTTTCACTTTCATCAAGAGGCTTTTAGTTCCTCTTCACTTTCTGCCATAAGGGTGGTGTCATCTGCTTATCTGAGGTTATTGATATTTCTCCCGGCAGTCTTGATTCCAGCTTGTGCTTCTTCCAGCCTGTCTAGTCAATGGTTTTTCCTGTGGTCATGTATGGATGTGAGAGTTGGACTGTGAAGAAAGCTGAGCACCAAAGAATTGATGGTTTTAAACTGTGGTGTTGGAGAAGACTCTTGAGACTCCCTTGGACTGCAAGGAGATCCAACCAGTCTATTCTAAAGGAGATCAGTCCTGGGTGTTCTTTGGAAGGACTGATGTTGAAGCTGAAACTCCAATACTTTGGCCACATCACACGAAGAGTTGACTCATTGGAAAAGACTCTGATGCTGGGAAGGATTGGGGGAAGGAGTAAAAGGGGACAACAGAGGTTGAGATGGCGGGATGGCATCACCGACTCGATGGACATGAGTTTGGGTGAGCTCTGGGAGTTGGTGATGGACAGGGAGGCCTGGCATGCTGCAATTCATAGAGTCGCAAAGAGTCAGACATGACTGAGCAACTGAACTGAACTGAACTGAACCTGTCTCCAGAACTTAGACTCTTAACCATCTTATTATATTGCCTCTCATGAAGTAGTCATTAAAAGTTGGAATAGAAAATAGCATTTTCTAACTGTTAGGCTTTACACTGTCAATTTCCTATGGGTGATGGTGACAGCACTGTTCCCCATCTTGTTTGTGTCCTCTAAGGACTCTTAGCCAATCAGTTTCCTCAAGGGAAGAGTCTTCAGTTCTCCACACCTCCGCATGTCCCATGCATCCATTTTTCCTTATTTACATTTCCTATCTCATTAAGAGAGCACTCAAGTTTGCAGCATCTGGAAGTCAGTGATGGAATAGAATCATATAGGGGATAGAAAGTACAAAACTATCATTTTAAGGAGAGGCCAAATTTTTCTAGTGCTGTAAGAGATGAGAACAAGATAGTTCTATGCTAGGATAAAAATGAGTATGTAAAAGGAAGTTTAGCTTCTATGATATTATTTTTCACAATAAAAGTCAACCATTGAGACAAAAGAGGGTAAATGGAAAGGACTTAACAAGAGTTTATCCTTTCAGAGTTCTTAGCAAGAGGGCTTCCTGGATATTGTCAGGAAGTGGTGTCTAGTCACAACCAGGCCATTCTTAGCTCTACTGGGGACACAGTTGTTACTTTGTTTTCTCAGCCTAATGCCTGATATATAATTGATGCTCAATAATTTTTTGTATAAATTAATGATGAAAGACATGAATTACAAATTAACCTGCCCATTTAAGGAACCAAAGTAAAGGGACTGTATTTGATAATGACTTTACCTATTCAGTAAAAATAGAATGGAAACTAGTGTACTAGTAAGCCAGAATTATATCTATTAAAATATGTAGAAGTCACTATAATCATAATTGCAGTAGGAACATCTGTAGCTTTTCTTTAAGTGGACTGTATATTTTGAGACTATTCTCTTTTTATCTTTAATTTATTTTGCATTTCAGAATCAGTTATGTAAGATTCAAAATAGTACCTCTTTTCTCTTCTTTACTGTTCTGTGGTTGTGGTGTCATTGGTATTTATGCCAAATTCAGGTAGAATGAGAATCCTGTTTTCTTTCTCTTAACAGAAAGGTTGTGGGTACCATCTGGATCTGTTAATGGTGGCTGTCATGCTGGGTGTGTGCTCCATCATGGGCCTGCCGTGGTTTGTGGCTGCCACTGTCCTTTCTATCACTCATGTCAACAGCCTGAAACTGGAATCTGAATGTTCAGCTCCAGGAGAACAACCCAAATTTCTTGGCATTCGAGAGCAAAGAGTTACAGGGCTTATGATTTTCATTCTCATGGGCTCATCAGTCTTTATGACTAGTATTCTAAAGGTAATGAAATCTCCCTTTGTGAATTTGAGAGAAGGCAGAATATATATATTATTGTTTAAGAAATTTCATTTGAGTCTAAGCCATCAATTTGTAAATATTGTATGGCATGTGATGAAAGTGATGAATTTTTTTTACCATGTTTATATAGCTTCTTACCAAGGGAAATTATGTGCTATATTTTAGAATCCTTAAGTATGTAGAAAATTTAATCTGGCAAAGTAAATTTGATGTATAAATTATTATTGTAATTTCAAAATGGTAATCAAGTTCTGGGAAACAGTCACTCATCTCTGACTAACTTGTGACCTGAGTTTACTGTATGCCTACACAAAAGAAAGCTTCTAATTTCTTGCCAGTGGACAGATATGTTTGAGATTAATATTACTTCATAAAGGGAGAGACATAGAGATGAGCAGCGCCATGATCATGGCCACGTGTACAGTTTCGTATTTTAAATGTTCCATAAAATTACTACATGGACATCGTTATTGGATATACTTTTTTTTATGTTTAAAATAATTGAATTCATTTTAAAGATTTTAATTCATTTAAAATAATTGAATTCATTTAAATTTCCCTAATGTAGCATAATAATATACTTGATATTTATTGTTTATTATACATCATGTGATTTTATTGATTTTGACCTATTAAATATGTCTAATAGACTTTTTATTATCCCTTTTTAGATATTGGGAAACTAAGGCACAGAAAGCTTAGGTAACTTACCTGAGGCTATGCAGCTAAAAAGTGCTAGAGCTGGGATTTGAACCTGTGTCTTCTGACTCTGCCCCATACTTCTAAAATATTTACCTTTCTGTGTTTTCCTTTGGAAGTACAAAATGTCTCAACCACATTATATTTGAAAATAACCTCTGCCTTTTTTCTAATTGTTCTTTTACAGTTCATTCCTATGCCAGTGCTATATGGAGTGTTTCTTTATATGGGTGCTTCATCACTAAAAGGAATTCAGGTAAATTACTTTATAATAATATAGTAAGTAAAGTATATACAGTAAAGCTGTGATGACATATCTTACGGTCTGTTGATGCAAAGTCACTTGAGAGCTAAGAAAATGTCGTTATCTGAGGAGTAGCTTTCAGTCTACCGTTAAATTTCTTAAAAATTTCTTAAAAATGGTTCATAATCTGAGGGTAATTCTGTTTACTATGAGTATATTGAAACTGTGGGGCTTCCCTGGTGGCTCACACAGTACAGAATCTGCCTGCAGTGTGGGAGACCCAGGTTCAATCCCTGGGTTGGGAAGATACCCTGGAGACAGGAATGGCTACCCACTCCAGTATTCTGGCCTGGAGAATCCCATGGACAGAGGAGCCTGGCAGGCTACAGTCTATGGGGTTGCAAACAACTGGACATCTGAGTGACTAACACACATACATGTTAAAACTGTAAAAAATTTATACTTTATAATCCTTTTAGAAAAGGATATCAGTATATTTAAAACTATATAAAATATTAAAATGTTTTTAATCTTTGATACTGTGATGATGTATGTGGATCAATGAAAATAGTAAAAAAAAAACATACACAAAGATGTTCCTTGTAACACATATTATCAAAATATTGGAAACAATACAGTTACTCAACAACAGTAAAATTAAGCAATCTATGGTTAATATAAATTTGATAAATTAATTTGAAATTTATAAATACGATGGCCATAAAAATAACACAGTAAAAATGCTTATGACAAAGTGAAATGTGAGGTGAAAAAGTGGGAAAACAAGTTGTAACTACCACAGGTTTAAGAAACTGTGAGTGTGGGTAGATTCAAAAGGAAGGTGGAGAAAGAACAATTTGTTAAGGTAATAAGATTCTGGGTGATTTTTGCCTTTTATGTTTGCTTTTCTGTTATTATTGCAATTGTCTTTATAGAATTATTTTTATAAATTAATAAGGAAAACCTTATAGATTGTTTAATTATTGGTTAAATAAATATAGTTTTCACATTAATTTCCCATTGTTACCTAAAAATTTCTATAAAACTTATTGGCTTAAAACAGTAAACATTTATTATCTCACAGTTTCCGTGGGTCATAAACTTGGAAATATAATAGCTGGGTGATTTTGGCTCAAGATGCCTTATGTGGCTGTTAGCAAGATGTGGACAAGAACTGCAGTCATCTGAAGGCTTGGATAGGACTAGAAGGTGTTTATCCAAGATGGCTTATCCCAACACTGTGGGCAAGAGATGGTAGTGCCTCTCTGCCTATTGATAAGTGGCCTCTCCATCAGACACTTAAGTGTCATCACAACAGAGTGTCATCACACATCACACCCAACGTCCATCCGAATGAGAAATATGAGGCAGAGTGAGGCTGAGGTCACTGTGCCTACTGACAGTCTACAAGGTCGCACATGGTCACTTCCACTTTTCTTATATTTGTTAGAAGCCAGTCATCGTGGCCAGTTTGCACACATGAGGAGGGAAATTTAGACTCCATCGCTTGAAGAGAATAATATCAAAGAATTTGTGGACACATTTAAAAAATACCACAAGAGGAACTTCCCTAGTGGTACAGTGGATGAGAATCTGCCTGCCAGGGCAGGGGACACTGGTTTGACCCCTGGTTCGGGAAGATTTGACATACCATGGAGCCACTAAGCCCGTGCACCACAGCTATTGAGCAGCACTCTAGAGCCCCAGGTCACAATTACTGAGCCTGTGTGCCCTAGAGCCCATGCTCTGCGACGAAGGGTAGCCCCAACTTGTAGCTGGAGGAAACCTGCATGCAGCAGTGAAGACTCAGAGCAGCCCCAAAATTAAATGAATAAAATTTTAAAACATTTTTTTAAGTGCCCCAAGATTATTTTAATTTTTTACTGAGGCTGTTGGTAAATTATTCCTGCTTATGTTATTATAGTGGGTTGAATAGTACCCCTTCCCCGCACATCCACCTGGAATCTCAGAATGTGACCTTATTTGGAAATAAAGTCTTTGCAGATAAAATCAGTTATGGATTTCAAGAGGAGCTCACCCTGAATTTAGGATGAACCCTAAATCCAATGACTGGAGTCCTGATAAGAAGATGAGAGGGCACAGAGAGACACAGGGAAGAAAGCCACATAAAGGTCGAGGCAGAGATTGGAATTTTGTCACCACAAGTCAAGGTATATCAGGAACCAACAGAAGCTGGAAGAGGCAAGAAAATTTTCTTCCCTTCAGCCTTCAGACAGAACAAGGCCGCACCAAAACCTCGAGTTTGAAATTCTGACCTCTACACCTATGAGAAAATAAATTTCTATTGTTTAAGCCACCGAGTTGTAATCTGTTACAGCAACACTAGGAAACTAACACAGATTTCTATTTAAAATTTCCTTTGAATAATCTTGTTTTATGATAAGACTGTTGTCATAAATTTTCTTGAAAAAGAGACTAGTTTGAGGATTATTTATTGTATAATTTATTTTTGTTGGCTAAAAGAAAATATAAATTGCCACTTTTTCTTTGACAAGATAGACTCATTACTGTTCAGTGAACTATAAAGGAACAGTCATCTGACTAAATGTTATTAATTTGTCAAATTAACACTTTTTAAGTGGAGCACAGGGTGTTAGATGGTGAACTGGCGCTTTAACAACAGACCACAAGAGAAACAGAAATAGAGTTTATCACTCATAGGTCTTCACAGGAAGGACCTGGCCTTGAGGGGCCACGCAGGGAGGCCAAGGCGAAATGGAGAGAGAGAGAGACAGGACCTAGGGCAGATGCCTTTATTAGGGTCAGTGGGTGGAGCACTTTGGGGTTGCTTGGCTAAGGCTGAAACTGGGCTCTTCAGATCGGAAGAGCAGGGTTTGGTGAGCTTTACAGAGGTCTTATCTAAGCGGTGCATAAGGAGGAGAAGGCACGGGAGGTTGTTGATCACAAGGCCCATTGGGGAAATTATACTAGGAACTTGTATGTACTTGTGACTCAGCAGGTAGCTATCTAAGGTATGCACTTGCATGAGGGGCTAGGGTAATTTAAGGTCGCTGCAGCCTGCTTGATCGGACAAAATGGGTGATGAGGCAGCAGGACCATGGAAGATCTTGTCTAAACTCTCAATGCTGAGGGACAGGCAGTACAGGAACTCTTTTCCTGAGAAAATAATAAATCAGCTTCTGACCTTGGGAGAAGGAAAACCTCTTAGGCCCGAGGATGCTATTGGATGTCAGAATCAAGACATAACTTTAACATGATATTACTGTAAGATCACTAATCACCCAAAGTCGATAGGATGTGTTCATCCTGATACTGGATAAAAGTAACTTGGGAGGAGATGTGTTGAATCTTAAGAAATAAAGTACAATCCTCAGGGTCATAACTGAATGTTTCATTGTTACAACACTTGAGAAGTGTTATGCATTTAATTTTACTCTAACTACATTTAATTTGTTCATTTATAACTTTATATATGAAAAATATATTTTAAAAGAATTGGTCTGGTAAAACAGATAGGGAAGAGTGCTGAAGAGGTTTTGTTTGTTTGTTTTGCTGGGGGGTTTTTTGCCTTTGGCAAAAGTTCTATGAGTACTAATTTCATCTGTAGGTGAAAAGTATTTATTATTAGGCCTCAGGCTCACATAAATACAGCAGCATAATTTTAAGAAATAAAGTAAAATCATTTTGATAGCTTCAACAGATTTTCCCCCCTAATTCCACTCACATGATTTTATTATACCCATGAACTTTGGAACTAAACAAGAATGTCAAATTTTGGAATTATTTGGGGCTGTGAATCTTTCAGATGAAAGTTGAGGAAAATATTATCAAAGACCCACGAGAAAAGTATAATGAGTTCTAAATAGCAAAATGAAACATCAAATAGGGTCTCACACTAAGAAACAGAGTTAGTGAAAATTTTAGTGAGCCCTGAACTCAGGGAGCTGAAATTCCTTTTTGGAATATTGTGGCTACCTGGATGGAGAAATGGGATGCTGATATTAGGATAAGATCAAAGGTACATGCAAAACTCAGAATACATTTATCATGACTATCATTAGGTACTTGAGTAGTAATAATTAAAAATGTGCAGAATATCAGCAGTTCAAGAAACATGTTAATTCGTTACCCCGTTTGTTCGAAGAATCTTGTACATTACCTGTTTGGCAATATTAAGAAATTTATCTAGGTTTCTTATTGTGCAACATGACAGGAAAAACAGAACATAGTGTTCTTATGAACGCTGTTTCTGTACTCAGATATATAACTACATTTATATTCATTCCAGCACTTTAAGGATCCAAAGTAAAGCAAATGTGCCATTTAAGCAATAACAATGGAATCACCCACACACTGAAGTACAGTTATGCAATAACATAACTTCACACATGGAGAAATGGTAGCTGGGGAAAAAATTAGTTCTATAGAAATTGAAACATTCATTTATAGCCCTGAGGATTTAACTTTATTTTTTCCCCTATTCCTGTCTCCATCATGCACTGAGTTTTATTTATTTAATGACATGTAATTTTAAGAGATATTTAGGAGTTAGAGATAAAAAGACCCAGTGAAATATTTATGGACAATATAGAGAAGAACAGACCAGGAACTAATTCAGCACTTAGTACTCTGCATAGGTTTTCAACAAATTTTTTGGAAGGTATAAATGAATATAACTAAATAAATGGACACTGGATGGACTCAACTATGTGTGATTCTGGTTTAGATGCCCCAGGGAAGGTCATGCTGTGCCACGAGACAGGTAAAAACAGAAGGAAAGTGTTGAACTGGGGGTATGAGAAGGTGTCATCATGTAAAACATGATGTATGACACTACACTGACACTTATTTGACTCAATGGGCATTTTTGTTCCTTGGCGTATTCGAGTAATTTTGGAAAATTTAATGAAGATTGCTTACAATATTCTCATATAAATTAGCTAAGGACTAAATCTAATGTTACTCTCGAAACACATAGGAGATATTCCATGGTATGAAATAGAACTGACAGTGATTGAAACTGTCATTTTCTAAATCATCACTTCTTGTTGGAAACATTGAAAACTGTAAAATTTGGCCTGAGAAAAATTAAACAAAATGATCTGCATAAAACAAAGCTAACATGCAGTACATTTTGTTAAGTAAAATATGATTTAAGATTTCAGATTCTTGTGGACATTTAATCTATAAAATTTGAATTGAGAAAATTAACTTTGATGGATAAAAATGTCAAAGCTATTAAAATAATATCTAGTCCAAAAATAAAGTACTGTCTTTATGATAAAGTTTAAACAGAAATAACCTTGATCCAGATGAAAATAATAAGATACAATTGAAAATATATATAAATGATTTGACAGTGTAGTAGAGGAAACTGATCAATAAATTAAACTGTTAAAATGTGCTCTTTATTAATTATTAATACTTTATTAATAATAACTCATCTAGGTTAAAACTTTATGGCCAAGGTATTTGTATTTTTAGAAACAGCACCAAAACCTTTTATGGCTATGAAAGTGACAAGGTCAAAAAAGCAGAGTCAAAATAAGGAGGTACATCCTAAACAGCAGCTGCATGTGAGGTTAGAGCTCAAGACAGAAAGAGCTGCAGTAGAGACTGAGGGCTGAGAATCTAGCAAGTATGTGAACGCTGAAACAGTGGGTATGGATGAAATATTCAGTAAAGAAGGATGCAGGGAACCCCAGTACTTAAAGGGCAAATAAAGGAAGAAATTGACATGTGATGATGAAGATTCTGTTTTGTCTCAAGGCTATACTCTCTGAGGGAGCAATGTTTAGCATTGGCATCAGTGTTATTAAACTCTTCTAAATTATAACCTGTATTCACATTTGAGAAAATATGGGACATTATAAAACTGAAGTTGTGGTATTTCAGAAAGCACACTTAACAATCCCATAGTCCTGATGCCCAGATGTCAATGTAAATGTGATCTAGGTATACCATATATTGGACTATATTATACATTTACTTGTCCTACTTTTATTGTTGTCTGTAGAAAGCAATTTAGTCTGTTTATCTTTTAGTTCTTTGATAGAATAAAGCTCTTCTGGATGCCTGCAAAACATCAACCAGATTTTATATATCTAAGGCATGTGCCACTTCGAAAAGTCCATCTCTTCACAGTTATTCAGATGAGTTGCCTCGGCCTTTTGTGGATAATAAAAGTTTCACGAGCTGCTATTGTCTTTCCCATGATGGTATGACACTTCTAAGTCAGCTCTTTTTCTCACTCTGATTTTCTGCTCTCACTAAAAATCCATGAACAAATTGGAACAATAGAATAATTTTGAACAGTTATTGGAAACCTTGGTATAAACTTTAGCCACTAAAACTAGTAATTAAAATTGGGTTTTAGATTATATATGAATTTCAGTGATTCATACTAGTTTTATCTCTATCATTCTGAACATTAGTTTCAATTAATTAAAGTTGGGTGGAAAATGTAAAGTTTCACAATTTAACTTTAAAGATATACTAGCAAATCTGAAAAGTTAAGGAAACTTTAAAAATTAAATTTTATTAAATATTTTAGATGAGTTTCAAATATTTCAAAGCTAAAGTATTAGAATTTGAATGACTATGAATGATTAAAATATTATCAGCATAGTTATTAAAGGTTTAATATTCTTAAAGTGTTTTTAAGGAAATGGTCAAAAATATAGTTTTTTTCATTGCTTCTTTAAATGCCTCCTATAATGGGTAAAATCATAGCCATTATTCTGGAGATGTGGTAAGAAAAGAAATTGAAGGAAGCAAAAGTTAGACAATATCTATTATACACACATATATCAAAATTTCACTTTAATATCAGACCTAATTGTAGTTGACTTGTTTCTACCAAAAAACAAAACAAATCTAAATCTCCCATTTATATTTTTTCCTTGTTTTAAAATCTTTTATTATTTCCTTCAGGTGTTAGCTCTGGTATTTGTAAGAAAATTGATGGACTTTTTGTTTACCAAACGGGAACTCAGCTGGTTGGATGATTTAATGCCTGAGAGTAAGAAAAAGAAACTAGAAGATGCTGAAAAAGAAGTAAGTCAGAGCAAAATCAATATCTTATAAGGAAAAAGCAACACGTGCACAGTAACAGCTCTGCAAAATAAATTATTGTGTTTATCTTTAGTGATTACTAATAAGCACAGGTGGACTACTATGAAAGATGAGTGTATCAGATCATAAAGCTGAAACTTGAACAGAGAGAGCACGTATCTTATATGAGCAAACTCTAGTGAAATATGCAAATACTTTGTACTTCATTATCCTTCGAATTATAAGGTTTATTTTTCTGATTTCTCCCCTTAGGATGGCAGAAACTTGCTGATCCTTAACTGTTTCCAAATTGTGATCAGTGATTGCTTTTTGGTTGAATATGTGAGAAGAAAAAAAGAGACATTATTACTGTTGATAGTTTCCTAGGGAGCAAAGTTTTAATCAAAAGATTCTAATTCTAGTTAAAGATAAAATTAGTTATTCTTGAAATATATGGAAATGTTTCATAGGAAAGCATGTTGCTCTGATTTGCTTTCATCACTTCGTGGCCTTTTGGTTAGATCAAGTGTGATTTTCTTTCAAAGTGCTTTCAGTTCAGTTCAATCACTCAGTTGTGTCTGACTCTTTGCAACCCCTTGAACTGCCGCACGCCAGGCCTCCCTGTCCATCACCAACTCCCGGAGTTCACCCAAACTCATATCCATTGAGTCGGTGATGCCATCCAACCATCTCATCCTCTGTCATCGCCTTCTCCTCCTGCCCTCAATCTTTCAAAGTGCTTTAGGACTGGGTAAATATTGTTTGAGAAACTTTGGGGATTTTATTACTTTCACAAACTACTGATTTATCCTATTCTGTTTTACATGTTAAAACAATTTAAGTTTTATGACATTTAAAATTCATGTATAAATCTGGATCTATTTTGAAGGCTAGTAGTCATAATATTTTTAAAGTATTGCAAAGACTATAAATGAAAAATAAATGACCAGTGTATCATTTAGCAGAATGACTGAGTCCATAAGTTGTAAATCAGAAGAACAAAATTTCTGTGTAACTGGAAATGAATTTGAAAGAAAATACTTAGTGAGACTTGTGCATTATTCCCTCCATTTTTTCTTCTACAAAGCATTCAGTAAATGTATTTAGTTTCCTCTCTGTGGTATATTTTCTCAAGCCATGGGCATATTCCTCTTTCTTCTGGGGAGTTTGTTTGCAAACATTTCAATGGTCTTAGGTTTTACTTAACCATTAGATGAGTCCAGATTAGGCCATGAAGTCTAATGGGATTTCTGCTCAGATGTTTCTGCAAACATCTCTACATAATATGTGACTGTCTGGCATTTCTTCACGTTTCCATGGTGAAAAGATTGTCCTATATGTTGTAGAAGGCATACTTTGAATTATACTTCTGGCCATACTAAGGGAATGGAAAATCACTCCAGTATTCTTGCCTCAAGAACCTCATGAACTGTATGAAAATTAATACTGATATAATGTTGAAAATGTCAATATAAAGTTATCAAGCTTCTTTATTTTTCTAGGGTTGATATACTCATATTTAAGTATGAGAAATGTTTTTTTAAATAGTGCTTTAACTGTTTTTCTGTTTTTTCTAAGCTTTAACTACTTTTATAAGTTTATACTCTAAGTGTGAGAGATATTTTAATAGTGCTTTAACTAGGATATTTGGATAATCTGTATATGATTTTAGGGCTTTATTAAAGGTTTGCAGTCCTCCTCAGGTACTATTCAAGAAAAATGCAACAGAATTTGGTATAAAATAAATGTAAATAAAGTGAACATGAGTATAGAAATATTAAAGGCTTAAACTATTCATACTTGACATAATTAAAATTTATTTCGGTTGAAAATAATTTCTAAGAAGTTTCAAATTCTAAGGAAGACAACTTTGAATACAAAACTCATTGACCACAAGGTTTTCCTTAGATTCCCTGATAATGAGAATGTTAAGTATTCTGATGCAGTAACTTGTAAATGTAATTTTGCCTTATTTTCCTGCTTTGATTTCCTGTCAAATGTCTTTACTATTTCTGTAGGAATCAGCTAGCAACAGCCCCAGGCATACAATCATATCTTCTACAGCATTCATGTTATGCCATATCCATACCATGGAGTATTCTTGCCCTTCTACTTTGTAAAAAGAAAAATACCATGTATATATCATTGTTATCATCTTTCAGTCACTAAGCCGTGTCCTACTCTTTGCAGCCCCATGGACTGCAGCATTCCAGGCTCCTCTGTTCTCCACTATCTCCTGAAGTTTGCTCAGATTTGTGTTCATCAAGTTGATGATGCTATCTAACCATCTCATTCTCTGCCACCCCATTCTCCTTTTGTCTTCAGTACTTGCCAGCATTAGACTCTTTTCCAGTGAGCTGGCTCTTCGCATCAGATGACCAAAATATTGGAGTTTCAGCTTCAGCATCAGTCCCTCCAATGAATATTCAGGGTTGATTTCCTTTAGGATTGACTGGCTTGATCCATATGAATAGTATATATAATATATTATGCTTAATATTATTTCTTCCCTTTTTTCATTCAAAGAAAGTTTCATATTCTTCCTTTATATGTCTGTGAAATAGGAGAAAGCAAATTTGACAGTAATCATAAATGTATTAGAATATGCTATTTCCATTGCTGAGAACCATTCACATAGCTGCATATGTATGGTACTCATATGTATGTGTGCCATATGTCCATTTTGGAATTTAGTAACTTCAGATAGGCAGAGATGCTATGGAATGAGCTTCTAATCTTTTTACATTATAGACTCATTATATACCAATGGTTATTGACTGTTTTATGATGTAGATAAAGAATTTAGAAGTAATATTACTAAATCTTCTAAGTATTTTCTAAAAGGATTCAAAAAGAGGTAAAGGATTTATTGAGGAAAAGTTACAGCTGTATCCTTCAGTTCAGAGTATGAGAAAAACTAAAGGAAAATGCCCTACAATACATTAATCAGGTAGGTTTACAGACCTTTAAATTCTCCATTAGATTAATATGATATACTTTAATGTGATCCTCAGTACTTATAAAGAAACAAGTAAACCAATAATACAGTCATGAAATAATCCATAGTAGGACATTAAAATATAGTTCTGACCAGTGCAACGAAAGATAATTCTACATTTGACAACTGGAGAGAGAAAGTATAATTTAAAGATATTAACTTTCTACGCTGGAATTAGTATTAAAAGAATATGATCAGTATAGAGAGTAGGAAGATTTAAGAAAGATTATACTGAAACTCAGAGAGGGCAATGGCAACGCACTCCAGTACTCTTGCCTGGAAAATCCCATGGACTGAGGAGCCTGGTGGGTTGCAGTCCATGGGGTCGCTGGGAGTTGGACACGGCTGAGTGACTTCACTTTCACTTTTCACTTTCATGCATTGGAGAACCCACCCCAGTGTTCTTGCCTGGAGAATCCCAGGGACAGCAGAGCCTGGTGGGCTGCCATCTATGGGATCGCACAGAGTTGGACACGACTGAAGCGACTTAGCAGCAGCAGCTTACTGAAACTAAAATTCTGGTTGATTTTCTACTTGGTAGCCCAGATTTCGATATTTCATTTGCTTGAGGCTTATGGACTCCACTGAAGAGTATGATCTTACTGTAGCATCTTATACCAAGGCCCAGTCTTCCAGGAAAAGACTGGAGAAGACATTTACATGAATGTGGTAAATGAACAAGTTCTACCCAAAATGTTGCGTTTCTGCAATTACTTAGATTAATTGAGTAACTCTGATTGTGATCCGGAAAGATGGTAAAGAGCAGAAATGTCTCAGTTCACTGAGATTTGAATTTTAAGTAGACTCACCTCTTGTCCTTTTGATGATAGTTACAAGCTTGTACCTTTATCTTTCGGGGCTTTACTATCAGTAGCCCACTTCTGGTCTTATGGCATTGAGAAAACATTAGTTTGACCTTAAAATTCAATAATGAGTTAAGCAGAATAAATAGCTACACAGGCCAGTCCAAGGTCGCAGAGCTTCTGTTCCAAATTTTCATGTACTTCATGCATATGCATATGCATATGGTTCAGTTTTTAGAAAGAAAGGATTATAATCAGGATAGAAATGAATATTGGAACCCTGACATTTTGCACATTGCTCTGTGTAAAGGGAAGACTGCAGAATCAAATTCTGGATGTCCAAATGTGCTCAGAGTACCAACACACTTTACTTCCTACTTCAGTATTCTCTAGGACATTGTACACATTTGACAAAAGGGCTGCTGATAAAGCAGAAAGCCCCCCAGAATGTTTGCTCCTTGGTGAGGGAGGAGGAGGAGGTTAATGTTAGATAAATCCTAGAAATTCAGCTCTGCTCAGTGATCATGATATTGACATCTCTTGGTTTGTGGGAGGTTCACTCCAACATATATGCTATGGTGAAGAAAAGGAGGGGTGCAAGTGGGACTTACGATCTGTCTGAAACAGGCTCGTGAGCAAGGCCAAGATTATACATATTAGAGAGCATATCTTATGCTAAGAAATATCAGCATCAGTTGTGGATTTAGGAAGCATGGCCTAATTATTGTACAGGCAAATCTTACTTCTAGTTGAATCTCAGAGCAAGGCAAGCATATTATTCTTCCTCAAGCAGTGGTTTTCAAAGTGTGGTCCTAGGATCTCTGTGGTATCAGCCAACACCTGTCAACTTGTCATAAATCTGAATTCTTGGACCCTACTCCAGAGCTACTGAATCAAAACTCTGGATATGGGCCCAGAAATCTGTGTTAACAAGACCTCCAGGTGATTCTCATGAGTTCTGAAATTTGAGGTATGACCTTTCCTAAACCCCCAAGCTCTGTATCACCAGAATATATTCCTCTAAATCCAGAGTTACTCTGTCAGAATTTTTTAATTTTATAATAATTTTGATAAGTCAATTAGAGAAACTGAATCAAATATGCTGATGAAAAACGTATGTTGCATCCATCTGTTTATATGAATTCTATATGGACTACTCCTCCCCCCCCATTTTTTTCTTTTCAGTTTTCATCGTTCAAGTGAGTAGTTGTATGTACTGGCTCTTCTGCATATCGGAAGTCTTAAGGAATATCTCTTATAATATTTTATGGCTTACAAATAATTGTAGGGGTGTGCATGTATGTTTGTATGTTTGCATGTGATGTCTGTAGCATTATCTATCCTATTAGTAATTGAGGAAGGAGATGCTCAGGCACTTCATGCATTCTGTTGCATTTCATGTTCTCTTGCATGAAATCGAAGGGGTTGAACTTGATTTCTGAATTCCCTTCCATTTTTTAATATCTAAGAATTCTAAAATTGCTGAATGTTTTCTCTAATACTCTGGACACCTTTGTGAACATTGGCTCTGTGCTGCTGCTGTTTGTACTTTGAGCTGTTTTAGGACTCCTCCAGAGGTACAGATTTTACATGAAAAATGGATACAGTAGCATGCTATCTGTTTCACTAAAGGTAGAGCATTTATTAGATATCATAATATATGAATTGTATGTTTTACACTATCACAAACCATAATTCAGATTCATGATCTAACTTTATATGTAAACCCTTCATCAAAACACACCACAATTTACCTCTGATTTTGTTTTCCTTTTCTACTTAGTACAGGCCTTTCGCCCCAGCCAGGCTAGCTGTTCGTTATTGTGAAAACATGTCTTATTTATTCCTACCGTTTATTACCTTGTTTCTTCCTACTTAAGATTTCTCCCTTTCTATTACCAAACTGATCAAATGAGACTGGCCCAGATACCACTGCCTCTTGTTCTGTTCTTCTTACAGTGATCCTTCTTGTCCTCTAAGAGTAAGGTTTATGACTCTCTTTTCATTGTATGCCCAGTACCTAGCATACAACTTGTCATGAGAAATGTATTTGCTTATTGGATTCATGAATAGCTCCTGGATTATTCTTTTTATTCACTGTGTGCTTAGCACATGATACATACCCAGTAAATGTTTGAGTGCCGTTGAAGAGATTCATTTTTACGCCTCTATATTTCTGCTTTTTACTGGGTATAGAATCAACTGTCCTTCACTTGTTTAGTATCAGAACAATGCTTTGGCTATCTGAATAAAAAGTTGGTGTTCAAATCAGACTATGAACATTCCCGTAGTCAAATTGGCAAAACCTCCTCAAGTGCTCTTTGGTAAACTTTGATCATCATCCTTGTAGAACTCAGCAGATTTTTGATGGACACTGTGTAAATGAAATGCTGAATGGAACTCATTTTAGGATATTTCAGACTAACAAAGTTAAGGATACCCAGTAAGCTTTTTGCTTTCTCTCTCTTTCCTTGTATGATGGAGATAAAAGAGGTTGTGATTGTCGTGACGGCTAGTGCCTGATTTGACTGCTCCTCCCCAGAAAGTCTCGATTTTTGGCTTCCTCACAGAGCTGCCTGGGATGCAGCCGGCCCTCTATCCCCAAGCTCTGGGGCCCACCCAGCTTCCTTCTGGCACTGAAGGCAGCGGCTGCTCCGCCACCCTTCTCTTCAGATAAGCATGGCTTGGAAATGCTATCTTTAGAGGTGATGAGTTTTTGTTTGGATAGAATTATGACTAGTATAAAGCCCACACATGCTAACAAGCCACAGAGTGCAAAATAATTATTGAAAGTAATTTGAGAGAAAAGTGGAAAATCATCTGAGGAAAAAAACAAAATTGTTCCCAAAGCTTTGATCCAATTTTTTCTTTTAGATTGAATCTTGAGCCTTAGTTTTCTGCTGCCAGGTAATCCAGGCATTGATGGCACCGTTGTTCTCTTCAGTTCCTTTATTTTTTCCCCAATTTTTACTCTTTATTATACCTTTCTACCTGGCTTATTTACATTTTATTATGAGTTGGTCAGAAAAGATACTACATACCAATCTTACCTTTCAATAGACAACCAAGAAAAGAATTACATATTGCTTGTATTTGGTTTTACTTAAATAACATTGGGGATTGGTGATTGTTTTCTCTTTATGTCCCTCCATGTGCATTATTGGGGCTTCCCTGATAGCTCAGTTGGTAAAGAATCCGCCTACAATGCAGGAGACCCCAGTTCAATTCCTGGGTCAGGAAGATCCTCTGGAGAAAGGATAGGCTACCCACTCCAGTGTTCTTGGGCTTCTGTTATGGCTCAGCTGGTAAAGAATCTGCCCGCAATGCGGGAAACTTGGGTTTGATCCCTGGGTTGGGAAGATCCCCTGGAGAAGGGAAAGGCTACCCACTCCAGTATTCTGGCCTGGAGAATTCCGTGGACTGTATAGTCCATGGGGTCACAAAGAGTCGGACACGACTGAGCGACTTTCACTTTCACATGTGCATTAAGATAACCTTTTCTATAGAAAAAGTAACCTTTTCTTCCTTAAAGGATAAATGTGTTCTACCCATGGCCTCAATGGTGTGCATATAAATTAATATGGTCCATGTATCATTTCCATATATAGAAACTAATCCATTTGCAAGGCATGCATCATTTTAGACTACGGATTAGCTCTGCACAAGTGCTTAAATATATAATTTCAAACCAATGATACTGTCTGCTCACTTTGAATTAGTTCTGATGGTATCTCCACATAACATGGGGAACAGGCATAATACATAAGAAATAATATATATCTTAGAGGTCTTCAAAGAAAAATTTTCCTTGAAATGTAACAGAGAAAGAGAATAGAATAAATTCCCATAATGCAAAAGGATAACAGCTACATGTCAATAGTATCACAGAGTACAGATATAACACTGGGTTGGTTGGGAGGGCAGCTTCTAAGCAGAGAAATAACAGATCCCATACAATCCTCTGACCTCTCCTTTATTACATAGCATAGGTTGTGCAGAGGTATTCTAAGGCCTAAGGCCTCAGCAGAGGCTGAGGGCTCAGCAGAGGGGAGCCTGCCTGGTCACAGGTTAGATCTGTACAGAGAGCATTTCAAGAGTGAAAACAAGACCTGCCCCCACATTGCCTCATAAATTCATAGGCTAGCTGAAGAGGAGGTAGAAAACACCATTTCTTTTAAGTAACAAGAAATATGGTTGTGGTTCTTCAGACTAGGCAGCATGCAAGTTGAGGACCCTAGGAATAGACTTGTATGCCAGAAAAAATGACATCAACCAAAGCTGATTTAGACCGGCCAAGCTTCTGCTAAGCTACTGAAAGAGGGAAAGCAGTGACCCTCCAGGGCCTTCCTTTTTCTCTCTCTTCAGTTCCCAATTTGGTCAGGAAAGTGACCTAGCTCTTCATCTCTCCACAACTTAAAATTTCATTTCTGGAGTTAGGGCCAATAATTCTAACAGTTTTAAATGGCCCCAAATAGTTCTCTAAACTTGAACATTCCTAATTGACCCATTTGAAAATAAATGCATGAAATAGGAGCTATAATCTGTAGCTACTACATTTAATTTTTGGTACATGGAAAAAGGCTAATGATAACATTATTGCAAATTAAACTAGGGTGTTTCAGTGCTACAGAAGTTTATCTTCATCCCAAAGATATACTTTTAAAACATTTGTTGTTCAATTGCTAAGTTATGTTTGACTCTTTGTGACCCCATGAACTTCAGCACATCAGGCTTCCGTGTCCCTCACTATCTTTTGGAGTTTGCCCAAACTCATGTTCACTGAGTCTGTGATGCCATCCAACCATCTCATCCTCTGCTGCCTTCTTCTCCTTTTACGTTCAATCTTTCCCAGCATCAGGGTCTTTTCTAATGAGTCAGCTCTTCTCGTCAGGTAGCCAAGGTATCAGAGCTTCAGCTTCAGCATCAGTCCTTCCAATGAATATTCAGGGTTGATTTCCTTTAGGATTAACTGATTTGGTCTCCTTGCTGTCCAAGGGACTCTCAAGAGTTTTTTCCAACACCACAGTTTGAAAGCATCAATTGTTTGGCACTCAGCCTTCTTTATGGTCCAACTCTCACATCCATACATGACTACTAGAAAAACTATAACTTTGACTATATGGACTTTATATATGAAGAAATGAATATATGAAGCATTTCTACCCTTAGGAGAAGGGTGGACTATTGCACTGAAGAAGAAATCTGAGGCCTAAAACAAAAGCGTATAATGAGTCTTAAGTGGAAAGCACTCCTGTATTCTGGTCCATACAGGGGCTTCTGCTTCTCCATATCTTCTACTGTCTGTTACCAAGTCTCTAGAGCAATGGTCCTCAGACCAGTGTGGTCTTCTGACCAGCATAATCAGCATCACCCAAGACATGTACTTAGGCCCTGCTCCAAATCTACTGAATCAGACTGGGCTGGAGGTACAGCCCAGTAATCTATATGTTTAATAAACCTTCCAGGTGATTCTGGTGTGAACGAAAGTTTGAGAACCACTGCTCTATTAAATACGTCTCTTGTTGCTTTCTAATGGAGCACTCTGGGAATGTAATTTCAACTTTACAATAATGAAAATGATTACCAATACATTTGTCCTTGTAAAATTTAGATTTTTGTTTTAATCTGCTTGGAAATTAACCATATTTTATATTGAATGACATGAAGGAGATTGTTGTTAGCATTTAAATTGCTTTGTGGTATGAGACTCTCATTAATTACTTCTGTTCTTGGTAGCTGATACTTTATTGAAAGGACCTGTGCTAGCATTAATAAATGCAAACAAAGTGGAAGGTTCTGAGGTTAATGAGATAGTGAAATATTGATTTCTGTTTCTTCTTTAATGTAAAATGGAGGCTCATCAGATTCACATTGTATGCTTTACATTTGTCTTTCCAGGAAGAACAAAGTATGCTAGCTATGGAAGATGAGGGCACAGTACAGCTCCCACTGGAAGGGCACTATAGGTAAGATATAAATGTGAAAACACACCAACTGGAGTAATGTAATGTGTTGTTATATACGCTACTTGAGAATTTCATGTGTGTGGATTCCTACTGAGGTTTGTTGAAATTGTGTTAGAGTGGAAAGAACTAAAACTGGGTGTTCGATTATCCTGCCCCAGTTCTGCCACTAGAAGCCGTGTGACTCTGGCTAAGTAGCTTAGAATGAAGTGAGGTAGGAAACTGTTCTCTTAGGTCTCGTATTTTATAATGAGCATGAAAGTTCTTGCGTATTCTCTTAAAATAGCACCTGAAGACAGATCAGTATTCAGTTCTGGAATAAATGAGTTAGGTATTCACTAAAGCCATCACATGTAAATGTTTGAACTCTGGGAAAAACATAGGATTTACCCCTACTGAAAAACACTTCCAGAGATAATCTATTTCCTGAATTGAAGGATTCAGTTATACTAGTAATTTTAGGAAATATTTATGTAACTCTCCAAAATATGCTAATCTTCTTCATGTGCAGAGACATAGCAAAAAAAGCAAACTTCTCTAAGTTATAATAAAAAATGTTTGAAAGTATTTGGCAAAAAATTATATATATATGATCCCAAAGTGCTTAAGGATAATTTAGGGCCATGCCAAGAAAAAAAGCATAGAAGGCTTTTGACTAAGGAGGGAATCTTTCATAGCTTTAAAAAAATAGGAGTGGATCTTCAGGGTCTGACTGTAAGATCATATTTCCTAGATATAAAAAATACAATTATCATCTACCACTTAAGAGTGAGCACAAGTACAGAAGACGTTTTTCCTTTCTCTCTCTTTCTTTTTTTAAAATAATATTTGTTTTAAAATCCTGTTGATTGTTTAGTTGAATCAGCATATTCTCAACTGTATTCTATAGAAATCTGCCTAGTTTCCTGTGGTACCCCTCTTAAAAGGATTTTGTGGTTTAATAAGTCTGAAAAATGTTCTATACCACATTCCAGTTTAGAGTTTCACAATGCACATTGGCATGTTAAAGAATCTAACTTGTACTGGCATTTTTTTAAAAAAAGTTTAATTTTGTTGTAGCCAGCATTTTTAAAACTCTTTTGCTCACAAGACTCTTTCTCACATAATATTATGAAAAACTTGTATTCTCCATGACTCTTTTGGAAGCTAGTTGATCTCATTCTTTGTTACCAAGGGCTGAATTAATGAGACATATTAAGGAAGACAGATTAGGATGTCCAGATTAGGAAGGAAGGAGTCTGTGAGAACTGTTTTGCTCCAGACTCTCAGTGTTCCTCTTAAAAATTTAATTTGTTGCCCTCTTGTGAATGTCCACAATAGAGGTATGAGAGGTCAGTTTAGGATTTCTGTAGAACATGACTTTTTCCATAGCAGAGTATCATTTTTACCTGTGGTAGAAAAGAGTACTGATTTCTCACACAATGACACTTTATTTGGCTTGGCCTGTGTTTTATCTCTGTTGATATTTGGTTGCCTTTCTGGCCCTGGGAATGTTTTAGAGAGTTCTAAATGGACTTATAATTGGTGCAGTTTTAAAATGTAAAAAAAAAAAAAATGCATCCAGCATAATTACAGGTCCTAATATTACAGGCTCCCCCAGCCACTGAATAAAATATTTGTTGAGTGGATACCAAACGTCAGACTTTGTCTAGGTCATGGTGAAACAGCAGAGGACCAATGTTCAAGAATCCTTGTTCTCATGAAGCTTGCATTCAAGTAGAATAGAGGTGGGGGAGACAGAAAATACATAAATGAACAAGTAATATAGTATATATTTCAAATGGTGAAAAATGAAACAAAAACACAAAGCAGAAAGAGGGATGAAGTTGCTACGGGGAGATGGAAACAGAAATTTTAAATAAAGCAGTCAACAAAGGCCTATGGGAGCAGGTGACATTTGAACTAAGAATGGAAAAGGTTATTTTATATTTGGTTGGCAAAAATGTTTGCTTGGGTTTTTCCTTAAGTTATGGAAAAACCCTAACACACTTTCAGCCAAACCCATACCATGTAAAGGAACATTATAGGCAGAGGAAGAGAAGTACAAGACCATGAGGGAGCACCAAGCCTGTGGGGTCCCAGGACAGTCAGGAGGCCATTGCACTGTAGCTGGAGAGGAAAGAGCAGGGGAGTAATAGCAGAAGGTGAAGCTGCGGGGGGAGCAAGCAAGGGGCAGAGCCTCAGCCCGTCCACTGGGCTTTTACTTTGAGTGGCTGGGAGCCAGTGTGGAGACTGAGCAGAGGGGCGAAGTGCTATACTGGGCTATGGATACAGGGACAAGAGGCCCAGCAGCGGCCACGCAGAACCTAAACTCCGCCGTTGGGAAAGAACTAGGAAACCTGTACCCCAAACCAGTTTCTGTATAACTTGAATCTTTCATTTAGATTTTAATTTTTCATAGTTGTGAAATTGTTTGGAGAGAACAATTATTAATAATACTTAACTTTTAATTATCAAAAATTCTGCACAGAGGCATAATACTGTCCTATATTTAGTATCTATGGATAGATAAATGCAGTTTCTTATTTAATGTTTATTATCTCATTTTGGGTAAACTCCTATCTAGAGATGATCCATCTGTGATCAATATTTCTGATGAAATGTCAAAGACTGCCTTGTGGAGGAACCTTCTGATTACTGCCGATAACTCAAAAGATAAGGAGTCAAGCTTTCCTTCTAAAAGGTTTGAATTCTAAAATAATGTGAATTTGTACTGAACCCAGTCATTTAATGACATGACTCCATGAGCAAAAGAATAGTATTGGTTTCCATTTAACTTAGTTCTAAAATATTTCAGAAAATTAAAAAGTGGTTAGAAATCACAAAGATCCCATTTGTTGCTATGTTTTCAATATCTCCCTTTCAAATTAAAAGCTCACTCCAAAACTATGACAGTGCGGAGAAGTGGGGCTATAAATGAGTTTCAATGCAGGACATTTTTGGATATTCATTTTGGCCTACTCTTTGACAGTAGGATTTTAGTGTATTCCTTCATCATCCACTTCTTAGGACCCCCTTAGATGTCTGACCATATTTTGCATTCTCCTATTGTTCTTTTTAAAACCCATATGGCACCTGCAATGGTAATTTTGTATTTAGTTTATTTCCAGTCCCTTATTCCAGCCCTGAAAAATCTTCCCTAACCTTTTTACCCCAAAACTTTCAGCTCCAGAAAGTTTTATGCATTTTTCTTCTCTGTATGCAAACATTACATACAACTCCTATAGCTGTGGATGACAGTTTTAAATGCATGAGGTGGGAAGAATGTGTTCTTAAATACCAAGAGTCATCACAGGATTTCCAAAATGCATTTTCCAGAATTTATAAGTAAGAGTTCAAACCATCTTGTCTTCTTAGATGTTGATCTGAAGAAAAATCTCTGTGTTATGCTAATATTTCTTATTAAGAGAGACTGAGGGATTTGGAACAGTGTTTAATTATTAATTTCCTTTATTTTTATGACCTTAAATTAACTTTTTCTACTTAATTTTTTATATTACATTTTTGTCATAAGCTCCCCTTCCTAATCACTCTAGAAGCTGATTTCCCAAAGGTAAGACCCTTTCCCTCAAACCTGTTCCTTGGTTGCATTTCCTGTTGTTAAGTGGTGTCTTCTAGAAACCTGGTCAGCCTATGTTCTTTGTGTGAGTTTTGGGGAGGCAAAAGGCATGGAGAGTCTTGGGCTTAGGTCCAGTATCAGACTGTTTACAGTGTTCCTATAACTGCTCAGCTCCTTAAGAGAGTTTGCAACTTGAGTACTTTTTTCCCCCACATGACTTATACAAATGCATTGTATATAAATCAATAAATCTAATAGAGCTGTATTTTGTAATACATCAGATTTCTATATTGGAAAAAGAAAATTTATCCCTTGAATTAAGAAATTGTAAAGCTGAGAGCTTCCATTTAACATGCCTCCAAAACTGCAAGCTTTATCTTCATGAGAATTATTTGGAAGCATGGTTAGAAGAAGAAGCAACATTAAACTTAGAGACTGTCTCCTGTTGCTGGTTTTTTGTCACCCCAAAATGGCATGCTGCTTCAGTGTCATATCTATGTCAAACAGCAGTGGATGTGCAGAGAGCTTAGGGGTCTTCACCCCGTAAAGCTAGGGATTACTTCCAGTTATCTCTCTCTCTCTCCCTCCTTCTCCCCATCTTCCTCTTTCCCTCCTCAGATAGCTCCAACACTTGTTCCAAAAGTTACTTGAAAGGCTCTTTCAAAGACTTCTGGTCGATATTTTCTGTCTTTTAACAGGGCTTTAAAATCTTCATGTATTTCTTTGCTTGGCTCAAGTGGAAGTAATATTTTATTCTAAGCCATGCTTGATCTTCCTTTCCCAAAGATCCCTGCTGCAGTCTTATAGAGTCATCCTCGCAGTAACTGTTTTGTCAGAAGTCTTGGAAGAAAATCAGAGTCATGAGAAGGGTAGTTTCTCGAAAATATTGAAATATGTGCTTGGGGACCCTTTCTCATTAAAAATATGGCATTTTTCTGATTTTTAAAAATGTGAACCCCAAGTTTATGAGCTCAAAATAAAATTCCAGGCATGAGAATATGTGGGAAATTTGAGGCAATCAAATTTAGAGATTGCTTTTCTTCCTGCAATATAGATGAAAATGCTTTCCCTATTTTCCTTTGGTTCAAGCAGCAGTTTTATGTCATGATATTTTAGGTACTCCTTAAAGTAAATGTCATGTGATGCTTTTCACCAGAAAAATTCAATTGTTTAAAATATCTATGTCAGATTACTTCTCACAGTAGATTAATTCTAGTGAACAATGTACCATGCTTAAAAGCAGATCCAATTTTAAATAGATCATCCTTTATATTTTCATATAACCACTATTTTTTCTTATTCTTTGAACATATGTTCCCACTAGCATAAGACTCAAACTATTGTGGAATGAAAGTTTGCCCAGTTTTCTTTACCTTTAAATGTGATAAAAATCTGTAGCTTTCCATGTGATAAAATGTCTATTGGTTAGTGATTAATGTCTTCGTAACGGTGGAAACTGGCAGAAAGAGTGTGGCTTCTGGAAATCCTAAAACCACCAATACTAGTAACAGCAACACTCTCCCAAAGCCACTGCTCTCTCTTGGTATGTGTTGAAGGCGCTGCAGTCTGATGACTAGGAACTGTAGGAATGCTATACCTGCTAGAGTTTCCACTGGCAAGAAAAGCCCTGAAGACCAGCCTCCCAGGGTCTGACTCTTGAGACCTAAGCTGGCTTCCCAGTGTCTCTGGCTCCCCAGCCCTAGCTGTTTCTCTCCTGTGCCCACTATAGGCCCTACTGCCTATCAGAGAAGCCCAGATACCTTCTTCTGAGTGGCAGAATATAGCAGTTATATTTTCTCCATTATTTCATTTACTTTACTTGTCTAAAAAAATTCATCCAGTTTAACTGAAAGAAGGATCCGAGAGCTGACTGTGGGCTCTACCACATCTGTGGGGTGTCTAATCTGATCCTAGCTCAACAGCGCTGTGCAAACCTGTGACAAGCTCCTCCACAGCTTTTTTAAATGAACCGGTGAAGACCGGTCCCATTAAAAACCGCATTGACTCCGAGTAGGTGGGCAACTGCTCTGAAAAACTGACACCCAAGAGCAGCATTTCTTGGGCAGGCACCTGGCAGCACTAGGTTTTGTTTTGGTGGCAGAGGTGGGGTCTAGGGACTCTCTCCCTGCTTTCCTCTGTCCCTCCACCCCACCTCCCTCTGTGTTGGGTGTTTCTTAATGCTGTTTTGCTAGGCCTCAGCCCTCTCATGACTGCTTGGTAAATGTTGTGTCTATCAGCTATTATGGTGTCATTGACAAATAACAGTTTCATAGTTTGCTTGGCAGCATGAAGGTAGTGGGTCATGTTTTGCCTTCTCTTGAAATATGACTTCCGTATGTTTTGTCTCATCCATCTTGTGTCCCCTGGTCCTTATAGAGTACCTGGTATATAACAGATATGCAATATGTGTTTATTGTGGTAGCATGTAATAGGTATGATATAAATTTAATACATACATCTAATGTATTTGTTACAATGGGAGTTTAGAATTGGTTGGCATCCTGAAAATGATGTAGCAAGGAATTGAGTAATAGCCATGCACTAAGAAGATTCAAGTCAATAATATTTTTCATGAAAGTTTTGAGTAAGTTTTAAAATTTTTACTTCACTGATGAAATCTGACCTGATACCAAAACTACTGGTTTTAAAGAGCAGGGTGGGCCGGGAAGGGGGAAGCCCAATCATTTAATTGGTTATTGTTTTGTCACAAACAACCAGTATGACCAAAGCAGGACATCAGAAGGAAGCATGTCTGTGAATTAAACTGACATTCTGAATGGCTTTTTTTTTTTTTTTTTTTTTTGTGGCTAATGGTGCTGTGGGAGTTTGCTCATTTATCAAAAGGTTATGGAACATAGTGCACATGGGAATTGTGCAAGTGTAGAGACCAGTGTGTCTCCATCTCCACAGTCTCCCATAGATAGAATGTGCTTTTCTATCTTTCAAAAGATAGAGCTCACTGGAATTGAGACGATTAGCCTCAGGATTCTGATATTCAAGCTGCAAGAAAATGAGAGGCCATTTAGTCCAAAACTAATTGACAGATGAGGAAACCAAGTCCCAGATAAATTAAATACCTAGTCCAAGGTCACATAGCTCCTTCTTGGCTTCCGGAACTGAATGGCGTCATCTGACTCTGAGACCAGGGCTTCCTCCACTGCTCCGTGCTGCCCCTTTTCATTGGCTTTGTTTTCCAGAAGAGATTGGGAGTCAGGTAGTAGTACCCAGGGAAAAGTTAATTTGGAAAGTAGGGTAGCAGACACTTGTCATCTGAAAGGAACTTAAAGTAGAAGAAAGTGAGTCATGCAGATAGAGGAGTTAAAAATACAGAGTTAAGCCTCTCAACACATCATGTGCACACTGTCATCTTTTCTCATGGAAGGAGAAAAGAAAAGAGAAAAAGTTGCTTTGCTCTGACCTGTAAGGAGTGTGTGCTGTGAAGTGTGGCAGGCACAAACCCGGGTGCCATAGACACCCGCTCACACCAGCTCTCAGCGCTGGCAGCGTGCCACAGATGGCAGAAGCTCCAGCACTTCTTACCTGATGGCGCCGGGTGGTGGTGACAACTGAGAAGGGCTGTTTCTAGCTTGAATTGGAGGAAAAAACAATTTAAAAAACACATTCTTAAAATGTGTCTAAGTTATTGACCACTAAGAAAGCTGCACAGGAAGCCCCGTAGGAGAACGGGGGTTTTAACTGTCACTTTTTTACTTGGAGGAGAGTTATATAAAACCAAGGGTTTCCCCACCATCAACCATTTCATAGATACACTGAGCCAAAATTAGCACTAAAAATGTATGGGTTCTTGCAGCTGAGGGACCCAAAGGCCGACTGTGGGTTGCCCTCGAGTCAGCAGCAGGAGAGGCCGGGGAGAGACCTCAGTGTGGGGCTCGCCTGTGCTGCGCATGGTTGGGAAGGAGCTGAGCTGCCCTCTGGAGCATGTGCTCTTGGTGTGAGCTTCCTGTGTGTCAGCACCTTATTTGAATTTTGCATAAAAATTGTCAACTTGAGATTAGGTAAAGTATGTATTGGAAAAATATTTTTTTAAAAAATGAGCGAGTCACATTAACAGGTTGCCCATTGATAAAGTTAATTGGAGGATAGTTAAAACAGAAGCCACTTGGGAATGGGTTTGTTCCAAAAGGAGTGAGGTGAAACATGATTCCTCTAACGGACAGGAGGAGTTTGTGAGGAGATGGCATGGGTGTTTGGAAGGCAGTGTGCGGGGTGACCAGGTCCTCCAGACCAGCGGAGGCATGCCTGTTCCCCTAACACTGCAGTTCTCACGCAAGATCAGAATCCAATCTGTTCACAAAGGACGCGGCACTTGCAGCAGGGCCCAGAAATACCTACTGCGACATCTCGTTTATGTCATTCATCGTACAGTGCTATCTTAAGACAGGGAGGGGCATGACTGGCATTTGCAACAATCATCAATGATTCATTTGGCCAAATGAGGACCATGGTATTAATCTTGCATGCTTTGGGGGCTGCTTTTAAAATGTCTGGTTTTGTTTTTTAGTTTCTGTTTTGAATTTTCCTTTTTCTGCAGTTCTTGGTTTCTACCTCACTGAGTGCAGAGGATTTTAATCGTTGTTATCTATTGATGCTTCACAGCATGAAAAAGCAATGCCTAAGGGCCCTTGTGGTCATTGAAATTGATGGGTTTTGTGTCTGAATGAGGTCTCCCAGGGGCCTCACTGGATTGAAGTAATACATTTCTCCTTTTTCCCCTGTAGCATTGAAAGCCGAAAAGAGAAGAAAGCTGACTCAGGGAAAGGTGTTGACAGGGAAACTTGTCTATGACTGATCTTCAGTTTATTTTTTACATATATAAGAGAAGAGTGCCACAATTATTCATAAAACCGCTTTGATCATGTATTATAAATTCTGTCTTTCATCTCAAATCCACCTTCATACTGTAAGTAGTGCAATATTTGTTTCATTACTGTTTAAACTTCTGAACAGTGAGACACCCTTGTGAGCATATATAAAAGCTAATGCAAGAATCTCTGTGTTCCTTGCTGTATTTTAGACATTTGTAAACACTAGATTCTCATTGTCAGTTTTACGAGAGCAATAGCTTTCTTAAAGAGATAAGTCATATTTACCTAGTTTGTATTTTCCTACTTAGGGACCTGAAGATACCTGATAATTTCATTCAGAAGAATTTTGGAACGTAGTCTTACTTTTTATTTTTTATAGCTTAGCGTTAGTGACTTATTTCAAAATACCCAAATCAAAAAGTTAGTTTGAAAGCATTTTTAATAATTGTATTTATGCATTTCCTTGATTTAATATGATATTTAATACTTAAGAATTTATACATAACTAAAACTTAAAGTCATTTTGGAAAATATATATGGAAACCTATTCACAACTTGTTTAAAAGAATCAGATACTAATGCAAAGAACCAAGTAGTATTTGCTTAATATTCAAGTTTTGATTACATGATCAAATACTAAGCTTGTATGAAATGCTTTAGAAAAACTTTGTAGGTTTTGTGAGATTTTCAATATAAATCTTTATCAGAAATATATTGTTAAATTTATCTCCCATTGACAAGTCTTTTCCAAATAAGCCTATTATATACATACTTATGGAATGCCACGTGGTGAGTCATTGTATGTGAAATTCCATTCCTGTACACTTATTCCACTGCTAAAGGTCATAGACTGCTTAATGCTGCTTCTGAATCATGTTCTAATGTTAGACTGATGGTCTCCAATTGTTTTTTTCTGCAGAGCTCTTTTCCACTTCTTAACTAAATGCATGTTGTAGAAAAATAATCTTTTAAATGAAAGTCTCAGATTCTGTTTGAGAAGCTTCTATAGATATTTCAGTCTATATGAAATAATTCATCTTTGCTGAGTTTATACAAGAGGAAGGAAAGTATAGAATCTTTGAGTAATGTGAATAAAGACGAAATCTCACAGTGCTCTTGTTTCTTAAGAATTACCGATGATCATCAACCTTATAATATTCAATGTCTAGCTTAGCAATAATTCAGAGCCTTGTAGCTTTTCCAAACTATTTGTTAATATTATGAGTATAAATGTACATGAAAGTGAAAAAAAAACACAAATCCTTTTGTGATTAAGCTTATGAAGGAAATAAACAACAGGGCCTCCACTAGGTTCAACATTTTGATACCTTCTGTAAAATTCCCCTTACAATTTTTCAAGGAGCCATTTCTTCAATGGAGCATAAGCCTAAAAAATATAAGAAGAGTTTGTAGTTAATAAAGTCTGTGTTTATAAACGCCAAGGAAAAACTACAGAAACTTTCCATTCCAAATGCATTGCCTTTGTGTATTTTCTAATACAGACACTAGATGTAAACATTCCCATTGTTTTATGAGTTAGACTAGCTGTACATGTCAGTCAGTCCCCAAAGCAGCCTTCTAGTGTTTTAATATATTAATAACTATTCTGTTTAAGATGATCATAGTGAATTAAAATCTTCACATGATCACCTATTTGAATAAGCACTCATATCCAATGAAATTCTGTATTTCTGAGTACTTTTATAGTCATTTTGTTCTTGTGTGAATTTTAATGCTATCCCTATGTTAATCTTAATATTTTGAAATCATATAAAATATAAGAAAAGCATAGTGTTATATATTTCCTCCTAATTTCAGATTCCTGGTCAAAATTATTGAATATCTTGAATGTAATTTATTGCAAAGTTTAAGTAATGTGTAAATGTGACTAGGATATTGTGTTTTTCACAACTAAGACATGTTATGTGGAAATAAATATTTATCCTAACTAATTTCCTTGCACATTTTAAATTGTGATACAAAGTGTCTTGTCTTTTTTTCATTACTGTTAATCAGTAAATCAATGTAGAACATTTTGAACATAATATTTAAATTCAGACACAAGTAATGATGTTAAGAAAACTTGGTGGTGTAGATGTTTCAAGAGTATTGAAACAATTTGAACTTCATGAACAAACTATGATGAGAGCTATATTAGGATGTACCTCTTCATTTTCCCAGAAAGCAGTGACTTAGATACAAATGGCATTGTACTCATTACTAGCAAAATCTTCCAAGATCATTAGTATGGTTTCCCATCATTGAAACTCTTTAGACTTCTGTTTTTAACCCCCTTGGGAAAAGCATTTCTTAAAATTTTCATCCTCTCTATTTTTTACAGTAGTTCAGATGGTGTCACTGTTCTTTTGTAGTGATCTGGCAATACATTATGGAGGTAACTGCGTTCAGGACTCTAATGTACTGGTTAATAGTTTTTTCTTGACTTATGAATTGACTTTGTAACTGCTATCACTTAACAGCCTTCAATATTGGGAAGTTTTCTCCTAAATAAAATTTGAGTATCTCCTTGTAGGTTAGCATGATGGAAACTCTCCAGTGATGATTCACTAGCAACTTGTATTTAAAGACAATCCCTAGATCTTGCAGGACTTTTCTTGGCTCTTAAATGTGTGACTCAGTTTTTTTTTTTTTTTTTTCCCCAATCTACCTCTGTTTCTATTTAACTTTAGCCTGTTTGCTCTTAGATGAAGGACTATTTTACTATCATTGCAAGAATGCTCTCCAAATTTTCCTGTATATCTCTCTCACATATTCATGCAATGAAATGAGATTATAACCATTTGAAAAATTTATGAGAGTAATTTGGGTAATATGATGATTCACTGATATCTACTTTGAAAGGCTACTTGTAATCAGCCCCCTGGAAGAAACCCCAATGTTCAAGGATTACTCAAAATACTTTTAGAGAGATCCCTGGGAGTTTTCCTTAGAAAATTGTAGCTCATGGACACAACTGTCACTTCATTACCGTTTCTATTGGTATATTAGCCACTACTTTCTGTGCTGGAACTTTGAAAGTAGGACTGTGATCCTTTCTTCTAAGGGCAAGGTAGACACATAGCTTTAACCTCATGTGATGTGTACAGAGTTGGTTGTACAATAAAAGCAATGAATAACTCAAGGATGGAATTTTGAGTATGGCAGACTGAACAAAATGTTATATGAGGTAAAACATGAATTAGGATGGTAATGGGGAAGGAAACCTACTCCAAGAACTGCAGTGATTCTCAAACATGTCAGTATTGAAAACAATAAAATTAAAAAGTAAATATATACGGTAATTCAGAAGCCTGACATACTTGATAATATAGGATTTTGGGGACTCAGCAGACAGCCCAATATGGTGGAATGTTAGGAGACTAGTGGGGACCCGTATGAAAAGGTAGGAACACAAGTTGGAGACATTGTAAATGTTGTTAAATTCTATATTAGGATATTTCAACTTTATCCATTAAGAGTTTTGAGTAATGAAGAGGCATGCATTTTAGGAAAGATTAGTCTGGCAGCATGATCGGAAACATAATGGGGAAAAAGTGAATCCTGTACCCAGGGTGACTCTCAGAGACTCAAACCAAACTCTGTGGTCTATAAACTTGTATTATGATTGAAGCCAAACAGGCTGAAGCATATACTGTAGGTACTTAATAAGCAACTCCAGGCCCAAGAACTTCATGATACATACTTTCACATAGAGTATTCCCTTATATAATGTGTTTGGGGTTGTATTTTTTTTTTTAAATGTTCAGAAAAACATGGTATCAACAGTAATCCTGACACAATTTAAAAAAATCTAAGTGTGAAACAAAATTCAGCCAGGGGCTGGCTCATGTGAGTCCAGATCCCCACTGCTTACCTTTTGATCCCACATTCCTCATCCACTCCTCCCATAGGCTTAGCTTTGGATTTATGTATTTTTACCTTCTGGTGTGTGTAGAATTATAGATTTCTTCCATTTGCTTATAAGCTCCCTAAAGGTAAGAAGTGTTTTATCCCTTCTTAGCAATTCTCTAGAACCTAGCTCCTCCTGTGCTTTGCTATTTATTCAGCCAGCAAAGGCTGTAGACGGAATCATAAGTAAAATACATCAGATGTGGCTTCTTCGTTTATTGAGAATGATTAAAGCTCCATAAAGGATTCTCACTGACATGGCAGCACTGGAAGAAAAGCAAATGCTCATTGAGAAACTTCATGTGCCCTATACCTGCGGACACTAGACACCTATGGGGAAAGCTGGTGTAAACCATGAAATCATCAAACCAGGCATAGTGCATAAACCTTCACAAGGCGATTGCTATGGAAGGTAGGCATTCTGGTGTCTCTTTCAAATTAAGTAGCTGGGCTTCAAAGAGGCTGAATAATGTTCTTTAAAATGTGCCTCACTGTGAGTGTCCATGCTGAGACTGTAACGCGCATCTGTCTAGAGTGCACTGGAGTGCACTGACCGCCCAGCAGAAGGCGCGATGTGACCGCCCTCCGTAACCCACAGTCATTCAGGTTCATGCCACCAGCACCGGGTTGAATGATGTTTCTTCTCCACGTTACATTTTCCTTGTCACTCATCTTTCTGCGATTAACACTCGAAACCAAACCTAATCACTGAAAATACTTTTTTCCTCACAAGTCACAAATATTATGACTTTGGCTGTGCTCAGTCACTCAGTCATATCTGGCTCTTGGCGGCCCCATGGACTGTAGCCTGCCTGGCTCCTCTGCCCATGGAACTCTCCAGGCAAGAACACTGGAGTGGGGTGCCATTTCCTACTCCAGGGGATCTTTCTGACCCAGGGATCAAACTCTGGTCTCTTGAGTATGAAAAGGAACACACTTAACACAGAGTGGGACACACAGCCCTACAGAGGGTTTAGAGGACTCACACAAGAGACCATGCACATCTGCCAGAAAGTTCAACAAATAAGGTCAGAGGATGCTTTAGAAAACCCAATAACCCTATGACCAGGGGTGAGTTAAGCACCGTAAGTCAGCATAACCCTGCCATGCACGGGCAAAACTTATTGGAATAACGAGTTTTCATTAAGTCACACTTTTCATCATGCATGCATTTTAAGTAATCTGACCAGTTTGGGGGGACTGTTCAGATGAAAGATTGTTTAGAATAAGAATTTTGATTGAGTTTGCTGGAGATTAAGTCCAGAAAAACCACTGTCAATTTAGCAGTAAGAAAATTACCTTTCTTTTTATTAATTCAGAGTTTTGAGTTTAAATGTTAATCCTGTCACAGAAAGGTGACATTCAGAAAGATGATACATTTCTCGGAGCATGACACTGGTCTTATTAATACCGTGCTCTGAGCTTTTCCTACTGGTAGTGACGTTATGCTCTACTGCTCACATTCGTCTCTCACTCTCAACCGTCTGCATCCCTCAGACATATCCTGAATACACACTCCAGATCTTTCAGGATGTATATAAAAATGCTCTCGGACACTGCTGAAAGAACCGTCACAAAATTGGAACCACAAGATTCTCTTACTTTACTCTGAAGAAACCCATTCTATTTTTTTTTTCATTTGTTGTTGTTCATTCGCTCGGTCGTGTCCGACTCTTTGTGACCCCATGGACTGCAGCACACCAGGCTTCCCTGTCCTTTATTCTCTCTCTGAGTTTGCTCAAACTCATGTGCATTGAGTTGGTGATGCCATCCAACCATCTCATCCTCTCATCTCATCCTCTGTCGCCCCCTTCTCCTCCTGCCCTCCATCTTTTCCAGCATCAGGGTCTTTTCCAGTGAGCTGGCTCTTTGCATCAGGTGGCCAAAATACTGGAGCTTCAACTTCAGCATCAGTCCTTCCAATGAATAATCAGGGTTGATTTCCTTTAGGGTTGACTGATTTTTTTTTTTTTTCATTTAGAGATTATTCAATCTTAAATATTGTACAAATGTAATAGTTTCATAAACTATTCTCACATCAACATACAGCAAAAGCAACAAATGCCAACTGGTGAAACTGGTAGCCTTAGTGACCACCTGCAGATAAGAAATACTCAAAATGACATATAGCCTGATGTGATCACTGAGCTTCATGGTGGTGGACTAGAGTCATCAGGATGCACCGAATTATGGTCTATGCTGGTTATTTAAGAAAGTTTGAAGGCGTGTAATCATTTTTAGCAGGGTTTCCAACAAAAAAAAAGTTCAAAAATAATTTAAAAAGTGATTTTCTAAAAATCTTGGTCAAAACTTTAAGAAGAAACACTGTATCCATAGAAGAGATGTGACCATTTCCTCCTTCCTTTGGGATGTACGTTCCTGGGTGCTGTTGTGGTCTAACAGGTTGCTTATGAAGGCATCTTATCATCCAGGTACCTGTGGAGGCTGCAACAGTTAAAGGCAAGCAAGTCTGCATATCTTACTGGCATGACTAGTTCTGTGTGTTTCAAATATACCCTCAGATTGTCTGTCTCTTATTTGTCAATTTAACTTCCTTTCCCAAAAAACTCATCCAAAAATCTTACTGGAGAGTAAAACTGTATTATGAGGGTCAGATGAAATTTACTTTAACTTCAAGCATTTTATCACCATTTGTAACTCTCATTATGTGAAAAATATGTGCTGGGATTTTTAAAATTATCTCTGGGCTCCATAGAAAACATGGAGCATGTTTTGAAACTAAAGAAACAATAAATTCATAGAGTTTTGATATTCAATACTTGTACACTATCAGATATGCAATGGTCTTAATATCTTTATAGCATCTAATATTATACAATATATATGGTTGTAAAATGATCTTATTAGTATCTAAACAATATCTGATATTGTACTATATCCAGTTTCAATTAACGTAAAAGGAGAATTTCTACTTGCTTTGCTTTTCTGATTACTAAATTCAGTCCGGGATGTGAACATGTAACCTATGATTTCTGTTTCTGGATACAGAACTCTACAAAGATTGGTCTCACTACTCATGATGAATGAACCCTATTATTAGAATTATGACAAGAACCCTATAGGTTTGAGGGCAGACTTATGGTTCCAAATGAATGAATAATATATGAGACTTAATTAAGAAGAAACCACTCAATTCCATGTTCTGAAAATACAGTTGAAACAATTTCAGAATCTTCTGTCCATTCCTATACATGACTCACCAGTCTCATATTGAACTGATAAAATTTTTTCTAATTCTTCTATTTAGATTTTTGTGCTGTAGCTCATCCTGTCTGGGACAACTTTTTCTAACTATGTTTGAGTTTATAAAATCAATTGTTAAAAATAAGGCCATTTTACAAATAATTGAACAAAAATATTATGTGTTCTCATTTATCGAGACTTTGCTAGGCTAAATTCAGCATCTTAAATCTATGGTTTCATTAATATAGTTACGTCAACCAAAAATAATTAGTTAAACACTTAAGTTGTTGACTTTTTTAAACTTCCACTAAGCCATCTGGGCTATCAAGATGATATTTTTGATATTATGTGCCTCACCATAGTTCCCTGGAATGAAAGTATAAATTAGATGCTACATAAATAACCAAAATTACTTTAAGTTGACTTTTTAAAACCTTATATATAGGTATGATAACAGAAATTATATATAGAGAGATATTAGATTAAAACCCTATGAACTGCTTAATTTAGCACATTTCTTTGTATCTGTTTCTTACAAAAGCTGAACCCTCTCCATGTTTACAAGGCAGTTTGGGATAACAAGCAAAATAAACAAGAGCCTTTCTGGGTAAGCATGTCCATATGCCAATACAGTTTAGGTCTGATTCAAGACACAAAACACCTCTGAAAAAATGAAGGCATATTTATTACTGACCAGGAGATATTCCACAGTATATAGAACGGGAATCATATTATATACATTTGTAGCTTATTTTCAATTTTTAAAAACAAGTCCAAGAAAGTTAAAATATTCTTTTTAATTAGATGCTCAAAGAAATGAAGTAAGAAAAACTGATGCAAAGACTCCTTCAAGTTAGGATTTGCAATACAAATATTTTCATATCTTAACAGGGCAAGCTGATGTGTTCACATCTCCCTTCCAAGCTGCTTCTCTCACTAGGAAACATCAGTATTTTTAAAGCACATTTACAATGCTTTCCCATCACCCTTTCTGTGTTTTTGTAGCACCTATAGCCATAACTGGCACCTGGGGGCCTTGCATTGTTGGCAGTTTCCCTCTCATTTCTTTGGAGTCTATTCAACTGCTGTGGTTTTACTCAGAAGTCAGTGCTTTGCATATATGATTTCCTGAGACTGTTTGAATGGTCTTTCTCAGAAAACTGTGCCAGTCTGGCTGTGAACAGCTCTTCTCGGAGGAGCTGACAGTAGCCTGGTTGGGTCAGCAGGCTTGGACTGGGGTTCACAGCCCTGCCCTGCCAGCTTCTCTCCCTAACCCCTCTTTTCTTACCCCTGCCTCAGTGACGTCACTGCCCACATCCTGTCATTCCTTCAAAGAAGAGAACAAAATTTGCACTAGTTCAGTTAGAAAATAATGCTGCTCAGGGAACCTCTGCAAAGCTCCCATAAAAACAATTCTTAGGTGTTGTTTCACCAACTGATATGGAAATTATTTTAAATAATAATAAAAAGAAAACCAGACTGAAATTTCCATAAGGTAAGTCTGTTGCAAAGACAGAAGTCCCTACTTCAGGTTATAGATATGAAACTTGGGAACAAGGTAAACTTAACATTTCTTGATTTGAGTGGTTTTTTTTTTTTTTTCTTTTAAGGCATCGTCCTGACAGTGCAGTTTTGAGATAATGAGAGCAAAAGTAGCTTTTCACAAGCTTTAAATGGCATGCTGTTTTGAGATGCTAAAGTAGAGAGAAGCATTGTTTTAGGAAATGGCTCATGTGGGTGTATATGTGTTGGTGTGCTGTGTTGCTGGCGATCCCGTGGTCTTCATCTGTATACCACTGCAGAGACACAAGAGAGAGGTCAGAATTAGGAAGTCAGTTGCCTTTTTTGTTTTAATCCAAATGAGTTCTCATGAGCATACATGAAATAACACACAATATTTTAACACCTCAATCAGTTTGTAAACTGAAACATGATCAAACAGGTTTTCTTATCTCCCCTCCCCACGCCCAGAGCTTTCCCAAGGCATGTAGCTGTGTCTTGCAGGAGTCTCCAATTGTCCGTGGTATGTGCTAAAACAACTCACCATGAGTTTGACTTCACTGCACACTGCTTTAAGGATATGTGTATTACACGAAAATATCTAAGTCCATTTTTCAAATTTGACTCAAAGGACACTTAGAAACTCATCATGCATAGGATGGAATGTTTATCCCATAAAGCCCACTTTAATTAAGTGTTATCAACTGTTAAGTTTCTCCTCCACTGCAGTAAAAAAAACTATTAAAGGTTTTTAAAAAGCAATTTTTCCTAATGTATATCACTAAGGAACTAGGAAAATCTACTTCTGTATTCCATATATATGTTTAGCATAAGTGAAGTCAAAAATCAAATGTATTATTTTCAAACACGTAAGATTTTTCACTGGAATTTCTTATCTGTATGTCTGACATTTATTTAGGAAGAGTTGATGACTTGAGGCAAAAATTTATCAACTCATTCCACCATGTTAAACAAGTGGGAAGTCACTGCTAGCAAAACATATATCATGGAGACATAAATTAACTTTCAAAAATTGCTTAAAGTATCATGTCTTTTCTTTGAACAGTGGAAATATACACCACAACCTCATAAGAATCTAACCCTGAAAATATATGCCATATTTTTTGGTATCAAATGACTGTCCCGCTTTTAAATACAGTAGGTACTGCTTGAACTGAGCACAGAGCAAAGTGTGTATGTTAAAAGAAAGTGAGGGAAAGCAGGCTATTAAAGCTAATACAGACAAGAAAGCTCTTAACACAAAAATATTTAGTGCAACACACACATATAATTTTTCTTCTCTTAATCAGAAAAGATCTAGGGCATAAAATGAATTTTGTTTAATACCTAGAAACATCCTCTGAACAGGCAACAACAACTCTCTAGCCATTTCTGGCTTTATAAACCCAGCTTAATTGTTTATTACCTGTAGTTGCTCAATAAAAGATAACATGGAAGTTGCAAAAACTGAAACTTGCTGATTATTATACCCTATACCCTACCTTTGTTAGAAGGGCTAGTAACACGTACTAGAGATGGATTTTCATATTTGAGCTGAGCGATTATCATGCTGCTTTCACTTTAGAATTACTTTGCCATACTTTTCACTGGGTAAGTGATTACTTTTGTGTCAAATTAGGGAGAGATGGGACAATCATAGGGCTAGAAGAGCAATCACAAGACTAGGGATCTGATAATCACAAGATATGCGATACTGTGCTTTTCAACCCCTAACTGATATTGAACATGACTATGTTTCTGGCTCAAGTATATCACTTCTTCAACTTCTTACTGGAAAAATAAGACTCTTTTTTGCTTTTGTCCCTTTCTCCTGGGACCTTGATGAGAGAAGTAATCGTGAGAGGGGAACCAGACCCCACCAGGAAGCTCCTTCCCCTTGCAGGAAGCTTTGCTATATACCATTGACTGGAAATCCACTCCAGCATCCACCAGGGCTTTGGAGATCTGAGCTGACTGCTGAAAGTGAACGTTATCTGCAGGGAGAGAAAGGAAACAGAAAGTAACTAATAGCTGCTCCACTTTTCTGGTAGGAAAAGGCACAAGAAGAAAGGGGACTGTCTGAAGTTCTAGGACTCAGCATCCCATTTATCCCAAGACAAGTGAGTTGTGGAAAGCAACACTGTTTTATTGAAGTAAATGTAACAGTCTTGCCCCTCATGCTTTTGTTTTGTCAGTAGTGAAATTGCAAACCTGTCTGTGATACTAAAAAGTCTAATTAACTGAAACTCACCATCTGCTGTTCCATGAATAAGGAGGTACTCAACTTGTTTAAAATTTTCAGCTCTGCTCATGACTGTTGAATTCTGGAATTGGGAAAAAGAATGTCATTATTCAAAAAAAGATCTGCCATAAACTGATTTTTCACTTCAGTTTACAAAATAAAATGTTTTCAGCTGGGGCCCCCTTTGATACAAAATATAGCAAACCGATATTCAAGCAAATGCTGTCTCCATGCAAGGCAGAATGCACAGCATGCCCTGTGCTTGGGAGAAGGACTGGAAAGGGAGAATGCCACATCTTCCCTGCACATGCAGAAGAGGGCACCTGCCACCCAGGCTGCATGCAAAGCCCCTTGAGTCCCAGATCCCAGATTGGCTGGGTCCTATGCATTAGCACAGGGCAGAGTCTCATATTAGCAATGTATGTTCCATGGGCTTATGCTGTAGTTCAGCCAAAAAGTGTATTGCCATGGCAACCATGTGTCACATGGTGCCATACATGCTACATTTCAAAGAGCCTGTACATAGCATTTGCAACTAAACATACTCTGCAATATGTCATATGAACTTTGGTCCACATTGCTAGGCTCTGAATGAGAAGCAGGCATTACCTTTTTTGAAACAGATGTTTGAAACCTAGGCAAATGTAACATATGGGAGGGTAGAGGGGTGACAAAGATCAAATATGGCCTTAGAAAATCATCAGTGGCTGGTTGTCTGCCTTGTTCTGTCTTGAGGAAAATGTCACTATTGGACCAAGCCAGGTAATTAGGAGAAAAAAATTGGGAGGTCAGCTTTTTGAAGGCTGCTTCATGACCTTAGGAAGGACTTCTAAAATGAGGCTGGGGTCTCGAATGAAAACTTTTTGAAAGTATGGAACTAGTCATCCGGTCTTAATTTGGAGATGCTTGCAGAGTTGGGATGAAGGTAAAAATGTCACAGACATTGTAGTGACTTTGGGAAGGGGTGAGCTGGAGCCTACTTTTGTTGTCTCATTATGAGTTGGGCAGAGGAAGGGCCATTAGCCTCCCAAGAGATTTCAAATCAGTCAACTTGTCCTGCAGCATCTTGGTGAATCAAGTCAACTTCATGAGAGGCAAGGTTTATGTTCTATAGATACCTTTGTAGCTAACATCAGGATGGGAACCCTGAAGGTCTGGCAGGAAGAGGATGGGGCTATATATAGTCCGAGTGTTTGTATTCTAGCCCCGGCTTCAATATCAGTGAACTGTGCACCAGGAAACAGGCTGCTGAGCACCTTTTTGTTTGAAATGGGAAGAAGATTAACTCCTCTTACTGTCACTGAAATAGGAATCAAGAGACGTGGCTTTTTTTAAGGTTAAATTACTGACACTGATGTCAGGATGCTGTTAACAGTGTTTCTGGAAAAAAGACATTCTGTCTACAGCTTTCAGGACAAAGTCACCCAACATGTTTGCATTGACAAAGTGATCTTGTCCTGGAAACCAGTGCAAAGGCCCTCTTACTCTGTGCAGGCTGGGTCCCACTTGTCCCGACCATATGCCATTTCTGACCCAATTGAGAATTTACCCACAAACTTTCAGGAGAAACATCTAGGACTCATTGAAAGTCACACTCTTATTTTACTTTACTTTTAGGGAAATGTGTTATCTGGTGAGATGTCCCAGATGAATTCATCCATCCATTCATCTGTTCATCCATTCCAATGTTACTCCATCCATTCTTCTATCCACTCATTTATTCACTGTCAGTCAATATTTGTTTGTTATATACCCAACAATAAACTCCATGAGAAAAGGAATTTGTCTATATTGTTCATTATTCTGAGCATTTAATACAGTGCTAAATATCAAAGGGATAAATGAAAGAAAGGTAACCACTTATATTGTACTGTTGACTATATTCCACCCTAATTTTGCAGAGGCAAGTGAGAACAGCTAGGGGAAGTGAAATAAAATGTTCTCATTCTGAAATTTACTGAAATATGCTTTGCCCACTTTCAATCCATACACAATGCCATTAGTAATAACAGCTGACATTTACTGTGTACTCTGTGCCAGTCACTCTGCTAAGCATCTTAAAGGATTTATCAAAGCACCTGCTCTATTTAATGACGTTCCTACGAGATAGGTCTATTAATAGCAATCCCATGACTACATGAAGACAATCAAGTGCACCAGGTTACAGTAGGAAATGTGAGCTGGACAAAAGTCTGATGGCAGAACCTCTTTTACCTCCTAAGCTGCACTGAGTCTCCAGTAAAGTTCCAAGCTACTTATGATGTGATCTTCCAGCAAAAATACAGGAGGAAAGAAATTGTTACTGAACTGTCCTGGGATTTGCAGTAAACAGACACACTGGGTGTTCTTTGCGCCTGCGGGCTCATGGCCTTCTTAGAATTCATCGGAAGAGAGCATTCATTGGAAGAGAGCACGCTTGCACGGCCCTGCGAGATTCATGAGGCATTTTTGGGCTGTGTGGCTCATGCAGCACCAATCGCAGCAATAGAACCTTGAGCGATGTTCTGACCCGGAGAGAGGAAAGGGTCAAAATCAATCTACCAAAAAAGGCCAGTGTAGGATTCAAACCTGGCGACAGCAGAGGCTGGGGCGGACACACGGACAGTGAACGCTGACAGTCGGAGGGAGCCCCAGGCCCGGGCGCCTGAGTCCGTCCTCCTGCGCCTGTGCAGTTGTTGCCGTTACCTTGTTTCTCCCGAGAAGCAAGTTCTTCACTTGCCAAGGACAGTCACCTTTAACACCTAGACCTGACCCCAATATACAGCTGTGTCACCTCCCCCCGCCTCCCACCTCTAAAAGCCTCCCAGGGCTTCCTTGCTTGGCAGAGTGCAGAGCAAAAGCTACTTCACAACCTCCCTGAGCCATAAAACTGAGAAATGTCATTGAAACATAGAGTAATAGTTAGGAGACATATAAATACGCAGGACAGTTAGCAAGGAATGTGATAACTACTGGAGTTTGGACCAAAACAGTTTCTGGCTGCCTTTTTTTTTCTTAAATGGAGTGAATACAGGCTGAAAGAAGACAATTTTTATAAACAAGTAAAACCCTGAGCCTAAGATAAATGTTGTGATGTACACACTGTAGCTGTGATGAACTAGACATGGTGAGAAATGCAACATACTGAGAAAAAGACGAAAACTGTGATAAAAGTGTCATGATGCAAATTGTTTTACATTAACAATATTACACTACAAAGAAAGAAAGACAAATACTTTAATGCAGCAAGCGAAAAATAAAACAAAGGCTTCCCCTGCAACCACAAGATAAGAGTGTCATTTCCAATGTGCACGTCCCCCTGCTCGCTGGGAGATGCATCAAGAGGGACCTCTCAGTGCGTGGGAGCCAGGCAGCCTCAGGCACACACCCATTTCAAGGCTCTCAGGCTGCTGAGAACATTTCCCTGCCCGCCCCCCACCCCAGAAAGATGCAGCTGTGTCCCCCTGCCTCCAGAACCACAGATCCTTCCCTACCAGACTGAGCATCCTGGCTTCTCTGAAGAGAGACTCCTGACAGCCCGCTGTATGGCACACTTTAACCAGTGAAGGGCAGCAGCCAAAGCCAGTGAAAGAAATGCAGGCACCAATTTAAAGGAGGATTAATGACCAGAAATAATTTAATTGTGCTAATTCAACCCACCAAAATAGGATAATCCCCACTTGCCTATCGATGGAAACAGAAATAAAAAAGGAAATGGATGACTAAGTTAGAAGCCGAATAGTCTGTCACCAGCTCCTAAAAAGGAAGCTTAGAGTGATAAATGGGCAGGGATGCAATGGTGGTGCAGTTGGCACTCTCCCGAGGCTAGAAACTTCCGGAGAGCCCCGCTGCCAGCAACAGCCTGGCAAAGCGAAGTGGGAAGGACTGGACCAGTGGCAGTGCCGATCCTCAGCATCTCTGCGAGGAGCTTTTCCTTCAAGCCCCAAGAAGAACCATCTGTAGCTGCTCGTTGGATCATGCTGGTTCTTCAGTTACCTTCCAACAAATAAATCTTTGTATTTTTGAAATAAAAGAGAGAGCTGATAAGAGTGGGGAAGTACTGTGAGAAACAGAAGGTCTAACAATTTTTAAGCTACCCCTTGTGCCATCCAGGAACCAGAAGGACAGTTTGCTTCCCAAGGATAATGGTGGCAGCTGCCATGTTTTTGAAAGCTTACTTCATGGCAGGCTCAGGTGTCTCGTTTAATCCTTTCAATAACCTCGTGAGACAGGTCTGATTGTCCCCATCATCCAGATGAGGAACCAGCAGTTCACAGGGATTTAGTAACCTCTTCAAGTGACTAGATGGTGGAAACAGAATTTGAGCACAGGTCAAACTCAAAAGTCCTCACCTCTTAACGTCATATTCTAATATCCCTTTACTTCACGGCCAAATAACTCATTGTTATCTGGTAGAAAGAGCAGCCACTGGTCTAATGGACAACCCATTACTTCAGTGAGATAGCACCTTCAGTTTGCTGACTTGCCCTGCGCATTCTCCCACTTGCCGCCAAAGCCTCATAAATAATATTAAATGAAGCTATTTAAGGAAGCACCGTTCATGCCACAACAGAGGCCACAAAAAAATTTTAAGAAAAAATTAATTCAACCCAGCACATCAGATGTTTTACTAGTTCACATCAATCAAACAACTGTACCAAAGGAAACAGTCCCTATTCGCCGACAGGGGGCCCTACCTCAGGCCTCACCCAGCAACACTGGCTTCTTTAAAGATCACACAGCAGTCAACATTTTATCAGCACTCAACAAACAAGTTAAGGTTTGGCTGAAATCTGAAGGTCTCTCTCCCTTTGGCATATTCTGGGATAATAGAACAAATGTCAAATCAGTACAAGATGGCATATTTACAAAATTGCACCCTGTTTTGCATAACCTAACGATGCAGCACTTCTTAAGGATTGAACGTTTCAAATCTGCTAGCAGAAGACTGCCAAATCTATGACTGTTTCGCACACTTGCCAAAAGCCTATCAAACTCTGAGCAAAATGCAAAATAAATCTCCTCTACAAGTTAAATCAGTCCCTTCTGTGTGTTCCAGGCTGCCCTCTTCTCTTGGCAATGAGGCTCAGGACTTGGGCCTCATTTCTCTTGCCCTTGATCTGATGCTGCTCTCTGTGAATCCGTTCCCTCCCCAGCCTCCCATCCTGCCTTATTAGCCACCATTTGGCCTGCTCTTCCCACAGCCCTGCTCTGTGTTATCCCTCGGTTCACCCAATCTGCTTCACGAATCCCCGGAAAACAGCTCTGCCTACCATTCCTCTACTATGCTCCTCTGCCTCACCCCTCAGGCAGCCTATGGAAAGCACCTATGCTCTTCCTCTGTAACTCCCGGAATCTTCCTTGACTGGCTCCAGATCAGTGCCCTCTCCCTTTCCTACCCCAGTAGCTACATCTTATGTAACATTACTGCACCTCAGTTTCTGGGTCAATAAAATGGAGATAATTAGAACACGTATCTCAGGGAATTTGAGGGAGAACTGGACCTAATAATCCATGTAAAGAGCTTAGAACAGTGAAGTGCGAAGGACTCAGTCGTGTCTGACTCTGCAACCCCACGGGCTGTAGCCCACCAGGCTCCTTCCCATGGAATTCGCCAGGCAAGAAAACTGGAGTTGGTAGCCATTCCCTTCCATAGGGGATCTTCCAGGCCCAGGGATTGAACCTGGGCCTCCTGCACTATAGACAGACTCTCTACCATTTGAACCACCAGGGAAGCCCATCTGGTCAGAGAAGCACTTAATGAGTGAATAAAAAAATGAATGAAATAAATGAAACTGAGTCCCCCTTGGTTGAGAGGAGTTGGGGAGGGGGGAGGTGAAATCCCAGCTTCTCAGCTACTTCCCTTCCCCACTACATGCTCGGAAGGCATGCTGGGGCTCCACAGTCACAATCTGGAAATCACCAATCTTTTCCATATATATTGGGCACTCTGTCAGGCTCAAGCTCATGCTTTATTACTACTTTCTTTTATTTCTCTTCAAAAATTTTGTCTCCATACTTTGTCTCACCAACAAGGTCACCAACTTCTGAACAACTAAAACACCAGGCACCTCAAATAGGTGAATGAAAGTCTACCATGTTAATGATTTTTTACAGATTTGCTTGGCCTTGTAGAAACTGTAATTGGCCATGTAGAAACTATTCATCACTGTTAGGAACCCACTCCTCAAGGTGGGGCCATGGTTGCTATTTGCTTATTGCTACTGGGCGTGATGCTTCCCAGGTGGCGCAGGGGTAAAGAATCTACCCACCAATGTAGGAGACACAAGAGACGAGGGTTCTATCCCTGGGTTGAGAAGATCCCCTGGAGTATGAAATGGCAATCCACTCCAAAACTCCAGTATTCTTGCCTGGGACATCCTATGGACAGAGGAGCCTGGTGGGTTACAGTCCATGGGTTGCAGAGTCGAGCACACATTGGGGCTGAGGGTTGTCTTATTGTCTATCTGATTCTTTTGCTCAAATCTATTGCCATTTCTGTTGGCTATGGACTGAGACTCTGACTGAGACTTTCAGCAGAAAAAAAATGTTTCCACAGAGTTTCACTGCCCTATTAGGTTCACTGTCATCCCTCCACTTTGCCTGCCTGCTTAGAGCTTCTGGGACCAGCTCCTTGGAGTTTTATGGGCATGAATGTCTTCTTCCTCTTTGTTGCTGCTGCTGCTGCTGTCGCTTCAGTTGTGTCCAACTCTGTGCGGCCCCATAGACGGCAGCCTACCAGGCTCCCCCGTCCCTGGGATTCTCCAGGCAAGAACACTGGAGTGGGTTGCCATTTCCTTCTCCAATGCATGAAAGTGAAAAGTGAAAGGGAAGTCGCTCAGTCGTGTCTGACTCTTAGCAACCCCATGGACTGCAGCCTACCAGGCTCCCCCGTCCCTGGGATTCTCCAGGCAAGAGTACTGGAGTGGGGTGCCATTGCCTTCTCTTTTAAGTCCCTGGTATTCTTTAAAAGTGCTTCTATCTTGCCACTTGGCAGTAGGTGGGTGATTATCTACAAAAAGGGTCTTATGGATCACTGCTTATGTCACAGCACTGGGTCCAAGCCTTAGTCCCAGGGTCCCATAATCTATATGGTGGCTTTGTAACAATAAACAAAGGCACTCCTTCTGGTTGAATGCAGCCCCAGAGGTGCAGGCCTTAGTGAATGGAGCTGACTGGCCCCTAGCAGTGCTCAAGCTGAACAGCTATACATGACATCCCCACTTGTTCCATTTACATATACAAACGGTTCCTTCAAGCTCCTTTCCTAAATAGTAAGTACAACCTTTATTTCACAAAGTGTCCTTCTGTTGGTGTGCTTCCCTACATTCTTCCAAGTCTGGGTCATTAATGGCCTAATAATGAATCCTCTCCTCATCTGAGTTTCATCAAAAATTATATTCTCTTCCAAAGGCTATAATTCTGGTTACAGATAAATGATTCTATAGTTGAAAAGGTGTACAAAGATCAAGACCTTGCTTGTTACACACTTCGGTCATTCCTATCCTGGACGTACTGAAGAAAGTCAACAGACTATCCTATACAGGACTCTTTCAAAATATTTCTCCTGCCCCACGGGAAGACAGAGAACAGGGAAAGCCTGTAAGGAATTGTCTCCTTTGTTTTTTTCCAAGAGGGTAGGAGGAGGGAAGGAGAGGAGGAGAGAGAAAGGGAGGAAATAAAAACAACCTGGAAAAGAAAAGAAAAAGAAGCTGGGGGTCCAGAGGGGCAGCTGGGGCCTTAGAGGAAAATAGAATCTTTGAATATATTCCTGCCAGAGACAAAAGCACAGACTCATTTAAAAAACAAAGGAGGGCAGCTTTATTCTAAAGCCTGCTGTGCACCAAATATAGGTACTCAGATTCAGTTCTCCACTTTCTGAGGAGGCAACTTAAGGGGCAGAAACAGTAGAAAGAATACATTTACCTCACTTTCTCCTGCCCACCTTAGCTATCGCCCACCCAAATAATTCCTCTGAGCAACACATTGGGAACCTTTAGCGCCCTGGTACTGGCAGTTTTAATGTGTCCATTGCCAGCAGAGAATTTTGTGCCAAGAAAACCCGACTCCTGGCGTGGAAGGATTAAACAGTCCTCGGGAGCCATCTGTGCAGCAAAGTGAGACAGTGACTTTGTGCTCCCAGCGCGCGTGTGTTGCCATCGGCAGTGGGAAGTGACTTCTATTTACATGACTACCTCACGCGGAGAACACCTAAGAGGAGAGAGGAAAATGGCCACCCCAGTGGGGGGGCGGGGTTGGAGAAGAGGGGGATGGGGATGGGAATCAGGAGCCTCTAGGAAAATCTGGAAAAAGATAGAGGCTGACATGGCAGATTAAAACTATTTATCCTCTAGGGCGAGGACTTAATGAAGAGGAAACACCCTGTTGGTTGATGTTTTTTGGAGGTGCCATGGACTTGCTTGGATATCAAGGTTTGGATTTCACCCTGTCCTTCGAGGTTCAAAGACTTTCAAGACGGGATTTTTAAAATTAATTTTGACTCATCATCCACCAGGATCTAGAGTCAGGATGAGGGTCCTGGGCAGTACACCTCTGATGTTTTGGGATTTTTTTTTTTTTGTAGTACTTTGAGAGTATTTGAGAAAGACTTTTAGCCATGGCCCAAATATGGTGCACCACAGGAGGGATGCTTTCAGGTGTAAGCATCCTGTTTGGGTCACTGACAAGAAAATTAGAGCTGTAAATTGAGAGAGATGATGGAGATGTATAGTTTTTATAACAATGTTTCCACTCAAGAAGTTTTAAAATTAAGTCAAAAAACATTTTAAGGTTTCTATTTTGTACTGGGTGATCCAAAGAATACAATATTGAGGAAAGCTTTGAATGACTAATAATAAAACAGAGGGGGGAAAAGGAGTACAAAATAACTATGAATCCAAGAACAATAAATTGAAGATTGAGAGATATACAAGGAAAACATCATGTGAGTCAAAAGAGAGGATGCTAGTCCACCAGGAGAGCAGTACAAGTGTCTAATAGATGGAGTGAGTGACAGTCCTGCAGTCGAGTCCAGCGCCCTGTGATCCCATGCACTATAGCCGGCCAGGCTCCTCTGTCCATGAAATTCTTCAGGCAAGAATCCTGGACTGGGTTGCCATTTCCTTCTCCACCTAATAGATGGAGGTGGAAGGGGAAAAATGACATTCCAGGGCCGCTGTAAGAAAGGTATTGAACACCTGGTTAAAGAATAAGAGCTGGACTTAGTTGAGTCCACAGGAAAAGTCCATGACAGTGCTGTGAGTGTAGATTAAGCTCCTACTTCAGTGTGTGATACAGCCTGGCATGTAGGGACGCCAGCTAAGGAATGAGCAGTGAGGTCATGGCTATGAAAGGTGGTGGTCACGTGGCATCAGCAGTGTGATCATGAAGCAGGGAAAGGATGTCTAAAGCAGCTGATCGGATGTGGAGGAGAAAGAACGGGAAAAACTGAGTCCAAAGTATCACGTGGGACAATCAGAAGACATAAGGACAACCTGACTATGGGACTGCTTTGTAGTAGAAGGTGATTGCATACATCCCATCTCATAAGCTGTTACTTTTCTCTCTCTCTTTTTTTTAAAAGTATTGCAGTATAGTTACTTTATCATGTTGTGTTATTTTCTGCTGTGCAGCAAAGTGAATCAGCTATGCGTTTACATATCTCCTCTTTTTCTGGATTTCCTTCCCATTTAGGTCACAACAGAGCATTAAGTAGAGTTCCCTGTGCTACATAGTAGGTTCTCATTAGCTATCTATTTTATACACTTGTTACTTTTCTACTTTGACTGGTAAACAGAGATGAAAACACACACTCAGACACAACTGTACTCATACCCCTCTCTGCCACACCCCACACAAGCCTTGCTGAATAAAGCTGAAAGGAAGGTGTGAAACTGAACGAGCAAAACTGGAAACTGTATTTGCATTTTATTGTGCTTTGATCAAATGGCTTCAGAACCCCTAATAACGATGCCATCTTACCAAAATGTACAAATATGGCTTAGACCAATGTATGAATACAAAGCCCAAGCACGGAGAGCTGTGGCACAGATGAGAAGAAATTGTGCTCTTAAATTATACGGGTTATTGTTTTTCTTTTTAATTCACTGTCCTGGGAAGAGTTTTGAATATCCTCTGAAGAATGTAAACAGCGGATGACTGACCCAGCCATCTGTACATTTAGGGGTTTCCAACTTACATGACAAAATCTGGAAGTTTTGGAGAATGGTGCAATGCCCTGAAGGGTCCCTAGTACTTAGGCTGATACTCCAGCTGAAGCAAATGTGCTACCAAAGAGAGTGCCCTGGCCCTGCAGTGGCACCCACACTAGCATGCAGGCTGCCAATGATACCTGCACCCAGGTCCCATTTCAGATGCTATAGCCCATTTGCTCAGTAACCTGCCCACCGGCTCTTCCAAGCAGGCAACCAGCCTGATGGATGCTATTCAGTAATTTGGGTTCAAGAGCTTTTCAGAGTATTACCCTCCTGCACCTATAGGACACCTGCTTTACTCAAATCTTGTGTGAAAAAAACAATGTACACATTTGGCTAAGAATAAGAAAATTATAGGCTTGTACATACATCTTAATTATGATAATACCATAAGAAATTTTAATATGTGGTTAAAGACTTAGAGTGTCTTCTGGGCTCTAAAGGAATATGTTGAATTTGACATGTTTTCTAAACGGAAATTTTTTTATAATTAAAGTAATTATCTGGTGTTGCTTTGTATTTCCAAATGAATGCATATTGTGACCTATATAGCATACGATAAAGGCTGTAATTATGCAGAATATAGTAGGGGAAGCTACTGGAGTAACTCTAAACCACCTGTGTTATTTTTTAACAAGAATTTTGTTGGAAATAAAAAATATATATTTTCTAGAATAGATGCACTTAGAAATGTTCTTATACCACTTATAAATAGGTTATAAAATCGATCTAGTTCACCATTGCTTACCCTGTAAGAGTCAAGGTTGTCTTCTGGAGTTGGAAGACCCATGTAACGTTCTGTGTACACGGAGTCTGTGATGGAGAAAAGAAAAAAAAACTTAATTCATACAATAAAAGCTTTACCCTCTTTTACTGGGTTACTTTATGTCTTAACTTGCGCAAAGGTCTACAGTGTTATACCATCAGAAGTATCTCCTTCAGGTTGTTTCTGCCTGGCTTGTTGATGCATCCAGACTCCTGTCTTCCCATACTCAGCCTTGTAACCAATTCCCATTATCCCTTCCCTGGAGGACAGAGGGAGATCAAAACAGGGTGATCTAAAACCCAATCAATAACCCACCTGCAGAAAAGTCAAATCTGAAATGCTCAGTGACAAGGACACTACATTAAAGATCTGACTCCCTTAAAGATCTTGATTAGCAAGTCATTTAATGTCATTTAATGTCTAAATTGTCTTGAATTTCTTGGTCCTGACATATGTATATACCCTACTTTAGGATATTCTCTTTCCTGCTGGAAACTCCTCATAATTTTCAACTACTAATTGCTCACTTGAAACATAGTTTTTTAGGTGGGGGAGGGACAGACTGAAAGGAAAAAATTCAGTTATCATTATTTGAAGTACAACACCATACTGGCTCAGCTACTCCATCATAAGGCAAGTTAAACATCTGTTCTCTCTCGTTTTGTGGAGAGAGACATATATATACATATAGCTATATGTACACATATATGTATATTTCTTAAAATATCAGTGAGAAAATGTATTGTTGCTGAATTCCAATATAACTTTAAAAATGTGAAATAACTTTTTGAAAAAAGACCAGGTTATAGTAAGTAAATAAGTATAATATGTTTCCATTGTGCTATATAGATTAATGGGGTGAATATCACTGGAATTGTACCAGTATTTCAATACAAATTTAATTAATTATTTAGAAGAACGATCATCAAAACAATAAGATTAAGCAACATTCTAAACCTTTTTGAATGACTGGCATTGATAACTAGTATTAGCTGTTCCAGGACAGGGAGGCCTGGCGTGCTGCAATTCATGGGGTCGCAAAGAGTCGGACACAACTGAGTGACTGAACTGAACTGAACTGATATATATTGCTCAGGCCCTTTCTATGAAAACCAAAATATTTTCCTCCACAATGAGTTTTTATTATTTTATCATTTTGATTAAAGTGAATATAGACTATATGCAATTGTACATATCTAGAGGACACTAATATATGAAATATAATATTTTAAAGCACACTTTAAAATATGACTTTCCAAAAATGTTCTTTTAACTTTAAATATAAATAACTTGGGATGTACATTTAATGGGGTGGGGGAGTAGGAATAGCTTTTAAGGGCAAAGTAATTTTTCCCCCAAACAGGCACAATTCTTCTTGTCCTAGAACATAATAGCCCTTTCTTATTATGCTAACCAGGTTTTCTTATATAAGAAGATCTAAAATTTTTAAAATACTGTTTAAAAAGTGCTTAATGTCGGGGCTTAATGTGGGGCTTCCCTGATAGCTCAGTTGGTAAAGAATCTGCCTGCAATGCAAGAGACCTGGGTTCGATCCCTGTGTTGGGAAGATCCCCTGGAGAAGGAAAAGACTACCAACTCCAGTATTCTGGCCTGGAGAATTCCATAGACTGTATAGTCCATGGCGTCGCAAAGAATCAGACATGACTAGGCATCTTTCACTTTCACTAATGTCAATGTAAACTTTTAGAAGTATGTCTTGCAATACCACTTAGGCACTCCTTCCATTTGATTTTTGAGTAATATTGTTCAAATTTTCACACATGTAAGAATTCTAGAAAGTTCCTGTTAGATTGGTCCGTATACATTTAATGAACTCTTCCTACCATTCTGTATTTCCAAATTCATGAAGATTGTTTCTATTATTTTACTGACCACCAGAGGTCTCCAGAAATAAGCCGTCATACAGAACAATTAGTATCAAGCAGGAAAGTATTAGATGAAAACAAATCTATTGTGTAAGGACCAATCCCAACCATGTTCTCCAATTTTTTTCAATAGAAAGACAATGATGTATCTTTTACACACTGGCTTCTCTTGACTTTAGAGTTTTCCATAGCTTTGGTATTACCATATACTACCATACATTAGGGCATAAAATATTTAAGAAGCATATTCATTATCAATGATTCTTTTATTATACTGCATAAATGACTTGAGATGGGGTCAGAAGAGATACAGGAAAATAATTCATCTTTTCACCACCTCTGGCTCTTCCCCACTACCTAGAGTTCCACTGCTTCCCCCTTCCCCTTGGGAATCATAGCCTTACATGTGTATGATAGAACAATTCTTTCTCAGTGGTGAAAAGAATATTCTAAAGTGGCTTTCACCTACTTAGTGGAAACAAAGCCCCCAGGAGTTCTCCTGCCAAAGTCTCTTCTTTCCACCCAAAATCCTACTTTATATTCAACCTTAGCCTGAAGGGAAAGAAATACTTCTCTTATTCTTGTAATATGTGAAGCCCCAAAGTCAGAGTAGAATAAAGGTAAGGAAGTGTATCTGAAGAACTGTAGCATTGGGAATGTTTTAAAATGTGGAAAACATAATTTCTTGATAAGACATTTAGGAAACAGAATTGGTTGCTAACTAAATATATAGGTAGCATTTAATACCATCCAGCCTTTCCCAACAGCAAAAGAAGTGAGACTGTTTTATTACAGGTATCCATAAAGTACATCTAAGAAGAATCAGCTTCTTCACTGTAGAAACAGGGAAACTAAAAAATGAATGGCTTTGGCATTGAGACGTGAAGGTTCGCACTCGGCATCTCTGTACCTGAGGGCCATCACCTACCATAGTACTCCCACTTGGAAACAGGCGCCACAGCTATTCCACACTTGAACACACCACTTCCTGCTCCCAGCACCATTGAGGTTACGTACCCTCCGTATGACTAAGAAATGGAAACAGTTATTTTTATGGAGGTAAAGGAATTAAGGACATATGGTAAGCAAGTCGCAGTTTCCACATTTCTCACATCTTTATATACTGTGCCTCTTTCGAGATAGAAAGCATGACAGAGGAGGCTTAAATTGGCCTTAATTGGGCAGTATCTAAAGACTACCGTTCAGAGCCTTGGTCCCTTTTCTTGGTAGGTGTAAGAGGGAAAGTATTGACATTTTGCTGAGTAGTACTAATTAAAAACAAAATGACAAAAACAACAACAAAAAATGTTAAACAAAACAAAACAAAAAGGCAATAAACTCTAAGTTTTTACTTTTTTGGACTCCTGAGAAAAAAAGTGTCTCTCCTTCCCTCCCCCCCTCTATCTTTCCTTCTCTTTATCCCTCTTTCTTGGTTCCTCTTCTTACTTGCTCACCTCCTTTCCCCATGGTAATAAACAAAAGTGTAAGCCTGGGGGGGACTCATTGCCCAGAAATCTAAGACATTTGGACCTTCTTAGATGGACATGATGGTTGTGATTTACACCTCCAAATATGTACAAACAGAAGTAAATTATCCTGTTTTGGATTATATTCACTAAGGAACACATCAGCCAAAGTACTCACCCAGCCCCAAATTGCAATCCGTTTGTCGTCCACAAATCCCATTTTTGAAAACTGTCTAAAATGCATGGAAGAAGTCCACGAATTAGTATCACACTGTGTATAGAAAACGAAGGTAACTGCACAGATGTGAAACCGTGCCATTTGTTCCCTATTTCATTCTCTTAGAAATTAAGATTAATTGCTACCAGCAATCAAATAAACACCTGAGATCAATGTCTATCATTTTTAACTTAAGAGTTAGATGAACAAGGTTTACTTGTTTTGGAGTCCATAAAAATTATGTCTGTGTGTGTGTGTGTATGTCTGTGTCTGTATGATTCACAGAAAACAAATCCTGGCTGTTTTTTTCACAGCTGTATATAAAAATTTGCAGCCCAGATGCACTTTTTTTACATAATTGAATTTAAACCTCTCCAGATGTTTTTCAGTTTGAGAGAGGCTGCCCCTGCAATAGGGAAGCGTGGGAGCATGGAGAACATCTGTGCAGGGCTGAGAAATATCTCTGGGCCCCCTACCTGAGAACTTAAACACCATTCTCTAAATACATCCCATCTTATGATGGGTGTTGATTAGTTAACTCAACACTATGAAATATGAGGCAATTCTTCCTTGAAGGATTAAGATGCCTTTTTGTCACTAAATTGTGTGGTTGGAATCCAGGTAAAGAAAGGAGAAAAATATTCTTTGCATCTATTTCTTAGTCTTAGCCTTACATCAAAAGGCAATTGGTTTACTTAAAAAAAAAAATCTAGCAAATGGGGCTCTTAACTTGGTAGTATCAAGGGAGGTGGGGGACCCTCACACTGACCTATATGTGACCTTAAGAACCTTTGTTTTCAATTGACGGTATACGTCTTAGACTGTCCTGAGTTAAGCAATATTAAAAAAAATTCAATGTAAGTAGTTTTCAACTCATCTTCTCCATGTAAACTTTTTAAACTTAGAACCCATACATACAGAAATGTGTACCAAATCACAAGTGTACAAGCTCGTAAGCCTTTACAGAGTGAGCATACCTTAAACCAAAAAATGGGGCAATACTATCATCCAGAAGCCTCTGGGTCATTTTTCTCTTTGAAAAAAAAAAAGTTCTTTCATTGAATCCCAGAAAAATTTTACCTGAATTTGTACCAATATAAATTCGATTGTGGATATAGGATATATACTTTCGTTCCTGGCTTCTTTCACTCAACAGTCTGTGAGATTCATCTGTGTTGTTGTACATAGTTCCTTTGAGTTGCTGAAAAGCAACTAACTCATTACTTTTTAAACAGAGTTGTATATTGGGGATAACACAATTCTATCAATTTAGTCTTGAGAGGCCCTGGAAGCCATGCCCTTTCTCACAGAGGACCAATCTGGATAAATAAAACTGAATTTGTAAAATATCAAAGCCTCACTCTTGAAAACAACTTATGCTCTTATCTAAATCTTTTATTTATTTATTTTTCACTTTCAAGGAAAATAGCTAATCATTAACTTTGATTTAACAGATTTAGGATTACTTAATAAATTGTCATCTTTTCTCCTTGTTCGTTGTTCATTTTTTAAAAGGCATTTTCTTCCATCCATTTAATCATTCACAACTTTTTTTTTCCATTTCCTTGTTTCTGATTTCACAACACTATTTAAAATTGCTAATTTATTATGCTTTCCAGACATCTCTGCAGTTGGTTATGGAACCTCAAAGACTACATTCCCCCTTTACCAGTTAAATGCAACTGAAAGTAAGTTGAAGGGAAACCCAGATTCAAGACCTGACCAGTCTTGGCAAATTATCTAACCTAAGAGCCTCCATTTCTTTACCTGAAGTGTAAGGTCTGAACGCTCATCTCTCAGGGTTGCTGTAGCTTCCAGGATAAGGCAGGCAAAACGCTGCATGTCACATGTGCACTCCGGGATAACCACCAATTGAGATTAAAATCTTTCTTAAGTCAGACCACATCTATTTATAGTCTCACAACTGATGTGATTCATCCTTAAAGAATCCCTTATTACTGAGTGACAGCGGTCATATTCCACAACTTGCCCAAATTGGGGGAGGAACTCTCACTCAGCAGAATGTAGGAACCACTCCTAAGACTTCACGGCTGTCATCCTACTCTGACATAAATGTACACCAATCTCCTCTATTTATCCTTGACTATAGGGGTGGCTTGCTTGTTTAGTTAGATGTTTACTCAGAGGCACATTTATCTCTGTTTTGTCCATGTGTTTGATGAATTGTGAGTCCCTATTGCTAGAAGATGGTAGCACACATATCAATTCCCTTTCTAAGTCTAAACATAATATTTTCACTAAAAATTCAGCCCAAGGATGAATGGTTCTTCCCAGGACACTTGAAATTCTTTATACTTCACAACTTTAAAATATAAATGGGGGGTGGGGAATTAAATAGCCTCTGAATTCACCTCCTAGTCACTCACCTGGTTGCTTCAATTTGATCTTCAACTTCAAATGTTCCCAATCTTCTGTTGATTGCGTGCATGATCTTATCTCCTTGGTAACCACTTCCTCTGCCATCAAAGCTAGCTACTATAATGTTTTCTGTGCTTGCAAGGTAAGTAGCCCAGTTGAGTCTGAAGATAGCATCTGCTTTTTGACTACAGGGGCCTGCATATCTGAGAAAAATCCCAAATTGTTAGCCTTTGTGGTTTTCCTGAATCAAATGAAAAGGGCTTGCCTTTCTAATTCCCCGTGGACAAGAAGGGTACATCCTTCCTGTTCATGAGCCTGAAATCATGCCAGGCGCCAGGGTGTTCTCAGTGGGTCCTGTCAAACTTGATAGTCATGACAACATGACTATAATGGCTGTGTGTTTCCTCCGAAGATGCCCATCAGTTTTATCTTTGAAGATTGCTATCAAACACAAGACTTCACAGGCCAATGTTTACTAAGTTGCATATATCTTGGAAATCAAAGAAGTAAATACTCTAATAATTAGAAGAGGGGAGTTGTGTTATGAAGAAATAATGAAGATGACAATAAATGCAGCTTCAAATATATCTTTCTGATTGAGCTTACAAACACTCTTAGACTACAAGTTTCCTTGATTAGAACTTCCTGAGGACTTCCCTGGTGGCTCAGATGGTAAAGCGTCTGTCTACAATGCAGGAGACCTGGGTTTGACCCCAGTGTCGGGAAGATCTGCTGGAGAAGGAAATGACAATCCACTCCAGTACTATTGCCTGGAAAATCTCATGGACAGAGGAGCCTGGTTTCCATCCCTGCATGTCCTATAGCAGTCAAAGTCCTTAACTTAAGTAAGCTCAAAGTCCTTAAGGAGCCTGGATTCCATCCGTGGGTTGGGAAGATCCCCTGGAGAAGGGAATGTCTACCCACTCCAGTATTCTTGCCTGGAGAACTCCATGGACAGAGGAGCCTGATGGGCTACAGTCCACGGGGTTGCAAAGAGTTGGACACAACTGATTGACTAACACTTTCACTTTTTTTTCATTGCACAACTTTAATTTTACACTAGATACTGTATCATTCTAAGTTTTAGAAAAAGAAGGCATTCATGAATTTCTTAAGCAAGTAAACATTTTTTTTTTTAACTTGTGAAATACCCTGGTCCTTTCAATATTAAATTTGGTAGAGTTAATAGCTTCCCTGAGTATTAACTATGTATCAGGTTAAATAAACTTGAAGATTAAGCAACATTATTTTTAAAAATAGAAAACAAAGATTTAGACATCTAAGAAAATGAAGAGGAAAATCACTGAAAAGAACTGGGCCTGAATTTACCATGTTTTTTTAAACTTTCCTAATGAAAGGGAGATCTAGTTATTACTGAGGATTCCAAGAAGATAAAAATATCACTTTTTTTTCTTTTTAAACAGACCCTTGTGTCAAAACATTACTCTTTTTTAATTGTAAAGAATCTTGTTCAGTACTGGGGCTAAGGCCCCAAGCAAGTGAATGTTACTGTAGTCAAAATTTGACTAAATTAGGTGTAATGAGAATCCAACCGTGTATCTGAAAGTCTAAAATACCTCTTTCTCTTTTTCTGGACTTTTATGTCTGGCTTACATGGAATTGTAAATGCAGGGGAACGTGCTGTATAAGGGGTGTGTCTCATGTTAGTATCTGTACTCCTTCTTTTTTTGCTAGTAACAACTGGAAAGTATCTCCAAGTTTTCAGTTTTCTTTTCTGTATAATGGACCTGATAGAACTGACTACATAGGCTTGCAATGTGGACAAAATAAGGCCAACTACCTGCATGCAGCAGGCACGCAGCACTTGTGTTGGTTCATTTTGTTTTGAATAAAGGAAATGAGGCAAGCTGGGATAGGAAGACTGGCATTGTGGCATTATATGTGAGGTCAGGGCAATTTTGGAAAGATTGAAGTAGAATGTTTTCCTGCTAATTACCAAAAATACAAAGATACCATATTTAGACCTCATGGGAGCTCACATTTACGGCTCAAAGACTTGTGATTTCAGAACTTTCTCTAGGACTTGGAGAAGTTTAAATTATATAATGAATACTTTCTCATATCTTCTCTTCACCAAAAACAGGAATGGAAAATACCAGGCAATGATAATTCAGGAACTAAATAAAGAGAAACCTGATACTGGAATGAATTAAAGACCACCAATGAGAGGTATCCGGGTAAATTCAGGGATAAGGAAACTGGAAAGACTAGTAACACCCATCTATTGCTTATTAAAATGCCTAAGAGGTAAGGATGAAAATGGAGACTTGAAAATCTCTTTCAGATTCTCTTGGAGTTCAAGGGGGAGAAAGAATCAAAACAAAACCCATATGCCATTATGAGGGAAAAAGAGTGTCTAGCTTCTCTATTAGAAAGATGGTAGAAAATATAGACTTGGATCTGTAATTGCAAAATGGAAGAATTATTAAAATTGCTTTACAATAATTCAGGAAGAGAGAAAGGATGCATTTGCTCTATTTTTCAGTGAGCTACACTGGGTAAATATGTACAATGGTTAGCTTCTGCAGTATTCCTTTAGCTTGAATACTTACACTTCTATTAGCAGAGGATATTTCTTGGATTTATCAAAATGAGGAGGCAAGATCATCTGATACCAAAATTCTAAACAAACAGAAAGATTAATTAATGAATTAAGAACACATTAGCACGTGGTTTTGGTTTCTTATCTCTGTCAGTGACGAGTAACATGTAGAGTTTAGCAATTTGTTAAATTAGAATAGAAAAAGAAAATAAACTGTTTGATTTAGCATGCTTTTCAGCTATAAAAAATATTCTCTTTCAGGTTAAAATACTAGTTTAAGGTTAAAACAAAGTTGTTTCTAATGGGTCTATTAAATACATTGGTGTTTTGTAAAATAAAAGTGCATCTTAGAATTGCTAATGTTTTGTTTTTATGATTCTGTTCTTTGGCATCTGATCTACTTATCTAGTTTGTTTATGGCTTATGTTCTAAGTTTTCCTCCAAAATGTTTTCCTCGTCTTGAATTTCTTTGAAGATGTTTAGGATTTTTAGTTGGCCTTAACACTATTTTAAAATTCTGATTTAATAACATTTTTGTAATTCTTATTGCCATCCCAGGCTGTAAGCTGAGTTCCCATTTTCAGCTCTGTGTTTCACAGAATGAAACTAGGTTTATGTGGGGCAAACTGTTCTGCACGATCTTGTGCAGGTCTGTTTAATTCTCTTTGCTTGATTTAACATCAGTTTAATAAAATTTGTCCCTAAAAAATAAATTGGTTACCTTTGCTACCAAATTCAGGCTGATTAGTTAGACTAATCTTTAAAAACGAGAGAGAAAGAGAGAGGAGAGTTGTTTCATATTTTAATAAGATTATTTCCAGCTTCAGTAGATTTAACCTACAAGGAAAAAAATCCTTATCTCTAGAGATGTTTCTTCCTTATGTTCACCTTTCTTTTGTATTTTGGTTGTTATAGTTATTTTAGTTGAGGAAAAAAAGAAAAGTTTAGGAGTAAAATATTTATATAGGTAGATTTTTCTTTAATTTGTATTTTGCTGGTTATTTTATGCTTTCTGATTAAATGTGCTAATGAGAACTAAAATTTTAGTCTCTTTTATATTTGAGTAGAATGTCAAACTATCAGTTGATCATGATGCTTTTTAAAAATATGTCAGACCCAGTATTTGACCTCTCCTTTGTTTGAATCAGGACTAGTTACCTGGAAATATTTTACTTCCTATATTTTTTAAGATGCACAGTCTTTTCTCTGGGGGTCACATCCAAATATTTAATATGTTATATTGTAATATTCAATGCCTTCTGTTCCAGGAAGTCCAGTTAGCTCTTCAAAACCCTAAGCCCTTGCCAGTCAAACCAGATTCAAGGGCCAGCAGCACTAGCATCACATGGGAGTTTATTACAAGCTTCAATCCTGGGTCCACGCTCACGGGCTGGCTCAAAATGTGCACATTAATGAGGTCCCAGGTGAGCCATAAGCACCTGCAGTTTCAGGAGCATTGCTCTAAGCTCTTCTTCAGAAGCACCCTCCACTCTCCATCCTATTCCCGCCACTTAAACCTGGAGGAACTGAATGTCATTATTAGCCTTTATTAAAAAATAATCTAAAATAAATCATTCTTGATGGATCCCCTCTTCCCTATGAATTATTAGCCCTTCATGGAAAAAACAAACAAACAAAAACAACTACAAAAAAATGACAGGATTTCCTACTCAAAGCAACCCCTTGTTCTTAGTGGTCCCTGAACATAATACACGGTCAGGCCATTAGGCCAGGGCCTATCACGGAGAGGAAGTTAGGAAAAATTCAAGATTTCTGTCCTGGGACTGAAATTTCAACATTTTATAGCCAAAGTTAATTTTTTTACACAAGTCATTTTCAATCTGTTTGGGTTAAAGGTAAAATATATTAGTATTTCATTGTTAAAAACACAATTAATACTTAATAGTAGAATAAAATTACTAATGGGATGATACTGAACTAGCGAGCAACAGTGCATTTTATTCAAATATTTTCCATTTAAAATAATACATTTTATGTAGAATATTACATTTTTAGATTAAGAAAATATAAAACTAGTCATTCTTGTGATAGAACATTTTATGGAAAAGTAACATTATAATAGATTTATGTATAAAATACAATCAGATCAAGTTACATTTAGTTATCATTTTATTGGTGTTTTCATGAAAAGTTATGTTCCGAGAGAAATTTCACTTACTTGTTCCATGCAAATGAATGAAGTCCAGTTTCTTTGAGGGCATCTGGACATCCTGCAGCATTTGATCCAAATCTGAATTGTTTTCCAGGACTCTCAGTTCTCAACAAACATTTGAAGCATTTGTTACAACGTGAAGAATTTGGATTGTGCAAAGCAATAAGGAACAAGTGGGTGATTCACTGATGAGACTATACATACTTCATATTTTAAGCCTTGTGTTCAAGTCATTGTCAAGACACTCTAAAGCTGAAGAAATACCCATTATGCTAAGCACATGTTGCTCCTATTCACACACACTGTCCTAAAAGGCAAACCGAGGGTAAAATATGAAAATGTTACCTTTATCATTGCTGCTGTTATGCAGAGTATAGAGGGGCAGACCAGGACCTGTTAACATAATCAGGGAAAAAAATATATTTCAGAGCTTAAAAAACAAAACAAAACATACTTTTCAAAAATAGCATTTGTTACCATTTAACTTTGATATAACTTTGACACCATTTAGCTTTGATAGAATAAATATCACAGTGGATAAAGGCTTATAAGTGTTAGCTGATTTTCTTTTTCCTTAAAATGAGTGCAATTTGAGTCTAACAAGTATTAATATTACTGGAAAGGTACCAAGCTCTGGAGAATGAAACAGAAATTGCACATCTGGCCCTGCTTAGTGCCTTGCGCACATTATCATGTCCGACCCAATTCTTTCTTCTCTGAACTAAGCCTCTGAGACCCAGAGTAAGCCACCAGCCTTCCTGGCTCTAACTTGGAAGTCCAGAGAGGCCACACCCTCTCTCAGGCCCCGCCCACTAGGGGTGGAGCTCTGGAGACCAGTACCCCGCCACCCACCCTCCACTGCCACTCCGCTTTCCACTTCCCCACCTTCAAAGGGCAGATCCCCTCCGCTGCTGTCCCCACTATGGAGGACTGGGCCAGGCGGCACATCTGCAATGTGCCTGACTTGGATAAGCGATTCCTTCCTGGCATGCGAAAGTGTTTTTCTCACAGGCTCAGATCTTCACTATTTATTCCAACTGTGGTAGTTGCAGAGTGGAAGGTAATGTATAGAAAAAGCTACTTAGTGAGCTATTTAATTTTGACACATTTGGATCACACTATTAATTTTTACACTTGATCAGAACCACAGTGGAGGCATTTTAAGGACCTGGGATTGAATCCTTGACTTCCCTGCTTTGTGACTTAGGACAGCATACCTATGCTTCAGTCTCTTCATGTATAAAATTAGGATAATCATATCTACATTACAGAGTTTTCTTAAGGATCAAATAAGATCATGAATACAAAACTTGAGCACAGTGCCTAATATACATAAAACACGTGCCCCAAAAGGGTGACTGGAAACAGCCATGGTAAAGAACTAGGAAGAAAAATACGATATTAAAGAAAATGCACCAGTACAGAAAGGTTCAGCTAAGCAGACCTCTTTTTGGCAATGGACAGTTCTTGTCAACTTTTCAGAATATTCAAATTTCTTCCTCTCACTTTGAGAGGTAATCTAGTGTTTAATGGCAGAGGCCTGTGTCTAAACCCGCTTGTGCTTCTTATGACTGCATGACCTGTGAAATCACATTACCTCTCTTTGTCCAGATTCTTCATTTTTAGTAAAGAAAACAATAATAACAACAGTTACAGAAGATGAAGCTGTGAGCAGGCTGAGTGACAGGACCCGCCTTACGTACATTTTTCTCATTTGAAAGGGCAAGGGCATACTATAATTTGCATTAAAAAATGCACACCAGGTGTGTACATAAGAATGAAAAGTGCCTCTGTCACACATAAGCTCTGGGTATATGTGCTTTCAGTCTAAAAGCAAGCCTCTTGGTTAGAAGGGGAAAGAAAGATGGCTAACTTACCACTTACCTGTGAGTGGAAAGGGAAAAGGACTTATGTGATTTCAAGCATTCAGATTCAATAGGAGAGAAGTGATCAAGGCAGAAAAAATATTTCTTAAACTGGACACTGAAAAGGAGGTTTCAGGGATGGAGATGCTGAGCAGGAGGGTGGTGAGAAGGTTGTTCAGAGAGGGGAGGGGATGGAGGGAATGACTTGAGAGGGACTTTGTGGGTACCCCCTGCTCAGTTCAAACTTACCGGAACATCTCAGCTGATAGTACTTTGCCCCTTGACTGAACGATACAGAGTAATACTGACACCTGTCTGGATTCAGATCACAACTGAGGCACATCACTTTTGTGTAGTCATTAAGTTGGATTCTGTAAAACCAATGGTGGAAATTAAGTACTTGATAAAGGGATAAATGAAAGAAGGAATTAAATAATGCCATTTACTAGTTTCAAAGATATCAGAATGCCAAGAAATACTCATGAAACTTAATGAGTTAATATGCAATAAATGCAGGAATTAATCCATTATAACCTCAAACCTCCCATTGTTTGCAAATATCACAAAGCATCTAATAAAGTCATGCTCTTTTGATGACATATGGGTTGGTTTATACAGGAATAAAAGCATTCGATAGTAGTTCCAATTTAATATATTAGGACTAGGCAAAAAAAAACTAAAAAATGAAAACATAAGAACTGAAATTGTTCATTAGCTAAAAGCTCATTAACAATTTGATAAAATTCTTACTTATAAAGATTTCTTCCACCTGGCATTCCTTTATATTCATTACTAATGTAGTATCTGGGGAGAAAACAAATGGAATGTATTAATTATGTTTTACAGAAAAAGTCAAGTATATTCCCTTTAACTCAACTCCCAGCATTAGTGTTCATACGAGTGCATGCGTGTTAGTGCTTGTATCATTTTTCCCTGCCCTTTTATTTCTCAGAAATAAGGGCATCATCTGTAAATAGGGGATTTAAAAAACAAAACAAAACAGGCTAAAGTATCTGAATATGAGGATTACTCCCTTAGTTAAAATGACAAGTAAAAACTCAAAAAAAGTCTTCTTTCAGAAAAATATGACTGGACAACTAGTCTGAAGTTGAAGCCCCATTTATCTATGTGGTGGTGGCGGATTAGTCACTAAGTTGCATCTGACTCTTGCAACCCCATGGACTGTAGCCTGCCAGGCTCCTCTGTCCATGGGATTTCCCAGGCGAAAATGCTGGAGTGGGTTGCCATTTCTTTCTCCAGGGGATTTTCCCAACCCAGGGATTGAACCCAGGTCTCCTGCATTGCAGGCAGATTCTTTACCAACCAGGGAAGCCCCCATTTATCTGTGCTGTTTTCCATATTCTCTGTTTCATAACACAGACCACTCGGTGGCAGGTGCCCTACCCTTCTGAGAGTGGCAGAGCCACTTTTAAACAGGACCTTCAAAAACTGCTTTGAGCAATGGCAAAACTCCTCTGTGGTGAAACTGATACAGAATTATAAAAGTGCCTCAGGTTCTAGTGAAAAACAGCACTCCCTGTCCCACCATCTTGTGCACGGTTACTGACAGCCTCCACAAAGCTTTCTGTTTGCCACAGGTTAAGGCTGAGACAGGTACAGTAGCCTCTCCAAGCCTTCTAAACATACGGTGTCAGCTGAAATCTATCAAAATGCCCCAGAATAGTTCAGTGTTCCAAAACGTTTAAGAAAAAGAGGCTGCAGCATTTCTAATGTAAAGCAGGTAAGAGCAAGAGGTAGTGCTGGTTGGTGGCATGGTATCAAGTCTGCTGAGCATATGTGAAAATCATTAAGGCTTCCGTATGTTAGAAAGAAAAAAGTCCTGAACACATTCCAAATAGACTACTCTTTATTTGTAGAAGATTTTTTCCTTATTTCTGGGCAAAGGAGGGCGTGATTCTGACAAATACATCGACATCCTACTGATGATTAGAATACTTACAGATAATCACTGGTAAGAGCTTCTATCCCAATGACCTCCCAGGCTCCTTTTGTAATAAATATGCAATTCTGATGGGATTTAAAAAAATAGGTTTATTAGACTCTCTCTCTGATCAAAGTTAAGGGGAGGATTAAATAATTTATATCAGGAATTCAGGTAATCTCAGGTCTTTTTCTTGGGTCTCTTCACCCCATCCTACATTACTCCAGATACCACCGGGGTATCTGAATTAGCCTAATTATTTAAACAGACTAATTACATAGTGATCGACTTTACCACATGATTTTCACTTCAAATTAGTTTCCCAAAAAAGGAGATCAACCCAAAATAAATCATGTAAAAATACTCACTCTCTTATCTGTTTGGAAGTGACAAATGTGTTTGTAACCCTCTTCGTTGCTAATGATCTTGTAGAAGCTATTCCCGTCAGAGGTAAAATGAGGCTCTGCAGGCCTAAACTAGAAAATAATAGAAAACATGAAACATGTTAAAGCACATTAGTCTTAGCTCAGTACCAGTTTTAGTTTCAGAAAGTCCTTCCAACACCTATGCTCAAAACCCATGATTCATTTACTTGCCAAATGCAATCAGAGGGTCTCAAGAGAAAATTCTCCTAGAAAATACAGACAAAAGATTTAACTCCTAAGGGCTTTCTGGAGGGGAGCAAATGAACGAATGGGGTTCCCAGGTGGCACCGGTGGTAAAGAGCCTGGCTGCCAGTGCAGGAGATGTAAGAGATACGGGTTTGATCCCTGGGTGGGGACGGTCCCCTGGAGGAGGGCCTGGCAACGCACTCCAGCATTCTTGCCTGGAGAACCCCAGGGATAGAGGAGCTTGGCGGGCTATGGTCCACAGGGTCAGAGTCAGTCATGACTGAAGTGGCTTAACATGCATGCATGCAAATGAAAGAATGTAGGGAGGATTACACTTGACATTCAACACAGAGCAGTGGTCATTGTTACCCTTAGGCATCTTCTATCTGTGGAGAATAATGCTATGATGTCTTGATACAAGCGTGAAAAAAAAAAAAAAGCGTCAGTCTCTCAGTTCTAGTAAGTAAATTTCCTCCATGTCACAATGTGCTTCCTTGAAACAGACTAATATTATTTTTGACTGTTTCTGGTTGGAGGGTGGTTTGTAATTTGAGGGATGCCCCGCCCCCAACCTTGTTTCTTATACATCATTTTTTTGAAAGTCAGGCTTAGAAACTCTTTAATCATTTCTGGACTAGATACCATAAGGAATGTCTGTCGTGTATTTCATACGGAAACATTCATATAGTTATCATTTTTATTATAAGCCTTCTCATTTTGCTAAATAGGATCAACAATTTACCCAAAAAAATAGTTGTATGGAAATATAGAACAAAATTTCCATTTTCTACAGTTCGATAAAAGATAGTTCTCAGAACATAATGTCGTTTAAGCAGAAGAGGGTCTCTCCCAGCCTGATAAGAATATGTCTCTTTTCGACTTCGATTTCCTTACTACACTGAGAGCAGGTAGAAGATGGTCTTTTAAAATTGTTGGTTCACTTCACCCTCGCTGTTTCCTCTCTCATCAGCTCCCATTTTGGGAAGGAAGAAAAATGCTTCTCTCTTCTATTTAGTGATTCAAAGCGAATTCATTTATGGAGCAAGCCGAGGCGTGCAATACACTTGGTGTTCTCATTACAGAGCTCGGAAACACATTCCCCTCTCTAGACCTGTGTTCACAGCCTTATCTTTTTAATACATTTCCCTGTTTCCCCTGGATGGAGTTGTGCCTAGTAGAAATGTGTGAAAAGTGGCATCTGTCTGGTTAAATACAGAGAGGAAAAAACATATTTTTTTCAAAGAGTCGTGAGGAAGTGTAGCATGTCTCTTGCCATGGAGGAAACCACTTTTCATGTTGGCAAACCTCTCCCCTCTGCCCAATCAATGCCTGAACAAAAAGGACGTGTGAATGCTCGGGGGCGGGGGCTCCAAGCCCAGCTGGAAGGGCTGTGTTCCTGGACCAGGGGGTTGCACCTCTGTGCTCCGAGAGAGAAGAAATTTGTATGTTTTTTAATGTCACTTTGTTTCTCTCATAAAGGGGCTGAATAGAAGCGGTTATAAAAATTAGGTGTGAGTCCATCTTCCTCTTTCACACTGCCGCAGTGGCTGGAGTGCCTTCATCCGCTCGCTTCACTCCATGGTCTTGTAGCAATGTGGCCAGTGAGCCCCCACCAAGGCGCAGTGTGAGGCAGGGGGAGTCCCCGAGGGGCACCTGCTTTCTTGGATAAAGTTCTGCCTCAGGGTATAATAAAGTATGAACCCACTTATGATTCCTCCAAAGAGAGGGGCAGAGCGGGTGTGGTGCGTTGGCCACCTCGATTCAGCAGTAGGTAGTTGCGGCTCCTTCTGCATTTGTGCAGGCTGTGGGCAAAAACCGTGTTTTCTGCCTCCAAAGTACCTAACGTCAAATAAGAGGTCAACGAGGACACTTGGCATCCTGGCCGCCTCTCAGCAACGGTTGTTTTTTAACTTTCTGGGAGCTAGAAATTTGCCTAGAGCATGTCTTTTGTTTTATCTGCTGTTCTCTTGAATTTTCAGTTGTCCTTTTACTTTTTTTCAACTGAACATGTTATATATTCTCTATAAAAAGGTCTCGCTAGAGGGAGCATTTAAATGTTATAAGGAAAAGGTCAACTAATGTCTCTATTAATAACAAATAACATAGAGCCCTTGTTTGTTATATCTGCATATGAAATAGCTCTGAGTATCTGATCCACAGAACAGAAAAATCCATAATTTTTACAACTTACTCTTCCAACCCAGCCAGTGGTACTTATTTCAATGTGTTGCCGTCCCTAGGGAGGGAAAAATAGAGAAATGAGATATGAATTCTATCTTTAGCTGCAATTGGTGGCAATATAAGCAAGTATTATTGTACTGAAATGAAAGCTATCTCTATTCACATATTTATATTTATGTTAGTACCTTTTACATAACTACACTAGAACATTTACCTCTCTTGCCTAGAGCTCTGTCCTGGGAGTGTAATTCATAGGTCATCCCTAAAACTCATCTAGCATTTTCAATTCAGTGAGTACAGAACTGAAGATTACATCATCTTTCTTCCATCCCCACCAGCTTGTTCTTACTCCTTTATCCCTCTCCAGGTTAGTGGCACCATTTATTCAAACAAGAGACCTGGGAATCATTCCAGCCTCCCGCTCTTCTCCCAGGAACCTCCTTAGCCCCTGTCTTCTGCTTTTTGGCTTCTTTCGCCCTTCTCCACTGCTTCTGCCTTAGTTTGTGTCCTGTCGGGTTTCCCAGGTCCATTGCCCTGATCTCCCAGTTGTAGACCCTGATGTTCTGTTCTCCTTCCAATCTGCTTTCCACTCCACTCAACCTGCAGCTGACTTCATCAGGCAACAGATAGTTCTATCTCATTATGATCCTCTCCTATTTAAAACCTTGAAGTAAGCTACCTCTGTCTTACAGGGTAAAGCCAAACCCCTCAGAATGGTACCCGAGCGTTAGCCTATATCTCAAACCTCAGCAACACTGCACCTCTCCCTCAACCCTAGTCCTATGTATCCCCAGCCCCTGTGGGCTCCAAGATGTTCACCTCAGATGACTTGGCACAGCTTCTGCTCATAGGGTCCACATGCCATCCTGGGCCCCGCCTATGGCAGCTTACTCCAGGCTGCTCTCGTCTCCTCTGTGTCGTCTCCCATCTCCCTTAGCCTGTCCCTAATCAAGTTGATTCTCTCTTTTGCCCTAGATTTCCTTTGTACCTTGCATATACACTTTTAGAGCACACTATCCTGATATTGGAACGATTTAATTGACAGGAAGCAAAGAGCTTGGTTTTATAGTTTAGATTCTGGCTGATGTTGTGACCTAAGCAAGCTCCTTAACATTACTGAGCCTGTTTCTGCAGTGTCTGGCTACTGTGAGTGTTCACAGTAATGGTAATTATTACTGGTCTTCATAACAATATTCCCCACTAGAAAATAAACATTTTGTGGACAGGCATGCTACCTAATATTTTTTTCCACCCAGAGCCATGTATAGAACTTGGAACAAAACAGATATTCAATGATTGCTATATACATATGAATGAGTGGATCAAGATACAGGGCCCAAGATTTCTGAGGCAACCCTGCCCTGTGCCTACCCAGAATGAAGTAGGGAGAGGAGGTGTGCAGGCACAGAGCCCATTACCAGAAAAGGGCTCATAGCAGTGTCCTTAGTATATGCCAGAAAACCTCCCCCAGACTCTCCCCTCCTGAGGCTGTTGATCTCTAAGGGGCTTTAAATTTGATCCAAGAGCTGAACCTTGTGGTCTCCGCTCTAGAAAGGCCCCCAGCACTTCAAGGTTGGATTAACACTTGCCTTAATGTTGCCACCCTGTCAGCTTAGAAGTTATCTATTTACTTGCTAAAGCTGTTTACTGCTGAAAAGTAATCATAGTCATAAGTGAAGTGAAGTGAAGTTGCTCAGTCATGTCCGACTCTTTGCGACCCCATGGACTGTAGCCCACCAGGCTCCTCAGTCCATGGAATTTTCCAGGCAAGATTACTGGAGTGGGTTGCCATTTCCTTCTCCAGCGGATCTTCCCAACCCAGGGATCGAACCCGGGTCTCCTGCATGGCAGGCAGATGCTTTACCATCTGAGCCACCAGGGAGATCCATCATAGTCATAGGGTGGTTATTAATAATAGGTTTGTGGCCTCTTGATACTTGTTTTGTTTCTTGAACATATATTCAGCAACTTACTTTGCATACTCTGTTTTCTCTATTGAAACATGTTTCCTTGACCTTGCAGCCCATGGTTTTCTCAGACTTTGTGAATTTTGACATCAAATTTTCCACCCACCACCCATATCCTAAGTGACAGTCACCATAACTAAAACAGAGCAGTGAGAGGAGGTGAAATAGAAGTACCACCAGGTTATCAAATTATCTAAAAGTCAATCAAGACTTATTCACTGCCTCAGGGTCAGACACAGTACAAAGAATAGAAACTCAAACTATATTTCCTGATAGCATTCTTCCTGTTTTCATACAGCCCTCAGATCACATGGAGCTTTGGAAGTGGAATATCCCAATTCAACCTTACCACTGAGGAAATCCATCTTCCCGTGGACCTGTCATAGTCACAGATATCCATGATCGAATAGTTCTGAATCCTGCGGAGCCACTGCAAAGAAATCCTTTCTTCTGTTACCCACGTCACGTCACACAAGTAGTGATCCCTGAAAGGAGGGAAGGAAGGAAGGACAGAAGGATGGAAGGAAGGGAGGGTGGGAAGGAGAGAGAGAGAGAGAGAAGCTATTTCCAGACCTCGGTACAAATAGACATTTTGCTCTGTGAAGCCAATCTTCATGGGAATACAATTTTCAATAGTTGTTGAAACCATTTAACACCATAGCATTTTACCCTTTCTTAGAGCACAAAGTGAAACTTAAATCTGAATGGAAATCAAAATATATCTGACAGGAAGAAGCAGCTAGCATCTCTCAGGGTACCATATGTGACTCACACCATGACTCAGGACTTTGCAAGTCCTCAACTGGCCTTTGGTGGTGCTGGGGTGTCAAGAAGGACCTTTTCTTGTCTCTTTTCTGCTGTCTTGAAGGAGCATGAGAGTGAAGCCAGGGATTCTGGCTGAGATTTGAGTCTTTTCTGATGATTTGGTGTGCTTCTCTAGAAAATTCCTGCTAGTAGGTAGAAACTAGAGCTGACCCCTTTCTCAACTTCATTTTCAAAGGAGGAGAAAAATGGACTCATATCTCTGCAAACTTTGAAAATCAAATCATTGTATCATACTAATCTTTTCTCAAGTATCAAAATATGAATCATGTGAAGAAATTAAGGAAACTTTTGTTATTTTAGCATCAGTTCAGTTCACAAATAGAGATATCTCGAGCAGTGCAGGCTCCTCCAACACATACCTTTAAGAATTTTTGGAATTACATTTTGAGTGATAGTGAGATGCATGGAATTCATGATTTACCTTTCTGCTAGCCTCCCTAAATATTTGCTTCGGATAATTTATGTTATTTCGTTTGCTTCCCACACCCTTGTGTGATTTTGTATGTCTGTTCTTAAATCACTCTTGTCGGGTGTCTGATAAAAACCTTGCTTCCTTTTGTCACAAGGATTCCAAAGGAATCTTTTCTTCCAGCCCCTTCCCATCTGACCCTGTGGCCATATCTGTTCCCCCTAAAATGCTCCTTCTTTACTTCACAGGCTGTCCCTGTCCCCTGCTCTTGTTATGAGGCTCTCTCCCCTGCTTGACTGCAGACTCTTTGAGGGTTCACGGGGTACCTGGCACAAAACAGGCACGCACGAAAATTCTGTGGATGTGGCACTGAACAGACGGGGTAATCCTGTCCCATCCTCGCCACCTAAATGGCTCTGTCCTTCCTCAGAATTAATAATCACTTCCTGTCTCCGCTCCCTTCACAGACACTGACTCAAACAACAAATATTTATCAAGCACTTAGGATGGACCAGGTGTTAGATAAAGCACTTTAAATCCTTCGCCTTTATGATGTGGAACGCTCACTGTGTTAATGTGCCCAGGGGTGCCCAGGCCTCCAGGCTGCCCCGCTGCGGGTGGCAGGAGCTGAAAGAAGACTAGAGCCGCCACCCAGCAGCACAGCACCACATTCACACAGAGACTCCTCTCTACTCCAGCCCTTTCTCTTGCTTGTTAAGAACTGCGCCCTCTCCAGTCTGCACGGCTGGTGTCTCATGAACACTCTATGAGGTTTCCCAGCTTTGTCAACCTGCCCTTCAGTTGACATGCTTGAACTTCCTTAGTTGTCGTTGCTGTTTAGTTGTGTCCAGCTCTTTTGTGACCCCCATGAACTATAGCCCACCAGGCCCCTCTGTCCATGGGATTCTCCAGGCAAGAATACTGGAGTGGGTTGCCATTTCCTTCTCCAGGGGATCATCTGACCCAGGGATCGAACTCACATCTCCTCAATTGGCAGGCAACTATTTTACCACTGAGCCTCCAGGGAAACCCCTCAGGGTGTTCTTAAATATCCCCTGCCCATGAAGCTTTTTTGAAGACCCTTCCTTCTACATGGCTATCACAGGTCTTGTGCCATTTATCCAAACCCCTAGGCTACAGAGTCTGAGCTGAATGCTGCTTCTGCTGACCCAGGAGTGAGAGCATCTCATCAAACTCTACTGCACTGAGCCCAAGGCAAAGGAGTTAAACGAGAAAATGGAAAGGCAAATCTATCTTCCTGGGGATAGGGAATAAATACTTGCAAAGGGAATCGAAGAATGAAGCGCAAGATAGAAAACATTTTTGAAATTAACTTTCTAGACCAAGGGCCAGAACACTTTTTCAGGAAAGGGCCAGCCAGTAAATATTTCCAATTTTTTTGGCTACGTGCTCTGTGTCACAACAGCTCAGCTCTGCCTTGGCAGCACAAAGCAGCTGGAGACAATATGTAAGGGATGAGTGTGGCTGTGTGCCAACAAGGAGAGGCTGAGATGTGAAGTTCGTGTAAATTTCATGAGTCAGGAAGTATTATTCTTCTAATGATTTTTCTTCCCAACCATTCAAAAATGTGAAAACCATTCTTATTTGTGGGATCATCCAAAAATGGGTGGGGGCTGGATTAGGCTGGCAGGCCCGGGGGGTGCTAACCCTGGTTCGGTACCAGTAGTTTTTACTATTTTAAGTCAAAACCCCTTTGTAAACTGGATGAAAATCATGTACCTCTCTCTAGAGAGAAAAAGCTTCCCCACACACATGCACATGTTTTCCATGGGTTCCATGGGCATCAATAAGGATAGTGGACTCCAGAAATGAACAGCCCTCCTCTTTTCTAAAGTGGCCTGGTAGGAGAAAGGGGCAGGTGAGGTGGAAGAAAACCCTGTAACATGATTAGTGGGTCTCCTGCTACTATAAATTTATCTGCTGAAAGCCACAAATTATGCTTCAGGTTCAGCATTCAGCCATATAAAAATAACTTTTCTCCATTTGAAAACATTGAGCAACAGAATTTGGGAAGTCTGCCAGGAAACTCACATGCATCTGGCATCTTCCCTGCCTGTTTCCAGATCAAAGGTTCCTGAACCTGTATCTTCAACTACCTTTGCCACTCTTCATAGCCCAAGATGTACTCTGTACCCTGCGAGGGCTCCATAAATGAGGTTCACCAGTGCCGCGGACCATAAATTCTGAATTCACATATAAACACACTTCTCTTTAATCACGGTTTCTCCTTAGGACCTGGAATTTAGGGGAGATGGAATGAGGGTGCATAATCCACCCCTGATCTGTGATCATGCCAGGCCACGATGTCAGTGAGTCATGAAAAAGACATAAGGAAACCAATGGCTTAATTGTACTTTCTACAGGAAGAGTTAAGTCCCCACTCAAGGTCAGAAAAATCCAACAAGCGGGATCATCACCTACACTTTGCCCTTGGTGCCAACTGTATTCTGTAAGAACAGAGTGGTCATAGGGGTTGGGGGAGGGGTGGAAGAGTGACCAGGCACTGTACAGGCAGCCTGGTATCCCCATGAGCTGCTGACTGCCTATCCCAGGCTAGACATAGTGATTCAACCAGCTCTTCTAACTTCTGGAACAGAATTAGCCCAAGACGAATACGGTTGATTTTACTACTAAAGCAGTGAAGTAATTTCTGAACACAAGGAGAGTTCAAACCCATGTGGAGTCCACTCTGTGCTAAGAACTGGTCTAAGTGCTGACATAAAACTCATGACCACCTTATGAGGAATGTCAGAGTTCTTGTTTTGCAGACAAATAAACAGAAGTGTGGGGAGGTTAGGTAATTCATCCAAGGTCATCCGCTGGACAGGACTGGAGTCAGTATTAAAAATAAGCAGTTGGCTTCAGATTTCCTGCTACAAGTAACTCCCTCAGTAGAATCTCCACCCATCCCTCTGGTAAACATTGCTGGTTGGTTTCACTCTCTTAATTCTTTTCTGGATAAAACTCCTCACTCTATGAAATCTAATTATTCCTCGAGAGTGTGTATAGACGGAATAACTGAATATTACAAAGCAAATCCTTTTTAAATGTGCAAGGAGAGACTTGCCTTTGAAAGCACATGACAGGGAATCCCTTTGTTAAGTGGCTGTTGCCTTTCAAAGAGGAAGCATGTAATAAATGTCTGTTGTGTGATATTAAGTCCCCTAATTTGTGTAAATGTTTCTTTTGGCATGTTAAAGATACTCAAAATAAAGTACTTATTAACTGGAAAGAATATTGGAAAGAATACCACTTCTAAGAGCGAAGACCCTGGTACTGGGAAAGATTGAGGGCGGGAGAAGGCGACCACAGAGGATGAGATGGTTGGATGACATCACTGACTTAATGGACATGAGTTTGAACAAGCTCTGGGAGATGATGAGGGGCAGGGAAGCCTAGTGTGCTTCAGTCCCTGAGGCTGCAAAGTGTAGGACACGACTTAGTGACTGAGCAACAGCACTAAAAGCAACTGCAGGTAGTAGAGTGATTAACTCAGTGAATCACTGGAGCGGGCATCCCGCCAGTGCTGGCCACAGGTTCCACGCCACCCTCTGCTCTGACAGCAATGCCAGCCCTCCCGGGTCCACTGGCAGATTGCTGAGGACCAGAATGATGGAGGTGAGATGGAGCAGAGCTGAGATGCAGAGCCCAGGGCATGTGAACTCCTAAAGTGCCTCCTTTCTTGCATACATTGCAGCATATTTCAGTCCAGTTCACTGACCTCCAGAGTGAAAATCCCAGATCCTGAAGGTCCCCACTTTATAGAACAAGGGTCATCAACTGTCCAGAGGAGACACAAAGGCTGTATAAACTCCTATCCGCCCCCCAACACAAAGTCAGCTCAACCATCCATCTGTACGCGAACTTATCTATTCACTTATTCTACATGTATTGATTAGGCACTTGCTATGTGCCAGGCACCCTTCAAGGTGCATGTGTGCTAAGTCATTTCAGTCATGTATGATTCTATGTGATCCTGTGGACCATAACCCGCCAGGCTCCTCTGTCCATGGGATTCACCAGGCATGAATACTGTAGTGGGTTGCCATGCCCTCCTCCAGGGAATCAAACTCACATCTCTTATGTCTCCTGCATTGGCAGGCAGGTTCTTACCACTAGCACCACCTGGGGAGCCCCACTTCAAAGTACTGGAGATATTATTGTAGGATTGGCCCAGCCCTACCTATAAACTTGTCCTGTTTCAGTCCAGTCATGTGAAGCACTTGTCTAAGTAAAAGTTAGGAGACTTACGATTTTACATTATCTGCTATTTTCTCCCAAATATTTTGAGCTCTCAAGTTCCCAACACAGGACTTCCTTGGTGGTGCAGATCTGCCTGTCAGTGCAGGGGACTCGGGTTTGATTCCCTGGTCTGGAAGATCCCACATGCAGAGAAGCAAATAAGCCCGTGCACCACAGCTACTGAGCCTGTGCTCAGCAACAAGAGAAACCACTGCAATAAGAAGCCCACACACCGCTACCTAGAGGAGACCCCACTTGCCCCAACACTGAACAAAGATCCAGCACAATCAAAGATAAATAAATAAATAAGAAATAAAGAAAAAAATTCCCAACATAGGCAGTCAATGCAAACGAACAGTTTAATCTGATCAACTTGAACTTTTAATTCATTGAGGGCAGCCACTGGAGGAGTGGCTGGTTCTCACTGGCTGTCAGAGGAGCCCCGTCTAACAAACGAGCCTAATCTTCCTGTAGGATTTCAGCTGCTGGGAGCTCTATGATGAAAGGATGAGGCCTAGAAAGAAAATCAGTAATGGGCTCGGGCAGAGAGGGGCCTCACTCCAGGAGTGAGTGAATTACCATGTGACACCATAGAAGCTTCGAGGCAGCTGAAGAGGCATATGTTGCCTGGATGCACTTGACCCTGCTGATCTTCCCAGGAGGCCAGAAAATGGAGCATCACTGTGTACTAGAACATTTTTCACCAGAGGGACCTCAAGCCTGGTTTTAGAAAAGCTGCAGCTGTACTGATGCTAACAGAGACCAGAGCTGGATTTGCAATTTCATACATAGCACAGTCCTGTAGCATTTCCAAAAACGCTTCTTCGGTTGAAATGCATTCCACAGAAAATACCCACAGTGAGTGAGGCAGCCCTCACCGTGAGAGCAGCATAGAGAACTAAGAAGAACAGAGACTTAAGGATTCATTCATATAAGGTGGAAACAAATCCTTAAACTGCCTAAGTTTCCTGAGCTCTGAAATTCACAACTAGGCCTCAGAAAGTGGTTTCTAAGTAGGCAAATGCCATCTCTTCATCTGGGAAATAGCTGTGAAAATGATACCATAGACAGCAGCACGTGGGTAATAAATGAGACAATGTGAGCAGAGCACCAAGCACAATCCCCGACCAGTACATCTTAATTACAGTATTCACTCTGGCTGGCAGACGGGGGCCTCTGTCCTGTTCCCAGCTCCCAAGCCAACTTGCTGTGTGACCTTGAGCAAACGTATTTACCTCTCTCAGCCTCAGATCTCTCATCTGTGCCTCACAGTGGTATTCTGAGTGTTTCTGGAACAACGATGGGTTCTGCTATTCTGAGACTCCTAGGGGAAGGAGAGGGCACGGGGATTGGGCCTGTAACCCAAGCAGCCACCTGCCATTTGCTTATTGGCACCATGCCTCTGTGTTTTATCTCACTTGCACCAAGGTTGCTGGGTCCTTAAAAACATTTGTGAGATCCAAAGCCCCTTCCTGGGCAGTCCTGAGCTTCCCCATGCACGGCCATTCTTCTACTCCAACGCTCCTCCTCCCCATCATGCCCTGTCCAATCCGCTCATTCTCCATGATGCTTTCTTTGATTCCCAGGGTCACAGAAAACCCATCTCCGCCTCCTCAGAGTGCCTCCTGACTTTTGTTTATGCCTCTGTCATGGGCATTTGGGGAGTCATTTATTGACGTGGTTTATATCCTCCACCTCATCATAAGTGTTGGAAGGCAGACTCACTCCTATGGACATCCATGAGTGTAAACAGTGAGTACTTAATTAATGTTGATGGGAGAGATGGCTGGAGGGGATCAAACAGCAGATTTTAGAACCTCCAGGTAAATTTATACATCCTTGGACAAATTCAGGAAAAAAAAATAAAACCTTTTAATTCATAATTAATTTTCCCACAGAATAAATAGGTTAATACAGATCTTTTCTAAGCAAGTGAATGAATTAATAACGATAGCGCAAAGCCTCCAGCTTGCCTGATGTAGTCAATGCAGCCCTGAACAGGAAGATGCTTTCGTATTGCTCTGATAATAACTCCAGGCATCTGAGGACACCAGCTGAATCCACAGAGGGCGAGGCACCTCACAGAGTGCTTACAAGGTCTTTCTTTCAAGTCAGAAAGTTTTGAATACAGACTCCTACTGGGTCATTTTCTAACCTCTAGACCTCATTTTCTTATCTGTATCTGGCATATAATAATAATGATTGGAGGGCTTCTCCAGTGGCTCAGCGTTAAAGAATCCCCCTGCCAATGCAGGAGACACAGTTTCAATCACTGGTCTGGGAAGATCCCACAAGCCACGGAGCAACTAAGTCTGAGCACCACAGCTATTGAGCTTGTGCTCTAGAAACTACAAGCCTCAATTACCGAGCTGTTGGGTTGCAGCTACTGAAGCCTGAGCGCCTATAGAGCCCGTGCTCCGCAACAAGAGAAGCTACTGAAATGAGAAACCCAAGCACTGCAACTAGAGACTAGACCCCGCTCGCTGCAACTGGAGAAAAAGCCTGCACACAACAACAAAGACCCAGCACCGCCCAAAATACATAAATAGAAAAAAATTTAAAAACAATTGTTATTATTATTGGAGAGAATTACTAAAGGCTAATAAAATAAAGCCTGTAATGCTCTGTGTCTGGTACCTAGAGAGTGCTCAACAGATGCTAGTCATCATTTAGAAGCAAGGGCAAAACCAACATAAATAATGGAAAACAGACAGCAACCTGATAGCCAAAAGTGTCATGCAATTTAGTGTTTATAGGAAAATAAAGGAAAGGCTGATAATTTCAAACCTCCAAGGATTATTCAAGCAAGACATCTTGAGACACGTCAGTATCATGGGGTGGCGGTGGTCCCTAAAATTAATCCACAGTTTCCCTGAATTTGTCTAGGCCTCACCAGGCCCTGCAAAGACTCATGTGACCTGACCTTCCTCCCATACTCCCTTCTCCACTCAGATGCCCTGGGATCTGTGGCTCCTTGCAGGGCCTCTGCGGTACCACGCATGCTCCCTCTGTAGGGACTTTGCACCTGCTCTTCCTCTGCCTGGCCACTGCTCCTCCAACTCTCCATGTGGCAGGATCTCCCCTTCTTCCTCCACATCACTTCTCACAGGCATCTCATTAGAGAGATCTTCCCTGACCTCCCCCCACCATCACCATCACGCCTGCCCTCCTTTGATTGTCTTCACATTTCACTGCCTCACATTTAACTTTATTTGTTTCCCTGGTTGTTCGTCTCCCCTGCCTTGAGTGTAGGCTCCATGATACCAGAGACTCTGACTGCCCTATTCATTCTGCAAGCCCACCCCTAGAGCCCTGTCCGGCCTGAAGACATGAAGTTTGCTCTCAGTGAAGAGTGTGTAGGGTCAGACCACCCAAGATGACTGTTCTCTTGCTCTCTGTACATCTCCTGCTGGACCAGAGCCTGCTCCACTTACACCCTACTCACCTGACTGACATTCCTACATACTTGCTCCAGGCCCCAGCTAGTGACTGTTCTTATCAAAGGGGCGGTGAGGGGCATGCCCCTCTGCTGGTTTCCATGGTAACTAGGACGACAAGCTGACGTAATTCCTCCTATAACTGGCAATCTCCCCTTCCCCTCTGGGAGCAAAGCCTGCTGCCATGTCCTGTCATGTCACCAGAGCACACGGTGAGATGTTGCTCCAGGACCTTGCTTTAGACATGTAGATCTCCATTAAACCACTGATGTCTCTGTTGCTGACACTGGGCTCTGTCTTTGGTCTTAAATGTGGGCAAACACAGGCCCTGTAGGCCTGTGGGGTATAGCCCAACAGAGTGGTTGAATGGAAGCATGGATGAGGGGCCAGGCCAGGTGACACCATGAGATGCTGCCATTGACTCTGTCACTCATTTTGAAAGTGTCCTCCCTGAGAACTGTGGAATTGTTTACAGCATGAGCATTTGGGTCAAGAGTCTTACCCTATTAACACAGAACCAGGAGGAACAATTTGTTGGGAAGTTGCATTAATGTTCGGGCTGAGACTGCTGATATTTACAACAAAGAACTTTATAGTTGGATTCACAGCTCCTGCCTAGGAAAAAAACAATCACAGAATTGGTATTAATAATAATAAAAAAAGATTTAATATCATTGCACAAATTTAAAGCTATACAAAAATGGCTAAATTATGCCCATAAAATCATAACCAGACACTTTTAAATATTTTAATGCAGATAAAATAAACTTAAAGGAGAGTCATGACATACAACCTTCTCAAATTCAGGCAGAAATACATAAATGGCTCCCCCTTAAGTAATGAATATTCATAATTTATGTACTTCAAGCAAAAAAGGATAAACTTGTTAAAATCAATTATTTTAATCTATAAATATATCTTGACTCCAGAAAACAAGATTGATGGCTAACCACTAGGAAGAATACCTGGGTTCAGCCAAAGATACAATCCACTAGTAAAATCAGTTTACCTGAGCCCAGAGCCAAAATGCTAATTAGGAAGCCAACATTTCCATTCCAAATTCAGGTTCAGTACTTTGGAGCTTTACAGTCAATATTGTGACAGAAATCTATAAAATTATTTTATATGTACACATAGATTTTCAATTGACAAATTAGCAATAATACATTATTTTTAGTGAGAAGGTTCTATGATTTTTTTTTGCCAGTTTACTCTTCAAAAAATAACATTCCACTGAAAATACATTCCCATATTTAGTCTCTGATTTTTTTTTTCTCTTAACTTCCTCTGTCTTCCTAAAATGGCAGCTCTTCATAAAGCAAATTGAACAGTGAGTTGGTAAAAATAAAAATCCCTTTCCCCAAATTGCTTACAGCAAAAACACTTCACTATTAGATTTTCCTATAAAAAATAATGTGGCCACTATTTTTATGACACTAGTGAAGAATCCTGGTCCCTTCCTAAATCTCCCTCTTCCTTGGCTTAATAAAGCTCTTCAGTTTTCATAAACATGCATCCTGGAGAGAGACACAGTCTTGAAAACCAAGACGTGACACTATTATCCCAAATGTGGGACGTGTGAAATTTACATCAATGCCAAATTTATCACAGAACTACTAAAACTAGTCATGTATCTGTTAGTTAGTAATACAACCTGATATATAAGCATGCTTTTCAACTTTATCTAGGGCACAATCCAACTTCTGCAAATGAGATGAGCTTCTGATTCAATTACAGCCTCTCTTTTCCTCCATTCAAATATTTTCATTCCCCCTGCTTCTTTCAAAAGCATTTTCCCCATCTTTTTCGGCTTGTCATTCCTCAAAGTTTTTGGAGAAATTACAAAACCTTAAATCACACTCTTTCCTGGGATAATAAAAATACTTTAAAATTGCCAGATGCTGTTGACTTCAGCAAGAGTAATCACAGCAAGCTGTTGAAGAGAGACTGACAATATTTTCATTAGCAGGAAAGGATTAAATGAAACCATTCTCTTCCCATCAAATCACGGAACCGCTTTATGAACAGAGCACAGACCTTTGGATATGGAATCTTCACGGTCTTTGGATATTGCAGTGACTCATCGGAGTAGAAGGAGTATTCAATCAGCGGGACTTCTGTGTCGTTAAATTGGGCATATGCTAAAAAAGTGCTGTTTGGAGACCACCACAGAGCAGAATAAGCACTGAAGACTTCCTCTGAAAAAAGACAGAAATTGTTCTGTTACAAGAAGTAACTGATAAATTGGCTTTGGCATTCAAAATATTGTTCTCATTAGCTTTAGTAATTACAGTAGAGTTCAACTAATGAACCACTTTGCATTTGCTGGGCTTCCAAAATCAGAGTAACACAAATGAATAAAAATAAAATCTTCACGGATAGAGCTGGATTGTAAAAATAAGTAACCCATTGGACCATTTTTGAATATTTTAGCACACAATATTTAATATAAACTCTACATTTTTTCTTTATCTTATAATCCTCTAAATTTATGCCACAAAATATACTAAAAGTAAATCTCACATAAGGGGCTGATTCTCCTTTCTAATTTTCAAACAGTCAACAGTTTGTACCCACTCTGCAGGATACCGGGGGGCAGTATGTGGCTCCAGGCTATCAAACCAATATGATGCCCAGAGTTTACTCCTCTTGGCACAAAAGATGTGGGAAGGATGGATTTAGAATGGCAAGGAGCTCCATGTGACTCCTACCAAGGAGCTCCTCCTTTGCCTAGAAACTGAGAACTCTCTTGGATTAACACTTTCCTCTGGTGTAAGAGACATGGGTTCGATCTCTGGGTTGGGAAGACCCCCTGGAAATGGAAATGGCAACCCATTCCAGTATTCTTGCCTGGAGAATCCCATGGACTGAGGAGCCTGATGGGCTACAGTCCATCGGGTTGCAGGGAGTTAGACAGTTTCCCGCCCCCCCGCCCCCCGCTTTCCTGAACAGTGTTGGACTCATCCTCAATCTCTGGCAAAAGTAGCTCTTTCCTATGTTTATTATGGAGTCAATTCATGGGACTTCCAACCTCTGGCTCTTAAAATGCCAAAACCTCTTTCATCAACTGGGAAGAGAGGATTCAAGTGGATTTGATGGAGCCTTCTAGTCCTTTATGCAGAGTTAATCTACGCGTTTCATATTCTGTTGCGAGTGTAAAGGTAAAAGCAAAAGCATAAAAACTTGAATCTTAGAATTAGGAAATCATTTTATCCCCCTTTTCTGATTTTCACAGCCTCCTGACAAAAGTTTATTTTCCAGATGCTTATTTTCAGTAACAGTGATAAAAGTAATAGTAGTTACAGTAATAATAATAATGATAAAATATAATCATTATAAGGATGAGCAGCTGACATTTGATGTCTGCTGTCCACGCACTAGACACTGATATCCGACATCTATTATTTCACTTAATCCTCATAATAATTCATTGTGCAGGTGAGCATAGAAAAGCAGCTAAGAGTAAGTCATTTGCTTGGGAGCACATGACCAATAGTTGTTAGAATCAAGAATGAATCCAGATTTTCCTCTTTGGAATTCATGTTCCACTGTTCATTTCTGCCTATTTCAGCACTTCCAGTAACAGAAAACTTTCTACTTGATCAGGCAGCTTGCTCCTCCTTTGGCTGCTTTATACCTATATCATTGAGTCACACTTATGCAGCAATTTAGAATTTACAAAACACTTATCTAATTGAACCCTAGGTGACTCTATTCATAGACTATTTTGCTGAGAGGACAACCAAGGTTTAGAGAGAGTGAGTGAATTGCCAGAGACAAGAACACAGGCCTTGTGACTCCAACCTAAGGGGATTTCCCAGTAAAAAGGTCTTCTTCATATACCAACTTGATGTCTCATTCCCTGTGGCTTCTGCTCATTGGTTCTAATCTCAGATCAAGATGAAATTACATAAAATGAATACAGTGACAGCAAGGTAATGGTTTGTAAAGTCACATTTAAGTACAAGTGGCAGGTAGAGTTAAATGTTTTGAATTAGTAGTTGTTTAGAATACTGAACTCTCCCTTTCTCTCCTTCATTCTTTATTTTCCTTTTCTATTATGGTTTATCACAGGATATTGAATATGATTTCCTATGCTATACAGTAAGATCTTATTGTTTATCCATTCTGTATATGATAGTTCGTATCTGCTAATCCCAAACTCCCAGTCCCTTCCTCCCCACCCCCACCCCAACTTTGGCAACCGCAAGTCTTTTCTCTATGTCTGTGAGTCTGTTTCTGTTTCACAGATAAGTTCATTTGAGTCATATTTAGATTCCACATGTAAGGATATTATATGGTACTTATTGTCTCTTTCTGACTTAGGAGAATACTGAACACATTTTTCCATAACAATGATGTGTCAAAACAATTATTATAAAACTAGTCTGATCAAACTCAAAGTCCTAAGAATACAGGGATCAAGGGTAGGGAGAAAGAAGAACAATGAAGGAAAGGAAAGATTTCCAGCCCTACCTGAACTGGTTGTGAGCACCCCATTACACACTATCCTGTGATGCCTCCCATCCCACACAGCCCCCATCTTGCCACTCTGAGTTTCCTTAGGCACCATTGGGACCTAGTTTCCTCCCTCTAACTGGATTGCTTCACGACAATTATTTGCAGGCTTCTTTGTCTCTCTCTGGGAACAGCAGTTGAGTAGCATTTGTGTCTGTTTCCCCAGCACCTGGCATAGCAACTTGTTGGTGGTTGGCCCTCCACGTGAATCACACACCCCCTTGTCAACACTACTGCCCCGGGGGGTAAGGAGTGCTCTTCTTCCCAATTATTTCCTTGCCTATCCCCTCTCCTCTGCGCTCTCATCAAAATGTTCATTTTCATCTCTGGGTCAGGTAAATAATATTCATACTCAAAAGTGATTGTTACGTAATTAACTTCATCCTAGAAGACAGAGTACTAAAAAAGAAAGAAAGAAAACATTTATTAACTAAAAGTTGAAGTCCCAGTTACTCAGCTATCTCTGGCTCTTTGTGATCCCCTGGACGGCAGCCTGAGAGGTTCCTGTGTCCATGTAATTGTGCAGGCAAGAATACTGGAGTGGGTAGCCGTCCCCTTCTCCAGGGGTACTTCCCAATCCAGGGATTGAACCCGGATCTCCTACATTGCAGGCAGATTCTTTATCATCTGAGCCACCAGGGAAGCTCTTTGTTAACTAAAGTAAATAATAATCAACTAGAAAATCACGAAATAATGTGAAAACAGAGAAATTGAGAGAGAAAGCTATTTGGGGACCCAGGGTGGGGAGGGGGCTCAAGTTCCAGATTATATGCTCCTCTGTGAGTGTCCGTCCCCAGGGCAACACATGGCCTTGTTTAGATCTTACAGCTTTGTTTGTTCTTTTACTAATGAACCTATGGATTCTCCAAATGCACTTTTTTGATCCCAACAAGTCTTCACGGTTGCAGCGGAGAGGGTGGTCCAACAGGAGAGTGATCTGATATATGGAGAAACAGGTATGTTCTTTCTAAGAATGGAGTATTTGTAAACGTACAAAACCAATTGTAGGAATTTCCCTGTAGGGACTAAAGTCCCATTTTTAAAGACAGGCCCACATTGGAACTGTTGAAGCCATTCTTCTGCCTGTGAATGGCTTAGTAATGAACAGGCAAAACAAGATTCCTCCAGCCATTATCTACCTTAGAAAGAACCTTAGTGTTGGGATGTATTTATCTTAGAGATGCCCAGCTGTTCCAAGGAAGGGTGGGTCAGAACTTTGGGAAGAGAATTTCTTTATCCAGCTCACGTTGGGGATCCTGAGGTTGTGCTGTGCTGTTCAACAAGTGTTAAAGATGCTTTTTAATATCTAAGTGACAAGTGTTAGTAAATTTTATTATAAGTTTTAATCTAACACTTGTTTCTGGTCTGTGGGAATTTATTTTTCTTTTAAAGTGTTTTCTGTTGTTCTTACAATGTTATCCACTTGATTGAACTCAACTTGAACTGGTAAGAACCAAAATTGAGCCATGAAGAAAAACTAACTTTTTTTAAGTATAGAGAAGAAATAACAGGTTAAAAAAGAGGGATGAGTCTTTAATAAGCATTATGCAATCTTGTAAAGGGTTTGGAATAGCCTCAAAATGCCTTTTTACCTTGGCAACTAGAGACATGAATGCTATTTTCCTAATATTTTATAAAACTCTTTACCCTAAAAGAGAGAATCATTCTTTTTAACTTTTTCGGTTCTGTTATTTGAACCCATTTCCCCCCTAAGTCTAATTATTTTTTTTCTTCTTTAAAAAGAGGAAATGATAATTTGTCCAAGTTCAAATGAACCCAAATCCTCTATAAAAGAGGCATGTTCTTTCCCTGGACTCCACAACCTCCAGACAATGTTTTGTTATCTTTTGGAATATTGTTGGAGTTTTTAGTTTTCCTTAGTAACTTCTGAGTTAGGTAGACTTGGTTTGAGAAACATCTGATGTTAATCTGGAGACTTTTATGTCCCAGGAAAGCAGAAAAGCTACCTACACAGACAAGTCAATTGTAGCAGCAGAGCAAAGACAATGGGAGCATTGAAGTGACAGTGAGGACGTAGCAGTAACATTCACTGTGAAGAAATTCTTGGTCTGGTGCATGAGTGTAAAAGAGGTTTGATCACCTTTTTAGAATACAACCTATTTTGAATGCCATTGAATTTCCCTGTCTTCAAAGACAAGTTTAACTGTCTTTGAAAATGAACAGATTTTCTGATTTGAAAAAGTTTTAATGTCTTTACCTTCATAAACCCAGTCAGTTATTCCATTATAGATTACATCTTTTTTCCCAGTCCATGTGATCCTCTGACTTGGAGAATTTGGTTCATTTTTCACATAAATATCATTGTTCCAAACGTATGCCTAGAAAGATTGGGAAAAAAGATGGATACACAAGATGTTATATTTTATCCTAGAGTTTAAAAAATTTATCTATTATTTTATCCTCAAATAATATTGGTATGCAAGTGGAATGACTACCTTAGATTATTCCATTTGAGCAGGAGAAAGAGTCATTTACGTTCTTAAATGTATAAGTATGCATGCTATAATACCCAAATAATCCTAAACACACCCTTTATCTACCAAAAAGAAGCAGCCCACAACCACTGCTATTGAATAGTAAAGTGTATGCAAATCCCAGAAGACTGTCCACTTCTGTAGAGTGATGTGTGCTTTGCATTTCTCTCTGCAGGGGCTGAGTAGAGAGAAGGCAGCTGCAAGCCCAGAGTCAACTACAGATAAACAGTCTGTCTTCCTGTTTAGATTCTCCAGGACTTCTGACATTCTCCTAAGACTATAGAACATGAAGGTGTATCTATAGTGACATAGAAAAAGTCAAAGAACTAACAGAAAGTGGGAAAGCTTCAAAAAAAAAAAAATTACCAAAATAAAACAGAACAAAAAACAAAATACAACAGGGTTAGAATTTGAGTTTAATGAACATTTTGCCAGTAAATAAACAATTTCCTAACAGTAGTTCAGAAACTTTCAGGAATTGTATTAATATTTACTCTGTTAGACTAATAAAATGTTATTTTAGGCAATAACACTCTATGTGATAGTGACTACAGCCTTCCTAAGAATCTGCTCTGTATCAGAGTTAGGAGCTTCTGCAAATGAAAGACTTGAGCCATTATTTTCCTGAAAAGAAGAGAGACTTACTAACCAACTTATGACCCACTGATGACCATGTGATCCACTGTGTGTTGTTTGGGATTCTCTCTTCTGTAATTAACTGCCTGGAAAAAGATAAAAAGAAATATTTCCAAGTGGATAAATCACAGTACAATTTCTTTTCTTTTTAATTATTACACTAGAGAAGAATAATTGATTTTGAAAGGAAGTCACTGACCTTTTATTTAAATCATAAATGTCATAGGAAGCTGTGTAGGAATGCCTCCATTGCTACAAAAGAAAATAGACATTTCAGGCTTCTGTGATTCTTGATAGCTTGACCACTCTCACCAGGTGAGAGGTAAAGCCATATAACATTGTGTAATTCTCACATTTTATATCTTATAATTCCCTATCTAGAGTCTTAAAATTTTGGAATTAGAAAGTATCTTAGAAATTATCTAGTACAAACTCCTCTGGATTTCATTTATCATTTATCTCTGGCCTTGCTTCTGCAGAGGACCACAGTGGGCTGACATGCCACTTTCTGTGCAAACATAATTCCCAGAACTTATCACAGTAATGCTAAGTTCATCTGTTTAAAAAAATGCAAATGTTTACTTTTCAGCCATTTTATTGGCAAAATATCTTAAAGATCTCTAATTCTATTGGTGGTAGTGATGAGGAGAGGTGTTTACTCTCCTACATTGATAATGAAAATATAAAGTGCTATAGTTTTCTTGGAAGTCACTTGGCAATGTATATTAAAACACACACATACATATATGTGTGTGTGTATATACACACACATACACTGGAGAAAGGAAAAGCTACCCACAATAGTATTCTGGCCTGGAGAACTCCTGTATAGTCCATTGGGTCACAAACAGTCAGACACAACTGAGTGACTTTCACTTTCACTTTCATACACACACCATTAATATTTTAAATAACCATCTCAAGAAGCTAAAAAATGAAAAGAAAACTAAATTCAGAGAAATTAGGAGAAAATAAATAATTAAGGTAAAGTGTTAGCTGCTCAGTCATGTCCAACTCTTTGTGACCCCATGAACTGTAGCTCCTCTGTCCATGGGATTCTCCAGGCAAGAATACTGGAGTGGGTTGCCATTTCCTTCTCCAGGGGATCTGCCCAACCCAGAGATTGAACCCAGGTCTCCCGCATTGCAGGCAGACTCTACCATCTGAACTACCAGGGAAGCCTAATAAAGGTAAAGGCAGTAATCAAATAGAAGAAAATACAATAGAGAAAAATTTTAAAAAGCTGAAAACTGGTTCTTTGAAAACACTAGTAAAATTACTAACAAAGAGTAAGAAAACAAGTATGAATGAATGTATCAGAAATAAAACACGGGATACCACAACGAGCTCTGCGTATGTATGCGCTCAGTTGCTCAGTTTTATCTGACTCTTTGCAGCCCCATGGACTGCAGCCTGCCATGTTCCTCTGTCCATGGGATGAGGCTCCTGCACTGCAGGCAGATTCTTTACCACTAGTGCCACCTGGGAAGCCCCACAACAGGCTCCACAGACAACGATGATAAGAACTTATGTTAACTGTGTTTTAGCTATACACTTTTTTAAAGAGTTTTTTGATATGCCATTTTAAAAGTCTTTATTGAATTTGTTACAACACTATTTTTAATGCGTCGGTTTTAGGCTGTGAAGCATGTGGGAATCCTAGCTCCCTGACCAGGGATTGAACACCTGACTGTGCCAGATTGGAAGGTGAAGTCCCAACCACTATACGTTTATCTCTAGGAGTATGGTAAGGAAGACAGACATATAGACAAGTAATTTAAAAACAAAAACAAAAACAAAAACAAGATATTTTTCTTTGCTTAAGAGAAAAGAAAAAAAAAGTTTTTTCCTTGTATACATGATAGAGAAGTTCCTACCTATACATTTTAAAAGTAAGATAAAAGGACAAATTCCTTGTAAAATGAGTTATTGAAAGTAAGATGAAATTGTGAATCTGAGTAGTTTTACATCTAATAAACATCTGAGTCTATAAATAACCTCTGTACAAAGAAAACTCCCAGCTCAAATAATTTTGCCAGCAAACTCCTTGATATTTATCTGAATGAGCTGAAAACTTATACCTACATTAAAACCTACACACAAATTTTTACAGCAACTTTATTCATGTTTGCCAAAACTTGGACATAACCAGCCATGCAGAGGATGGAATATTATTCAGCAGCAAAAAGAAATGAGCCCGAAGACATGAAAAGAGATGGAGGAAACTTAAAAGCATATTGCAAAGTTAGAGAAGCCAGTCTGAAAATGCGTGTATGGTTTCAACCACGTGACATTCTGGAAAAGACAAAATGACAGAGAGAGTAAAAGTCAATGGTTCCTAGGGGTTCACTTGAAGGGAGGGAGAAACTGGTGGAGCACAGAGGATTTTTAGGAAAAATGAAAACATGTCCAACACAGAGAGCAAACCCTAATGTAAACTATGGACTTTAATACAGACAGACAAGTATTCATGTTTGCCAAAACATGAATAAATCTGCTGTAAAAATTTTGTGTGTAGATTTTTTTGCATAGGTATAAGTTTTTAGCTCATTTGGATAAATAACAAGGAATTTGCTAGTAAAATTATTTGAGCTGAGAGTTTTCTTTGTACAGAAGTTATTTATGGATTAGTATAGTATGATACTATTAATGTAATGACAGATAAAAGTCATTATACATTATACATTTGTCGAAACTCATAAAATGTACAACACAGAGCAAACCCTAATGCAAATGATGGACTCTAATTAAAAATAATGTGTCAGTATTGGCTCATCAATTGTAACAAATGTACTACTACACTGAGGCAAAATGTTAATAATACCAAAAATAACAGGGATAGAGTGAGGTGGAGGGGTGGTAATGAAGTATATGGAAACTCCCTACACTTTCCACTCATTTTCTGTAAACCTAAAGCTGCTCTAAAAAATAAAGTCTATTAATTCAAAAAATAAATGAATTAGAGCCTTAACAGATGACTTGGAAGGATATCCACATGGTATCTCTGAGTGAGAAATGCAATTTACAGAAAAGTATGGAAAATAGGATTCCATTTTTATAAAATAAGCAATAACTAAAAAGAATCTCTATCTTCAAAGAATTAAGTGAATAAACAAATATAAAATATAGAGGGATATACAATAGATTCTCAACATGGGATACCTGGGGAAAAGGCAGTGAGATGAGGAGTAGTTGTTGTTTAGTCACTAAGTCGTGCCGACTCTTTGCAGCCCCATGGACTGTAGCCCACGGGGCTCCTCTGTCCATGGGGATTCTCCAGGCAAGAATACTGGAGTGGGTTGCCATTTCCTTTTCCAGGGGATCTTCCCGAACCAGGGATCGAACCCATGACTCCTGCATTGGCAGGCTGATTCTTTACCACTGAGCCATGTGGGAAGCCCATGAGGAATAGAGGGCCAAGCAAAAAAATGGAAAAATAGTGAGACTGAAGGTTTTTAAAAAATATGATCACATATTTGCATTTATGAAAAATTAATGTTTATATGAGGATGCAGATAGAAATTAAAAATATTAAAAAAGAAAAACTACTTGCCTATATATCTGTTTTTCTTAGCATATCCCCAGAGGTAAGAAATTGTGTCTTATTCAACTTTAAACACCTGGAGTCTGTCCTAGTACAAGCCACATAGGATATACTCAAGAAATAAACCAAACTAAAATAATTAAATGTTACCTATGAGGCTGGAAAATCGCATGGACGGAGGAGCCTGGAAGGCTGCAGTCCATGGGGTCTCAAAGAGTTGGACACGACTGAGCAACTTCACTTTCACTTTTCACTTTCATATATTGGAGAAGGAAATGGCACCCCACTCCAGTACTCTTGCCTGGAAAATCGCATGGACGGAGGAGCCTGGAAGGCTGCAGTCCATGGGGTTGTGAAGAGTCGGACATGACTGAGTGACTTCACTTTCACTTTTCACTTTCATACATTGGAGAAGGAAATGGCAATCCACTCCAGTGTTCTTGCCTGGAGAATCGCAGGGACAGGGGAGCCTGATGGGCTGCCGTCTATGCGGTCGCACAGAGTTGGACATGACTGAAGCGACTTAGCAGCAGCAGCAGCAGCAGCATGAGGCTGAAATAATGAAGTGGGTAGCCCAAGGACCCTGAGCTGTATTGGCAGAGCTGAGACACAAGTCAGGCTCCTAATCTTGAATAATACTTCCCACTCATCATTTATCACCTTCCTATCCTCTCATGTCAACAAATATTTATTAAGTCTCCTCTTTTGCAAGTCATACATTTCTTTTTGAATCCTGGATTATTTTGACACACTCCATGCTTGTTTCTGGGAAACCTCAGAGTATAATGCTCGCTAGAGCCAAAAGTTGTGGTACAGGCTAAAAATATTAAGAGATTTAAGAAGTTTTGAGATCATTTCAGGATGACAGATCTATCAGGGGCTGTAAAGGGAAATCCAAGATGTTTGTATATTCACTTCATCTTTTGAAACAGACTCATCAGTCTATTTAGGCTTATAAACATTGGCACCTATCCTCTTGATTAGGCATTACTGGATAAGACAGGCTCCCTCCTTTTAAGGAGCTCATAGTTGAATGGGGGATATGGAGACATAAACTACCGGAAAAGAATCACAGAGCATGCAATGGGGATGGGTGGGGAAAGGCAGGAATCAAATCAGGAACTGGGGAGGCCGAGAGGCTTATAGAAAAGATTATTGGTCTCAGAGGGCTGCCACACAGAGAAGAGCAAAAAAAGCATCATGGCAGAGAGAGGTTCAAGCAAAAAGATAGGAATGATCATGTTTAAGAATACAAGCTTTGGAGTCTTCCAACCTGGACTCAAGTCTTCCTGTAGACTGAATCTTTGTATCTCCTCCTTTCCCCAATTCATATGTTGAAACTTTAACTCCTAACATGATAGCATTCTGGAGATGGGGCCACTCTGGAGTGACTAGGTTGTGCAGGGGGGAAGCCCTCATGAGTGGGTTTGTTTCCTCATATATGAGTTTCCTTGCCCCTTCCACCATGTGGGGACACTTGGAGAAGATGGCCAGCTATGACCTAGGAGGTAGGACCTTGCCAGACACTGAATCTGCTGCCACCTTGATTTTGGACTTCTCAGCCTCCAAAACTCTGAAAAAAAAAAATCTGTTATTAAGTCACCCAGTCTGCGGTGTTAGAGTGACACAAATGGATAAAGACACGTCTCTAATATGTAATATCAGCCAGGTTTCTTTTTAAGCTCCAGTTTTCTCTTTAGGAAGATGAGGATAGTGACAGAAACAATCTCGGGAACATGAGAATGCATGTGAAGTGCTTAGCAGGGCTCCTGTGAACACGTCACAGATGATGCAACTATTACTGTCTGTGCAGCATTAGGCAAAGAGGGGAGATACTATGCGAACATCTGTACTAGGCTGCATGGTACTTATTTATTTACATTCTCATTCACTCACTCATTTATCTTTTTATAGCCACAACTTAAAAGTAAGGATTGATCTTTCTGAATATGCTGGCTCAGTCATGGAGAAGCCACACGGCAGGGTCTAAAGAACACTGGAAATAGATTTCCAGAGAAATGGAATAAAACTAGACTTTTCTTTGTTCTGGATATTTTTCTTGAATGCTGGAGAGGTTAGCTGATCCCTTGAATACGGGAGTGAGTAGCCAATCCCTTCTCCATTGGATCTTCCTGACCCAGGAATGGAACCAGGGTCTCCTGCATTGCAGGTGGGTTCTTTACCAGCTGAGCTATCAGGGAAGACTGTATCACTTGGGAATCCTTAAAATTACCCGTGGCTATGCTGAGTCAGATGATGCGAGGGAGGTTTAAAAAAACCTCCCCAGGTGATCCATTGTAAGCACAGGCCAAGCATGGTGAGTGCAGGGTTTGGGGGCTGGGGGGTGGTGAGTTCAGAAGGGCAGACTGAGGTCCAATCACCCAGGCTTCTCACGTTGCCTTGGTTAGAGTTTGGGTTTTATTCTGAAAGGGATGAGAAGCTACTGATCACAAGAGTTTAAGCATAGGCATGACATAATCAAACTCAGGTTTTAAAAGGAGCATGGATACTCATGGGAAACATGGATGGCAGGATGAAAGGGACAGAATGAGAACAGCAAAAGAAGTCAAATGTACATGGAAACTTCAGCGACACAACAAATCCAAATTACCAATGATGGCTGGCTGTCCAGCAAGGCCTACCCGTGAAATACATCTGTTAGTACATATCGCATGGCACCTGTTGAACTTGGCGAAAGAATAAATTGAGCTGGTATTTACCTTGCTGTTTCTATCTTAACTTCACAGTCATTATATGTTTGACTTTAACATCGGGAATTGTTAACCATTGGTTCTCAACCCTGACTGCTAGTTAAAATACTCTACATGTTAAAAAAAAAAAATACTGATGCCAGCTTCACCCCCAGAGACTTCACTTTATTGACCTGGATACTTACGAGTTTTTAAAAGCTTCTACTGTGATTTTAATCTGTAGATAGCAATAAGAACCACTATATTAAACAAATACTAATTCATTAATTGGAAACAGGTGTGTTAAAGTTGGCATAGACTTCTGATTCATTCCTGGTGGACTGGTTTAGCAGGACCTAGTCAGCGAGTCTTCATGTCCAGGAAATGGAGGCCAGCGCAATGAACCAGGGTAAATATTATGACTGGGAGTCACCATCCTCAAGTGGGATATGGAGTATGGGATGGTTTGCATGACCTGAGTATAGCAGTGATGGTATGAGATAAGACCACTCAGTATTTACTCTTTACTCTAGAAAAGAAAGGCAGAGGTCGGGACCTCCAGCTTTGTGTTTTGTTTTCAAGCAGAATCTCTCTACAGGTTTCTAACCTTGTATGTTGCAAAACTTCTCATACTCAACAGCCATTGTCAAATCCAAGAATAATCAAAAAGCTGCAGTTACAGTCACTGGTGATTGGCAGCCACCCTAAACATGAAAGTGTTAGTTGCTCAGTCGTGCCTGACTCTTTGTGACCCCATGGACTGTAGCCCACCAGGCTCCTCTGTCCATGGGATTGTCCAGGCAAGAATCCCGGAGTGAGCAGCCATTCCCATCTCCAGGGGATCTTCCTGACCCGGAGACTGAACCTGGGTCTCCTACATTGCAGGCAGATTCTTTACCATCTGAGCAATAACTTAGTGACTGAGCAACAACAACAACTAAACATGAAAATGATGTGTGACTATGCTGAAACCTCTCCTGAAGGCGTGAGAATCTGATGTTGGGCTGTGAGATTGGAGGAAGCTCAGTGCTCCCCATAGGGCGCTGGTGACTGCTGCCGAGCCCGCCCCTTAGGAATAGTTTGTATATGGTGGGACCTGAGGGCTGAGAGGTGGTCTGAGTCACTTCACAGAATCTCTTCTGGAATGAGACATTTAGTTGTTTTTAAAGCAAATAATCTAGTCTTACTATTTGTCAGACAAAGGAAGTAAAACAGTCTATTACTAGATATTACAAGTCAGACACGTAAACTGACTCTTAAATTATAAGTTCTATTTTATTAACATAGTTTTAGTCTATATAATATTACTTAACCTTTTTAGTATTTGAAAACCCTAAAATGAATTTATTTTAAAATACTCATTAGATTTATCTTTTATGAAGGAGAATGACCATTTCTTCTTTTGATACTGAATTAATGAGTTTTTAGAGCCTATTGCTTGACTTAGGTAACAACCTTAAACATTCATAGACTTGAGATCGGTTATAAAATAACACACTCATAAAAAGCATTTCTTTTACCTTCACATAGTTGTATTCGAAGAGAATATATTGTCTATCTGGTGAAACTGAATAATCATTTATAGAATGTCCAAATTCTTCCTGTCAATCAAGTAGAAAGAAGAACAGTTGAATGATTCCATTTAACTGCTATTGTTGAGTACTTACTATGTGGAGGGTATGATTCTAGACTTATGTCTCGTGCCTTGGGAGGTTCCAGTCTAGAAGAGGCGGCACATTCCCCTACACAGATGACCATGAGGCAAAGTGGGTGGTGATCAAGGTTAGAGAGTCAGGGAGGGAAGGATTAATTTTAAGCAAGGAAAGGTGGCTATGAGGGTGGGGATCAGGAACAGACAGAGAACTTTCTCAGGAGGGGAAATGGCAAGGGTATAAACCCAGATGTGGAAAGGGCATGCATATTTAGAGACTGCCTAAGTATAATCTGAATACAGTATAGGGTGTGTCAGACAAAGAGAGGACATACAATTAGAAAAATAGGAAGTGTCTAAATACAAGAAATGGAGCTATGAACTACTGTTTTTGCACATGGATGTGACAGAATCTTATCTGCTTTGTCCAAAGATGCTCTGGCTAAGATGAGATGAGAGAGGAGGGGTTGCGTTAGCCTTGGACTTGGGCAATGTTGTGTTCTGATCTACAGAATGGAGAGAGGGATACACGTTGTAATATAGTACTCACTGTCACAAAATTAATCAAGGCTTTCAACCAGGGCTATACAGTGGAAATGGAAATCTGAGAGACACTTGACATCACAAGAGAAAACGGATAGGGTTTATTGAGTAGCTAAATAAGGTGGATAACAGAGGAATCAAGGAGGATTCTGAGATTTCTAGCTTAAGTGACGTGGAGGAGGGTGCTATTTACCAAGACTGGGAAGAGGAATAGGATGCTTTCCCTTTGCTAGGAGAGGGAAGCGGGAACAACTGGCTTAACTCAGGATACTGAGTTTAAAATGCCTGCAGACCATCCATGTGCAGGAGCCATCAAGCTTTTGGAAATAGAGGTCTAGATCTTGGGAGGAGGTTAGTGTTACAAGCGTGTATTTGAGAAGCACTGATGCTGTGGAAATGCATGGAATATGCTGAAGGGGAGCACGCAAGGTGAGGAGGGAGGCTCGCAGTGAAGACAGGACCCTGAGGAGCACTTACACGTAAGAGAATGGGCAGAAGAGGAGGAATCATCAAAGGAGACTAAAAAGTAACCAAGGCAGGGAGCATTCCAAGAAGAGAAAGATCCACCGCACCATATGCTGCAGAAAGAGTCCAACAGGATGAGAAACGATAGTACTCATGATTTGAAAGGTTATGAAAAAAATCCCCAGAATTCCCTTAAAGCATGAATTTATTATGTGATCAAACATACAAATGTACTGTTCTCCAAGAAAATGGAGCTGTTTCCATATTCAGCATTGAATAGCAAGATATTATTTTCTTGTTTGTAGAGATATTCATGATCTAAAGAAAGAAAATGACCAGATCAATATTTCAAGTTGCTATTAAACATCTTCATAAACTAAAAAATCATGCAATAAAAATGTAAGATTTAAATTCATACAAGTTCTAAGTTGGAAAAACATGAACTGATATATTACACTAGTATGCCTTCATTTTCCCATCATCATTGTAAAGGGTTCAATTCACTTTTAATTTTTTACAGTGCATGTCAAAGAAATACTAAGGTTTCTTTCTGTCTTATCTCCTTTTGCACCCTTAAGTAGAAAATGATACTTTCCCATATGGTTTTAAAAAATAAGAATATATTCTCATTGCCATAAAGGTGCCCCACAACCTAACTGAAACTAAGCATAAAATGAAAATTAGCATAAAAATCAGCCCCTCTTTCCACCAGAAAGCCTTACCTGAAACCCATCTCAAGTTGTAGAATTTCATTCTAAAAGTATTTTTTAAATAATCGGCTAGAGTGTAGGTTCTGCGACTATCAGTTGAAGCATCATCTGTTGGTTGGGAAAAAAGAGTCAAATATTCAGTGTGAAGGGATAACTCATTTTGAATAAAAGTTTTCAACATGGATTTCTACAGTATTCACTGATAACAAAATACAGAAATACACTCACAAAATGCAAAAGACACTGAAAGATTTTGGACTGAGTAAATGGGTAAACATGCATTTAGCTGTTCAAGTGGATATGAGCATGTGTTTCACAGTGCTACATTAATGAGCTTAATTTCAAAGGTCTAGATCAGCAATGCTCAAGGGAAATATAGTATGAGTACATTTTCTAGTAACCATATTTTAAATTTTTTAAGGTAAAATTAATTTTAATAGCATATTTTATTTAGCCAACATATCAAGTATGTTACCATTTCAATGTGTTATCAACATTTAAATGTTACTAATGAGATCTTTCAGGGGCTTCCCATGTGGCTCAGTGGTAAAGAATCTGCCTGCCAATGCCGGAGACACAGGAGACTTGGGTTCGATCCCTGGGTCTAGAAAACCCCTGGAGGAAAAATAGCAACCGACTCCAGTATTCTTGCCAGGGAAATCTCATGGACAGAGGAGCTTGGTGGGCTACAGTCCATGGGGTCACAAAAGAGCTGGACACGCTTAGCAACTAAACAACAAAAATGAGAGTTTTCACATTATTTCCTTTCTGTATTGTCTTTACATTCTGATATGCAATTGATGTACCAAGTTGAGTATATCTCAACTTGATAGGCACCTTTTCAGTCATGTAGCCATGCAATGGGTGAAGCAAAGCTAGATAGATCATCCTTCTGTGAGGCCCTAAGGTTCACTTCTAAGTCCTCTTGCTCCACACAAACCTTTAAGATATGCTAATCACCTAGTTCAGAGATCTTTGTTTCTATCATCACTTTTCCTCGACCTTGATTAAAATTTACATGGAACCTTTCTCTTGGATTCTGTGACACCTCAGTCCTTCTCTTAACTCTCTGACCATTATTTTTCCATCTGCTACTTTGACTCTCTTTTTCTCCATTGACTTGTAAGGCAGAAATGCTTTGGAATTAGTCTTCAACTTTCTGCTCATCTCTCTCCAGTCCTCCTTGCAGGGAACTCGGGAGAATGCGGCTTCAGGAATACTTTCCTCTTAGATACATGACGAAACCTGCGCTCATTACCTTAGCCTACTACACCCACACTCCCATTTCCAGCGCTGTGCTTAGCCTTCTTACCTGACTTGTCCCCCTCTAACCCTATCATATCTTGTCTAGAATAACTGTCCACCTTCCAAAACTAGATTTCCATAGGAAATTGTGTGATTTTCTATTCTGTTACTGAAGACCCAAATTCAAGATCTGAAGATCATTTTGATGTCTCCGTCTTTTTTACCATCACCTACAAACAATCTACCCTTTGACTCTTCCTTTGAAATCTTTTCTCCAGGTATCCTGCATTCAGGTTCTTCCACACCAGTTCCGGATCTTTCTAAAGTGCCAGTGTCATCTGGTGAGCTCTTCCTCCAAAGCTTTCACTGAGTCTTCACTGTCTACAGGAAGATTCAGACTCCTTCACCTGGCACTTGCAGCCCCCACAATCTGACATGAGGTTCTAGGCTTATTTCTGCTCTCTTCCTGCAAGAACATTCTGGTCCAATCACACTAATCTTGCTGGAGGCAGTGGATCCTCTCAGGCTTATCTGCCTCTATTCCTTGCCCTAAGCAAGGAACGTCCTGGAACGTCCTCAGCTGTTTCCCCATCTGCCACAGTCCTCCAGCTTCCATTTCCTTCCTCTGTCATCCAATTCTGCCTTTGACTTTTGCCCCTACACTACTCATTGGGCTCCTATCACTTAATACCTCGTGTTGACAACTCTTTTGACAAGGCTTTGTGTTTTTGCTGATTGGTTTGGGGGTTTTTGTTTTTTATCAGCCTTAGCATCTAGCACAGAGGTGTGCCTTAAAGTACTGTGCTGTGCTTAGTCACTCAGTTGTGTCCGACTCTTTATGACCCTATGGACTGTAGCCTGCCAGGCTCCTCCGTCCATGGGGATTCTCTAGGCAAGAATACTGGAGTGGGTTGCCATGCCCTCCTCCAGGGGATCTTCCCAACCCAAGGATCAAACCCAGGTCTCAGACCCAGGTATCCCTCATTATAGGGGGATTCTTTACCATTTGCCTGGCAATTTTCCATTACCAGGGAAGCCCATGCCTTAATAGAGACATGTAAAAAAAGTTTTCATTGGTTGGTGTTGGGTATCATTAAGCACAGCTAAGCCAATGTGATTCCTCTCCCCCAGTCCCAGAGCATCTGCTGACTACAAATATCCTAAAGTCTTTTTCCAAACTCTCTATATTTTTCACATACATACAAACAAACACTCACAAAATAAGCCACTACCATAATATTCCTATAACTGCAGTTTTTTGAGAGGGATTTCAAAGCCAGCAGCATCTTCTCTTGTTAATTTTTTACAGCCCATGGAAAGGTAGTTCTCTTACAGGAAATGTCCTTTCAAAAAATGTTTTTAAGATTTTATTTCTTTGGATTTGATCTCATAACATAATCTTATTTCTGCCTATAAAACCTTCAGTTTTGGCAGATAAACTTGCTACACTTCATTTTATTATTTTATTGATTTTGCTTAAGCCTAATTTGTTAAGTAAAAGATTTTTTTTTTAACTATTGTTTTTTTCAATTCAGTCCTGCATTTCTCCCCTGAAGGTTAGTAAAACATTTGTATTTGTTAGCAAAAATACAAGTGGGTGAAGCTGGTCCTTGAACCTAACTTTTAAACAAGAAATAAAGCCTTGTGCTATAGAAAATAGCATTTGTAACTCATATTGGACTACAAAAACTACAAATCTGCGTTTGTTCACTAACCACCCTCAATTGTCTATATTCATCCAATCATCCTATTATATATCAATCATTATAAAGTGAATATTATTGCAGAGAATAAATACCATGCTATCAAGAGCTATTAGTCTAAAATGGACAGATGTAAAACATATCCCCAAATTAGTACAAATCAAAGCATCAGCGGTTATAGATGTGCACATTCCAGACATTGTCTGCTGATGAATATGTTTAGACAGATCTATAGAAATAAGTCGATTTATACACCAACCACACATATACATGCAATCGAATACATGTTTGTGTCCTCTCAAAATTCACATGCTGAAATCCTAACTGCCATGCCATGGTATTGGAAGGGGAAGCCCTTGGAAGGTGATTAGGTCATGAGGTGGAGCCCTCATGAATTGGATTAATACCCTTTAAAAAGTGACTTCCCACACTTCCAATGCCGGGGGCATGTGTAGCATCCCTGGTCGGGGAACTAAGATCCCATGTGTCTTGCGACCCAAATAAAATAAAAAATTACAAAGTGACTCTAGAAAGCTCCCTTGCCTCTTCTGCTGTGTGAGGACATGAGAAACTAAGCACGAAGTCTGCTGGCACCTCAACCTTGGACCTCCTAGCCTCCAAAACTGTAAGAAATAAATGTTTATTGTTTAAGCCACCTGTCTCTGGTTTTATAGCAGCAGTCCACACATATGAAGACATACATATCTATAAAACAGACATAGCAACATAAAATATCTATCACTGACTATTGAAAAAAATTTTTTAGCCGAGCCACATGGCTTGCAGGATCTTATTTCTCTGACCAGGGATCAAACCCTGGCAGTGAAAGTACCAAGTCTTAACTACTGGGCCACCAAGCAATTCCCATCTATCACTGACTTTTGATTTCATAAGAAGAGAATGAACTGAGTACCTACAATATAGATCAGATACAGTGTTATCTAAGTGGTATCTCACATGGGGGTACTTGCCCAGGTTTTATAGCACACTTCAATCTGGAATAATAAAGTAACTGAGGCAAAAGTCCTCTGTGATGTCACCGGCTGACCCAGAGGCTGCTCCTCCTTCACTGGGCACTTACCTCTCCCACCACCTCACTCACCTCAGACATTGCGGGACTCATCCTCTCATCAGGCCTCAGCATTTCTAAACCCACCATCTCCACCAGATTTAGGCTCCCTTCTGCTCAGCGTGACTCTGATCCATCTGCTGATGTTCAGATACCAACACTGATGCTGTGCTCTTGCTATGGCCCAAAACATGGGTGCGAGGCCTGGGCCACCCTCAGCTTGTGGCAGCCTCACTCAGTTCCTTGACAACTACCCTGCGTGCCAGGGCTCCCTATCCTGGCTCCCCACACCCCAACACCACTGCAAAGCCGGAACAAGCAGAGCAACAAATGTTCCTTGTTTTTTCGCCTTGCCATTGGATGAGCAGCGTTCATTGGAAGACACTTTCGAAACCTCTAGATAAGCAAGTTCTATGAGACTTGAGTGCCAAGTTCAGGTTTTGACCTTTAGCAAGTTCACTGTTCGCTGCCAACCTGTTCTGTCAAACACCAGAGGACACGTGCTCATTTCTCTTTCCTTGTCTGCTTGCTCACTGACAGGGCACCCCTGAAGGCCTTTGGCTGCTCCTTTGGTCTTCCTGGTGGGCCTGGGACATGCTGTTCATTTGACTGATCAGTTCAAAGCACTGTGCTGGCCAAGTAGAGAGGTTAATCCTGTGTTACCCATCAGATTATACCAAAACTCCAAGATTTACGCCTCCTTGAATCAAAAATCAGAAAACAGTGAACAGCTTTAATACAGTAAGTCCCCTATATACGAATGGTCAAGTTGCAAACTTTCAAAGATGTGAATGCGAGTGCCAGCCCCTGTATGCCAGCTGTTGCACTGTAACTTTTATGCTTTTCAATGTACTGTGCTATAAGATTTAAAATGTTTTTTTATTTTTTCTGTTTGTTTTTTATGTACATGTTATTTGTATGAAAAGTATTATAAGCCTATTATAATATGAACCTATTACATACACAATGTATAACTGATTGTGTTAGTTGGGTACCTAGGCTAACTCTGTTGGATTTAAGAACAAACTGGACCCACAAATGCATTCTTGGAATGGAACTCATTCATATGTAGGGAACTTACTGTACTTTCTTCACTGTGAGCAACTATTACATTGAACAAAATGAAAATGTTATTTCTATCCATCAAAAATGGCAGAAAAGCAGCTTTTAGAATGGTTCAACCTAAGAATAATTTCTCTTTAAAGTGTATGATATCTTAATGAGCCCTTGTCATAAGATCAAAATCATTTCTGAACAAAAAAGAATTTTAGAGTGCTGTAGTTCCACATACTAGCCTTCCTTTGGCCAGTGGTTATTTTATGATTATAGGATATTTTGAACATTTTTATACTCATTGATACTAAACTTTTTTGATCTGTATGAAACTATGATATAAATATTTCTACTTCAGAAAGATAAATTATTTTGGTAAATAAATGGCTAATGAAATGCAACTAAAAAGAAATGCACTCTTTATAGCTCATAAACTCATAAAGTTGTTAAACATGGGGAAAAGATACCTGGTTACAGAGTTCTTGTGTTCCATATGGTAATCAGTTAACATTTAATACCGATGTGAAAGAAATAAAATGAGTATTACTTTAGAATTTGATCTAGCAAAATGGCAGCCTTGACATTGGAAAAAGAGAAAGAAAAATCAAGAAGGCAGAAGAAATTGACTGGAAATCAGCTCACATCCCTTATTAACCAGCAGCATATGTGGGCTGCTGCCCATCACCAATGAGTCAACAAATACCAATAAGGGGTTGGGTCCCTGGTGGCTTTGAAACCAGAGAGCTTGGATTTGAGCCCAGACCTAATTCTTGCACAGCAGCCTTAGGAAAATTATTGAAGCTGTCAAAACCTCAACTTTGTAATCTATAAAATAATAATAACATTATCCAGCCTCAAGAGATCTACCATGATGAAATGAGATGGTGGATGTAAAGTTCTTGGCTCAGGACTTAAACTTTAGGAAGTCCTCTAGATAGGTTGTACTACCTATTATTGTCTTGTTCCAAGTATGTGCTAGGCAATCAAGAAACAGAGATGAAAGAGTCTCTCCCTGGGAGTATCTAGGAGTGCTGCTGAGATTAGAAATTTGATTGCAAATTTATTTATTTTTAAATTAAGTTTCACTGTGTTCATATAAAATAAAAGCTAATTAAGTTTCACTGTGTTCCTATGCCAAATGATCCTAATAAGATAGCATAAGAGCATCACATTGAGAAAGCACCTAGGATAAGCACAATCGAATCATTTGCTCAGGATTGACAAGTTTAATACTATCCACAGCGTTCTCACATGGAGAGAAAATGTTGAGCTTAGGGGAATTACAGGATCTGTGAAGAGTGATTATTCTACACAGGAGGTTATTATACACAGGAGCTATTGGAATATAATCACTGTCACCAGATTTCCCTTCTCAATAAGAGAAACTTCCCAGGGATGTCACGTGCATCTGATCAAGGCATTGCCATTGAGCCAGAGCCCTTGAACCCGGGACTGTGTCCCCTATGCATTTACTCTAAGATCAGAGAGTCGGATGACCAAACTTCTGTTAGGCATGTAACCAATGTGTTTTCAAAGGTTATTTTGAAAGGCCAACCAAATGGTACAATGCACTTTTTCCAAAACAGCAACAGTTTAGAACAAAGGAAACAACTTTACGAGGGGTTGTCCATGTCATGGCTCTGGCCTCCATCCTTCTCTTCCCCCTCCTCCTCCCCCTCCCTCTTCTCTTCTCCCTTCTCTACATCTACTTTGTCCTCCCCGCTGTTCCCCAGACACACTGGGCCTGCCTCTGCCTTAGATATTTTGAATTTGCTATACCCTCAGCCTGGAATGTTCTTTCCCTGGGATGTGCCCAAAGTTTGCTCCCTATCTCCTTTAGGTCTTCATTTAAACCTCACCTTCCTTCCCTGAGATTAAAGCGTCTGCCTCCAATGCGGGAGACCCGGGTTTGATCCCTGGGTCAGGAAGATCCCCTGGAGAAGGAAATGGCAACCTACTCCAGTACTCTTGCCTGGAGAATCCCATGGACAGAGGAGCCTGGTGGGCTACAGTCCACAGTGCGCAGAGAGTCGGACATGACTGAGCAACTTCACTTCCTTCCCTGAACTAACGCTTGCAATCTTCTGGTAAACAAATTCTCTTTGTATCACCCTTCCTGGCTTTACATTTTTTCCTCGACAGTGATACCACCTGACATACTATATTTTTTGCCTTGTCTGCCTCTCTTGGTCACCTGTGAGCTCCAGGAGGACACTGATTGGCTTGTGCTACCTTTTGTTTGCTATTATCTCACCATGGCCTAGAACAGTGTCTGGCCATAGTAGGCACTTCATAAATATTTGTCAAAAGATAAAAGCCAGGCAACATCAACGGGAGAACACAGACATAGGAACACAGCTCTAAATATGAGCTTTGTAAACCCCAAGCTCCTGGGCAGTAGGAAAACAGTGCCCTGGGCCGGCTGGGTCTAAACAGAGCAGAGACAGGAGCCTCAGGCTCTGACCTTCCATGCGGTCACCAGGGACATGTCACTTCTCTATGCCTGTGACCATCATTTACGTATCGTCTTTCAGTTCAAATGTACACTTCTATTCTTTGCTCAGCAATGCTGAGCAGGGCGTCTACAGCTATGCTTCCCAGGCCCCTTCATCCTCAGGCTTCCTGTTGGGTCCTGCCACTAGGGGAACACAGAGAAGGAGTGGAGTGGGTAGAAGAGCAGGGGGTCTTCCTCTGTCTTGCTCACTCTGTCAGCATGTGCCCCAAAGGAGTGCCCGTGCTGGCTCGTGCTTCTCTTCTTACACCTGAACCTGCTCCATCCTGCCTCTCAGGGGTGCCAGAAACAGCCACATGCCTCACACACCTTGCAGCTCAGAATCCAGACCTTTTGTGTCCCCTTCTCCTTTTTTCCCAAGCCCTAGAGGTACCTCCTCGGAGAAGGTGATGGCACCCCACTCCAGTACTCTTGCCTGGAAAATCTCATGGACGGAGGAGCCTGGTAGGCTACAGTCCATGGGGTCGCGAAGAGTCGGACACAACTGAGCAACTTCACTTTCACTTTTCACTCTCATGCATTGGAGAAGGAAATGGCAACCCACTCCAGTGCTCTTGCCTGGAGAACCCCAGGGACGGGGGAGACTGGTGGGCTGTCTATGGGGTCGCACAGAGTTGGACACCACTGAAGTGACTTAGCAGCAGCAGCAGAGGTACCTCCTTCCTACAGCTCCTGTCTCTTGCTTACCTTAGAAATGTTTTTGTTGTTGTTGCTCTAATTTGTATGACCAATTCTTATATCAGATTTCTCCGCTGAAACATCTAGTGTGATTTCTATATTTGCCACGTCTCTGTGAAGATTTACACATCTTACCTGTAAAAAGAGAAAGTCTCTTTTGGCTAGAAGATTACAATATCTAGATCCAAGGTTGGCAAACTTCTTATAGGTGGTGGTTTAGTCTCTAAGTCATGTCTGACTCTTGCAACCACATGACCTGTAGCCTGCCAGCCTCCTCTGTCCATGGGATTTCCCAGGCAAGAATACTGGAGTCGGTTGCCGTTTCCTTCTCCAAGGGATCTTCCTGACCCAGGGATCAAACCCAGATCTCCTGTGGTGCAGGCAGATTCTATACTGACTGAGTTACTAGGGAAGCGCCTTTCTTATAGGGCCAGATGGTAAATATTTTAGGCTTTGCAACCTCTCAGATTGGCCACTGCAGCCTGAAAACAGCCACAGACCACAGGTAAATGAATGGACGTGGCTGTATTCCAAATAGAACTTAACTTGCAAAAATAGGCAGTCAGCCCTGGCTATGGCTTGATGACCCTATCTAGATATTCCTCGGAATGGTCAGCAACCATTCTGGAAAAAAGAAAAAGATGCTCCCAAGATCAGTTAGAAATACAGAAGCTGATACTGAAATTCTCATTGTCTTGAAACAATACAAATATCAACATAAGACGTCAATATATATGGCAGAGAAGTGAAATTGGCAAAATATTCATGTCTCAAATTTCAGCTCAAGATGGAAATATCTATAGCCACTGGTGAAGACATGCAAGGCTGAAGGGACTGCCTGAACTAAATCCAGTTCACGCTGCCTTCTCCCCAGTGAAGAGCCAGGAGGCTCTGCACACACAGGAAGCCAGCATAAACAGGACCTCAGGATGGCTTTATTCCTTTCTGAAATGCAAATTGTCCTATTTTTTAAAAAATTCTGATTATAGTCACTCCCTCACCCTTTGCTAGGACTCTTCTGAGAATAAAGAAACTGGATAATAGTGGCCAAAATTAATATTGACAAGGCTTTTATTCCTCACTATGTTGACTGACTTTAATCAGTGTAATCCAAGGTGATGAGAAACAGTTGAAAGTTAGAAACATCTTAACCATATAAATAAATGACCCAGAGGCCTGTGAAACAAGCTACTATTTTAGCAAAGGTCTGGTTTCTCTTGAAAAATAGTCAGTAGTTGTAGTGAAACATCAAAGCTAAAAATGATTAGTTTGGAGAGAAAACTGATTAGAGAATATCTCATTTGGGGAAGCTGAAAGCTCTAATACTTTGTCACTGAAGAACTCTCCAGAAGGATTTATAGGCATTATGAGCACGGCTACTCTCTGTGACACCTGTTTGTCTTCCAAGAGATGAAGAATATGATTACTGGAAAACAAAACTACCACAGACATTGCCCTTTCCAGCATTCACCCAGCAAAACTTTCAAGAGTGTGAGACAAGTATTATTATAGTCCATGCCTCTGGGACTGTTTAAAATTTTTTAATGTTAAAAATATAGAGAGAGGGAAAAGTGAAAGTGTTAGTCACTCAGTTGTGTTTGACTCTTTGCAACCCCATGGACTGTAGCCTGCCAGACTTCTCTGTCCATGGAATTCTCCAGGTGAGAATACTGGAGTGGGTAGCAATTCCCTTCTCCAGGGGGTCTTCCCAAGCCAGGGATCAAACCCAGGTCCCCTGCATTGAAGGCAGATTCTTTACCATCTCAGCCACCAGAGATATAAAGAATAATCATTACAAACGCTCACAGAAACCTTCCAATGTGCTATTCTAGCATCACACACTTATTAACTTATTTTCATCCCCATTTTACAGGAAAGGAAACAGGTATGGATAGAAACCAGACCCAAGTCCCATGACTAGTAAGCCCCAGGCAATAGAGTTCTGAAGCCTGAGGTCATAACCACCATTGTAAACAACCTAAGTGTTCAGCAGAGTGAGGTATATGGTAAATGCTTGTTAGAAGTTTCCATGAGTTAGCATAGATGCATTAGACTTTATAGAAGTGTCTAGATGAAATGCCTGCAAATAATCTAAACAGGCAGCTTGGTAGTATCATTTGAACCTGGGACAGTAGGTAGGTTACATTAGAATATAATTTTTTCTGGTGCTCTGAAGTCAAAGAGGCACTGATTCTTTCTGTAAATCCTAAAATTTTTCTCCCTGAAGTGTTATTAAGGATGGCAACTCTGCGACTTCTGGAAAGAAAGTTGTAGCACCTTCTTTCCTTCCAACTCGTAGCTCTCATCTTTTCCCCACACTCATGAAGAGTAGTCAAGCAAGCTTTATAACTGGTTTCTTTTCTTCCTGCCTTTTCCCCATGTTTCCTAGATTTTAAATATAACAAATCTTGAATAACTCAGGCCCCGTAGTACACATATTCAAGAGTATAAAGTTTTCCAGTGAAAAGATTCAATGATTCCTCCTTTAGAGCAAAAGCCACCATAGGGGCTTGCTTTTTCCTGGGCTTTTCACTTCTGGCTGTCCGTCCTGCCATTCTTTAACCCTTTCCTTGGCACTTGGAGTCAGAAATGGGCCTGCCTCAGGCTCAGATCCGGGTTCCTCTTGATTCCTTAGAGGCTCTGAGGTTTTTCAGCTCTTCTCCCACATCATCTTCACTGCCTTTTCATTGCTTACTTCTGTCCTGGGCTTCCCAGGTGGTGCTAGTGGTAAAGAATCCATCTGCCAACACAGGAGACATGGGTTTGATCCCTGGGTCAAGGAAGATCCTCTGGAGGAGGAAATGGCAACCCACTCCAGTATTCTTGCCTGGAGAATCCTGTGGACAGAGGAGCCTGGTGGGCTACAGTCCATGGGGTGGCAGAGACTTGGACATGACTGAGCAGCAGCTCTCTGTTAGCAAGCACAGGGTGTGCCCATGTCAAACAAACACTGACCTTGCTGCCTCCTGTAGCCATCTCCTTTTTTCTTCTCTTGAACTTAGCAAATTTCTGAAATAAACAATCCACATCTGTGGTCTTCAGTTTTTCACGGGCCCTCCTCATGCTCTGGAATTACCCTTTGCTCCATCCATCACACTTTGCTACCTCATCATCTTCTTTGGTATTTACTTTCTATACCAAATTGTTTGCCAGTTAATCAAGTAATTTTCTATGGCTAGTTAAAAATTTAGTCTGAACAGTCACATCTTAAGTAGACTGTAAGTAAGCTGAAAGGATGAATTAATTTTATCGAAAAGCTGCTAGCACTGTACTGTATGAATAGGTGAGCATGCTCTAGTAGCAGATGGCTTGACCCCATATTTATGATTATAAGAATTTTAATAAGAATTAAAGTAACATTTAAAAATGTTCATCAAAAATATGTTTGTACATGAGCTCTAAGATAATTTCTTTAATTCACCAAATATTTATCAAGCTGTACTGGGCTGAGTGGGCTTTACAGGTGGTGCTAGTGGTAAAGAACCCACCTCCCAATGCAGGAGACATAAGGGATGTGAGTTCAATCCCTGGGTAGGGAACATCACATGGAAGTGTGCACGGGAACAGAAGAGGTTGGTAGGCTATGGCTTATAGGGAGGCACAGAGTCAGACATGACTGAATAGACTTACCACCACCACCACCAATGCATTGAATAGACCCCCAAAATCTTTATGTCCACTGAAAACCTCAGAAAGTTGACTTTATTTGGAAATAGGAGTTTAGTAGATGTAATTAGTTAAGTTAAATGATGTCATACTGCCTACCGTATAGCTCAGGGAACTGTGCTCAAGGTTATATGGCAGCCTGGATGGGAGAGGAGTTTGGGGGAGCATGGATATACATAGATGTATGGCTGAGTCGCTTTGCTGTGCACCTGAAACTATCAACATTGTTAATCGGCTGTACTCTCCAATGTAAAATAAAAATATAAAAAATGAAGTCATGCTGCACTGGTCATACTGACTGGTGTCCTCATAAGAAGACCATGCGACGTAGACAGGCTTTTGCTGACTTGGAAAATGAAGAGGATCATGCAGAAAGAGAGGGAAGAAGGCCATGTAAAAATGAAAGGGAAAATCGGAGTCACCGAGCTACAAGACAAGCAGCATCAAGGATGGCTGGTAACCACCAGCAACTGGAAGAGGCAAGGAAGGTCTCCTTCCCTAGAACCTTCCGAGAGAGTACAGCCCTGCGACACCTTGATTTTGGATCTCTGGGCTTCATAACTGTGAAAAGAATAATTTTTTGGTTGCTGTAGCCCCTCAATGTTCGGTAATTGTTACAGCAGCACTAGGAACGTATCCACTGTGTCCTCAATGTTCTGAGCACTAGAGATCGGAGTGAACAAAACATGAAAAATTCCTGCCCTCGTGAAGCTTACATTTTAATGGGAGTGTGGAGATATAGGAGCAAATAGTAGGTAAATAATGCCTTTTGTTGTTTTTCCCAGGTAGTGCATTGGTAAAAAGTCCACCTGCCAATGTAGGAGACTTGGGTTCCTGGGTCAAGAGGATCCCTGGAGAAGGAAATGGCAACCTGCTCCAGTATTCTTGCCTGGAAATTCCATGGACAGAGGAACCTGGTGGGCTACAGTCCACGGGGTTGCAGAAGAGTCAGACATGACTGAGTGACTAAAACAACAACAAAAATACCCTTATGAACTGGATAAAGTATAACAGTTTATCTGTGCTTTTTATGAGAAAATTGGGAGTAATTTCCCTCAGATATTTCTGATCTCCTCCATTTTCTGATTTGTATCTTAAATGTTACAAACTCAATTCTTTCTATTCTTAATCATTTTGGATGCCAAGAGAAAGCAAGTGCTGGGCTCAAAATTCCTTCAGGACCAAAAAAGGCAGCATCAAAACACCGTGTTTTACCATAAATGCATTTGGTTAGGGAAAAAAAGAAAGAAGAGAAGGAGAGAGTTATATGATCAGATTCTTTAGAGAGCAGAGCTAGCTTGATCAGTAGCTTGACATCTATTTTCTTTGGTTAGCAAATTAAAATTTTCCAATGTAATGAAAAATGAGCAATCAGAATATCTGATATACCCACATAGACCTCCCCTTTCTTTCTTTTAGAATCTCCAGTTCAACTTGGGTAATTCCCTTTCCCCTTCCAAGAGCTAAGGAAAGAGCTTCTTCCTGGTCCTAAAAGATGAGTCTTGATTTATCTAGTCCAAGCATGTCAATCCATTTCCCCTGCCAGAGATCAGTTTAGAATAGACAAGTGACACAAATCTGGCCAAGGAGACATGCGGGAAAATCTGCCTTGGGCCAGGGGACTTTTGGAAATAGTTTTCCTCCTTGATACAGAGACTGTGAATGAGGAACAGCAATCTCTCTGCCTCGTGAAATGGCTGTGTGAGCAAATCATGTGTTGCCGCAGCTCGACCTGAGAGGACAAGCTTGAGAATGAAAGCCAGCAGTATGAGAACAGCAGAGCTGAAAGTGACCTCAGGCTCTTGAAGAGGTTAGGAGGACCACTGCAACTCTAGAACAGTCCTCCTCTGCACCTCCAGTTACAGAAGACACTAGCAATAACACAATGTGTGTGTTCAGTCACTCAGTCATGTCTGACTCTTTGTGACCCCATGAACTCTAGCTCGCCAGGCTCCTTTCCATAGGGATTCTCCAGACAAGAATACTGGAGGAGATTGCCATGCTCTCCTGCAGGGGATCTTCCCAACGCAGGGACTGAACCTGCATCTCTTTTGTCTCTTGCATTGGCAGACAGCTTCTTTACCGCCTGCACCACCTGCGAAGTAATAATGCAATAGTAAGACTCTATAGCTTAAATAACTTTGGGCCAGATATTCTGTTACTTGCAGCCAAAAGTATTCTATCTGACACAACTTTCATACAGAATCAGGATGAGGGGAGGGGTTTTACAGTTTTGAGAGCTAAACACACAGGTGAACTGCAATCCTGGGAGCCAGTCTACTCTTAAGGCCCCATGGTTGGAAGGATTATATCCAGGCTCAATAATTATTAACCCTTTATGCTTGGTTGGTTTCCATATGAACTTTCCTGGGCAGCATTTATCATGTTCTCTGTAGAGCTTCCACAGCACTTTGATCATTTACTAGAAGGCCACTTGGGGCTTTTTATCATAGTTAATGTTTATGCTTCTTTTAATATTGTGAATTATTTGAGGGCAAGAGCCATGTCTATTGTTTTTATATCTCCAGTGACCAACAAAGTGCCTGATGTAGAAAATACTCAATAAATATTTGCTGGATTAAAGAATGACCTTCTGTTGACAGACTGGTTGCATAATGTAGAAGGTCCGCAGAGCCCTGCCTTGGAAAGCGGAAATGTATCCAAGTAGGATGAGAGAGTTAGAGGAACCACTGTAGGTTAGCTCTTGTGGCAAGCATAGAACCATGAGAGCAAAATAAAGCTCTCCATTTGGCCTGGACCAGCCAGTCAATTGTTCAGGGAGTCATCCTTATGTCTGCCCCTTCCATTGATTCCATCCTGTCCAAGTAAGCATCCTCTTTCACCTGGATAAATCACTCCCCACCCTAAACCATGATCTAGACCAGAGTCAAAGACATTTTAGAAATACAAACAAGGTCATGCCACATTCACGCGTGAAACAGAGAAACTCCTTCCTGTGTCCCTCTGTCTTCTTGATCGCTTGTGCTTATTATTGCAGACAGTTAGCTAAAGCCAATGGTTTATCATTAAGTTTGAAAAGATTTCCCAGGAAGTTGTGACTTTGAAGCACAGTACACAACTGCAAGTATAGTACTTAGCAAAATAAAACAGCTAACTCAGAAGTGCTGATTTTGTAGTTTCAGTTTGCTCTCAGATTGAGAGACACACCCTCTTTGGGAGGTCACGAGGGACCTCTGAAGACTAAAGGTAAAAATATTTACAAGATAATTGATTTACAATAATGAAAGCCATAAAGCATGATTAGTCATTAAGTTACAAAAGCTGCCACAAAAGTAATTCTTTAAAACAGTTATTCATGGAAATCAGTGGCTTTCCAGCTGGCTCAGCGATAAAGAATCGCCTGCCAAAGCAGGAGACACAGGAGACAGTGGTTTGATCCCTGGCTCAGAAAGATCTTCTGGAGGAAGAAATGGCAACCCACTCCAGTATTCTTCCCTGGGAAATCCCATGGACAGAGAAGCCTTGCGGGCCACAGTCCATGGGGTTGCAAAGAGCAGGACACGACTGAAGTGACCGAGCATACACAGAAATCAGCAGACATAGGGAAGGCTAGAAGTTACAGGATCTGAATTCCCAAGTACTAATACTTCCTCACAAAGCACTAAACTTCCATGCCTCAGTTTTATTCAGTGTATCAAGTCAGGAAATTAAGACCTTCTCTGACCTGGATTGTTTTCTGAGGATCAAATGAAATGACACAACACGCATTAGAAGCATGGTAAGTACTATACCTGGACCAACTATCACCACTGAAAACACCTATAAGACCAGTCAGAAGAGAGGTGACAAAGAATTCTCTGGTGATAAAGAATCTGCTGCGCAGTTCAGGACATGCCTGTTCAATCCCTGGTCCAGGAACTAAGATTCCCACATGCTGCAGGGCAACTAAGCCTGCTTGCTTCAACTAGAGAAGACTGTGTACCATGATGAAGAGACCAAGGGCCACAAGGGAGACCCAGTACAGTCAGCACAGTCAAAAAACAAAACGAAACAAAACAGTGGTATGTCAGTTCTGGACTGGAAGTCATTGCTTCTCTACAGCTTTGTGTAGGAATAGAGGTAGCAGCAGCAAGGACTTTCCCCCAGAACACTTAGCATTCAGGGACTAGCAGTCATGAAAGGAAATACAGTCATACAGAGATGAAGCTGTCAAATTTATGCTAATATGGCCACATTAATTTTATACTCGATCACAAAGTACCAACTGTAGAAGCACGGTGTCTAAGCATGAATCCCAACTCTGTGGAACTTTGAGCGAGTTCCTTAATTTCTTTGGTAGCCAGCCTCCAAGATGGCCCCAATGAGCCATCATACCCCAATATTCACAGCCTGTGCAATGCCCTCTCACTTTGTGCCAGGGTTGGTGTGTATGGCCAATAGAACACAGCAGAAGTGGTGGAACATAACCTTTGAGGCTAGGTCAAAAAGACTCTGAGGTTCCCTACTTGGTTGTTCTCTTAGAGCCTTCATTCTAAGGGGAGACAGCTGCTTGGAAAGGCCCATCCTTTGGCAGGGAACTGAGGCCTCTGGGTAACAGCTCCGTAAGAGAGCTTCGATGAGGACTGCCCAGCCCCAGTTAAGCCTTCAGATGATGTGTTGACTGTAACCACATGAGAGACCTTGAGCCAGAATCACCCAGCTAAGCCTCTGACAAATTCCTGACCGACAGAGACTGTGAGATAACAAATATTTGTTTAGAGACAATTCATTATACAATAATAAATAACTAAAGTACCCTCTCAAGATTTCTCTAAATCTTCTGTAAAACTGGAGATAATAACCTTTGTCAAAGCGTTGTTGTAAGGATCAAATGAGAAGTGTGTTGAACACCCTTGCCCAGTACCTGGCACAGAGTGAATCTGTGTTGGTTATTACATCTTTGCACCTTCTCTTCCACAGGAAGGTGGTCCTGCATGTACTTGCTGTCACATTTCCTAGGTTCAGCAGTTTAAGTCAAAATTTCAAGTACACTGATCTAGCTCTAGTCAGTCTCTTGATGTCACTTTTCCCTGACCATCAGTTAGGCAAGTAGCCTTCCCTTTTTCTGACCCCTTTTAAGATGAGAGGCAAGATGTCTAAGATAGAGAAATTTAAGGCACATGCTATAGCTAGGGAACCAAAAGCCAAAATAGCTGGCCTGAAAAAGGCCAACCCACTGACCTCAGGAACACTCTACAAAGCTTGATAACTGAGTGAGCTTGGAGTCAGCTAGAGCTTTTACAGGGCTCTTTGTTTAGAATTTGTCCTCTGAAATATACAAAGCTTTCATTCAGACTTGCTTCTGTGTTTTTAAATCTGGAATAGATCCTGGACTTCCTCAGGCAAACTTCATAGATGCTATCTTTTTTTTTTTCTTCTCTGATTATTCCTGTCTCCTCCTTCACATTTGGGTTTTCTTTTATTACTGGTGGATGGCAGAGCAGTCAAATTTCCTATGCACTGAAAGAAGATACTGAGGAAATTTACTGCTACAGCAGTGGAAAGAATACAAGAAGAACCGATATGTCTCTTTCCCATAACAAAACCCAGTGAGAAAACTGACAAATAACAAAACTCAATAATAAAACAATTTGACAACTATTTTAAAAACTCAGCCTATATCATAAAGAGGGAATTAAAGGGATCGCAAATACTGAGTGAGAAGGTTTTATTGCCTCTAAGCCATGAAGATTTCAATTCCACCATAAGTAAATTATTTTTATATATTTTATTGCTGATTCTCTGAAAAACAATGTCTAAATATGCAATATCCTTCTCTCTTAGGATATTTGAGGAATTTAAAATAAAATTCAATCTGTTATGATATATACAGAAGGAGGTAAACTTTTAATATTACCTGGTGAAATGTATAACTTCTGACCTCAAGGAGCTTTTATTCTAAAAAAAAATTGTGAACAGTATTAAGCTTACACCTTTGTCTTTGTCTGTCTCAGTCTCTCTCTCTCTGCTCCAAGTATGTCCAGAGTTCTGCCTAAGTCAGCTCTTCATATGGAAACACTTAACCTTATAAACCAAACTCTCTGGGGGATGAACTTGAGTTTGCTCATTTCTTCTTCCCTTTTCTCTTGGCTTTTTAATACTTTGCTTTCCACATAATCCAAAACTTTATTTTGTTGTTCTATCAAAATCTTTCTTCCTTTTCTCTTTCCTTCTTTCTTCCCCCCCCCCCCCCACTTCCTTTCCTTTTCATTTATATTTCCTCTCTCCCAACTCACTTCTTCTCTTCCTTTCTGGTTCTGACTTTAAAACCTTGATGGACAATATCGAGGGACGCTTCTTGGGTGATGTGTCTGGATCCTTTGTAAAAAGGTTATCCCTTATTGTGGTTCAGAAATGGTATTGCTGGCTTAGCAAAAAAAGCTGAGCTTTTATTTTTGTTCCTAAGGGAGGAGTTGAAACAAGATAATTTCCTTTTTCTCCTCAAATATACATACATGCCAATTAAGAAATACAGGAGAAAAATAATTTGATTGTCTAAGTGTAAATAAAGCACACAATGAAATCACATCTCCACCCAGTAGTTTAAGAGGAGTTCTCAGCCACCCTATTCCCTTACTCCCTACGTTTCCAATTATCAAAGTCTAACCATAGCCTCCAAATTCTACTCTGCATCATCAGTCTCCTGGTCACTTCCTTTTCTTCCCCTCCAGCCTTGTCCCCTGTCCGTCCACCTTCCCACTGTCCTGCTCCACATTGCAGGCACACTAGAATTTTCCATCATCCACAGGTTAGTCTTGCCGCTCACTCTTTTCTCTTGCTAAGAGTCCTCGTATGATCCCAGATAGAGGAGGTGATATTGTGTCTCTAAGATGACTCACAAGTCATTCTAAATTTTCTTGAAAACTTCATCCAGGAGCTGATATTAACTCTTCAGGCCTCCCCACAAAAGAAACCTCTCGTGAGACATCTTTCCTGGAAGTGATCTTCCTAACACTCTGAGAAGTTTGCTCAAGCCTCTCTAAACTTCCTCACTGTATCATAATAAAAGTTAGGTGGAGACATGTGAACCTCTCTGGAAGTCCCCTTAAGAGAATGTCATTGAAATCTTTGTTCAAATTTCATTTGGAGAAGAGGCTAGGTATGGTTTAAGGGAAATGGTGAGACAGCCCCTCCCCAGTCTGTATACTTCTTCCAGCAAAACAAAATCCCTGTAGTTAACTTAAACAAATCCCACGGAAGTCAGCTGCATGACTCAAGCCCCTAACTCATTCCACTGCCATCTCAAGTGACTTATTATCAAAGTTTGATGTTCCTTTCAACTTTCTTGAAGGGAAGTTCTGATAACTACAATTTCACCCATTCTGCCAAGGAGGCCTGGGTGCCTCACAATATGTTAGAGATGGACTATCCAGGTTACTTTGATTTGTTTGCATATCTGTTTCCCACTAGCTTGTAAACTTCCTGAAGTTGGAGGTCTTTATATTTATAAAATTTAATCTTTGGATTTGCAGCGACTTGCACAGTTCCTGGAACATAATGTAGGTCATGTGAATATTTACTGATTGTATGGGCGACCCATCCTTTCTCCACAGGAAGGCTTTGTGTGCGTGTGGTTGTTTAAATATACAAAGTACCACTTTATGAAAGCAGTTATATTTTAACAGCTTGTAACAAAGAGTTGAGAAAGTGGACAGATGCCTACCATTTAACAGCCTAAAATGGTGGTAACCATGGCTTTTTAAAGTTACTGAAAATTATTATCAATAGGTCAACAGACTCAGTTATTTAACCTTTGGCACCTTTGCTCTGGCCCTGAAATTGCTGGCCAAATATGATTTTTGATGGTTCTACAAACTAATTCTGAACTGTCACTTTGAAATCTAGATAAGACCTCCCAGTATATAAGCACTGTCTACACATTTCCTGGTTGACTAGACCATCAGAGAAGGCACTTCAGTTATCTGACTAGAATGTGAATACTTAAATGAAAGAACTATTTAAAAGGAAGTAGGGCCACAGGGGAAGGAAATGGCAACCCACTCCAGTGTTCTTCCCTGGAGAATCCCAGGGACGGGGGAGCCTGGTGGGCTGCCGTCTATGGGGTCGCACAGAGTCGGACACAACTGAAGCAACTTAGCAACAGCAGCAGCAGCAGGGCCGGAGGAGACCCAGACTAGTTATTCTCACTTGTTTGTATCCAGTACTGTGCATTTCGTTATATGGATGTTTTATATTAAAAACTCGGACTAAACTGAAACAGTGAAGCAAGCTAAAAGAAACCAAGGTGGATTTAAATGAAAGACTCCACCAAACATAACTCATCCCACCTCCTCTGAAGATCGCCATGGATATGGTGATATTTTCCACCAGCGCTATGGAAAACCACTTGAATATCACTATGGACACAGTGATATTTTCCATCAGCTTTATGGAAAACCACCTGGGTTCCCTATGGACTTTCTTTTCTCAAAACTGTATTTGGGTTTTTTTTTCTTAAAATTTTCCCTCCCTTCATGACATCGTTACAGCTCGTTGGGATCTTTAAACACTGTCTCTTTTCCTTTGAAGATCACAACCATGAAAGTTCTTTTTAAGGAAAAAACAAAACAAAACAAAAACCCTGAGATTCAAAAGGTACTAAATTTAAATTTGATAAAAAGAGATCTCAAAATTTCCCCTTATTTTCAGGAAGTATGTATTTGCCATATGTAAAACGTGGCAGGTGCAGGGCTCTCGCAGCCTAAACACTGGAGACCAACGAAGCCAATCTAGCGGCGACACTAGAGGCAGCGATCACGCCAGCGAAGCCTGAGCCCCAAGACCTGGCCCACTGGTCCCACCCAGTCCCCAGCAAAATTCCTAGGTCTCCTAGGAATGTTCAAATAGAACCTGATCCCGGTAACTGTCTTATCTTTTTCAAACGTTTTAAACTTACTGTCTTTGGTCAGCAGAACCACGGGCACAGTGATGACGGTGACGAGCACAGCGATCGCCAGCAATCCCAGGAGCACCTTCCATGGTGTCTGCAAGCCGGGCAGGTCAGGTCCAGTTAGAGCCAGCTATCTGGCCCCAGTCCGGGTAAGAGGGTCGGGGCCCCGGCTGCACAGGAGGCAGCGGAGTTTGCCGTCGCGCGCGCCCTGGGAGAGGGGCACCAGGGGCTGGGAGGGTTTGGAGCCCGCGAGTCGGAGGTTGCAAGGAGCGCTTTCCCTTGAACTTCTGGCCTCCGGGCAATTTAATGTTTGCGTGTAAACGCACTTCAGAAACCAAGTAAGGGTTCTGGCGCGTGTTTTGCCGGTGGCTCTCCAGGCCCTCCAAGCCTCGGTCCCTGGGTTCTTAGCCCCGCGGGTTCGAGAGCGAGACAGGAGCCTTGGGGCGTCCCTTCACCTGTCAGAGGGTGGCTCTGGAGCTTCCGCCTAATGAGAGCCCCTGGTTTCGATCTGCGAGCTTTGGGTGGTGGTGGTGGGGGTAATCTGGGGAGACTTTAGTGAAGAGGCATCTTCAACTCACTCCTGGGGCTCTTTGCGGGGTGGGGGGCCCTTTAATCACTCACCTTCATGGTCTGCGTCTCTTCGAAACTGAAGTTTCGGAGCCGGAGCGCAGTCAGAAGCCTGGCGAGCCGCCCGGACGCGCGTGCCGCTCCGGAGCGCCGGGCACGTAGTCACAAGGCGCGTCCAAGTTTCAGCCCCGAGTTAAACATTAGTGAGCGCCGGGTTGGCTTGGTATAAAGGGCTGCAGGCAGGCTGCGGGAGAAGGCGCGCCGGCCCCAGAGAACTGGCGTCCGGGCCGGGGGGGCGCCCGAGAGGCACCTCCCCATGGGCGCGCGGGGCACTGGGTGGCCGCCAGACGCGCAGGGTGCGAGGTCCCGGGAACGCGCCGGAGGGGTGTGACAGCCCGAGCTGCGGCGAGCCGGCGCCCGGCATCCGACGTGGAACCCGGAGGCTGCAGGTCGGCGGGAGAGCATGGCCCGCCCTCACTGAAAGGGACCTCTGCGCTCGATTTCCGCAACCTCGAGTGGGCAAGCGAGGGCACTTAGCTCAGAGAGGGTATAGGGCTCTGCAGACTCAGAGAGTTAACTGCCGGCAGCTGGAACTAAAACCCAGATCTCTGTCCTTTGCCAGTAAATGGTATGGTGGGGATTTCTAGGGTATTTAAAGCTCCTGGAAGGCAGAGAGAGAAAAAGTGATTGTTTCGCTTATGGATGACATTTAGAGGCTAAGTGTCTGGATTCATTCTCCGCAGGGGATTTCTGGTTTGTCTTTCAGGCTTACCTTCTCATCAAGATGCCAGAAATAATAACGCTAACACTTATGTGCAACTTACTTTTCCCCAGGAGCTGCTCTAAGCATCTTTGTGTTTATTTTACAGGGAGGAAGCAGAAGGTTAAGTCAGCTGGCCGAGTAAAGGCAGCTAGGAAGTCGTGGAGCCTGAATTCAGAGTTCATGTTCTTAACTGCCACTCCACACGGCCTTTTATCTTTCAGTCTTCCAAAGAGCATTTGGAACAAAAGAGTAAAAGGGCAGGTGTGGCTTCTTCCTCCAGGTCCCCAGGATGCCCAGTAGGTTCCTTCACTCATTCCCCTTTTCCTTTACTCATTCATCCCCACATCCTCCCATTTACTTCACTCATGCCCCAAATACTTGTGTGGATACAAAGCATTAGACTCTCATCTAGATTCCAGAGATAGAGAAGTGAGACAAGATAGATGAGGTTTGTGCACTTGGCACTTTCAGTCTGAAATACACAACAGAACCTTTGCATTAGGGTCCCTCTACTTACTTCCTCTTGAGGATAAGCACTCCTGCTCCCTACAAGTCCTCTTCAGCTTGTTCACTCAGCTGCAAAACAAAGTCTCTCTTCCAAAGTTAGAGGTAAAAAGTTCAAAATGCAAAGTCCTGCGGGGCATTGACATATGATTATGAATAAATTCCAGTTTCCATCCTTTATCTCCAGTCTGAAAGTCACTTCTGAACTCAGGAATCATTTTCCCCTCTGATTGCTAGTTGCTTATGACACATCCACTTACCCACACCCACCTTCAGAGGCCCAAACTGAACTCTTTATCCTTTCCATCAGTCTCACCTCACCTTCCTCTGATGATTTCTGTCTTCATTAAAAGTACCCCCACTCACCAATTACATTAAAAGTGTCCCCACTCATCAGTTCGAAAAAGAGAAAGGCTTGAGTCATCTCAGTTTTTCTTCTCCATTCTCCTGCTACATCCACGTGGCCATCATTTCCTCTCAGTTCTGCCTTTTACAAGTATTTCTCAGATCCATCCCCTCCTCCCTCTTCCAGCTGCTCGGAAAGGTGAGTCAATAGTGTGGCTGCAGCCTGTGAACTGGAGCTGGAAAGAGAGGTCATCCGACAAGGACTGCAGGGAATGGCTCAGCGCTGGCCTCAGCTCTCACCAGTTTGTGCACTCAGCAATGGAGAAGGGAAGTCTGTACGACAGCCCACATGCTTAACCTGCATACCCTCACCGTGACACTATCCTTTCAGCAAGCCCCAGGGAAGCTGGCTGACATCCATGGGCAGATCATCTTGTTCTCTGGGAAGTATTCCACAAAACACAAATATCTCCACACTCAGTCAACTTCAAGAGATTCTTTCCTAAATTTCTCCCACCTGACCTCTTTGTCACTAGTCTTTCCATCTTGCTCTTCCCAAGTCCCTAAGACACCAACTGGCCAACACATTAGCCACCACCTGTAAGTCAGTGTAAATCTTATGATAGGCCATCTCTCTTTTCATGCACAATGGAAAACAGATGTACTACTCCAACTTTTCTCTGTTAGGAAGATTTCTCTTTCTACTCTATTTCAGAGCATCCCTGAGAGGGGCTATAATGTAGCAGCCATCATTTGTGACTGGTGCCAGCTTACTTTGCATAAGGCTGACTCTTCCCTTCTCTGTTGTTTGTTTATGAGGTGTGTGTTTAGGGAAAAATGCTAAGCAGTGGGAGAAGCACCATGGCGTACAAGCTCATTGCTTATGTAATTTTCTTATGTCATCTGAACCACTTGTGCTCATCTACTGTGTCTATAGATACCATTTTCACTTACTCATGGGACATGGCTGAACATACTCAGGTTTATCATTTGGTGGGCCAGGTAATAACCAGTTTGTTATTGAAGTTCAGGTTGTATAGTTATGGGTTGAATTGTGTCACCTCCAAAAAAAGATATGGTGGAATCCCAATCCCCAGTAACTTTTCAGAAAGTTGCCTTATTTGGAGACAAGGTCTTTGTAGAAGTCATCAGGTCAAAAAGAAGTCATTAGGGTGGGACCTAATGTAATATGAGTGGTATACTTATAAAAAGAGAAAATTTGAAAACAGAGACAAGATACACATAGAGAGAAAATGGTATGAAGAGACTCACAAAGAAGGCTATGATCTACAAGTCAAGGAGACAGATTTAGAACAGATCCTTTCACTCAGGTCTCAGAAGGAGCCAACCCTGCTGATCCGTTGATTTCAGTCTGTCAGCCTTCAGATGGAAAGCATCACTGTCTCAGTGGACAGGCATTTGAGCAAACTCTGGGAGATAGTGAAAGACAGGGAAGCCTGACCTGCTGCACTCCATGGGGTCGCAAAGAGTCAGATACAACTGAGCAACCGCACAACAACAACCCCAGCCTCCAGAACTGTCAGGCAATGAAATGCTGTTAAGCCAGCCTATCTGTGGTACTTTGCTACAATGGACCCTGCACGCTAATATACCAGGTGTTCTACGATCATGTTTTCAGTGTCTACCAGGGCCCTATAGAAAGAGAGGAACTGATTTTCATATAGTGAATAGTCATTGACTGATGTAGCTCACATCTAAAATGAGCCCAAGTTCGGGTGTTACCTTTGTGCATGTGTGCTAAGCTGCTTCAGTCTTGTCCAACTCTTTATGACACTGTGGACTGCAGTCGGCCAAGCTCCATGTCCATGGGATTCTCCAAGCAAGAATACTGGAATGGGTTGCCATTTCCTTCTCCAAGGTACCTTCCCCACCCTGGGATCGAACTGCCGTCTTGTGTCTCCTGCATTGGCAGGCAGGTTCTTTACCACTAGCACCATCTGGGAAACCTTGATATACATCAAAAGATAACTAATATTTTGGCAAAGAGCATGACTTTTTTCTAAAAATTCTAGGCAGATTATCTGTGATTTTCCTATTGGGGCTTGCCAGAAGCTTGCCTGCCACAGACACTTGTAATAACTATTATCTGTTGGGTCATTAAGATCCAAGGATCAGGGCAGCTTGCACTATAGCCTAGACCTAGGGAGCCCTCTCTTGTTCTGGGTTCCATTCAAAACAGACAGCCATAGGTACTACTGAGCAAATAGTTTGGAAGCACAGCTGGTTGTGGTATATGGTGTCTCCAAAATCCAGAGAGTTCTGGCAAACACTATTCTTCTTTTTGGTGGGCACAAAGAGTGTAGTGACTTACCCATCATTTTAGGGGGGATATCGTAACATGTTCTAGATTGCTAAATCCCTTGAATCCTTGCAAACATTTTCATGGGATTTATCCTCTATTCTGCGGTCATATTTGTCTTGCTGAAATATATAAGGAACTTGCTACTTACTGTTCCCAAGATCCAATTAGCTTGTCACCAATGTAATGGACCCATGTGATGTTCTATGGGATTTCAAGATGATCAAGATCCCAGGAGGCTATATTATGATAGAGAAGAGAGTTGGGGCTTCCCTGGTTACTCAGCAGCAAAGAATCCATTTGTCAATGCAGGAGACACAGGAGAAAATGCAGTTCTATCCCTGGAGAAAGAAATGGCAACCCCCTCCAGTATTCTTGCCTGGGAGATCCCATGGACAGAGGAGCTGGGAAGGTTACAGTTCATGGGGTTGTAAGAGAGTTGGACATAACTTAGTGATGAAACAACAAGATTGTTGACATTACCCTGAATGTAATATGGTAAAATTATACTGCTCACCCTTCCAGGTGATGGCAATTTGAGATGGCCCTGAAGAAAAAAGAAAAGTACTCTTCAAGTTAATAGCCACAGATACTAGGATTGTATTGTCTGGTCCAGTGAAGTTACCATGCTGGTAAAATGGGCATGGTTCCATAATCCATCTTTTGTCTGGGCTGAGCAGGAAGTTAACTGAGTATAGGGTAGGGAACCTGCACTCTTGTCCCTTTTGGGTTTTTAAATAGTGACACCAATCTCTGTCCCTGTCCAGGGACACAGTATTCCTTTTAGCTTACGCTATGGATGTAGAACAGTTCCAGGGGCTTCCACTTAGCCTTTCTTACCACCAGCTCTCTCTGTGAGTGAGGGGAGAAATGAGTCAAGGAATGCAGCAGACTCTTAAAGCCGGAAAAGGTGAGGAAATGAATTCTCCCCTAGAACCTCTAGAAGGTATGCAGCTCTGATGACACCTTGACTGTAACCCAGTAGGACCTATTTCAGACTTCTGAGCTCCAGAAGTATAAAACAATACCTTTGTGTTGTTTTAAGCCACTGCTGCTGCTGCTGCTGCTGCTAAGTCGCTTCAGTTGTGTCCAACTCTGTGCAACCCTATAGATGGCATCCCACCAGGCTCCCCCGTCCCTGGGATTCTCCAGGCAAGAACACTGGAGTGGGTTGCCATTTCCTTCTCCAATGCATGAAAGTGAAAAGTGAAAGGGAAGTCGCTCAGTCAGGTCCGACTCTTAGCAACCCCATGGACTGCGGCCTTCCAGGCTCCTCCGTCCATGGGATTTTCCAGGCAAGAGTACTTTAAGCCACTAAAGTATAATAATTTGTTACAGCAGCAATACAAAAATTAATGTACCCTGGACACGACTGATGTTTTAACTCCATATCAATGGATGTTTTAACTCCTAGAGCCAGGATTTAATAACTCCTGGAAGGTCTGGTCATATCCCTTCTCACCGAGCATTCTCAAACGTAGCTATAAGTCCCATGTCTTTCTGAAGGAGACTCGGAAGAAGATTTAAGGATGTACTGTAGGAGCATTGCGGGCTCTGGCCTCAGTTTCAAACAGGGCGTTTTGGGTCTATGGACTGATTTGAATCTGGAAACGATGAAAAGCCATGAATTTCTACTATGGCAACTTAAGTGAGATTTTTGACTCAGATCTAGAATTTTTCTAAGTGCTGAAATCAAACCATAACTTAGAACGCTACCAATGAACTTCGTTCTTAAGTACCCCATGATAAATGAAACACCACCATGGCAGTTTACACGTTTTGATTACCGTGTTATCCCTGGAGATATTTATAGTAATAGCTTCTTTAAAGAAACTGAGCCTTTGAAGTAGGGTCCCTGTGAGTTATTGCCCTGGAAGGATGCAGCCAATGTCAGATTGCAGCACAAAGCAGATAAAAAACAGACAGAATAAATACTCTGGCCTCTTTCTTCTTGTCTTTCCTGCTTCTATGTCCCAACTGAAGGCAGAGGACAAAGGATCCTAGATAATAGAGGATGTTATCTGCAGGCGTCATTTTCCTGGGGCAATGGGCAGGGAAGATAAAGGTGAAGGATGGATAGGAAGGTCTAAATTAGAAATAACCAAACAAACAGCCCAACACTACATATTATTTGTTAAATTGCCTCCTAATAAAGATTGGAGATGTTCCATTTGTTCTTTTATCTCTCTCTTCCATCCTTCTCTCTCCAGTGCCTCATTAAATGCCTGTGAAAAACTAAATGAGTGAAAAATAACGCTGGGTCTTTCCCTGTGTTCTTGGTGGCTGCAACTGGAAGTGAGGAAAAAATGGGATCTCATGTGTGGCAAGAAAGGAGAGAGCGAGAATGACAGGGCTGAGAGCAGTGAGGGAGCTGAACAGATCTTACTCCTGTTCCTCTGCTCTGCAAGAGAAGTAAAGGAAGTACAAAGGTATTTATTCTTTTGCCCACTGCCCTCCTTGACCTCCACCTAATTACTCTGTCCACCTGTGTGGGAATGACTTTTCTAGCATGTCCTTTACATTCCAGGTCAAAAGTCACTTCTTCCAGATTACCTTCAACAATAACCCCATCTGTTTCCATACAATTTTCTGCTTTCCCTACCAAACAGAGTTTGGCAGATTATTCTGCTTGTGTTGTTGTTCAGTTGCTAAGTTGTGTCCAACTCTTCACAACCCCATGGACTGTAGCCCGCCAGGCTCCTCTGTCCATGGCATTCTCCAGGCAAGAATATTAGAGTGGGTATCCATTCTCTTCTCCCGGGGATCTTCCTGGCCCAGGGATTGAACCTGGGCCTCCTGCACTAGCAGGTGTATTCTTTAACACTGAGCCATCAAGTGAGTGTGTTATTTACAACCAAATTAATTTCCACCTAGAGATACAGAGAGGATAGTTAGCTAGGTGGATAATCCTATGGATTTAGATGTATGGAAAGAAGAAATTTCAAACCAAAGGAATAACTGTACACAAAGGCTGAGTGAGAAACCTGGAGATCTTTAGGGACTACCTATTAGTTTAGTTTCACCAGGATATAGGGTATAAAGGTTGATCCTGGACATATTCTTTAGTCTTAAATTCAGTATTCAGTGTGTAGCCACTTAGAGTTTTTGCCAGGTGAAATTCAGTATCCAGTGTGTAGTAGGGAGCCACTTAGAGTTTTTGCCAGGTGAAGGAACACAATCAGACTTGACTTTAGATATAAAAAACAGGCAACAGCATAGGCTGGATAGCTGAGAAATGGAAGAACTAGAGATGGGATGAGAATCATAAACTTGGATGTTGCAAAATTAATTGGGCAGGTGCTTCTCTGTGTGGAGCTTGTCATAAAAGAATTTAAATCATGTTGATCTGTATTTGTTTACATACAAGTCTCTAAAAACTATTTCCCATGTGTAGTGCGAAATGTTTTCCTTGCCCCAATGATACCAAACCAATACTGATTTGGTATCAGTAATACCAAATAAGTAGTTCATCTTACACTTAATACATAATTAAGCTCTCTTGCTTCCTATTAGAACAGACATTAGCCAGAGAGGAGGCTTTTGTGCACTTCTTTGATTGTTCTTTGAATAGTCTATGGGTTTTTAAAAATTTGAACAGTTTGCTTATATTAGCTACTGACTTAAAAAACAATTATATACTTCCAGAACTATGTTGAATAGTAGCGGTGAAAGTGGACACCCTTGTCTTGTTCCTGACTTTAGGGGAAATGCTTTCAATTTTTCACCATTGAGGATAATGTTTGCTGTGGGTTTGTCATATATAGCTTTTATTATGTTGAGGTATGTTCCTTCTATTCCTGCTTTCTGGAGAGTTTTTATCATAAATGGATGTTGAATTTTGTCAAAGGCCTTCTCTGCATCTATTGAGATAATCATATGGTTTTTATTTTTCAATTTGTTAATGTGGTGAATTGCATTGATTGATTTGTGGATATTGAAGAATCCTTGCATCCCTGGGATAAAGCCCACTTGGTCATGGTGTATGATCTTTTTAATGTGTTGTTGGATTCTGATTGCTAGAATTTTGTTGAGGATGTTTGCATCTATGTTCATCAGTGATATTGGCCTGTAGTTTTCTTTTTTTGTGACATCTTTGTCAGGTTTTGGTATTAGGGTGATGGTGGCCTCATAGAATGAGTTTGGAAGTTTACCTTCCTCTGCAATTTTCTGGAAGAGTTTGAGGAGGATAGGTGTTAGCTCTTCTCAAAATTTTTGGTAGAATTCAGCTGTGAAGCCGTCTGGACCTGGGCTTTTGTTTGCTGGAAGATTTCTGATTACAGTTTCAATTTCCGTGCTTGTGATGGGTCTGTTAAGATTTTCTATTTCTTCCTGAAGTTTTGGCCACAGCAATCAGAGCGGAAAAAGAAATAAAAGGAATCCAAATTGGAAAGAAGAAGTAAAACTCTCACTGTTTGCAGATGACATGATCCTCTACATGGAAAACCCTAAAGACTCCATCAGAAAATTACTAGAGCTAATCAATGAATATAGTAAAGTTGCAGGATATAAAATCAACACACAGAAATCCCTTGCATTCCTATACACTAATAATGAGAAAGTAGAAAAGAAATTAAGGAAACAATTCCATTCACCATTGCAACGAAAAGAGTAAAATACTTAGGAATATATCTACCTAAAGAAACTAAAGACCTATATATAGAAAACTATAAAACACTGATGAAAGAAATCAAAGAGGACACTAATAGATGGAGAAATATACCATGTTCATGGATCGGAAGAATCAATATAGTGAAAATGAGTATACTACCCAAAGCAATTTACAAATTCAATGCAATCCCTATCAAGCTACCAGCCACATTTTTCACAGAACTAGAACAAATAATTTCAAGATTTGTATGGAAATACAAAAACCTCAAATAGCCAAAGCAATCTTGAGAAAGAAGAATGGAACTGGAGGAATCAACTTGCCTCACTTCAGGCTCTACTACAAAGCTACAGTCATCAAGACAGTATGGTACTGGCACAAAGACAGACATATAGATCAATGGAACAAAATAGAAAGCCCAGAGATAAATCCACACACCTATGGACACCTTATCTTTGACAAAGGAGGCAAGAATATACAATGGAGGAAAGACAATCTCTTTAACAAGTGGTGCTGGGAAAACTGGTCAACCACTTGTAAAAGAATGAAACTAGATCACTTTCTAACACCGTACACAAAAATAAACTCAAAATGGATTAAAGATCTAAATGTAAGATCAGAAACTATAAAACTCCTAGAGGAGAACATAGGCAAAACACTCTCAGACATAAATCACAGCAGGATCCACCTCCCAGAATTCTGGAAATAAAAGCAAAAATAAACAAATGGGATCTAATTAAAATTAAAAGCTTCTGCACAACAAAGGAAAATATAAGCAAGGTGAAAAGACAGCCTTTGGAATGGGAGAAAATAATAGCAAATGAAGCAACTGACAAACAACTAATCTCAAAAATATACAAGCAACTTATGCAGCTCAATTCCAGAAAATAAACGACCCAATCAAAAAATGGGCCAAGGAACTAAATAGACATTTCTCCAAAGAAGACATACGGATGGCTAACAAACACATGAAAAGATGCTCACCATCACTCATTATTAGAGAAATGCAAATCAAAACCACAATGAGGTACCACTTCACACCAGTCAGAATGGCTGCGATCCAAAAATCTGCAAGCAATAAATGCTGGAGAGGGCTGTGGAGAAAAGGGAACCCTCCTACACTGTTGGTGGGAATGCAAACTAGTACAGCCACTATGGAGAACAGTGTGGAGATTCCTTAAAAAATTGCAAATAGAACTACCTTATGACCCAGCAATCCCACTGCTGGGCATACACACCGAGGAAACCAGAATTGAAAGAGACACATGTACCCCAATGTTCATCGCAGCACTGTTTATAATAGCCAGGACATGGAAACAACCTAGATGTCCATCAGCAGATGAATGGATAAGAAAGCTGTGGTACATATACACAATGGAGTATTACTCAGCCATTAAAAAGAATTCATTTGAATCAGTTCTGATGAGATGGATGAAACTGGAGCCAATTATACAGAGTGAAGTAAGCCAGAAAGAAAAACACCAATACAGTATACTAACACATATATATGGAATTTAGGAAGATGGCAATGACGACCCTGTATGCAAGTCAGGAAAAAAGACACAGATGTGTATAACGGACTTTTGGACTCAGAGGGAGAGGGAGAGGGTGGGATGATTTGGGAGAATGGGAATTCTAACATGTATACTATCATGTAAGAATTGAATCGCCAGTCCATGTCTGATGCAGGATGCAGCATGCTTGGGGCTGGTGCATGGGAATGACCAGAGATGTTGTGGGGAGGAGGTGGGGGTGTTTGGGAACGCATGTAAGAATTAAAGATTTTAAAATTAAAAAAAATAAATAAATAAAAAATTAAAAAAAAAAAAAAGAATTCATTTGAATCAGTTCTGATGAGATGGATGATACTGGAGCCAATTACACAGAGTGAAGTAAGCCAGAAAGAAAAACACCAATACAGTATACTAACACATATATATGGAATTTAGGAAGATGGCAATGACGACCCTGTATGCAAGACAGGAAAAAAGACACAGATGTGTATAACGGACTTTTGGACTCAGAGGGAGAGGGAGAGGGTGGGATGATTTGGGAGAATGGGAATTCTAACATGTATACGATCATGTAAGAATTGAATCGCCAGTCTATGTCTGACGCAGGGTGCAGCATGCTTGGGGCTGGTGCATGGGGATGACCCAGAGAGATGTTGTGGGGAGGGAGGTGGGAGGGGGGTTCATGTTTGGGAACGCATGTAAGAATTAAAGATTTTAAAATTTTAAAAATAAAAAACTAAAAAAAAAAAAGATAAAAAAACACAATTATATGATTTTATGAGAAAACATGTTTAAGATCCTTGGAGCTAGATTCTCACAAAACGGCCATGGTTATGATAATTCCTTTATGGTTTGGGCTTCCCAGGTGGTGCTTGTGGTAAAGAGCCTGCTTGCCAATGCAGAAGGCTTTAGAAGCAACCCACTCCAGTATTCTTGCCTGGAGAATCCCACGGACAAAGGAGCCTGGTGGGATAAGGGCCGTAGGGTCACAAGGAGTCAGACATGACTGAAGAGCCTGAGCATGCACACATGCAGTCTGTGAGGTGATGTGGTGATGGTCATACATGTATATGAGGCTGGGATAGAGAAGGAGTGGAGAGGCTGACTAGTGGATGCTCTCATTTTAGGAAAGAGCAAGAGCCAATAGCACAAAGCTAGGGACTCTAACCTGAGATATCTAATTTGCCATGGGAGGGAACACATACTCTCTTCTGAGTGGTAGATAATCAGAAAGTTATGTGCAGAAAGGCCTTCAGATTCACTGTACGCTGTTAAGAACGATAAGACAGGAAAAAAGACTTCATGTACACAAGGGTCTTTGCTATATGCAAAGACCTTGGCATTGGACTAGAGTGCAAAGTTAGCTTGTCATTTATTAAAACTGTAGTCAAATATACATAATATAAAATTTACCATCTTAACCATTTTTAAGTGTACAGTCGTTTCTTTTTTATCCATAGTAGTCCAGTGATTATAGTGTAATTTTAGTGGATCAAACATACAGTGTAAAATTATATGACTCTCCTTTATCTTGACAAAATGGTGGAGTAAAACCACTACTCTCATTGTATATTTTTTGAACTAACATCTGTTTTCTGGCAATGGAGAATAGTGACTATGTGCGAATTGGATCTTTTTATTGATATTACAGGGGAGTCTGGGATGGCTGTACGGTCCTTTATTCTGGCAATACACCTAGTGCTTTGAGAGAAGGGACAGTAGTTGTATTTAGAACAGAATCTAAACCAACTGGGGAGAAATTTGAAGAGCCAGAAATTACCAGACAAAGATACTTCAAAAGGGAAGGTCTGATGCTATTTAACTCCCTGGCTGAAACCTTTGTTTTAGGTAGAAGTATTTATCTAGGCTCTACAGCAGGCTTCTCAAACTCTTTATTTCCTTATTCTCTACCCTCTCCCCACCCTCACTTCTATTTCAGACATTGTTTTCCTGAGCCCCACCTTCAACCTGAGCTCTGTATGTCTGTTTATGTATATAAACATGTTCTATATAAATACATATAATTATATGTTCTACATAAATCTGTGCTTCATATATCAGAAAAGAACATTTTTTTGCCCCCAAGAACCACTCCCAAGGGGGTGATATTGCCCTCACTGAGAATGTATGCTCTGTAGTGACACTGATTTCAGAGCGGACGTGGCAATTACTCAGGATCACCAGAATACAACTACTCTTTTAGAGTGCTGGTTCTAGCATAGGATAGAAATACTGAGTTCACTCTGGTAAAGCTAACATATGAAATCTTAATGCTGAGAGACTGAACATGCAAATAAACAAGGGCCAGACAACTGAGTTCTCACTCACAGCCTCTACAGCAATCTGTCCAAAGTGGTCAGGTCTTCACTGATTGACAGCTTCCCTATTTTTGCCCTTCTTTCCAACCCAGAACCAACCAGAAAAAGATGAATATGCTCATTAACTCAATCTTGTCAGAAGCTCCACTTCTCATCAGCCTGCCTCGTGTTTCCCACAGGAGACTCATCTCCAGATCCAGCACACTGGAAGCCCCCACTACTTTTCATGGTAAAGCACTGCTACTCGCTTGCTGACCTTTGACCCCAAATGTCGTTATGGGCTGGTTCTTGCTATATTAAGCTCTGAAAAAATAGCCGTGGCTTGTTCTCATTTGGGTGATCTTTGTTTATTTCCATAATACAGAATGAAGATTGCAGCCAAGGAAGACTGTATGTGTTTAAAGAGACACCGCAGGGTTAATAATTAACTTCTCCATTTCAATGTTTCAGTAGCATGCATGGCTCATCTGTTGATCTCTGTTTTCTTCAACCATCCCAAAGGCTGTTATTTATCTTATCCTTTATCAGTCACACTGTGTGAATAATTTAAGTGATGTTTTGGCTATTTAACTACAGCAGTCATAATATTCAAAGATATTTGGAAATGCAGGCAAGTGCCAGAAGAGTTTAGTAAGTCATTCGATGGGAGTCTTATACATACAAAGACACTGTTACTTAGTTTCTTGAATATTTACATGTTAACTTCGATTTTGATATGGTCCAGAAAAAGGCTCACTGCTCAAATGACTACTTCTTGAGGATTTTACTACAAATGTTTTCTCTTTAGAGTTAAGACTTTCTGTCATATCCACCAATGGGCTGATAAACTAAAAAAAAAAATAATAATAATTCAGCAGTAACTAAAAGATGAATTGTGAATTCATGTGAATTGTGAGTAACAAAGCAAAGACCATCCAAAGACTTTTAGATAGAAACTAGACAATGGCGATCAATATTGGGAAGAAAGCCTAATTGGTGGCTGCTCAAAGGTTAGCCTAGGAGTTTGGCTTCTACTAATGGGAGACCAAAATATTTCAATATGCCAAGTCTATTATGTAAAATACAAAATATATTTTAGATTTTTATTTTATTACTTATTTATTTACTTGCCTTTTCTTATTGTTGTTGACTTCTAACTTAATTTTGTTATGATCAGAAAATAATTTTTAAGTTCTTAAGACATACTTTATGGCTAAGCACATGGCCTACCTTTGAGAATATATAATGGGAACTTCAAAAATAAATGGGTATTACTAGTTGGTGTTCTAAAAATGTCAACTAAATCAAGCATTTTCCAATCTTATTCAGACTTTGAAGACTTATTTTTTATACTTTTATTAGTTGGGTACTACTAGATTCTTAAAAAATATTTTTACTGTGGCTGATTATTAATTTACATTTAACTTTAATTCAATCAAGGTTTGTACTTCTTGATATGCTACTTTGCCAGGCAGTGTACTGGAAAAATCACAGTGAACAAGTTAGATCCGATAGGGGGATCACAGTGTTTACAAAAAAGTTTATCATTGTGAATCCATCCAAGCTTGTCAGCAAAACCCAAGACCAAATGTCAGAAATGATTAAGCTTTCATTCAGTCCAGTTCAGTCTCTCAGTCGTGTCTGACTCTTTGCAACCCCATGAATAGCAACACTCCAGGCCATCCTGTTCATCACCAACTCCTGGAGTTCACTCAAACTCATGTCCATCGAGTCCGTGATGCCATCCAGCCATCTTATCCTCTGTTGTCCCCTTCTCCTCCTGCCCCTAATCCCTCCCATCATCAGGGTATCCAATGAGTCAACCCTTTGCATGAGGTGGCCAAAGTATTGGAGTTTCAGCTTCAGCATCAGTCCTTCCAGTGAAATACACAGGACTGATCTCCTTTAGGATGGACTGATTGGATCTCCTTGAAGTCCAAGGGACTCTCAAGAGTCTTCTCCAACACCACAGTTCAAAAGCATCAATACTTGGGTGCTCAGCTTTCTTCACAGTCCAACTCTCACATCCATACATGACTACTGGAAAACCATAGCCTTGACTAGAAGGACCTTTGTTGGCAAAGTAATGTCTCTGCTTTTTAATATGCTATCTAGGTGGGTAATAACTTTCCTTCCAAGGAGTAAGCGTCTTTTAATCTCATGGCTGCAATCACCATCTGCAGTGATTTTGGAGCCCAAAAACATAAAGTCTGACACTGTTTCCACTGTTTCCCCATCTATTTCCCATGAAGTAATGGGACTAGAAACCATGATTTTCGTTTTCTGAATGTTGAGCTTTAAGCCAACTTTTTCACTCTCTACTTTCACTTTCATCAAGAGGCTTTTAGTTCCTCTTCACTTTCTACAATAAGGATGGTGTCCCACTCCAGCACTCTTGCCTGGAAAATCCCATGGATGGAGGATGGAGGAGCCTGGTAGGCTGCAGTCCATGGGGTCGCTGAGGGTTGGACACAACTGAGAGACTTCACTTTCACTTTTCACTTTCATGCGTTGGAGAAGGAAATGGCAACCCACTCCAGTGTTCTTGCCAGGAGAATCCCAGGGATGGGGGAGCCTGGTGGGCTGCTGTCTATGGGGTTGCACCGAGTCGGACATGACTGAAGCGACTTAGCAGCAGCAGCAGCTTCTGCATATCTGAAGTTATTTGCCATTCCCTTCTTCAAGCTTTCATTCAGTTCAGTTCAATCGCTCAGTCATGTCCCACTCTGTGACCCCATGAATCGCAGCACGCCAGGCCTCCCTGTCCATCATCAACTAGCGGAGTTCATCCAAAGTCAACTGGCCTCTAATACTGGATGAATCAAACTGGAATCAAGAATGCTGGGAGAAATATCAACAACTCAGATATACAAATCTGATATCACTCTAATGGCAGAGGTGAAGAGGAACTAAAGAAGCTCTTCATAAAGGTGGAAAAGGAAAGTGCAAAAGATGGCTTAAAACTCAGTATTCAACAAACTTAAGATCATAGCATCCAGTCCCATCACTTCATGACAAATAGACGGGGAAAAAATGGAAGGAGTGGCAGACTAGGACTGCAGCCACAAAACTAAGACACTTGCTTCTTGGAGGAAAAGCTATGACAAACCTAGATAGCACATTAAAAAGCAGAGACATCACCTTAACGACAAAGGTCTGAATAGTCAAAATCATGGTTTTTCCAGTAGTCATGTACCAATGTGAGAATTGGACCATAAAGAAGGCTGAGCACCGAAGAATTGTTGCTTTTCAACTGTGGTGCTGGAGAAGACAATTGAGAGTCCCTTAGACAGCAAGGAGATCAAATCAGTCCATCCTAAAGGAAATCAACCCTGAATATTCATTAGAAGGACTGATGCTGAAGCTGAAGCTCCAATACTTTGGCGACCTGATTTGAAGAGCTGACTGATTAGAAAACACACTGATGCTGGGAAGGATTGAAGGCCGAAGGAGAAGGGGGTGACAGAGGGTGAGATGGTTGGATGGCATCATCAACTCAATGGACACAACTTTGCCCAAACTCTAGGAGATAGTGAAGGACAGGGAAGCCTGGGTGCTGCAGTTCATGGGATTGCAAAGAGTTGGACATGACTTAGTCGCTGAAAGACAATAGTAGGCCTCTAGAAAGCATTTGGAGGGGGAGAGTGGGGTGGGAGAGGCTAGCCTCCCAGGGACCACAGGATTGTGTTGGGCTATGGATCCGATGTTTAGAGTTTGGTCGTCAGTCCTCTTGGCTTTTTCTTGTAGGTGCTCTTCCTTCTGTTTCCCTCCCAGGTCTTGCTGTCTCTTCTCTTTCATTTGCTCTTCTGTGCTATGGTATTCCTTTCAGGAATATCTGTTTTGAACCAGTCCCCAGAGGCAGAGGCCCTCCTCCCCTTTCTCTTCTCTCAAGTTCCATCTATTCTGTAAGCAGCTTTTACTGGAGGTTGACAGGATTGACATAGACATTTTTTCAGGACTTCTAAGGCCAGAAGCCTTCAAAACGTTTTGGCAAATACACCTGCACGTACCTCCATCACTCCCCTTACTATGAATGAAGCAAAAATTCATATTCTAAGGCAAGTTAAGTAAAATTTAAGCATACTATTTTTCTCTGCCCTCTGGCCATGTCTCTCCCCTCCACTATGCATTGTCTCTCCCCTCTACCCGCACATGCATCACCCAAGGTTCCTCATTGGCAAAAAAATACCTTCTCAGCCTTAAACAGCAACATTTTTTGAACATCAATGAGATGATGTCCTAGGAGATAAGCTTCTTAAACTTGTAAGGGGCTTCAGTGGCCCATGACTCACTACTCACTTCGTACTTACAGATCTGGGTTGTGCAAGCTATCAACATGATTTAATGTACAGCCCTGTCTCAAAAAGTTATACAACTATGCTTTGACCTCTAATGGGAAGAATAGTTCTCCGAGCTTTCTAAGAGGCTGTTCCTGGGTTATAATCCTCAATTTTGCTCAAGTAAAATTCTCTTATTACTTTCTTAGATCAACAGATTAATTTTTTTCATTGACACCGTATTGCGTTGACATTATCTCTTGGCTTTCTATTTCTCTTATCCTGTTTTGACTGTGGCAGGTATGTATCATTAATATTTATATTTCGAGAAACTACAGAAGTTGGACTTGGGTGAATTCAGCAAAGTACCAAAGCTAAGAACACAGAAATACCAGTTTCATCCAGCCAATCAATGTACAACCTGGGAGGCAGCTTGGAGAAGAGACAAGAGCAAGGCTTTTGAAGTCAGACATGCCTGGGTCTGTCATTCAATTACTACATGCCCAAGGGTCTTTTTTGGAAAAAGCTACTTCACAGAGTTGTGGAGATTTAATGAGATAATAACTAAGTAATCTCGGCCATTCTCTGAACCTTGCAAATTTATCTACATGCTGATGTATCTCTGTAGTTGGGATCTCTAGGCTGGATTCTGAGTCACTTGGATGTCCTGGCCTGGATGACTCAGAGGCCTATCAAGTACAATTTATCCAAGAGTAAGTTAATTATTAATTATTGTTGGCACTACCCTGCTCATCCCCAACCCCATCTACAAAGTTCTGGCCTTTCCCTCATGCCCCACTTTGGTAAGAGGTAGTGCTGCCACATTGCCCAAGCCAGAAACTCAGGGGTCTTCCTCAGTGGCTACTCGGCACCCCACACATCAACCTCATTAGCATCTCTTTTATTTGTCTGCATCCCTTTAAGCTCACTCCATCTTTTTTTAGGCCTTTTTCTCTTCCAGTTCAGACCATCCTTCCAACCTCCTCTGATCTGTTCAGTTGCTCAATCGTATGACTCTTTGTGACCCCATGGACTGCAGAACGCCAGGCTTCCCTGTCCATCACCAACTCCCGGAGCTTGCCCAAATTCATGTTCATTGATTCAGTGATGCCATCCAACCATCTCATCCACTGTCGTCCCCTTCTCCTGCCTTCAATCTTTCCCAGCTGGCCTCTTTTCTTGTAATTTCACTCCAGTGCAGCCTCTATTGCTTTCTTGTTTAAAAACATAGTGGCTTCTGATGCAGAAAAAAGTCCAAATTCCTTAACGTGATCTGGTCTCTTCATCTTCCTTCTAAGCTCACCTCCTTAACCCGACACCTATATCAAGCGACTGGCATTTCTAAGCATTGCTGTCCGCTCCTTTACTTCCAGATCTTCAAACAGGATGCTCCCTCTCCCTGGTATTCCATTTCCCTTGTTTTTCATCTGGCTAAATTCCAGTTACCGTCCCAGATTCCAGTACCATCCTCTCTAAGAGGCCTTGCCCACCACTTGTCCAAGTGAAGTGCTTTGCCTCTGTGCTCCCAGGGAACTCTGTGCTTACATCTTTTTAACAAAGCATTTGTCACTCAGTAATGTAATTATCTAATATAATAATTGTGTGTGTGAGTTCGTGCTCAGTCGTGTCCAACTCTTTGCAGCCCTACGGACTGTATCCCACCAGGCTTCTCTGTCCATGGGATTTTCCAGGCAAGAATACTGGAATGGGAAGCCATTTCCTTCTCCAGGGGATCTTCCTGACTCAGGGATCAAACCTGTGATTCCTACATTGCATGAGCAATCTTTACTGCTGTGTCATCCGGGATTTATGGACCCTATTTTACATGTTGGATGTTCCTTTAAGTTCTTGACTTGTATTAGCTCATTTAGTCTCACAAAAATCCTATGAAACAGGTACTGTTATCATCCTCACATTGCAGATGGAGGACATGGAGGCATAGAGAAGTATTAACAAATATTTTTCTCAGTATCACACAGCCACCATTTGAACTGAAGAGGTCTGACTACAGAGTCCATATGATTATCCAATCTACATTTTAAAAAATATTTTAAAAGTTTTTTTATGTAGATCATTTTTAAAACTTTTATTGAATTTGTTACAATATTCCTTCTATTTTATATTTTTGTACCTTTTTTTTTTCTTTTTTCTGCCAAAGACATGTGGGATCTTAGTTTTCCGACCAGGGATTGAACCTGTACCACCCTGCCCTGGATAGTGAAGTCAACCACTGGATGGCCAGGGAAGTCCCAAACATGCATTTTTGTATCCAATAATCTCCAAGGATTTTGTCTATGTGGTTCACTGATGTACTCCCAGGGCTTAGAATAAAGTCTGGCATGTAATCAGTTCAGTTAAATAGCTCAGTCATATCCGACTCTCTGTGACCCAATGGACTGCAGCACACCAGGCTTCCTTGTCTATCACCAACTTCCAGAGCTTACTCAAACTCATGTCCATCAAGTTGGTGATGCCATCCAACCACTCATCCTTTGTCACTCCCTTCTCCTCCCACGTTCAGTCTTTCCCATCGTCAGGGTCTTTTCCAATGCATCAGTTCTTCACATCAGGTGGCCAAAGTATTGGAGTTTCAGCTTCAGCATCAGTCCTTCCAATGAATATTCAGGACTGATTTCCTTTAGGATGGACTGGTTGGATCTCCTTTCTGACGAAGGGACTCTCAAGAGTCTTCTCCAACACCACAGTTCAAAAGCATCAATTCTTCAGCACTCGGCTTTGTCATAGTCCAACTCTCACATCTATACATACTACTGGAAAAACCATAGCTTTGACTAGGTGGACTTTGTTGACAAAGTAATGTCTCTACTTTTTAATATGCTATCTAGGTTGGTCATAGCTTTTCTTCCAAGGAGCAAGGTTCTTTTAATTTCATGGCAGCAACCACCATCTGCAGTGATTTTGGAGCCCTCCAAAATAAAGTTTCCATTGTTTCCCCATTCATTTGCCATGAAATGATGTGACAAGATGCCATCATCTTAGTCTTCTGAATGTTCAGTTTTAAGCCAACTTTTTCCCTCTCCTCTTTCACTTTCATGAAGAGGGTCTTTAATTCTTCTTGGCTTTCTGCCATAGAGGTGGTGTCATCTGCGTATCTGAGGTTATTGATATTTCTCCCAGCATTCTGGATTCCAGCTTGTGATTTATGCAGCCCAGCATTCACATGATGTACTCTGCATATAAGTTAAATAAACAGGGTGACAATATACAGACTTGAGGTACTCCTTTCCTGATTCAGAATGAGTCTGCTATTCCATGTCCAGTTCTGACTGTTGCTTCCTGACCTGCATACAGATTTCTCAGGAGGTAGGTCAGGTGGTCTGGTATTGGCACCTCTTGAACAATTTTCCGCAGTTTGTTGTCACCCAAACAGTCAAAGGCTTTGGCGTAGTCAATAAAGCAGAAGTAGATATTTTTCTCGAACTCTCTTGTTTCTCTGATGATCCAGCGGATGTTGGCAATTTGATCTCTGGTTCCTCCACCTTTTCTAAAACCAGCTTGAACATCTGGAAGTTCACAGTTCACAAACTGCTGAAGCCTGGCTTGGAGAACTTTGAGCTTTATTTAGCTAGCATATGAGATGAGTACAGTTGTGCAGTACTTTGAATATTCTTTGGCATTGCCTTTCTTTGGGATTGGAATGAAAACTGACCTTTTTTAGTTCCTGTGGCTACTGCTGAGTTTTTGAAATTTGCTGGCATATTGAGTGTAGCACTTTTTCACAGCATCATCTTTCAGAATTTGAAATAGCTCAACTGGCATTCCATCACCTCCACTTGCTTTGTTCATAGTGATGCTTCCTAAGGCCCACTTGACTTCACATTCCAGGATGTCTGGCTCTAGGTGAGTGATCACACCATCATGGTTATCTGAGTCATGAAGATCCTTTTTGTACAGTTCTTCCATGTATTCTTGCCACCTCTTCTTAGTATCTTCTGCTTCTGTTAGGTCCATACCATTTCTGTCCTTTATTGTACCCATCTTTGTATAAAATATTCCCTTCAGTTCAGTTCAGTTCAGTCGCTCAGTTGTGTCCGACTCCTTGCAACCCCATGAATTGCAGGACGCCAGGCCTCCCTGTCCAACACCATCTCCGGAGTTCACTCAGACTCACATCCATTGAGTCCGTGACGCCATCCAGCCATCTCATCCTGGGTCGTCCTCTTCTCCTCCTGCCCCCAATCCCTCCCAGCATCAGAGTCTTTTCCAATGAGTCAACTCTTTGCATGAGGTGGCCAAAGTACTGGAATTTCAGTTGTAGCATCATTCCTTCCAAAGAAATCCCAGGGTTGATCTCCTTCAGAATGGACTGGTTGGATCTCCTTGCAGTCCAAGGGACTCTCAAGAGTCTTCTCCAACACCACAGTTCAAAAGCATAAATTCTTCGGCTCTCTGCCTTCTTCACAGTCCAACTCTCGCATCCATAGATGACCACAGGAAAAACCATAGCCTTGACTAGACGGACCTTAGTTGGCAAAGTAATGTCTCTGCTTTTGAATATACTTTCTAGGTTGGTCATAACTTTTCTTCCAAGGAGTAAGAGTCGTTTAATTTCATGGCTGCAGTCACCCTCTGCAGTGATTTTGGAGCCCCAAAAAATAAAGTCTGACACTGTTTCCACTGTTTCCCCATCTATTTCCCATGAAGTGATGGGACCAGATGCCATGATCTTCATTTTTCTGAATGTTGAGCTTTAAGCCAACTTTTTCACTCTCTTCTTTCACTTTCATCAAGAGGCTTTTTAGCTCCTCTTCACTTTCTGCCATAGGGTGGTGTCACCTGCATATCTGAGGTTATTGATATTTCTCCTGGCAATCTTGATTCCAGCTTGTGTTTCTTCCAGTCCAGCGTTTCTCATGATGTACTCTGCATAGAAGTTAAATAAGCAGGGTGACAATATACAGCCTTGATGTACTCCTTTTCCTATTTGGAACCAGTCTGTTGTTCCATGTCCTGTTCTAACTGTTTCTTCCTGACCTGCATACAGATTTCTCAAGAGGCAGGTCAGGTGGTCTGGTATTCCCATGTCTCTCAGAATTTTCCACAGTTTATTGTGATCCACACAGTCAAAGGCTTTGGCATAGTCAATAAAGCAGAAATAAATGTTTTTCTGAAACTCTCTTGCTTTTTCCATGATCCAGCAGATGTTGGCAATTTGATCTCTGGCTCCTCTGCCTTTTCTAAAACCAGCTTGAACATCTGGAAGTTCATGGTTCACATATTGCTGAAGTCTGGCTTGGAGAATTTTGAGCATTACTTTACTAGAATGTGAGATGAGTGCAATTGTGCAGTAGTTTGAGCATTCTTTGGCATTGCCTTTCTTTGGGATTGGAATGAAAACTGACCTTTTCCAGTCCTGTGGCCACTGCTGAGCTTTCCAAATTTTTCTGGCATATTGAGTGCATCACTTTCACAGCATCATCTTTCAGGATTTGAAATACCTCAACTGGAATTCCATCACCTCCACTAGCTTTGTTCGTAGTGATGCTTTCTAAGGTCCCCTTGACTTCACATTCCAAGATGCCTGGCTCTAGATTAGTGAACACATCATCATGATTATCTGGGTCATGAAGATCTTTTTTGTACAGTTCTTCCATGTATTCTTGCCACCTCTTCTTAATATCTTCTGCTTCTGTTAGGTCCAGACCATTTCTGTCCTTTATCAAGCCCATCTTTGCATGAAATGTTCCCTTGGTTTCTCTAGTTTTCTTGAAGAGATCTCTAGTCTTTCCCATTTTGTTGCTTTCCTCTATTTCTTTGCATTGATCACTGAAGAAGGCTTTCTTATCTCTTCTTGCTATTCTTTGGAACTCTGCATTCAGATGCTTATATCTTTCCTTTTCTCCTTGGCTTTTCATTTCTCTTCTTTTCACAGCTATTTGTAAGGCCTCCTCAGACAGCCATTTTGCTTTTTTGCATTTCTTTTCCATGGGGATGGTCTTGATCCTTGTCTCCTGTACATGTCACGAATCTCATTCCATAGTTCATCAGGCACTCTGTCTATCAGATCTAGGTCCTTGAATCTATTTGCAACTTCCACTGTATAATCATAAGGAATTTGATTAAGGTCATACCTGAATGGTCTAGTGGTTTTCCCTACTTTCTTCAATTTAAGTCTGAATTTGGCAATAAGGAGTTCATGATCTGAGCCATAGTCGGCTCCTGGTCTTGTTTTTGTTGACTGTATGGAGCTTCTCCATCTTTGGCTGCAAAGAATATAATCAATCTGATTTCGGTGTTGACCATCTGGTGATGTCCATGTGTAGAGTCTTCTCTTGTGTTGTTGGAAGAGGGTGTTTGCTATGACCAGTGCATTTTCTTGGCAAAACTCTATTAGTCTTTGCCCTGCTTCATTCCGCATTCCAAGGTCGAATTTGCCTGTTACTCCAGGTGTTTCTTGCCTTCCTACTTTTGCAATCCAGTCCTCTATAATGAAAAGGACATCTTTTTGGGTGTTAGTTTTAGAAGGTCTTGTAGGTCTTCTTAGAACCATTCAACTTCAGTTTCTTCAGTGTTACTGGTTGGAGCATGACTTGGATAACCGTGATATTGAATGGTTTGTCTTGGAAATGAACAGAGATGATTCTGTCATTTCCAAGGACTGCATTTCAGACTCTTTTGTTGACTATAAGGGCTACTCCATTTTTTCTAAGGGATTCTTGCCCACAGTAATTGATATAATGGTCATCTGAGTTAACTTCACCCATTCCAGTCCATTTTAGTTTGCTGATTGCTGAGCAGGAGCTCTCCACGTTAAAGGTCAGGAAGGGCGGCGGTGAGGAGATACCCTTCGTCCAAGGTAAGGAGCAGTTTCTGCACTTTGCTGGGGCAGCCGTGAAGAGATACCCCACGTCCAAGGTAAGAGAAACCTAAGTCAGATGGTAGGTGTTGCTAGAGGCCATCAGAGGGCAGACACACTGAAACCATACTCACAGAAAACTAGTCAATCTAATACACTAGGACCACAGCCTTGTCTAACTCAATGAAACTAAGCCATGCCCGCAGGGCAACCCAAGACGGGCGGGTCATGGTGGAGAGGTCTGACAGAATGTGGTCCACTGGAGAAGGGAATGGCAAACTACTTCAGTATTCTTGCCTTGAGAACCCCATGAACAGTATGAAAAGGCAAAATGATAGGATACTGAAAGAGGAACTCCCCAGGTCAGTAGGTGCCCAACACGCTACTGGAGATCAGTGGAGAAATAACTCCAGAAAGAATGAAAGGATAGAGCCAAAGCAAAAACAATACCCAGTTGTGGATGTGACTGGTGATAGAACCAAGGTCTGATGCTGTAAAGCGCAATATTGCATAGACACCTGGAATGTCATGTCCATGAATCAAGGCAAATTGGAAGTGGTCAAATAAGAGATGGCAAGAGTGAATGTCGACATTCTAGGAATCAGTGAACTAAAATGGACTGGAACAGGTGAATTGAACTCAGATGACCATTATATCTACTACTGCAGGCAGGAATCCCTCAGAAGAAATGGAATAGCCATGATGGTCAACAAAAGAGTCTGAAATGCAGTACTTGGATGCAATCTCAAAAACAACAGAATGATCACTGTTTTTCCCAAGGCAAACAATTCAATATCACGGTAATCCAAGCCTATGCCCCAACCAGTAATGATGAAGATGCTGAAGTTGAACGGTTCTAAGAAGACCTACAAGACCTTCTAAAACTAACACCCAAAAAAGATGTCCTTTTCATTATAGGGGACTGGAATGCAAAAGTAGGAAGGCAAGAAACACCTGGAGTAACAGGCAAATTCGACCTTGGAATGCGGAATGAAGCAGGGCAAAGACTAATAGAGTTTTGCCAAGAAAATGCACTGGTCATAGCAAACACCCTCTTCCGACAACACAAGAGAAGACTCTACACATGGACATCACCAGATGGTCAACACCAAAATCAGATTGATTATATTCTTTGCAGCCAAAGATGGAGAAGCTCTATACAGTCAACAAAAACAAGACCAGGAGCCGACTATGGCTCAGATCATGAACTCCTTATTACCAAATTCAGACTTAAATTGAAGAAAGTAGGGAAAACCACTAGACCATTCAGGTATGACCTAAATCAAACCCTTTATGATTATACAGTGGAAGTGAGAAATAGATTCAAGGACCTAGATCTGATAGACAGAGTGCCTGATGAACTATGGAATGAGGTTTGTGACATTGTACAGGAGACAAGGATCAAGACCATCCCCATGGAAAAGAAATGCAAAAAAGCAAAATGGCTGTCTGAGGAGGCCTTACAAATAGCTGTGAAAAGAAGAGAAGTGAAAAGCCAAGGAGAAAAGGAAAGATATAAGCATCTGAATGCAGAGTTCCAAAGAATAGCAAGAAGAGATAAGAAAGCCTTCTTCAGTGATCAATGCAAAGAAATAGAGGAAAGCAACAAAATGGGAAAGACTAGAGATCTCTTCAAGAAAACTAGAGAAACCAAGGGAACATTTCATGCAAAGATGGGCTTGATAAAGGACAGAAATGGTCTGGACCTAACAGAAGCAGAAGATATTAAGAAGAGGTGGCAAGAATACATGGAAGAACTGTACAAAAAGATCTTCATGACCTAGATAATCACGATGGTGTTATCACTAATCTAGAGCCAGACATCCTGGAATGTGAAGTCAAGGGGACCTTAGAAAGCATCACTACGAACAAAGCTAGTGGAGGTGGTGGAATTCCAGTTGAGGTATTTCAAATCCTGAAAGATGATGCTGTGAAAGTGATGCACTCAATATGCCAGAAAAATTTGGAAAGCTCAGCAGTGGTCACAGGACTGGAAAAGGTCAGTTTTCATTCCAATCCCAAAGAAAGGCAATGCCAAAGAATGCTCAAACTACTGCACAATTGCACTCATCTCACATTCTAGTAAAGTAATGCTCAAAATTCTCCAAGCCAGACTTCAGCAATATGTGAACCATGAACTTCCAGATGTTCAAGCTGGTTTTTGAAAAGGCAAGGAACCACAGATCAAATGCCAACATCTGCTGGATCATGGAAAAGCAAGAGAGTTTCAGAAAAACATCTATTTCTGCTTCATTGACTATGCCAAAGTCTTTGACTGTGTGGATCACAATAAACTGTGGAAAATTCTGAGAGACATGGGAATACCAGACCACCTGACCTGCCCCTTGAGAAATCTGTATGCAAGTCAGGAAGCAATAGTTAGAACTGGACATGGAACAACAGACTGGTTCCAAATAGAAAAGGAGTACATCAAGGCTGTATATTGTCACCCTGCTTATTTAACTTCTATGCAGAGTGCATCATGAGAAACGCTGGACTGGAAGAAACACAAGCTGGAATCAAGATTGCCGGGAGGAATATCAATAACCTCAGATATGCAGATGACACCACCCTTATGACAGAAAGTGAAGAGGAGCTAAAAAGCCTCTTGATGAAAGTGAAAGAGGAGAGTGAAAAAGTTGGCTTAAAGCTCAACATTCAGAAAATGAAGTTCGTGGCATCCAGTCCCATCAGTTCATGGGAAATAGATGGAGAAACAGTGGAAACAGTGTCAGACTTTACTTTTTTGGGCTCCAAAATCACTGCAAATGGTGATTGCAGCCATGAAATTAAAAGACACTTACTCCTTGGAAGAAAAGTTACGATCAACCTAGACAGCATATTCAAAAGCAGAGACATTACTTTGCTGACTAAGGTCCATCTAGTCAAGGCTATGGTTTTTCCTGTGGTCATGTAATGGTGTGAGATTGGATCGTGAAGAAGGCTGAGTGCCAAAGAATTGATGCGTTTGAACTGTGGTGTTGGAGAAGACTCTTGAAAGTCCCTTGAACTGCAAGGAGATCCAACCCATCCATTCTGAAGATCAGCCCTGGGATTTCTTTGGAAGGAATGATGCTACAGCTGAAATTCCAGTACTTTGGCCACCTCATGCAAAGAGTTGACTCATTGGAAAAGACTCTGCTGCTGGGAGGGATTGGGGGCTGGAGGAGAAGGGGATGACAGAGGATGAGATGGCTGGATGGCATCACTGACTCGATGGACGTGAGTCTGAGTGAACTCCAGGTTTTGGTGATGGACAGGGAGGCCTGGCGTGCTGCGATTCATGGGGTCGCAAAGAGTTGGACACGATTGAGCGACTGAACTGAACTAAACTGAATGAAGATAATAGCGACCTCCTTCAAAAGGTCCCTGGCACACTGCCTCACTCAGTCCCCCCGACCCTGCAGCAGGCCACGGCCAATCGACGCCTCTGCAAGAGACTCCTGGCCAACCCATGGATCAATCTGGGTCAGTCTCTTGCAGGGTCACTGTTCCTTTCTCCTGTGTCCTGGTGTGCACAAGGTTTCGTTTGTGCCAAGAGTCTGTTTCCCCAGTCCTGTGTAAGTTCTGGAGGCTTCATGGTGGGGTTAATGGCAACATCCTCCAAGAGGAAAAATGTCATATGCAGGTCTGCTGCACCCAGAGCCCCTGCCCCTGTGGCATGCCACTGCTGATCCATAGCTCCAGGAGACACTCAAACACTCAAAAGCAGGTCTGGCCTAGTTTTTGTGGCACCTCCTTGTGCGCACAATGTTTTGTTTGAGCTCTCTGAGTGTCTCTGGTGGGTATGAGGTTTGAGTCTAAACTCGATTTTTCCCCTCCTACTGTCTTCCTGGAGCTTCTCCTTTGCCCTTGGACGTGTGGTATGTTTTTTTGGTGGGATCCAACATTCTCCTCTCGATGGTTTTTCAGCAGTGAGCTGTAATTTTGGAATTCTCACAGGAGAAGATGATCGTATGTCCTCCTACTGCACCATTTTCCAGTGAGCATTGGCACGTAATAGCTGTTCACATAGTGTTTACAGGTTCACTGAATGAGTAAATGCTAATACATTTGTGTCTCTTCCTACTAAGGGCCAGGGAGAAGGTTTTATTCCATGTATTCCCAATAGATAGCCTGGTACATGGCATGTAAAATCGATAAACTTGTCTCTCTGTATAGCTTCACTGTCTCCCTGAGTTCCAAGATTCCACTTCTCCTCTGTGCTCTTTTTGAGACCTTGCATCCACCCTGCCATGCCATAGCCCACTTTGCTGCATGTGAATTTCCAGCCTGTAGAAGAAAATCTGGCCAGCTGCTGCTTGACAGCTGGAAAAACAGAGCCACGGTGGAGGCAAACAGTTTTGTATCTCAGGGCAGCAGGGAGGAGAACCTCCTGTCTCATGTGGGCATGTGGGTGGAGAGCTGAGTCACTGAGTTCTTTGAATTCCTTGGAAAAAGATAACTCAAAGGAATATTACACAACACAGAGAAACAGGAGAGAATGAGCAGAGATAACAAAAGGACCTAAATGTTGAAAAATATGATCTCCAAGGCTGAAAAATAGTTGCAGTCAAATTTGGAGAGAAGTAAGCTAGAGTCTGTATTTCAGTGCCCTGAGTAACTGTGCATACCCAAACTCCAATTTGAAGGCTTTTGAGCAGATGTTCCCAGGTGTCACAGAGAATAGTGTGCAATAGGGCTAGACTGACCTTTATCAGGCTGAGATATGGGGAAAGGGCCAACTAGGGGAATGACAGATGAAACTTCTGCAAAACATTATACAAGAGTATCCTGGAATATCCTGAGTGCTCTGGGATCCCACTCAGCTGGATGGTAGGTGGCAAGTATTGATAGTGTTTCCTGGGTTGCTGTTGTTGTTTAGTTGCTAAGTCTTGTCCAGCTCTTTGCAACTCCATGCACTGTAGCCCGCCAGGCTCCTCTGTCCATGGGATTTCCCAGGCAAGAATACTGGAGTGGGTTGCCATTTCCTTCTCTAGGGAATTTTCCCAACCCAGGGATCAAACTCATGTCTCCTGCATGACAGGTAGATTACCACTGAGCCACTAGGGAAACCCTTATTTCCTGAGTAGTAGGTGTATTTTACATTTTTTCCCCTAAATGCCAATTGATTTTTTAAAATGCATTGCAGAATTTTTCTAGAAACTTCTAAAACTGGATGGAACGAGGGTGGTGAACCTGTCAGACTTTCATAGTCATGCCACCAAAAAAATCCAAGACAATTTCCATGTCTTAATCTCTGGCTCATTTGGTAGTTATTACATGGGAGACATGTTGATACAGTGAGAGAAAGGGCAAGGACTTACTCAGGCTATACCTCTTTGTCTTTTCTGAGCAGCACTTTGGTGCCTTAGATGGTAAAAAAATCTGCCTGCAATACAGGAGACCCAGGTTCAATCCCTGGGTCACGAGATCCCCTGGAGAAGGGAAAAGCTACCTACAGCAGTATTCTTGCCTGGAGCATTCCATGGACAGAGGAGCCTGGCAGGCTACAGTCAATGGGATGGCAAAGAGTCAGACATGACTGAGTGACTAACACACCTGCAAGCTGTATTGTAAGCCTGATGTAAGAAAATACAGAAGATACAAAAGGGCAAGTGGTAGGCGCCAATGAGAGTGAGTTTATCATTAGTGCTTTTTGCTAGCATTGTTTTGTTAATTTTCCATCTAAGACTTTGGAAGTATTGCCTCATGAGGAAAACTGGCTAAGGTAGATCCCAAAGTCAGTGGAACTTACAATTAGTATGAAGACACTGCATTGGTTTCCCAGATGGGCTCACTGGCTAAAAAGGGATTGTGAGAAGTGTTTTATCCAAGTTTGTTCCACAGCCGGTGTTTGAGCTCTTGAGAAAGGGGGTGGTATAAGTGTAACTGAAATATTTAATGTCCCAAGAGAGGAGGGGAATTGTAAGGGAAGATGTATTCTCTAATTCTTTTGTGTATAGTTCATCTTTTCTGCCCAAGAAAATATACACCCTTTATAAGCAGAGACCATGTCTTCACATTTGTTTTTATAACCTTTTTTTTTCTTTCTCTTAGTTTTCAGGAACTAAGAAGGCACATATGGATAAAACAGACCCAGAAATTCAAGTTACTTGTGTTGCTAAACATGTGTTGAGTTTCGTATAAATACAATTCATAAAATTATATTTGGCAAGATTTTGATACAATTGTCAAGAGTTTCTATCCAGTGACTTTGTGCAGTAGCAAAATACAGCAACCCTTGGCCCTGCAGGGACCTCCACTCTGCACATGGAATCTCCTTCCTGGATCTCTGACACTCAGAGGCATGGTGTGCCTCTTGTTCTAGCCATGATGACCTGATATTTTCTCCAGATCCAGTTTTTTGAAAGAGGCATTCTTATTTTTGAAGGGAGTGAAATGAAGCAGCCCCGACAAACTAGGTTCTCTGATTAATGTTCATGTTTTCCCAAGAAGAGCTTCTGTTTTTCCGTACACTTTTCTGTGAAGTCATTGCTGGTAGACAATTTTCAGTAGCTTTCTCTTTTTATTGTTTTGAAAGGTGTAATTGCTAAGAGATCATTTATGTTTAACAACTACCCTTTGAAGTTTCAGCCAAACACAGATTTACTGTAAAACAAGTAAGTCTTCATTATTTTAGTCTAAATCATGAGGTTAACTCAAACATATACAAAATCAGATTTCTGGACCTCTCATCCACTGAGTTTTTCTTACAAATAGTTGATGTTTATGTATGGGTGAGATGGTGTGATCACTCACCTAGAGCCAGACATTCTGGAATGTGATGTCAAGGGGGCCTTAGAAAGCATCATTATGAATAAAGTTAGTGGAGGTGATGGAATTCCAGTTGAGGTATTTCAAATCCTGAAAGATGATGCTGTGAAAGTGATGCACTCAATATGCCAGCAAGTTTAGAAAACTCAGCAGTGGCCACAGGACTGGAAAAGGTCAGTTTTCATTCCAATCCCAAAGAAAGGCAATGCTAAAGAATACTCAAACTACCACACAATTGCACTCATCTCACATGCTAGTAAAGTAATGCTCAAATTTCTCCAAGCCAGGCTTCAGCAGTACGTGAACCGTGAACTTCCAGATGTTCAAGCTGGTTTTAGAAAAGGCAGAGGAATCAGAGATCAAATTGCCAACATCTGCTGAATCATCAAAAAGCAAGAGAGTTCCAGAAAAACATCTATTTCTGCTTTATTGACTATGCCAAAGCCTTTGACTGTGTGGATCACAATCAAACTGTGGAAAATTCTAAAAGAGATGAGAATACCAGACCACCTGACCTGCCTCTTGAGAAACCTATATGCAGGTCAGGAAGCAACAGTTATAACTGGATATGGAACAACAGACTGGTTCCAAATAGGAGAATGAGTACGTCAAGGCTGTATATTGTCACCCTGCTTATTTAACTTCTTTGCAGAGTACATCATGAGAAACGCTAGGATGGAAGAAGCACAAGCTGGAATCAAGATTGCCCAGAGAAATATCAATAACCTCAGATATGCAGATGACACCACCTTATGGCAGAAAGTGAAGAGGAGCTAAAAAGCCTCTTGATGAAAGTGAAAGAGGAGAGTGAAAAGATTGGCTTAAAGCTCAACATTCAGAAAACTAAGATCATGGCATCTGGTCCCATTACTTCATGGGAAATAGATGGGGAAACAGTGGAAACAGCGTCAGACTTTATTTTGGGGGCTCCAAAATCACTGCAGATGGTGATTGCAGCCATGAAATTAAAAGACGCTTACTCCTTGGAAGAAAAGTTATGACCAACCTAGATAGCATATTCAAAAGCAGAGACATTACTTTGCCGACTAAGGTCCATCTAGTCAAGGCTATGGCTTTTCCCGTGGTCATGTATGGATGTGAGAGTTGGACTGTGAAGAAAGCTGAGCGCCAAAGAATTGATGCGTTTGAACTGTGGAGTTGGAGAAGACTCTTGAGAGTCCCTTGGACTGCAAGGATATCCAACCAGTCCATTCTGAAGGAGATCAGCCCTGGGAATTCTTTGGAAGGAATGATGCTAAAGCTGAAGCTCCAGTACTTTGGCCACCTCATGTGAAGAGTTGACTCATTGGAAAAGACCCTGATGCTGGGAGGGAGGGATTGGGGGCAGGAGGAGAAGGGGACCACCAAGGATGAGATGGCTGGATGGCATCACAGACTCAATGGATGTGAGTCTGAATGAACTCCAGGAGATGGTGATGGACAGGGAGGCCTGGTGTGCTGCGATTCATGGGGTCTCAAAGAGTCGGATACAACTGAGCAACTGAATTGAACTGAAAATTACTGCAGATGGTGATTGCAACCGTGAAATTTAAAGATGCTTTCTCTTTGGAAGGAAAGCTATGACCAACCTAGCATATTAAAAAGCAGAGATATTACTTTGCCAACAAAGGTCCATCTAGTCAAGGGTATGGTTTTTCCAGTGGTCATAAATGGATATGAGAGTTGGACTGTGAAAAAAGCTGAGGGCCGAAGAATTGATGCTTTTGAACAGTGGTGTTGGAGAAGACTCTTGAGAGTCCCTTGGACTGCAAGGAGATCCAACCAATCCATCCTAAAGGAGATCAGTCCTGGGTGTTCATTGGAAGGACTGATGCTAAAGCTGAAACTCCAATACTTTGACCACCTCATGCGAAACTCATTGGAAAAGATTCTGATGCTGGGAGAGATTGGGATCCGGAGGAGAAGGGGACGACAGAGGATGAGATGTTTGGATGGCATCACCGACCTGATGGACATGAGTTTGAGTGAACTTTGGGAGTTGGTGATGGACAGGGAGGCCTGGAGTGCTGTGATTCGTGGGATCGCAGAGTCAGACACAACTGAGCGACTGAACTGAACTGAACTGAGCTATTATATTTTTAGGTATCAGTTAATGAGCTATATGCTATATGAACAGTACTTCCTTTACGCATTCATTTAATGAATGGGTAAAGGACTTTCCTGGTGACTCAGTGATCAAGAATCTGCCTGCAATGAAGGAGACATGAGTTCAATTCCTGGGCTTGGAAAATCCCCTGGAAAAGGCAATGGCAACCCACTCCAGTGTTCTTGCCTGGGAAATCTCATGGACAGGGGAGCCTGGAGGGCTACAGTCCATAGGGTTGCAAAAGAGTCAGACAGGACTTAGCAACTGAACAACAACAAAACCACTGCAAATTCCTCCTGATAATGAAAATGGATGAGAAAATCTGTATGGGAAGATTTAATTTGAACCATATGATATGGACCTTGACCATTTTTGATCTACGTAATTATGGTTTCACATAGTATAACTTAATATGACCAGAGTTTATTCATAAAACAATTCATTCTATACTCATGTAAAACTAATGTTCTGATAGTAACACAATACACTTCAAAAAATTTTTAAATCTCCAAAATTCAAAAATTGTTTTAAGTACAGTTGCAAAACAGGAACATGATACCATAATTCCACAAGATAATAAACCAGTAGCTGACGAAAGAAGATCCAATTATGTTATTTTATACCGAGTAATTAAATATGAGCCTTATAATTATAAAAAATATATTGGTTTACTATTAGCTAGCCCTTACGTCAATAACATTTTGTGAAGCAACTCATTATTGTGTTCTTTGAGTCAGAGGTGAATGGTGTTGAGGAGGTTTGGGAAATCTCCCTTTATCTCACTAAAGACTATGTATTAAAAAAAAAAAAGCTTCATTAAAAAAAACTGCTTTGTACTGAATACAATGTGCTAATATACAGTGTTAATCAAATATAAAAATTAATAATAATTTTAATGAACTATAATAATGGGAATTTCAAGAAATAGATGAAGCATTTTGGGGTTGAAAGTTTGACTAATGTTCAAAAGTAAACTCACTCGCTTATATTTTAGTCCCTGTACAGTGAGAATTCACAACTTTAAATTATGCAAAAGAGCTAATGCTTCTTCAGCTCGTGTGCATCCAATAGACAGTCTTAATGAAGGAGATAATGAGTATCTGATGGTATGGTGCAGCGCAAACATAAGGAGGAAACTAAAAGGCTCACTAATTGTGGAGTAAATCTTTTTACATGGAAAACAAGAAAACGTTCCACAATTATAGAATGACTGCACCTTGACTAGAGAGGAAAAAATTGTTCCTGTCCTATCATAGGAAGTTAGATTAAGACCTCTGGCCCCTTCAAAGAGAAACACCTTAAAATACTTGAGTCCTTCTTTATTAGAGATATTCCCTCTGGATGCTGCAGGAGTTATACTTCAGAGCGTCTGAGAAGTCTCCACTTTCACCCATTGGGAGTTTTCATTAATACTTGTTTCCTGTGGAGTTCTCTGTGATAGGATTTCACCTGCATTAATTGTTTTAGTTTTCTTGGGCTTCCCTTGTGGCTCAGCTAATAAAGAAGCCGTCTGCAATGGGGGAGACAGAGTCAGACAGGACTAAGTGATTTTCACTTTCACTTTCCTCTCAATTATCCTGAGAAATTTAACAAAACTTCATGGACAGCCCACAGGGTGCTCTCCCTCCCTCCCCAAGAGTCCCTGCTCCCAGTTCCCGGGGCCAGTCAGAGCACAGCCACCACCCCTTCTCTTAGTGGTCCCTTGACTCCAGACTCCCTGCCCTCCCCATCTGCCTCTCCTTTAGTTCTCTAAACTCAGCTCAGGGAAGTGAAAGTAAAAGTCGCTCAGTCCTGTCCGACTCTTTGCGACCCTGAGGACTATACAGTCCATGGAATTCTCCAGGCCAGAATACTGGAGTAGGTAGGCTTTCCCTCCTCCAGGGGATCTTCCCAACCCAGGGATTGAACCCAGGTCTCCCGCATTGCAAGCGAATTCTTTGCCAGCAGAACCACCAGGGAAACCCAGCTCAGGGAGATTATATTCAAATGCAATACTGATCCTTTCATTTCCAATCCTTTGAACATGTCTATATACTTCTTTGTAACCTCGCTTCCCTTCCCCTTCTTTCCTGCCACCTTCTCAGTGTGGTCCTATTCTTCTTTCCCAACCTCTGGCTGTTCAGTACTGTTTTCTGGGAGCTCTCTCCCCAGCAGCATCCCCCATGTCCTGCATTACCAGAAGTTAAATTAAGACCACTAGCCCCTTCAAAGATTAAATACCTTACAATGCTTGATAACCTGGGTTAGCCCTCCTTGTTTGCTCAGTTCAGTTCAGTTGTTCAGTTGTGTCCGACTCTTTGCATTCCCATGGACTGCAGCACGCCAGGCCTCCCTGTCTTGTCACCAACTCCCAGAGTTTACTCAAACTCATGTCCATTGAGGAGAAGGCAATGGCAAACCACTCTAGTACTCTTGCCTGGAAAATCCTATGGACAGAGGAGCCTGGTAGGCTGCAGTCCATGGGGTTGTGAAGAGTCGGACATGACTGAGCAACTTCACTTTCACTCTTCACTTTCATGCATTGGAGAAGGAAATGACAACCCACTCCAGTGTTCTTGCCTGGAGAATCCCAGGGACTGTGGGGCCTGGTGGGCTGCCATCTATGGGGTCACACAGAGTCGGACACGACTGAAGCGACTTAGCAGCAGCAGGAGCACCAGCAGCAGCATGTCCATTGAGTCAGGGAGGCCATCCAACCATCTCATCCTCTGTCGTCCCCTTCTCTCACTTTCAATCTTTCCCAGCATCAGGGTCTTTTCAAATGAGTCAGCTCTTCGCATCAAGTGGCCAAAGTATTGGAGTTTCAGCTTCAGTTTGAAATTCCTCATTTGTTGTCTGTGTTTAAATGCTGCTTTCTCTAAGTTGCCTTCCCAGATCCGCCAAATGTGAATCCCCCTTGCATATCTGTTCCCCTCTCCCTGTAGCAGTGACCTCTCTATATTACCACTGCCTTTCTGCTTTTCTGTACTTTCCATAGTCTGCGAGCTCCTTAAGGACAGGACCCCTTGTCTGTCTTGTTCACCATTGTATTCTCAGGGCCTAGGACAGTACCTGGCTCAGAGTAGACACTGACTGTATACTTATGGAATTAATGGATGAAACAGACAGACGGACAGTCAGATTCACAATGGTGCTTTGGGTAGAGCTCCTGTCTTTGAGGAGCTTGTAGTATGTAGTATTTCCTGTACATTGAAAGAGGATGTGGAATGACAAAAACAAAACAAAACAAAACAAAACCACACACACACACACACACACACTTTTTAAAAGAGATCTGGATTTATATCCCAGCATTATTATTTACCAGTCCTGTGAATTTGGGCAGTTTATCCAACCTTCTTGAGATCTAACATATGAATCAGTATAGCAATAAATGCCAGCTACTTCATTGGGTTCTTATAGGTAACAACATAGGCGACATTAAACAAGTACCATCATAGACACAGGATAATGTTGGCTACCTTTTTCTCCCAACATATAGCCCAGCTTCCATTTAACATAAATCTCTGCTCAGCTTTCCAGTGGACTCAAGATGATCTTCCTTCGTGTGTATGATCACAAGTTCACATGCTTAAAAAAAATTATATTGGGTAAAGGTAAGAGAGTTTGTATTTATTAAAAACACTCATAAGTATAACACATTAAGAGAATATGTATATATAGTTTATAAATGTTTAAAATACTATGTGTCAAACATTCTACCCTAATGTACAGGATAAGTAAATTAAATATTAGATTTTGATGGGTAGAGCTCAGTTTTATGGTGTGGGGGCTAAAATTTTAACTAGCTATGCAATTTTATAGTGCATTATTTTAAATATTGTTTATAACAGAATAAACTCCAAAAGCACATTTTAAAATGTAACTTAAAAAATGCAATGGCATTATGTGTTTATACTTGTAATGATGACATAAATTTCAGATAAAATTTTTTTTGTAAATAATAATAGTAATTATTTATTTTACTTGACTGTGTAATGATTTAAGAGATATGCAGAGAAAAGATTTTTAATTCCTTCGTTGTTATTATTTTTTCAGTGAAAACGTGTTATATCGAAACTAGTTCACATCAGAAAGTACTGAGATAGCCTTATTTCCACAAAATTTACAACCCAAGGGCTAGCTTTGTATGTTTTCTTCTTCGGTTGGATTGTAGCTGATCATGGCCAAGTGTTTTGATGCTGTTGGTTTGGCTCTCAAATGAAACTGGATCCTGACAACAAAGTTCAAGAATTATTGTCGGCTTCTTTGCATAACTTAGAAGCATCTCCAAAGGCATATGTACTATTGCCCTGGCAGACATATATACACGAGTACAGTATAACACCTCCAGCCTCCATGCTTGGCAAGTTAATGTGGATGTTCATTTTTATAGCCGCTAACTTATTAGCTGTGGATTACATTGTCACTCTGTGTGTTACATTTCCAAGCATAAGAAGTGTGAGTGAGTTCTAAGACATGTGAAATGAAGGATCAACTTGCAAAAGCTGGTCTTGAAGGCATCAGAGAGTAGGGATAAAGATTTCATCATGCCGTTCACAGAGCTTGCCAATTCCTTGATTGACAGCTCTCTGTATGGCAAGTCTTGAGGGATTGGGTATTTAAATCTTAATTACAAAAAAGTGTTATAGAATACTAAAAATCATTCAAGGAAACTGGAAAGCTTATAATGTAGCATCCCTCTATTAATCTCTTATACAGAATAAATTTGATTGACAAGATCCATACAAATAGTGTAAAGGAATTTAGGAAATCAGTACAAAACTGAAGGGAAAATTTTAAACTATGTGCCATAAATGTGTCCTAGTTTATAAATTAAAATTGTCCCACAATTATGTACACAAAAATAAAACAGATTAAAATGAGTTTTATTATAAGATATCATCCTAACTGGTTTAGAGAACTAAAATCTCACTAATAAGATTCAAACAAACAAAAATACAATACAAATAGCTGCTTTACTCAGGAAAAAAAAAAATCACAAAACTTATTTTAGGAAAAAAAACATGGATTTCAAAAATAGAAATAAACTAATAACTAGAGAAAAAAAATTTTAAATAACAGTTGGGGAATATTCAAGAATACAAGTAATGTTCTTGGTATTTTCATCCATGTCATTTTCTTATTAATTCATCAATTCAATAAATACTTATTAAAATGTTGTTGTTGTTTAATCACTAAGTCGTGTCCATCTCTTTATGACCCCATGTACTTACAGCCTGCTAGGCTCCTCTATCCATGCGATTTCCCAGGCAAGAATAATGGAGTGGGTTTCTATTTCCTTCTAAGGGATCAAACTCAAGTCTCCTGTTTTGCAGGCAGACTCTTTACTGTTTGAGCTACTAGGGAAGTCCTAGTAGGCTCTTGCCAAACAAAGAGCATATGGAGGTATTAATGGCAGGGTGAGTCCAAAAGGAAAGTAATCATGAAAAAGATCATAGCATAGAATGTTGTTCAAGAATAAATTTAAAAAACCTGGATATCTTCTGTTCCCTTGCCGCCATATTCAATCTCCACCTTGCACTTTTCCCTGGGGAGGCTGATCTGAGTGGGCTATATCAATGGGTTCTTTTGCCCTTTGGCTTCTGGTTAGGCTCAACCAATGGGGACCCGGGCAGCAGATTGGAGGAAGGGATAGCTGAGGTGAGGTATCGAATCCCCCTTCTGCTTTCACGTGGGGCTGCCTGCATCTGTCAGCCAGTCATAGCTGATTTCAGCAAACGTCCTCGATTTATTCTTTCGACTGTGCCGTCTATTTCCTGCCAGACCCTACTGACACACTGTGGGAACACAGAGGAGAGGACTCTTTGGGGAATCCAGAAAGACTTTCACAGAAGTGGCACTGAGGATGGGTCTTTTAGGGAGAAGGGGAGTTCCTAAAGAGATGGGGGAGAACTTCAAGGTGGCTAGAACATAAAGCAAATGGATAAAGGGAAGACAGAAATCAGGATACTTTTGGAGTGGATACTTGTGTTTCCTATAGAGGTGTTTGGACTCAATCCAAAGGCAACAGGTTAATGGTGGATTATTAAGCAGAAGACAGTATTTCCCAAATCTGGTTATTCCATGCATCCTCTTAGTAGAAATCTTTTTTTGAAGACTTTTTCAGGACTGACTGACATGTATTTTTATTATGATAGATATCCTATATGTATAAGCTTTGGCTAATTACATATAAATTCTTTTCACTTATAATTTTTATACAACTAAACCAAAATTGATTGATACAATAAAAACAAAACCATATGAATTCTAAAGTTCACATTCTCATTAACATGGAGTATGTTTTGCTAAAATTAATTCATGAAAAAAATTAATGTCTTTAATCATGAGATCTCAGCATGCTTATAATACCTCATGTTTTAAGATAATTCAATTCTTCCACATCTTTCTGTTGCTCAAACTATTGCATATCTTTCATCTATATCACAGGCTGTGAAGTTGTTTGACCTCCATTTGCTATAAGTTTCCCTCAAACTTAGCTGCTTAAATAGTCATTTTATTATGCTGATAGATTCTGTGAGTCAGGAATTCAGACTGAGCTGGGAATGGCTTCTCTTTTCTCCAGGATACCTGGGGCTTAGCTGAGAAGACTCAAGGGCTGGCGATAACTCAACATCTTCACTCTGGTGATTGATGCTACCTCTGGGCTGGGACCTCAGCTGGGCAGTTGACTGGAGCTTCAGTACGTGCCTTTGCGGGTAGACTCAGCTTCTGCAATGCGTGGAACCCAGGGTAGTCATATCATTGGGAAAACTCTGTGGTAGCCCCCATTTCTTACATGGCAGCTCAGAGCTCCCAAGTGTCCCAGCTCATGAAGTAGAGCTTGCTTCACGTTTTCTGTTCTGGCCTCAGCAGTCACACAAGGTAAATTCCTCTGTATTCTATGGGTTGCAGTGAAACCACAGTCTATCTAGATTCAGGGAGTGGAGGCATAGACCCCCACGTCATAATGGGAGGAGTGTTGAACAGGTTTCAGCCACATTTGAAAACTACCACAGCTATGAGAATAACACAAGAAACAAACACGGAACATTAAAAAGGCATCTTTATATGATAGTCATCTGGATAATCCAGAATATGCTTATTCATAGAATAATAACTAAGTTTTTTTCCTTAGGCTCTAAAATTAGCAATTAAGTTCCAAATTTGAGGACAAATAGGTGGTATCTCTCATTTTGGAGGGCTTACTATTAGGCGTTAGATACACCGATCAGGACTAAAGAAACGGCCGAAGGCTTTGTTTTCTCCTTTCTCATGGAACCCAGAGTGTCATGAGGTCCCCATGGAAAACCTCATAGCACTTGTCCCTCTGCCGCTATTCTGAGTGCTCAGCACAGCCAAGGTGGCACTCTGCCGTCTGTACCTGTACCTGTCCACTTCACCAACCAGATGCAGACTACCCATCCTTGACAAAGTGCCAATACTGAGCGCCATTCATGTTTTTATAGGAAATATCAATATCAGATTTGCTAAGGGAAGAAATACCATTTAGATTAGTTTATCATTTCAGCTATTGGAAATGTTTGCTTAGTTGAAAATAAATGAATTAAGTTTTTCTGTTGTCAGATCTCAAGATGTGAAGAGATAATCATTTCAAAGTCTTATTCAGAGCTGAGGAGGAGTGAGGAAGACTAGGGGATGACTGCTTATAAATATGGGGTTTCTTCGTGGGCTGATGAAAATGTTTTAAAATTTTAGATTGTGGTTATGGTTGCGCAGTTCATTGATATATTAAAAGCCACTGAATTACATAATTTAGATGATTAAATTATATGGCAATATGAGTGGTATCTCAATAAAGATGTTGTTCAGGCATAAATCATCTATGAGGTTAGAAGTCAGATAAGATTTTCCTCTATTTTATTATGCTGATAGATTCTGTGAGTCAGGAATTCAGACGAGAATGGCTTCTCTTTTCTGCTGTAAGTGACTAGGAGGAAACACAAGCTAGACCCTGATGTTGGATTTTTATCTGGCTTTTGGCTGCATGGATGTTGCACTGTATGAAAATCTATCAGGCATTCTTCTGTATATATATTATACTTTAATAAATTTTACTTTCAAAAAATCATACAAAAGGGCTCTCCTAGTGGTTCAGTGGTAAAGAATCCACCTGTCCATGCAGGAGACATGAGTTTAAGCCCTGGTCCAGGAAGATCCCACATGCCGAGGGACAACTAAATCCATGGGCCACAACTATTAAGCATGTGCTCTAGAGGCTGGGAGCCACAACTTCTGAGCCCACGTGCCCATGTGCCACAGCTACTGAAGTCCATGTGCCCCAGAGCCCATGATCTTCAACAAGAGAAGCCACTGCGGTGAGAAGCCCGTGCATGGCAACTGGAGAGCAGCCCCTGCTCCCTGCAACTAGAGAGCAGCCCACACAGCAACAGAGACCCAGCACAGCCAAAGAGAAAGAAAGCAGGCACCACGGCTGTTCTCAAGCTTGCCGACAGATTAACATCCTGCTCACAAAATTTCTAAAAATTTATCAACTGGCCAGTATGAACTGGTTGCAGCAGATAATGGGATAAAGAGATGGGAATAAGTCTAGCTGGATCAGATCTCCTATCCCCAGAATCAAATGGTGATGTGGGCCCTCCAACAAGAACACACTATGCCCCAAACTGAATTTCACTCTGCCCCCCGAAAGAGGTATCAGTTGGATTCCTGCTATACTGAGGGAGTGGATTAGTAACCAGTGTGGCCGAGAGAGAACCACAACAGCATCTTCAAGTAGTCCCCGGTCATCCCTTTCCATAATTCTTTTTCCTCCACCCACCTACACTTCCCAGAGAAGAGGCAATAATAAGGGCACTCTTGTGCCCTACAGATTTCAAGCCATAAAAGGTCAAGCAGCATGAGCTAGGAGTGGGAGGGAGGGAGCTCTATGAGAATGAAGTTTTAGCGGGGTTAAAATGAACTGGATTAGAAATTATCTGAAATTAACTGGAAGACGGGTTTGTGTGCATGCATACTAAGCCACTTCAGTTGTGTCCGACTCTTTCAGTCTCTAAAGAGACTCCTCTGTCCATGGGATTATCCAGGCAAGAACACTGGAGTGGGGTGCTGCACCCTCCTCTAGGGGATCTTCCCAACCCAGGGATCGAACCAGCATCTCTTATGTCTCCTGCATTGGCAGGTGGGTTCTTTACCATTAACGCCACCTGGGAAACCTGAAAGGAGGGTTTATCCTACTACGAATGAATGTGACAATTGGAGAAATAAATAAAACTGTTCCCAGTACAAATTTGTGTCAGGTTTAAGCTATTTGATAAGTCAGTTACGCTCATTAAATAATTTGAAATTTATCATTGAAATAAAAACTAAACATTTAATCTTCTGTATAACTCACAGAAAGATACTTCATGAATAGACTAAAATGGAAGGATGAGTTAGGAAATTATTAAATGCCAGAATTCCAAGTTGATGACCTGATCTAAGGATGATCTGACCTTGGATGAAGACTGCGGCCAGATTCAAGAGGCAGTTACCTGATTGGGTAGCCAGTTTTTTTATGGTGCACAAGAAACAAAAGATATCAAGACTGATTCTTGTTTTCAGCTTTAGAGGTCTAAATATAGTTTCACGGTTTTGGAGCTAAGAGTTTTTAAAACTGGCATGAGTTTAGAAAACATTATTTTACATGTATGTATGTTGAAGTTGGAAGAGTCCTCTTTGAATAATAAACTAAGATAAAGATGATGAATATATCATAGTGCTAACATTTATTAAGATTCATGCTAATAATTTTGTTTTGCTTGTTTTAGAGCTTTATATAAATGGCATCATATTCAGTTTGGTCTTCTGGGACTTAATTATTCTACTCATTATGTTTCTAAGATTTCTCCATGCTCATTGTGTATTGCTATAGTTCATTCATTTCCACCAAATGAATATTCTATGGGGTGAATATTTTGTAGTTCACTTATCTATTCTTTGTTTGATGGGTATTTCTGTTGCTTTCAGTTTTGTGTTGTGATTATGTGTGCTATCGTGTACATTCTCCTGGCGTACATATCAGGGATACAATAGGAAAGAGGACAGAGTATTCAAAATGTTTCAGTTCTTAAGTTGTGGTGATCTTTTATTTTATTAACATGATTTATTATTTACATGTATATGTATATCGTTTTGTGTGCATTAAATATTGCACTTTAAAAGAATAAAATAGGACTATGGATAACATAAGTAGAAATAGGGAATAGGGAATGTTGGTTTAGAGAGGGAAGAACTGCGATTTTATCTACTTATTTTTTGACTGGACTGAGTCTTCACTGATGTGTGGGCTTTTCTCTAGTTGCGCCAAGTGGAGGTTACTCTCTAGTTGTGCTTGGGGTCCTCACTGTGGCTTCTCTTCTTGTGGAACACGGGCCCTAGGGTGTTCGGGCTTCAGTATTTGCAGTGCATGGGTTCAGTAGTGGTTCCCAGACTCAGCACAGGCTCAGTAGCTGTGGGGCACGGGCTGAGTTGCTCCTCGGCATGTGGGATCTTCCTGGACCGGGAATCGAACCTGTGTCTCCTGCATTGGCAGGTGAACTCTTCACCACTGAGCCACCAGCGAAGCTTAGAGCTGTAATTTTGAATGGGGAGGTCGGAGAAGGCTCACTTGGAGGGGCCATCTGGGCAAAACCTGAGGGAGGTGAGAAACTGGCCATGAGGAGATCTGGAGAAAGAGTGCTAACATACAGCACTCATGTCAAAAAGCGAAAAAACACTAACAGCTATTGAAGGAATCTTCAGGGAGGAGTGAGAGGCATAGTATCAGTTATAATGGCTGTTTCCATCTTGCCTTCTGCATTTCTCCCCTGGCTGTCCAGTTAAAGCAGCTGCCGCTACAGGATTTTACAGCATCTAGAAACAGATTTCTTCAGCTAGCTTTGCCGCAGTGAGGAAAATCCCCTTTCTTCTTAGCTTTTGGGAAACACACACACACACGGCTTTGCCGGAACACTGAAACATAGAAATGGATCCAGTTACAAAACACAGTCAGGTTGTTCTGTAGCAAGTAAAATATCACCTTATCTGGCTTCGGTGTCAATTCCGTACCGCACGTCAAACCTGTTTGGCAAATGCACGTTACTCCTCTGAATCTTTGAGTTGTCTCCTGTTCCGATTTCTAACCCTCTTCGTTTGCCTTCAGACTTCACTCTCTTCAGGACTGGGTCAAATATCTAAAGTGTGGGCCCCCTACTTAGATAAACAGGTCCTTAGTAAGTTTACAGAGACCTTTCAAAGAAGGTTTCTTTGCCACAAAAACATCAGAAATGTATCCGGGCTTTTTCTCCACATCTCCTCATATCACTTGCCCTGGTACAGATGTTTTTCCATTCAGTTTACTATACTTTAGGGTTTTCAATAAGCCTTAGAGGAAATGAGTTTTTAAAATTAACTTTAAAGGAGTTACTAAAATCCATAATGGCTCCAAAAAAATAAAAGAAAAGTCAAATAGTAATTTTCCATAAAACTGAAAGTGATGCAGTTTTGTTTCCTTATAGATCTTGAAAATGTCCTCATTATTCTTTTATAGCAATAAATGGTGATTCTGTTGACAGTGACATGTGGGAACCTTCATGCAGCTCAAAGGCATAATGAATAGCCCATGTATTTGTTGGTGGTGGAAAAATATTTTTAGCAACAAAGCACCTGCTATGGCAAATACAGTGTATTAAGTGAATGAAAAATAAACTGTATATACTGTTTTTCAGGCCACAGCAGCCTTGGAGAGGATGACCAAGTTGTGTCCTACCCAGCAGGATTTCCATGACCCTTAAGCTCCTGTCCCCCAGCTCTCAAGCTGATTCTTTGCCATGAAATCTGGGGATCTTGGGTTTTCCTTGGCAGCCATGGCAGCCTCAGTTGAGGTGCTAATACAGTTCATGACAACAAAAGATTTAGAATATTACACAAACCTATTACACTACTTGGTAAAGCAGCAGTAGTATTTGAGAAGATTGACTTCTATTTTGAAAGAAGTTCTACTGTGGGCAAAATGCTATCAAACAGGATTGCATGCTACAGAGAAATTCTTTGTGAAAGGAAGAGACAATCAACGAGGCAATGTTCAGTGCTGTCTTATTTTCAGAAATTGCCACAGCCACCCTAACCTTTAGCAACCACCACCTTCAGCATCTTCAGCAGCCATCAACATCGAAGCAAGACCCTCCACCAACAAAAGGCTTATAACTCGCTGAAGGCTTAGATGATGGTTATTGTTTTAGCAACAAAGTAATTTTTAACCAAGGCATTACATTGTTTTATTAGCCATAGTGCTGTTGAATACTTAATAGACCACAGTATAAGGTAAAGAAAACTCATATGCACTAGGGAACCAAAAAAATGCGCATGGGATATTCTCTTTACTGAAATGGTCTGGAACCAAACTCCCATTATCTCTGAGATCTGCCTGTAGATTGGAGAAATTCCAACCATGAGAGAAGGGGGATGAGATTGGGTAGATGGTTTCCTGTGACTCCTTCTGCTCTTTGGGTCCTGCTGGAATGTCTGGTGGTGCTAAACAAATGCTGCCTTAAATGGGATGATCTTTCAGCCCCAGGATTTTTACTCACTCACTTTGTACATTGATCACCTTAGTCTAAATTAAATGACAGGAATAAATGAGCCACAAATAAACATGGTGTTCTTTCGTGCTCAGGTTACAGGTGCATTGTGCATCGTCCGGGGCTCAACTCTGAGAATTTGATCAATGACCCAGCAGTTACCTGGGGCATGCAGGTCTATGCCAGGAGAAAGACGGTGGAAGAATTGCTTTAAAGCTTGTGCTGGGAGTTGACACTTGGCCCTCGGGTTTCCCAGGTGGCGCAGTGGTGAAGAATCCTCCTGCCAATGCAGGGGAAGCAAGAGATGCAAGTTTGATCCCTGGGTTGGAAAGATCCCCTGGAGTAGGAAATGGCAACCCACTCCACTATTCTTGCATGGAGAATTCCATGGACAGAGGAGCCTGGTGGACTACAGTCCATGAAGTCACGAAGAGTGGAACACAACTAACACAACTCTATTAGTCAACACTTTTACTACTTTCCACTACTTACATTTCATTGGCCCAAGCAGATCATCACAGCGTTAAGCCTGATGTCAAAGAAGTGACAACATCTAATCCTACAAGTGGTGCCAGGCAGCCAATATTGGAGAACAAAAAACACAACTTGACATATTACATGAACTTGAGCAAGACATTTTCTCTCTCTGAGCCTCAACTTTGTCTTGTGTATAGGGGATGGTAATAATATTCACCCCTCAGGGTTGTACAGAGGTTAAGATGAAGTAATGCATTCAAACGGCATGTAAATGTGAGAGTGGAAAGGATTTAATTGCTGCCCCAAGCATGCTCTTTCTCAGATATCATCTCAGAAAAAGTTATGCAATTTTTCCCTCTTCAACTTTTCATTCCAAACAGAAAATAGAAATTACATGTTTCAATAAAGTTATCTGCACATGTAAAAAGGTGTCTTGTTAACACTGACATTTTTCCTTCACTGTTTTACTTTGAAAATAGTGATGTGATTTAGCAATTAGAGTATGAATCTTCCTACAGCTTTTAATTCCTTATCCCCCTCCTCCTAAAGAGAGGTTAGGCTGTGCCTGCTTGTTATTTCCTCCTCCTGTTGCCCACCAGGTAGGTGGAATGTGGGTTGCAGAATTTGAGAATGAGGACAGGCAGCTAGAGCCTCGGGGTCTGGAGGAAAGGAGGGGGCGGAGTGGTTAGAGGCTTCCCTCTAATCATCAGACATTCCTTTCATCAGAAAGGGGAGATGTTTCTCTCTTGGGGCTGGGATTCTGGAGACTGCATGTAGGGAGGTGTTTCTCTCAGGGATTTTAGGAAAGGAAAATGCAGAATGTACAGATTTGACTTTAAATTAGTTAAGATTATGTTTGGCTGCAAGCAAGAAAAACTTCTAAACAATAGTAGCTTACATAAGATAGAAGAGATTGTTCCTTGATCACTTACAAAGTCCAAATATAGGTAGTTTTTCACCGTCATGGAAATTCCAGACCATCAAGGACTTGCGATCCTTTTCCTGTTCCATTATCCTTAGCGTGCTCTCCCATGGTCCAAAATAGATGTTTCAGTTCCAGCCAAATCGTCCGTATTATTGCCAGCATAAAGGAAGAAAGGACACAGAGAGCCTGCCGACATTCTTTAAGGAAATTGCTTAGTCACTTGACCACACCTGGGAATCGTCTGATTTTATTCTAGGTGTATATGTCTAATGAAGGAAAACGCACATTGGAGGGGAGAAATAGCAGACATCCCATACAGAAAGAGAAGACAATTTTAAGGTGGTGCTGGGGACTGTGTAGCTCAATGTTTTTAAGAGTCCTTGAGATGTTGAGTTATTTTGAAATAAAACCTTGGTTTCTGTACTGAATGTCATTGTCTCTGACCTAGATTGGAGGCTGAGCCACATGAGCTGTGGCTCAGTGCTCATCTGGCCTCCACATTCACCACTAAGTCTGTGATTCTGGTTACCATGTATGGGCTCCTGCCTCTGAAATGCCATCCTATTCCCATCTATATAACCATCTGAGACAGGAGAGCACTTCCTCGCCATCAATATTTCAATTCATTGGAATCGTCAATGGGTGGCCTTGATCTCTTGCTCTCATACACTGTGGAGTCATACTATATTTAATTATATTTACTCTTTCACTTTCTTTTATTCTCACAGTCCTTTCTGGAAACTTGGGACACACTCTCTTGGAACTAGTTCAAATGGTTTCGCATAAGTAGTAGTATCCCATGGCCAAAACACTTCTCTTGAGAACTTTAGTGTTGAGGACAAGTCCAAGCCTTTGACTTTCTCCTTTGTCAAGATGTGGTTTCTGCCTTTAAGAGAATTTAGGAAATACCCTGTCGCTTTACTCCTCTTTCATAAGACTGCGGACACTGAAGTCCTGTGAACTACACTCCTGGCCACCTTGAGTCTTCATTTTTGCCGGTCACCGTACTAGTATTCTATGATAATTTATTATCCTCTGTGGTGATTTTAGAAAGCTCAAGTCCCAGAAATAAGTATAAAGATTAGTTGTTCACTTTCCTTTTCTCTCAGCATGTTCGTTATAAATATAGTATACTTTTTCTTGTTACAGCAATACATGTTCATTATAGAAAATTTGGATAAGTGTCAGTTCAATTCAGTTCAGTCACTCAGTTCTGTCCAACTGTTTGTGACCCCACGGAGTGCAGCACGCCAGGCCTCCCTGTCCATCACCAACTCCTGGAATTTACCCAAACTCATGTCCATTGAGTCAGTGATGCCATCCAGTCATCTCATCCTCTGTCGTCCCCTTCTTCTCCTGCCTTCAATCTTTCCCAGCATCAGGGTCTTTTCCAATGACTCAATTCTTCGAACCAGGTGGCCTAAGTATTGGAGTTTCAGTTTCAGCATCAGTCCTTTCAGTGAGTATTCAGGGTTGATTTCCTTTAGGATTGACTAGTTTATCTCTTTGCTATCCATAGGACTCTCAAGAGTCTTCTCCAGCATAACAGTTTAAAAGCAACAATTCTTCCACAATAGCATGGCAAAACCAAAATTAGTAGTTAAAATTACAACTCTTATTTCAGAGTGTATTTAATTACTATAAGCTACTAGAGGTTAGGGACCATGCTTGTTTACCTTGGTTAGTTTCTAAAGATGACTCCCAACAAACCATGTCTCCCTGCATTCAGGATCTTGGGTAGTTATCTCCCACAGTGAATCCAGTCTTGTCCTATGTAGCTAATACAATTCACTGGAATTGAGCCTGCATAACTTCTGAGGCTGCTGCTGCTTCTGCTGCTGCTAAGTCACTTCAGTCGTGTCCGACTCTGTGCGACCCCAGAGATGGCAGCCCACCAGGCTCCCCTGTCCCTGGGTTTCTCCAGGAAAGAACACTGGAGTGGGTTGCCATTTCCTTCTCCAGTGCATGAGAGTGAAAAGTGAAAGGGAAGTTGCTCAGTCGTGTCCGACTCTTCGAGACCCCATGGACTGCAGCCCACCAGGCTCCTCTGTCCATGGGATTTTCCAGGCAAGAGTACTGGAGTGGGCTGCCACCGCCTTCTCTGACTTCTGAGGCTAGATCACAAGAAACCTTGCAATGTTTCCCTTGGTCTTTTGGTGCTCCGGAGTAAATTGATAACTCTGGTTACCTGAGACTGCCTGGCTATAAGGAAGCCTAACTTGGCTATGAGCATAGATCAGATGGTGAGAGAGCGATTTTGAGAGAGAGAGAGACAGGCAGATTTGGCTAGCTCCAGCTGTTCCAGCCATCCAGGTTGCAAGCAAACACCGTGTACTGGGCCAGTACATCCAGACCAGTCAAGTCTTCATGTGACTTCAGCCCCAACCAGTGTCTGATTGTAACTACATGAAAGACCTACATGACAACTACCCAGCTGAGCCTAGTCAACCTACTGAACTTATGAAAGATCATAATGAATTATAGTAGTAAGGTTAAAATTATGTTTGGGGGTGGTTAATTATACAGCATAGATAGTCACAACCCTGTTCTATTAAATACTCTATCTTCAGCCCCTAGCATGAGTTGGCAAACTTGGTATGTTGTAAATGATTGAAAAATGTTTGCTAAATGAGTAAATAAACTTACAAGATTACTTTCACACAAATACACATACACACATGATTGTGTTTAATTGTGAAAATTCCTTAGAATGCTAAAAAAAATGACTTTTTATTTTGTTGGTTTTTGTTTTTAAGTCTCATTTCTCACTGGACTGGATCAGTGATGACTGATTTGGTGTTTGTAAAACAGAGTAAAGCCAAATGTCATAAATGGCTTATTGGAAAATTTCCTGTAAGAATCACTTGTTTATGTAGTTTGGAAAACTTGTTTTTTTTTTTTTTAAAGTACAGTTTGGTTTTGCTTTGAAATTCCAAAATTAAAAAAAAAAAAACGAATTGAGCATCCACAAAGTATGGAGACAGCGCTGCGTCCTCACTCGTGTTTTTAGCACAGTGCAGGGAGCACTGGTGAGGTGTGGCAGGAGAGGACTCATGGAGCCAGTGCTCCCTGTTTATGCACCTCCATAGTTATGGCAGATGCTTGGATAGGGATGCTAAATACGAGAAAAGTTGTGATTTTTCATGGTTTGTGGAATTTGAAATAAGGAGAGAACTAGCATTGTTTCAAACATCCTTTGCCCAAATCCACTCTTTACTCTCTTGCGGTCAAAGATGGGTTTTAGAAAAAGAGCCAAGAAAATAGGGTGGAGGAAGAGAGATGTGGAAAGAGGGGGAACATGACCTTCTTGTGCAGCTTGTGCTTTCTTCAAGGAAGAAACCTTCACAGACATCACATGGAAAGCCAAGCATTGTTTTCTCAGTTCCTCTTTTCTCCCACTCCTCCCCTCTGTGTGAAGTTCAGTAGAGTAAGATAGCACACTAGCCTTCCCGTGAACCGTAGGAAAGAACCAGGACTCTGAATGAGGGACAGACATGTGTTCCTGTTCTGTGCCGAGTCAGGTGCCGTAGGGACAAAGTTTGCAGGCAACGAGGGTTTCGTACTTCTGAATCAGAAAGTCCTGCTTCTCTGCCAAGATAGGAAATAATTAATGTGAAGAGGCTAGAACAGAGCAAATACTCAACAAATCTTTATCACTATTCAGACTGCAGCAAATAGGAGCCTTGGTGCAAATGTAATCAAGCCCCACAGTGTCCAAGGAATTGACTTGTAAGTATGAAGTATCATCTGAAATAAGGAGGATTCTGTGCTTTGGGCTATCAAAGCCTCTTTAGATGTTAGAACGGGCCCTGTCTTGTCGAGGGCATCCCTTCCACCTCAAACTTGTGCTATCTTGCTTCAAACACTTAAAAACATGACAAGCATAAACAAACCTTAGAACTCCTACAATGTATTCCCAGGACTGCCAATTTTATCCTGAGGGAAAGTTTTAGAAGGGATTACCAGCACCCATTTGAGACTTCTATATGTGTTTTGACATGAAATATACTGAAGAAGTGGACCTACAGAGGCTGTTGCCAGATTTCTAATTCACAAGGGGGTGTGCTTTTCTCAAGATTTTAGTGGAGGTCTGGCTGCTGCTGTGCACAATTGGAGATATGTGGAGATGTTTCTTCTCAGTTAAATTTTTTTCTAACTAATCTAATTCTGACTTCCACTTGAACAGTCCTCTGCTCAGAGTATCTACTTTAAACAGACAACCCGGCTGACTCTTTTCTGTTCTCCAGGGAAATATGGGGGCTGAGTGGTTTTCTGTGGTGTGTGCTACTTGACCTCACCCTGGTTCATAGATGATTTTGCCTCCTGCAGCTCCAAAAAGCATCTTTGATAAATTGATTTTTCTTTCTTAAATAGTTGCCCTCAGGGTCAAAATTTAATTTGTTTGTCACTGAAAGAAAAGGTGTGGCCTTGGGAGTTTTGACACAACCCCGAGGGCCTCAACAGCAACCTATTGCTTATCTAAGCAGAGAATTAGATGCAATTTCGTGTGGGTGGCCCCACCGTCTAACAGTAATTGGGGCAGCGGCTTTATCAGCACTTGAAGCTTTAAAAATAATTAATGGATGAAACCTTACTGTACTGACTTCTCATAATGTGAGTGGAATCTTAAATTGTAAGGTTAGTATTTGGATGACAGACAGTAGGCTTCTTAAGTATCAGTCATTGTTGTTAGAAGGACCAGTAACTAAGCTTAAAGTTTGTGGAAATTTAAATCCTGCCACTTTCCTTCCTGAGAAGGAAAATGAAACACCTGACCACAACAGTTTCCAATTTCTAATTTTAAACTATGCAGCTCGAGAAGATCTAATGGATACCCCATTAGACAATCCTGACATTGAAATATTTACAGATGGCAGTTCTTTTGTTCAGGATGGAAAGCGTAAAGCAGGTTACACCGCCGTGGTGACTGCTGAACAGGTTTTAGAAGCAAAATCTCTCCCCCAGGGAACCAGTGCTCAGTTAGCGGAGCTTGTGGCTCTGACCCGAGCTCTAGAGTTAAGCAAAAGGCACCGGGGAAATATCTACACTGACTCTAAGTATGCTTATTTGACTTTACATGCTTATGCTGCAATATGGAAAGAAAGACAGTTTAAAACGGCAACAGGAGCACCGATTAAACATTTCAGAGAGATCAAGAGACTTTTAACTGCTGTATATTGTCCTAAAGAAGTAGCTGTTATGCATTGCAAAGGACACAACAGAGATGGGAGTAAAGTAGCCAAAGGTAATCAGCTGGCTGACTGTCAAGCCAGAAAAGCGGCACTTCACGAAACCCCTTCACTACAGACGCCTTTGATCTGGACAGGTCCTGTGGAACAGGAAAAACCACAATACACTGAGGAAGAGTTAGAAAGACCCACAGACTGAAAAGCTAGCAAAATCTGGATTACAACGAAGTGGAAAGTATCCTCAAGAGGACTGGCTAATTGATTTTACTCATATGCCAAAATCTAATGGATATTCTTGCTTATAAGTTTGGGGAGATACTTTTACTGGATGGATTTAGGCTTTACCCTGTCATAGTAAACAGGCTAAACAGGTTAGAAAGATTTTAATCCATGAAATTATTGCCAGATTTGGGCTGCCACGGAGACTTCAGAGTGACAATGGCTCTGCCTTTAAAGCTGCTGTAACTCAGGGGGTGTCTAAAACTCTAGGAATAGAAGATCAGTTACATTGTTCCTGGAGACCCCAATCCTCAGAAAAGGTTGAAAAAGCTAATGACATTATCAAAAGACATCTGCGCAAATTAAGAGATGCAGGACAATTGGATTAAAGTCCTATCCATAGCTTTAATGAGGGCTTGAACTGCCCCCCAAAAGGAAGGACTGTCCCCCTTTGAATGTATTTATGGAAGGCCTTCCTTATGCACAGGAATTGTTATAGACCCTGAAGCCTCAAAATTAACTAGTTATGTAACTCAGCTATCAGATTTCAACAGACATTAACAGAACTCCGGGAGACGACTCCTGCCTGACCCAGCCTCTGAGTCAAGCAAGCCTCTATTTGAGCCAGGAACCGAGGTCCTCATAAAAACACCGGGGCCTGGGAGCCCATCCCTTGAGCCCCTCTGGGAAGGCCGTCACCAGGTTATTCTTTCTTCTCCCACAGCTGTCAAAGTGCCAGGGATTGATTCGTGGGTACATCACACTTGAGTTAAGAGATGGCACCCTGACCAGAACAAAGTGACTTCATTTTATGTCTTTATTTTTATGCTCTGACTTTGTACTTTTCAGATGGGCCTGATAACCTATGTGAGCTTACTTCTGCTGACTCCAAAAATCCTGTGCCTGCTGTTTGATCCTCAAGACAATGCCTCTCTGTACTGGGCTCACTCCTACACAGCATTTCACAATCAGTCTAAGTGCTGGGTCTGTGGAACGCTCCCCTCTTCATCAGTGAAAGGCTACCTGTGGTGGACATCTCCACTTCAAGGAAAATACTTTCTCCAAGTCTTCGAATACCTTCCATAACAATCATACGCGATGCCTCTTCTTGAACTGATGACATCTAACAACATTAAGATGGAATGTAACTATGGACATAATGTGACTTTCCATTTTGATTTTAACTTGGTTTAATGACTATTTTGCCTTACGTCTGTAATTGCATAATGGAGTTTTCTAACCGTCTACAAGCTTTTAAGTTACAAATGGTTGTCCAAGCTCCTATGAGTGCCATAGACTCCTCCAAATATTACTTGGGGCCCCTGGATCAGAGAACCTCAATATGAGGGTTAGGAGAATATGTTGCTTCAACAATTTAGGGACTACACTCCTAAACAGCAGGAAGTGGTTATGGAATGAAAACAATGCCCCTTTCCCTTGGCAACATAATTCTCCTAAAAGAAAAGGTGGGAATGAGAGAGTCATTTCTGAGGCAGGTTGATAAGAAGTCTAGGGGTCCCCAAGGAGAGAGGGGGCTGGAATTCTCAAGGAGGAATAAAGGACAGCTTTTTGTCCCTCTACATTTCTTCAGTTCAGTTCACTTCAGTTCAGTTCAGTCGCTCAGTCGTGTCCAACTCTTTGCGACCCCATGATCGCAGCACGCCAGGCCTCCCTGTCCATCACCAACTCCCGGAGTTCACTCAGACTCACGGCCATCGAGTCAGTGATGCCATCCAGCCATCTCATCCTCTGTCATCCCCTTTTCCTCCTGCCCCTGATCCCTCCCAGCATCAGGGTCTTTTCTAATGAGTCAACTCTTCACATGAGGTGGCCAAAGTACTGGAGCTTCAGCTTTAGCATCATTCCTTCCAAAGAAATCCCAGGGCTACATTCCTTAGGATTACATAACAATAATGTATCCTGCTTGAGGACAGTCTCTGGAAAAAACTTTCTGGCTGATCCTGCTATCTTAAGGTGTAAATTCTGGGAGTAGGTCTAGTGAAGTCTTTACAACCTCCAGACATTCTTTTGTTTCACTGTAATAACTAATTAGAGAGTATATAACTCCATGGCTAACACTAGCAAGGGGGTACTCTTTCTGCCCCCTTCTGATGCCTATGTCAGAAGCTTTCTATATCTCCTTTATACTTTAATAAAACTTTATTACATAAAAGCTCTGAGCAATCAAGCCTTGTCTCTGGCCCCAGACTGAATTCTTCTCCGGAGGCCAAGAATCCAGGTGTCTTTGCGTGGTTTAGCAACAACCTTTCATCACTTCTGGCTTGTTTTTAAATAAATTATTTTTTAACCACACCCACTAAATTCATCCAAAGAATGTCCAGTTTCCCCTTAAACAAATAAGAAAAGCTACCCAGAGTATTAGCTCCAGGAAGGCTGAGAATTGTGGTCAGATGCAATGATACCACACTTGTTCTGGGGTGTGCCTTCATCCCACCAGGTCAGAATAGTCAGCTATGAGCCCATCTGTGGAATCTTATTGCATAAATGAGCCAGTTCACGTTGGGCTAATTCTAAGTGATCAAATCCAGCAGGTTCATTGGTGAAACAGTAGGCCAACTTTAGTTATTGACAGTGAATGAAATGCTAAGTCAGATCACAGGGTAACTGTTGCTAATAGGGATATTCCATCATCCACAGGATATTTATTGATATTAAGCCCAACATTAGTGTTCCTTTGAACAAAGCTTGAGAAGTGCTGAGTTAGACAATATGTGGATTAAAACAGTTTCACTAAATTGTCTCTACTCAGGGTTCAGCAATGTATCACCTCTTCCAGGCAGCCCTGAACGCCTCCACAGCTGTGTTCCTGTATTGCACCGCTCAGTCTGGAACGCAGTGTTCAAGTTCCCCGTCTGCTCCCATCGGGACTGTGTGCTCTTCATATGTACTAACCACAAATTTGGCTTTGAAGAGTAAGTGAATGAGCAGATGGATGGATGAGTGCAGTGTCTGATTGACTGTCATATTGAAAGAGTGTTGTACACAGCCAGTAGCTCTTGAACACAGGACTTCTTTCCAGTAATGGTGGATAGTATTACTCATCTTGAGAGGTTGTAGAGAGGAAAAAAAATGAGATAAATAAGATGATTTTATTTAGCAAGTCTACAACAGTGAGTTAATCTGGAGCTAAATATTGTGAAAACATTTCCAGTCCTTAATCAAATGATACTGTTTCCATTTATATCATGACAGAATTTGGTTGGCCAGTCGCTCTCATCATTCATACACCAGTAGGCAGGGCAGATTTTCATTGTTCTTGAACATCCTGTTTTTGGATTTTCCAGGAAGGAGTTCACATTTTCTCATAGTTTACAGCTACTTCTACTTTGTAGTGCTACAGTGATATGGATGGTCCCTTAGAAAATCTGGACTGTGAGTATTTTGATATGCCAATTTATGATCCTGCTTGGTTCAATTTGAATTGGTCCAGGAAAATGAAAAGAGAAAACAGAAAAAAGAAATTCACAAATTTATTTTTTAATAATGAAATTTAATCCCTTAAGTATACAGTGCCATTTTATTTTAAATTTTATTATGTTTGGTGTGTCCCAAATAATTACATTTTTGGTATGGAAAACAAGTTTGATAAAATCTGAATTTATGTTTGTTTGGCAACTGGATACCAAAGAGAAATGTAAGAAATTTTTTCTTTTTTAAAAATTTATTTTTTGACTGCTCTGAGTCTTTATTGCTGCATGTGGGCTTCAGTAATTGTGGTGCATGGGCTTAGTTGCCCTGTGATATGTGGAATCTTCCCGAGCCAGGGATCGAACACGTGTCCTCTGCATTGGCAGGTGGATTCTTAACCACGGGACCACCAGGGAAGTCCAAGAAATCTTTTCAAGGTTGGAGATTATTTAGATTTTTTTAAAGTGTGTATTTATCTAGGTTAATGTTTACATGGCGTTGAAATGGTACATGCACTAATATATGACTGACATGAAAAGTCAGGGGATAAAAGACATCTTCACTGAGGAATGACTAAATTTGGGAATTATCAAGAGTAGAGCAGACAGATGCTTCAGTGACTTGTTGCACCGAATAACTTACTATGGTAAAAACAACATTTACTTTGAGAACATTCCTATATTTTTCAAAATAACTCATGACATCATTTTGTATAATAGATGAGCTTCTTTATGTGGTCATGGTTCCATAATTTGTAAAACCTAAAAAATGTCTAATGCAATAACATTAAATTGCTTTGGATTGAGTGTTTTAAATTCTGAGAGATATGACTTCCAAAGTCACTAAACAAACGGGCGAAAAGACGAAGTCATTGGCCTCCAACAGCTGTTTAAGTCAAATGATGGATTGTATGTGATTACAGACTGGATTGTTGTTTTTAACTAACGAAAAGGTAGACCCTCATTTGCATAGAAACCCTGATATAAATATAAATAAAAATCCCTGATCTAAGTTCTAAAGCCACTCCCTTGGGCCAGTTTAATATACATGATTGCTGGAACAGTAACCCCTAAACTATAGTCGGGAAGCTTGTCGCATTGGTGAATGTACCTGAAAGGCTGCCTGTAGAATCAGGGCTGGATGTTCTGAGTGGCCCTCCTGTCTTGAGGTTAAAACCCTGTGAAGGGAGCTCTAATGTGAAAGATGATTAAGCTCTTTTTTTTTGGCCACTCCATGCAGCACGTGGGATCTTAATTCCCTGACCAGGGATTGAACCCATGCCTCCTGCATTGTAAGTTCAGTTCAGTTCAGTCCAATCACTCAGTCGTGTCCGACTCTTTGTGACCCCATGAATCGCAGCATGCCAGGCCTCCCTGTCCATCACCAACTCCTGGAGTTCACTCAGACTCATTGTAAGTGCAGAGTCTTAACTGCTGGAGAAGGAAGTCCAAGGACGATTATACTTTGATGCCGGCAAAGGTGCTAAAAGGCAGGAGCTGCTTTAGGAAGAGGGGAGACTTGCACTTGTTCTGGCCCCGTGCTGGTGTGGTGGTTGAAGCTTTCTCAGCAGAACACAGGAGGATTCTGGTGTCTGAGGAGACGGGTTGTGTGCAGACGCTTGAAGAGCAGAGAAAGGGCAGGTGGGGCTGGTCTGCACGTCTTTCATCTATTGTGTCTGTAAATCAGGTTGTTGTACTTAACATAACTGTGAAACAATCTCAAAATATAGTGGCATTAAAAAAATAATCTATAGTTATATTAACAATGAAGGCCGCTTGTTTTTATTAGGTCTGGAGTTTCATCCAGAAGATTGGAGGCCTGGTGGCTGGAGTTGTCTGAATGTTCCTTTACTCACCTGTCAGGTGGTCGACGTGGCTATTGGCTGAGGGTCTTTCTAGGGCTGTCAGCTAGAAGAGGTACACGCAACTGCTCTGTTTAGCCTAGACTTTCTTTCCACATAGTGGCTGGTTTTCAAGGGTAAGCATCTTCAGCACATCTGGCTGGTGACCTGTGCTTTGCACAAGGGCCCACACTCATCTCATGCTTGGTGTAGCATTCTGTGGCACTTGTCTTAAAATTTTTAAGTTTTGCAAAAGGGGCTGCTCATTTTCATTTTGTATTGAAAGTGAAAGTGAAGTCACTCAGTCGCATCCGACTTTTTGCGACCCCTTAGACTGTAGCCTACGAGGCTCCTCAGTCCATGGGATTTTCCAGGCAATAGTACTGGAGTGGATTGCCATTTCCTTCTCCAGAGGATCTTCCCAACCCAGGGCTCAAACCCAGGTCTCCCGCATTGCAGACAGAAGCGTCTGAGCCACCAAGGAAATACCATTTTGTATTGGGTCCCGTCAATTATGTAGCTGGTCTTGATTGAGAGCCAGAGAAAGAGAAGTTGCCAGAGGCTATATCACCCTTTCTGACCTCATCTAGGAAGTCAGGTTCCCGTGACATTGCATTTTTTAGAAGTGAATCACTGAGGTTTCCCATATTTGGAGAGACGATAGATTCCACTGCTTGATGGAAGGATGTTAAGGTTATATGAGAACATAAATATTGCTATCGCATTTGGTGGAAAATACAATCTGCTACAAATATTCTGCACATATTTCTGCAGGTGCCACTTACTGGGTACAGTTTTTATTTTGGATAATCTTGTATACTAGAATGCTCAAATTAAAGTTAGAGACTGAGACTCCAATATAGACTTGAGATAATATTCCGTAGCCAGAACACAATGTGAAAAGTTTACATCCCGTGTCTGAAACGCCTCAGTCAGTTTCATATGGAGAGAGCTGATATGGAGGAGAATTTTGAAATGATTTCTTTGGGAAGAGAAGTTGCTCCATTATAGGAAATGGTGAAAGTGAAAGTGTTAGTCACTCAGTCTAGCCTGATGCTTTGCGACCCCATGGACTGTAGCCCACCAAGATCCTCTCTCACGGAGTCCTCCAGGCAAGAATACTGGAATGGGTAACTATCCCCTTCTCCAGGGGATCTTCCCAACCCAGGGACTGAACACAGGTCTCCTGCATTTCAGGCAGATTCTTTACCATCAGAGCCATCATCATTTCCTTTACTGCAACTTAAGTAAGAAGAGACTTCAGTGTGTCTCTTTGGAGAGTTTTGAACCATATTTCATGCAGTTGCGGTTCTCAGTAGACTAGTACCCAATTCTCAGAAGACTTAGAGTAATGGCAAGAAGATAAAGTGTTATTTATTTTATTTAAAATCTTATTATATTAAAATTTGGTATTGGTTATTATTATTTTGCTTAAAATAACATTTTTATTTTATTTCAGTTCAGTTCAGTCGCTCAGTCGTGTCCAACTCTTTATGACCCCATGAACCGCAGCACACCAGGCCTCCCTGTCCACCACCAACTCCCAGAGTTCACTCAGACTCACGTCCATCGAGTCCATGATGCCATCCAGCCATCTCATCCTCTGTCATCCCCTTCTCCTCCTGCCCTCAGTCTCTCCCAGCAGCAGAGTCTTTTCCAATGAATCAACTCTTCGCATGAGGTGGCCAAAGTACTGGAGTTTCAGCTTTGGCATCATTTCTTTCATAGAAATCCCAGAGATGATCTCCTTCAGAATGGACTGGTTGAATCTCCTTGCAGTCCAAGGGACTCTCAAGAGTCTTCTCCAACATCACAGTTCAAAAGCATCAATTCTTCAGTGCTCAGCTTTCTTCACAGTCCAAGTCTCACATCCATACATGACCACTGGAAAAACCATAGCCTTGACTAGACAGACCTTTGTTGGCAAAGTAATGTCTCTGCTTTTCAACATGCTATCTAGGTTGGTCATAAATTTTCTTCCAAGAAGTAAGAGTCGTTTAATTTCATGGCTGCAATCACCATCTGCAGTGATTTTGGAGCCCAAAAAAGTGAAGTCTGACACTGTTTCCACTGTTTCCCCATCTATTTCCCATGAAGTGATGGGACCGGATGCCATGATCTTCATTTTCTGTATGTTGAGCTTTAAGCCAATCTTTTTCACTCTCTTCTTTCACTTTCATCAAGAAGCTTTTAGTTCCTCTTCACTTTCTGCCATAAGGGTGGTGTCATCTGCATATCTGAGGTTATCGATATTTCTCCCAGCAATCTTGATTCCAGCTTGTGCTTCTTCCCGCCCAGCATTTCTTATGATGTACTCTGCTTACAAGTTAAATAAGCAGGGTGACAATATGCAGCCTTGACGTACTCGTTCTCCTATTTGGAACCAGTCTGTTGGTCCATGTCCAGTTCTAACTGTTGCTTCCTGACCTGCATATAGGTTTCTCAAGAGGCAGGTCAGGTGGTCTGGTATTCCAATCTCTTTCAGAATTTTCCACAGTTTATTGTGATCCACACAGTCAAAGGCTTTGGCATAGTCAATAAAGCAGAAATAGATGTTTTCTGGAACTCTCTTGCTCTTTCCATGATCCAGCGGATATTGGCAATTTGATCTCTGGTTCCTCTGCCTTTTCTAAAACCAGCTTGAACATCAGGAAGTTCATGGTTCAGTTATTGCTGAAGCCTGGCTTGGAGAATTTTGAGCATTACTTTACTAGCATGTGAAATGAGTGCAATTGTGCGATAGTTGGAGCATTCTTTGGCAATGCCTTTCTTTGGGATTGGAATGAAAACTGACCTTTTCCAGTCCTGTGGCCACTGCTGAGTTTTCCAAATTTGCTGACATATTGAGTGCAGCACTTTCACAGCATCATCTTCCAGGATTTGAAATAGCTCAACTGGAATTCCATCACCTCCACTAACTTTGTTCATAGTGATGCTTTGAAAGGCTCACTTGACTTCCCATTCCAGGATGTCTGGCTCTAGGTGAGTGATCACACCATCATGATTATCTGGGTCATGAAGTGGTTTTTTGTACAGTTCTTCTGTGTATTCTTGCCACTTTTTAATATCTTCTGCTTCTGTTAGGTCCATGCCATTTCTGTCCTGTATCGAGCCCATCTTTGCATGAAATGTTCCCTTGGTTTCTCTAATTTTCTTGAAGAGATCTCTAGTCTTTCCCACTCTGTTGTTTGCCTCTATTTCTTTGCATTGATCACTGAAGAAGGCTTTCTTATCTCTTCTTGCTATTCTTTGGAACTCTGCATTCAGATGCTTATATCTTTCCTTTTCTCCTTGGCTTTTCACTTCTCTTCTTTTCACAGCTATTTGTAAGGCCTCCTCAGACAGCCATTTTGCTTTTTTGCATTTCTTTTCCATGGGGATGGTCTTGATCCTTGTCTCCTGTACAATGTCAAGAACCTCTGTCCATAGTTCGTCAGGCACTCTATCTATCAGATCTAGTCCCTTAAATCTATTTCTCATTTCCACTGTATAATCATAAGGGATTTGATTTAGGTATACCTGAATGTTCTATTATTTTATTTTATTTATTATTTTACTAAAGTTACTACTATTTTTAAAAGTAATCAATCAAACATTCATCAAATGTTTGTTGAAAACTGTCATCAAAATGTTGACAGTAATTATAGTTTTTATTATTCCACCATAGAGTAAGCAAGGTAGTGTTATTTACAGGCTCATCATATGTATCATAACGGTTATATACAGACATGACCAACATCGGTGAGGAACATGTATCTTTTTGAGAAGCCCAAACCCAACACCTGTTGAGGCCTCTTGGCCAACACCAAATCCTCCCAAGGGCCATGGGAAGGAATCTGTTCCAATGGGCCCAAGACACACTTAATTCCTCTTGGGAAAGGTAGGGGAAGTATAAGAAGCTGCTTTTGGAGAGGACCACTGCAAATATTCGGATTCAGGCAGGATGGAGGGTTTATACCTCCAGATTTCAGAACAGCCAAAGAATATTTTCTATGGACCAGAGATGGGAATCACTTGTGTGGGTGAATCAATGTATGATTATCATTGATTTTATCTAATGCCCTAAATGAGCAAAGGACCAGGAGCCAGCAGTTGGAGTTGATATCAGATTCATGAAGGGGTACAGGGCACCTTTGACTAGGATGTTCCAGCATTCTTGTTTTTCCAGGACTGAAGGGTTTCCTAGGACACGGGACAGAAAATGCTGAAACAGGGGTGCTACTGAACAAACCAGAATGTTTGATCACCCTTCGCTTGACAATCCATAATAGGATGCATCTGCCTGCCTGAGACAAGGGAATCTCAGGGGAGGTATTCAGGAGAGATCCTACTGGAGACCTATGAAAGTGTCCATGAAAGAAAGACTCACTTGTGAACATTTTGATAATCATGAATGTAGATTGATGTCATCAGTGGATTTTTCTCTAGGCATGTTCAACCAGGAGGGTGTAGGCATAGAGTAGGCAGACATTGTATTTAATCAGAATAGGGCTTTAGTTCAGGAGAATGTGATGAAGCAAGAGTAAGGCAAAAAAAATTGGGAGCAAATTTATGGGAGTGATTATAGAAAGTGACCATGGAACTTAAACTGGATAATGGGAAAGTGAGTGAGGATACAAGGAGAACCAGTGAAAAGTTTGTAGGCTCAACGGATTGGAAGTGTTTGTGGAGTTGAGAGATTGTTGAAACTGGGGTATAGGAAGAGAACTGGAGGAAAAAAAAACAAAACACAACAAAACAGTAGCTATTGGCCAGAAACTAGGTTGTTTAAAGTTGAGACTGTGAAGAGTTTGCAGTTATTTGAGGGTATATTCATGGGAATGAGTAGCCAGGGTGAAGGGGAGGGCAACATCAATGAAAGAAGGGAGAGCAAGGAATTGAGAGGCAGACATGGAAAACAGCACTTTTATGATAATGAACTCATCGAGAAGTATAAGAGGAGCAGAATTAAAAGAGTGAATCTCAAACTATCTTCCGAGTGGAACAAGGAGTAACCGAGCAGTGGTGGGTTTAGGGGGTAGGAGATGACTTCAACAAACCCAGTCACCTCTAGAGTGACACACAGGTCTAGCTTAGAAATAGTCCCATAGTTGTTCCATGTAATCAAGTGGACAATGAGGGACCGGATTTCATGTTAGTGTTTTCACTCTCATCATCATTATTTTTCAGTTTCAGCTGAGTACCTGAGTACTACAACAGAGAGAGGAAAGAATTTGATGCTTGTTTTAATCCAACTTAGTAATGAATTTCAAAGTATAGACTGGGGTTGGGGGGCCCTGGAATTCCTCCAGAACTTTATCAAGTCATAACTTTATGCTTAAGGATACTAAGATATCACTAGCCATTTTTTCTTTTTGTCTTGCGACTCTACAGTGGAGTTTCCCAGAGGCTATGTGATGTATGAGAGCACAACAGATTGAGTTCAGAAGCAGACATGAGAATCCAGCTGGTTTATATTAAGCTAGAAATGAAATACATTTCAAAACATGGAAAATGACACCATTTGGGGAACTATATTTTTGTTGTTTGGGAAAATAAAGGATTTTTTCCCTCATAAAAGTTAGTTATTTATGTTAACTTGCAATGGGTTTAGTTTTAAATTTTTATTTATTTCTTTAAAATTTCACCCTTTTATTAAGTAAATTTGCTGATTGTCTACTGTATAATACATGTTGAAGATCCTGAGATAATTAGTTTTCTGTTGTTATTGCTTAAAAATATTTATCTATTTGTTCGGCTGCTTTGGGTCTTGGTTGCAGCAAGATCTCTGTCATGTCATGTGAAATCTTTTGCTGTGGCACGTGGACTTCTGTCTAGCTGTGGCATGTGGGATCCTAATTTCCCCACCAGGGATCAAACCTGTGTTCCCTGATTGGAAGGTGTTTTCTTAACCACTGGACCACCAGGGATATGCTGATTCTGAGATATCTTGTGCAGAGCATTGGATGATAGAGAAAATAAACACAGAAGCAAAATTCAAAGTTAATTAAATGCCATGATAGTATGGTCTCTCTGTAGGTATAACTACATTTCCCATTTTCTGTTCCTTTTTTTTTTTTTTTTTCAGAATGCTCCTAACCTCCATCTTCTCATGGCTGGTTCCTTATTATCTGGGGTCTTAGGGAAAATATCCTCTCTTCAGGAAGACTTTGCTTCATTCTATCAGATAAATTATTTGATGTATCCTATAGCCAGGGTGCTCTATATACACACATCTGAGACACTAACCAACTATGCCAAATGTAATGGGGAATAGGTGATTTGTGATTCTTTTACATAAGCTAATTTTGCTGGAGGTGCTCCATCTCTCCTTTGAGGAAGCAAGTGGCCATTTGGGGAACCCCATGTGTCAAGGAACTATAGATGCCTCAAGGGGCTGAGGATGGTCCCAAACCCACAGCCAGCAAGAAACAGTTCTGCCAACAACTCAAGTGAGACTGGAAACATATCCTTCCCCAGCAGAACTTCAGATGAGGCTAAAGTCTCAGTCACAATCTCTTTTTGTTCAGATTTCTTGCGGTATAATTAACAAATAAAATTGCAAGTCTACGTGGTGGATATTTGATACATGTCCACATTGTAAAAGGATTCCTTCATCAAGTTATCGTATCCATAAATTCACATGTTTACCTTTTTTGGTGAGAATATTTAAATTATACAATCAGTGTTATCAACTATATTCACCAAGTTATAATTAGATTCTCAGATCCTATTCATCTTTTACTCATTTTATAACTGAAACTTTGTGCCATTTTACCAGCCTCTCCTTGTTCTGGTCACACCCCAGCCCATGCAACCACTTCTCTACTTTCTTTCTGTTCCTATGATTTTGTGCTTTTAAAAAATTCCGCATGTAACTGATAACATGCAGTATTTGTCTTTCTGTGCCTGGTTTATTTCACATAATGTCCTCCAGGTTCATAGATGCCACAAACCACAAGACACACACACACACGCACACATACATTTTCTTGATTAATTCATCCCTTGACAGACACTTAGATGTGTCCATATCTTGGCTATTGCGACTAATGCTTCAGTGAACTTGAGAGTACATATATCTCTTTGAGATATGGTTTTGTTTACTTTGGATATATATCCAGAAGTGGAATTTTTTTTGTCACATGGTATTTCTATTTTTCATTTTTTTGAGGGAACTTTGTAGCCTTTTCCATAGTAGTTTGTATTCCTACCAAGAGTATAAAAATATTTCCTTTTCTTCACAACCTTGACAGCATTTGTGATTTCTGTTTAATAAAAGTCATCCTGACAGGTGTGAGGTGACAGCTCATTGTGATTCTGATTTGCATTTCCCTGATGCTTAGTGATACTGAACATCTCTTCATGCACCCTCTTGGCCATTTGTGCGTCTTCTTTGGAAAAATACCTAACTAAAGTCCTTTGCCCATTTTTATATTGGGTTATTTGTTTTTTTGTGTGATCGAGTTGTATGAGCTCCAATCTATTTTGGATATTAGCCCCTTGTTGGATATGCAGTTTGCAAGTATCTTCATTTTGTTGATGGTTTACCTTGCTGAGCAAAAACATTTTAGTCTGATGTAGCTTCTCTTGTTTTTTTTTTGCTTTTAGTGTCAAACCCAAAAAGTTATGATCAGGACCAATGTCAAGAAGCTTGCTTTCTGTATTTTCTTACAGGAATTTCATTGTTTCAGATCTTACATTCAGGTCTTCAATCCATTTTGAGTTGGTTTTTGTGCATGGTCCAAGACAGGAATCCAGTTTCACTCTTTCACATGTGACAATTCAGTTTTGTCAACATCATTTATTGCAGAGACTGTTCTTTATCCATTGTATGCTTTTGGCTCCTTGGTGAAAAATTAATTGAACATATATGTATGTGTTTATTTCTGGGCTTGGTATTCTGTTCCATATTGATTTATGTATCTGTTTTTGTTTCAGCACCATACTCTTTTCATTTCTATAAATTTGTAGTGTAACTTAAAATTGGGAATGTGATGTGTCCAGCTTTATTCTTCTTTCTCAAGATTGCCTTAGCTATTTGAGGTCTTTTGTGACTCCATAGAAATTTTAGAATTGCTTTTTTTCATTTTTGTGAAAAATGCCATTGTCTTTTTTATAGGGCTTACACTGAATCTGTAGATCACATTGTATCATATAGACATTTTAACATTATCAATGCTTCCAGTCTATGAACACAGAATATCTTTCAATTTATTTGTGTTTCCTTCAACTTTGTTCATGAACATCTTAAAGTTTCCGGTTATAGAACTTTTAAATTATTCTTGTTAAATTATTCTTAAGTATCTTACTTTTTTCATGCTATAGTAAATGAGATTGTTTCTTAATTTTATTTCTGTTGTTTGTTGTTAGTGTATAGAAATGCAGCTGATTTTGTATATTTAGTTTCATGTCATGCAATTTTACTAAATTTTTTTTTTCATTCCAATATTTTTTGGTTAAGTCTTTAGGTTAAGTCTTTAGTCTATATGCAGTATTATGTCATCTGCAAATAGAGATGCTTTTACTATTCTTTTCAGTTTGAGTGACTTCAGTTTTTTTTTTTCTTGAATAACTGCCTTGATCATTACCTCCAATACTATGCTGAATAAAAGTGGTAAGAGTATGCATCCTCTGGCGACAATCGCCACCAGCCATAGATGTATGTTACATTAGAAGCCTGACCTTCAAGCAGGAACTTTCAAAGTCTGCAGATGGACCCCTTTTACCAAAAGACTGGGAAATGGGCATTTTTTCCTTGCTCCTTATGTGCTGACCCTTGGGGAGGTAGCTGCAGTGAGTGATTGCTTGTCCCTTAAGAACTGTTTTCTTAGTTCCTTGTAGTCTCAAGGATCTCAAGAACACAAGCCTCATTGGCCTTCAGAGCTAAATTTGGGAGGCCCATCTTTCAAGCGAGAGTCTTAAAAGTTGGAGCACTAGGTGTGGGGTCCAAACTCTTCACTCTTCAGAGAGAAGTTGAGAGTTGAGTGTTCCCTCAGGATTGTATGCACTGTACCAAGGGTGAGGTTTTTCGACAAGAGTTTGTCTCAGCATTTCCCACCCAATCCAATGTAGGTATTTTCTAATTCACTCAGTGTGTAGGGCTTTTGAATTTCATTCAGAGATGCTTTCTCTGTGTGCAGCTATACATTCTTCATGTTCATGGGAGTAGGGGCATGCAGGAACCCCCAATGTCATCATCTTGGTCAACCTCCTCCTTATTTTTTTTATTTAAATGAATTAAAATAAATGTATAGAAATGTGTTTCAATTTTGAATATGTTAAATATTGATAAATATAATCTAAATTTAAAAAATCTCTTTGGCATAGTCAATAATTTTTAAAAATATAAAGAGGCCTTGAGACCAGAAAGTTTGAGACCCACTGATTTCTACTGCTTACTGGAAGGTGAAGACCTGCTCTCAGGGAATGGTTGAAAGGTTGGACCTGTGCAAAAGAAATCGAAGTGGAGGGACTTTCTGGAGACAGTGACCTACAACTTGAGATTATGTCTCTAAGGGGATGGCAGGAAAACATATGGGAAAAAATTAACAGAAAGTAACTTTTTGAGCTATGGGAAACTTCTTGACTTTGAATAACACAAGAGTATTTTTACTAAAAACTGGTCAATAAATCAATCTGTATATAGATATAAAAGAAAATGATATACCTTTGAAATCTCCATGAAATCTATTTGCTTTAAAGATTTAGAAGGTTTCTTTTTCTGATTATGAAATCAATACATGTTCACTATAGGAAATACAGAAAAGTCTGGAAAGTGTTAATAAAATATGAAATAGTTGCAATTCTACCTCCTAGATGGGATGAGTTAGCATAGATTCTATTTCCTTCTGTCTCTATTTTTAAATTGTTGTATGTATAATTTCACATCTACTATATTTACTTAACCTTTTATTATGAGCATTTTCTCATTTGACAATCATTTGAAATCACTATATGTGGTAGAGCAAAGTATTCCACTGAGATTATACAGTAATTTATTTAGCCCATCTGCTACTGTTGGACACAAGGAGTTATTTTTCTCCATTTAAAAAGAATATTTGAATGTGTCCCTCTCTATTTAATCATTTATTCTGTACACATACACACACACTCATGCATATGCCAAGAATTCTGCGTATGTTCTTATCTACAACTTTGGTTCAGAAACATGTATTGCATGAAAAGGAATAAATACTGCAAGGATGTAACCTCCTCAAAAATTAGCCTATACATTTATTGTCAAATTATAGTCAATTCCAATAAAAATGCTAGTAAATTTTTTAAGGGAATGAAATCATTCCAAATTTCATGTGGATAAATTAATGGATCAAAAAGATTTTGAAGTTGAAGACACAGTTGAGGAGTAATGGTGGTGATAAAAGATGTTAAAATGCCTTGTAAAACTAAAGTAATTAAAACAGCATGGTGTTGTAATAAGAATTGACAGATAATAAAATTGCCTGGAAACGTGTAGCATAGATAGAAATTTAGTATATGATTAAAGATAGTATTACAAATAAATAGTGGCATTAATGAACACTCAATAAATGATGCAATAATTCTATTAACTCTTTGAAGAACAACAGGTAAAAACAAAAGCAAATCCTTTTTCTCAAAACTAGTTTGAGATCAAATTAGAAGGAAAGATGTATGATGCCATCTAGTGGTGAAATAGGTAACTGCATATATATTGCTTAATGTTACATCTATTGACGGAAATTGAAAACAAATGGAAACACGAGGGAGGTAAATTAATAAAAAGGCTTATAGTTCATACTTCACGAATTTAAGAAAAGTTTTGTGATACTGATAAGATGATTTTACTGTTTAAGAGGATATTATAAATGGTAGCCTATATAGTGATCATAAGTTAAGTTGTAAGAAATTACAGTTGCCGACATTCATGAACAAGCATGCCAACCTGTCATACTTTTTTTTAGTAACACGATGAAACAAAAGAACAATTTGAGTAAAAGCATGCTGGTTAGAAATTCACATATGAGAGTAGAACCTGCCAGTAGTTATATCTTTGAATATGAACACATTCCCAGAAACCTGTTCTCTGGGTTGTGGAGCTTGATAGAGGTCCCAAGCTTGCTCTGGGCTTGTGGCTTGTGTGGCCATGTAGTTCCTGGGATTAATGGAGGCTTCAGCTCTCCTCATGGACCCTAGATACAAGCTCCACCTTGTATGCAAGGACACGTATGTAACCAAGTCCACATTGGCTGTGCCTCCAGGCTTTCCATTAATCCATCTAAGTTGTAGCAAAGCAACTTGGATAAATCTGCAAAGCTGCACTTACATATCTAGAAGCAAGCCCTCCTTCGCCTTCCAGGTGGCTGAAGCGCAGCTGCCTCGTTGTCATGCAGCTCTGCTCCCTGTCACAGTTTTGTGGTCAAGAGGTGAGCTCCTAGATTAAGGATGAGCCCGACTGTCCCCTCCATTGACAAGTAGGAGTCATACTAGAAAGAACTGGCTCAGTCTGAAAGCTTACAATTTAGGAGATTTGGGTGACCATTAACAGAACTGGAGGAACAGAAAGAGCATTTGGAAGGGACAAAGCTCCAAGAGGCAATAATAGGAGATGAATGATGTACCATGTTGCTCCCACACCAGGCTCTGTGGCTCCCAGCTAACCTCTCTGCCCTACACTCAGCTTGGACGTTCAGTTCCTACCTGGATTCCTTATATTCCCAGTATTCTTCTGAGAAATTCTTCCTTTTGCTAAAACAAACGTCAGTGTTTTCCTGTCCTTGGATTCAAAATTGTACCATAATATATCTTTTGAAAGGGCAAACCTGATCTATACCTTTTAATGGCAGCTCATTACTTTTATGTAAAAGTCCCAATTCTTCAACATGGTTATGAGAGTTCTCATGATTTCTCAAGCTTCATTGCTCACTTTCTCTTGCTGTCTCCTTCCTCCCATTCACTTTCAACCTTCCCTTTACCCTCCAAGCTCCAGCCATATGCTAGGACACTCGATTCCCATACCATGGCACTACCAGCCTCCCAGCCAGACTGTTCCCTTTCCATGAAATATGCTTCCACCACCTTCTTCCCCAGTAACTCCCATTCATCCTTCAGATCCCAGCTTAGGCTTCATTTTCTCCAGAAATCCTCTTGCATGCTAAGTTGACTCAGTTGTGTACGACTCTTTTCAACCCCATGGACTGTAGTATGCCAGGCTTTTCTGTCCATGGGATTCTCCAAGCAAGAATACTGGAGCGGGTTACTGTGCCCTTCTCCAGGGGATCTTCCTGACTCACAGATTGAACCTGTGTCCCCTGCAATGCCTGCATTGCAGGCAGATTCTTCACCGCTGAGCCACTGGAGAAGCCCAGGAATCCTCTTCAGTTCAGTTCAGTTCAATAACTCAGTCGTATCCAACTCTTTTTGACCCCATGAACTGCAGCACGCCAAGCCTCCCTGTCCATCACCAGCTCCTGAAGTTTACTCAAACTCATGTCCATTGAGTTGGTGATGCCATCCAACCATCTCATCCTAAAGGACCTAAGGGTCTCCTCAAATTGGGTTGGTTACTCCTTTGAAGTTAGCACCATGTTCCTAACCCCATTATAGCTTTTATCTCTCTGCAGCAAAATGGGCTGTTTATTTGTTTCTCCCAGAAGACTCGAAGCTCCATGAGGGAAGGAGTCTGCCTCACTGTTGCATTCTAATGTTTTGCATATAACCTAGAATGCAGTCAGTACTCAGATAATCGTTGAATGAACAAATAAACATACACAGAGAACTGTATCTGTTCCTTAAGTGACAAACACTGAGGTCCAAGTGAGTCATGAATCTTTTCAGAGCAAAGTGTCCAATTGGTCTAATTTCTGCTCAGATGGGGGTCTGTAAATCTTTCAAAACATTTTTAAGAGCTATCGCCTCAGATTTTAAAACCAGACAAATACTTCTAACATATGCAATTTTTCTCTTATGCTAAATGAAAGCTAAATGCACATGAATCAATATAAAGATTATCTGTATTTTGTGGACATGGGTGGTCCAGACACCCATGAGGAGATAAATAAATGTTTGAGGTGGGTCCTTCAATGATTTTTACAACTGATGCCAATTTGGCAAGCTTGACCGGGCCCTACCAGTACGAGGAACCATGATTTTGGTATGATGTTGGGGAATTCGTGGCTTCCATCTGCTGGGTATCTCACAAAATGTGGAGCTGAGAAAAATCACATACTGATTAAATCATAGAATCCCACACTTGGAAGGGACTTCATGAGATGATCTGGGCCCGCCTCCTGAAGGTCAATGCATAAATCATCTTGTGCAGATGGCTGTTTATACTATTTTTAAAGCTCTTTAAGGATGGAGATTACACAGCTTCCCTTGGTAGTCTGATCTTCATGGTCAAGAACTTCCTTTTTTAAAAGCCCAGCTTCTCATTGCAGTTTGGCCCATTTCCTTTTTCTCAGTTCTCTGTGAGTATGGAGAATACACGATCAACCTTTTCTGTTAATTATCTCTGGCTGGCACTCCTACTTTCACAATTAATTATTAAGATGTATGTTGTCACCTCCCCCTCCCCCCACAAGCTACAAAATTCACTTATTTTTCAGAAGATATTTTTCCCCTCTATGTATGATGATTTTTGTAATTAGGAATTTTCCTCCTTGGAGTCTATTCTATACTTTGCTATATAAAACTGGTAATGGCATTTCTTCTTAAGTCCAAATCAGCTGTAAATAAACAGCATAGTTTTCTTCCTATCTTACCCCAGTATTATATTTGCTGTTTAAATTACAGCATTTCCTTTCTGTTTCTGGCACATATTATGTTCCACAATAAATCCCAAGCCTTTTACTGTCAACCTGCTATTTTCTCTATGTCATATCTGTGTAATTTGTCTTGGGTCTTGCTGTAGGCTGATGAGTGGCCCCCTCAAAACTGCCACATCCCAATCCCCAGAACCAGTGACTATATTACCTTACATGGAAAAGGGGACTTTGCAGATGATATTGAATTAAAGACCTTGAAAGACAGAAGTTATATGGATTATCTAGGTGGACCCAGTGTAATCAAGGAGATCCAACCAGTCCATCCTAAAGGAGATCAGTCCTGGGTGTTCTTTGGAAGGACTGATGTTGAAGCTGAAACTCCAATACTTTGGCCATCTGATGCGAAGAGCTGACTCATTTGAAAAGACCCTGATGCTGGGAAAGATTGAGGGCAGGAGAAGAAGGGGACAACAGAGGATGAGATGGTTTGATGACATCACCGACTCAATGGACATGAGTTTGGGTAAACTCTAGGAGTTGGTGATGGACAGAGAGACCTGGAGTGCTGCGGTTCATGGGGTCATAAAGAGTCAGACACAACTGAGCGACTGAACTGAACTGAATGTAATCACAAGTGTGCTTACAAAAAGGAGATAGGAGATTAAAGCTCAGCAGTATAAGAGATATGATGACAAGAGTAGAAATTGGAGAGAGGCATTTGAAAGATGGAGAAAGAGGCAGGAATGCAGAGGAATGCAGACAGTCACTAAGAAATTGGAAGAAGGAGGGAACCAAAATTTCCCCATGGACACAGGAAGGAGGGTGGTGCTGCCAATACTTTTGGCTTCTGACCTGCAGAAGTGTAAGATAATAAATTCGTGTTATAATAAGCCACGAAATTTGTGGTAATTTGTTACAGCAGGAATAAGAAACGAACACAGCTTTATTTATATATCTGTGCTTGTCTTGAAATTCATGATTTTATTTAATAGACCAGTTTTGGACTTATCAAGGTTGTTTAGTATTATGTTCTCACCATCCAAAGCCACAACAATACCAGTGGGTATTTACTAGACTATTGGTAACCTTAACAACTGTTTTGAAATAATTTAAGTAATAGAGAGTCCATCCTAAAGGAAATCAGTCCTGAATATTCATTGGAAGGACTGATGCTGAACCTGAAACTCCAATACTTTGGCCATCTGATGCTACGAACCGACTCATTGGAAAAGACAGGAAGGCAGGAGGAGAAGGGGACGACAGAGGATGAGTTGTTGAATGGCATCACCAAGACGATGGACATGAGTTTAAGTAAGCTCCAGGAGTTGATGACTCCAGTACTCTTGCCTGGAGAATCCCAGGGATGGGGGAGCCTGGTTGGCTTCCATCTATAGGATCGCACAGAGTTGGACACGACTGAAGCGACTTAGCAGCAGCAGCAGCAGCAGCAGCAGCAGCAGCAGGAATTGGTGATGGACAGGGAAGCCTGGCACGCTGCAGTCCATGGGGTTGCAGAGAGTCGGCCATGACTGAGTGACTGAACTGAACTGAACTATGTGCCGGGGACAGCACCATGAGCTTGGAATGTGCTATCTCAGTTAAGTGCCAAGACATAACCGTGAAGTAGGGGTTATTATACCATTTTATTCACCGACAGAGCTGTCATGCAAGTCTCAGTCTGCCTGATTTCAAAGCTCATCTCCTTTCAACTTGACCTGCCACTGCTCTCTGCTCTATTTCTCTCACTGGGATATAAAAATGTTAAGAATGCAAAGCACATGAATTTTCGAGGAAGATGTGTTACTCTAAACGCAACTTTTTTTTTTGAAAAAAAAAAAAAAAAAAGGAAAAGTTAGTTTCCTAGAAATGCCACGCATTTGTTCCAGATGTCAGATAGAAATGATTTCAAACATCAAAATGCAATGATAATTGTTGGAAAAGTGAGAGATCATTCAAAAACATTAGAGGGAAAGTGAGAACTCTGCCTTGGCAAGAACTTGTGATTTCCTAGGGGAAACAGCATTTCTAAACAGCAAAACTTTAGAATTAGTTTCCAGAAAATTTATTGTTTAAACTGATGTTCTTCCCTGTGAAGGTAAGTCTGTGAACTCGCGTTTTTTGTTCTTCAGTCATTTTTTTGTTACCTGTATAATTTGACCAGTTAGGTTAAGAAAGGTGCTATTTTATCTCTGTGTCTGCTTCCTTCTCCCATTCTCTCTGTTTAAAAGAGAAGAGAGTGCAACTACTTATGAATACCAACCTTTCCCAATTCTGCTTTCCATGTGGTCTGCACAGGCTGGGAGGGAAGGGATGCAAATTTGTTCTAAAGTCATCGCATCTTAACAAACCAACCAACAAATATTCTGACTCAATGGACATGAGTCTGAGCAAACTCTGGGAAATAGTGAAGGACAGGGAAGCCTAGCATGCTGTCGTCCACGAGGTCACAAAGAGTCAAACACGACTTAGCAACTGAAAACAACAACCACTCCTTGGTTCTACTCATTAGCCGTCTCCTTCCTCTTTTTACCATCTGAACAATTAGTAAATTTTCTCTGTTCGCTGGGGCTTCCCAGGTGGCTCAGTGGTAAAAGAATCTGCCTGCCCATGCAGGGGACACAAGAGACACTGGTTCGATCTCTGGGGGAAATTTCCTTGGAGGAGGAAATGGCAACCAACTCCCGTATTCTTGCCTAAAGAATCTTGTGGACAGAAGAGCCCAGTGGGCTACATTCACAGGATCCCAAAGAGTCAAATACAACTGAGTAACTAAGAATGCATGTATGTTCCATTCTGCATAAAACATTATGCAAAGATAGCATTAGCAAGCGTTTCCTCATTATCCCCCTCCCACCCCTTGATGATGAGCCAGTGAACATTTACCAACACATTACTGTTCAACTCAGAAGTGGCAATTTCGGGTGTGGAGGTATTGCCAAAAGTGGGGGGAGGGAATAATGGGGGAGCAAGGTCTCTCATGGATGCCTCAGGAGGGAAGGAAGGCTGTAATCTATTAATAGGACACTGAGCAGGAACACAGTACCCAGAAGTTCCTGACCTTGGGCTCCAAGCATGTCAAGCTAGAGGCATTTTGAGGAAGTGCCTTACTTCATGATTAGCATGATTTCAAATGCATTGTTTGGCTTGAAATTGCTAACTTAAAAGAAAACACACAAAGTGAGAGTTGCAAGGTAAGTTTTATTTGGGGCAAAATGAGGGCTACAGCTTGTTAGACAGCATTTCAGAGAGTTCTAAGAAAACTCCGAAGAGGTAGGGAGGAGGTTTAGTCTATATGTGCTTTTGGTGAAGGGGGAGTACAGGCAATCAAGCACACATTTTTGCAGAATGTTTCTGCTAGTCATGAGGAGCAGATGTCACCGTGAAGGAATTTAGTGTTTTTCTAGATAGGAAGAGATGTAAGAATTGGGCTCGTAAAATCAGCTACTGAAAAATCCTGTCTGAAGATCTGTTCTGCCAGTTTTCCTCAAAGCACAGAGTGCCTCATTTCTGCGCTCCATGCTGAGCTCCTTTTAAGGGGGTGTTGAGGGTCAAAAGCTGTAGCAGCACATGATTTAATCCTTGTAGAAGTAGATGGCAAGTGCCAAATCGTGGTTAACAACATTGAGGTGAACAATGTTTAGTGCAGCCAAGCAGTTGGTGGGGAACTTAGGTTTTGCAAATGTTTTGATAGAGGCATGGTTCTTGAGGCAAGCAGATAGATATTTCAGAAAATATCTATGTCTTCTGAGCTGACAGCGCATGTTCAGTCGCTTGAGTCGTGTGTGGCTCTTTGTGACCCTATGGACTATTGTCTGCCAGGCTCCTCTGGCCATGGGATTCTCCAGGCAAGAATGCTGGAGTGTGTTGCTACACCCTTCTCCAGGGGATTTTCCCCACCCAGGGATCAAACCCGCATCTCCTGACACTCCTGCATTGCAAGCAGATTCTTTACCACTGAGCCACTGGGGAGGCCTATGTGATCTGAGCTGACCAACTGGAGGCGTTTTTGCAACTCATCCTCCAGGCTGATAGTCCCCACAGCCATCTCCCACCTGGCAGGGAGGATGCAAGAAGAGGGGCATCCAAAAGTCTAGCGGAGTTGAGGTGTGTTGGCTGAGGTGCTGGCGTCTCCAGCAGCAAGCTCCTGGGCTGGGGCTATGTCCTCTGAGTCTCTGGTGTCTTGGGGATGGTGGAGGCCAGCTCCAGGGAAGGTGACCTCCTTGGGGAGAGACTCATGGAGTGGCTGGCTGGTGTCATGTTCCGAGTGTGTATGCTAGAGGCCTGTCTTAGAGTGAAATCACAAGTGCAGGATCTAATGCTAGTTGAGCACATCTCAGTGAGCTCTGTAGGATCATCGGGGCACCTTGCAAAAGAGAGTGTGATATCTGTGACTCAGCTCTGTGGGGAGTTCCTCCATAATGTGTAGCTGCTGGGCACACTGATGGGTTAATTGTAGGAACATTTTGTCAATGGCAGCTTCACAATCCAGAGAGTGTCCCACTGAGATTACATATATAGTAGGATCATTAGAACACAAACCTGCCAGCCAGATGGGTCTCGTTTGATTACACTGGGAGGCCATTCTGCCTAGAATATAATCTGAGGCTTGGTATAAGGAGGGAACGGGCTTCCCAGGTGGCTCAGAGGTAAAGAATCTGCCTACCAATCCAGGAGATATGGGTTCGATCCCTGGGTTGGGAAGATCCCCTGGAGAAGGAAATGGCAACCTGCTCCAGTATTCTTGCCTGAGAAATCTCATAGATAAAAGAGCCTGCTGCTGCTGCCGCTAAGTCACTTCAGTCGTGTCCGACTCTGTGCAACCCCATAGACGGCAGCCCACCAGGCTCCTCTGTCCCTGGGATTCTCTAGGCAAGAACACTGGAGTGGGTTGCCATTTCCTTCTCCAATGCATGAAAGTGAAAAGTGAAAGTGAAGTCCCTCAGTTGTGTCCGACTCTTAGCGATCCCATGGACTGTAGCCTACCAGGCTCCTCCGTCCATGGGATTCTCCAGGCAAGAGTACTGGAGTGGGTTGCCATTGCCTTCTCCAAAAGAGCCTGGTGGACTACAGTCTGTGGGTCACAAAAGAGCTGGACACCACTGAGCAACTGAACAACAGCAACAATAGGAGGGAACAGCTCCTTATGTGTCACTTCCATTGGCACCATTTAGTGTAGAGGGAGGTGAGCTCTGGGTCAGAATTCACACCTGGTGGCTCACTGGCTGAAACTCTTCTCACAGGGCTTGATGCTCAGCCACCCTCCCTGCAGCTGTTTACCTGGCTGATTTCCACAGGTCTTAGGGGTCTACTTACTGTAGGGATGCTATCATATAGGCTGTATACAAGTAAGAGCAATAACCATAACAAAGGAGAGTATTTGCATTGGCCCAGCTTGCTGGGGCCTCCTTCAGGGCAAGCAGTCTAGATACCATCAAAGATAGAGTTGCTTTGGCCCAGCAGGTTGTTTCATCAACCCCCAAGATGCCCTAGTAACCTGGATTCCTGGGTTCCAAAGTGGATTTCACTTCCTAATGTGACTGGCATCTGGTCCCATCACTTCATGGGAAATAGATGGGGAAACAGTGGAAACAGTGTCAGACTTTATTTTGGGGGGCTCCAAAATCACTGCAGATGGTGATTGCAGCCATGAAATTAAAAGACGCTTACTCCTTGGAAGGAAAGTTATGACCAACCTAGATAGCATATTGAAAAGCAGAGACATCACTTTGCCAACAAAGGTCTGTCTAGTCAAGGCTATGGTTTTTCCAGTGGTCATGTATGGATGTGAGAGTTGGACTGTGAAGAAAGCTGAGTGCCAAAGAATTGATGCTTTTGAACTGTGGTGTTGGAGAAGACTCTTGAGAGTCCCTTGGACTGCAAGGAGATCCAACCAGTCCATCCTAAAGGAGATCAGTCCTGCGTGTTCTTTGGAAGGACTGATGCTAAAGCTGAAACACCAATGCTTTGGCCATCTGATAAGTGCTGACTCATTGGAAAAGACTCTGCTGCTGGGAGGGATTGGGGGCAGGAGGAGAAGGGGACGACAGACGATGAGATGGCTGGATGGCATCACCGATGGACATGAGTTTGGGTAAACTGCGGGAGTTGGTGATGGACAGGGGGGCCTGGCGTGCGATTCATGGGGTCACAAAGAGTCGGACACAACTGAGGGACTGAACTGAACTGAACTGAACTGAATGTGACTGACACCTACAAGGCAGAGGGCCTGTGTTCCTCTCTCTGAGATCCACACAGCTTTCCACTAGTGGCTTCTGGAGCTATAATTTCCACTTGTTGTAAGATTTTTGATGAATTTTTTAAGTTAATCATCTTTTATAACCTGGATTATGAGGCAGAGTCAGTGACCTGAGCTTGGTGGCTTGTACTGGGCCGTCATGTGGGCCAATGATAACAGTATAATCATGATTTCTAAGCAATTCGTTCCCTTAGTTTTTCTGTAATTACGGAGCCATACTGTACAATCCACCCTCAGTAGGGTTGCCAGTACGTGGAAGATGACGAGATTACGGCAAAGTAAAAATGTTAAGGGGAGCATTTACCTGTGATTGGACATGAGTGACATTGTCTCTAAGATGAAGGAAGTGAATGTTCCCTGGAGGTACCATTGGGGAAAGTCTTTGGAGAAGACTGTCAGTGATATGAGGGATTTAGAGACCAGGAGTGACTGGCTGAGTGGCCAGGAATTAAGCAGTATTAGAACTTGGGGTAAAATTTTTGTCCTTTAGGGAGATCATTTATTGTTTCAAAGCTTGAGGAACATGTCTCTGGGTAAGCCACCTCTCTATAAATCTGGCCACTTGGGATCAGTAAGCTAGGTGGAAATTTCATATGATTCCACGTTCCGGGTGGATGTTAGCTAGATGTAGGATATGACTGAACAGCTTGGGAAGCAGAACGTTACCTTGATCTGGCTCTACAATGTCTGGTAGGCCAAAGAGAATGAGCACATGCCTGCTGAAGAGGGAGATTACATGACAGGAAGCAGTGTCTCTGGAGGGAGAAGCCGGCAGGAGTCTAGTGAAATTACCCACCAGAATGGTTCTGTACCTTCTAGTTCCAGAAGAGGGCAGCGGCCCTGTGATAAAAATCTCTTGCCAAAGCAGTAAGATCTGTCGCCCCAGGGCATGTGTCCCCACCTGGGGACTCTGGGAGCCTTCCAGAGTTTTGTTTGGGAGCAAAGGGGGCACTTATCTGCTACCATTTTGGCTAGAACCAGGGTGAGGAAGAATGCTGTGCCTGTTTGCCCCCTGAGTCACTCCGCAAAGGCCTGATATGATGTGGGCTAACTCTACTAGTGGGTGTGTTGTCTCTGGAGGAATAGTTGTTTCTGGGGCTGTGTCGGATGCTCTGAGATGTAGCTCATGGGGACTTGGAACAAGCGCGCAATTTGGATAAAGTGTCTGCAAATGTTGTTACGGTATTAGAGTATCTTTTTGGTGTTAGTGTGTATGTGTGTGTGTGCGTGTGTGTGTGTGTGCAGAGGCATGTAAGTGACCATCATCAACATATGTGACGTGGTTATCTCCAAATGGAGGCATCCCAGAGAGGCTTTTCCTGAATCATGAAATAACCCTTTTGCCATTGTCCAGTCCAGGCTTTGAGTCTACTGACAATAGCCCAGGAGTCAATAAAGATGCATTCCCTTAAAGAGTCTCTCTCCTAGCAGTCTCAAAATTATTATATAAGGATTCAGAGCAGGACTCCCCAACATGTGCTACTTTAGCATGTAGGTTATTTTGAGCTAAGGGCAATAGAGATCCTTCCAGAGAAACTATTGTCCCTTCCTTAACTACCTAGAAGATTTTAGATTGGAGATTTTCTCCAGTAAAAGAATTATTACCAAGAATCTCTCATGTATGTGGGAGTCTCTGACCCTCTTATGTATGTGGGGTTCCTGAATGTATGGAATGACATTTGATTTTCTCCTGTTAATCTTGTGAATTTAATTGTGCTGTGCTACACTTTGCCACCCCATGCAGCCCACCAGGCTTCTCTGACCATGGGATTTCCCAGGCAAGAATACTGGAGGGGGTGCCATTTCCTTCTCCAGGGGATCTTCCTGACCTGTAGATCAAACCTTGCATCTCCTGCCTTGGCAGGTGGGTCCTTTACCACTCAGCCGCGTGGAAAGCCCCTAGATCTGGGAAGCCAGGAGAACTTAGAAGGGTACGGGTAGCATTTTTCCTCCCCAGCAATCACACTAATACTTCTGGAAACAAACCTATGTTTATGAATTGAAAATTTTTTCTTTATTCAGTGGCTGTACAGTTCTATTTCATGGATGTATCTTGATTCATTCAAAGGGTATTTTGTGGGTATTCAGATTGTTTTTAATTTTTTACAATGAATAATAAGTAATAACAAAGAATAACCTTGTACACAGGTAGATTTTTATTCTAAGTATGTATCATTAGGGTAAATTTCTGGAACTGGGGCTGCTGAAGAAAAGTGTAAATGCCTGAGTATTTTTGCATATATTGTCAAATACTCCTGCAGAAGGGGTAATAACATTTTGTATGCTCATATGCAGTGTTTGGAAGGTTCTATGTACCCACATCCTTGTCAACAGAGTGTATTGTTAAGCTTTCAAATTAGAAATAATATCTCAGTACAGTTTTATTCACATAGATTTTTGCACTTTTTAATTTATTTATCAAGACATAATTTATGTACACATGCACAGATCTTGAGTGCACATTTTGCTGATATCTGATAAACGTTCACATCCATGTAACCCACGTGTTAATCATGAAATAGAGCATTTCCATCATTCTAGGAAGCTCTCCAGTGTCCATTCTACTCAGAACCCCACACTTTCCTCCCCAGAAACACCTACTGAGCTATTCTACCATCATTGCTTAGTTTGTGCTGTTCTTAAACTTCATAAAATAGAATCAAATAGTATGGTCTATTTTGTATCTGGATAATTTTGTATAACATAGCATTTGCGAGGTTTATTCGTATTGTTGCCAGCATTATAATAATTTATCCTTTTATTGCTGTGTAATATTTTATTGGATGAACATGACAGTTTTTCTGTCCATTCTTCTGTTTATGGACATTTGGATTTCCAATATTTTGGCTATTATAAAAGTTACTAGAACAACCTGGTTCAAATCATATACACACACACACACATTTTTCAATGGCTGTGCAGTTTGTCCATTTGTTGAAGCAACTTGATTCATTCAACCAGTGTCCTATGGATGGATGAGTATTTCGGTTGTTTATAAGAATCTGTTTCTTTAGGTAATATATATAACATGCATGTATTAACTTTATAACAAATTGCCAATTTTCCCACCTGACCATCTCATTTTTACTATCACTCAGAATATATGAGACTTCCAGTGCCACATCTTTGCCACCATTTAGGCAGCTGGCTTTTACAAATTTGGTATAAACAGGTAATGCATTAAGTGAAAGTGGTAGTCGCTCAGTCGTGTCCAACTTTTTGCAACCCCATGGACTAAAGCCTACCAGGTTCCTCTGTCCATGGAATGAATTCTCCAGGCAAGTATACTGGAGTGGGTTGCCATTTCCTTCTCCAAGGGATCTTCTTGACTCAGGGATTAAACCCAGGTATCCTGCATTGCAGGCAGATTTTTCATTGTCTGAGCCACCAGGGAAGCCCAACACTTTAATTCTATATTATTATATTTTTATATGTAGCCTGTGTGGAGATAAATGATAATTTTTTTCTTTTCAGATCTCTTAATATGGTATATTATATTAATTGGTTTTCTAATATGGAACCACTCTCGATAATTTTGGAATAAACTAAATTCAAGCACAGTGAATTATTTTTTAATGTATTTTTAATTGGAGGATAATTCCTCTACAATATTTTGTTGGTTGCTGTATAGCAACTTCCAATTAGCTATCTAATATTTTTAATATGCTGTTGAATTCTATTTTCTGGGATTTTTAGGATTTTTAAATCAGCCTCATATGTGAAATTAGATTATAATTTTCTGGTTTTTTTCCTTCTATCTTTATCAAGTTTAGGTATCAATTTTATGTTCTTTTTATAAAAAGACTTTGAAAATTCTTTTTCTTCTTTTCTCTCCTTAGCCTCTGGAATAAGTTATGAAGTATTGTGACTACCAGCTTCTTTGGAAGTTTGATAAAATTTCCATGCAAAACCATCTGGACCTGGTGACTTTTTATGAGATGGTTCTTTGATTTCTTTTTCCATTTCTTCTATGAAAATTGGTTTATTTAAGCTCTTGTATCTGTACTAGTGTCAATTTTTACAAATTACATTTTTTTTCAATTTTATCTATCTTTTCTAGGTTTTCAAATATATTTTATGTTAATATATCATAGACATTCTCAACCGTTTAACATTTGTTTCAATTTCATCTGTTTCAATGGTTGTTTCCCAATTCATTTTTACATATTGCTGTTTTCTCTTACTCCTTATTTGTTTGTACTGCAGTATTTTTTTTATATATTGCTAGATTTGATTCATTAATGTTTTGTATATAATTTTTTTTAACCTATGTCCATGAGTCAGATTGATCTATTGTGTTCCTTTTCTATAAACTCTTTGTCAGATTTTTCACCAAGGTTATACTGGTCTTATAAAGTGACCTGGAAATATTTTTTATTTGCTCCTTATTTTGAAGAACTTAGTTAATATCGGTGTTTTTCTTCCTTAACTATTTAGAAGAATTCACCTGTTAAGCTATCTGGGCCTAGGGTTTTTTTCTGGAAAAGTTTTTAAAATAACAGATTCAATTTCCATAACAGAGGACAATTAAGGTTTTCTTCCTATTTATGTCTATTTAAGTAACATTTTTCAAAGGAACTTGTTCATTTTATCCAGTTGTCAAATTTACCAGGCATATAATTTTTATGTACAATATACTTATTATTCTTTTATTGTTTGAGAGCTCTTTAGAGAGGCCCACTTTTATTATAGATATTTGTAATTTTTCCTCCTTTTTTTTCCTTGCCTAGTCTTGCTAGGGGTTTCTTAGTTTTAATAATCTAGTCAAAGAACTAAGTTTGGCTTTGCTAATTTTTAGTGCCAAATTTTCTCCATTTTGTTATTTTTCTCCTATATTTTTAAAAATAATTCTTTTACATTTTGAAGCTTGCTGTCCTTTTTTCCTTCAACTTTTTGAGGTTAAAAACTGAGGCTATTGAGTTTCAAATTTTCTTCTTTCCTAACAAATACATTTAAAGCTATGTTTTATTCCTAAATACTGTTTTAGTTATATCTATCATTTGTATTTATTATGTTTTCATTATAATAGAATACAAAAGCATTTTTTGATTTCTTTTATGATGTCTTTGATCCATGGTTTGTTTAGAAGTGATTGCCCAGTTCAAGTGGTTGTAAATTTTTAAGCTCTCTTTTGTTTTTTATTTCTAACTTAATTTCATTATGGTCTGAATGATTCCAAACTTAGAAATTTATACAATTTTTTTATAACTAAGGTTTTCTTTGTGACCAACTATGTGGTCAATTTTTGTGACTTTTCCATTGCATTTTGGAGAATGTGTATCCTCTTTCATCAGAATTTATAGTTCAGTTTAGGCCTATGAGATCTATCTTATTGATTATGCTATTTAGGTCTCTGTTGCTTTCCTGTCTCTATCTTGTGTTAAGGGAAAAGAGTTTAGATTTCCTTTTATCAGTTTATCTCTATTGCTTCTTGAATCTCATGTAGTTTCTGCTTTATGAAAGTGGTTAGTGTGTTATTGGGTGCATAAATATTAACATCTGTTATAGGTCTTCATTATGATTCAGAACACTTGGCATTTTAAAGTGTCCTTCTTTTCCTTAGGAATTTTTGCTTGAGTTTTAACTTTTGGTGTCAAGAGTGCAACCCCATCAGATTGACAGGTTTTTCACCATAAATATACACAATGTTATGTGATTATTATATCTATGTAATACAAGAGAGAAGGAGAGTTGGCAATGTTGTCTGTATACAGCAAAAAGATACCTCTAACATGGCAATGAGCACCAGACTGGCCCAAAATACTGGACATTGCAGGACAGGGAGATGAAAGTACAAGGTATGATAGACAAACTTAAATGTCTGCAGGTGCCAGGCAAATAAGATATAAAAATAAACTGGGCCGGGGAAAGTGGCTACTTATGCGTATTACCTGAATGTAAATGTGTAACATACATAGATGTGTGTGTGTGTGTGTGTGTGTGTGTGTGTGTGTGTAGGGGGCACAATAGTGAGTTGAAAATAATGTAACCTTTCAGAAGGAGGCAACTGGTATTTATCTTTAGAAGAGATTTGGTTTGTGGGTCTAATATTGCCCGATGATCTAATTTTTCAAGAAACATGAGAAATCAACATTTTAATATAAAGTACCTTGGTTTTTTGATGTTGGCTGAAAGCATTAAAGTACTGTGAAGCAATTTAAAACATGAAATCATATCTGTGCATCAGATTTGGCTTATGGCTTACCAACTTAGGAAGCAGGAGTATTTGGAAAGAGTGGGACCATAAAGAAGAGAGAATACAGACATTGATGAAGAAGCTTGAAATTTTTATTTAGTTTATCTTTTATATACTGAAAGCTGAGCATTTTTATGACAAAAGTTTCAAGAAGAAAATTCTCTTTCCCATCTCACAACTGTGGCTACCAGTCCTCCCCCTTATCTTATTAGAATGCAAATATGTTGTGATTGGAGTAATTTATATATACAAATTATATCACAGAGAAATAATTTCATTGCTATGCAGATTAGCAGAAGAAAAGAAATAGAATTCTGAATTATCATATTTTAAAGCTGATATTTTAGCACTATTTTGACAATGGTGTATTCAATTTATAATCTTTTGGTTATACAATATTAAAAGGAAATTTATTTATTTGCATGCAAGCAATATGGCTTTAGAATACAGCTGTTAAATTTACAGAACTTAAAATTTTAAACATCCCACATGGCTGGCAGGTGATATTGTGAAGATGATCTTGAGTAATGAATGACACACTTACTTCCTAGAAATTAAAAAAAAAGAGAGCAATGATTATTTAACATAGTATAATACATAGATGATACAGTTAACTTAGCCAGAAAATGTTTCGATGATTTATTTTGATAAAGACTGTTCATCTTCTCCTTTTATGCATCCGTTTGTGTTTTGAACTTGTCCCTTACCAACATTCAGGAAAAGTATTTGGAATCAATGAGTGAAAGGATAAAATTGTAATGATCAGAAACAAATATAATAATATACTCTTGAATGATTCATAATTTTGATTGTATACCAAGAGAGTAAAGACTCTTTCCTTCATGTAGCAACAGCCTATAGCAGTATGATAATACCTATGAAAGTTTTGATGGTTTCAGGGATGAACCAAAAGACAGTCACCTGTCAGTAATTTTCGTCTGAAGCAACCAGTTTATAAAGTCTCGGGTAGCAAGACTATCGAGAACGGTATTCATCTCATCAGAGAAAGAGCCATCGGCGTGTCTGCGGCGGAGTTCTTCAACGATGTTGACTTCTTCCGGGAAACTGAGAAATGGAGGGGTAAAATCAGCATTTGGTTAAACATTTCAAAGAAATGCTTATTGGTTGCCTGCTCCTGGTAACCTGTGTAAGGGTCACTGAGAAACCATATGTTTCTATTTACAGAGGGCTTACCACAAAAAGCCTCATAACTTGAATGTCAGAAAGCGAATTAGGTAGACAAGCGCAGAGCCAGGACGTGAAACAAAGCCCTTTTCTGTATTCCAGCTGCTTCTAAGATTTTAGTGTATTGTCAACATAAAACTTATTATTGAAACTATTGATTTGACTGTATTCAGATAATGGAGAAGGAAATGGCAACCCACTCCAGTGTTCTTGCCTGGAGAATCCCAGGGTTGGGGGAGCCTGGTGGGCTGCCGTCTCTGGGGTCACACAGAGTCGGACACGACTGAAGGAACTTAGCAGCAGCAGCAGCAGCATATTCAGAAAAATATAATATATCCTATAAAACTAATGATGAGCAAAACAGCTTTGCCAAGTACAGTCTTAAGGGATTAAACCTTAGTCTATATTAGATATTTTCTCTGGTTTGTTTAACAGAATTGGGGTATCTCTTTAAAACACTATAAAATAATCTTGTGTGACTATTTTCCCATTGATTTTATAAATTTTATTGCTGCTGTTTTAAAAATCAGTGACAATACTAGTTCCCTTTTGTCTTGAGAGCTCCTTAAAATCTCAATACTCTTGTTGAAAATCTCACTAAAGACATCCCTGATGGTCCAGTGGTTAATACTCTGTGTTTCCAACTTCAGGGGGCCTGGGTTGATCCATGGTTGGGAAACTAGGATCCCACACGCCATAAGGTATGGCAAAAAAAAAAAAAACCCCACTAAAGATAAAAATAGAGTGTAACATGAATCTCTTGATTTTCATAATTCAAAGTCAATCAAAATGGTCACAAGAAAATGAGATGGTCTGTTTGGTCTGTGGGTCTGTTTGGCTGTGGTAAGATCCAAGGAAGTACCTAAAGGTCTTAGGCTCATTTTCAACTGTAATAATTTAATGATTATCTCTATGGTAGTCTCATAAAAAATGGATACATCATTAAATAGATGAATGTTTCCACATATTTTTGTTTTGAACGTCATTTCATTAAACATCTTTAGCTCCTTCCTGTCTTCATCGCATTTTTACCTGCAATGAAGTTTAATACATAAACTATGTGAATATTTAAAATGAAACTAAGTTTTCAGCATTATTTCTTCTCTTCCCTTATCCCTAGTTTTTTTGGACAGTCCTAATTTAAGCTTATTTTCCTAGTGTAGTTATCAGAAGTACTCTGTTTATCCTCAGAAGTATCCTGGACTGGTAAATTAATACCTAATTTTAACGCAACTAATAATGGAGGATAAATAGTAACCTGTGTGATGCTATCATTAATACTTGCTCTCAAAGATAAAACAGATGAGACTTTTATAAACTGTCTCCCACCAACAGGAGTTATTCCCTTACTTTGTGAGACTATATTAATGGCTTCATAATGCAGATCCATTTATGGATAACTGTAATCTAAGTTTTCAGCATCAAGCAAAAAAAAAAAAAAATTAAGAATGTACAGACTTACTCTCGCCTTCCTCGGCCTTTCACCAGCCAAGCAATGAATTCCTTGGCAGCTTGGCCTTCCAAATAAGAACTTACATCACTGGTAAAGGTCCCTTCAGCATGTCTCTCAAATTCATCATGACGTTTGGCAATGTTATTCCTGAAAGAAATGTGAAAGTTAAATTGAAGATCTGTCTCTTTAGCAATATGGTTCTCACCTATAAGCAATGGCAGCTTCGGGTTCTGGATTCTGTGTGGAGGGGGCTTAGAGGGAGATTTGGGGAGATGAGGGTGTGTAGGAGACTCATCAGAAAGCTACATTAATTATTGGGAGTGAAGGTTGATGGGGGCAATCTAACGACAATTAAGGGAGGCTAAGCTCCCTCACTCCACCCAGTGACCCATTTTCACCTCTTCCACTTGTCTGTGTCATTAATTCTTAAAGCTGCCCTTACTTCAGTCCAAAAGTGTGAGGGCTATCTACTGTGCCATGCCACTTGCAAACAAAGCAGCAGCTTGTCATTTGTACATCTGGGGTCATGTGTGCGTACTCCGTCGCTCACTCTGGGACCCCATGGACTGTAGCCTGCCAGGCTCCACTGTCCATGGAATTTTCCAGGCAGGAATAGTGGAGTGGGTTTCTGTTTCCTACTCCAACACATGGGGTCAGAGTTAGTTTATTGAATCGAAGGAAAGCAAAGGAGTGTCACAAAATGTCATTGAAAGGACCACAGGATAATGGATTAAAGGAAATGTATGATGATCTAGCAGTGAGGAAAGCTAAAAGAATGACCTTACATCACCCTCACGTGTGTACAGAATGCCCCATGGAAGGAGTTGACCAGAAAGATGGTCAGCTGCTCCATCATATATAAGCCCTGGAAGGTTTCATGTTAAACACAACAGAAACCACCTGGTAGCTAGGATTATTTTACGTTCATTCGCCAAGTTGTGACATTGTCTCTCTAGAAATGAAGACAGTTTGCAGTTTTCCAAATTTGTGATTTCTCCTGTTTCACCAATGCATGCTCAGTAGCTCAGTCATGTCCGACTCTTTGTGACCCCATGGACTGTAACCCGCCAGGGTCCTCTGTCCATGGAATTTTCCAGGCAAGAATACTAGAGTGGGTTGCCATTTCCTCCTCCAGGGGATCTGCCTGACTCAGGGACCGATCCTGCATCTCTTATGTCTCCTGCATTGGTAGGTGGATTCAATACCACTGAGCCACCTGGGAAGCCCCATCTGTAATCCTTAGCTAGAACTTCTGGTGTCTTCTTTGACCATGATCACCATCTTTCCTGTACTCTCCACTTTACGAATTTTTGGTCAACAATCCTCTTTAATTCTTCTTGCTGGTTTCTCTCTTTCTCTCTACCCTTCTCCATTCTATCCAGACAAATATATTCCCTTTTCCTGATATTTAGATTCCTTCAGCTACTTTGCATGCATAACTCCCTCCCTTTGTGGGCCACCCTCCAAAGAAATTGTGAAATTCCACCATCCCTGTGAAACCCTTGTGGCTGATTTCCTCCAGTAGCCTCATGCAGCAAAAACCCCAACACTGTCAAAGAAATTCAACATTAAAATGTATGCCTTACGATAGGCTTGTGTTCCTATGTGCCTTCTTCTCTCTTTATGCTGTGCTGCTAGGCTGTAATTTTAATGTGTATCTTGGATTGTATTCTACAAGAAAAAGACTGCATCTGTTTCCATTTCTCACCGTGATGAACTTGGCTAGAGGATATTTTGAATGTGATCATAGTCATGAGTTTGAACCCTACAAGAGAATGTTGAATTTGCTCTTGTCTTTTGGTCAGGAATTAGATTCCTAACCTTGCAGTTTCACAAAAGTCAGCTTTCAATTTTAAAATAAAATGGGCAACAGAGTAAATATTGCTAAGACCAAAGTTGGGAAAATTATTTAAAGTCTATGTCCCATTTGAGGGTAGGTAATGAAGGCAATGGCACCCCACTCCAGTACTCTTGCCTGGAAAATCCCATGGACGGAGGAGCCTGGTAGGCTGCAGTCCATGGGGTCGCTAGGAGTCGGACACGACTGAGCGATTTCACTTTCATTTTTCACTTTCATGCATTGGAGAAGGAATGGCAACCCACTCCAGTGTTCTTGCCTGGAGAATCCCAAGGACAGCAGAGCCTGGTGGGCTGCCGTCTACGGGGTCGTACAGAGTCGGACATGACTGAAGCGACTTAGCAGCAAGAGTTTTGAAGGGGTGATGGGTGGGACATGCAAAGGCATAATATGGAGGTTAGCACCACCAAGCTTAAACATTATCAGAATCAAATGAGTTTATGGGCATTATTTGATAGGTATGATAACTTAAGAAAGTCAGGAAGAATTTTAGACATATTTAAGTAATACATTTGAGCGTACACTTCTGATGAGGTTCAAATTCTTACTTGTTTCTCTTGGTATTCATCAGCCACTGCACGAAATCCTGGGCACGCCTGGAGTCCAGGTACTTGCTGTAGTCACTGGTGAATGTGCCCTGTGAGTGGCGCTTGTCTTCACTGATCTGATCCGGATCGCCGAGCGGGTCGGTCTGGGGAGCTGGGAATGAACTGTGAAGAACAGTGATTGGTGCAACTACATCTCTCCTCAAGAGCAGATTCACTTGAGGAGCAGCTTCTCTACAAAATATGGAACCACATGAAGCTGGAAGGCAGGTTCCCCGAGCATTTTAGTTGGCAGTTCAGAAAGACCTTAATTTGCCATGGGAATCCCATGGTTTTACCAGAGTTGAATGTACTCTGATTTGGAATTCTAGCAACTGATTTTTCAACTGGCTTCTCTTTTTCTGAAATAGGATTAAATAAATCTTTTTTCAACAAATTCATCTACTCATTATGTTAATAATGCCAGAAGAGAGCAACACGCCTTGAATATTTTAAAAGAGCGAAGCGTCCCAAATCATTTTTGTTTGGGCAGCAGATTTATATTCCAAATTCTGTTTTGCATATATTGCTATAAAAAAGTAGCTCCATCACCTGGCTATGTGGCAGCTAATGGAAAGACAATTGAAAGTTCAGAGAAAGAAAAGAAAAAGCCCACTTGCTAATTGGAAACTATGTCGTGGATAAGCCACATGCCAATAATCAACAGTTGGCTGGCATGGCTATGTGGGGAAATATTCAATATGATTAAGACTCAAAATAGAAATGAGATACTATTTTTACCTGTCAAATTAGCAAGGATTAAATACCGGGGAGGATATTGTGAGAGGAGAATTTCTATAATGCCAGTGGGAATCTGCATGTGTATTAGTTTTCTGGAAAGCAAGTTGGCAAGATATTATAAAAAAATTTAAACTCATTCAAATCCTTTGACATAATTATTTTACCACTAGAAATAAATCCTCAGAAAATAGTAAGAAATGTAGGAAAAATGTTATTGGCAGGCTTTTTGTAGGAAAATTTGAAGAACACTTAAGTATTCAAAAGAGGACGGGTAGCTAAATAAATATTGTACATTTATAAGATGGAATAGTATGTAGTCATTAAATATCATACGTTTAATAGATATTTGTAATGTTATAAAAATAATCTAACAATAAAATGCTAAGAGAAAAAACACAATGCAAAGCTATAAATGATCTGGGATGTATTTACATACAGTACATGCATATTGTCTATCATGAATGTACATGTAAAATTTCTTACTAATTTTATAATTAGTAGGAAATGATGTTATTTTTTAAAATAAAAAGAAAAAGTTGGTGAGAATAATTAAAATGATCTACCATGCAGTGTGAGTAATGAATGGACAGACAGGATCAGCCAAAGATTTCAAAGAGCTATCATTTCCCATGTATCATATTTTTCAACATTCCCCACTCCCTTGGTTATGAAATAACCTACTCCTATCTGTACTCCAGAAAAGCCTTTATCACAATGATACTTTAAACATCTGACAACTGTGCAGGGTGTTTATTCCAAATTACTGAGACCTATTGACTAGTCACAGTTATCTTGGGCTGTATAATAAGCATAGTGCTATGTTAGTTCAAATCTAAAGATTTAATACCTGGATTTCTCCTCTGTGTTCTGAAGGGAATGTTGCCAGCTGCCTTGTGCCAGCATTACAAGCAATCCAGCCACAAAGTAAAGGCTTTTCATTTTTGCTGCCTGTTGAAACACAGAGTCAAAGGAGACATAAAGACACTCAACCATATTTACAAGTGTCAGCTGAATTAGTTCAGTTTTGACTAAGTAAATATTGAGAGTAGAAAGAAAAAACTAGTCACCAATTCTATTCTGATTATATTTCTAGCTTAATATAAAATATTATATTTTTCTTGCAGTTTTTTTTTTTTTGGTGGCTAAAAAGAATACAAAAGATGTGTAGCACTATGAAACTTCTTCATTTGTGTAGGACACTTCTGTTAATAATTGGAAGGCTCATTTCCAGACTTGAAATTAAAAATGTCCATGATAAACATTGAAAATACCCACTGTAGATGATATGCTACATATGGTTAGCTTGAATGGCACCTTATCCATGATCCCACCCTCTTCACTATCAGTCTGGCTTTCAATTAATAGTCCTTCACTTCCAAGCGTTTACATTATACTGCATTTCAACCATCTTAAAGCAGCCTCAGGCTACAACTTGGCATACCAGCTGTCGGTTCAGATGTATTATTCATTTATATTTTAAATAGTGTAACTTGGTCTAGACTTTGTAATTATAAAGCGGCCAACAGATTTGAGGTATTTTAGGGTGCTTTGACCTGTTCTAAATTAAAGGAAAAAAATCATTTTAAAGACAAGCAATTTGCAACAAGAACTAATGCTTCTGGCAACTTGAACAATCACAACTAAGAAACTAAGAGATCACTGTCATAAAGAAAATTAATGCTTGCTTCTGAAGTCTTGAAAGTCCCCAGGTTGTTTTATAATTGGACTGAGTCCAGGATGTGTCATTCACTGCTAGTGACACCCTAGACCATGTTGCAAGATACCTTGCATCACAAGCAGATGCCCCGTGAGGCCATAGGATGCCAAGGACATGATGATGTACTGTGGATGGGGTGGGGTGGAACCAGCCTGAGTGCGGGGCAGAACGACCCCATAGGACAAGCACCTCTATTTTCTGAATGAAAACCTCAAATCCAGTGTTTGTTGTAAACTTCTCTCTGCTTCTTTCAAGTCTGACCATATTTACTTTGAGAAATGGGGATTTCAATCCAAGTTTGATTATACTTATTTGTTAAAAATTTGACTGAGTATTTTTAGCAAATGGCATTTGGTTTGAAATGAGTATTTTACAAATATTATCGTTTTAAACTATCAACCTTGTCTTTAACATCTTAGCCATACTTCCTATCTTTCTTTGGCACTAAAACATGAGGACTGTAAATACCTGGAGTGGTATTTTTTTTCCCCTTTGAAATATTGCCTTTAAGATTAAGTGATCGATTAGATAAAGCAACACAATAGGCATTACATGTTCATCCTTTATTTATCAATATTCAATTACTAATTTGGTGTGTTTCTGTGCTTCAGTTTATACAGTTGGCAAACTTTGGAAATCTTGCCCAATATATATGCAGGGTCTTTGACTGCAATTTTTAATTATAAATTCGTATTTTCAGAAACATAAAAAATTAAAGCAAACATTCCTCTTTAGGATTACATCACTGTTGGAAAGTCAACTGAAAACTATAATTGCTTTCATGTAATGTCCCTAAAGGTTTTACAATATCTTCTATTATATTCTCTGGAGGCAGATATGGAACAGGTAGTTTCTGGGAGAGCTGGTATAAGAAACAACCATAGAGAAGTCAGTGTTTGAAGTCCTCCCCAAGCGGTAGAATATTTCTATTCAAATAAACAATTGATTTTTGAAACTTTATTTATTCATTGTGTAAAAGTCAACAGAATTGTGAAATATTTAAGTATAAGGATTTTTTAATACTGCTACTTGAGAAAGCAAACATTTGCATCGTTTTGTTATCAAAATCTTATTCATTAAGGAGAGACTTTCCAATTACTCTCCCACCCCTGCTTTAGCCTACAGAGAGAGTCTGCAGTTTAATAAAATCTATACATTTCCACTCAAATTTAAAAGGAGATGTGGTACCAATCATATTTCCTAAATAGGAAGTCTTTTGCAAAGATTAATCTTTGATCTAGGCAAGATGCCATATATTATATAGTATATCCCTAAGTATACTGGTGCCATAGGCCAAATAAATTCTTTTAAAACTGGCTAGATAATTGCTTCTCACAGGTATTAATTAGTATGTGTGAAAGAAAACATACCACATGGAACTTCCCTGGTGGTCCAGAGACTGTGCTCCCAATACAGGGGCCACAGGTTCGATCCCTGGTTGGGAAACTAAGATCCTGAATTTGACAGGGAGATGTGAAAACCAAGAAACACAAAAAACACGATATCATTTTCTCCACTGAAGATCTTTGTAAAATTGTTCCTTGTCCTTAAGAGTTTAAATAGGTACTTTAGAACATCTGATATTTTTTCTTAAGGTATTTACTAAAATTTCATTTTGGAATGTAGACGTTTTAGATAGTCTATTTATTAATATTGGTCCCCCAAACATAGTAATTATTAATCTGTGCTTTTACTCAGCTCCATCCACAAAATTCCCAATAACTGATGACATTTCTTCTCTGCCCTAAATATGCTATGTCTTATCTACAAAGAGCTGATTTCATGGACTTTGATTTTTTGATAGCCTTATCAGAAATTTGAATATTTGAATGATGATGTTGATTTTGCTCTTCTGGAAAACCATACGTTTTCATTGGTAAGGCTCAATTACTATTATAACCTCTTTAATGGGCACATTTCTGCTGTTTAAAAGGCGCCTTCTGTTCAAAATAGTATACACATTTATCGAATCCAAAGAAAAATAGCTGTTTTCCAAAATGTTACCACTGATTTTTAAAATACAATTTTCATTAGTTAAATTTTGTAGTAAGTGCCTTGATTTGCATCTTTGTTTTTCTTTCTATCTTATATCTTTTCATTGACTTATTTCTTTGACTCGCTTTGAGGCTTTATTATGTTAACGTTTATTTAAATGCATTTTACATCACTTTTTCATTTCAATTCTGCCCCACGTATTATAATAACAAAGTATAAGTTGAAAAAACAGCACTTTAATTCATAATACTTTGCCCCCTTATGAACACTTAACTGAATAGATGTACCCTAACTTAACTAACTGTACCCTAAATAGAAGGTACAATCTTACAATCACTCAATATTACTCTTACCTTCTGACACCAGGAGGTGGAACAGAGCAGGTGGAGAGAGAGTGAGCCCTCGTTTGGGTGTGCAGTGTCCTGAGCTCTGTAGCTGTGCACCAAAGCTTACTGCCTTTATATATTCTCCAGTGGTGTTTAGCCTTGCAGATATTACGCTGACAATATAAATTTTTCATCTGTGAATAATGGGTTTTTGTTACAAACGATTTCACTCGCCCACTCACTTCGCTCATCTGCATAATAAGCTTATATTGGGTGGGAACTCAGAAACCAGGAAACTTTTTATTTACTCTTGCTTTTTTTTTTTTTTTGGCTGAGAATGGAAAGGGAAGTTTGGAAATTCACCTTCACTCTTGATCAGGAATGAAAATCATTTAAGTACTCTGATGTGAATGTTTATGTTGCAGACTAAAGAATGTGAAATTATATAGTCCATGGCCAACCTCTTTGAGCATAGCCTTATTTGAGGGTCTTATAAGCCCTTCTTTGCTATTTAGTTATAATGAATTTATCTTAATAGAATAATCAATTCATTCTTTTGTCTACCCAAATAATAAATCACTCACTCAAAACATTAGGGATCTTCTCATCAACACTATGTGAAGTTAATTTGTATTATTTTGGTGAGGAATTTTAAAGAATATCAATTAAGACTTTTCAATTAAGAATGCCAATTAAGACTGTTGTTTAAAATGGGATTCGGGAAGAAAAGATAGAGCAAAGTGAGGATTAAACATCCAAGATGCTAATAAGACAAGGTCTAATATTTCTTTTTTCATCCAATGCATATTTAAAGGCTAACTCTATTGATAAGAGACCTGGACACTAATTTTCTAAAGAATGAGTTACTATGTATAGGTCATATAACTGAGCTTTGTGATCTGCCTCTTAAGACTTCAATATCTATGGGATTTAGCAGATATGAGTCTGATCACCTTAGAGAAAGGGGAAAATGGGAAATGATCTGGACAGACAGCATGAGACAGTGTTAGTGTAATTAGATTTTAGTCTGGCTGCTGTCAATAAGCTGTGTGGCCTCAGTCAAGTCACATACTCTGTTTAAGCCTCAGCTTCCTGTTCAGAAATGAGAGTGTTGATTAAATGAATCTTCTAAACTAAAAATTTGCTTTCATTCAACAAAAGCCTTGCAACCTTTGCTAACTAGATTCCAACACTCTAATATAATCAATTGCATGATGAAACTTGCACAGAAGTAAATCAGAGACAACTATAGAGATAGTCCCAATGAACTTAAACAGTTCCCTTTGTGGATTGGACCCACTGTTGGATGTAGGGCTATTTAAGCACCATAAGAGGTCAGTTCTCTGTGAAATTAGGTAACCTCAGAAAGGGGCATTCATGCTGATAATTGCTGGTGGTATATCATTAATGTTAGCTTTGCTATTAGAAGTGTGGTCCAAGCACCAGTATAACCTGGGAGTTTACCAGAAATGCAGACTTTCAGGCCCAAGCCCAGATTTACTGAGTAATTTGCATTTTACCAAGCTTCCCAGGCAATTCATGTGAATGTTAAAAGTTTGAGAAGCACGACTGTATAAAATACCTGTCTCATTTTTTCACCTTCTCCCCATGCTTGCTGGTGTTTTGACCTGAGGACTCCTTTCACCAGCAGAGGGGGTGAAAGAGCAGAGAACTGTGGCACACCTCAGGGCCGGGATTATCTCTGATACATCCTGTAATGAGTTGAAAGTGTGGATTAATTTGACATAGGAGCAAATTGTTCCTCCCTCTGGCCTCAATCCTCATGAGTATATCAGCTATATTTCTCTTAAATTGTTTGACATTCAGTTTTATTTTTTTCCCTTTGCCTCTTTGAATAGAGGTTTCTTACCCTCTCTGTCTCTGTCAGTCTGTCTGTCTCTCTTTCCTTTGCAGATGCTATTTGTTTGTGGGAGCAGCCCTAAGAAAGGGGCCCTGTGATGCTGTACGTAAGGGCCTTAACATGGCATCTGCATCTCAGTAAATTCCCTCTTCCAATAGCTCACCACAAAACTCCTTTTCAGCCCTCCACTCTACTTGCTTTCTATTATTTCAGAAATGACTATCCTCACTTCTTTCAGGAAATTTCCTCTAGTGTCATCTATGTCTAGCCCAACAACACGGATTCTTGGGGGTCCCAATACCATTAATGACAAGCATTCTGAGAGTACAGAAGCACCAAGAGTCCAACTGGTGGCTCAGAGGTTAAAGCGTCTGCCTGCCATGTGGAAGACCTGGGTTCGATCCCTGGGTCGGGAAGATCCCCTGGAGAAGGAAATGGCTACCCACTCCAGTATTCTTGCCTGGAGAATCCCATGGACTGAGGAGCCTGTTGGGCTATAGCCCACAGGGTTGCAAAGAGTGGACACGACTGAGCGACTTCACTTTTACTTTCTCCTCCCCTGGAAGGGGAACTCAGGCTCCCTCATGGACATTTTATCGTCAGAAATCTAAGACAAATATCAAGTGCCGCTTGGGCTAGGAGATCTTCTTCCAAGGACTGTCCCAATATCAACCTCCACTTGGTATTCAGTTCCTATCATTGCAGTTATTCAGGCAGGAGAAGTGGTGACCCTCTATTTATGTAACTAGTATTAAAAAGCTTGTCTGGGAGCAGGAAAGTCCTGGGAGATGTCATCTAGAGTTCTCCCATCAGGCTGTGTGGGGGTGCCTGGGTATGACCACAGGATAGCTACAATATGCCTTCCTGAAACATCCTTTAACTTGATGTAAGTCATTTCAAATATGAGTATTATATGGAGCAGTGTGCAAAAACATACATCGAGTTTTCAGGTAAAGTAAATGTCTACTCAAAGATCTCTTGTTTTCTTTATGATGTTTAAGGTGCTCAGCCTGGGCCATTGCATGGAGCCACACCCTTGGCCTAATGTTCTACTCATACCATCTTGAAATTCTTAATAATTTTTGAACAAAGACTCCACATGTTTGTTTTTCAGTTGATGCCACAAATTAAGTAGCAAATTCTTCTTAGGATCTCAGCTCACAAAATCATAGGGTGCAGGGGTTTGCATGTCTGGTTTCATCAGTTGCCCATGAAGCTTGGGTTGAAAGGTTTGCGAATGGCAAAGATCCAGGTTCCCAGTGCACTCTGGTGGCAAGCTGATGGACCAGGGGAATGCTCATGCATTGCTGATGGGAGTCAAACATGTCACAATATGTTTGGGGCACTATTTGGCAATAGGAAACAAAAGTACAAATACCTATCATCCTTCAGCCCAGTACAGCTGAAGCACCATTCTGGAAATTTATCCCATCTATATTCCTACATATATATGTAATGAGATATATATATATATATATTTTTTTGCCACATGATAGAACGATTTATTAGAATAAATTCTATGACAACTCATATAAAATAACCATTTTTTGAAAGACATCCATAAGACCATCTGAAGACAAAGGCACAGAGGTGCCTTCAAGAATCCAGACAAATAAGTTACCGATCCCCCAAGGTGAAGGCTGAAGGGGAGAGGAGGATGAATTTGTGAGTGAAACAGTTGTACAGTGATCACCATGGGGGCGGGGGACAGGTGGTGGTGAGGGGGGTGTGGACCCAGGTGAGGTGAAGGGACTGGTCACTGCTTGTTTCTGGGGGACAGCTGTGTGGGGCATACTGGAGGGAGCACCAGGACTAGCACCTTCTTCATGCGGACACAGCAGACTCGCGGGTGGGGCAGGGCATAGGCCCCACTGACACACACAAGCAGCGGGGAGGGGCACAGCGCCTGGGCCTTGGGCTCCACATCCGTTAAAGGTGGACACAGACACACAGCATCACCCACCAGTGGCCTCTGGCCCAGCCTCGGTGACTCCACGCTCAGCAGTCAGTCCCTTCTCTCAGTCAGCATTCGTGCAGATGCCAGGCAGGGTGGGGGCACCCCAAGATGGTCTAGGTGGAGCGGCCCCACCCCATCTGCCACAGCCAATGGGCTCTTTGGCTTAGAGGCTCCAGAAATATCAGGCCCCCCAGGAGGGAGGGGGCCATGCTCTGCTCCCTGGCTCTTTCTCAGCTGAGAGAATCCTGAGAAATGAAACTGTTCCTGGGGGGCTGTCCCCACCCCAACCCCACACCCACAAGACTGGGGCACAGAAGCCTGAGGTGCACCCAATTAATGCCGACAGAGACCAGAGGACTGGGGAAGGTGCGCTGTCCAGGGAGCTTCTGGAAGTCCGGGTTTTGGCCACTTTGGTCAACTGCTCACTCTACCTGGTGGTTCCCCGGAACCACAGGAACCAGGTGCAGGGCCTGCATCCCTCCCTGGACGTGCCTGGGGTGGAGTTGTGCCTGGGCTCACCGTGAGCACAGACGTGTGCCTGGCACGTGTCTGTGTGCATGGTCGCCTGGCCCATATGCTTAAAGAGTTTGGCAGTTGTGTTGCCACCAAAGGCTCAGAGAGGTGGAATTCCTGCCCCAAACATCTCCACAGGTTGCACCCCTGCCCAGGTCACTGGACTCTGCCCAGCCCAGCCCGACCTCTGCCAACCTCAAGTCCTGGGGCATCATGAAGTGTCCTCCGACCCTTGGCTCTGTGTTTGGCACTGAAAGACTGCACTGCCTACTCCCTCTTCCCCAACTTGGTCTGGGCCAGCACAGAGGCAGCAAGCACGTGTCCCCCCAGCCATGAGGGAGAGCAGGGCCCTTCCAGGCCCAGGGAGCTGCTGCAATGGCACAAAGTACTCTTTCCTTGAAGCTAAAGACGAAATGACAGTGACGGAGGGCCATCGACATGCTGGCTCTTGGCTTTGGCCACAACTGGAGCTGGGCTAGGAGGCCAGTGGGGAGGGGGTGGGGGGCTACTGTGTTCTTTATTGCAGCATATGTATAGTAGAAAAAGGTTGGAGGTACTACAAGGGGCCATCAATAGAGCAGTTTCTAGAAAAAGAAAGAGGAAGCCATTTATTATTAATGTTTAGTCAATATGGAAAGACTCTAAGATATGTTGTTAGGTAAAAATAGGACGGTTTATGGATATATAGTAGGTTACCTTTTTGTGTGTGTTAGAAGACAGGAAAGGACAAATAGATATTTATTTACTCATCACTGTGATTTTAAAAATTGGAAGGATGCACAAGAAATTAATAAAAGTGCACACCTGTAGGAGGCAGTGTGGAGTAGTGGGCTAGACAAGACCAAAGTACATATAAAACTTCTAAATACTGATTTTCCCACTTTAGGAAAAGGTTAAACTTTAAAGCTAAACGTACAGCTACGCTTAGACCTAGTAATCCTACTTCTAAGTGTTTTACCCAAAAGAAATGAAAAAATACATCCACAAAAAGACTTGTACAAAATATTCACAACAGCTTTATTTAAAACAGTTAAAAGCTGGAAAGAACCAAACTATCCATCAACAAAAGGAAAAACGGACAAATTGTGGTACAGAATTCATGACATGAAATTCTGCTGAACAACAACTGATATTGTTTGCAACATGGATGAATTTCACAGATATGATCTATGAATTTCACAGATATGAGTGAAAGAAGCTGGACTCAAAACACTATATACAGTATGAATCCATTCATAAAAGTTCAGAAGCAAAACTAAAGTTAAATAAAATGCAGAATTGTGGTTTTGTCTCAGAAGAGGAGAATCATCTGGGGGTAACTTTCTGGGGAGGTGGAAGTATTCCATGTTGTGAAAGGGCAATGCTTTACCAAGAATGCCCAGTTGTCAAAATTGTGCAGCCAAGAGTTGTGATTTCAATTTATGAAAATTCTATCTAAGAAAAAGAATGGTAAAATTAAAAAGGAGTGTTATAGGTGGGTAGAGAGCATGGCAGAATATCGATAATTTTTCAAATTGATGAGTTATGACTGTGAGGTTTTATTATGTGATTGTAGTTATACATGATCGGAATTTCCAAGCTAAAAAGCTAAATCAAAACAATAAAAAAATAAGTGTGATGGGGAGCACCGGTTACTCTGGGCTTCCCCAATGGCTCAGTGGGTCAAGAATTCATTTGCCATGCAGGGGACACAGGAGATGCCGATTGGATCCCTGGGTCAGGAAGATCCCCTAGAGGAGGAAGTGGAAATCCACCCCAGTGTTCTAGTCTGGAAAATCCTATGGACAGAGAAGCCTGGTGGGCTGCAATCTATGGAGTCACAAAGAGTTGGGCTTGACTGAGCACAGCACAGCAGCAGCAATCAGTTACTCTGGAAGTAAAGGAGCTTGACCCTTCGTTATCAGAAATGAGCTGGGTAAAGTAAGAAGTTCAGAGACTCATGGCTGCCTCAAACTTGAAGGTAAAATGGTAGCACAGGCCCAGGTCTTAGTAACAGAAAAACCACTGCAATGAGGGCAGCACGTGGGAACCACCATTCAGAGGTAATGGAATAGTGATCCCAGCTCCTTCTCCACCACTTTTAAGGCCTGTTCTGAGAGTATGCCTCTGTCCTGTCACAAAAGACTCAACAGTGACCACTAACACTTTCTCGATGAGGAAAATTTAGGTTTGAGGTCCATTTTGGTTTCTCAGAGGTAATCCTCTCAATATGCATGCTATCCTCTTCTCCATAAGAAGAATCTTCTGAAAATAGTCTGTGAGCCTGCAAAAAAATCACTCTCCCCTACCCCCCCCCCAAATTGTCTATAGCATGTGAAAGGAAACTTGACATTAACTCAGATTTTTTTTTTAACTTTGAAGAAAAAAATGTAGCCATTTAACAAAAGCCTTTGAAACTTTTGAAATTAAGTATATAGCACGTAATGATCAGATGCCTTTCAAGTCTCCTGAGTATCTTGATGAGTTCAGGGGTCCAGGGGCAATAAAAGAAGAACACTGCAGGGTGTTGGGGGGTGTTGTTGCCAAAGGATATGAGATATATTGTTACTGAGAGATATTTAAGAAACAGTCGGTGACCTATTATTCATCTGGAGTGATTCTGTGGAAGCCTGCTGGGTGGGGGAAAAGCAGACAGTTCCTCAATCCCTGCCCCCCACCATCCCACTACAACCCCAAGGTTCCGAGACCCTGTAGACAGCCTAGCTCACAAGTTGGATGAGGGGACCAAGCAACATCATGGCTTTGCATACGTTGATTTTATCTTTCGTTAGATCCCGGGTATAATGAGATGTTTAAAATTGTTCTAAGTTTCAGTTGTTATTTTTATTCATAAAGGGAACAAGAAAGAGAAAAACAAAATCACACTGATACAAAATAATCATATCTCATAATTTATATCAGAATATATATTTATATATATAAATACATATATATCATTGAATACATGTGTTATGCTTCTATTTTTTGCGTATTGTAGCTATAAAAAACAAACCATATGTCATTACATTTATCCAACCTCTTGCTCATCTGGAAAGACTTTTTTCCCTCAAGCTTCTAAGAGTGTTTAATGTGAACCAATTAAACATTGCAATTTTTCAAAGGCTTCTGTAAAAGGAAGTAACTTCAGTCATTAAAATATTTAAAATTTGAAATCTCTATACTAAAAAATGCAGAAAATGCAAAATGGAGTTATAAACACTTTTTCTTATTCATGATGTCTTGTAATCATTCTTGCCCCCTGCCTGAAATTTGCTCAGTGCTGGTGCTGCCAACTCATATTTTATCAGATATATTGTAAAGATATGCCCAGTTTTGGGGGTTTTTTGGTGATATTGAAATGATATAATCATAGACCAAAGGCTAATTTATAAAGTCCTCTAGGCTATTTTCCTATTTTTAAGTAGAATATTATCTAATTTAGAAGAATTCATTGTTTCACTATTTTATTCTTCAAACATACAGAATTAATTTCTACCATTTCATATTGTAATAAATCACCCCCCAAATTTATCTTTGCTCTCATAAACAATTCTATGGCCTCAGTACTATGTTCTCATCCTAACTCTTTCTGGCTGAAAAGTGAAGTGTTTCTTTGTTGCCATATTGTCAGAGGAAAGGAAGTAAACACTGATTTCTCACTTCCATTTTAATTAAAGATTTTTTAATCTTTATAGAGCACACCAGAGCATTAACTGTGAACCCCTTCCTAATGTTGAAGAAAGATAGGTTCTCCCTTGCTGCTGCTACTGCTGCTAAGTCGCTTCAGTCGTGTCCGACTCTTTACGACCCCATGGACGGCAGCCCACCAGGCTCCCCCGTCCTTGGGATTCTCTAGGCAAGAACACTGAAGTGGGTTGCCACTTCCTTCTCCAATGCATGAAAGTGAGAAGTGAAAGTGAAGTCTCTCAGTCGTGTCCAACTATTCGCGACCCTGTGGACTGCAGCCTACCAGGCACCTCGGTCCGTGGGATTCTCCAGGCGAGAGTACTGCTTTCTCATAAATCTAGTCCATGGTCATCAGCATCCTTTTTCATAAACATTGATCAGAGTCTGGATCTTATACCTTTTTCTCCACCTCTTTATCTCAACACTAGGCGTAATACATTGCAAAAAAGGTGACTAGCTGAATATCTTAACTTTTGCTTTGATTTATTAAGCACCAATTTGATTTAATGTTTTTCTGGACAATTATCCTACATAAATGTATCCTTTAAGATAGTTGGCATTAATGAAAACAATCATGTATAAATTATGATTTCAGGGCAATGTTTGATTTCACACCTGGATGAAAGTGTAATAGGCATTCATTTTGATGGGTTACCAACCACCTGATTAGGTGACTGCTTTTTTTTTTTTTTTCATTTTCACTCAAAATTCTGATATAGGCTTAATTATAGGCAACAGATTTAGAAAATAATAATATGAAAATATTTCTATTGTTTAAGGACAGATTATTTTTAATATTTTAGAGATGAGGAACCAGTCCTCTAAGATAATAGAGATAGCTACCATGTATGAATGTCTACTAAAAGCAAAAATCTCTGAATATATCACTGTCTAATCCTCATAATACACAGTACGTTAAATATTTTTGCCTCTGTATTACAAATAATGATTCAGGGGCTTAGAATAGGCAACCAAGTTGCTTAAAGCCACTTGCTATGAATCCAGATCATACGGCCTTTCTAGAGGAAGACTCTGCAAAGCAGTGGTGGGAGTCCAGGCAGGATCTCCTAACCCCCAAGAATCTGCCTTGGCGTCTGTCTGAATCCATTTACAACCACCAGATGGCCAAGACAACAAGAGGTCTAAAAAATAAGCAGTTGGCAATTCCAGGTATTTTATAGTTTAGCTTTTATTTCGAAACTGTATGATTCACTGGTTTTTGGTTTATTCACTGTGTTGTATAACCATTGCTACTGTCTACTTCCAGAACATTTTCATTACTCTCAAAATAATCCCTGTACCCTTAGCAGTTGTTCCCCATTTTCCCTTTCCAAGCCCTTGACAACTACTCATCCACTTTCTCTCTGTATATTTGCCTATTCTGTGAACATCTTACATGAATAGAATCACTCAGTACGTGGACTTTTGCATCAGATTTCTTTTACTTAGCATAGTATTTTCAAAGCTCATCCATGCTGTAGCATGTATCAGTATATCATTGCTTTTTATGGTTGCATAATATTCCATTATGTGTTTGTAACACTTTTTGTTTAACTGTTCATCAGTTGATGAACACTTGGGTTGTTTCCACTTTTGAGCTGTTGTGAATAATGCTGCTATAAATATTTGAGTGCAAGTTTTTGTTTGGTTCTGTTTTTAATTCTCTCAGACAAAGTAGAATTCTAGAATTCTAAAGAAGAAGTCTAGAAGTAGAATTGATGGGTTTGTTTAACTTACTGAGAGACTGCCAAATCGCTTTCCAAAGTGACTGTGGAGGTTTCATTTTTTAAGAATCAGATCCATGAGTTTTGGAGATGTCACCCAATTGACTTTTCACCCTTTTCAACAGCTACAGATTTCACTTTCTGGTGAAGAAGCTGAAATATTGAAAGAGCATAGGGTTGAGAGCAGAGTGTGGAAATGGGACAGGTCTTGGCAAACAGAGCTTGTTCTTATAGTTTTCTGTAGATTGATGTGAAAAAAGAATGGGAGGAGCAAAGTAGGAGGCAGCTTGAGGTTGGCTATTTGCAAAAGTCATTTTGGAAGAACTGCTATGCTGAGTGCAGTTGAGCAGGAAGTTGGAAGAACAGAATTTAAGATGCAGAGAAGCGAATATCTGGTATTTGGAAAGTCTAAATGTTTTGAATGCTCATAAGGTGTAAGGTATGACTGAAGGGAGTGAATTCTATGGGTTCCTCTCTTCTGTGTCCAGAGGTATGGAGGTATAAATGACAATCAGTTAAATAAATATAAAAAATTTTAATTTTTTAAATTGAAATTAGGAATATTCCTTTTATCAGCAATGATGATGAATCAAAACAAATATTTATAAAGTACCCAAGAGCCTAATTTCCTGAAATATACTCTTCTCTTTGATGAAAAACTTAAGTCTATTGATTCTAGAAAGGATGTCATAATTATTATGCTACTTATGCTGAAAATCTTTACAAATGGAGTTTCTTAAACTAGATTTTTAAAGCATTTATTGAAATTAAATTGTGTGACAAAATCAAACTGTTTAAAGTGAACGATGCAGTGGCATTCAGTACATTCCCAATGTTGTGCAACCACCAACTCTACCCAGTACCGAAACATTTCAATCACTCCAAGAGAAAATACACCTTATTCATTAAGCAGTTTCTTCTCATCCTCAGGCAACTACTAATCTGCATTCTGTCTTGTGGACTTACCTATTCTGAATATTTCATAAAAATGGAATCATACAGTAGCATTTCGTGTCTGGGCTTCTTTCATGTAGCTTGTTTTCGAGGTTCATTCACATTGTAACATGTATCAGTACTTCATTTCTTTCTATGGCTGTTTCCCCAGTGGCTCAGAGGGTAAAGCATCTGCCTGTGATGTGGAAGACCCAGGTTCGATCCCTGGGTTGGGAAGATCCCCTGGAGAAGGAAATGGCAACCCACTCCAGTATTCTTGCCTGGAGAATCCCATGGACAGAGGAGCCTGGTAGCCTACAGTCCATGGGGTCGCAAAGAGTCGGACATGACTGAGCGACTACACTTAAACAGTAATTCTATGTTTAACTTTTAGGAGAGCTACTAAACTGTTTCCCACAGCAGCTGAACCATTTTACATTCCTGCCAGCAATATATTAGGGTATCCATATCTTTGCTGACACTTCTTTTCTCTTCTTTAATAGCCAACTTGGTAAATATTAAGTGGTATTTCATTGTGGTTTTGATCTACATTTCCCTAATGACTAAGGATATGGAACATTTTTTTCATGTGCTTGTTGATCATTTGTATAACTTCTTTGGAGAAATGTCTATTCAAGTCCTTTGCTCATTGTTAAATTGTGTTGTTGAATTGCAAGTGTTCCTTATATATTCTACATACTGAACCTTAAAAATATAGATATGTATGTATATACATATACATATGTGCATATGTATATTATACATATAAACACATAAACAAACTATGTATATGATATATAAAATTCTTTTTTTAAAATTAATAAGATTTCAATGAAAAGATTATGCATTTCAATAAATTACACATATTAACAGTTGCAGACATAGTTTCCATGACTTTACTTATTTTCTGGGAGCTATGACACAGGAATATGTGAATATTGAATATCTAAGATATAAGGTTTACCACACATCTTTAACACTTTGATGATAAATTACTAATACTTGTTAAGAGGAAACACTTTGCAAAGACTCTATGTCAAGGAAATGATACTAGGGTAGCAGGTTTCACTAGGCACAGCTTTTTCTCCAAAGATTATGTAAACAGTGTTTTATGGCTCCTGATACTGTAACTTGAGAAAGTAAATAACAAAAGTACTCCGGATATGTTGAAGGTGCTTTGGCAACCTGGAGACCCATGTGATTCTTTTTTTTTTTAAACATACACTGAGAGCCACTAACTAGAAACAAAAGAGGTATACAAAATGCTTATTTTCATGGAACTTTGAAGTTTCCACATTTTTTTTTCCCTAAAAACCTAACCTGAAGGAATAAAACCTCAGGTTTAGAATTCCATTGTTTATTTTTGGAGCCTCTGCTTTGGCCGCCTGAATGCTGTTGGCAAGATACACCCGATTCCAATTTGGGGCCCATTCCTGTGTGGTCTCTTAGAAGCTTCCCCCTTACCCTCCTCCTTCTGCGGCTCCACGGCCATAGTGTGGGAGCTGGTAGGAGGACAGGTGTGGGAAGGTACAAAGCAGGGGTAACGGCAGAGAGAAGACATCCAGAAGAAATTCTGATGAGTGGAGGAGAGGGGATGGGGAGATTGGAACGCTAACGACATTCTGAGTCCAGGCACGAAATGGATTTACATATTGGATGGCTTTCCTCTACATACACAAAATTTTGCTGGGGCCAGAAACAAGATGCAAACACTGTAGAAATCATCGAATTATAGAGAGGGGCACCATACTCCATTTTCCAAGCCACCCTACCAATGTTTATTTAAGCAGTCACTTAATGGCTACTCCATTAACTGTACTTAAATTCTAATAGTGACTGAGGGCCTGCCGCTAGGGTTGTGTTTATTGATAATCTATACTGAACATTGTTGATGGCAGTAATATGTAACAACGCCACCTGAAAAGGCATTCTGCTTGCTCCTCTGGAATACCTGGTAAAAGGCACTGTCCTTGTTACATGGAGTTGTAGGAAGACCATGGTCCAGTAGATTTGAATTTAGGAATCTTCAGTGGACTCTGTAATTTGATATAATTTTCCTAATAAGAAATACACATATTTTAATTTTTAAAATTTAAAACTATAACTTTACAGTTTGGAGAATTAAGTGGAATAATGTATATGGAGTACTTGATATGTAATTGACATTCAGAAATAGGCAATTAAATTATTACTTAAAATAGAAATTAATACCCATAGACCAAATCTGGCACACAGATGAATTTTCTTTACTCATAAACTAGTTATCAAGGGTTCAAAATTGAGAGAGAGTTTACATTTAACAGTTCAGTTTTCTGGCTTCTCTTGACAAAAATCAAATTGGGAAATAACAGGCCCATATTGTCACTAGCAACAGTTTGAGTCAGTACTGGTTATCCTTTTAGAAGCACTTGCCAGCTTGTTTGAGTCCCATCCTTAGGTTACTGAGACTCTGATGACCCCTTCTTTGGTTTGCTTCATTTATCCCGATTGCCTAGCTGACCTCAGCAGTTGCTTGAGATGCAGAACTCTACTCCAAGGCATCTGTCGCACTTGTCCAATACAAGATTCTCAACTATCAATTTAATTCATATAAAATCAATTTCACTAAGGAAGATGGTGAGTGGTGATGGCAATTCCTTTGTGAATATTACCATATTGTTGTTGCTGTTCAGTTGCTAAGTCATGTCTGACTATTTGTGACCCCATGGACTGTAGCATGCCAGCTCCTCTATCCTTCACTATCTCCCAAAGTTTGCTCAAATTCATGTCCCTTGAGTCAGTGATGCTACCTAACCATCTCTTCCTCTGCTGCCCCCTTTTCCTCCTGCCTTCAATCTTTCCCAGCATCAGGGTCTTTTCCAGTGGGTCAGCTCTTCTCATTAGGTGGCCAAACTCTCAGAGCTTCAGCTTCAGCATGAGTCCTTCCAATGAATATTCACAGTGATTTCCTTTAGGATTAACCAGTTTCATCTACTTGTAGTCCAAAGGACTCTCAAGAGTGTTCTCCAGCACCACAACTAGACAGCATCAATTCTTCAATACTCAGCCTTCTTTATGGTCCAACTCTCACATCCATACATGACTACTGGACAAACTTTGACTCTATGGACTTTTGTCTGCAAAATGACGTCTCTGCTTTTTTAATACATTGTCTAGGTTTGTCATAGCTTTCCTTCCAAGGAGTAAATGTCTTTTAATTTCATGACTTCAGTCACTGTCCGCAGAGATTTTGGAACCCAAGAAAATAAAATCTGTCACTGATTCCACTTTTCCATTTGCACAAAGTGATGAGATTAGATGCCATGATCTTAGGTTTGAATGTTGTTTTCTAAGTCAACTTTTTCACTCTTCTCTTTCACCTTCATCAAGAGGCTCTTTAATTCTGCCATTATACTGTATTAGCACCAATCAAAGTGCCGTGGTGGGTCATTGACTTTACTTTCATCATCCAAGTCAGGCAGAACACTTCAATCTCAGTGTTTCTAGGGGATATGATATTGTTTGTAAAAAAAAAAAAAGAAAGAAAGAAAGAAAAAGGACATTCCTAGCAGTGAAGTGGTTAAGATTCTGTACTTCCAGTGCTGGGGACATGGGTTCGATCCCTGTTTGGGGAACTGAGATCCCACGTGCCATGTGGCCAAAAATAATAAAGCATGGTTATCTCACCCCATCTCTACAAATAGAGCCTGAAAAGAGACCATGAAAGCTCTATATTGAGAGGAAACAAAAATCCTAAATGTAACTACTGTAATCCCAGAAGGTGATAAGATCCAGGGGAGGGAAGAGTGAATTAAAACACAAGATTGACTCCAGTTGTCCAATTTATGGGTCTCAGTTTTAGGAATATGATTTGCTGCTGCTGCTGCTAAGTCGCTTCAGTCTTGTCCTATTCTGTGTGATCCCATAGATGGCAACCCACCAGGCTCCCCCGTCCCTGGGATTCTCCAGGCAAGAATACTGGAGTAGGTTGCCATTTCCTTCTCCAATGCATGAAAGTGAAAAGTGAAAGTGAGGTCACTCAGTCGTGTCCGACTCTTAGTGATCCCATGGGCTGCAGCCCACCAGGCTCCTCCGTCCATGGGAGTTTCCAGGCAAGAGTACTGGAGTGGGGTGCCATTGCCTTCTCCTAGGAATATGATTTATCACTTAGCAATTACCTTGTACTATCACCTAATGAAATACAGACTAATTCTTAGGGCTTACAAACCGTGGATTTAGCCCAGTAACTGTGGCACACAGACAGAAATGAAACTCAGGAAAAGAAGGAGCTTGTCCAAATCATAAGAATTAGAATTCAGTTGTCTTGATTCTGTTTGGCAGCTTTGCAGATATACAAGGCCATACTCTGCTATATGGATAGGACCCTAGAAAGTTCAATTCACCCATGTTGAATGATCAACTAGAAAAATATGATCTTTAATTTACAACTTTTGAAAGACATATTTCTTTGGCTTATTTTTGATAACTCCATGTTTATAATTTGAAATTTAAAAGAACCAGCCAGTCAAACGTTCTGGGTTTGAACTTATGATTTATCTGATCAGGAGAAAGAAACAGTATAAAACATGCTTGTTTTATAATGTGAAAGAAACCATAGTACTTAAAATATATTTACTAAGTAAAATATATTCTTAAAAATACTTTAAAAAGTGAAAGATGCTAAAATAATCGATACCATTCCAGAGACTTCTATGACTTTTTTCAGTCTGAACATTTTGTGTTAAACTTGGTCTGTGGTGTCATCTAGGGGCAGTGAGAATTGGAGGTAGGACAGTGCACTGGGCTGGTTTCTATTTCCTAAGCCAATTAATTTTTGTTCCAAAGGCCAGCTCTTTAGATCTCTGGCTAAGATTCATGTCCTCCCTAACTGCATTCTCCTGACTGTGAATCACCTGTGACTCAGGGATTTTTTTTTTTTTTTCCTTCTCTTTGAAGGGGAAAAGACAAGTTTCTATTACACTCATTTCCAGAGAGGGTGAGATCGGTTTCCACGTGAGATCACACATAAGGATTCTAGTTTCATAGGCCTTTCCATCTGCAAAATGTGGAAATACATTCAGCAACGGTTTATCAAGTTCCTTCCACCTTATTCCAAAGGCTATCAAGTTCCTGGGTGCAGAGAGGTGAAAAGACAGATAAGGTCATTGCTAACAGAGAGCTTATATTTGAGTAGGAGAACTAGGTTCCAAACATACATCTAAATAAATTTCTGATGGTTATATATGCGATCAAGCAAACAAAGTTAGATATTGTGATTGGAAGTCTGGCTGTGGAAGAAGAAATATTAAACCCAGTGACTGCTGAATCCAGAGAAGTTCTCTCTAAGGTTGTGATACTTGGCCTGAGAAGTAGATGGCAAGGACACAGCCAAATGAAAAATGCAAGAAATCCACAGCCGAGGCCCTGAAAGAGCAATGAGCTTGGACTACATTAAAAAAAAAAAAAAAAAGAGGAGCCTTAGTGCGTGGAGTTTGGAGGGCAGCAGGTGAAGATAGAACCAGAATGGAAGGAATGGTGTGGTGCTTTGTAGCTGTGTGTGAAGCTGGCTGAGGGAACTGTTCGTGTCTTTCAAGCACACTTTTCCCTGGTGGTCTGCTTTCCCCAAAGGTGTTTTCATTACTACTGTCAAATATTGGCAATATTACTTATTGTCAAATGATTCATTAGGGTCGATGAGTTTCCCCATCATATTGGGTTTTTTTAAAGGACCGTATTGATTCAGAAAAAGACGGAGATTCACTTTTAACTGATGGATGATTCTGATATTTCTACTAAACTCACTAATACTGGGAAGAATTTGTAGGTTTCTGATTAAACTATTAATTTATTGAGAATTAATTTACTGAAGAAGCCAACTAAAAAGTGGTTTACTTTATGTATGTAGGCAGAATCCTACCAAATACTTACTATATGCCACTCTATGAACTGTAGCAATAGCAACTAAATTAAATCTCCAAAATGCCGTGGAGTAGGAAGTATTATTATCCTCCATTTCACGCGTAAGGAAGATGAAGCAGAAAGAATGTATGAAAGCTGACAACAGTTAGGCAGCTAGTATGTGGCTGAACTAGGATTCAAATCAGGTCATCTAACTTTAGTATTTGTGCCCTAATCTGTTACAGTCAATTACCTCTAAAATAAGTTACAATGAATATATTATTTTTAAAAGAAATGGCATGTGAGCCAATTCATTTGAAAGGAAGGTAATATTGCAAAGTGAGCAGCACTGTCTCCTGTTGGTGTAAAAAGCACTTGCATATAGTAAAACATTGTCCCTTAAAGCTGGAAATTCAGCAAAATGTGTATGATAAAAGCAAATTTTTTGGCCTATATAAATTTTCTATTATGTCTTTTATCAGAAAGGATGTTTCCATAACAAATTGAATCATGAGTGAATAGATAGTAGCTTTTTAGCAAAGAAATAACTCTTATATCCTTTTACATGTTTCATTAAGACATTTCTTTCAACAATTTGCTTTCTATAACATAGAAAAAAATGCCTAACCCTATTAATTCATGGTTAGCAAAGATGTTCCTGTCTTTGCTGGTCTGTAAACAGTAATTATGAAAGAAGGAAGATGAACTTTCAAACCATGGTGGCATTATCTTGTCTTGATTACCCCTCCCTCTTATGCACATAATATGGACTCTATAACCAGAGAGCAAAAACTGTAATGCTGCACCAAAGAATATTTGTAAACCATGGTATCTCAGCTGGTAAAGAATCCACCTGCAAAGCAGGAGACCCCGATTTGATTCCTGGGTTCAGAAGATCTCCTGGAGAAGGGGTAGTTTACCCATTCCAGTATACTTGGGCTTCCCTGGGGGCTCAGATGGTAAAGAATCCACCTGCAGTGAGGAAGATCTGGGTTTGATCCCTGGGTTGGAAAGATCCCCTGGAGGAGGGCATGGCAACCCACTCCACTATTCTTGCCTGGAGAATCCCCAAGGACAGAGGAACCTGGCAGGCTCCAGTCCATGGGGTTGCAAAGAGTCAAATATTACTGAGTAACTTTCACTTCACTCACTTATTGTCAGGCCATTTTTCAAGTGGGTGGAGAAAGTAATGGAGTATGAATTAGAGGCCAATAGAATGAAATCATACTGCTGTATCTTGCCAACGATATTACCTGTGTGTCAAAAAGAAGTGTCTGTGACCAGCATGCTAGTATTGCACGCCAGTAATCTGAGCAGGTGGCCAGTAGAGACTTTCACTAGGAGCCAGATCTATTCCCCCGTGAATAGCTTGGTAAGGTCCAGGCACTAATTTCTCCCTGAATTAGAAATTACTTCACTTCAGATTGCCAGGATACCTGTTCCTAAAGCCAAGGAAGTGTTTTAGCAGTTCTTTCACAAGGTGGGAATGACTGCCTGTGTTCAGAATTTTTTAATCTGTTTTATTAGATAAACTCAGAATATCTACTTTAAGGGATACATTTAAAATATCTGTTAGGTGCCATCTTTCTTCTTTACAAACAGGATAATTGAAAGCATTGTTTTCGTAGAATCTTCTCAGAAGACCACATAATCACCATTTAAATTAGCCTTACTTCATTTCACATTTGCTTATTTTACTGTTAAGTTTCCCAGAACTGTATTTTTTTTTTACAATTAGAACATCTGAATTTTAATTATATTACCATCAAGAAGCTCATTAAAGTCACTTAATTGGCAACATTTCAAAGAAAACCTTAGCTGGGTTTAATGTATTTTAAAGAGTTACTGTCAAAGTATAATTTCACCATTACAAACAGCTTGGCAACAACATTTGCATAAAGATCTGTCAGTTTCTGAAAAATGCTCAAATGTTGGGAAAATCAGATTCGTTAAGTTGCCTTCACTGAAACAGTCTAGAAATTGAGAACTTGTCACAAAAATTCATCTTTGTAACCCCTGCAGGACACAGAATACTGTCGTGCACAGCATAGATACTCAAAAAATGTTTGTTGAAGGAAATAAATCATACATGTCGTAATTTGAAGAAGATTTGAAAAAAAATTAAGCCTCAAAAAAGGTTCCCTCATTTGTATTAAATTTAGTAAGATACCCATTTTCTTATTGCTTCTTTCTCATTCATGCTAACAAATATACGATGGTCACTCAGAATTTTGAAACCTTTTGAAATACCTCTAAGGCCAGCATGGCAGGATTAAAATTCGAGATTATTTTGAAATGGCATCATTTTTTTTTATGGTTTTCCTCTAACACATACAAGAATCCCACCCCCAGAGTCCTGATCTCATTTAAACTTGCAATGTAGTTACATTCATTTCTTATCTTTACAGAATTTAAGCTCTGCCTAAAGATATGCATACTGTTTAACATACATATCTTTTCTGGGGAAAAGGTCACCTATAGTACTTAAATCAGGGACTTGCATTTGCATTTGTTGAATGAATGCAGGAAAATCTCTAGTTTGCAATATATGAAAGATTATTATAACCTGTAGCTGAAACTCCAATACTTTGGCCACCTCATGAGAAGAGCTGACTCATTGGAAAAGACTCTGATGCTTGGAAGGATTGAGGGCAGGAGGAGAAGGGGACAACCAAGGATGAGATGGCTGGATGGCATCACGGACTCAATGGACATGAGTCTGAGTGAACTCCGGGAGATGGTGATGAACAGGGAGGCCTGGCGTGTTGCGATTCATGGGGTCGCAAAGAGTCAGACACGACTGAGCGACTGAACTGAACTGAACTGAACTGAAGGGTGAATTAATATGGTGGGACATCCTCCTTCCCAAATCTCATATACAACAATAAAGTGTGGCAAAGGATAGTTATTATTCTAATTCACTTTCTGCAAATAGAAATGATGTTTAATTATCCCTTTTAATTTGGTATTTTCTACTAAAATCTTTGTACTTTATGTACTTCTTATTTTCCAAGCCAAAAGAAAAATCTGGTAAATCTCTACAAAATGTGAATGTTAAAAAAAAAAAAAAAAATTACAAAATAACCCTGTCACTCTCATTGCTTCCTTGCTCTGCTCTACATCCTCAAAGCCTTGCATAGTGTCAGGTATATAGACAAACTGGACAAATGTTTTTTGAATGGATAGATAAGTACATAAACACACACAGTCCCAAGGAGCTGCTGGATAATTCTGCCTGAGGAGTTCTCGAAGGTTGCATTAACAGTGATGTAGAAAGCCTGAGTCTCCCATGAACACAGAGTTGAGCTGTTCAATCATTCACCAGTTGGCGAGCCTATGCAATATGCTATGTTCCAAGATATGGTCTGTGAAGATTCCTCTAGGACAGCACCACTGAACAGCACTTTCTGTAATGATGACAATGTTCTACATCGAATATCCACAGCATTATTTCACAGACCATGGAGAATCCTTAGAGATTTCTACTTGGAGAAAATGGCAATCTGTCTTATAGAAGTTACCTCTATAGTAGTGGGAGCCAAGGCTTGAGACTGGAGATGACTTTTTGCACATTGATATTAAATGCCAGCTTCACATATTTCACAAAGACAGAAAATAAGTGAAGGTAACAAGACTGCCTTATTATTTGTAATTGCCCTGGTATCTCCCTTGATAGAGTGTCAGGCAATGACTGTTGGCTAGTCTTCATTTCCTAGTCGTAGAGAGCAAATGGGGAGTAAATTATGCAGAAATGTCTTGGGTTTGCTTTGCAGACTGCTCCCTGTGGAAGAAAAAAGGACAGCAATAGCTTCTCTCTGACCCTCAGAGCATCAACTGTTGTGTAGATGTGCAGAGGTGCTATGGCCAGTTCCGAATCTGTGGGGGTGTTGCCCAGGCCCCCTGACATCCACACTGTGCCCTTCCTGACAGGTGAGGTGGGACTCTGTGACCTGAACAGGAGCCTGATTTCAGAAAGTCATAGGAGAAAGAGTTCTGGACTGAGAAAGATCAGAAAACCCTAGAGGATGCTATGGTATATGACCTTTAAGGCCCCTTGCTGCTGTAAGTTTCCATGCCTCTTTTGGTTATATAGCATGACAGAGGTTGAGGGTCTCCTATCTACCACTGGGAAGGATCAAGCCAAGGGTGGGGAGAAATCATCCAGAGTAATCCAATGCTGGGAACCATGTCAATGAAAAGTCCCCTCAGTGGTGGCTTCGTGGATACTTTCAACATTCATATAAGAGATACCTTATGGTGGCCTGGTGTGGACCTTTTTAATTCTATGGTCATCACAGAGATGGCGCACTGTCTGTGCTTCTAATTGACAGGGACAGCTCCTGGCAGAGCGTTGCCTTTGGGATTGCAGGCATTATGGTACTTCTGGTATTTTTTTCTTTTTCAAATAAACTTATAGAACAAAAACCCCAGAATAATCTCATAGATGTAACATTTTCCTTCTCTAGCTATTGATGTCCATTTTGTTTAATTTTTTGTTTTATTTAGTTTGGTGTGGCGTAGCAATCTGAAAACAGTTACCATTACTCATTCTAAAACGGAATCTAAAATAGGAACATTTCCAAATTTGAAGCATTTCTTAAAAGGAGCCTGGATTCAAAATTCTGACTTTATCTTTATCAAATGCTTTTGACAATAAGAAACCTTCTGGGAGAAATTTAATAAACGTTTCTTGGAGGGACAGCACAGAGAGCAAACGTCAGGGTGCCTCTACAAAATGTGTTGCCAACCTGATTTCTGAACAATGCTTTAGCACACTCTGAGCTTTTTTTTTCCCCAGCATTTCGAATTCTATTTACAAAAATCCAAAACTGCTTCTAGATTCTTCTCCTCCGTGACCACCCTATTATTCAAGCACTTGTCTAACAAACCCAAGCATTTCTTTCTCTGATAGAAACTGGAACCTAAAATGAATGAACACAGAGAAAATAATAGCATTTTAACTTCTGATTTTATTCTTTTCCCCTCAAATGAACAGGTAACAAAGCACTGTTTGTGTCCAAAGCAAAAGGCAGGGCCTCTTTTTCTCTTCTTTCACAGAGTGCCAGAAAATGTAAACAATATTTAGGTTGAACTTCTGAGTCCTCTGAATCTTCTGTCAGCCTTCAGAACAACATTGGTGTGTTTGTTTATACCAACATTTAACAGCATAAAGAGTGAAACAAGCAAACGGTCTGAGGCATTCATAGGAAGTGTTCAGATTGTGATACAGTCTTGTATCTGTATGGTTTTAGTCTGACAAAGAAAAACACTGCTTTAGGAAGTGGGTCATGTGGGTGTATAAGTGCTTCGTAGATAGGCCGGATAGGCCATGGTTCTGGTCCGAGTACCACTGAAACACAAAGGGAAGAATCTTATTTTATTCCTGCAACCCCACAGTGCCTCCGGCTTTGACTTTTTTGTGCTCTCAGAACCTGGTAATTTTTCTAATATTACCATTGAAATACCTAAGAATACTTGCATAAATAAAGTAATTTACATGTATATGTGAAGAACAAGAAGATTTAAAGCCCTTTTACTAACTTTCACCATTGTTTCATATTTTTTAAACCTATATGTGAGATCGCATTGGGGTGGTAGAGCTTTCACAGTGGCCAGCACCCTGGAATTCCGAGCCTGGATTCCAGAACTGGCGTGCTGGGTTGGTTACTTTAAATTTCCAGAGTTTGGTTTCCTCATTTGAAAAATGAGGGGGTTGGATTTCACTTCCTCTAAGGCACCTTCTAGCTAAAAAATTCCATGAAGCTTTTAGCCTCTGAATCTAATTCCTCTCTATTGTAGAAAATCCATAATACGTATAACCATAAACATCCTTCATAGGAGTTAAAAATAGTATTATTAAAAAAAACAGGGAGATGGTATTATGGATTTAAATTTTATTGCTGGAGAGATGTCAGTAAGATGATTTTCACTGAATAAAGTTGGCTAGTGGTTATTGATGTAATACTATATTCTTATGAGTTGAATGCACTTTAGGAGTCACAGTTTAAAAAATGGTAAAGGGGATAAAAAAAGACCAGAAAAGTCTCACCTCACCCTCTGTAAATTATTTTAAGAAGCCAAATTTCTGAAAGAAGGAGGGTTTCCTTTTCTAGGTTCTTGTGCAACATAAGCAAGTGAGGGAAAAGTGGAGAAGGGGGATGGAACCACCAAGGATTGTCTCTCTCGACTTGGGTTTTGCCTTATTTTCCTCTCTGTCTCCATTTCCCACTCCTCAAGCAACTGGATTTCACAGCTAGCTCATTCATTCATTCAGTCAGTGAAAATATGAGCTTCTGTGGTGGGCCAAGCACATGTCAGGCATTGAAAACACAGAGATAGAAGGATTCTCTAGCTCTGAGTGGAACCACATGATTTCTGGGAGCCTCTGAGGTCTCTGACAGCCTTCTGCGATGGCTTCTTACTGAATAAACAGAATCTTCTGGCTGCTTTGAGGTTTTACAGGGATTTGAAGCACGAAGCTGCGCTCAGTATGCAGGACCATAGAACTGTTAGATGTTTGAGCTAGAAGAGCCTCTAATCTTGTGGAAGCCTTTATTTAATATATGACTCGACTGGGGTCAGCAAACGTGGCGTGGCTTGCCTAGTATCCCTCAGGGAGTTCATGGAAGATCCAAGAGTCATTTGCTAATGTTCTGCCTACTCTATTGAATAGCCTTCTTGTCAGGTTTCAGCAAGAAAAAAAAAAAAAAAGGAGAAGAAGAAGTGTCCTCCTTTTAGCTTAGGGGTCTAAAGCCATCAACCCGAATAAAATGAAATTATGTACCATTGCCTGGAAATCCACTTGTGCATTAACCAGAGCTTTAGCAATCTGCGCTGAGTTTTGAAAGTGCACATTATCTGCAACAAAGAGAGAGAGTTAAAGTGCTGCTAAATACCAGAAAGCAGAGTGACAATGTACTGCCTGGAAATGAACACCAACAATTGTCTAGTCATGCAGTTGACATTGTCAGCAGTGAGTAATCACACTCGCTTATGGAAATGTCCCTGACTCTTAGGTACTGACCCTGAGCACAGGCATAGGAGGATGCTTAATGTTTCTTAAACAAAGTGATGCTGGCTCAGTATTTTTATGTGTAAGAGTCTTGCTTAAACCTCACCATCTGCTGTTCCGTGGATGAGAAGATAGTCTACATTTCTGAAATATTCTGCTCTTGCCATCACAGTTGAATTCTGGAAAAGGGGAAAAATTAACATTTTAGTTGCTGCAAGTTCTAATAGAAAACTAGCTAAATCATTGTGCAATGGACTTAGCACCAATACTGAAATTATGTATTGCTTTGGTTGATAAATATTTAAGAGTCAGAGCAACACATTTTCATCATCATTTGCATTACTTCCATCTGATTCTTAGTTTGAAAAACTGAAAGTTTATGTGTCATATGTTACATATGAGTGAGACCTTAGGCATAAACGATGCCCGCTCAAGCTGTGTGGGGGTTGGGGGTGGGGAGGAGGATGAGGAAAGAAAAAGTAGAATCCAAAGGGAGTTAATTCCTTCTAGTAAGGTGTTTTACAGCTGACAAAAGATCATTATATTTGCCTGTGGACCCAGCAGAAGTATAAACTCTGAATGACTGCTTTACAATTGTTTAGCACATATGAAATAAATTAATGACCTAAATAAAACAGAAGATGCTTACTTTATAGTGCTTGAGATTATCATCCTTTGTTGGGAGGCCCATGAATCTCTCTGTGTAGATAGATGCTGTAAAATATGTAAGAGCATGAGGTTTGCATGTGATAACTCAGGCCGGATAGTGAATGCATTAGTCTCTCAGTCATGTCTGATTTCTTGCATCCCTGCTAGGTTCCTGTCCATGGCATTCTCCACTGGAGTGGGCAGCCATTCCCTTCTCCAGGGGATCCTCCCAACATAGGGATCGAAACTCTGATCTCCTCCATTGCAGGTAGATTCTTTACTGTCTGAGCCAGCTCCTCAATCTCCCAGGGGGAGCTGCTGAGGAAAGGTCTTGCTTTCCTTTCTGTAATGCTCCACCCTAGTCATTTGCTCTGCTAGTTGTCTCTGGAGAAGAGATGCAGGAGAAGATTATGGAAACAGGAGCACCTAACAATAGAATGGACAGCTCTTCAGTTTTTTCACTTCTGCCCAAAGTTCTTTGATGGGGGAAATGTTGAGCTAGGAATGACCTCATTACATTTTTAAAGAAATCACAAATGCAGCCACCTCTAGTACTCTCATTGGTCTCTTAATTTGGGATAGAAATATGTCCCCCAACTCCTCCTCACCCCCCAACACACTTTTTTCCTCTGAGTAAAGATTCCCAAGTCACAATTGCTTCATTTTCACCTCAACACAGGGAAGAGGATCTAATGAAAGCTAATTTTTGTGCATTTATTATAATTAAGTCCAAATAGTTATCCTGCATTGACGTTAATCATAAAAATAGGCACACATGGAAGATATACTTCTTGAACAAATTTTTTGTTTCTTTGACTTCTGGAGTAATGTATCAGGCAGCTGCAAACTGTTGTGTGGTGGTGAATTACTTGGCTTGGCCTGATTTTCCCTAAGAACTGCTTAAAAGCCAGTTTGGCTGCACCTGTGTGTCTGCAAAAACAGAGTTAGCTCTGATTTTTAAAGATTTGGTTTATCAGGGTGCACAAGGTTTCTAGGAGAATAAGATTCATTGGGTTTTGGAAGAGTCCTTTCTCATCTTAAGATTTCTTTGATTGTTGGAACATGATTATAATGAATCATATAAGCAACCTCATTTATAGATTATATTTTTCCCAGTGATGCTGGGGTGAATTTTACTGCATAATTTGTTTTCCTAGCAACCTTAAATATAGAGTAATTATGTGTTAAATGTTTTTGCAGCAACATTTATGAAATGTTTCCATACCGTAATATTCCCAGCTGGAGACCGGAGCCACAGCTATCCCACATTTGAAAAGACCAGTTCCTGAAGCAAGGGCCAACGATGAAACATAACCTCCATAAGACTGTAGAGACATTGTTAGGAGTTAGTCCCAGATTCACTCTCCTAAACTCTCCAACATATTTGTATAATGATTCTACTCACAATAAGTGCTGATGGGAGCTGGGGAATATGGATTGGGTAGATTAAATGTCTATCTTGCACTCTTGGCAATAAGTTCCAATAATTTCATCCTAGTCAATTACAAATACCTGGTGTGCTGATCAGAATATGGAGGGGGCAGTTTAAGAGATCGATACAACTGCAATTTTTCTGCAAGAATTTCTTTACCCATGCCTCTATGTTTTTCCAAACAGGACCTTGCTATGGCAGAAGCAGAATTTTATTCTTAAAAAGTGTACACACAAAAAGATCTTTTCCAAATGTAAAAGCAAGATACATTCCACAGTGTACAACAGTAATGTGAGGCAAAACTTATATCTGTGTATTTACTTAATCTGTTTTCAAAAGAGAACATCAAGGGAACGACAGAGGAACCTCGTGTGTAGTTTAAGAGATGGCCAGAGTTTGTATATACGTATTCTGTTTTGAGGATTTCTGGCATAGCAGCTCAAAGGAGGAAAAGCCATTGGTGCCTTAACAAATCTTGCTTGCCCCTACTACCTCAGGGAACACACACACAAAAGGAGATACAAATTGCAGAGTCTGAAGCAGGTTTAGCACTCATCACTTTTCTTTACCAGGGAATCGGTGGGTGATTCAGAAATGTGACCCTGATAACAGAAGATGTGTGTCTGTGTCACTCGGAAATTTGAACCTTTTCCTGAAAATGAAGAAATGAACAGACAACTTCATAAGAAAGCTGCATCTTCCCCCAGAAGGCAATTTTGTCTACCTGTTGGGAGAGAGATGCTTCCTCTGGGCACATGGATTAAGCAGTGTCCTGGATTAAGTTTACCCCCACCCTCACCCGCACCAATGTCTGTGCTAGATTAGGATGTGATTATTCTTGCCCCAACACAGGAACGTCCCTAAGAGGGCAATATGGCTCTCTAACTAATGGGGTGCCTTGTTACTACCACAAACTTCTGGGAATGATCTGCCCTCAGGTCAGGAGAGATCATATCGTCTTTTGCCACAGAAAAGTCAGTCTTAAGAGAGGGTGGGAGTGAGAGCCCTACAGAGCAAGGAAGAAGCAGAAGACAGACACGGTAAAATCAGGCAGCAGGTCAGTGGCCGAGGTCTAGTCTTAATCCATGAAGTACATGGCCCGCAGGGATCAGCTAAAGCCTCTTGCTGAATTCAATTGTTAGAGAAAGAATGCTCTAACTGGTTTACAGTTTTATGTTTCCATCTCCGGGGAATCTTACTGAGGACCCTTGGCTACAAAACACAGACTAAAAGAGGCAGCTCCAATTATACCGTGGCCTCCTTTCATTATACTTGGAGGAGAACTAAACGTATTTTAATAGAGGAAAAATATATTTTAAAAACAGAAGGAAAATGTGGGTTTTAAAATCATTTTGATAAGTGAAAATTCTCATCAGGATCAAACTTTTACTTATAAAAATAATCTGGATTAGTAGGTTAGCAACAACTATTACTGAAATGAAAGATTTTTTTTCTCCGTTCTTAATTTTAGATTTGAATGCATGTAGAGTAAGCCTGAGTCCTTTAGAAATTTGATCGTTTACGGTTTAATTGGAAAAGTATGTTCACTGCAAATTATAATACTGGGTTCTGCTTTTCCTCTTGTACGCCCCATAACACAAAATAGCACAGAATGATATTTGAAATTAGAGCATTTGCATATAGTAAAAAGGGTTTTGAACATCTCTGTCCCACATCCTAGAAATTATAAAAATATTAATCTGTATTTGTTCACTGATTAGATAAGAGTGTGGTATCTGAATAAAATCTTCACCTTTTCGATATGAACACATTGTCTCCAGAAATTTGTAAAAGCAAAATTAGTATAGCAGCAGCACAACAAAAGAAGGTGTACTTTAAATTCTCAGGCAGCTTAGAAAAGCTGTTTCTATTGTAGAAATAAAGGGAGGGAAAAAAACAAAAAAATAACCACCCGAGTTGACTTTTTTCTGCTCTCCCATGGGTGGGGCTCCAAGGCAGAGTGGGTGGATGCAGTAAGAAAAGAGCCCACGGAGCAGATTGGCCATGAGAATTCTAGAATTTTGTCCTTTGCACTTAGATGCCTTGCCATTTTGTTTAAATGAAGGATATCTTTAAAAACTTTCTTAGAAGGGCACAGAATTTTGAGGGATTTATGGAACAGTATTCTGATGGGAGCTATAAATCAGACTGGACTATTTTGCCTACAGGCAGTAATAACAACTAGTTAACATTTGTAGGGCTAAGGTCACTGCAACAGTCTTTGTGGTCCTACAGGCTGTCTCCTTTCTCCCCTATCCTGTCTCTCTTTGCTCACTGGCTCTCTTAGTGTTCTTTGAATTCTCCAGGCATGATCTAGCCCCAGGACGTCTGCAAATGCCACCACCCCCTGCTTGGAATTTCCTTGTCTCCACAATTGGCATGGCTTACTTCCTTCCTTTTTCAAGTCTTAACTCCAAAAAAAAAAAAAAAAGTCTCACCTGTCCTTCTAATCTAAAACTGCATCAACCTTACATGATGCTCCTCACTCCTTTCTTGTTTTGCTTTCCTCCATTGCATCAATCATTATTTAACATTTTATCTGTGCTATCTATTTATCTTGCTTATTGCCTTTCTCCCCAACCATTCCCAGCTTGATAAACGTAGAGATTTTTGTCCATCTTGTTAATGAATGTCCCCCCTAGCACTGATGATGCAATCTGAAACACATTGGGAATAGAATCAATATTTGTTTAATATATGACTTTCCTATTAACTCATCTAACTCTCATAGTGACTTGGTGGGGAAATTATTGTTGCATTTCATGATGAGGAAACTGAGGCTCAGAATAAATTTAGAGTAAGCGGTAGAGCTGAGGCTCAACAGCAGGACATCTGACAACAAGCTACTTCCTCTATAATCCCTACATTAGAGCAACCTTGTTTGGAAGTTTTAAGTTCAGAGTCTAATATAGTCTCATTAGAGGTGCATTTGTCCTACTTTTACATCGTTGATCACACATAGCAATTCAAATTGCTTATAATTAGTCACTGGAAGAGAAAGGAACTAAGATTAAATCACGAACTAATGCTTATTCAACACCACCTGGCTAGGTCTATATTAACAAAGCAAAGCCCATAAATGAGGTTGTTATTCTAATAATTTAGCAAAACCCCTGCTGCTCTTCAATTGTCACAATAATCGCTTTAATTTTTCTTCATATAAATCAAGGTTTTTCAACTTTGGCACTATTGACATTGGGGGCTGGATAATTCTTTTCTGTTGGAGGCTGTCCTGTGCACTGTGGGACATTTGACAGCATCTCTGGCCTCTACTCACTGGATGCTAGTAGCACTCCCCCAGTTCCGACAACCAAGTGTCTCCAGACATTGCCAAATGTCCCCTGAGTGGCAAAATTGCCCAGGTCAGAACCGCTGTCATAACAGACACTTCCTAAGCATAGTGCTGAGTACAGAGTACATAGTACATATCTATTAAGTAGCTAAAAACCAGGCTACTAGCATTTAGTTTGTGTGCCAGAAAAATGAAAGGGTACAATGAAAATGCCTTCTCTCCCCTTCTTAATCTGGATAATGGAGGGAAATGTATGATTTGAAACTTACTGACCAACTGGCCAAACAAAAACTTGTGTAGTTAGCTTTAGTGTATTTCTCAGTTTAGCAAAGTGTCTAATACTTTGTGGAAACAGATGTTTACAGAACACAGTAATAGGTAAACAAACCCAAATGGTCATTCTCAACATCTTTCTCTTTCCCTTCTCCAATTTCCCATAGGTCTCTGCTTATTATATTATAAAAGAACACACAAAACTATGACCTATTTTTGCCCCTTTCTTCACTGCATAAATTCAGGCCCTTGGTATTTGTTGCCAATATTACATCCCTCCTAATCCTTTGAACCACTCCCTCTCCCGACATCAGGCCATTCTTCATTCTGCAGCCAAGAGTATCTTCCTAAGACTCCAGTTTCACTCCCTATTGACTTCAAGACCACTTCTCAAAGAGGTATCCATGGAATCAAATACTTTTTGGTAATACTATATTAAAAAAAATTAACAGATTTTTTCCTGTTCTTCATGGAGCCTATATGCACTATTATATAGAGTTCATAATTTACCAAATTATTAGACCAGAGAACGTTTGCCCCCAGATTTCATGGTACAACACATTGGAGGAATGTTGACTTACAGGATTAAATTCAGCTTAAACAGCCGCATAGATATGTGAGATGGTGAATACTGCGCTAAGCATTTGAGAAACAAAGTTGAAAGACAAAGTCCATTCCACTGATGAGCTTACATCCTTGTGAGAGAAGACAATGTACAAATAAGATAAAACGATAATTCCTATAAGAGCAAGTAATAAAGAGCTACTGGAGCATACAAAGGTCATATCTGAGCTGGGTCTTAAAAAAATAAGTAGAAATTTTGCATTTTGGAGAGAGGAAGACATGGGGCATGGAAGAAGAGGATGGTCACTGAGGTGCATGAAACGGGCGTGATAGACTCATGGGAACAAGGAGACACAGACAAATCAAATTATTCATAAGGTGTGGGCAGAAGTAGAGGGAGATGAGACTGAAAAAGTAGGTTGCAATCAGATTGCCAAGGGCCTTGCATGCAAGTAAATGCGTCTGGGCACTAGGCTGAAGTCAGCAGGTAGCCCTAGAATATATATGAGCAATATAAGCAAAAAAGCAACATGGAAAGAATTGTGTTTTAGAACAATAATTTCATCAGCAACATTGGCGCTTATGAAACTAAAGCAAGGAGGCTAGCTAAGGGACAATTGCAAGATTTAAACCTGTACCTCCCAACCTATGGTCCATGCAAGTGGACTTTCATAATCCACTCAAGTACAGAATCAGAAGCTCTGGTGTGAGGGCCCTGGGAACTGCTTTAACACGTTCTCCAGGTGATGCTTATATAAGCTAAGGTTGGAGAAGCTCTGGTTTAAATTACATATAAAGAAACTTGAACTAAAATAATGTCAGTGAGGATGATGAGAATAGACTCAGATATATGGAGGCAGAATTGACAGAATTTACTAATCAATAGAATATTGGAGTCAGGGAGCTGGAGAAGTTGAAAGCATCTCTAGAGCTGAAAGCATCTCACCAGTTTGGGTGACTTGGTATACGCTGTGCATGCTCAGTGACTTCAGTCGTGTCTGACTCTTTGCAACCCTATGGACTGTAACCCACCAGGCCACTCTGCCCATGGGATTCTCCAGGCTAGTATACTGTAGTGGGTCACCATGCCCTCTTCCAGGGGATCTTCCCAAACCTGTGTTTCCTGCATCTCCAGTATATAGGCAGATTCTTTACCACTGAGCCACCTGGGAAGCTCAGGTATGTGGTAAGGTCCTTATTAAAGGTGAAGATTTGTTTTAAAGTAGACTATAATCTGTTTAGGGCTTCCCTGGTGGCTCAGTGGTAAAGAATACACTTACCAGTGCAGGAGATGTGGCTTCAACCCTGGGGTTGGGAATATCCCCTGGAGAAGGAAATAGCAACCACTCCAATATTCTTGCTTGGAAAATCCCATGGAGAGAGGAGCTTGGCAGGTTATGGTCCAAGGGGCCACAAAAGAGTCAGACATGACTTAGAGACTGAACACCACCAACATAGTATGTTTAACTTCAGGAAGTTAAGCTTGAGGGCTCGGTGAGACATTTGGGAAACATGATCAGCAGGCATTTGAAATGTGGCGCGCAGAAGAGAGAGATGAGGCTAGTGGCAGGCATCTGGCAGTCGGCCTCGTCTTTGACACCATGTGGATTTCTCCAAGAAAGTGAAGAACAATGAGAATCAAGACCAGATCCAGAAAAACACCAACATTTAAAGGATGAATAGAGTATAATGGTCACAGAAACAGAAAACTCAGAGGAGAAACATGTTACAGAGTCATGGATAAACCCCACTCTCCTTCATGTAATGAGTGGGTTTCTTAAATCATCTACATACGTAGTTCTCTACCAAAGTACTTCAACCTAGAATGTTCTAGAAATGAAATTAAAAGTTCACTCTATGGTTATTTCAAAGCCTGAAGCAAAAGCAAAGTGAGAAATGTTCATGATTATATGTAAGTGTTCAGTTCAAAATGTGAATCTTTCAAGAATTTACTTTAGGAAATTTTATAAAAATGGATGGTAAGAAAAGCCTTATCTGAAATGTTTCACTATAAAATATTTCATTTATTTCCACCCATTTGAATTCCATTCTGTTTTGATACTTAACACTTGATAGTTTTAAGAAGGACCAAATGGCTCGAAATAACAACTTTTTACAAATTCATAACAGCTCTTCATCTGGTCACTGAGCTGAGAGGAATCCTGCAGATTCCCTTCAATATTGGGTTTCATTCCCTCCATCTTGTGCAGGCCGCTCTCAGAAAACAGCCAAGAAAAACAACCCAAGCACAAATGGCTGCAAATTGACTTGCAAATGTACAAACTCAGACCAAAAAGTGAAACAGGAAATCTTCTTTGAAGGGTGATTATCATAATTTATAATAGGCGATTCTAAACTCTTTCCCATAATTCTCTGAACTTTCCAGTGACTTTATTGCCCAAGACTGGTAAATGTCGCCACTTTCTTTCTGTATGTATTTAGAAAACTGGTATAGTTTCTCAAACTTGAGAAATGATTTCCACGACCTATAACTAGTAATAAATAATTATTTCTTCCAGTTAGCAGAAATTAACATTAGTTCAGGGAAAAAATTTGATTACAAAAATAAGAATCAAATAGCCAAGATATGACTAGGATAGACTGGGTCCTAAGGAATTTATACTTTGAAATTTCCTGTAATTTTCAACTTTATCTTAGCTTTTCATTAAAATGAAATGATGAAGTATAAAAAAATATGTTAACTCTAAAAAAAAACAAAGGGAATTAAACTTCTGACAAATATGATTCAGTTTTATGTACTCTAATGGCTGAAATTAAGTGAAAGAGTATCAATTATGAGTTAATTTTCTATACAAGGGAGAAACAAAATGATTTTTAAAAAAGGAACAAACACTTAAAGCCACCACTTTGAAGCCCAGATTATCCAAATTGACTGTTTCCATTGACAGATCAAATTATGTTGCAACATTAACATTTCATGAGAAATCTTATAAGCGAACACTTTAGAAAATGATGATTGCTGAACCAAATAACAAGCATAAAACATATAAAACAACTCACCCAGCCCCATATGGCTATTCTTTTTTCATCAATGAAACCCATTTCTATGAATTTTCTAAAGTAAAAGAAACAAATTTTTAGAATTTTAAGTGTGTACACATGACATTTACTTCATTACACAAGCATATTTAATCCAAAGATTTAATAGAAACGCTACATTTTCTTTGTTTAAACACATGCATAATAAGGTTGCATTTACAAATAATTAAAATAATATTATCATTTTTCTGCAAAAGAATAAAGGAGCTGTTAAACTCTATGGTACATCTATTGAGTAGTACTCGTGTCTGTAAGGCCTCCTAACCCTAATTGTCCTGGTTAGTTACTTGGGGCTCAGATGAAAAAGCTCGTATTCAGCAAATGAATATTGATCAAAAGGGGAAATAATTTTTTAGTGCACTGAACAAGTAAATGGTTAGTTCAGGTTCTCAGACTACAGCTACCTGTTTTTGAGTTTGATATTAAATGTAGTTAAGTTATTTATAAGTAAAAAAGAGACAGAGATAGGCTCATAGTAACACCAGAAGAAATAGCATTTTGAGTGGGACCAAATTTCCAAATCTGCAGGTTTTGGGAAAAAAAAAAAAGTTTTGTTGTTCCTGTTTTAAATTTTATTAATTTCTTATGATTTTGTTTGCTTACATGTTAATGTGAAAGAATTTCAATCTAAAATGGGACTGAAAAATAAAAATGAAAAATCGCACACAGGTGCCCTCAGGACTGCGAGAGACTGATTTCCATATATGCCTGATGTACAGAAAACTGATATTACTGAAATTTTCTTAAATGATAGGGAGTTGGCCTCATATCAGCCTTGGAAAGTTTTGCTTATGGTTTCCAGAGACCAGAACAAGAAATGATCCAAGTCAGGTTAGTTCTTCAAAATACACTGAATTGAGCTTTGTATGATGGGACTAGTTTTATCTGTCCAGGTAGTAGTCAAAGTTGGTCTCTGTTTGTTTTTTTGATTTTAACAGACTCTCACTAAACTCTTCCCTCTTTATATTCCCTGCCTATAATACAGCCTATCCTAAACCCTCAATGAACTGGCCTATAGCTTGCTATAGTTTGTGAGTCCAGAACTGCAATTCCTCTGCTATACTTGAGTAAACTCATTTTTAAACAATTTTGAGTTCGCCTCATTTTAACCTTTTATTTAAGTTGACATGCATTATAATTGGAGCAGGGCAGGGCAACCCACTCTAATATTCTTGCCTGGAGCATCCCATGGACAGAGGAGCCTGGCAGGCTACAGTCCATAGGGTAGCAAAGAGTTGGACATGACTGAAGCGACTTAGTACATACACACACATCATAATCACTGTCTCATTTTTGGTCACATCCATCCATGGAAAAATATCTATCCCTCCCTTATTTCATATTTAGATACCCTCTGTTTATCATGGTTTGGACAACTATATGTATCTTTTAGAATATGAACATGATTTATTCAAGCTCTATCACAAAAGACCCTTCATTTGAAATCAAGTTTGAAGACAAATCTTTCCTTAGGAGCAGAGGGCCATGCTTAATGGTGACCTTCAGAAAGTCCTGGGAAACTCTCAGAAATCTAAGTGCATTGCTGGTACAAAGCAAGAGTGTTTTGGGCTAATTTACTCCATGCTTACCTGAGGGCTGGTGTTCCAGAGCCATTGTGATTTATTTAGGGAGTGTTTTGATAGAAGAAACTCTCAAAGAAACAGAAGCAGTGGAAGGAAAAAGCAAAGTGAATGAACCATTACAGAGGCCTGGATGGGACAGTGAAGGAAAAGAAGGGGATGGGACCAAAGTGACCTCATGACCAGAAAAACTCTTTTTTTTTTTTGGTTGCCTTAAGTGACGTTAATGTCCTTCCTCATTCTTCTCTGGAACTAGGATGGAGTGATTTGCCTTAGTTGAATAATGGAATTTCTTAAAGGGATTTCACAGCAACCATTTTGCTCGTTGCATGGATTCAAAATGCACGTTTCTGCTGCACAGAGGAGTTGGGCAGATGCCCGGGACAAACAGATGGGAAGAAGCCCCGTCAGTCACAGCTTACTCGACACTAATTCTGAAGGACACTGAGGCGTCTTCAGGGGAGAAATGCAGTAGCGAACGCAGAGTTGCTACCTGTGTGGATGCTTGTTCACAGTAGGTAGAGAAAACGGGCTGTCAAGTGTGGTATTTTGGCAATTCGCCCACAAACTTCAAAAGCCAAATGGAAGAAAAGAAGGTTCACTTTCTTTGTCAAAAAAAAAAGAAAAAAAGAAAAAAAAAAACCAAACAAAGCAATCTTGCTGCTAGTGCTTGAAGCCAGTTTGAAGCCATAAAATCAATCATGATTTTATGATCTCCCAGAAGCTAGCAATCATATTGCCTTGCATCTGGGGTAAAAGCAAATAACAGGTGATACATGGGAACAGGAAATTCTTAACAGCTCCCTTCCTAGGTTTATTCCAAAAGGATGACATTTACAGGAAATGATAGCGCAATAGTTAACATGGAAATGAAACATTAACACTTAATGTGGCAAGACTAGGTTAAAGGTTAGCTAGATAATCTGAGCACTTTGAGACCAACCAGGCTTTATAAAATTTACCTCCAAAATTCTGAAGAGCTTTCAGGAGGGTTATCAGAAATACTGCCAATAATGCAGTTAAATCAACAAAATGTTAATAACAGGGGAAAAAGCATGTTTTTCTAATTTTGGAGACTGGTCTGGACTTTACAAATTTTCTCTCTTAAAAATAACCCTAGGCTAAAAATCAGTTTGAAACACTATTGATTGATTGTTATTCTATTTTGGAAATGTTTTTTATTGGTATCATGTATAACAGTATATTGTTTCTCATATAATTCTTTCTTATCACTATCCCTGAAGTTATAGAAAGTTTCAAAATTGTGGGAAAGTCTAAAGTGCCGCACTTACCCCAGATGAGCAGATTTGACCCTGTAACTACTGAAGCTTTAAGGGACTCACATGTGTACCACTTGCAAAAGAGACTGAAGAACGTAGGGCTCAGTCTTCCTTAAGCTTTGACCTCAAATGCATTTCCTTTGGGGCATTCAGAATTTGTGCCGCTGTAGGGCTTTTTTTCCCCTGCTTTACTTAGCTAATTTATTTCTCAACCTTCAACAGTATTTACTAGTATTTTCAAATATGTACATATGATTTTTTTGCTATGTAAAAAATTTAGCCTGATTGCATTTCCTAAGAGATTCAAGGAAACACATTACTTTATTTATTTTTTTTTGGCAGGATGAGGTAATTTGAGGACCATGGACAGGGAAGCCTGGTGGACTATGGTCCGTGGGGTTGCAGAATCAGACACAGTTTAGTGACTGGACGACAGCAACAAGAGTTGGAGGACTATCATAGAGGGATTACAATCCCGAGTCCTCAGGTCAGACATTCTGGGTCTGATTCCTAAAACATTTCTCTGGAAAATATGTGACTGAATTCTTTCCAGAATTATGACTATAAATCTATTCTCTAGCTTTGTCTTCTCAAAACATTGGGCTTTAAGGCCTCCCTTATACTTTTGCAGAATAATGGTTGCAAGCAAAGTGAAGGCCAAACCCAGTTGGCATCTCCACTGCTGTAGATGCACTTTGCATGGGCCACACAGACACCCCTGTTCACTGAGGTAAATACAGAGAGTTCCATGTGGTTTATTCAGTCTTCAGAAACTGTAAGTGCACTGAAAGTTGAGATTGTAAATTGCATGATTTTATACAGAGTATTGTAACTGCATATACTACTTCACCTGCTCTTGAATGGCTGAGTCAATGAGTGAACATATGTCTGATCTATAGTACAAAAACTTTCTTCAGGTTCCATCCAAAAATGGCTCAGAGGAGGTAAAGGTAGATAGTTACAGCCTCTGGTCCAATCTTCATTTCAGTTCTAAGTGTCATTTATGTTATTGTGAAAAATCAGTAGAATTTGTGGCTTCCTGTTTTATGTGTTGAACAGAAATAACAGTTTATATTAAGGTCAGTGCATGGATATCAGGTTTAAATTTTCAATTCATCCAAAGAAAAACATTAAGAAGTTATCTGTTCTATCTTTTCTGTTTCTTGAGTTATTCCTCTTAAATTTGAATGCCACATTTTTGGTGATAAATAAATGCACAAACATATAATGATGTATGATGGTAATGATTGTTTTTAATCAACACCAAACAAATCACTTTTTAGCTCTACCAACTTTGGAAAGTCGAATTATAAACCACAGTTTCCATCTCTGTCCTTTGGATTACATGTCCCAGGTGTTTTATTGCATGGTTTCATATAAGCAAGTGTGACGCACAGCCAGAAAAGAATTAAGTCTATAATACTGGTAGCTGCATTACTATTTTTAAGGCATACCATAGTCTTATATGAGACATTGTATCTTGGGATTTTTCTTTGAATTACCTTTCCTATGACTCTCTGTCACACAGAAGTATCTCTCAAAAAAGTTGAAATAGTGGAAAGGCCAAAAATCTGGGTGAGTAGGAAAGACAGAGCCTCCTAGAAGTTAAGTGTGAATGATGTCTATAGATTGTGTAACATTATTTGATAATTTACTTATTAATTTGTTAGATTTTATCCAAATAGACTTTGCTTTTAATTGAATGTTTTGTGTGTGTGTGTAATTAGTGTCCACAGAATGAAAATTTAAAAGCATATGATTACTTTTCTATTAAAAAAAAATCACTTGTGAGTCTAAACTCTTCTGTTTTGATTAGAGACAAAAAATACAGAAAAGTATTGTCTGGGCCTGGCTCCTAGTTGTTAAATACAGTCTGTGTTATGCACGCTACACTGAAATCAATAATCATTCGTGATATTAAGATGGTAAAAGAAACATACTAATTTATTTTCTAAATTGGTCTTTTCTGTGAAGCATTGTTTGACCTTCAGCTGTCATGCATGCACGTATATCCACAACTAAGAGTGCAATCAGACTGCGTTAGTTTTTACATTTACAAGCTACTATTCTCTAAGGTCACCTACCTGATAGCTATAAGAAATATCCAGAGGAATCCTGCACAGTGCTGCCAAACTAGGAACAATTTTGGTGACTCTTTTCTTTTTGTTTCAGGAAGAAATGATTGAGCCATAAATTGTGGTTGAAAATGTAGTTGGGAAGAAGTCAGATTATAAATCTGTATTTCTTCTAAATGTTTTCATAATGTAATTTCTATTACATAAAATAAATTTTTTTTTGGTCAAATGAAAGTAGGAAAACACTTTCTTGCTAATATGATAGCTTAATCATTAATGAATGTCTGATATCTGAAAGTACATAGTGCCGATGAAATCTTGAGCCATTTCTGAATTTATGAGGTAGAATCCACAAGGCTTGAGCACTCAGATGTCCTGTTTTCTACAGACCATCCCTAAAGTTATACAAATTTTTCTGTTAATTGTGAGCCATGTTAGTGAAAGGCTATTAGAATGACTAAAACATGGAAAGAGAGTATCATCTTTCACTATGAATTATTTTTCTACTCTTTTCCGTGAATAATTTTTTTCTCATATTGGGTAAAAATATCCCTTGATGATTAATGATAGCTTTAGATGACGTTAGGAAAACAGACAAAAATAATTAAGGCATTAAGGATGGAGAAACCCAAAAGTTATTGCATAACTTTTCTTGACATCAGTTTCTGTTTGAATGAGAAGGCGCTCACCTGACAGCTGTGATCTGGTCCTCAACTTCATAAACACCCAGTTTTCGATACACTGCATACAGGAGTCTGTCACCTTGGAAAGCTGTTCCTCGACCATCCACCAAGGCAATGACTATCCCTTCCTTACTTGCAAGATAAGATATCCAACTAACAGCGAATACAGACCTTACACTCTGACTGCAGGGACCACCATACCTAAAGGGAAAAAAGAAAGAGAATCTGTGATGTTTTTGTGAAACTCAACTTCCCATCGGGGCCAAGAATTGCCTTTAGTATTTCCCAGTACATTCGTATGATAAAATTTCAATAACAGCGGCATTAGAACTGGCTCAGAATCAAGAGACGACCAGGCTTTTCCCAGAGGTTTGCTACAAGGAAGTTGTTCTGGGACACAGCCCCTCCTATTCCCCAAAACGGATACATCTAGGGTTGGCATTTCAAGGAATATGTGTGGGTTTTTCGTCATTTCTGCCACCTGCCACTTGCTAAAAGCAGGCATAAGATATACTAAAAAAAATGCATGGTGTTTTAAGCAAATTGTGTGTAGGTCAGCACTGATTTGGGGTGTGATTCCACAAAATGTATTCCATTCCCTTATTTCATTTCTAACTCAATTACATAAGATGTGAAGATGATTTACAATATTTTTTTGGCTGCAATTTCTCTATCTCAAAGGTATTCTGACACATTAGGCAATTTGCCACACAAAGGAAATTCAAAACAGCAAATGCAAGCAAGTCCATCTAAAAATCTCAAAACTTTCTCAAGCTATTTTAAATAGCCATATTTTATTTACTCTGATTAGTTGGGGAATATATAAAACACCATCAATAGGAACTGTTACTGAGGAGAATGGTTCATTCTATCTCACAAATGTGTATTTAATACAGCATGCTTTCAATAAATAGTTTTTAAACCAAAGAAAATATTACATACACTTGAATTAGCAAGGGATACTTCTTTGATTTGTCAAACTGAGGAGGAAGAATCATCTTGTACCACAATGCTTGAAAAACAAAAACAGAGAAAAATCTTCATTCCACTATACTCAGCATTATTTATTTTCTTTAACAATAATATATAACATAAAATCAACTTAAATTGGTAAATTGTGAAGAATCAAGACTATGTTTTTCTTGATTTTTATTATGTATTTTGTCTAATTTACAAGTTACTAGAAATATCGAACTATTGTTTTTCTAGAAGCACATTCTAAAATTAAAATTAGATAAACTTTAAAAACAATCAGTGTTGAAATGGAGCTATAGAAAAAATATCAACCCTATTCACAAACATATGAAAGATATTTCATAAAACCTTATTGCTATAGTAAGATTTTAAAATTATGATCCTGTAATATTATAGGGTTACACTATTATAGCATTATACTTAAAACTATACAATTTTGTTTCTAAAAAGCAAGATAAGTGCTCAGCTTCATATTTATTCATGAGAAGTTTTTAAAGATCTTACTAATATCATCCACTTTAAGTTTCTTTATTTCTTCTTTGGGCAGCTGAATATTTTTCAAAGCATTTTCCAATTCCTTGTTGTCTTCCAGGATTTTAATTTCTTAAAAAAAGAAGTTCATTTTTAATTAATAGAAGTTCTGTAAAAAGTTTCTTTCTTAAAATGTCTTTCAATTTACTATGGATGAAACTGAAATGGTAAACGGATTGCTTAAGTATTTTCATATTGACAAGCAGATTTTTAACACAGGCTTTAAAGCAGGGATGAGCTTGTAAAAGACATCAATCATTGTCTCCTAAACTGACCCTGATGGCTTCAAAACACATTTTGAGCAGAATCACAGAAGTAACAATGCTTATTCAGCCACATTTTCCTGTGTCCAACCTTTTTTTTAATAAGTGCCCTGAGTAGGCAGCATTTTGAAAAAAAATTTGCTGAAACAAAAGTGGTAGAAATAAAATCTATATTGCTGATACTTCATATTTAAAGCAATTAAGTATAAAGTTTGTTTTAAAATCTTCAATGAACAAGATCAAATATTAAGTCTGTGATTTTTTCATATCTATTTCTTTCTTAAACTCTTGCTGCTGTACTTGCTTAATATAGGATATTCTTTTTTTTTTCTGGTAATTGAATTACTGTGCATTCAATTCCTTCAAATCCTTTCCTTCAAGATAGTTATATATCTTAGTAGGACAACCATATATACACACTACGATCTTTATCTTTCATCATAAAGTGTTAGTCACTCAGTCATGTCTGACTCTTTGTGACCCCAAGGATTGTAGCACTCCAGGCTCCTCTGTCCATGGAATTCTCCAGGCAAGAATACTAGAGTGGGTTGACATTTCCTTTTCCAAGGGATCTTCCCAAGCCAGGGAGTGAACCTGGTTCTCCTGCATTGCAGGCAGATTCTTTACCATCTGAGCCAACCCGAGACTCCTAAAGAGAACTCTCAAAGGGGGCACCTGGCAAAGATCTCCTAAAAAACTGCTGTTTAACTGAACAAATCCATTGATCTCCTGAGAAAAGTTAGGTTTTTTGAATAATAAGTGATGCTTGTAGCTTTATTTTTAAAAAGAGGGTCTGGATGACTTCTGAGATACAGCAGGCCTGTGGACTCCTTGTTTTTGTGCGTTTTTAAAAAAGTGGACCTTGAAGATGGGGAGCTGGGGGAGTGCTTGTAACTACACTAAGTTTGCCAAACCACTTCTCTTGTAACTCTCAGTTTTCATGTACTCATGGCATTTTGCTCCAACGTGTTACATTTAATCTTAGAACAAGGATAGATGTTTTGGTATGAGTTGTATAAGATACATAATACATTTCATTTTAACTTTGGATAATCCATCAGGAAAGAGATAGTTGTGGCAATTTAAAAGTTAAAACTAAAAAAGGGAATAGCAGGAGATGGGGAGAGACAAATTAGGAGGTTTGGATTTACATATATGTACTACTGTGTATAAATAGATAAACAACAAAGACCTACTGTATAGCACAGGGAACTATCAATATATTCAGTATCTTGTAACACCCTATAATGGAAAAGAATCTGAAAGAGAATATATATATATATGGACTTCCCTGGTGACTCAGAAGGTAAAGAATCTGCCTGCAATGCAGGAGACCTAAGTTTGACCCCTGGGTTGGGAAGATCCCTGGAGAAGGGAATGGGCCCCTACTCCAGTATTCTTGCTTGGAGAATTCCATGGACAGAGAGCTCTGGCGGGCTACAGTCCTTGGGGTCACAAAGACTCAAACAGAACTGAGCGACTTTCACTTTCACTTTAAGGATGTTCCAGGTGATACTAGGGGTAAAGAATGCTCCTACCAACACAGGAGATATAAGAGGTGTGGGTTTGATCCTTGGGTTGGGAAGATCCCCCTGGAGGAGAAAATGGCAACCCACTCCAGTACTCTTGCCTGGAGAATCCCATGCACAGAGGAACCTGGCAGGCTACAATCCATGAGGTCGAAAAGAGTTGGAAACAACTGAAGTGACTTAGCATGCACACATAACTGAATCACTTTGCTATACACCTGAAACTAATACAACATTATAGATTAACTGTATTTCAATTAAAAACTCAAAACTAAAAAACATAAGTTAAATGAATACTCAGTTCTAAGTACAATGGAGCCAGTCCTTCATTCTCTATGTGTGGATTCTGATTGTGGAACTGTCAAGGATAAAGGGAATCTATGTGGAGCAAGCACACAGAGTAGCTGTAATATTTACTTAGACCATGTTTATCATTTTGCCAACAGATGCTGGAAGTCTGAGACAATACACGGATGTTGCCTGATTGGGTTGACCTTGATTCCTTCTCTAGTCTGTTCCCAGTTAAGGACTTACTGAAATGACAAGTTGAATAGAAAAGCTTATTAATGCTTCTACAGTCCAGAGTTGCATCTTTATGGATAGTAGATGAGCAATTTTCCTACCTCTTGGAGCAAAATAGAATTTCATAGGGCTGTGAAGAGAGGGAGGGGTTGCAATTGGGTTTCTCTGTGTGGCTTTGCATTAGGAGTATATAATATGGCAAGGCTTGCTAGAGCCCAGACTATACCTTTTACCTTCTTTTACTCATCATTGTATACTTGATGCCCAGCATGCTCAGTACCAAGTACATGATATGTGGTTGTGTTCTCCATATGTTTGGAGACTCTTCATTATGATGAAATCAAGGTGTAAGAATGATAGATTACATCTGATTTATTTGTTAAAATCATATTAACTATGATATATTATTCATTGATTAAATTATGTGAAGAATCTTCAGGAAACCTGATAGATAAGGCTATTCAATCAGCTGAGCAATTTTAATGAAAATCTGCTGTGTCTGAAGTTCCTAAGCCTCAAATGGGTCCTCCATGTCAAGTGTCAACTCTTCTATGTTTTTGTAGCATCTGGGTCAAGTGCTATCTGTTATTGTCCAATGACTTTACTTCACTTTGCAAAGAAAATACAGCCATTGCACTGTGTTCTACAAACTGTGGCAGGTGGATTCTTTACCAGCTGAACTATCAGGGAAGCCCTGTTTTCTACAAACTTTCTTAGAACTACATCAAAAATTTCCTCACTCTCTCTCATCACAAGGCCAGAGATTAATTTCCTCACCTGTCTCTGGACTCCACTTTACCCCGAGTGGAGGGACGTCCACTCCTTTATGCCTTCAACCATGGTCTCCACATTTCTTCCATCAGCATTCAACCATTCTCAAATGTTTATCAGCTTTCAAAAGCTAATTTAAACCTCTATCAATCTCTTCCAGGATTATCCACCTCTTTCCTCCACTCATCAGTCAGAAAGACCTATTGAAAATAGTCTCTTTTATTTACTTACCTTCTATGCAAACCTAAACTTACTCCAATCTTGCTTCTACCACCACTGCTCCACTGAAACTGTTCTGACTAAGCTAATGCTCATCCTTACTTTGTTAAGCTCATTGATTTAGGGCAGGTCTTGTTTCACTCTGAAGTGCTTGACGCAGACGAGCACTCCCTTTTCTTGAGATCCTCTTCTCTGCTGCGTGCCATGAGTCCGTACTCTCAAGGGTGTCCTTCTCCTTCTCTCCACCCTCAGTCTCCTTTACAGGTTCATTTTCTCTTTCCATTTCTCATGTTGGTGTTCTGCGCAATTTTACTCTAGGCTCATTCTTTACTACCCTTGCCCACCCTCACTTTCCCCCTCTGCTCTCTCATGCATTTCCACAAACTTAGTAACCATGTATTCCATAAATGAATAACTTCCCGATAATTATCTTCAACTCAAACTAATCCTCCAACATCGAGATCCAAAAGTATGTCACTCCAGGACAGCTCTTCTTGGATACATGTCATCAGTACCTCAAACTCAATATCCAAAACAAAATTCATCACCTCTCCAAAAACGTTTTCTCCACAGTGGGTCCTATCTTTCAATAAAAAGCATCAGTGTGAATCCATTTGACCAAGTTAAACATCCAAACAGCATCAACCTCTCCCTTATATTTATGAGTCTGAAGGTTGACGTAGTCATCATAAGGAAACATTTCTTAACCCCCTATTCCAGAGGAGGAGCCCTGCTAATATGCTCTCATGACTCTCTACTTTCCCTATCTTAATACTTTAATCCCATTGTGTTGTAACTGTCTGTTCACACATTTGCATTTCCCACTGACCTGTAATCGCCTGAGAACAAGACCATCTCTAATGCAATATCTGTTCACTTTTAGGATGTATTTTCTAGCAAAGTGCCTGGTTTAATGTAATAGGTGCTTAATAAATGTGTATTGAATGAAAAATTTTGGCACCAAATGCAAAGAGAAACTACAAATAAATAGAAGACATAGCATCTGCTCTGAAAAGCTACTCTGAAACTTATCTGGACCCCACTCCAGTACTCTTGCCTGGAAAATCCCATGGATGGAGGAGCCTGGTAGGCTGCAGTCCATGGGGTCGCTAAGAGTCAGACACGACTGAGTGACTTTACTTTCAGTTTTCACTTTTATGCATTGGAGGAGGAAATGGCAACCCACTCTAGTGTTCTTGCCTAGAGAATCCCAGGGATGGGGGAGCCTGGTGGGCTGCCTTCTATGGGGTCACACAGAGTCAGATATGACTGAAGTGACTTAGGAGTAGCAGCAGCAGCCCAATATAAGACTTATTAAACTGGAATTTTGAAGGTGGACCTGAGAATCTGTATTTATAATAAACCTCTCTGGAGAATTTCATCATGGGGCAAGTTTGCAGAACTGCACTATAAAAGAATTTTCATTGGTTTTGAGAGTTAAAAACATATAAATACATGTAACTGTTGGGACCTAACAAACGCCATGATAGGCTTCAGGGACTAAGGTAGGATTCACGGGAAAGGCTGAGTCATTGCCCAGTGAGGTCATCCCCGCAGATGCTAGGACTTGTCTAATCAGCATACTCCCCGTAACCTGGTTTGACTTTATCAGGACGTAAAAGACATCCCCCTGCAGCCAATAGCCAATTAGTAAATACCAGGAAACCCCTGCAGCCAATAAAGATTAGCCAATTAGTAAATACTAGGAAACTCCTGCAGCCAATCAGCCCTTGCCAACTCTCTGTTCTAAAACCTATAAATACTGTTGCAAATCTGGGCTTGGGGCTCCTTGCTCCACTCCACTGCGTTGGATGTGGCAGGAGCCCTAGCTCGAGCTAGAAATAAAACCCCTTCATGCTTTTGCATTGCTGTGGATGTCTTATTCTCTCAGTTTTGGGGACTCGGACTCTAGGCATAACATTTGGGGGCTCGTCCAGGATCCCTTTAACTGGGAAGAATAACACTCTCCCGGTAGAAGGGGTTTCCTCACTAGGAGGAGAGATATCAGAACACCGGTCTTAGTTCTGGTTAAGACCAGCGTAAGGCTGAGGCCCGGCATTGTGCTGGGGAGGCGGCTGGCTCTGTTCTCTGGTTAAGACCAGCGTAAGGCCAAGGCCTGACATTGTGCTGGGGAGGCGGCTGGCTCTGTGGACGCCTTGTTGGTAAAATTACCTCGAGGGAAAGAAAGTTTCAGGGGGGCCCAGGAAGACCTAGGGCTGTGTTCTCGGCCAATGTGTATTTGTTACCTGTTTGTCGTGTCTGTGTGAGTGCCGGCATTGTCTCTGCTCTTTGTGTGTTCATTTTGTCTCCTGTGTTCTTCTCTGTAATCATGGGGCAAGCAACTTCTACTCCTTTGTCCCTTATGACTGATGTTAGTACTTATATCTGAAGTTCTGTGTCTCTATAGGAGGTTTTCTGAGAGACTGTATTTTTGTATTTAAGGGCTTCCCTGGTGGAGCCGAGGTTAAAGCGTCTGCCTGCAATATGGGAGACTTGGGTCTGATCCCTGGGTCGAGACGATCCCCTGGAAAAGGAAGTTTTGCTCTGTCTGGCAGCCATGTGGTTTAGACCTGCCACCATTTTGTTAGAACTTGATTTTCTTTCCCTGTGCCTTGAGACCAGGGCTCTCAGGAACACTTATCTGACACTGAGGAAAAAGGAAAAAAGACTTGAAGCTAGATCTTGCACTGTATCTGTCTAAATATGTCTTGGTAATATTTTCGTATATGAGCTCTATTTATTTGGCTTAAACAATAAATTCCAGGTTCATGCGAACTGGGAAATATTCAATGTTAAATACCTGATATTAATGTTTGTTGACCTATCTAATATAGACATGTCTTAGAATAATTAACGTTAAGTAGAATATTTTCATTGTACCTAGGATTAATCTGTTATGTGATATTAATGTAAAATTTAATTGAATTCTTGAACACCCTATGTTTGTTTCTGAAGCTTATCTAAGTAATCTATCTTTGGATGAAGATCAGATGCCTCATGACCTGCAACCAGGACTGGAAAAAGACATAATTTAAGGGACTGTCTCCAACATGAATGGAAGGACTTTTTTATCAGGAGAAACTATACTACACCAGGATGAGAAGACAACATCAGAGGTAGCATATAAGTCAAATGCTTTTCTATCATAGGCCTGATCCTATGCTAGTTTTAAAAATCAATCCAACTGTTGGGTTTGTGACCAATTACCTGTATCTAGTTCTGGGTTACCTTGGTAAATTTCTCTACTACCAGACTCTAACTGGTTGGCCCTGAGAAAATTTACTTAAAAAAATTAAATCATACTAAAGATAATCAGTCTAGTAATACTAGAAAACTGGGCTATATGCCTTAGAGATGGTGCCAATATAATTTCCCTGGAAGACAAAGATTCTACAGGACAGACTAAGTCAGATGACCTGAAGATATACTGGGCTACATCTAATGGAAGTTCTTAACATAAGTCTTACTTGTGACTTTACTAATACTGCTGGCTATGTTATTTGTATTTCCCCTGTTTTACAAAATTGCTGTTTCTTACACTGTCAAATGTGTGTATGAGGCCTCTAATAGAATAATATATAGTCCCATATGAGATCGATGATGGTAACAGTGTAACTCTAGATATGGCAAGAAGCAACAAGAGGGAATATTTTCCTGGACCAAGAAGCTAATGACAGGTGGTCCAGAGAATTTTGGATACTGTTTTATGGCCTAATCCAGTAACAGCACATTGAGTGGCCTGTCAACAAAATCTTTGCCAAACCTGAGAATGGACATTCTCGGCACCATGGGATAAAATGGTCATACAGTGCCCCCCTCATAGTCATGGTCAAGTTTATGAGCAAAAGGGGCTCTGCCAACTGAAGACTGACACTCGCCATCTGCATCTACAAAGATTAAATCATGGCTGCTGCAACTGCTGACTTTCAACGCCCCTGAAAGGAGTTCAGGGTGAAAATCAGGAATGAGGCACTCTATGCTCTGGGAAAACTGGCAGAACAGGCCATCAGATAGTGAGATCTTTTCAGGAGAAAATTTTATGAGTCCCAATTTTTGCATCTTCTCACATCTAGAGAAACACTGACGTCATTAACGGTGAAAATCTGCTTTGGCTATTAAGAAATAGTTTCTGTTTCCAGGAACCAGAGATGACCATCCTGGTAGGTCTCTTGTTTGGCCCTTGTCTATTTCATCTCTGAGAGGGGCCAACTAAATTGCTGCAACTACAAGGGTAAAAGCTGGTCTCAGATGTGGAAAACACCAACTTAGATCAGGTAGAGACTTCTGCTCTGCTAGGCAGGCCTATGCCCATGCACAGCAGGAAGAAGTTACAGAAGAAAGACCTCCGCCCCAATTCCCAAAAAGTATCTTGAGTATGAAGTCTCTCAGGGGGCCTATGTGCTGTGTTAGGGGAAGAACATTGTTTTTATGTGACTCACTCAGGGGTAATCAGGGAGTCCCTGGCCAAGCTCACTCTTGGCCCCTGTATCCTAAATAGACATCACATTTGTTAAGGAGTGCATCAATACAGTCCAGGTACTAGTACTTAGGCAGCAATATCAGGCCCTGCCCCAAAATGCTGAGGAAGATTCCTCAGTATAACAAAAGACAGGGGGGAATGTTGGGACCTAACAAACACCATGATAGGCTTCAGGGACTAAGGTAGGACTCACGGGAAAGGCTGAGTCATTGCCCAGTGAGGTCATCCCTGCAGATGCTAGGACTTGTCTAATCAGCATACTCCCCGTAACCTGGTTTGACTTTATCAGGACATAAAAGACACCCCCCTGCAGCCAATAGCCAATTAGTAAATACCAGGAAACCCCTGCAGCCAATAAAGATTAGCCAATTAGTAAATACTAGGAAACTCCTGCAGCCAATCAGCCCTTGCCAACTCTCTGTTCTAAAACCTATAAATACTGCTGCAAATCTGGGCTCCTTGCTCCACTCCACTGCGTTGGATGTGGCAGGAGCCCTAGCTCGAGCTAGAAATAAAACCCCTTCATGTTTTTGCATTGCTGTGGACGTCTTATTCTCTCAGTTTTGGGGACTCGGACTCTGGGCATAACAATAACATATAGGCACATGAACATTGTACCTATTTTGTAAGTATTGAATGAAGTGATAAAGTTTTGTAAGCAGTACAAAAATTGGTATCTAGCAGGAATATGAGAAGAATAGTAAGAAAGTGGAAATTCATTTAAAAAGAGAAGCTGACCTTTATTTTGCAGCCATGCAATTACTTTCCCCAGATTCAAATGGCTAAAAGTTATCAAGATTATTTTATGCAAATCAGAGATTGTGTTCTCTTTTGAGAACAAATGAGAATTACACATTTATGGTGATTACCATTAAAACAAAGACTTAGAAATTTAAAACTAGTCTTCCTTTAAAATTTCTCTCACTGAAGGTTGAAATGAGCCAAACTCAGAAATACAATCTGTTATTCTTTAAAGTATTTCATTATTAGACACAAGGTTAAAAAAAAAAAACCCAAAACTTCAAAACGAAACTAAATTCACAGTTTCATTATTACAATGCTTGTCCTGTCCTGAGCTCCTGAATGGACTGATTTTCCTCATTGCCTTATTTTCACCTGTACGTAGGCCATTGAGCTGGCAGCCAAACTAATTCCAAAGCAGTCAGTCTCCTGACTTGTCACCAAAGCTGTCCAAGGACAATCACAGGCTTGAGTGCTGAAGTCCCTTTTCGTCATTAGATTCCATCAACTTCAACCCCACAACGTTTCATAGTAAATCAAAAGGTAACAGAGAACCGCAGGAAGAGTCTCAGGGCAATTATACACTTGTATATCTCCGTCGAGAGTAAAAATGGTCATCTTTGAGCTGTGAACTATTTTTGAACCAATATCACGAATACAGGATGGAGGAGATCTGCCTTGATAGCAGCTGAAAATGGAAAGAGCCTCCAAATTTCAGGGCCCTCATACGTGGCAACAGTGTGATGTAGCTGTTAAAACAAAAAAGCTAGCATGATAGTCACCCTCTGCTTCGAACTGGAGTTATATCCGGAACTCATCTCCAGTTCGGGATGTTAAAAAAAAAAAAAGGCCTTCTTATTTGGGAGGGAGAGTGTACTAAAAATCTTCAGTTTCCTTCCAATTTTAAGCTTCTGTGTTTTTATAAGGGTGATTGGTGAAGACAGGATTAATTCGTCTTATATAACTCATCTGCTTTATGCCAGGTTCTTACTGCAAATAATAATTAACTTTCATATGATCAGGTTTGACAAAGAATAGGTTGATCAATATAATCATAAGCTATGCACTAAGCTATATGTCACTGCTCCCCTTGCTGGTGTGGGGAAGCTGTCTTGCTTCCTCTAGTGTCACAAGAGTCCAGGATTTCTTAAGACAACAGCATGTGGGAGACAGTACCTTGGTCGGTGCGGCCATCATGAAGGGTGGAAATGGGGAGGCCTGGGCCTGTGCACAGGATGAAACAAAAGCATGGCTTAGTTTTAAAATAACATTTAGCTTTCAATAAGAATTGCTGGTCATATTTATGATTACTGTCAAGCTCAATTACCTCTTTTACTTATGCAACTATTTTTTTTTCTCCCATAAAGAAGTAAACATCCCCTTTTAAGCTGCATTCAAACAATACATGAGACCAGAGCCCAGTCAAAGAACAGACATAAGAGAAGTATATATTTCCAAGAGTGATCCTAAATAGTCAGTATCTAATTACACAAATGGGCCCCAGAAGCTGCAGTGATAAATGGCCTTCTGGGAAGATAGGCTATATGGGCCAGTTTTAGCTGTGTCTTTAACTTGACCAATACTCAGATTATATTTTCAATTTTGCTTCTTGGTCCAATGTTCAGTTTAGTTTGGTAGGTAGAACTCAGCAACTTCTTTTTCTTTCACTTAATTGCTATGAAATTTAGTCACACAGTTGTATCCGACTCCTCGCAATTCCACGGACTGCAGCCTGTCCAGCTTCTCTGTCCATGGAATTCTCCAGGCAAGAGTACTGGAGTGGGTTGCCATTTCCTTCTCCAGGGGATCTTCCTGACCTGGGGATTGAACCCGGGTCTCCTGCATTGCAGGCAGATTCTTTACCAACTGAGCCACTAGGAAAGTCCCCTTAATTGCTATAGGCAGAAATATATTTATACAAAAAATATTTCCTGTTCAATATGCTGTGACAGGACTCATTCCCTACGAAACAGACCTAGAAGGAGGTCTGTTTTGTGTACCAAACTTGTGTGCACCAAAAGTTTATCTGGGGTGCTGTATTAGGATCCCAGCTATGGGGGAAGAGAAGAAAAGGTGGGGTACTGAGGGAAAGCGGGTTGGGGTGCAGTCACAAGGGAGACCTCAGCCAACCTCACTGGGAGCTCTGGAGCTGGCTGGCCTTCAGAGTTGTCTTGAATGGAGCCAACTAGTTCACCTTTTATCTCCCAGAATGGAGTGATTATTGATTTTGGCCTGAGAGAAGAGCGATCTCTGGATTGGGTGCACGGGGCCCAGCTGTAAGCTTTTAGCCACCAGCTCTCTCCGCAGCTGGAGAAACGAGGACTCAGTCCTGAAGGTAGGAGGTCTGAGTGGCAAACCAGTGCCCACCATATATTTCAACATGGAATTCAGGTTCTCTGTACAGAAATTGGCCTTTTTTTTTTTTTTTTTTAAATCTTAATTCCCCAATCAGGGATCTAACTTTTGCTCTCCTGCAGTGCAGTGGGAGCATAGAGTCCCAGTCACTGGACTGCCAGGGAAGTCCAAAAATTGGTCATTTTAACAATATCTGTAAATATTTTAAAAACTCTTACTTACTAGAACTATAGAATAAATAATACCTGGAAATATGTTTGTAAAGTTATTAGAAACCCTGGATGTGAGTAGTTCCTTCTTCTGCCTTGTTCCTGACATCTTTCGGCCTTCAGAGAAGATGCTTTTGACTTGCTTCTCAGTGTGCTATAAGTGTTAAGCGTGGCAGGCCCCATGGGCGAAGCCAGAGGCTGTCTGGTTATACCCATATTTGTATGAGTAATTGTGATTCTGGGGTCTTAGTCCCGTTTTCCAGTTAACCTTTATAGGCAATAAAGCTGATATTTTGATTTCCTGCCTGACTCCTCAATCTGACCTGAGAGCGAGGAGAAAGGATATCATTTAATAGGCTCCCTCAAAAACCAGCAATGCTTACTGTGTGGAATCTCAATCTGATAGAATTTGATTTCAGAGATTTTCATTTTGCCTAGATTTTCTTCAACATTATTAAAATGTACAAATACATATTGTAATTTTTGTTAGCATGTAAGGCAATGAGACGTGAATCTGAATTTCTAAACTTTAGTCAAACAGCACCCACCTTATGGGATGTTCGTAGGTGTGCAGTTCCAGCAGGGATAACTAGCTTATATCTTTTGTCCAGACTATGAGACAAACTAATGACTGACTGCCCTTGAGCAAGTGGCCTGAGGGTGCGGTCCTAGTGGCAGAAGTGTTCCTTGCACTGCTTTTGTTCCACCAGCAGCATCAATATGATTTTACCTACTTCAGTCCTATTATCTGGGATTTACTCACCGTCTCTCTCAGAGAGTTTGAAGTTACATAATGAAGCTTTACTCTTAGTCCTAAAGGGGAAGATTTCAAGGTTTTTCCTATGATGGTGCAGTGACTCATTTTACTGGAGCTTCAAAAACACCAGACGATGTGATGCTTCCCACACAGTATATTTTTTGCTAAATGGGAAATTACCATACTGCCGAGGAAGAGTGAGTGTGGAAAAGTCAGGCGATTCAAGTTCCAGAAAGGAGTCTTTCACCAACTTTTGATGAGAGATTAGTATTTGATTTTTTACTCTTCAGGGGGTACTTAGGCTCAAGCAGATCTTAGGAAGACACTAAGAAGTGGTATAGTGCTTTCAGAAAGCATTAAAGTACTGTACAAATGCGGAATACAAAAAATATAAATGCGTTTGTATGAGTAGGGTCACTGATGTCTTTATCAGTAAATATATCAGCATAAAGGGCTTCCCTGGTGGCTCAGAAATAAAGAATCTGTCTGTCAATGCAGGAGATGCAGGTTCGATCCCTGGGTCGGGAAGATCACGTGGAGAAGAAATTGGCAACCCACTCTAGTATTCTTGTCTGGGAAAACCCATGGACAGAGGAGCCTGGTGTGGTAGTCCATGGGTTGCATAGAGATAGACACAACTTAGCAACTGAACAACAACAACAACAACAAATATCAGCGTAAAAATGAGGCTTGGGGTACGCTTTGCAAAAAGCAGCAATGTTTCGATCTCCCCTAGTCACCTATGTTCATTCCACAAACATTCTACGTCTATCATGCACTAACCATTCTTTTTTGGCCTTATGAATATAAAGATGAAAGGAAAGTTTATTCTGCCTCCAGGAGAGAAAATAGACAACCAGATGATTCAGGACAGTTATTTCAATGATACCCTGTGCCTGGCATGTAAGCTTCAATATATGCTGCACGAATACGTAGCTTGAGATGAAAAATGTTGCACAGAAATTGAGAGGGACATTTAACGTATACCTTGAAATGCTGTAACCACAATTAGCACGTATGGTCATGAACAACAATCTTTTGACTTTACAGAGATGCCAAAGACCAAACCTTTTGTGAAAGTGTTGTATTAAAGCGGTATCTTGTGCCATCTTGAAGGAAGCATTTGAATTAAAATGCTTACTCATTTTCACATAGTCAAAAGAGCTGGGGTGAGGTTCTGGGCCCAGATGATTGGACTGAAGAAGTGGCATGTCAGGGTAACCTTTCTTTTGGCAAGTAAAGGGAACCTCAGGGTCCTCTACACTGAGCAGGGATTGAAATCAGTCAGAGATTCTGTTTATATTCTGAGCTGCTCACCAAATACCAGTGTCTGGTGTCACACCAGAAACAAGAATGGGATATGTTTTTTAATAACTCCCTTTTGTTTTCTGTCCACCTTCAACTCGCAGGGAAACTCAGGGATTAATAGTGGTGGGGGAAGGGGTGTCAGAACAGAGAATGGAGGGGTAGATATGTTTCAGATCAGTTTTCCAAAATCCCCATAATGACTAGCAAGGACCTAACATATTTCAATGATTTACTGGTTGCCTAACCCAACTTTGCTATGCGTTCAAGATACAGATGAAAGGTTATGCATAAAATAAAATTATCTGGATAGAAATTACTTGTTAAATGGACATATAACTAAAACAACCAGGAAACATCTAGTATATTTTATGAGCTTTATTTTTTAATACTTGGATGAATTACTTATTATGTTTCTCAAATTTAGAAAGGATATACTAGGTGACAAAAGCTTATTTTCCATACCCATGGAAGCTATAGTTCAAAGAATTGTTGGCCTCCAAGACAAACAGCTCAGATTTCTTTCCCTGGCTATAAGAGATTGTCATTTCTCCAAGCAAATGGGGCTGAAATCCAGGAACCATTTTATCAGAGGATGCTTCTTTTTATGATATTGCTCTCACAATACGATGTCATGGTGCTGTGGTACATGGTGGGTACGAGGTTGGGATTTACAGCCAAGGAACTCTTACTCCCATCTGGCTCTGATGCTTACCAGCAGTGTGGACCTTTTACAAAAGGTCTGTTTCCTCAACTGCAAAAAATGGAGATAATAATGCCTTCCTATCCTCCTTACATTTTTTTCCCGTAAGCATTAGATAAGATAAGGCAGATAAAGTCCTCACATATAACAGGTGCTCAATAACCTGTAGCTAAGGATTGATCAGATAATGATGACAAGGACAAGGAAAGAGGCAGAGAAGGGTAGAGCCTGTGTTAGGTCCGTTACCTACCATAGCAGACGAGTGCGTAGTACTTGGCATAGTCGCTGAAACTTGCTGTGTAATATTGGCACCTTTTTTTCCTTAGATGGCAAGTAATGCACTTCTTACTTGGAGAATGGCTTCCAATGCTAATTCTGGAGGGAAATGAAAATAAAACTAAAGGCTGGAATTTTGAGATTGTATTTATCAAAATGTACTACTCCGTGCAAAATGACTGATTTGCATATTAACATCAAGCTCACTATTTTTCTGTTGCCAGTATCATTTAAAGTAAAGGGAGAGCCACAGTATTTTGATTCATCTGATCTTCAATCCGTCTTCGCCTGAATAGGCACAGACGTTGAGGGAGAAGCCCTTGGCAGTTTTCTGGCGGTGGGAGAAATATCTAGCACCTCAAATGGGAGCGAGGTAGCCACTTCTTATAGCTATCAATCTCTTACTTTACAAAGTGGTTGAGAATGCGTAGTTCTTTCATATCCCATGTACCATCTCTCTCGCATCTGCTCAAAGCAAGTCATGTTAAAAGAAATCACACATTATATGAATAAATACAATGCCTGGTATACAGTACTAACTTAATGAATGTGTATTACATGAATTTTCTCAATTACCTCCTATAATGTGTGCTCCCATGGCAAAACAGACAAAGATTTGGGCAGTATTACCAAAAAAGGGATCTCTTGTCTTTATCATATATCTAGAAGGGGAAATTAGTAATAAGCCACAAACATGATTCTCAATAGCTCCCATGCCTTTCATTTTATTTGGCAGGAAATCTGGGTTCATGGAAGCTCTTCTTGGAAATACATCCCCCCCCCCCCGCCCCAAATGGCCCTACACAAGCCAACCTGTACCCACCACACTGGCCCAACTCTCTGAGTAACTGGCTTTAACATACAACTTCCCAGACCTTACCCCAAACCCTCAGAGTCTCATCTGGGGAGGACCAGGTGGTTTTACGCCAGGATGCAGCCAGAGGCAGAGTCCTGATGTGGCTGGTTAAGTGTACCTGCGGCCACTGCAGTGTTCCTTCTGCTGCTGCCCCTGACATTGCCTTGAGCATGGTAGAGGGTGATCAGAGTCATTGCTATCATCAGAGGGGGATTCTTCTCAACATATGAAAAGCTATGGTCCAGAAGGGAACAGAGGAATGCAGCAGAAGGAAGAATTCATTTTCTCACTACAGTTAATAGCATTCACATTTATATTTTGGTGTGATCTTGGAAAACATTAGGTAGGCGGTTAGCAATAAAGGGTCAAGTTCAGAATGCCCAGGTATAAATCCTGGCCCAACAACATCACTGACTGCATAGAGTTGTTGTTGTGATTAAATGAAATTACATATATAAAGCAGATAAAAATGTGCAAGGCCTATAGCAGACCACCAACCCATGGAAGCTATTGTTTTCACTTCCATATCCAGAAGGGACTGTTAAGGGCACCATTTCAATCACCAAGGGGGCCATAAACTAAAACACTAATATATGAACAGAGATGACTTCCTTCTAATCATAATAGTCTCAAAGCAAGTCATGTTAAAGAAATCACACATTACAGGAATAAACACAATGCATGGTATACAGTAGTAACTTGATGAATGTGTGTTACATGAATTTTCTCAATTGCCTCTAAATTTAGTTGAAATGTTTAAGGCCATGTTTATATCAGCATTAAAATTTCTTAATTTTTCTTTTTGAAAACATTTGGTTAGCTAGTATGTTAGGGGGCATATATTTTATAGTGATGTAGTATATACATTCTCTGAATATTTTAATTCATAAATTAATTGTATTACATTTCAGCTTTTAAAAAATATTTTATACATTCTGAGGACTCTGATAGATTTTTATTCAAATTTCAATATATGAAAATATTAGAATGACTTGACATAAATTACCTATAGATATTTCTTCTTCCAGGGTAACCTTCAAATTCATTGCTAGAATAAAACCTGAAAATATATTCAGAAGTTATCAGATAATTATTGATGGCTAAATGGTGATAGAATTGTTAATATACTACTAATATAGTAAATAGTATAGTCCAACTTTAATGGAATGAAGCAATTAATTGGCACTTATGTATGCAAATTGCTGCTGTTCATACTTCTGAATTTTACGTACATACTCTGACTTATACATATATAAAATATATTTACACAAATATATTTATAAATTATAGGAGAAACATTAAATTATGTTGAGTATTCTTTTTTGGTTAAGCTAGGATGTTTGATTAATATCACCTCTTTCCTTTCCATAATTAACAGTTTGCTGATTTCTTTGTGCTAAACTATTTAATTTTGTCTATGATTTTGAACATGTTTAGAATTTATTTTACAGAAGCACTGACAGTAGATCACTTTTTTATAAATCAGGAAACTCATCTACCCAAGGATTCCACACAAAGGGGCATGCTAATTTACCCAGAAGCAAAACAAGTCACAAGAGAGCATGCTTATTACTTAAGTATCTCGGTCCCAGTTCTAACCTGTCTTAACAAAGTGGGAAATCCAATTTAATGGGCATGATTTTCTCCTCTGTGAGTTCATCTGAATATAACAAAATAACTGACATTTAATTTTTAGGAAGAGCACAATAAGTGTTAAAATTTTTAGGTTTGGTTTCTTATTTTTAATTCTCAGAACTTTTCATTCACCCAAGTACTTGTATATCCTCACTGAAATAACAACTTTGTTATTCCCAGTAAAAGGCACCAGTGTGTGTGTTCATTGTGTCTGAATCCTTGGGCCCCCATGGACTGTAGCCGCCAGGCTCTCTGTCCATGGGATTTTCTAGGTGAGAATACCGACGTGGGTTGCCACCTCCTCTTCCAGGGGATTTTCCCAGCCCGTGGATAGAACTTGTGTCTTCTGCATTAGCAGGTAGATTCTTTACCACTGAGTCACCTGGGAAAACCCCCAGTAAAAGGAAAAGGCAACAGAATACACCTGATTCCTACTATTAACTTTACCTTCTAAACCAGCATCCTGCTAAATGTCTTTACTGACTTCATAGGATTCCAAACATCACTATACTTGCTCTTCCCACATCATCTCAAACTACCTGTGAATAAACTACTCAGATTTTTCCAAACTGCCTCCTACAGGTTTTTGTTACGTCAAAGGTTTCACAACTGTCTCTGTCTCTAACACTTGGAGCCCACATTCCCTCTTTCCCTTCCCTTTTCCCTCACAGCCACTGACTTACCTTTTCAGCCTCTGTCTCTCTTCACTGTCTGTCTACCCTTCCACTCATTCATTTAACTATGTGCCAGGCACTATCCCATGTTCCAAAGATTTAAAAAATAGAGACATAATTTTCTCTTGGAGTCTGCATTTCATTGCCACTATTCTAGTTCAGGCTTCTGTCCCCTCAGGCCTAGATTATGACCATACCAGGGTCTTCCTGCCTTCAGTTTTCCCCTACCTCCTAAATATATTATTCCTGAAATCTCCCATGAGGTTTTATCTTGTTGCTCATCTTACACGGGCAGTTTTAATGGCTGCTCCATGTAATGGCTAAACTCCTTTGCTGACAGTTTAAAGAATTCCATGGATTGGCAACAAGTTTCTAAAAAAATTTTATCCAGTGAAGTTGGACTGATCTTCCTCTTTTGTTCTTAGAATTCAAGCTAATGGCAGGGAAGTTACAAGAGAGTGCCCTAGATTTGGATTTTATTAGAAGTAAAGGGGGGAAAAAAACTACACATTCTTGATTAGAGATGTTTGATCAAAAATGCTTATTTTAAGATGATCTATTTAGACAGTACACAGGATGGACTGAAAAGGAAAGACCTAGAAGAAAGAAGCCCCATGATGAGGTTAATAATAAGAATCTTAGATTTAATATATTTTAGATTTAAATCCTAGTTCTACCACTAACTAGGTAGCCTTGCCCAAGTTAATTAAATTTCCAAGTATCAGCTTTCTCATCTGTAAAACTGGGATAATCATTTCTACTTTATATTATGTGGTACACAGCAATCACTTAATAAATAATAGCTATTACAGATAATCTCAAACTTATACAACAATGAATCACTGCAAGAATGTTTCTTATCAAGGGGCTGCCCTCATGGACTTCTGAATCTAGCTTATTGCTTCAAGTGCTAGAGGGAAAATTTGTCTTTAGGACCAGTTATTATTCTAAAACTTTTATACTTTTAATGTAATTATATACCAACTATCAGAAGAGAAATAACCACCTACTAAATGTTCTTTCCAAAAAAGGAAATTGTGTTGACTAATTACTAAAGAATGTGTAATTTTAATGAAACCACAGCTGTCTGAACTACACTTTAGAATAAGCAACGAAAATGCTCTTAACTGAAAGCAGTGGTGCTGTAGATTTCATCCGTCCATCAGTGCCAATTAAAACCTGAATGGTGCATCAAGCTTCATGCAATACTTACAGTGAATCCTGTGTTACTCTGAATATATTTATGGCCTCCCACTTGCCACTTGTAATTTGAATAGCATTTTCCTATAAAAAGACAAACATTATGTTGTGTGAAGCTGAGCGTTATTTGAGCAACCTCAAGTGAATGATCTTTCAGGAGATAAATCTTGGAAGGAACATACCACAGTGTCTTTGATATAGTGAATATGTTTGTAGCCATCCTTGTCGCTAAATATTTTGTAGTATGAAATGGTATCATGGCTGAACACTGGTGTTGAAACAAAGAACTGAAAGAAATGAACAGAGGTTATATTCAGGAGACAAACCAAACTAAAATGATTGATTTTTTTTTAAGCCATGTGTAGTTACAATTATCGGGACCAGAAAGTCTTGCCTCCCCTACCTTCCAGTACTCGCACCCTAGATGCTTTCCTTTCAAATGGACAGCTCTTCTCATGCTTCTAACAGGCACTTATACATTCCAAATACTGCTCAATTGCTACTACATATCCTTGGGTTTATATTGCTTAGTTTGAATTTCTGTATTCTGAGATTACATGGTTTGACCTAGTTAAATAAAATTCACAAATGAATGTTGATGTTTAACCAAGTCAAACTTCAAAATGTAATATTTGACCAAAATGTGACTCTTCTGAATGCCGATAGCCTCTTGTAATTCTTGATTTGTTTGATGTCAAGCACCTAATACTGACGATGCGATAAAGACATTTTAAAGATTAAAATATCACGAACTGCTAGTCATAGCTTTTAATGGCAGAAAGGGACTTCTGGACTTGAGAGAAAAATGTAACCAATGACAAGACAACGAAAGGTGTACTCCTCGAGCTTAGGGAAGAGACCAAACCTCACTGTTCACCTCTGACCTCTTCCCAGGGCCCATGCTCACCACCTGCAGGGAACTGCTTAAGAACCTACGGAGTTTCTGCCACAGGTCTAGTGTGTCCTGAACAGAGCAAGCTACAACTCAGCATCCTGAAAGGTACAGATAATTAAAGTCCTGTAAATGTTCTGACATCAGATTTTAGCTAGTAGTTTCTCCCATTAGAAAAAGAGATTCATTGTACATTTGCTGGTTTCCTTTTTTATTCTGGTCATTGAGTGGAGGAAGGATGGTAATGTGGTGAAGGGGCTCCATGAGGAAAGAGCTATTCTACATCATCAGTTCAGTTCAGTTCAGTCGTTCAGTCTCTCAGCCGTGTCCGACTCTTTGCAACCCCATGAATTGCGGCAGTAGGTATTCCCACAAGTTATTCCAAACTAGATTTCTTAGCACGAGTGCTTCCACATGACAGTGTTAAAACATTCATATCCTTTGCAATTGTCCAGGCAACAACAATCAAAAGACTACAGGTATCTTTCAGCTACAAACACCTAATTTGCTGACACTCATTTTGCTGGGACACACTTTACAGCAAAGTGAGAACAAGGGAAGTAGTTGTAGGTATTTTTAATGATGATTCTATATGTAATTTGACATAATGTTTTTTAGTACAAGTCATGATTATGATTGAATGATATTAAAATGTAACTTTTTGAGGTGGTATCTGTGGGGTCTAACTGCTGCTAAGTCACTTCAGTCGTGTCCGACTCTGTGAAACTGCATAGACGGCAGCCCACTAGGCTCCCCCGTCCCTGGGATTCTCCAGGCAAGAACACTGGAGTGGGTTGCCATTTCCTTCTCCAATGAAATGGATGAAAGTGAAAAGTGAAAGTGAAGTTACTCAGTCATGTCCGACTCTTAGCCACCACATGGACTGCAGCCCACCAGGCTCCTCCACCCATGGGATTTTCCAGGCAAGAGTACTGGAGTGGGGTGCCATTGCCTTCTCCAGTGGGGTCTAACTAGTGTCCCCCAAATTCTTTTCCACCTAACCCAGAAGATAACTGTTATGGATTGAACGTTTCTGTTCCCTCAAATTCATATATTGAAACTCAATCCCTATTAAGATAGTATTTGGTATCAAGAGGTGGGGGCCTTGGGAGGTAATTTGGATTCGATGAGTTCATAAGGGTACAGCTCCCACGAAAGGGATTAGCCCATTTACGAGAATTACTGGAGAGTGTCCTCCCCCTGCTCTGCTCTCCGCCATGGAGGATACAACAAGAAGTTGACAGAACAGCGCTCTCACCAGAGCCTGACTATGCTGGCATCCTCACCTCAGACTTCCAGCCTCTGGAACCGTGAGAAATGACTTTCTGTTGTTTATAAGCCACTCAGTGTAGGATACATTGTTATGACAGCTCAAACAGAGTAGGATAATGACCTATTTGAAAATAGCATCTTCACAGGTGTAATCAAGGTTAAGAACTGAGATGTGATTGTAGTGGATCCAAGTTGGCCCTAGAGCCAATGATTGGTGTCCTCATAAGAAGAGATGAGGGTGCAAAGAGACCCAGGGGAGTAGGTCATGTGAAGATGAAAGCAGGGGTTGGGGCTGGTGGAGTTCCAGCCAAGAAAGTCCAAGGATTGCCAGGAGACCAGAAGCTGGAAGAAGTGAGAAAGGATTCTTCCCTGGAGACATCTAAGTATGGCCCCACCAACCCCTTGACTTTGGACTTCTAGCCTCCAGAATGATGAAAGAATGAATTTTTGTTGTTTTAAGCCAAGTTTGTGGTAGTTTTTTACAGATACCCTAGGAAACTAATATGGTGTCCCTATCTCTTTGGCATAAAAATGATGTTTTTAATAAAATAAAAAATGGAATAATAAGAAACTTCTGTCTCCTTACATGAGACACTAATCATAAGACCAGTTCTGGTAGGATTCTGGGTATTGACTCAGTGAAATTGAAAGCCAGGAGGTCCCTGAATAGGAAATTCTGATTTGCAATTTTGTGGAAGGAATTTCATTAGTAGTGGCCTGAAAAACCAATCTTTCATTTTAGAATGAGGCTTCACCCTCTCAGCCAAGTGATTCCTTATTAGTAAACACTTTACAGTGTCCCCCTCTCCCCCATCAAGATGAAAGATGAAAATTGGCTCCACATTTTCTCAACCACTGTAATGGAACTGGGGTCACAAATACTATAAGGTACCTTAGTGAAAAAAACACTCAACTTTACATCTGCAGAGAGTTAAGGAACTCTAAAAACAGCTTAGTTCCAGATTAAAATAGAAAATTTCATTTTCATTGAAAACAGAAAATAAGAGGGCAGAACATTATGTTTCAAGATAGTAGAATCAGGCAAACAGGAAGAATATTTTTGTTAGGCAAAGACTGTTATCTTCTCCCCTTTAATTGCACACATCCAAGACAGATGCTTTAGATGAACAGGTAACTTGGGTGAGGTAAAGAGAGTGTAAAATATTTCCGTATTCACTCTGCCAGAGTGAGATCCATAATGCATCCTGAGTTAAGTGCTCTGGCAGCAAGTCACGCCTGGGCCCTAGATAACCACATGTCACTAGGTGGTCCTCAGTTTAACAAGACATCCTCACAGCTCCCTTTATCATGCTTAGATGTGCTGATAAACTCCTCATCTCTACTTACAAAGTCATTTAAAATATTTTTCTTGGAAGGTAAAATGATTTAACACCAGTTAATTTTTTGCCACAGATGGTAAATAACCTGCTTATGGAAGGCTAATGCCTAAACTGAGTCCACATTTAGTCAAAGGCACAGACTTTCAAGCATCAAGTAGAGCATCCATTTATCTAAGCCACAGGATTTCACTAACCACTCAAATGCGATGTGGTGTATGGCTTAATTATTTTTAAATGATTTAAATGTGGCTTTGCATCCTAAGCATTATGTGTTTAGTATTTGTTCTTCACATTTTAGTGGTTAAACACTATTAATAGAGTCTTTGATTAAATCTTCCTTGTCTGCTCTCCACAGGACAAAAAAAAAAAAAAATTATTTGAAGTGAATTTGTTGTTATTTTTCTGATAAAATACCAAAGAAGAAATTAGAGTATTTCCCCCAAATTAAGACACAATATTTCATGCGGAAGAAAAGGAAGTGACAAGTAAAGTTCTCAAGGAAGTATTTGCTAGTTCTCTGCCTGAATTAATAGGTAAACTGCCATTTAGTCTCTTTTCTAGTTCATAGGTGATCTTTGAAGGGCTTTTTCATTTTAAACCTCTTTGACAAATACTAAAGGAAAAACTGATCTAAAATTGCTCTTTAAATTTATATTAATATGACTAGCCTATACACTTTATCTAAAACCCTCATAAATATTATTTGAACAGATGTCTGGAAAACAAATATTTCTAGGCTATTTCTGGGTAATTTTATTAAGCCGCTGGTTTGATTATGGGTCAAAGGAAGCTATGCAGCACATTATGACATATGAGATATGACTATATAAAGTCATGACTCCAAAAGGCTTGCCAGGACTTATAAAATCTAATGAATGGCCCCCTTGAAAATAGCTGCCTTGGGGAAGTGTGGACTTACTCTTGAAAACTGTCACTTCAAAAAATTTTCCAAAATTCTTCTAATATTCAGAAAGTTAATGACTATTGGATACATTTGGAGAGATTGAGATTAGCACACAGGAAAACTAATTTTTCCCAATAGAATTCTAAAACTATAGATTTTATAATGATCTAGTGTAAAATCATATTTTGCAGATACATATTTCATTTATTCACTAGATTTATTTAGGCATGATTTTTGATTTAATGTAGAGACCTCATTCTCCCTCAAAGGGCATGTATGTGCTTCCACTGAGGGTATTTAAAACAATATTCAAAAACTTTAGAAGGCAATTCATTCATTCATTCAACTATTATTTGCTGGGATTACAAGACTGGTGCTATATAGACTATAAAAATTTATAAGATACAACTGTCCTCAACTTGCTTATAAACAGATTTCAAAAGATGTATTTTAAAGTAGTTCAGAGTGTTCCGAATGGTGCCAGTATTTTCAGAATAAATGTGTATGGATTCCTAAGATCACGTCTTTGATAAGATTGCTGGTATCATGGTTTATCTATTTGTAAAATCACATCATTCATATTACTTTATAGAAACTCTAGCTATATCATTATCATGGAGAATACAACTAAAGATATTTTCAAGTATTCTTTCTTCTCTCATTCTTTACAGGAAATCTCTAGAATGACAGTGAACTCATAAATTAAATTTTTCCCTTTTCTCAAGTTTTCAAATGCTGATTTAGGAATTATCTTTCTGGAAGGCAAGCTTCTGGTTGACCTAGAATCCAAAAAATTTAGAAAATCCTGTTCTTTCACTGACTTCTCTTTTTTCCTGTTACTTATACAATGTTAAAGAGTGAAATAAAACAGGATTTTTTTTTCTTTTTTTTTTTCCTGAATTACACACTTATCCTTGTTACCTTGTTAGGTGGTGCTAGTGGTAAAGAACCTGCCTGCCAGTGCAGAAGACATAAGAGATGCTGATTTTATCCCTGGATTGGAAGGATCCAATGGCACCCCACTCCAGTATTCTTGCCTGGAGAATCCCATGGACAGTGAAGCCTGGTAGGCTACAGTCCATGGGGTCGCAAAGAGTCGGACATGACTGAGAAACTTCGCTTTGCTTCGCTTCGCTTTTGGAAGGATCCCCTGGAGGAGGGCAGGGCAACCCACTCCAGTATTCTTGCTTGGAAAATTCCGTGGGCAGAGGAGCCCGGTGGACTATAGTCCATAGGGTCAAAAAGAGTTGGACATAACTGAAGTGACTTAGCCTGCACCCATGTACATTTACTTGCATAAAAAAATAAAGTAATAACTATTCTCTAGTTAGGGGCTTCCCTGGTGGCACAGACAGTAAGAATCTGCCTGCAATATGGGAGACTGGGGTTCAATCCCTGGGTCTGGAGGATCCTCTGGAGAAGGAAATGACTATCCACTCCAGTATTCTTGCCTGGAGAAGACCATGAACAGAGGAGCCTGGGGGCTACAGTTGGTGGGGTTGCAAAGAGTCAGATAAGACTGACCCCACAAAAATCTCTTAATGAAAAAAACTGAAGTACCTTTAACTGAAGATAGAAAGTAAATATATGTAAGCTAAAATTGCTGGATCTAGGAAAGTATACAAAAAATAGTTTTCAATACCTGAAGATGTTTACTTCACTCTCCATCTTAATTTAAATTTTTACAAGTCTTAACATCTCAGAATTTACTTCTGAATTCTTTATTGTCCCTTGTCTTGGGTTAATGTGTTAAATTAGATAAGAGTTTCTTTTTTCTTTGCATGTGTCCAAATCTCAGAAGTAGCTTTTCTTTTTTTTACCCAGATGTTAGTTGAATTCAACTACATATTTGTGATAAATGGTAACATTCATAGAATATTCATTTATTATTTGTCTTATTTTGTATTCTCTGTATAAGATATAAGATACAATTGGTGTTTTCCTAAAACATGATTTAGTTTTGCACAAAATCCTTATAAATCACTGAATAAATCTATCCAAAATAATACAGATATATATGATTACAAACTGTAACAAAACACACACTTCCCTAACTGATACCACTTTACTTAAAAACTAGAATAAATATGAGTATGTATGAGATTAATCTACTCATTTATTTATATAAAATATAATGAGAGGTAGGGTTGTCTCTAAACCAAGGATAGCAAATGTAATTATTTTTCCTGGATTCAAATGGCTAAAAGTTATCAAGATTATTTTAAGTAAATCAGGGATTGTGTTCCCTTTTGAAAAATAATATTTGTTACATTTTTAAAGAAGCAATATTAGCTATATATATCAGTTGGTTGAAAAAGTTAAGAACAGGACATGAGGTATATGATTCATTCTTAATAGAATTCTAGATATATGGACATTAAAATTGTCTGGCACAAAATTGCTGAAGGGATCACTACCTTTATGTTTTTTACCTTGTTATTTTTCTATAAAATAAAGTAGTGTCAGTTTGGATACATTTCAAATAGTCCTTTAATAGCTCAGAATTTCATTAAAAGATAAGGAAAAGATAGCAATCATACTCCACCAGCCCATCCAGTTCTGCTTTCTTCTATATGTTCCTGGGTCTAAGAGGAAAAAAGAAAAAAAAAAAACCATTAAATGAAACATAGTATTAAGAGGACAGTTTTTCCTAAATATAATCTGGACATTTGAACAAGTTAAGCTGGCTGGTCAGAGTGTACTACTGTTAGTCAACCAACTACATACTTGAGTTGAAGATGACTAGATTCAAAATCTTATACAACATCACTGTTGCATACATAAGGATGATCTGAGGGCTGTATCTTATTGCAAATCATTCATAATTCTGGCTAAATTTTCCATAAGTCAGTGACTGGAATTATGACAATATCCATGGAGACCTACCACAAACCAAACTGTTGTCATGTAGGTAAAAAGGCATTTCCCAGTGGAATTTAGGTTAAATTTTTTTTTCTTTCCTCAGTCTTACAAAGTAGCTAGAAATCTTAAAATTTGCACTGAATCTTATTTTTGGTATATACTTGAGGATAGTACAATAAATCCTTTATTGAACAAATACTTAATAAACCTAAAAATGAATAGAATTTTATAAACAGTTAAATGGAAAATATTCTAGATGAAATAAATAGCATAGATATGAGGCTAGCTTAGAAAACCACAAGTGGCTCAGTATAGCTGAGTGGGGCCTGACTGTGGGAAAGAATTAGAAGATAAGGGAGAATGTAGGGGCATCAGCAAAATCATGGAGGAAATTTTATGCCACAATTAGGAAGTTTGGATTTCTCCACTGGATAATAAATCCTTTGAAAGTTTTCAAAATCACAATTTGAAAAATATAATTGTGAACATGATACAGAGAATAGATAAGAAGTGGGTAACATAGTGGGAGGCTTCCCTGGTGGCTCAGCAGTAAAAAAATCTGCCTCCAATGCAGGAGATGTCGATTTGATCCCTGGGTTGGGAAGATCCCCTGGAGAAGGAAATGGCAACCCACTCCTGTATTCTTGCCTGGAGAATCCCATGGACAGATGAGCCTGGCGGGTTACAGTCTTTAGGGTCACAAAAAGAGTCAGCCATGATTTAGCGACTAAATAACGACATTGAAATGTTTGGAAAAAAGATGCTGAAGACCCAAATCTAGACAGTGGTAGTGAGGGTGGAATAGAGCAGATGTAGCCAGAGATATATAAAAGTTCAAATCCTCAGAATGAATTTGTGGGGCAATTTTCTTGTATTAGATAAAAATCACCTAGGAGAGTAACAAGGTGTTGGAACAGAGACTTAAGATAATTAGCAATCATTTACCTTCTGGTTTTGCTAGAACTTCAGGTAGGCTACATTTCCCAGGCCCCCATCCACTTGGATGTGGTCATGTGCAAGTTCTAACCCATAGCTTTCAAGCAAAAGTAACTGGTACTACTTCTATGTCTAACCTATAAAACCCTGTCCATACATATCCTCCATTCTTTTTTCACTCCCTTGCTGGATGTTGATGACCAGCTTTGAATAACCTTGGAATATCCTTAGAAGTTACTGGATGAAGACAGAAATGTTATCAACCTGGGTTCCTGAATGACTCTGTGGAGCAGAGCACCCATTTCCTCACCCTCACTGTTTCCAACTTACCTGGACTCACTATTAGATGGTTACATGAATGCGCAAACCTATTGTATTAACCCGCTGAACTTTTGGAAGGGTTAAATGCATTAACTTGGAGAATAATAAGGTTTCTAGAAAAGTCAGAAGAGGAAGGGCTAGAAAGAAACAGTAAACTAGAAAGAGAACCATGAGAGAGTGTATTGTCATAAGAAGCAAAGGAATAATAAATTTTAAAAGCACAGTTTGGATTTCAGAAAAAACAAGATAAGACTTGATAAAGTGAAATGTTTTATTCATCATTTCTAGATATTAAGATAAAATTAATTTTAATTCTCTTGCAGAGAACAATATGATGAAGGATGTTCCTCCACCAAACTATAAATTTATTAATACAGTTATATTACAAGTAATTATTGCCAGTTTCTTTTGCTTCTTTATTTTGGGTATGACTCCCAACATGAGTAAAGTGTTGCCACATCTCTTAACCTTAAATGTTGTTTGTTTTCAAAACTAAACACACACACACATATTAGTCATAAGTATGGTTACTGGAAAATTCAACTCTGTTGTTCTTAAATTTGAAAAATACATTCCATGTACTTACCAGACTATTTCGAAACTGCAGTTGTTTTGAAATTTTAAGGTTATTCAAACCTGGTATTTTAAACTTAATCACTGATTTTGGCCATAAAACTAAAGTTTATATTCCAGGGAATTCCACAACTCATTGAATGAGCATCTTATATATTCTGTCAGTTTGGATTAAGTTGTCTCAGATTTGATAAATTAGAAATTCAAATTCCAAAGCAATTATAGTTTTAAAAGCCTAGCTTTAAGAGCTAAAAATTTTATCTCAATGACCAATCTTATAAACTAATATAATTAAATCAATAATTCCTAGTGTTGAGATTCAATGAAGACATTAACAATATATTCACCCAATTGTTTCTATTTAACTAGAAAAATTAAATTTATTCTATCTTTTCTTTTTGTCTATGACACTGCATTAATGCCAAAAATCTTCTTGCTTTGTATATCAAAACATAAATAAGATAAAAATAAGCTTCTAGCATATTCCATCAAAATTAGTCAAGCTTCTTACAGACACAGTAGTGATTTAAAAATATTTTTAGCCTGAGTAATGTTGACTATTATAGTCCTGATATATTTCCAAACAGATTCATATGACTTTTTTCTTGCAAAACATAATGTCCTAATTTCTAGATGGAATTTAGTGTTTTACTTTGATTGCTCTGTGCTTTTTTCTTACTTTATAAAATAGGTTTATTCTATATTTGGTTTAATGAAACATTTCTTCATAATTAGATGTCTCATGAAATGTACCCATCAAATTTCCTATTTAAAGAAAACATTTTGTGTTTCTTAGTTTCTTATATGAGTACTTATGAACAGGCCTATTTTGAAGCTTTCCGATTGGAGAAGTAGCTTTCTGACTCATTAATTCAACAGATTATGTTTGGATTTGAGCAATAAAAACAATTAAAACTCAACAATAAATCTGTGCCTAGTTTTTTCTCCCTAAAATTAGCACAGTATTGAGTACTCTGCAAAGATAACAGGATAGCAGGATAATTAAATCTGTTTCATATGATTCTCAGTTACCTACTTTTGATTTTCAAATAGAAGTGTTTGGCTTTCTTTTGATAATATTTGTTTACTTTGGAATTCTTATTTTTCAATTTTGACATTGAATAGAACGCTTGCATTTGCAAATGCAAACATCACCGTTTGCATTTTTCTCTAATTCTTTTGAATAGAACACATATACTTCTTTAATGGATCCATCTTATGTTTTCATCATCATTATTTTGCTTTTTTGGACTGATAATGTTATAATCTCAAAAAGGACGGACTTCCATCGTAATTCAAAACCAGATGCCTGATTTTTGCAGTATAGCATTGTCATTTAATCTTTTTCTCCATTCACTTTCAATGCTAAAGTCATTCGAGAAAACAAAAGGTATCTTACTTGTCTAATAAAAATAATGAATCTTCAAATAGTGTGTTTTACGAAGAAATCAGGAGTTGAATGCAGCAATTCTGCTTTATAATATAAAATGTTAGCTATAAATAATTCCCCCTCTTGTACTTTTATCTTCAGAAATACACCTCTGTGGTTTTAATACAACATACCTTTGGACAGTTCCATGTGTGCCAGTCTTCCCTGAAATCACATATAGACAAGACTGAAACATTTTGGATTCTTTTTAGCCACTGCAAACATATTCGATCATCAGTAACCCACGTGAGCCAACTGAAATAATAATCACTGCAAACAAATCAAAACAGAAAGTCAGAACTATAAATCAATATCACATTCAAATAATTTCTTAATTTGTGTTTTCGAAAGGACATATTTTGTTATTCTGAAGCACTTAAGCCACAGGTAAGGAATGCAAAATATTCTTTTAAACACTAAAAAATTTAAATACACCTACTGAGCTTTAGAGAACATACAAGAGTCCACTGATCTAATAGAATTATTTTATAATTGAGTTTTATCCCCAGTTGGGATTTTAATATCTTAGGGAAAAAATTAAGACACAAGGCCAAAGTTATTGGCCAACCTAGTGGACAAAAAGCATGAAATTGCCTACTTTTCCATAGCTGAACTCAAGTTTTCACTTTTTAATTAAAAAAGAGCGAAGTGGATAAAAGACCATCTTTCTTTCCAGGCAGGTTTGTGTTGGAAGCTAAGTTTTATCTACAGGTCAGGGGTTGAAATTTGGGTTAGTATGATAATCAGAGATAGTGTATGCAAAGTAACTCAAACAGTGCTTGGCACAAAGTGGATGTCGGTGAAAGGAAGCAATGATTACTTGGCTCTGAGGGTGAACGTGTAGGGAACAACAATGTAAATAAGCCACAAAATGTTGGACCTTGTTATAAAAGGAATCGCAGGGCTACAAGGGATCTCTGGTTCAGAGTCTGGCTTTATCTCCTACCGGTTATACTACCTTGACTAACATATCTGTGCCTCTGTTTCTATATAATATGGGAATAATAACATTACCAGTATGAAAGGTTGCTGTAAAGATTTATAAGAATGCTTAAAATGCTTACAAACTATACATACAACATAGTGAGTATGTTAGATATTATTACTATATTGTTAGTGTATTACAGATACACAAATGATGCTTTCTTTCATTCCACTTGACTCTTGAGAAGAATGATGCATAAAAAAATCAGGTATATTTAGTCCAGTTTTCATCAACTAGATTAGTGTGGGGAATAATGGATAATTGAAAAAAAAAAAAAGAATTTTTGATTATCTGAGAGTGGATTCACCTTGGCAAAGTCTGGCAGAGGCCTCTGATGAGGTGTTTTTTCCTATTAATCAATCATCTGGCCCTGGCTGACCTTCCTTCCTGAAGCAGGAGAAGAGGAGTCAAGCCTTGTTCTGAGAGGATGTGGAAAGCAGTAAGGAGGCCAGCCAGGCAGGGCTTATGGACCCCTCCCCATTTTCCATGTCAACCAGAATGATGAGGATTAATCAGACAAGATCTCAATGGGTACCATGCTGGTACCTTTCACAGAAATGAAAATGCTTCTGTGCAGCTCTGCCTGCAGTTCATCCACAAACAGATAATGCTACAACCAGATCACTTCAAATAGACTGCATCCTAGTGAAAAACACTAATATTTGGAGGGGGTTGGCTTATCTTCTCCTGTTTGCCATGCACATATAATAAGCATGATCCACAAACGCTGGGAAAAAGTAGGCCAGACTTGAAGGAAGCCAGGCTGAGAGCATGCATACATTTTACTGTCTCCTTCTTCGTCCCTAGCTTACACTCACACATCCAAGGGAAGCACCACTTAGACTGAGTACTCTGGTCATCTGTACATGTATGTAAAGGGTTATATGTTCACATCAATTTTAAAAACTTTTTTGTGAATTTTAATTTTGCTATGTATTTAGCTTGACATGCTAATTTATTTATTTATTTATTTTTGTTGTAGCATAGTCATTGCAAACTCGCTAGAAAAGAAATGTAAACCCTGATGAAGAAATTTCAGTGCTAAAATTCAGTTTGAAAGGTGGAGAGCGTCAGAGATGAATATACCTTGAGGCTATCATTGCTGGTACTGGCACTTCTCTGGGACCTATATGCTCAGGGTAAGTGGCATCAATGATAAAGATCCGAACAACAGGATTCTTAGCTCCAGCCTGTGAAGAAAGTGGAGATAGATAAACTCACAAAATTCTAATTATCACCAACATTTTAAAGACACTTTGGAATTTAGGCGGATTTTTATAAGCTAATAATTGTTAGGTATATTACTGTTGAAAACATCCTAATTATAACGTTTACAAATTTCATTGCAGTGTACTTACAAATGTTGTGCAACCAGAGTGAAAATACATACTCTTAGTGATTAACGGGAGCTTTAATTCATAGGGAAAACTATTAGGGATTTTAAAATGCAGTTCCATAATCGACACTCTATTTCCTGACTTTTAAGACAGATAGTTTGCACTATTATTGTTATTATTAGGATAATTGTAATAATATTTCTCCATGTGCCAAGGGGAGTGCAGAAAGGAGCTTGATTTGGGGAAGGGAATGTAAAGAATAAATAATGAAAGATCTTTTTTGCTTTTACCCTATAATTTGATCTAGGACACTTACCAAACAGTCTACTAGCTGCTTAAATTATTACTGCTTTCAATGCTCCCAAATTAGGAAAATTCCACCTCAAAATAAAATGTCATGTGATTTACACTGTTCTTGCTTTGTGCTTTTTCCTTGTATATGCCCTAGGTTTACATGACAGTGTAGTTCATGTTCACATATCTTCTTAGAGTTCTGTTATTTAGCACAGAAAAAGAGAACCTTAAAATTGTCAAATAATTTAAATCCACAAAAATTAGGCATATAGGCTATATATATATAGTTGCCTCACTTCTCAGTCCAGGGTCAGATGTTCAGCAGCTTCAGCTTCAAAGAAACGGGAGAATTTGGGTCCTGACTCCTCTGTCAGTGTGAGTTGCTCCTGACTTCTGGGTTTCTTCATCTCTTCCTGCTCCACACAACCTTCTAAAGATCCAGGTTCTTTTCCATCTTTTGGGTTCCAAGGATCATACCTCTCACTTCCAATACCTCCAGCTTTCAGACTTAACACACAACCTTTGAAGGATCTTCTACCTAAACAGACACCCTCCCCCATACTCATTTCCTTTTCTCATATGATTTTTAATATAAGTTTTAGACTATCTGGAATTTCTATTTCTCTCACTGTGGCCACTTTGACTTGCTTCAGAATCCACTTGTGACTATGCATGTCCTTCCCATCTTTGTCAATATAGGGACCTCTATAACAGAGTTCCCTTTGGCAAGGAAAAACAACAGTGACTTAAGAACAAAGAATTACATTCTAAAATCACTTCTACTCCTCATGCCAGAGAAGAATTTGTGATTTGATCTTTCAGATTTCTTTTCTAAGTTAACTCAGAATACGACATTTCTCCACTGTGACATGGCCATTCTGGTGGAATTTATTTTCATGAGGCCTCTCTTGAGACTGCATGTGAAGTACATAAGCTAAGAATTTTAGAATGTTTATGTAAGAAACATCAGTTCACAGCATGTCTAATTCCCTCAGAGAAGAACCTAGGCTCATAAACTTAAACTAACATGCTGCTGCTGCTGCTAAGCCGCTTCTATCGTGTCCGACTCTGTGCGACCCCATAGACGGCAGCCCACCAGGCTCCCCTATCCCTCGGATCTTCCAGGCAAGAATACTGGAGTGTGTTGTCATTTCCTTCTCCAATGGATGGAAGGGAAAAGCGAAAGTGAAGTCGCTATAAATGTCCAGAAATGACCATAACTCCTACTTGCTTTGACCTGACAGGAACATCACATTCAACGTCTTAATTTCCCATTCTAGTTTGCATTTAGATCAGAATTCAAAAGGAATTGCAAAACAGAACTTTACCCTGAATTTGGAGCATGAAGTAAGAAAAAAATTAAAATTAAGTTAAGCTTGTTTTTCCTCCATGATCTAGACCATATGTTTTTCAAAGACTGCAATGGATTTTGCAAAGACTACTTCATCCAGCACAACCAGATGTCCAAAGCAACAGATGTCCACATAAATAATAGAGCACAGTACAATGTTTGCCTTACAATGCACAAGGATAAGAAGCTCTCCAAACTTGTTGATTCCACCTCTATTCACGGTATTGGTTGCTCATTTTGACAGCAGGGAAATGGAAGCATCTGCTAAAAGTATTCCACATACCTTTGGGTATGGAATATTTATTGTTCTAGGATATTGTTCATCACCATAATAGGAATAGGCAATAACTGGTATCTCTGTGTCATTAAATTCTGCGTACGCCAAAAATTTTCCATTAGGAGACCACCAGAGAGCATATTTTGTAGCAAGCATTTCCTCTGAAAAATAAATACTAGCATATTATTATTAGTTACTGAGACGGCTTACTCAAATTCATTGTAAATACTTCAAAATACATTGTATATAGCCATTTACTAACTGAAATAATTTATTTAATGTGGATGTGATATATATCATGCTTTGGTTATCAAAAGATGAATAATCTGGGTATAGAGGAATAGTTTAACCTTATACCCTATATCAAACATCAATTAGTCTACTGGGGAATTGACATTAGTCAGGAATGTATTTTTTAAAATAAAGTCTCAACAATAATTAATTTTCCGATTGGGGGGAGCTTCTTTACAGTCATCTAAAGTAGCCAAGACAAGGAAAACCATACTTATACTACAGAGCAACATAAATTTGAAAGTTAACTTTCTGTTCTGGGAATATTAAAAAAAACAGTTTATTTAGTTTTATATATATATATATATTTAACAAAGGTAAAGACTAGAAGACCTTTTAAAGTCCAGTTAAGTCCTGGATCCTACATGAGCTAAGAAAGAGGACAAAATTCACGACAGCATTGAGAACTAAGACTATTTTCCTGCATAACAATATAGACAGCTCTTTAGTTTTGGATAAAAGGTTTATTTTGCAAGAAAAAATAAACCTGAGAAAATATACTCACACTGCTTCTAAGGACCATATACTTCTTAGAATATAAATTATTACTACTGCTTTATAATGCTCATGAAAATAAATTCCACCAGTCTGATAACAAGATTTCGTTCTTTCAGAATATGCACGTCCTGTTCATAACCTGATAACAGCTTTCAGAAATGCCACCCTCATCACAGTAACATACCACTCATTTAAATGTTACTAAATGCGTGTGATTATTTTCAATTAAAAGCCTAACCGCAGCAGAAGAAAAAGAATATGACGTACCTTCATAAACCCAGTCTGGGATACCATTAAATATTTTATTTTCTTTTCCATTATATGTTATTTGAAAAGGTGGGTCTTCTGGTCTTTGTTTCAGATAGATATTGTTTTGATAGACATATGCCTAGGTGTGGTGGTAAGTTAGTTAACAAGGAGAAATTTCATAAGAAACACAATAAAGTTTGCATATTTGTGTTAATTATTCACCTAATACTTTTTAAAAAGTGATAATCCAGATATGAAAAGACTCACAACTAAGATACCATTTTAACAGGTCAAAAAATACCAACCAACTCACATTAACATTATTTTTAACATATAAAAGTTATGATTTTAAAGTCTATATATTAAAGAATAATGTCTGCTATTATATTAGTTGCTTTTATTAACTAAGTAAATAATTGTGTATATTAACAGAAAGTCAAATAAATCTCTGAATATTAATAGCTAGCCAGATCTAATCTTTATTTAGAGTCCTTAAATAAGAGCTTGGACAAAATTTCATGTTGTCTGAAGCTAGTCTGGGAAACTTGTGAAAACCATATTTTTCCTGAGCTTTCTGGCACAACGCATTCTGGCTGAGTATAAGGATAAAGTTTTTGACTGCGATATTTAAAGAAGTCTATCCATGAGCTTGAGATTTTGCGGAATTCTCAGATGGGTTTCAATTTATCTAAACTCTTCCCATTTTTAACCACTTAAAATAGTCATAAATGTATTTTTTTTCAGGCAGGGAAATTTAACAAAGGCCAAAATCAAATGGCTCCTCTTTTATTTAAATGATTAAACACTTCTATAATTTAAACACTTACTAATTTACTCCCAACAGGCGACCAGCATAAATACTGAATTGGACGAGGAAGCTCATTTCTTCTTATAAACTCCCTAGAAGAAAAGAAAGAAGGAAAAAAAAAATAAATGAATTTTGCTGTTCAGTGCAAATAATAGGTATGAAAAGAAAAAAAATTAAAAAAAATAAAAATAAATGCATCATCATCTATGCTCCTGCAAACCTAATAGAAAGAATGTGATATAACACGAGACAGAAGACATGGGGTGGTAGTTGCAGTGCGTCACTAGTTCATAGGTCATTTAATATCTCTGGATCTCAGTTTTCTGACCTTTTATACTGAGGTGAATGGATTAAATGTTTATAGACTAAGTGGAAATACCTCGAGAAATTATCTAATTGAATCTCCCTAGTCTTGTGAAAATAAACTGAAGATTAGAGAAATGATAGGACTTAAAAAAAATAATATTGCTGGTTCTTGGCAGACCCCTCATTAAACTCAAGTCTCTTAACCCTCAGAACTGTAAAATTTGTACACACCAGGCTGAAATGGTCGCTAAAGAGACTTCCAGCTCTGAAATTCTATAATTGTGCTAAAGTTTAATATGTACTCTTCCACATTTTCATTCACAACCCCCATCCCTGTGAATGCATATGCATTTCAAATTTTTGAAAATAAGATGCCATTTGACAATCTCCCCAGGGATCTGACTTGAAATCAGAAAAGGAAAGGAACATCTGATCTCAAGCTAAACTGAAAAACAGATCATATACTGGGCAGTATGCCTTAAGCTTGAAAGTCCTCCACCCATGGGGAAATTTCAAATATGCATGCTTGTGTGCTAAGTCGCTTTAGTCATGTCCGACTCTTTGTGACCCTATGGACTGTAGCCTGCCAGCCTCCATCTGTCCATGGGATTCTCCAGGCAAGAATACTGGAGTGGGTTGCCATGTTGTTCTTCAGGGGATATTCTCAACCCAAGGATCAAACCCGCATCTCTTACGTCTCCTGCATCGGCAGGCGGGTTCTTTCCCATGAGCGCCCCCTGGAAAGCCCAATTTCAAATATACTGCTGCTGCCGCTGCTGCTAAGTCGCTTCAGTCGTGTCCGACTCTGTGCGAATCTCACTTTGATGCTTCAAGTCACCCTGAAAATACTCAATTGACTGGCTTGCACCGTGGAGATTTTGTAGTTCTTCAGCAAGAATATGTTCAGACTTTTATAAGTGTTAAAGAGTCATAGGATATCGTGTTTAAATTTTGACTATTATCTTCTTGAAGATGAAATGAATAGTTTCATCAAGAATGCTTGTGTGGAGATGCAAAACAAGACTTGCCTCCAACGTATAATGTGAGGCACCTGAAGGAAGACTCCCTGTTTGCCCCCTCCAAAAGCATCTCTCCAACCTGACATAGGCTTGCTATTTCTATTTCTCCCATCATTTTAAAGTCTGGACACTTGTGAACACTTATAACACATGTTACCTTGATTTAACTTATCACATCACAAAGTATGATGCGGCCTAGCAAACATAAAGTATATAGAGGCCTAGAAAATAACGAGGGAACATGGCACTGGACAGATCAGCTTTGATTGTAGAAAAAGTGATGCCCACAGAGGAAGAATGTTGGTGTTGCAGTGGGAATCCTGATCGTAGAAGGCATTTTATGAGCACCAGGCCACTAGAATGTTCTGAACAGATCATCATAGGAGGGCAGAGGAAAAAGAATGTCCCAGAAGAGGACATTCGCCCCAATTTACTGCTCTGTCTCAAATCAGTGTCCATGTTACCTTGACATCGTAACATGCTTTAGGTTTCCATATCCCATGGAATCATCTATGCAATCATGCAGACAAGCTGAAAATCTCAGCCTATAGTCTCTTCATGGCTGGCAAGCCACCACAGCAGCCACTGTCTGTTTTACAGTATGAGAGAAAATGGGGGACGGTTCTTTACAAAGGCTTTCATCTCTTCAATTACCCTTCCCTTGCTTGAAACCAGAACTATCCTCATCTTCTCTAAGGTAGATTTTTTTAATAAAATTTTCAGAGGGACATAGAAGACTTGGAATGAATGATATTCAGTCTTGCCTTGAATTTCAACAAATTTGTCATTCTTCACTCCTTAAATTATGGTGTATTTACCGGACCAAAAAACAATCTGGCAAATTAGATAGTTGTGCGGGAAAACAAATAAAACAGTGGTTTGATTAAATTCACTGCACAAAAGCTAAATATTTAAAATGCTTCTAGGCCATGAAGTTTATAGAGACCATGATTAAAATACTAGTATTGTCATCTTGTTTTGGAATGTTATTTAATTTGGTGAACCTCCACAGAGATAGGACTTCGAGAATTTTTAAATGATTAAAAGAAAAACAAGGAAATGATTAAAGCCTTGAGAAATTCTACTGAAAGGGTAAGATTTCCATCTCACTAAAGATTTTGGTATAGAGTTACGACCTATAGGTTACCACCTATTTGTGTCTCCCTGTCATATGTCTCTCTGTGCTTGAGCTCATTTGCATCTGATCCTTTTCCACCCTTTGAACTGTAGCCCACCAGGCTCCTCTGCCCATGGGATTTTCCAGGTAAGAATACTGGAGTGAGTTGCCATTTCTCTACCCAGGGGATCTTCCCTACCCAGGGACTGACTCTGTCTCCTTCATTGCAGGCAGATTCTTTACCCAATGAGCCACTGGGGAAACCCACATAAGAGTTGCTCAATAAACACTTCTTGACTTTCTCAACAATGTGGATACAGAGGAAAAGACTCAGTGTATTGGATGGATTTAGAGTCTACATTATATAGCAGATCCTATTTCTTAATTTGACAGTTTAAGAAGATCAGAGTTATTCTTTTCTGAAAGTAGAAAGAATTTAAAAGAAGTAGAAAGATAGTTGTCTTTAAATTTTTGTGCTTTTACTGGACAAAAGGGGAAATAGACTGTAAGATTTTTAATACCCTTTCAAGCCATATAATTATTTTCCCTTTTATATAACAGCAAATAAGATATCACATTAAGATGAGTAACTAAACCAATTCATTGTCCATATTTAGAGTGATTTTTCTTAAGTGCAAATCTGATCATGTCATTTCCCATTTAAAACCATTCAGTGATTCCCTATTGTCATCAGGATGAGAACTAAACTCTTCTTAATGGTTTCCTTATTATTATTTGACGTGTGATTTCTGGCCTCAATTCCTTCCCAACCTTACACCACCTCCTATTAGTAAGCATGCCCTCCTCCAATTTCAACTCAACTGACCTACTTTGAATTTCCTGAACACTCTGTGCTCTCCCTTTCTTTTCAGGTCTTTCGTGTTGTTGCTTCTGTCGGAAATTCCCTCAGTCCTTTGCCTACCTACTCATTCTTTTAACTTTTTTTTAAGCTGTAAATATTTCAAAAAATTAAACAGAGATACAGAAGACAATATAATAGATGATAATTTACCCATGTAAATTAAAAGTATTAACTTTTTACATTTAAAAACAATTAGCATAATATTAATTAAATTTAGGTTAAATGCTACATTTCCCTCCCTTCTGCTTCCTTCCATTGAAGGAGCCCCTCTCCCCAACACTGTGTATCATTCCCATGCATTTTTGGTACTTTTATAGATATGTTTACTTTCATAAATTAGAAATTTATAATTAGGTGTTCAAAAGTAGGAAAAACAAAACTATGTTTTGTATAAAAATGTTAAGATATCAGTCAAATAAAAACAGGTGAATATTCCAAGGAAGTATTTCTTTGAATTTCTCAAGTTGCATAGGTATATGTTTATTATAAAGACGTAAGAAACTAAGATTAGAAATGAGATAACACAGTCAATCTCAAATTAGAGTCTGGAGGCTCTATATGAGATTGAAGTTGTGTTAATAAAAAGACATGACATTTTACCCGTTTGTAAGGTCGTAGATGTGATATGTTGCTGTGTAAGAGTATCTCCAAAGCTGTCAGGAAAAAAAGAGGCAAAGACAAATTATGATTCACAAGAGGCTCAGATCAATAAGGTAGAACCATAGATCACTGAGTTCAAGGTTCAGAATTATAAAAGAACTGTTTTCACAAAGCACTAGGAAAGAGATGTTTCAATTCCAAATGAGTGTCATTTAAAGAGTTTTACTGTAGACTTCTGTGCTGTTCATCCAAATTCCAGAACTAATCTCAGCAGTGATTCAACCCTTACTCCATAAAAAGTATATCCAAAGACATTTCTTAATATAAAAATCTTTTCTCTAACACACTCTATTCTAAAAATTGTTCCCTTTCTACTTAAGCTTGATTGAAGTAAAATTACTACAATTTCCAAGTCCTGTAAGGATTACCCTGTACCTGAGTAATGATTATAATACCCTATAAAACTGGGTAAAGCTAATTTTATCCATCATATAGTTTTCTTGTAAAATGCTTGCTTTTTTTGAGCGTAGTTTTTTAAAAATAATAGATATTGAAAAAATTAATTAAAAAAAAACAAAGAAAAAGAAAAAAAAAGAAAATGCTATTTTTTTCATTTTTTATCTGTACTGTTCAGTTCAGTTGCTCAGTTGTGTCTGACCCCATGGACTGCAGCAGGCCAGGCTTCCCTGGCCACCACCAACTCCTGGAGTTTACTCAAAGTCATGTCCATTGAGTCAGCGATACCATCCAACCATCTCACCCTCTGTTGTCCCCTTCTCCCCCTGCCTTCAATCTTTCCCAGCATCAGTGTCCTTTCAAATGAGTCAATTCTTCACATCAGCTGGCCAAAGTATTGGAGTTTCAGCTTCAGCATCAGTCCTTCCTATGAATATTCAGGACTGATTTCCTCCATGTCCAGTTCTAACTATTGCTTCCTGACATGCATCTGTACTGTAGTTAAGTAAACAAATCAAGTATTATTTTGGATTTTATTTCTTAAAGGGCTTTCAACCTTTTGGCAAAGAAACTCCAGCATGTTGAAACATGTCTTTCTGAAGATTGCAGGTGACCAAGACCTGGTCCAAGGGAAAATAACCAGCTGTCTGAACAATGAGGGAGGGGCAAGCTTGACTGTTCATTCTCTGCATTTAGGGAGTTTTGCATCTCAACTAAATTTGAAAAATGGCAGTTAAAAAAAAAGGTTCTTGATCTCAAAGTAATTATTAGAAGTTGAATTTGGTATAAATTCTTTGGCCAGTAAAAGTAAAAAAAAAAAAAAAAAAAAGGTGATTATCTTCCCTCTACAACCTCATTCAGGAAGGGGAAATTAAGTAAGGCTAAATAGACCAGCTATGGATACTGCTACACTACACTAGGCTTTCAAAGACACAGATTAAACCGTGGTCTAACCACTGACTGTATATTATTTTGCTTGAGCAAGTGAGTTAAATAAGCTACATTGTGATAGTTCCATTTTCAATAATAATAAATATTTAAAAGGTTAAAATATGTGAGAATTGACTAATGATTTATGATATCAAATAACATTTTTATGATGAATGTCAGTGCCCCCAAAATAAGTTTTTCCCTCAGGATGAAAGTAATTTTTAATACTTGATAACCAGATAAGAATGCCAAATTCTGAATTACTTGTATGTTACTGTTATGCTTTAGGGATTCAACTAGAATTGCATTAATTTCTCAAATATTTAGAGATAAAGAGACTCTTGTTTCCTCTTTTCTAGACCAGTCTTCGGGTTAATAGGAAATATAATCAGACAAATCCAAATTAAATCACCAATACCTTTGAATAATCACTTTCTAGATATGCAAATTGCCGATCAGGTGATAAACCATAATTTGAAGCATTCACACTTTTCTGAAATTATGAAGAAGTTGATTAGAATACAGAAAAAATAACAGAGCCATATACATTTATAGTTCAAAGAGAATATTATATCATTGATATACTCCCACATATACATTAAAAGTAATTTTTTAAAAGTTTCATTAATACCTACCATATACAGAGAAATTTACTACACTTTAAGGGATGACAGTGTGACTAAATAAAATACATTTTGTGGTTTCAAGAGACTTATAATATTAAACTTGTAAATAAATAACATAATTTAGACAGTTTTATAAGAGAGAGGTAAATACAGCATTGCAAAAATTTTGAGGGAAAAGTGATTAAATGCAAATGAGAGGATCATTTGTTGCTCAGAGAAGGAGAAATATCAGTCAAGCTTGGCTAAAAGATTACTAGGCTATTGAGGGTAGAGAAAGTAGGAGGTCCGAGGGTCTAGGACAGAAGAGGGTGTGCGTATGTACCATAGGACTAGTCACTGAGCACTTACTGAGCACTGTTCTAAGCACTTTCAAATGTTCCTTTATTTAATTCTTGTACTAACCCAAAGTGGTGTTATTATCCCTACTCCACAGAAGAAGAATCTGAGGCACAATGAGGATGGTAGAATGTGGAACCCCCATGGCCCCATAACTAGTAAATGAGGGCGAGGATCTGAACTCAATTTGCCTGGCCAGAAGAACTGAGTTTGTACCTCTTATCTCACGGGATACTAATTCTACAGAGGAAGAAAAATGCTAGTAATTGAGGAGGCAAGGATAGTAACCTAGTGTGACTAGAAGAGAGAATTGGAGGATAACTACGGTGGGAGACATCTGAGAAGGCAAGTTGGGTCCAAATCAGGTGCTCCGAGTTTGAACTCTGTTCCTTGGTCAGTGAAGAGCTGGCAGAGGCTTTTGAGGAGGAAGATGATGGTGGATACATACCATGGTGGTATTACTCAAAATGGTATATGATTCTCCTGTTTCAATATTATAAAATACTACATTATTATCTGTAGATTGATGAAGATATTCTTGTCCTTTAAACAAGAAGGAAAACAAAACTTGAAATGATCTCCCTCGAAAGAAACACATTTATAACAAAGAACACCTCTCTTATTTTATAGACAATTTTTTTCCTCTCTGTCCAGTATACATTGCTTTGTCAAATTTAAAATAAGTTAAAAAAAAACCCAATAAGTTGATGGTGGAAGAGAGGAAAGGATGCTTTCCTCTACTTTATACAAAAATGCGGTATTTGCCAGTAGAAGCTTTATTTTATCAGTTCAGGGTGATTAGGAATAAACTTGGATTTTCTCTGCATTATAAAGAGAATAAACTAGTTAAAATGGCATGTTTCTTTTGCAAATATATATATATATATACACACATTCCATTTAGGCTGTTTTTGCTTAGTTTAAAGCCTATTTATATGCATGTTATTTTCTAAAACAAAAATATTCAACATTTAGTGGCATTTTGGATATAAATTATAATGTATGCAATTTAGTTTCTTTTACCATTTGTTTGATTAGATTCACTTAACAACACACTATTTTGAAAAACTATATGCAAATATCAATTTTATGGCCCTTAAAGGATTTGTCTTCAGGGTAGGATTTCTTCATTTCTTGGATTATCTAAGAATTTAACAATGGAATTAACAATGGAATTTCCCTTTGTAAAATTCTCATGACCTCTTTTAAATAGGTGGTTATTTCCCATTCTGAAAAGCTATATAGCCTATGCTCAGCTTATTCTAACAATGCATTCTCAGATTTTACTGTTCTACTAAAACTACTACTGGCATCATTATTAGTGAGCAAATCCTGTCTAAGTAGTTCTGTCAAAAATGCTTTGGTGGCCACTTGACTTATCGAAATAATTGCTCTTTTAATCCATTTCAACTAAGGTGGCTTTTGTTACAATAGAGATGTGCTGGCACTAAAAACACTAAAATCACACATTTAAAAAAATATAAAAAATAATTCACTTACCTGAAATCCAATTTGGAAAAAATGTTTTGTAAGAAAATGTCCCATTTAAAATATCCTTCAGTGTAAGTGCTCGTGTTGCACTGTCTTCAGAGTTGTGAACTTTGGGGCAGGAGGAAACATATCATTACTTAAAAGAAGATTAATAACTCAGATATCTCTCAGATATTATATGCAGAAAAGATCGGCCATTGCTAAACCCTTGTTTTTTGTGTGTTTGCTCAGATGCTCAGTCATGACCTACTCTTTGTGACCCTATGTACTGTAGCCCACTAGGTTTCTCTGTCCAAGGGATTCTCCTGACAAGAGAGAACCCGCTGTAGTAGGTTGCCATTTCTTCCTTCAGGGGATCTTCCTGACCCAGGGATTGAACCCACATCTCTTGTCTCCGGCACTGGCAGGCAGATTCTTTACCACCAGCACCATTAACTCCTGTCCTAATGACTATGAGTATTATTTCCTTTCTTATAGAGAGGCTAACGAGGCTTAGAGAAGTAGTTTGATTGCCCGAAAGGAACATGTTGTAGGAAAAACTTGAGAAGTGTGAAGGAGACTATGCTGAGCAGCAGGGATATTATTCTTCAGGTAGTGAAGAACTTTCAGAGATTTTTAATAAGGAAGGTGAGATGAGGCTCCAACAGCTCTAGGTCTTACAAAACTGAGATTGCAGACCATGCATGCTTAGTTGCTTCAGTCATGTCTGACTCTGGAGACAACATGGACTGTAGCACACCAGGCTTCTCTGTCATGGGGTTCTCAAAGCAAGAATACTGGGCAGGGTTGCATTTCCTCCTCCAGGGGATCTTCCCAATGCAGGGATTGCCTCCACATCTCTGGCAGCTCCTGCATTGCAGGTGGATTTTTTACCACTGAGCCACAGGGGAAGCCCATGCACAGTTGACTAAAAACTCAGTCTTTAAAGCAGTTCTTTGTAGTTCCTCACACATGCTTGACTTAGATTTCTATTGCCTTATAAATGATGTATTTAAGCATCCCAATTGGTCAGGTGACATCAGCCAGAATCCTTACCTTCAGACATCTCAAGAGAGACATTAATGAATGCAGATAATTTCTTATCCTGGCTCGGGATTTTTGTAAAGACAAAGTGGACCAGAAGAAAAGAAAACCACATCATCTATACAATAACCTTGGAAACTCCAAGAGTAGAGGTTTTCCATGTAAGAACTAACTTAAAGTAGTTCGCAAACCATAAGCAAAACTCAGGTGTATTTGAACCCTCCAAGACAATTATATGTTTCAAATGTGATTTCCATTCGCAGACCAAATTCATTGTCAGTCAGTCAGTCAGTTCAGTCGCTCAGTCGTGTCTGACTCTGCAACCCCATGAATCGCAGCTCGCCAGGCCTCCCTGTCCATCACCATCTCCCAGAGTTCACTCAGACTCACGTCCATCGAATCAGTGATGCCATCCAGCCATCTCATCCTCTGTCGTCCCCTTCTCCTCCTGCCCCCAATCCCTCCCAGCATCAGAGTCTTTTCCAATGAGTAGAGTCTCTTCCAATGAGTCACCTCTTCGTATGAGGTGGCCAAAGTACTGGAGTTTCAGCTTTAGCATCAATCCTTCCAAAGAACATCCAGGACTCATCTCCTTTAGAATGGACTGGTTGGATCTCCTTGCAGTCCAAGGGACTCTCAAGAGTCTTCTCCAACACCACAGTTCAAAAGCATCAATTCTTCAGTACTCAGCCTTCTTCACAGTCCAACTCTCACATCCATATATGACCACTGGAAAAACCATAGCCTTGACTAGACGGACCTTAGTCGGCAAAGTAATGTCTCTGCTTTTGAATATGCTATCTAGTTGGTCATAACTTTTCTTCCAAGGAGTAAGCGTCTTTTAATTTCATGGCTGCAGTCACCATCTGCAGTGATTTTGGAGCCCAAAAAGATAAAGTCTGATACTGTTTCCACTGTTTTCCCATCTATTTCCCATGAAGTGGTAGGACCAGATGCCATGATCTTCGTTTTCTGAACATTGAGCTTTAAGCCAACTTTTTCACTCTTCTCTTTCACTTTCATCAAGAGGCTTTTTAGTTCATCTTCACTTTCTGCCGTAAGGGTGGTGTCATCTGCATATCTTAGGTTATTGATATTTCTCCCGTCAATCTTGGTTCCAGCTTGTGCTTCTTCCAGCCCAGCGTTTCTCATGATGTACTCTGTCATTGTAGAGCTTGGCAACAGTTTGCTACACCAGAAACTGTGGTGACCAACTTCCAATCCTTCTTCACATCCATATTCCTGTTCTCCATTTCTCCTACCTTACCCCTTCTCCAGACCATCACTTATAGAATCAAAATGGAGGAAAGTGTCCTATACTCTGAATAGGATATACAAATCTGGTATTTGCTCATGTAAAAATAAAGCTGTGAAATATGAGCTTTAACTTTATCTTCCTGCTAAACTCTTCCACAACTTTCCAAGACTCTTAAGATAAAGAACAAAAGCATTAGTCTGGACGATAGGCCCTAGCTGATCTGGGATGATCTATCTCTCCGGCCCTTTCTTGCCCTTTTCTCACTACCTCTAGATTCCAAACATGCTGGACTTTCTGTTCCTCAAATATTTACTTCTTTCTCTAGAGCCGTTGCACTTCTTTTCACCCTCTCCCTTCTCCATATAATTTATTTTTAGCCCTTTGTGCTTAATATAAGAGCCACTTCCTCTAGCAAGCCCTTCCTGACCCCCTGGTTTAGGTCTGGTTCCCTTGTTATACAGTACCATAGGTCAGGTTCCCCTTTCAAAGAACGTTTGTCTTGGTTTGTTATCTTGTATGCATTTGAGTGATTATTTTATTCACATTTTGTTACCTCCCACTGTATTCTCAAAAGAGTCATGTAAGGCCAGGGACCATGTCTAGTTTTGTTTACCACCATATCCCTAGGGTCTAGAACATAGTAAGCATTTAATAAATACTTGTTGAATGAATGAATACATGAAATGAAGGATTGATGGGTGGATGGATGACATTTGTGCACTCTTCTTGACAGAATGTTTCTACTACCAATTTCCTATACTGGGTAAGACAATCTCTGACATCACAGTTGCTCACCTATAATGTAAAGGACTGGACTAGAAAATGTTGATAATACCTTCCAGGTCTACCACTTTAAATTTTGGAATTTGAGAAAAAACATGCTCTATTAACTATACAATCACATAAGTGAACTGCCATATGATAAGGTCCAAGGGACCAACTGGATAATAGCATTTTCGGAGGTTTTAACTGATTCACACTGAAGCAAGTATGCTTCAACTTTTTATTAGGACCATGAGTTATCTTAATTTACTAAACATTATCCTGGTAGCTAGAAGAACATGAGTGACTGATGAACCCCTTTGCAACCAGACACTAAATACTTAATGAATGAAATTAGATTATTCTAATAATCACATTTGTACAGGTACTTTGCATCCTAAGTAAAGTTCTACATGCTATACAATTATTTCTAATGAAAGTACTTCTAATTAATTAAATGATCTTGTATAAAATTCATACCACTGATTTGGTAATTCCCATTCAATGAATAAAATACCATTTTACTACAATAGCATTAGTATAATTGCTAAATATTTTAATTTGATTTTATTTAACTTTCAAGAGCAAATTGCAATCTGTTTCTAAATAGTCAAGGGAAAATTCTAGTACTATTTACAGTGGAAATTATTTTCTTCTGAGATGTATTTAATTTGTGTCTTCACAATACTGAACTTACAGATGAAAAAAACTTACCTTAGTGAATCCCTGTATTATGAATACCAAGAAAACTTAGGTAATTACTTTTTTAAAACTTTTTTAGTTACTAATTCAATAAATTAATATAATCTTGGTGACATCTTTTTTTTCTAGCATGAATAATGCTTTGATTATGGCTAATGACATATATTTTCTTATTTAAGTGTCCTTGAATATAATTTCCCTTACTTGCAATTATGTTTAATTGAGAAGTTCTTAGCTATAATTAGTCTTCATTTTTGTAGAAGGTTAAATTAAGTGAGCTAATTCAAGTGAAACATTTAACTCTATGCTTGGCAGTCAACAAATGTTAGCTTTTGTTATTGTCATAGCTCATCATATTCTTGAAATAAATATTTTTGAACTGTGTTTCCCAAACTAATTTGGCCACTGAGATTTTTAAAAATATCTACTAAAATCACAGCAAGGAGGGCATGACAATCCACTCCAGTATTCTTGCCTGGAGAATCTCATGGACAGAGGAGACCAGTGGGACCATATTGTCCATGCGGTCGCAAAAAATCGAACGCAACTGAGTAACTAAGCACAAACACACCAAATCACAATATAGTGTTGCGGTCCTTTAATGGACCAGAGCCTGGTGGTGGGGAGTCAACGATAAGAAGCCAAAAGAGAGAAAGAGGCTAGTATTCCCTGGGTTAGGCAGAGAACCAATAAAGCCCTAGGACAGGGCTTGCACCACTCACGGAGGCACAGGGCATCCTCCAGAAGAGGTCTTGAAAGCCTGGGCAGGAAAGTGAGTTTGGCAGGTTTCTATGCTCCAGAGAATTAGCCAGAGGGAGAGAGAGAAAGAATGACATGGGGACCCAAGTCTCTAGTGGAACAAGCGTATTTTATTAGCAGAAATGCAGGCTTATATATTTAGTAAAATGATTACTCAGTCATTACAAAGGATGAAATCCCATCAATTGTAACAAAATGGATAGTCTAATACATACAAGGTCACTGACACTGAAAAGAGTCATTGAAGGGAGCCACTGAGAGGAATCCAGGCAGGTACCCTTTCCCATGATCTCAGTCCTGAGAACTGTGTGCAGCTCCACTTGTTCCCAGAATAGGAACTGATAAGGAACAGAGAATCCTTGAGAAATGGCACACAAAGGAAAAAAAGTGAAACATATTGGATTCCTTAAAGTTGAATGTCCCATGACAATATAGGAAATGCAGTTTCATATTAAACAATTAGTATATAAAGGTTAATTTTTATTCTAAAGTAATGGAATTCATCAGTTATACTTGGAACATCTTGGTCATCCTAGGGCTATAACTGAAATAGTCCAATCATGATCGTAAGTACAGTTAGTACTAATATCACACATATGGATAAATAAATTTATTAAAAAACAAGAATTTCAAATTATTTTAAAATTCCTACTCATTTTCCTTTGTTTAACATTAACAATCACATTGATTCTTATCAGATTTCTCAAGAAGATTTCAAGGATTAGTTATTTACTCTTTGAAACCTCTAATTTAGATTATCCAAGAAAGTTATGTGAGAGTAAGTGTATATGTCATATTACTTCTCAGCCGGTCATTTATTTTAAATGGGTGCATAGTAGCTATGCAACTGTGGTGTTGGAGAAGACTCTTCAGAGTCCCAAGGAGATCCAATCAGTCATTCCTAAAGGAAATCAGTCCTGAATATTCATAGGAAGGACTGATGCTAAAGCTGAAACTCCAATACTCTGGCCACCTGATTCGAAGAACTGACTCATTGGAAAAGAATCTGATGCTGGGAAAGGTTGAAGGCTGGAGGAGAAGGGGATAACAGAGAATGAGATGGTTGGATGGCATCACTGACTCGATGGACATGAGTTTGAGTAAGCTCCAGGAGTAGTTGGTGATGGACAGGGAAGCCTGGCATGCTGCAGTCCATGGAGTCAAAAAGAGTCAGACACGACTGAGTGACTGAACTGAACTGATAGTAGCTATAAATGCTAATGATCTAGAGAACTTAACATATGTCATATTGACTCAATATCTATGAAACAATTTAAATATGCATTAACTATACTGCCAATTATCATAATGATAATAGCCCCACCAGCACCCAGGAAGAGATAAGATGTTATACTGAACGCATCAAGAGGAGCCAGCTGTGTTTATCTGGAAATAGGGTTTGTGGCACAGCTTTGGGATAGGTGATTACTCCTAACTTTGCATGGAGTGTAACCAGAGAGCAAAAGGTGTCAGCCTGTCCTGGAGTCAGGCTGATTCTACTGAATCAGATGGGGGAAAATTTACATCAGGCATTCTTTTCTTCCTGCTTAAAATGACCACACGTTCATAATAGAATAGAGTAATATACCTGCTCTAAGATGATGGATTGGGTCACATAGTAAGTTATAAAACATGTACTTAGAATTTCCAATCTAATCTCTGGTTCTTTGTACCAGCTAGGACTGTGCTTGGCATATAGTGGAAGAAAAATAAATATTTGTTCAATGAAAAAATAAATCAACTGTACAGATTTTATTTTAGGTGTTTTTTTTTTTTTTTTTTTTTTTTTACTAATCCTCCTCCAAAGATACACCTGCCCTTACTATTTACCATCCTGTCCATGTTGTAAATTTCATATATAAACTCTTCTACCTGGACATCATTTTAAAATATATCAAAATTTTGTCCTTGGAGTTAGCTGGAGCACTTGTTTGAAAAACAGATTCCTAGTTTTTATCTCAAATCTACTGATTCAGAATTTGGGAGAAAACCCTGATTTTCATTTTTGTTCAGGCCCCACTGGTAAGTCTTCTTCAAAGAATCCAAATTTAGTGATTTCACTGAATCTACTTGGTTCAGTGTTCTCCTGTGCCTATCAGTTGAATTTCTCACTGCCTATGAACTCCTGGTAGGTGGCTAGATCTGGCCTGCATAGCAATTTACATCTCACAGACAGACTCCCCACAGCTAATGCTGATCGTGGCTTTCAAGGAATGTTCAGAGTCTCTTAATGTTTCTGTCTCTATTCAGTCCTCTTGCTCATTGCCAGATGGATTCTTCTTTAGGTATATTCCTTCTGCTGACTTTTAAGGAATAGAGAAAGGGCAAGGGGACTGATCTTGCCATAGCTTATATTTAAACAAGATAACAGGGAAACCAATGATAGGGGAAGGAGCCATTGTTTTCTAGTGTTTTGAATGTGTGTGTGTGTGTGTGTGTGTGTGTTTGTATGTGTAAATCAGTATAAAATGCATCACTATGGCATCAATCACACTAAACAAGTTCTAGTCACCTAAAAAATTGAATGCGTGGATTTTCATTACTTTTTCTAAATAATGTTTTAATACTGGATTATAATCTGTTAATTATTTTGAAAGTTTAGTTTTGCCATCTGAAATTTTTAAACTCAAAGTAGTTGAACAGAAGTAGAAATGAATTCTGAGAGCATATCTTTCTCCCACTGGTAACTGACACTCGCTTAACACTTAATTCCTGATAGCGCCCTTAGAGTCAATTTGGCTCATCTTTACAGTTACTCATACACTGCTTAAACACTCTAATTAACAATAATTATTTGCATTTTCAACTTATTAAAACAAAGATGGGAATTATTTCAATTACAAATCCAAGAAATTACAATTCACAGAAATAATTCACAAGTAATGATTCACTATTCTCCTAATTCTTTCTGAAAATTTTGTATTTATTCTTTATTAGGATTCTATTTCTGTCATTTAATTTTCTAGTCTTGAAAAACTGGCAATAACTGTCAGAGCAGAGACATCAGATGTCAGTTCTAATATTCATCACAAACTAAATGAGAAAACATGGTTTATTAAGCGGGCTCATGAATGGCTGGTGGGTCTTTTTGTTCTCACTTTCATACTGATTTTGAAACTGATGCTTATGAGGCCATCTCAGCGGAGTGACATGGACTTCCAGGCACACTGCATCTGTCTCTCTGCTTGCTCTACAATGATACTGTCCTCAATAGGCAATATGTCCAGCCATCTCATCAGGTCATGTTTATTTCTGGAGTGAGCACCATAGGAGTAAATGCTAGAAATAAAAGGGTGGGGAACAAACTATTTAAAACTAATATTATATTTGGGCAAAGGCTGACAACTTTGAAGAAATGGCACTGTGGTAGCTTTAGACCAGTAACAAGAAGGGTTATACTAAGTTCTGTGTATGGGGCACTCTACATGTATAGTCCCATGAAACACTCACAGCAAGTCTCTGATATATAAGTACTATTATCAACACCATTTTGAAGATTAGAAAATGGAAATTAAGAGAGTTAAAATAACTTGCTAATATATAACAGAGCTGGGGTTTAAATCCAGCTCCACCTGATTTTAGAGACTGGGTGCTTTACCATTACCTTTTGATTTAAAGTTAATGCTCACTGTAATAAAACAACAACAAAACAAAACAAACACAAAAATCGAACAGCACACAAGGGGAGGTAGGATAATTATACCTCAAAATGAACATTAAGAGAAAATGAGATGATTTGATCTTTGTCAAATATTAGCAAAGAGATGGCTATAAAGCTTTTAATGTCTCACTGAAGAATGTAGTAGCTCTTGGTTTTGAAAGAATATTTCAAGGTTCTCTCTGTAGATAACACTAAACAACATAAGTTATTCAAAGGAATTGTCAGGTTTTTAAAAGTTTATTTTGTGTATTATGTCATTGTTGTGCTATGTTAAATGGGCACCCCGCCCCCAATCTCTAGAGCAGAAAGGGGCTTCCCAAGTGGCTCAGTGGTAAAGAATTCACCTACCAACGCAGGAGATATAAGAGATGCGGGTCCAATCCCTGGGTCAGGAACATCCCCAGGAGAATGGCATGGCAACCCACTCTAGAATTCTTGCGTAGAGAATCCCACGGTCAGAGGAACCTGGCAGGCCACAGTCCACAGGGGCACAGAGCTGGACACAACTGAAGTGGCTGAGAACATATGCATGCACTGTGTTCTTATGCTTTGTGTTGACCATACCCTGTGATCTTTACTACTTTCCGTGCCTGCTAAATCACCTCAGTCATGGGAGACTCTTTGCAATGCTATGGACTGTAGCTCACCAGGCTCCTCTCTCTGTGGGATTCTCTGGGCATAAGTACTGGAGTGGGTTGCCATGCCATCCTAAAGGGGATCATCCCAACCCAGGAATCGAATCTTCGTCTCTTAAGTCTCCTCCATTGGCAGGTGAGTTCTTTATCACTAGCGCCATGTGGTGTTAAATGACAAATGTTTTGGTGACCCTGAAGATGAAAGTAAACCTGGTCTATATTTGAAGGCCCACTCAGTCTCCTTTGCCAGCTCATCTTCCTCTAATTTCTGTTTTAAATTGTGATGTAATTTTTATTGAATTTACTTGGATTTCTTCTTTGAATCCTAGATGATATTTCCACTTGTGTATTTCACAAGCACTTCAAAATCAGTATGTCTACAGCTCAGAAAAACAGGAATTCCATCCTGCTGCTCCAGATTTCTCCAAGTCAGTGGCACTGTCATCCACTTCATTGTTCAATTTAAATACCTGTAAGTTATCTTTGCCTTCCCTCTTTGCTTACCACCTTTGTCTAGCATCCAGGTCTGACAATTCTATGTCCAAAATCTCTCTCTACCCTCTCTATTTCTACTACAACCTCCAAGGCTAAGCTATGTCTCACTAGGTAGGCTGTAATGGATATCTGTTTGCTACACCTGCAATTTCATTTCTAGTATTTCTTTGCGGGTGGTTTTTTTTTTTTTTTTTTTGGTTTTTATTGTTTGTTTGTTTGTTTTGGCCACATCTCTTGGCACCCAAGATCTTAATTCCCTGGGATCAAACCCGGGCCCCCTGCAGTGAAAGTCCACATTCTTAACCAATGGATCACCAAGGAAATCCCTTCATTGTGAATTTGATTTATATTTTTCAAATGACTAATGATGTTGAGTCTCTTTTCATAAGCTTATTGGTTACTTTCATATCTTCTTTCCAGTAGTTATGTATGGATGTGAGAGTAGGACCGTAAGGAAGGTTGAGCACTGAAGAACTGATGATTTTGAACTGTGATGCTAGAGAAGACTCTTGAGAGTCCCTTGGACAGCAAGGAGATCAAACCAGTCAATTGTAAAGGAAATCAGCTCTGAATATTCATGGGGAGGACTGATGCTGAATCTGAAGCTCCAATACTTTGGCCACCTGATGGGAAGAGCCAACTCATTGGAGAAGACCCTGATGCTGGAAAAGAAAGAGGGCAGGAGAAGAAGAGGGTGACAGAATGAGATAGTTGGATGGTTCACTGACTCAATGAACATGAGTTTGAACAAACCCCAGGAGATAGGGAGCCTGGCATGCTGAATCCATGGGGTCACAAAGAGACACGGCTTAGTGACTCAGCAACAAGCACAATATCTTCTTTAGGGGATATGTCTGTCCTTTGGCTTCCCGGATGCTGTGGGCTTCCCTAATAACTCAGTGGGTAAAGAATCTGCCTGCAGTGCAGGCAGATTCATTCTTCCATTTCAAGATAGTTAAGAATACACAGAAGAACTGTACAAAAAAAGATCTTCACAACCAAGATAATCATGATGATGTGATCACTAATCTAGAGCCAAACATCTTGGAATCTGAAGTCAAGTGGGCCTTAGAAAGCATCACTACGAACAAAGCTAGTGGAGGTGATGGAATTCCAGTTGAGCTGTTTCAAATCCTGAAAGATGATGCTTTAAAAGTGCTGCACTCAATATGCCAGCAAATTTGGAAAACTCAGCAGTGGCCACAGGACTGGAAAAGGTCAGTTTTCATTCCAATTCCAAAGAAAGGCAATGCCAAAGAATGCTCAAACTACTGCACAATTGCACTCATCTTACATGCTAGTAAAGTAATGCTCAAAATTCTCCAAGCCAAGCTTCAGCAATACGTGAACCATGAGCTCCCTGATGTTCAAGCTGGATTTAGAAAAGGCAGACGAACCAGAGATCAAATTGCCAACATCCACTGGATCATCAAAAAAGCAAGAGAGTTCCAGAAAAACATCTATTTCTGCTTTATTGACTATGCCAAAGCCTTTGACTGTGTGGATCACAATAAACTGTGGAAAATTATGAAAGAGATTGGAATACCAGACCACCTGACCTGCCTCTTGAGAAACCTATATGCAGGTCAGGAAGCAAACGTTAGAACTGGACATGGAACAACAGACTGGTTCCAAACAGGAAAAGGAGTACGTCAAGGCTGTATATTGTCACCCTGCTTATTTAACTTCTGTGCAGAGTACATCATGAGAAATGCTGGACTGGAAGAAACACAAGCTGGAATCAAGATTGCCGGGAGAAATATCAATAACCTCAGATATGCAGATGACACCACCCTTATGGCAGAAAACGAAAAGGAGCTAAAAAGCCTCTTGATGAAAGTGAAAGAGGAGAGTGAAAAAGTTGTCTTAAAGCTCAACATTCAGAAAACGAAGATCATGGCATCCGGTGCCATCACTTCATGGGAAATAGTAGAAACAGTGTCAGACTTTATTTTGGGGGGCTCCAAAATCACTGCAGATGGTGACTGCAGCCATGAAATTAAAAGACACTTACTCCTTGGAAGAAAAGTTATGACCAACCTAGACAGCATATTCAAAAGCAGAGACATTACTTTGCCAACTAAGGTCTGTCTAGTCAAGGCTATGGTTTTTCCTGTGGTCATGTATGGATGTGAGAGTTGGACTGTGAAGAAGGCTGAGCGCCGAAGAATTCATGCTTTTGAACTGTGGTGTTGGAGAAGACTCTTGAGAGTCCCTTGGACTGCAAGGAGATCCAACCAGTCCATTCTAAAGGAGATCAACCCTGGGATTTCTTTGGAAGGAATGATGCTAAAGCTGAAGCTCCAGTACTTTGGCCACCTCATTCGAAGAGTTGACTCATTGGAAAAGACTCTGACGCTGGGAGGGATTGGGGGCAGGAGGAGAAGGGGACGACAGAGGATGAGATGGCTGGATGGCATCACTGACTCGATGGACATGAGTCTGAGTGAACTCCGGGAGATGGTGATGGACAGGGAGGCCTGGCGTGCTGCGATTCATGGGGTCGCAAAGAGTCAGACACGACTGAGTGACTGAACTGAACTGATTCTGGATCCGTTGTATTTCCATATGAATTTTGGAATCACCTTATAAATTTCTGCAGAAAGTATTATCTGTCATTTGGATAGGGGTCATATTTAGTTTGCAGACATATTAGAGAATATTGCCATCTTTAAAATGCTGTTTTGTGATCTATAAATATAGGATTTATTTTCATTTATTTATATCTTTTTGTATTGTTTATTGCTAATGTATAGGAAATGATTTATATATATTAATCTTGTGTTTTGCAAATTTACTCAACTTGCTTGTTAGTTCCATTATTTTTTAGTGAATTCCTTAGGATTTTCCATAAACAAGATCATGTCATCTATAAACAGAGATAGTTTTACTTCTTCCTTCCCAATCTGGATAATTTTCTTTCTTTCTTTATCTAATTGCCCTGGATACAACTGCCAAAAAGTGAAAGTGAACGTCTCTCAGTCATGTCCGACTCTTTGCGACCCCATGGACTGTACAGTCCACGGAATTCTCCAGGCCAGAGTACTGGAATAGATAGCCTTTTCCTTCTCCAGGGGATCTTCCCAACCCAGGGATCAAAACCAGGTCTCCCACATTGCAAGTGGATTCTTTACCACCTGAGCCACAAGGGAAGCCTATACAACTGTCAATAAGACATTTAATAGAAACAAGAACTAACATGCTATCTTATTCTTGATCTTGGGGAAGAGCACTGACTTTCACCAGTGTGATATTAACTCTGATTTTTTTTTGTGTGTGTGGATGCCCTTTATTAGATAGGGGAACTTCCTCCTATTTCCAGTCTGCTGAGTGTTTCCATAATGAAAGGGGGATGTATTTTGTTAAATCCTTTTTCTGTATCTATTGAGATCACCATATGTTTTTTTTTTTCTCTTTTTCTATTAATATAACACATTATAGTAATTGATTTTTGGATGTTAAACCTTATACTCTTGGGGTAAATCTCACTTGATCTTGGTGAATAATCCTTTTTATATATTACTGGATTTGGCTTGCTAGTAGTATGATGAGGATCTTTCCATTTATATTCATAATAAATATTGTTCTGTAACTACTATTGGTCTGTAACTTCTTTACTTGTAATGTAAAGAAGTATGATTTTGGTATCACAGCATCTAGCCTTAAAGATGAATTGATAAGTGTTCTATTTTTTATTTTGAAAGAGTTTATGAAGGGTTGATAATAATTCTTCTTAAAATGTTCTCTAGAGTTTACCAGAAAAGTCAACTGGGCTTGGGGTTTTCTTTGTGGGAAGTTTTAAAATCATTAAAACAATTTTCTCAGTTGTTATAATTCTATTCAGGTTTTATGTTTACTCTTGAGTAAATTGTGGTAGTTTTTATCTTTATAGAAATTTGTTCTCTTCATCTAAGTTGTCTGATTTTTTTTTTTTTTTTGACATACAGTCTTTCTAACCTGTTCCTTTAAGGAGTACTATCGCATCAGTTTTTCTACCAAGAATAAAAATCATAATCTATTGGAGAAAATTTTAATTTAGATATGAAGCAACTCTATTTGTTTATTATTCACAGGGATAAAGGTTAATAAGGATTGTAAGCTATTCCATTTTTACTACATAATTTTTGTTAATTCACAAGGATACTGAAATTAAAAGTAAGTTCTTTGCTTTACATAAAATAAGCAATAAGTAAATAAAAGACTCATTAATATTGATTATCCCATGGAGATATTATTTTAATTTACCCTAGCAAGTTCCTAGATTTTAAGGCTGTTTGATTGTCTCTTGTTGTTAAAAAATCTTTAGCCTTGATTCCGTATTCCCCGTTAGAGCTTTAGAACCTGTTTTTTTCAAGGTGTATATATGACTATAAATTCTTGTGTAAGTTGTAACACAATTCACTTTGGAAATCAGAGACAGGTAAACTCCTCTGCAATACGGGAATCATGCAAAAACTTGGATTGTTTTCAAATTATTTAGAATTTGGCAAAACTGAAAAATAATTTGCCAAGATTCATCCTCTGTGATTTTAAAATCCAAGAGCAAAGTAGAGAAATATAATCTGCAAGGCTGATATATTTATACTCAACTCAAAAACTCTTTTAGGTCCATGAACTTTCTAAATCTTTTCCTTAGCCCTTTAGACTTCCCCATATTTCTTCCAAAAGAACAGTGAATAAATAAGCTTAAAACTCTTAAGATGTTTGAGGGAGTCTGTTTCACAGTTCTGAATGTTGATACTGGGAAAATTTTAAGCCTTAAAAACAAATTCACATCTCCTTTGATGATAATTTGGTCTCATATATATCTTACTTTACAAAGAATGATTGTTGAGATTATAGTACTAGTAATAGTTACACTAATAGTAATAATAACAATGGATTTCTGCTGAAAATATAGGCATTCTAAATGATACTTGTCTTTATAAAATATTGATCCACATTCTGTCTAAATCATCTGTGAATTCAGATTATCTTCTGAAATAATTATATAAGGTTATTACTTACCTAAGTAAGCAATCACTATACAGTTTATAAATGTGTATTATACTCGTAAGTCTATATGTATATACCTATTTTCCTGTGTTCATTGGTTACATGATTTTGGCCGCACAGGTTGAACCTCCCAAATACTTGCCTACATCAGAGACTTTGTATCTGCATTTCCCTCTGCAGTGAGGATCTAGCCTCCAGTTTGCATCCTTCCTGCCCTTTAGGTCTTGGCTGAAATATCGTCTCAGAGAAGCCTTCCCTAGCCACTTTTGTTATGAACTGAATTTTGTCCCCTCAAAATACATAAACTGAAGCTCCAATCCTCAGTGGAACTGTAGGAAATGAGTGCTTTAACAAAGTAATTACGATTACACAGGAACACACAGCGGAGCCCTAATCTGGTGAAGCTACTGGTGTCCTTACTGAAAGAGGAAGAGATACCAGGAGTGCACATGCACACAGAAAAAGTCATGTGAGGACAAAGCAATAAGGCATCCACCTACAAGCCAAAGAGAGAGGCCTCCAGAAAAACTAAACCCAGTCACCCCTTGATCTGAGACTTCCAGTCTCCATAACTGTGAGAACAGAAACTTCTGTTATTTAAGCCACCCAGGCTTTATTTTGATTTTTTTTATTATCACCCAGGTGATATTTTGTTATGGCAGCCCTGGATGTCTAACACAGCCCCACTCCAGTTGTCTTCTGTAGCACTTTTACAAATTTGAAATATTCTATTAATTCATTTATTTACTTGTTTATTGTCAGATTGTCCTTTTGTAAGGCCAGAGAATTGTCATTCATGCCTTATACCTGTGCCTGGTATCCGGAAGGTACTCAATAAATAACTGTTGAACAAATAACCAAAGTATCCAAAAGTCACAGTGGACTAGGCATTGTGGATAATGGATAACTATGGGATGCTAATCTCTGTTTTTGTTTTTGTTTTATATTCAGTAGATGGTTATTTTTAATCACAAGAGGAACACCATAACTTCTTTGGCTCACGAGTTAAAAATCCGAGTGTTTATAAGAGTCAATTTGATGTTGTAAGTGAATATGTTATTTTATGCAAATAAAACTGAAAGTTTTTCTCCATTTTCTATTTTATATTGGGGTATGTAGCAAACTGGAGAATGCATTGCCAACCTAAAGACAACAGCTGCTTCTGGGTCCAATGTTGTCAGATCTAATATTTAAAAAGAAGTAAAAAAATCTACATTTTTATGTGAAATCTTATGATTTAAAAAAATTGACAACTAATGCAAGTTTGTATAAAATACTGCAGGCCAAAACCAACAATAAAAAAATAATAAAAGGAAAAGTATGCAGAGGTCGATGAGAGGCCTTCAAGGAGATCTGAACCTACGCTAGCTAAAGGTGGCGCTCCTTTTACTGCAGGCACTGGAAGCCCTGCCCAGAAGAACCCGACTTCTCCACACTTCATAATCTCTCTTTCATTTCTGCCTCACTCAGCCTTATTCTCTACTCCCACCCACCTCAGCTTCCTTTTCCTTTCTTCTTCATTTCTTCTCTCCTGCTTCTGCCTTAGAGCTGCCAATATCCTTCCCTTGCAACCAAAATTCCTGAAAAAATTCATTTTTGATCCAAAGAGGTGGAAGATAGGAACACGGATGCTACTCAGGGATAACTACTCCCTACTCTAAGACTTAAGAAGAGCACCGTTGAGAGAAAAAAAAAAAATACATCACACAGAGGGAGCTGTCATCTTTGTGTACTAGGATGGAGAACACAATGAAATGCTTGCTACCATTTATTAAGCTGCCACAAAATGTTAGCAATTGTTTAAAAAAAGTTAATGTTTATTGAGTGTTTGCTCATGTAGTGAACTCTATCAGTTCAGTTTGAAATCAAGAAAAGTGCAGATAGCTCCCATAAGACCTTTCACAAAGGTTCAGGAATTCAGAAACTGTAAATCATGAAGCAAGGCCATATAGAATTTACTTGAGAAATTCTGGAGCCTCTGTTACTTTCCAGTTCTAGTTTTTGCTTGTCTGGCTTTTATTTTGTCACTTCTGCATATCTCTTAAACCAAAAAGTCTTGTGTTTGTCCTCAGGGTTGGCGAAAAAGAGGGAAAGATGAGAAGCTTAGTTTCTACTCTTGGTGTGGTTGTATCTTCACATAGGATGAGGAATGATGCTTGGGAAGAAGAACCTCAAGAGAAAAAATAGAGACAGGAGAAAAGAAAGGGAATCGGTTGGAGGGGAGTAGGCCAATTAGGACAGCTTTGGTCTAAGGTGTGGGAACTCACGTGTGTTTCCCATTGGGTAAAAATAAAAAATGAGAAAATTAGGAAGTCCCAAAATAGTTATCTGTTATTTTTATTATTATGTGAGTGAGCTAAATGGATCTTTCTCATTTTACCACCCCATTGCCCTATTTGTTCCTAAAATCCTGCCTAATTCCCCCAAAGCTCTTTTAATTTCCAGACTGATGTTCCTGGGACCTACCCTCTCCTTGGAAAAGCCCTTCCTCTTCTTATTTCACTTAGACCTGGTGATTTAAGTGACCCAGTGGTCTAAGTGAATGCCTGATCCCATATTGGTGGTAATGACTGAGCATCCATACTGCGTTCTTAATCATGCTTTCAGATGAAAGTCTAAATGCAGTGCCCTTATTTCCCCAACTAGCACAATGATGGGCAGAGGTGAAACTCAATTAACTGAGTGGGACTAGCTAGTGGGACTTCATTTGTCAATATATAACAATGATGAAGCTGAAGCTCCAACACTTTGGCCACCGGATGCAAAGAGCTGACTCATTGGAAAAGACCCTGATGCTGGGAAAGATTGAAGGCAGGAGAAGGGGATGACAGTGGATGACATAGTTGGATGGCATCACTGACTCGATGGACATGAGTTTGAGCAAGCTCCAGAAGATGGTGAAGGACAGGGAAACCTGGCGTGCTGCAGTCCATGGGATCGCAAGGAGCCAGACATGACTGAACAGCAACTAAACAACAACAAACACATGAAGGAGTGTTTTGTAAGTGGGTCTTTAAGTTTCTCAAAATGTTCTTACTTTTATATACTATAACTGTCATATATTTCTTATGGAAATAATGACTCAAATTCCAAAGTGCAAATGCAACTCACCCTTGCCTCTAGACATGGAGGCAGGTTCACCATAAAATCCACATACTTTTCCTTGACTGTTTTTTTTTAGACCACCCTGAGCAGCATGCAGGATCTTAGTTCCCCTAAAATCCACACACTTGTGTTCCCCACACATTTGTTTCTGATGGAGCAAAATATCCATTTCAAGTATTGGGGAGTTTCCTTTAAAAATTAGGTGTTATTTTTGCATGTATTAGCATCCAAGGAATCAATAGGATAGGACCTAATCCACTACCTGACCACTGCTGTTTTGAGAAAAATACGGCCCCAAAATGAGGTGAGACACTGGTCTGAAAACAATTTTAACTTGACAAAGTACAAAAAATACAGACTCACACAATCTCTTTCAATCAACAGCCTCAGAATAATCTTGTGCTAGCAGAGAGGAATGAGTATTGAAGATCTACACTGAAGACATATTGCCTTTATCTTATTGGTTAACTTCCTTATTTTGTAATTCTGTGCAAATCTCATGAGCATTTTTAATTTTTCAAAGTATTTTCCTATATTTCATTTTTAAAGCGATAAATAATTCAGAACTCATACTTTCTTCAGCTAAAGGCTTGTCACTGTTCTTCCATTATTGTCAGTTAGCTTTTAACCAGAGGTATTTCCCACTTCAGCTATCATAAGCTATCACAAGCTATCATAAGCTTTTAATGTTGGGGCAAACATTTTCCCTTTCCCTAGACTCCAAAGCTAGACATGTTATTATTGTACATTTTTCCTGTTTTAGATCATAAGCTTCTTTACATAGTTTCATAAAAACCTATGTCCCTGATATCACAGAAAGGTTTATAAACAAAGTCTTAATTTAAATCCAAACTAGCCCCAGCATCAGTCTCCTGCATTTTAGCAAAGTGAGATCAATGTTATCTAAGCCTGTTTAAAAAGGGTCAATTTAAAAACTAAACATAATGCTTGCTTAATAATATTTAGTCTTCTAATTGGATTTTCTTGGCTTTTGCATCTAGAACAACAATTTCAGTTTTTCTATGCAGCTATTCCTGAGATCTCTATTCTTGACTGCCTCCCTAAATTTTTGGAAAGACTCATAATAAAAATTTCCATAGATTCTGTTTTAACTTTTCCATTCTTACTCATCTTTACTTTCCATGAGGCAATCCAATAATGAAAAGCAATGTTAGTTAAAAATACTGTCTCTAAAGGCCTGTCAAAGCTTGGAATTTAGCATGTATTTTGGAGAGACGTCGGGGTGTTACAGAAGAGTGCTCGGGTTTTTCTATTGCAGAAGTAATACTGGAAATCTCTTGCTACCTATGCCTTCAATTCCTCAGTGATTCTGGTTGCTCAACAACATACCTGGGAGCTTACATGTCTTCTTAGAAATAGCAGAGTTACTTTGGAAAATAAGCACTTAGGAAATGTTCAATCTCTTGTCACCATGCTAGTGCTTTTTCCAAACTGTTCTAGGCAGACAGAGCAAAATAGAGAAAATTCTTACCTCTTGAAGGACGTAAGACAATACACATCACCAATAAAGCAAGCACAGCAGAGGTGGCAACTCCAAATACAATTTTTAACCATGTCTACATAAAATAAAGAAAATTAGACATATAAATGGTTTCTGCTAAATAGTAGAAATGGCAAGATTTTGTTTACTCCTAAATCTGCTTTCTCCCTCCCCGTAAAGCTTTTGATTGTCTTCCACTGATCTGGCTATAATTGCTGGAATTCTTCCAGCTCTGCAAGGAGAAATGTTTCCACAGTATATTTAGAACAACTTCCCAATCCTAACCCACTCCAGGAAGTACATACTTATGTACAAATCCTCACCTTCTAAACAATAGAAAACTCTGATTGTGCTCAATTCAGCCAGCCCCCATCCTTTAGCAGTATCTGAGGCTGCATATACTAACCTTCATTTTTCCAGATGTTTTTGAAAGTTAGCTAATTCTGACTTCAGAGCGTGGGTCACCAGATCTGTGAAAACCGTTGAAAGAAGCAGGTCTGTCTTCGTAGTTGGAAGCCGAAGCTAGGGCAAGTTTCTTTTTTTTTTCTTTCCACGGACTTTCGAAAACCGTGCCAAATTTCAAAAGATTTCTGTAAAATTAGAAACAGATTTTGGGGGCGTTCTTGGCCTTGAAATGAACTGTGAGTGGCCCAAGGGAGATTTTATAGCCTTCTTATCCTTGTAAATTCTACACCAACATCTGCTTACGCTGACATACAGAGGTTTTTTAAAATATTTTTTTAACAAGTTTAGGTTTATGTTTCATTTTCTTCTAGAAATCACTTATGAGTCATATTGGAAAGTCATGGGGTTTTGGATAACCTTTTTTATGTGCAACCAAAAGAAGAATTTAAAATATAACTTTAAGGTGTGTATAATACACATGTATCTAACTTTTAGCAGAGGAAGAAGATTAAAGCCACATAAGATTTTGTAAGACAGACTCCATGTTACTGCAATTTTTCTTTCTCTGGGAGATTATGAGGTACTGCAGACAGAAATGTTTTTCTTTCAGCACAATTTCTTTGTCCATATAGCACCATATGCACTTTCAGTAAATACAGAAGTTTAAAAATTCAACTGTCTAAACCCACGACTGCTTTACTTTAAAGAATTAAAATGCCATCTGGTGAAATTTAGTATGGGTTAGGTGTGTATGCACAGGCCAGAAAGATGGAAAGATCAGTAAGAATAATTTACCAGCAGACCTTTGAAAGAATGAACATGGCTTTGCAAAAGTGATATTTTTGCTTCCCTCTCAGAATATATTCTGAGAGAGAACAGTTAGTAATTATAAAGCCTTTAAAATAAATAAAAAGCATGTGAAAAAAGAAGTAAGTCTTACATACAATTTCATTTTGGCTAAATTTGCATAAATCCCAAGCAATCAGTCAACCTGACATCATCTGACATCGGTCTGAATTAAAACACACACACATCCACGTGCACACACACATACAAGTTTATTAGCGTATGTTGGCTGGTTCAATGTAACTCTTTTGGATAGATTCTGTTGTTCCTCATAAATACAGTTGTTAACCTACTGTGTGTATTTTTCCCACTCATGGGTCTCAACCTGACTAAAACAAACTTCATGGTGAGTGTTTCTGAAATCTTTTGCTGTTTGCTTTAGTCAACTGGTCTGACTACCATGGAAGGTTTTCTCCAGTAAAGTGCAGGACAGTGGCTTGTGAACTTCCTTTCAGACATTCTCCAGACATCCCTCCCTGAATTCCAGCCTTATGAAAATTCTGTTGAGGAAAATGAGTCATGAAGCACTTACTGGCAGCGAGATGTAGCCACCCCAGGTTGGAGAGGCGCCCCTCCCTCCTTTGCAGTTGATGGGGCCAGCTCTTTGCAAACTGGAGCAATCATTGAGATAAACATCCAAGTTGTGCTATGTACATGTAGGCATCTCCATGTGCTTGTGAAATCCTCAAATCCAAGATAAAAGCCACCAGCCAGGTTCCAAATGAACTGCTGCTACCATGTGGGTCCTCTCACATGTATTGCCTTCTTTGGAAAGTTCACACAGCGCATTCTCAGAAGTTCTGTTCCAGCTGCCAAGGCTCCAAAGTCTCCAAGTGCTTTTTAGTGAGTTATTTCCACGACTTTACATCCTGAAGAGAAACTGACTGTAGTAAATGATCAGGGCATAATTAAAATGGTTACTCTTGGCTTTAGCAATTAAAAATGCACTGACATGTGACTTGCCTGGGTACCACTTAGGACTGCAGTCAAGTGTGGGTCTCTATAAAAAACTCATTTGACAGAATCTAAGAAGAAATCTGAGTGCTTTAAGAAGAAAAAGTTTTGATTGAAACTTTTAGTGAGAAGGGAAAATATGAGGCTAAAACATGTTTCTTTAATTTTGTTTGTTTTTTCCTTGGGCGGTTGGGTAATTCAAATTTTGGAAGATTCTGACTTGTTTGAAAGGTTTCAAGAAAAATGAGACTGACTACAGAAATAAAAGTGAGTTAGGGATACACTGCTTATAACAGAACTACACATATCCATCCCTTTGAGATAATGTGTAAGTGTTCTAATTTTCATCCAAACAAGTACTCCCACAAAAATAACTTACATTCTTTTAATATTATAGCATCTTTACTGACTTTTTCTCCTTTTAGATTCAAAATGCAAATGTTTATGCTAACATTTTTTAAACATTAAGGAAACTCAATATATCCTTATTTTATATAGTTAGTTAACATCCAGTTAACATTTCTTGGGGAAAATAATTATGAATAAGCCAGGGGGTGGAAATAATTATGAATAAGCTATGTTCTGTGTCTTCAGGAAACTTACATTCTTCTACAAGCCTGGCAACTGTGTGTGTGTGTGTGCATGTGTGTGTGTGCGTGTGTGTGTGTGTGTGTATGCTTAGTCATGTCTGACTCTTTATGACCCCCTGGACTATATAGCCCATCAGGCTCCTCTGTCTATAGAATTTTCCAGGCAAGAAGACTGGAGTGGGTTGCCATTTCCTCCTCCAAGGGAATCTTCCGAACCCAGGGATTGAACCTGTGTTTCTTGCCTCTTCTGCATTGGCAAGTGTATTCTTTACCACTGTGCCACCTGGCAAGTAAGTCCTTACATATTTGTTTCTTTTCCTTTCCTGGAGCCCTTGCTGAGAATGAACCTGAAGCTGGCTTTGTGTTTAGTAGGAAAAAGTGCCCAAGAGTGCCCTGGTGGGTTTGTTGATTGCTACATGGACCCAGGAAGAGAGACAGAAAGTCAACATGGCACATGTTTGTGATCCTTAATTCAAGTCTAAGTCTTATTTTTATTGAGACTAAGACTTTCCTCATTTAGCAATTCTGGACCTATTCATTGCTGATAAAATGGAAAGTATGACTTTGGCCTGTAAACAATTAAGCGCAAGTATTAGGATACTAGAGACTAAAGTGAGCTTTTATCAGAGATGGAACTTACATGTTTTAATTTAAAATATGACTGCATTTTAGTAAGCCCACTGGATAAGTTAACTATAACATAAATCCTTAGCTTGCTATTTAGTAGCAATAGAACTATTTACTAATAGCTACTGTGTCTGCCAAAATGATTTTGATTTAGATGTTTTTCCAGAAAACATATTCAGCTGTATATTCTTTGAGTGTGAAGGTTAAGACAATGTTGAAAGCATAAATAAGGATTTTGTCTTTTTAATTTGGGGTAGTGAGATAAAGAGAGATGCTTTCATTAATCAAAAGCTAAAACATATTATTAAGGTTGAGCAATAACTCTAAAATAAAAGTTTGCTCCCAAGAAGGCCATGCCTGTCCATTTGACTTCTCACATTCATTAAAAATTTTCTGTCAACTGTTTTGTACAAAGTGCATTAATACATTTCCTTTAACTCATACAAAACCCATTTTAATGATCGCATGCATGCATGCTAAGTCGCTTCAGTCGTGTCCGACTCTGTGCGATCCTATGGACAGCAGTCCCCAGGCTCCTCTGTCCCCAGGATTCTCTAGGCAAGAATATTGGAGTGGGTTGCCATTTCCTTCTCCAAAAGAAAAGGATGAGCAGTATCTTATTAAAGATGGTATTCTTTTACAAATTAAGTTCCTAAATGTGTTTCATACCAGTGTCCTGAATATTGGGGGAATAAAAGAAAGACCTCACATCTAGATGAAAACAAATGATCTGGAATTGGTTGCTAATATGTTACCAAACAAAAACTAGTTACCTCATTAGAATGATTCTCTAACAAGAGAACCAAAGGCAGAGAAGGAAATGGAGAACTGAAAAATTAGATAACTTGCCCAAGATTCCAGCAGGAACCATTGTTACTATGGTATATTGAGTCTTTGTGATAAGTCTTGAAGTTGATTCCAAAGCTTATTTTTTTTAATTTTTAAAAATATATTGATTAATAAACATATTCTTAAAAAAATAAGTAAAATTTTTAATTAATATCTTACTGAGTTTTCTGTTGAAAGGCATCCGAGTATGATGGTAGAATAATTAGAGCTAAAATATGTGTAGTCCTCACATCTTCAGAGAACACTGTTACACATGACTCCAAAGATCTCAGTCTTACTCTATAGGGTCTGCGTCCAAAATATCAGCTTGGTTAGAGTCTTATTAGAATCGAGGTCTAGTAATCAGAGCAATAGTTACAGGATGCCTAAGCTCAGAAGGTATCCCTCCAGGGATCTGTTTAAATTAAGGGATTCACCAGAATATCCATCATAAACTAAGAAGAGCTAATATCGTCCAAGCTCAGGGCAACTGTCACATAATTATAGATGTGGAAGATGTGGTGTAACAGCATTGATGACAAATGGTACAACTCAAACTACCTTTGAATCTGATCTATTTTCTAAAACTCCAGTTGTTTACATGAGGGAGAATATGAAGCAACATGCCTTCTGGTTTGTAATTGATACCTACTCTCTTAATAAATGTTATAATTAGATGCCAGTGTTTATTATCCTCTAATAATTAGGGCAAGGTCTCCTTGGTGGCCCAGAGAGTTAACAATAAAGTTGGATTAGGAAATAAAAAGTAGAGAAACAACCTATTTCTTTGGGTGTTTAGATGCAGGTTAAAAATGCAAATATTACATTTTCCTAGAAGTAATAAATCAGTAGGCTTGATTATATTAAATAGTTTAAATTGAGTGTGTGTTTTATACACTTTGATAAAACTTACTAGACAGAGCTACTGAACTGAACTGAACTGAACTAGACTGCTCTTTCACTAGTATTTTTACAGTAAAGAATATTACTATTAATAGGTAATGCTTATTGGATATGTATTAATCCTGACATTTTTCTAAGCACTTTACTTGTACTTTCTCATTCCACCTTCAGAACATTAGTACCATTATGTTCTTCATTTGAAACACAAGGGCATGGATGCAAAGAAAATTTAAATAACTTCCTCAAAGTTACATAGCTTATGATTATGTGTTCATGAGCTATCTGGGTGGTAGAGACACCACATGAACCTAAAAAGTCTTATCCTATAATACAATTTGATTGGCCCATGTTTAAGTTTCTGATAGGAGGGTATATATACACAATATAGGTGTAGCGATTGGGGTATGTAATCAAGACTGGATCTAGGAGAAGGTGAAACAGAAGGGAGAAATTAGGTGGTCTAATAAGCTGGATATCTTGATGAGACCCGTAATAGAATAGGACATAAAGAGGTTGTTCTCAGAATGAGCAGGCTTCAGTTTAAGATTTCAGTGCAAGGTGCTGACAAAGGTGTGGGCGTGGATACAGAAGTAAGTGGCTATGGTAGAGGAAAGGGGTGAAGGTATCTATACTATAGTTGCCAAAACAATGAGAAGTGAGGGAATCATCTGGGATGTATATGGAAGCTTAACTGATTCCATATTATGGCGATAATTGAGGAGGGGGAAGAAATACATGCAGTCACATTCTAAACTGTTTATAAAAGAATTATAAAGATTCTCAGGTCACTTCATTTCACGTCAGGTCAAAATGTGAGAATGAACATATACATCAATTATTTTGCTTCTAAAACACGGTTAAACTGATTGGAAAAGGAAGAAAAGGATAAGACATATAACAATGGAGAGATGGAGAGAGCATGGGATTCAGCTCAGTTTAGATCACTTCAGTCGCTCAGTCGTGTCCAACTCTTTGTGACCCCATGAATCGCAGCACGCCAGGCATCCCTGTCCATCACCATCTCCCGGAGTTCACTCAAACTCATGTCCATCGAGTCGGTGATGCCATCCAGCCATCTCATCCTCTGTCGTCCCCTTTTCCTCCTGCCCCCAATCCCTCCCAGCATCAGAGTCTTTCCCAATGAGTCAACTCTTCACATGAGGTGGCCAAAGTACTGGAGTTTCAGCTTTAGCATCATTCCTTCCAAAGAAATCCCAGGGCTGATCTCATTTAGAATGGACTGGTTGGATCTCCTTGCAGTCCAAGGGACTCTCAAGAGTCTTCTCCAACACCACAGTTCAAAAGCATCAATTCTTCAGCACTCAGCTTTCTTCACAGTCCAACTCTCACATCCATACATGACCACAGGAAAACCATAGCCTTGACTAAACGGACCTTAGTTGGCAAAGTAGTGTCTTTGCTTTTGAATATTCTGTCTAGATTAGTCATAACTTTTCTTCCAAGGAGTAAGCGTCTTTTAATTTCATGGCTGGCAGTCACCATCTGCAGTGATTTTGGAGCCCAAAAAATAAAGTCTGACACTGTTTCCACTGTTTCCCCATCTATTTCCCATGAAGTGATGGGACCAGATGCCATGATCTTCGTTTTCTGAATGTTGAGCTTTAAGCCAACTTTTTCACTCTCCTCTTTCACTTTCATCAAGAGGCTTTTAATTCCTCTTCACTTTCTGCCATAAGGGTGGTGTCGTCTGCTTATCTGAGGTTATTGTTATTTCTCCCAGCAATCTTGATTCCAGCTTGTGCTTCTTCCATCCCAGCGTTTCTCATGATGTACTTTGCATATAGCAGAGCAGAAATAGAAACTGCCTGTGACACACCTAGAATGGGACTTGCATGGAATGGTTCCAGAATTGAAATGACATTTACCAGTGAGGGTAGGAGAGAGAACTCGCACTTGGAAAAAAGCGAGGCTGGAGAAGGAAATGGCAGCCCACTCCAGTACTCTTCCCTGGAGAATCCCAGGGATGGGGGAGCCTAGTGGGCTGCCATCTGTGGGTTTGCACAGAGTCAGACACGACTGAAGTGACTTAGCAGCAGCAGCAGCAGCAGCAGCAGTTAGATATGTATGTATGGATTCTTCACCTCTGGATGCAAAACAGTCTGCAGCTGAGCATTTATTCCAGGCAAAAAATAAAGTAAAATATTTAAGAGATATTAAACTATTTGTGGGGACTGTGAGAGGAACTTGCTGGGAGTCAGTGCAACAAAATAAATTCAGTTCTTCAATTCGATCGATTCCTGACCACTTATCCTTAAACAAAACCCACCAGCCAACAAGCTCCACCTGCATACCAAGTTCTCTCTGATCTTCCCTCATTCTTATATCTACTATGAAAACCAAGAATAAGTAGAGAAGAATAATATTTTTTAAAAAAAAAAGAAGAGTCAAAATCTTAAAGAAAATGTAAAGACACTAAGAAAAAAGAAGTAAGAAAAAAAAAAAAAAACTCAAGAAAAATAGGGAAAAATGACCACAAAGATATTTATGAGAACAGAAGACAACCATTTAAGCTTGAATTCAGTAATCCCTCATCTGGTTCATGTCCAAAGGAAGTGAAGACAGGATATCAAAGAGGTATCTTCATTCCCATGTTCATTGCAACTCTATTCACGATAGCCAAGATATAGAAACAACCTAAGTGTCACAGCAACAGATGAATGGATAAGGAATTATGGGTATACATATACAATGGGCTTCACTGGCGACTACGACGGTAAAGAATCTGCCTGCAATGTAGGAGAACTGGGTTCAGTTCCTGGGTTGGGAAGATCCCCTGGAGGAGGGTGTGGAAACCCACTCCAGCGTTCTTGGCTGGAGAATCCCCATGGACAGAGGAGCCTGACAGGCTACTATCCATTGGGGGGCTGAAAAGAGTTGGACATGACTGAGTGACTAAGCACACAACATATATAATGGAATATTATTCATCCATGAGAAAACAGGAATCCTGCCATTTACTCTTAACAACGTGGATGGATCTGAGGGACGATATGCAAAGTGAAATAACCTCAATAAAGAAAGACATATATGTCGTGTTTTCATTTATATATGAAATCTTTTTTTAAAAAAGTCAGACTCAGAAATAGAGTAGAAGTGGTTGCTGGGGGAAACAGGGAGAGCTTGGTAAAGGATATAAACTTTCAGCTATAAGCTGAATAAGATTGAGGTGACATTTGTGCTTCCCATCTTTTGTTCCTCTTTCAGAACATTTATTCTGCAGCACAATAGGGAAAAGTGGATAAATGGTAAAACAAAACAAAACAAAGCAGTTTACTCAGGCAAATTCACAAGTGATAAAAAATATAAATATGATGCTAAATTTGCTAGAAATCAAAGAAATGCAAAATAACATAACCAAATCGGATATTTTTAATTTATTGTATTTGAGTCTGACTCTTTGCAACCCCATGGACTGTAGCCTCTTCTATCCATGGGATTCTCTAGGCAAGAATACTGGAGTGGGTTGCCATTTCCTTCTCCAGAGCATCTTTCCAACTCAGGGATCAAACCTGAGTCTCCTGCATTGACAGGTGGATTCTTTTCCACTACTGTCACCTGGGAAGCATTTATTGTATTCAGTTCAGTTCAGTCACTCAGTCGTGTCCAACTCTTTGCAACCCCATGAATCACAGCATGCCAGGCCTCCCTGTCCATCACCATCTCCCGGAGTTCACTCAAACTCATGTCCATCGAGTCGGTGATGCCATCCAGCCATCTCATCCTCTGTCGTCCCCTTCTCTTCCTCCTCCAGTCCCTCCCAGCATCAGGGTCTTTTCAATGAGTCAACTCCTTGCATGAGGTGGCCAAAGTATTGGAGTTTCAGCTTTAGCATCAGTCCTTCCAATGAACATCCAGGACTGATCTCCTTTAGGATGGACTGGTTGGATCTCCTTGCAGTCCAAGGGACTCTCAAGAGTCTTCTCCAACACCACAGTTCAAAAGCATCAATTTTTCGGCACTCAGCTTTCTTCACAGTCCAACTCTCACATCCACACATGACTACTAGAAAAACCATAGCCTTGACTAGACAGACCTTTGTTAGCAGAGTGATGTCTCTGCTTTTGAATATACTATCTAGGTTGGTCATAACTTTCCTTTCAAGGAGTAAGCATCTTTTAATTTCATGGCTGCAGTCACTATTTGCAGTGATTTTGGAGCCCCAAAAAATAAAGTCTGACATTGTTTCCACTGTTTCCCCACCTATCTTCCATGAAGTGGTGAGACCAGATGCCATGATCTTAGTTTTCTGAATGTTGAGCTTTAAGCCAACTTTTTCACTCTCCTCTTTCACTTTCTTCGACAGCCTTTTTAGTTCCTCTTCACTTTCTGCCATAAGGGTGATGTCATATGCATATCTGAGGTTATTGATATTTCTCCCGGCAATCTTGATTCCAGCTTGTGTTTCTTCCAGTCCAGCATTTCTCATGATGTACTCTGCATATAAATTAAATAAGCAGGGTGACAATATACAGCCTTGACATACTCCTTTTCCTATTTGGAACCAGTCTGTTGCTCATGTCCAGTTCTAACTGTTGCTTCCTGACCTGCATATAGGTTTCTCAAGAGGCAGGTCAGGTGGTCTGGTATTCCCATCTCCTTCAGAATTTTCCACAGTTTATTGTGATCCACACAGTTAAAGGCTTTGGCATAGTCAATAAGGCAGAAATAACAGGGATTAAAAAATAGTAGCAAGGTCACCAAGAAATGCATTCTCAAGATCAGCTGCTGGCAGACAAAAATACCACTCTCTGTGGGTCGAGCACAAAATGCTATTCCTGTTGTTGTCAAGCTCAAAGACCCACACTTATTTCCACATAAGAAGCAGTATCCACTGAAACCTGAGGTTAAGGAAGGGTTAAAACCCATCATTGAAAATTTAAAGGAACAGAGACTATTAATTCCCTATAACAGTCCTTGCAACACTCCTATTTTGGGTATAAAGAAATCAAATGGTAAATAGAGACAGACTTTCTGGAAAGCAGTCTAGGAACAAACATCAAAATTATACATTTCCTCTGGGATAGCAATTCTACCCCGGGAGTATATTTTAAGGATGACATTGGATAAAATGCAAATACAAGAGTATTGTTGAAAGTCAGTTTATAATATCTAGAAACTGAAAAGCATCTAAAAGCCCATCTAGAGGGAATTGGACAAATCCATCATGGAACATAAGAAAGTGAATGTTGTAGGTCTAAATGTGTTGACATGAAAAATATCCACAATCAATTGCTCAGTTTGTATGGTATGGTTTTGTGTGTGTGTGTGTGTGTGTGTGTGTGTGTGTGTGAAAAGGAGAGAGAAAATGTTTATGTGGGGATATATGTAGTAGAAACTCTGGAAATATATGTGTCAGAGCACTGGTTATGAAGTGGGGGCATGGAGGACATACTTATCCCTGGAAGCAGAAAAAAGGGAATGCATATCTAGAACATATTTACAAACAACAAAACCTACTAAATCAATCTGCTTTTTCTTATCTCCATACGCAGCAGTTCTAAATAATTTTAGTAATAAAATTCTCCTTTCTCCTAAAGCAGATCATCTCACTCTCACCGTATCCCACTCTTGTTGTGCCATTCCATCAAAAGATAAAAAGTGGACCACCACTTCCTGGTGGTCCAGTGGTTAAGATTCAGAGCTTCCACTGCAGAGGGCATAGGTTCAATCCTAGATTGGGCAACTAAGATTGCTCAAGCTTCACAGTGCAGCAAAAAAAAAAAAAAAAAATCAAAAAGTCGTATCCCAGTGTAAAAATAAAGTTACATCAGAGGGCCAACTGGTCAAGAAAACTGTGTAAAAGCACATGCCTTTGCAAGATCAAAAAATATATCTTGTGTGTTTACTATGCAAAGTCTATGACATCAAGTTTAAGACCCTATCATCCTTGTTCTGGTCTATATCTGTACTCTCTCTACTTTTCTACCCTACCTCATCACTGACAGTTCAGCCCCTGGTCTATTTGGGAGACTTTCTGTCTACACACCTGCCAGTCCATGCCACAGACACAGACTTTCCCTTTCATAAATATAGGTTTTTTCTTGAGTCTTATTCCCATGACAAATTTGAATTTCAAAAGAGAAAAGATAATTATGCTGTGCTTTAATATAATGAATATCTTAATGGTAGTGAACACAGGCAGCTTGTCTGATGGGGAAATCACATAGTTTCTTTAGGAAGTAGATTTTAAAACAGGAGAGGAACTGGGAGACAAAACAGGACTTTGGGGAGCACATCTTACGCCACACCATCTATGAACGGACCAGCTGCTACTATGAGTAAGGCCAGGTCTCCTAGGTTTTCAAGAGATAAATCATATGCTATTATTAAAAAAAAAAAAACAACAACAACACTGGCCTAGACCTGAAGTCTATGTAGTCTTAAACCCTTTTCTTATTTCTAATAGATAGCATCAGGAAAGATTTATAATAGATCGGAGAAGGCAATGGCACCCCACTCCAGTACTCTTGCCTGGAGAATCCCACGGACAGAGGAGCCTGGTGGGCTGCAGTCCATGGGGTCACTAAGAGTCGGACACGACTGAATGACTTCACTTTCACTTTTCACTTCACGCATTGGAGAAGGAAATAGCAACCCACTCCAGTGTTCTTGCCTGGAGAATCCCAGGGACGGGGATCCTGGTGGGCTGCCTTCTATGGGGTTGCACAGAGTTGGACACGACTGAAGCGACAGCAGCAGCAGCAAGATTTCTGGATGAGAAAATAGGAAAGACATTGCCAACATGAGCTCAAGTTTTTGCTCATGTCACCTTGTCAATGAGGCTGAATCACTCATTTAAAATTGATTTCTCTTAACCTCCAGTTTTTCTTAGTTACTCTTCTTTTTTTTTTAATTTAAAAAAAATTTTATTTTTACTTCATTTTACTTTACAATACTGTATTGGTTTTGCCATACATTGACATGAATCCACCACGGGTGTACATGTGTTCCCAAACATGAACCCCCCCCTCCCATCTCCCTCCCCATAACATCTTTCTGGGTCATCCCTGTGCACCAGCCCCAAGCATCCTGTATCCTGCATCGGACATAGACTGGCGATTCGTTTCTTACATGATAGTATACATGTTTCAATGCCATTCTCCCAAATCATCCCACCCTCTCCCTCTCCCTCAGAGTCCAAAAGTCCGCTTTATACATCTGTCTCTTTTGCTGTCTCGCATACAGGGTCATCATTGCCATCTTTCTAAATTCCATATATATGTGTTAGTATACTGTATTGGTGTTTTTCTTTCTGGCTTACTTCACTCTGTAGATTTTACCACTTCCCAATATCATCAAATATGTGGTATGTATACATATATATTATTTTTATTGCTATTCCCCTTGATCTCATATTTTATCCTTAATTTTGGCTTGTTTCACTCATGTAGCCAAAGGACATAGAAACAATGTTCGGTGGATAGTAAGTGCTGAATAAATATTGCTATATGAATGAATGAAGGAAGAAAAATATAGACGATCAGGAGCTCACCAGCTCTCACTGTGGGCCTGAGATAGATACCGCTCAAGGGGAACACCTCTACATGTGATCAGTAAAGAGCCAAGTGGAACCTTTCTTCTTCCAGCTAGACTCTACAATCTTTACAGCCCATGAGAGTTCTCCCTGTGGTCACCTAATTTTACTTAATTGAGTTCTGTTTATTAATCCTGTTTATTAATTTTTTACACCAGGAACTTTTAGTTTAAAATACATACATATAATGCACTAATCGTAAAGAACCTATTTGTCAATTCAGGAAACATAGATATGTGGGTTTGATCCCTGGGTGGGGAAGATTCCCTGGAAGAGTGCATGGCAACGCACTCCAGTTTTCTTGTTTGGAGAATCCCACAGACAGAGCCTGGTGGGCTAGTCGGGCACAATGAGGCAATTTAGCACCCATACACAATTTCATGGGTGTCAAAAATTATCCTCAATTATAAGAACCATCATTAGATTAACATCTAGATTTAGAAAAAAATCTTTGTGGGGTTCATGGGCCAGATTTATGAGACTTTTTTGATGTATTATTGATTTACAACATTATACATTTCAGGTGGTTCACTGTATAAAACGAAAGTATCCTCTACAGTGACAACCAACCGCATGTATCAATCGAGTCCTTGAATAGTCAAGTTCAAGTTGCGATGTACTAGAAATGTAAAATACAGACAACATTTTGGAAACTTAATAGGAAAAAAAGTATTGCGAAGTATCTTATTATAATTTTATTTTGGTGACATCAATATAGTATTTTTGCTACCTTGAATTTAATAAGTTATTATGTGGTCTGCAGTCCATGGGGTTGCAGAGTCAGACACACTGAGCAACTTAACTGAACTGAAAATTAATCTCATCTGCTATTGGCAATATCAGTTCAGTTCAGTTCAGTAGCTCAGTCGTGTCTTACTCTTGCAACCCCATGAATCACAGCACGCCAGGCCTCCCTGTCCATCACCAACTCCCGGAGTTCACTCAAAGCCATGTCCATTGAGTTGGTGATGCCATCCACCCATCTCATCCTCTGTCATACCCTTCTCCTCCTGACCCCAATCCCTCCCAGCATCAGGGTCTTTTCCAATGAGTCAACTCCTCGCATGAGGTGGCCAAAGTACTGGAGTTTCAGCTTCAGCATCAGTCCTTCCAGTGAACACCCAGGACTGATCTCCTTCAGAATGGACTGGTTGGATCTCCTTGCAGTCCAAGGGACTCTCAAGAGTCTTCTCCAACACCACAATTTAAAAGCATCAATTCTTCGGCACTCAGTATTGACAAATTTTAGATTAATTGTATGGCTGGATGGCATCACAGACTCGATGGACGTGAGTCTGAGTGAACTCCGGGAGTTGGTGATGAACAGGGAGGCCTGGTATGCTGCGATTCATGGGGTCGCAAAGAGTCAGACACGACTGAGCGACTGAACTGAACTGAACTGAACTGTGTGCTTCACGGGTATTGGACAGAGCTGGTCTAGAAAAATCTTAAAGTCTAACAAAGGTGTCATGATCTCAAGCCATAGCCTCAGAGAGAGCAGGACTTGAAAGGGCTGCAGAATAAAGAGTATAGAACAATCTCCTCCACATTATCAGAAATTCATTTCTGTGGCCTCAGTAAAGTGGGAGGTGCCCCGAAGCACTTTATTTATCTTTTAAGAGACCAAGATAGCACCTGGGGCATATAGCCAGTGTGTCCCCATTGGTAGAGTGGGAATGGATGGAGGAAGTAACCAAGATGCATTGTGCTCTCCTCCATGGTAACCAGAGCCTTAGGGAAACAAAAAGTTTGCTTTATTCACAAATCAAGAGATTCTGACTCATTTCAAGCCTTTTCCTCAGGACAAAGGAATTGTATCCACCACAGCTCAGTGATATGTGTGGGTGGACCAGGGAACAGCTGGAGCCCAGTGAGCAAGTTCCTGGATGCAATGAAACAATGACTCCATATGCCAAGAACATGACCGCACGTGGCACTAGATGCTGACCAAACAGAATTATGAGTCACACTGAGAACAAAAATAAGGTAATGTAAAGAAATGACTTGCATTTCTTTCTGTCACAAACTGTGTTGTCCTTTTGTATTTCTTTGCTGATTGCCATCAATTCGATGCCAGCCATGTTTTCCTCAGCTCATGACATTATTTCAGCGTCATCTAGAACCAGTCATTTCTCTCACTCTCGCTGCCAAAGATCAAGTCCAGGTTTTCATCACCTCAGCCCGAATGACTGCAACCAGCTCCTTCCTTAATCTTTTTTCCTTCCAGTTTTTATTTCCTCGGGACGATTTAGCTTAACTCCCTGTAGATCATCTTGTCTGAAGCATGTTACTCCACTGCTCAAAAAACTAGAATGACTTCCTTTGTGCTGGTTACCCTTTCAAGGCCACACTCAGTCTGGCTTCACAATAGATGTGCAAAACACATTCATTTTTTTTCTCTCTTCTTCCTCACTATCTCCATTTAGAACGTATGCCCTACTCCTTCCCTTTTAAAATTATTTTAAAGAACTATGAACATTTATTCTACACAAGGCATCATTCAAATTCCTTATTACTCTAATTCAGAAGCTTTTCTCAATCCCTGACTTTTCAGAAGTCTGGAATATCTATAGTTTGTATACCGCACAGTTGTTGTATACCCATATTTTTCCTGACAATTTTGTACCTAGAGTCACTGAACTCTCGACCAATTTGTTAACTCCCTAAGGTCGGAGATTACACCTTATATTAATACATCAAGTCAGGAAAGGAAATTAATATTTATTGAATACCTGCTTAGTGTCAGTCACTGTAAAATATGTCCAGCGTTTGTTATCCAGAATTTCTCTGTCTCCACTTTTCTGTGTGTGTGCTCTCCCTTCATTGTTTCCATATTTCCCTGCCAGACCGCCCTGATGTCTGATGCCAAATAACACCAACTCAAGTATGTAATAAGCAGATTTACTGGTGTTTTGGGACAACGATGGTTGAATTTCCATTGGTAATTTCAACTCAGGCTGCAGCCTCCTGCCTTGCCTCTGGGATTCCCTTTCTCTTCAATTTTTTTTTTTCCCTTCCTCTTTAGCTCCTACTAAACTGATTCTGTTTAATGCAAAACATTTAAACTATTTCTTTGACTCATTACCAATGACCTAAGAAGATCTCATCTTCAAAAATAAGCAAATATGTTAGCAAGGGTTCTACAAAGGTAGTTTTCTCTTGCTCTCTCTCTCTCTGAGAGTAATTCTGGTGAGTTTCAAGTATTTAAAAAATATGTCATACACACATTTTCTCATTATATCCTCTCCACAACTCATTTCATGGTCTTTCACGTAAGAGAGAGATTTGCAGCTCAGTTATTGGTATTATAAAGTGGATAGTTTAGATTCAGAAAATGAAATGATCTAGTTATAAAACACATTCTTGGTTTTTGGTTAGAGAATTGGTCAGATGCATTTGAGTAATTTCCAATGTGAAATTCAATGCTTAAACTTAAGAGAACATAACTGGATGTTTGAAAAGGATAACTTATTAAGAACTATTTCCAATATGCCTTTACATATTGTTGTGTGAATGTGAGTTTAGTCTGCTGGGAGAAAAACCACAGAGTAATTTGAACTTATGAATTTTAATATAGATAATGACTTATGACAATGGGTTTGGAGTAACAGAGAATTAGCTAAGAAGTATAAAGAATCCTAAAAAATATAGAAATAGTAGACCAAACCAGTCAGTCGGGAAGGAAATCAGCCCTGAAGATTTACTGGCAAGACTGATGCTGGAGCTAAAGTTCCAATATTTTGGCCTCCTGATGTGAAAAACCAACTCATTGGAAAAGACCCTGATGTTGGGAAAAATTAAAGGCAAGCGGAGAAGGGGGTGACGGAGGATGAAATGATTGGATGGCATCACCGACTCAATGGACATGAGTTTGAGCAAACTCTGGGAGGTAGTGAAGGACAGGGAAGCCTGGCATGTTGCAGTCCATGGAGTTGCAAAGAGTCAGACATGACTTAGCAACTGAACAACAGAGACATATGAAGCAGCTGCTTCTCTTGTGGTTGAGATAGAGCACCCAAGCTTGATTCAGACTTTATTGGAGAGGGCAATTGTAGGTTTTATTTTATTTATTATTTTTTTTAATTTTTGGGACACATATGTCCTCTTCCAGGTGGATCATGCTGCTAACCGTACCCAGTTTGGAGAGAAAATTCACAACTTTGGGCTGATCCAGGAGAAGCTGGCCCGGATGGCTATGCTGCAGTATGTGACTGAGGTGAGGGCCGCCCCCTTGTCCCCAGAGCCCTTCTTCCCAGACGGGTCAGACTACAACCCAATTGTAGGTTTTAGAAAGCAAGGAAGTTGCCATGGTGCCATCAGAACTCAAGTAGTCTACCTGTTAGAGCTTGCTGAAATTGTGCTCTCTGGGGACCAGGGAAAGCTGTTCAAGGGGACATGTCTTATTGGAGGTACTCTAAACAAAGCTGCCTGGGAATATGCAGTTGCTGGCCACTGAGTACTGCTGGCTGCCATGCAACACACTGATACTGGAGAAAGTCACAGGTACTGTAGTAACTGGACACCGGAGAAACTACTCAGATGGCAGAAGCCTGTCATATAAGCACACCAGAACCAGGAAATAAACCATTTCTTCCTGTATTGCCTCTGCAGCATCCTCTCCAGGCAAACTTTAACGTCACGGCATTAGGCAAATCAAAAATATTCATAGGACCCAGATGTATCTTTAGGGAGCAGATAGAAAGGTTGAATTTGGAGATAAAAGGCAACACATTGATAATGGTCACTGTTACTTTCAGATATTCCAGGGACTAAAAATACTAATATGGATATTCACAAAAATTTCCCACCTCCCAATTCATACTTCCAAGGTGGAATAACCAGTTGTGGTTCAGGCATCCATCAAGCCTAGGATAATAAAGAGAGGAAAAGAAATTGAGAGGAAAAAAAAAATCCATGTTGATTTACACTAAAAAGAAGAGACTGGGAGAAGGAATAGGTGAGATAAAAAGTAATACAGGATGATTTAGGGAGATAACTTTGAGGAGTTTTGAAAAGAGGAAGGTTGTGAAGCAGTTCTGATGTATAATGCAGAATTCTTAGGGAAACCCCAAGTTTAAAAGGTTTGAAGATATTTTAATAATATGCAGTTTCCATCTGGATTTTTTGGGGGATGCCAGAAAAAATATTAAATTAATTTTTAATTAGTCTGGATATTTATGTTAGGTTTCTTGTGATATAACTTCATGCTAAGGGAAGCTACAAACAGAACCAGCTTTGTATTACACTGACCATAATATTTTAAAGTTTTCAAATCTGTCAGATTTTTTAACATACAGATGTTTTCCTGTTACATACCAGAGAATAAACATAAGGGAACTTAGTTTAATATCTTGCACATAATTCTTTATTAAATTATTATTTCTACATTTATTATTTTCAATTCAGTTACTAAATGACCATCTTCTTGGTTTCTAATTATTTATTTTGCCTTCATCAAAGCATGTTTGAAAATCCCTTCTAGATGTCCCCATGCCCATCCTTAAATTCCAAACCCAGCTCAGCAGACAGTCTGATGATTGATGTCAGAGAATATTTCCATCAACCTCCTCCTTCTGTGCTAAGCTGTATCTTGTACTCATATTTACTTTTTTCCTGATTCAGAAGCAGCTGCAGCTCTCCTGCTGCCAACCTTTGTCTTTCCTGGGCTCTTGGTGGTTTCATCCTTGTCCTCCTTCCTAGGCTTTTGTTTCAACAATTACACTCTCATTTATCCCTCTTGAGTCTTGAATCTCGCCTTGTTTTTTGACTCTTACTCCTTGTCCTGTAAACAGGCTTGAAACTTTAGATTCCCTTTCAAAATGTCCTTCCCATCTCCCTCTTTTTGCGATTTTTTTCTTTTTTTACAATTCCTATTCAGAGAGTATCTATTCTCATTACATCCATTTTTCCACCTCTGCAAATTCACTATCTGTTGAAGAGTATCTACTAGGTTCACTTGTTATAGGTCAGTTTTCCTTCAGCCAAACACATAATTAAATCAAATTGAGCACTCATCACAAAGCATTTTAAAGAACATTTTTAACGCATCCCAATCACTCGATATTGTAAACAAAGATGTATGTGGCATTAACTATCCATCCCTTCATCCACCATCGTAGTCCCAGAGCAAGCTATGATTGTCTGGGCATTCTTTTCCTCAGAATGATTATGAGGTTATGATTATGACCTTACCTGGGCCAGAAGATGACTCTGCTGGTTCACTTGCTAAGACCTTTGTCTAGGAGAATGCTGGAAAAGTAAGACTGCGTCTCTAGGCATCTTTTGAACAGGATGGATATGATCAGAACACAGGCATCTTACAATTCTTCTCTCGTATATAACTCCATTCAGAGAAGTCCTGACCTTTCCCCATAAATGCTATACCAACAGTTCTCAACCTCTTAAATCAGCTCAGTTCCATTTCACACCTTTACAGAGGCACTGAATCTTTTGAAACAATTCAGCTATTTTATAATTACTTCAATAAAGCGTAATGTTTTAAAATTAAATACTATGTTATCTATAAAAACTCTCTCAAACTTATTATACATTTTAAGCCAAAAATATTTTTTTTTCTGAACAGAACAACGTTTTGTTTTCTAGTGGGAGGTTATCTACCCATGCTTGGAAGTAAAATTCTCTTTCCTAAATTATTACGTATTCTCCTTTTTTCTTATGTCTGCCCTACACACCCTTTCCGAGGTAGGCTAATCCTCAAAAAGACTTTGAGAAACCTCCTGGACTCGCCACAGTCCAGTGAAACCTGTTGGAAGTAATCTCTCTTCTATGGCATTAATCACTGTGCTTCATATTGTTGATATTTATGATATGGCTAATTTATGAATTTGTGAATGTGGCAAGTAAATCTTAAAAAGAAAATTCTTATTTTACTCATTATGGAGTAAAAAATTCTTATTTATGGAGTAAAAGATCCTTATTTTACTGTGCCTAAAGTATAATACCTTACAAATAATAGGCTCTTATAGTTGCTTTTTTCTTTCTGCCATTAGAGTGGTATCATCAGCATATCTGAAGTTGTTGATTCTAGCTTCTGATTCATCCAGCCAGGCATTTTGCATAATGAACTTTCAGTTCGGTTCAGTTCAGTCTCTCAGCAGTGTCCAACTCTTTGTGACCCCCTGGACTTCAGCACGCCAGGCTTCCCTGTCCATCACCAACTCCCGGAGCTTATTCAAACTCGTGTCCATCTATTCGGTAATGCCATCCAACCATCTCATCTTCTGTAGTCCCCTTCTCCTTCCACCTTCAATCAGTCCTAGCATCAGGGACTTCTCCAATGAGTCAGTTCATCACATGAGGTGGCCAAAGTATTGGAATTTCAGCTTCAGCATCATTCCTTCCAAAGAACACCCAGGACTCATCTCCTTTTAGAATGGACTGATTGGATCTCCTTGCAGTCCAAGGGACTCTCAAGAGCCTTCTCCAACACCACAGTTCAAAAGCATCAATTCTTTGGTGCTCAGCTTTCTTTATACTCCAGCTCTCACATCCATACATGACTACTGGAAAAGCCATAGCTTTAACTAGATGGAACTTTGTTGGCAAAGTAATGCCTCTGCTTTTTAATATGTGTCTAGCTTGGTCATAATTTTTCTTCCAAGGAGCAAGCATCTTTTAATTTCATGTCTGCTGTCACCATCTGCAGTGATTTTGGAGCCCAAAAAATAAAGTCTCTCACTGTTTCCATTGTTTCCCCATGTGTGTGCCATGAAGTGATGGGACCAGATGCCATGGTCTTAGTGTTCTGAATGTTGAGCTTTAAGCCAAAGTTTTCACTCTCCTCTTTCACTTTCAAAAGGCTCTTTAGTTCTTCTTCACTTTTGGTCATAAGGGTGGTGTCATCAGCATATCTGAGGTTATTGATATTTCTCCCAGCAATATTGATTCCAGCCTATGCTTTATCCAGCCTGGCACTTCACATGATGTACTCTGCATATAAGTTTAATAAGCAGGGTGACAATACACAGCCTTGACGTACTCCTTTCTTGATTTGGAACCAGTCTGTTTCATGTCCAGTCCTAACTGTTGCTTCTTGATCTACATACAGATTTCTCAGGAAGCAAGTCAGGTGGTCTGGTATTCCCATCTCTTTAAGAATTTCCCACAGTTTGTCATGATCCACACAGTCAAAGGCTTTGCTGTAGTCAGTAAAGCATAAATAAATGTTTTTTCTGGAACTCTCTTGCTTTTTCCATGATCCAACGAATGTTGGCAATTTGATCTCTGGTTCCTCTGCCTCTTCTAAATCCACCTTGAACATCTGGAAATTCACAATTCATATACTGTTGAAGCCCAGCTTGGAGAATTTTTAGCATTACTTTACTAGTGTGTGAGATGAGTACAATTGTGCAGCAGTTTGAACATTCTTTGGCACTGCCTTTCCTTGGGATTGGAATGAAAACTGACCTTTTCCAGTCTTGTGGCCACTGCTGGTTTTCCAAATTTGCTGGCATATTGAGTGCAGCACTTTCACAGCATCATCTTTCAGAATTTGAAATAGCTCCACCGGAATTCCATCACTTCCACTAGTTTTGTTCTTAGTGATGATTCCTAAGGCCCACTTGACTTCACACTCCAGGATGTCTGGCTCTAGATGAGTGATCACACCATCACGGTCATCTGGGTCATGAAGATCTTTTTTGTATAGCTCTTCTGTGTATTCTTGCCGCCTCTTCTTAATATCTTCTGCTTCTGTTAAGTTTATACCATTTCTGTCCTTTGTCAAGCCCATCTTTGCAAGAAATGTTCCCTTGGTATCTCTAATTTTCTTGACGAGATCTCTAGTCTTTCCCATTCTATTGTTTTCCTCTATTTCTTTGCATTGATCACTGACAAAGGCTTTCTAATCTCTCCTTGCTATTCTTTGGAACTTTGCATTTAAATGGGTATGTCTTTTATCTTTGCCTTTAGCTTCTCTTCTTTTCTCAGCTATTTCTAAGGCCTCTTCAGAGAACCATTTTGCCTTTTTGCATTCCTTTTTTTGTGGATGGGCTTGATCATTGCCTCTTGTACAATGTCACAAACCTCTGTCCATAGTTCAGGCAATCTGTCTATAAAATCTAATCCCTTTAATCTATTTGTTACCTCCATTGTAAAGTCATAAGGGATTTGATTTCTGACATACCTGAAAGGGGTAGTGGTTTTCCCTACCCTCTTCAATTTAAGTCTGAATTTGGTAATAAGGAGTTCATGATCTGAGCACAGTCAGCTCTCGATCTTGTTTTTGCTGACTCTATAGAGCTTCTCCATCTTTGGCTGCAAAGAATATAATTAATCTGATTTTGGTGTTGACCATCTGGTGATGTCTGTGTGTAGAGTCTTCTCTTGTTGGAAGAGGGTGTTTGCTATGACCAGTGTGTTCTCTTGGCAAAACTCTGTTAACTTTTGCCCTGCTTTGTTTTGTACTCCAAGGCCAAACTTGCCTATTACCCCAGGTATCTCTTGGCTTCCTACTTTTGCATTCCAGTCCCCTACAATGAAAAGGACATCTTTTTGGGGTGTTCTAGAAGGTCTTGCAGGTCTTCATAGAACCGTTCAACTTCAGCTTCTTTGGCATTACTGGTCAGGGCACAGACTTGGATTACCATGATACTGAATGGTTTGCCTTGGAAAGGAACAGAGACCATTCTGTCGTCTTTGAGATTGCATCCAAGTACTGCATTTTGGACTCTTTTGTTGACCATGTTGGCTACTCCATTTCTTCTAAGGGATTCCTGCCCACAGTAGTAGATATGATGGTCCTCTGAGTTAAATTCATCCATCCCAGTCCGTTTTAGTTCACTGATTCCTAAGATGTTGATGTTCACTCTTGCCATCTCCTGTTTGACCACGTCCAATTTGCCTTGATTCATGGACCTAACATTCCAGGTTCCTATGCAATATTGCTCTTACAGCATCAGACTTGACTTCCATCACTAGTGACATCCACAGCTGGGTGTTGTTTTTGCTTTGGCTTCATCTCTTCATTCTTTCTGGAGTTAATTCTCCACTGATCTTCCTTAGCATATGGGGCACCTACCAACCTGGGGAGTTCATCTTTCAGTGTCCTATGTTTTTGCCTTTTCATACTGTTCATGGGGTTCTCAAGGCAAGAATACTGAGGTGGTTTGCCATTTCCTTCTCCAGTGGACCACATTTTGTCCTAACTCTCTACCATGACCCGTCCATCTTGGATGGCCCGACAAGGCATGCCCTACACGGCATGCCCTACACGGCATGGCTCATGATGTACTTTGCATATAAGTTAAATAAGCAAGGTGACAACATATAGCCTTGACATACTCCTTTCCCTATTTGGAACCAGTCAGTTGTTTCACGTCTGGTTCTAACTGTTGCTTCTTGACCCACATACAAGTTTCTCAGGAGACAGGTAAGGTGGTCTGGTACTATAATCTTGTTAAGAATTTCCCACATTGTTTGTGGCCCATACAATCAAAGGCTTTACTGTAGTCAATGAAAGAAAAGTAGGCGTTTTTCTGGAATTCCTTTGCTTTATCCATGATCCAGTGAATGTTGGCAATTTGATCTCTAGTTCCTTTGCCTCTTCTAAACCCAGTTTGTACATCTGGAAGTTCTTGGTTCACATACTGCTTATGCCTAACTTGAAGGATTTTGAGCCTAACCTTGCTAGCATGTGAAATAAATGCAATTGTACAGTAGTTTGAACACCAATTAGCATTGCCTTTCTTTGGTATTAGAATGAAAACTGATCTTTTCCAGTTCTGTGGCCACTGCTGACTTTTCTAAACTTGCTGTGTATTGAGCATAGCACTTTAACAGCATCATCTTTTAGAGTTTTAAATAATTCCACTGGAATTCCATCAGGTACATTAGCTTTGTTCATAGTATTTCTTCCTAAGGCCCACTTGACTTCATACTCCAAGATGTCCAGTTCTAGGTGAGTGCCTACACCATAATGGTTATCTGGGTCATTAAGACCTTTGTTGTGTCATTATTCTGTGTATTATTGCCAACTTTTCTTTATCTCTTCTGCTCTTGTTAAGTCCTTACCATTTCTGTCCTTTATCATGTCCATTCTTACATGAAATGTTCCCTTGATATCTCCAGTTTTCTTAAAGAGATCTCTAGCCTTTTTCATTCTATTGTTTTCCTCTATTTCTTTGCCTTGCTCATTTACGAAGGCCTTAATCTTGTCTTGCTATTCTCTGGCACTCTGCATTCACTTGGATATATCTTTCCCTTGCTCCCTTGCCTTTCATTTCTCTTCTTCCCTTAGCTATTTGTAAAGGTTCCTCAGACAACCACTTTGCTTTCTTGCAATTATTTTTCTTTGGGATGTTTTTGGTCACTGCTTCCTGTACAAAGTTACAAACCTCCATCCATAGTTCTTCAGTCACTCTGTATACCAGATCTAATCCCCTGAATCTATTCATCATCTCCACTGTATAATCATATGGGATTTGATTTAGGTCATAACTGAATGGCCTACTGGTTTTCCCTACTTTTTCAGGGAACTAGAGAGCCTCTTAATGAGGGTGAAAGAGGAGAGTGAAAAAGCTGGCTTAAAGCTCAATTTTATAAAAAGCAACTAAGATCATGGCATCTATTTCTACCACTTCATGGCAAACAGAAGGGGGAAAGTGGAAACAGTGACAGATTTCACTTTCTTGGGCTCCAAAATCACTGTGGACAGTGACTGCACCCATGAAATTCAAAGACACTTGGTCCTGGAAAGGAAAGCTATGACAAACCTAAACAACATATTAAAAAGCAGAGACATCACTTTGTTAACAAAGGTCTGTATAGTCAAAGCTGCAGGTTTTCTAGTGGTCATGCACAGATGTGAGAGTTGGGCCATATAGAAGGCTGAGGGCCAAATAACTGATATTTTTGAACTGTGGTGCTGGAGAAGACTCTTGAGAGTCCCTTGGACTGCAGGGAGATCAAATCAGTCAGTCCTAAAGGAAATTAACCCAGAAAATTCACTGGAAGAACTGATGCTGAAGCTCAAACTCCAATACTTTGGCTACCTGATGCAAAGAACTGACTCATTGATGCTGGGAAAGAGTGAAGGCAAAAAGAGAAGAGAGCAACAAAGGATGAGATAGTTAGATAGCATCACTGACTCAATGGACACAAATTTGAGCAAAATCTAGGAGATATTGGAAGATAGATGAGCCTGGAGTGCTGCATTCCATGGGGTCACAAAGAGTAGGACATGACTTAGCAACTGAACAACAACAAGACAAATAGTAGGACTTAAAAATATTTGATTAGTAGATAAAAACAAGAATTGGCCATTTATTCAAACTACACATATCTCTCGGTAAATTCATTTTTCCTTCTTCCTTTATCATTTCTTTGTCTATGTGTTTTAGTGTGGGTGTCTTTTTATCTTCTTTGCTTCTGTCTCTATTGTTTCATTCATTTAGTTTCTACTCCATTTTTACCTTCATTTTCTCTTCTTTTTACTCTCCTGCTTGTAACACACCATTTTCCTTGGAATGAAACATTATTTTTGTTTGTTTCTTACAGTTATTTGAGTTCTATGTTTTATCTCTAAACAAGTGATAGAATAAAATACTAAACTAAGTTGTTTACTACAAAATTTGGAGAACCTTAAAGGATCTTTCCCCAAGATGTTAGTGGTTTTCAAAACAGGAAAAACCATTTAGTCTAATTAAACACAAGAAACATCAGTGTTTTAGAGAAAGATTTAAGATTCATTTGTCAAATGTAATAAATGCTTTGAAAGTCACATGAAGTTGCAGTTTTGAACTTAACAGGTTATTTAGGCATGAATTGTACAAAGTCAAGTCATGAAATTATAAATCTGGATCAAATGCTAAGGAAAAAAGTAAATTTAGTAGTAGAAATGTCAGTATGGTAGTGAATTGATATAAATCTCAGGTGGGCAACACTAATTCAGATGTTCAGGTCATTTTAGTGTTACACAAATCCTTATAACTTATTGAATTAAAATCATTTTCATGCTCATTAAGAGATTCAGAATGAATCTCTTTGAGGAAGGATTTAATGGCCAATGGATTTAACCATCCAACAGTCCAGTGACCCTGTGTATGTAAAATAAAATACAAGTGCTCATTAAAAACAGCAAAAGGCAGAGTTTGAAGGATATATTTAAGTTGAAAAAAGGCTCATCTTTGGTTCATTATTAGTTTACATATATAACTGAGTCAAACATTTAAATTTCTTTCATCTGTGTCTTAATGTCCAGTTTTGAAATTAGTGTGCAAAACCTTATATATTTCATTACGTATATTCAAGTTAAATAGTGCTTTAAATATATTCTAACAACTGCATAGCTAAATATTACTTCCTATGAACAGTCTGTTTCTCTTCTCACCCAGAATGTAGCCTTTAATTTGGATTTTAAATTATAAACTAATAGAGCTCAGCACTATCTGATGTCATCCTCAAACAAGATGCTTATGGAATGACTAATTTCCTATATAGAGAGACTTGGTAATACTCTATGTAGAAAATATCTAAAAATTATAAAGAATATCTGCAATGCTTTCCATATATATTTTATATTTTATAATTTATGACCTGAAAAAAATGTTTAGAGAACCTCCCCCTCAAAAAAAAAAAAACAATTACAATTTGTGCTAGACAAAAATTACTGTTCATTGCTTCAATAAAAATCCTTCTCTCGCTTGCTCTCATTTTTTCATGCAATTGCTGGCCTGCTCAGTATCAAATTATATTATTATTTTTAAATGTATATTCAGTTTAAAAGGTCATTTTCCATTTACTGTTATTACAAAATATTGGCTAATATTCCTGTGCTGTACAATATATCCTTGAGCCTATCTTAACCAAAAGTTGGTACTTTCCACTCCCTAACCTGTATATACTGCTCCCCTCTCCCCACTGCTGTAAACCCTAGTTTGTTCTCTATGGCATGAGTCTGATTCTTCTTTGTTATATGCCTTTGTTTGTTGTATTTTTTATATTCCACATAAAAGTGCTATTATACAATATATGTCATCTTCTGGTCTGACTTATTTTACTTAGTATAATGCTCTCTAAGTCCATCCATGTTGCTGCAAATGACAATATTTCATTCTTTTTTATGGTTGAATTGGAGAAGGCAATGGCACCCCACTCTAGCACTCTTACCTGGAGATTACCAGGGACGGCGGAGCCTGGTGGGCTGCCACCTATGGGGTCGCGCAGAGTCGGACATGACTGAAGCGACTTAGCAGCAGCAGCATACATATATACATACATATATATGTGTGTGTGTATGTACGTATACTCACACATAATGGAATACTGCTGCTGCTGCTGCTAAGTCGCTTCAGTCGTGTCCGACTCTGCCCTACCCCACAGACAACAACCCACCAGGCTCCCCCGTCCCTGGGATTCTCCAGGCAAGAACACTGGAGTGGGTTGTCATTTCCTTCTCCAATGCATGAAAGTGAAAAGTGAAAGTGAAGTCACTCAGTCGTGTCCAACTCTTAGCAACCCCAGGGACTGCGGCCCACCAGGCTCCTCCGTCCATGGGATTTTCCAGGCAAGAGTGCTGGAGTGGGGTGCCATTGCCTTCTCCGTATATATGTATAGTATTTTTATACATTAGGTTGCTTCCATTATTATAGTCTCCTTGAAGATGAAGACAGGCTCTAATTATAATTGTTATTTATATGCTAGACCTACTTAACTCCTATAGTCGCTTAAAAAAGTGTTGATCTTTATATTTTTCTATCTTTGTGATTGATACCTGTCTTTGTGTTGTTGCATCTATAGAAGATTTGGCCATTAAATCCTTCCTCAAACTACACTGAATAGCATATTCATAGCAATCATGTGTCATTATAACTAATATTGTTGTTTAGTTACTACATCCTGTCCAACTCTTTTGTGATCCCATAGACGACTGTATCCTGCCAGTCTCCTCTGTCCGTGGCATTTTCCAGGGAGGAATACTGGATTGGGTTGCCATTTCCTTATCCAGGGGATCTTCCCAACCCAGGGATCAAACCAGCATCTCCTGCACTAGCAGATGGATTCTTCACCACTGAGCCCCTTACTTCTTAAAAAAAGCCCTCTAGATAAATATTGAATGTTTATAATACTCATAATCAAACATAGGTCTCAAATTTACTCATTATGCTATATCCACAGCTGTGCTTCTACCACTGCTTCTGCTTTTCTGAAAACTCTTACTAATATATTCTATACATATACTATTTGGAAATATATACATATATATTCGGAGATTATACAAGAAACCAAATGCATTTAGCACTTAATAGGTATGTTTTATGCAATATCCAAATTCTCCTGACAGTTCCTCAAGATTGGGATTAATTTCCTATAGTCTCAGAGATGTTAAGTGACTTGCTCAAGTCACAAAGCTAGTGAGGATCCACACCCAAGTTTGTCTCACTCCGTACTCTGCTATTAAAACAAAGATGTAAAATTGTATGTCTAGTAGAACTAATTAAGGATAAATTCACAAACAGCAAACAAACTTACAGTCACTTCAAATTAACTTCCTAACTCTTAGAAGAAAATAAAATAATTTTCTTGTTTTTTCTTTGTTGCTATGACTCATGAAATTGTTTACCAGATTTTGGAAATGAACACTTTGTTATGCTCAGGGTGCATGAACATTACTTTCCCTGGGTGTGCTCTCCATTCTAATTTTGAAAACGTGAACTGTGCTAAATACTGGGAAGTGACACACAGATTTTGTCTTTGAAAAATGTGAAGGATGTCTGCTGAAGAGATGGCAAGGAAGGGATTCTGCCTGCCTGCCTGCTAAGTCGCCTCAGTTGTGTCTGACTCTTTGGGATCCCATAGACTGTAGCTTGCCAGGCTTCTCTGTCCATGGGATTTTCCAGACAAAGACACTGGAGCTGGTTGCCATTTCCACTTCCGGAAGGGCTTCTATTTTTGTGCAAAGGCATCAGGGTGAAAAAGGATCAGGGTGACTAGAAAATTCTGTAGCAAGAACATTTTGTAGAATATATCATTAATACCCAATAAACAATTTACTTTTGAGCTGAACATTGCTAATTTTCTCACTTCCTCTTGTCCTTTTCTATTAGCACATAAACGTGTTCAAGATTCTTACATCTTAAAAGCAACAACAACAATGAAAAACATTGAATCCTCTTTGCCTTTAGGTTCAAACATTTGAAAACAATGTCAGAAGCCTTCCTTTCCCTAAGGCACAACACTCTGATATAGAGACTATTAAATTACAGAGAGGAAAATATTCACCTCTCTTATAGTGTTTTTCATTTTCAACAGTTGCTTGTGACATGCACTAATCATCCGTGGAAAACCATTTCTCATCCATTTATGTGTTTTCTCAATGCCTTACAAAAAAAAATAACTGTATAAACTATAAGTTACTGTAACTTAATTTCATGAGATTTCACTGAAACGATCTCAAACTTTTGGTAGTAAGTCTTTACAGTTCTTATCCCCAAGGTTGACCAGTGATCTATTGGCTTGGAAATGCTGCTTGTTCTAAAATTTGCAGACCCTTTCAGACCTCTCAACCCTGCCTTGAGACGCATGACTCCAGCCTGTGAACCTGTTTAGTGAGACCTCTGCAATGCCCTTCGGCAAACAAGAGCTACCTTCAAAAGTGTAATGTAATGTATGTGGTAGATATCTAGCCTGCAGTTGTTAAAGTGTTAATCACTCAGTTGTATTTCACTCTTGTGATCTCATGGACTATATAGCCCACCAGGCTCCTTTGTCCGTGGAATTCTCCAGGCAAGAATACTGGAGTGGGTTGTCATTCCCTTCTCCATGGTATCTTCCTAACCCAGGGGTCAAAATCTGGGTCTCCTACATTGCAGGCAGATTCTTCATCATCTGAGCCACCTAGGAAGCCCTAGTCCATGGTTGGTAATGTTAGGTAGGTAGAACAGGGAAAAGGAGTCCAAAATGGTGGTGGCCACAGACAAGGAAGGGAAAAGCCCGCAAAAATGAAACAAAAGAAGGTCCGAGGACCGAGTACTGGAGTGAGGACCTCAGGTAAAACAAACAACACTACTGGCTGGCCCAATTTACATAGGACAGGCCCAGGGAGAGATAAACATATAAATAGAGGAGCCAGAGCCAGCTCTCTCTCTCTCTCTCCCGCGCACTGGGGTGCTCTTCTCATCTCTTTAGATCAACGTGCCCTCATGCCTCAAAGATGGATTTTCCTGCTATCTTCTAAATAAAATAGAGCTGTAACACTGATTTGTCTCAGAGCTATAACACGGTCCATTAGACACCTGAGAGCTATAACACGGTCTATCCAAGACCTGAGAGCGGTGACACGCCCAGGGGGCTTTAATGTCCGTCACTCCAAATCTTTGTTGTGACAAGACAAAGAATCGAGGAACATACACTTGCGTGACAGTAATACCACAAATCACTAAACAAGGTCTCCATATGAGAGCAGCCAGGGAGCCAGAAGCATGAACAATGAGAATGCTAGAGTTATAAGGAAACTTCGATACCACTTAATACAACCTCTGATTTTTTAAGAAAGCAAACACAGGCTCTGTGAAATGAGGTTGCTCAGTTACCCAAGTAATTGAAGACTATATCGGGACAGAAACTCAGGCATCTGACATAATATCTGCCTGTCATGAGGATAGTCTGTAAATGACCTTAAAATATTAAACTGTTCATCAACAATCAAAGTGTTACAATGATTACAATGGCTTTTGAATGCGTCAAAGTTTGAGTTCAGTTACAGTGCATATTAAGTTTTATGTTACTTGAAACATGTATTTTAAAACTTTGCAGTAAAAATAATATCTCTTTATTGAAAACATACTGGAAAACATTGTTGAAAAAACCTAGTATTTGCTGATACTTCATAAACAGTCTACATATGTTGTGGTAGTATGTTTAGCTATTCTATGCATTTGATTTCTTGTATAATTTCCAAAATATTCTAGAAGAGAGCAATACTTTAAATAGAGTCAGCTGGAGTTTTAAAAATATCTTAAGAAAGTCATAGCCTTCTTTTGTCCTCTTATATTCTGAAGAGCTCTGATTGGTTAATTTCATATTCGCTCAGGTCTTAATCAAAAGATTCAAAGATATTGTTAGATTGAATTTAATTAATCCAAAAACCACAGAATTTACTTTTTAGTCCCTCCAACATTTTATTTCTCCTTAGTCATAGGAGGTAACTTTCTGTGAAGCAGACCATCTGTGAGACTGGGTAAGTGTGGGTTAAAATGGTCTATTGTGGTTCTGTCTCGATCATGTGGTTCTTCCATGAGTTAAATTTACAAGAAATAAGAGATTCTTTGCTGATTTCCCTTAAGATTTAATCTTCAAAAATGTAGAAATGACAACTTCTGTGTGATCTTAAAGAAATACAATAAGTGCTAAAGCTAAAACTCCAGTACTTTGGTCACTTCATGCAAAGAGTTGGCTCATTGGAAAAGACTCTGATGCTGGGAGGGATTGGGGGCAGGAGGAGAAGGGGACGACAGAGGATGAGATGGCTGGATGGCATCACTGACTCGATGGACGTGAGTCTGAGTGAACTCCAGGAGTTGGTGATGGACAGGGAGGCCTGGCATGCTGCGATTCATGGGGTTGCAAAGAGTCAGACATGACTGAGCGACTGAACTGAATGCCCCTAACAAGGCCAGATAACCCACTCCTTTTTCATTACTTCTGTTATTACCTAAAGTGGGTCTATGACAATGAGATGTTTACTATTGGAGACACCCTAACCTGCTCTTAAGGAGGACTAGGGGAAGAAATCAGTGACTTACAATCCCTTAGAGCAGTAAGAGGACAAGGCTGATGACTGTCTCACTGGTTGCCGTCTCAGGGCACAGGCTTGGACTGCTTTACATCAGGGTATCTATTCCCATCCGTGGTGAACAAACTGGCAATGAGTTAAAATTTCAACCCTTTAGTCCTACCCAGCATTGGTCATGCTGGAGACTTTGGGGATACCCAACTCCAGTCCTGGGGTCCCAGGAGTCAACCTGCCTTGACCTCCTAGGGATCTGGTCCTTGAAAGGTTGTCATGCCTCAACCTGCTCGGGGTTCCACCAGTCCAGGGGTCCCAGGAGGTCATCATGCCTCAATCTGCCCAGGGACCCAATTCTTGGGGGGCCGATCTGCCTCGACCTGCCTGGGGATTTGATCACCAGGAGGCTGTCAAGCCTCAGCCTGCCTGGGGATCTGCACCCTGACCCGGGGACGCCTGGCTCTCAGGTTGCAACAGTATTGGGTAGGATAAGCTTCAGAAAGACTCACCCCTAAGAAGTCCACCCATGAAAATAGAAGTCCCACAGCCTTGTAGGACTGTGCTCACTCTCAGCAATAACTCAGGAGCCCAACGAGACCCCATTGCCTTTCTAGAAAGACTAAAAGAGGCCCTCCAACAGTTTACCAATCTGGACTTAGACTCTTATGAGGGACAGGTGATTTTAAAGGACAAATTCCTGTCCCAGTGTGCATCAGATATCAGAATAAAGTTACAAAAGCTACAGCAGCAGGACCCTACTGCCTCTTTAGATGAGATGGTCCAGACAGCCACCAATACCTTTTATAACAGAGCAGGAGAAGGAAGCCAAGGCCCAGGAGAGGGAGAAAAGGAAAGAGACAAGGCATACCCAGATGGTGGTCTCCCTCCAGGGAAGCCTATGGCAACCCTGAGTCCTTGAAGGACAAGGCGCAAGGCAAATGTATAATCTGTAGACAGGTGAAACATTGGGCCAAAGAGCCTCCAAACCATGACAAGTCTCCTAAAATGGCTTGCTACAAATGCCATCAACTGGGACATTGGGTGGCACTCTGCCCTCAGGACTCAAAAGTCTCAAGGTTAAGCACCAAGCCTTCTCTAACGATGGTTCAACAGGACTGAAGTGGGCCTGCTCCAGCCAGCTCGCCTGTCACAGATAACCATCACGGGGCTGGAGCCAAGAGTGCAACTGGATATGGCAGGTAGGTTTGAGAATTTCTTGGATTGACACGGGGGCTACCCAGTCTGTCTTGATCTCCTACTCTAAAGGCTTCTCCTCCTAAATTTGTACCATTTTGAGTGCTACAGGAAAAACAGTTACAAAAAAATTCACCTGAGCACTTTGTTGCTGAGATGGACAAATATTTTCCCACCAGTTTCTAGTGGTCCCTGACTGTCCTCCTCCCTTATTGGGAAGAAATCTCTCCCTGCCTTTGGAACCTTGCAGCTATTGCAGTCTTGATAGAATATGCTTTAAAACACTCTTTTGGGGGTAAACTAATTATTTTTACCAACCACCAAGTGAAACAACTCCTAAATGGGAGAGGCCATTTATGGATACCTAATAAAAGAATTCTCAGATATCAAGTAGTGTTGATGGAAAATCCAGGCCTCACTATATCCCCTTGTGAGGTTCTTAACCCAGCCACCCTCCTTTCTATCCCCAAAGGCTCTCTCCCCTTTCACTGTTGCCTAGAAATCTTGGCCCACTGGACAAAACCCTGAGGGGGATTGTCGGAAGATCCTTTGACCAATCCTGAGGAAATCTGGTACACTGATGGAAGCAGCTTTGTCTTGGATGGTAAAAGAAGAGCCGGATGTGCAGTAGTCTCCAATTTTGAGACATTAGAGGCTAAGCTTCTGCCACCAAGTACTTCAGCCCAATTAGCTGAGCTCATAGCCCTGACTCGAGCTTTAGAGCTGGGAAAAGGAAAAAGAATAGCCATTTACACTGACTCCAAGTATGCCTTTCTGGTGCTACATGCACATGCTGCTATTTGGAAAGAAAAGGACCACCTGACCACCCGAGGGTCCCCAATCAAATATGGTGATCAAATTCTTAGACTCTTGGAGGCAGTCCATCTGCGCGCTGAGGTTTCAGTTTCCCACTGTTCAGTTCAGTTCAGTTCAGTCACTCAGTTGTGTCCAACTCTTTGCAACCCCATGAACCACAGCATGCCAGGCCTCCCTGTCCATCACCAACTCCCGGAGTAAAGGACACCAAAAAGGGAGCACTGAAGTGGCACGAGGGAACCAAGCAACTGATCAGGCAGCTAAGAGAGCAGCATTACAGAACAATGACCCAATAGGGGTTGCCACCTTAGTTCCACAGACTAATTTGCCAGAAACTCCATCATATACTGAAGATGAGACTCTTAAAGCTAAGAGTGAGGGCTTTCAAGAAGATCATATGGGGTGGTTCCAAAAGGACAGACTCCTTTTTCTGCCTGGGAATGTCCAATGGAAGTTGGTTAACTCCTTATATGTCACCACTCATTTAAGGGAAAAGGCCCTCCAAAGATTACTAGAAAGGTCCTTCAGAGGAACAGGCCTCCAAACGACTATAAGGCAAGTGGTCTCCTCTTGTCCCACTTGCCAATTAAACAACCCCCAAGGAGCTCGAAGACCCCAGCTGGCCCACCCAGGAGAAGACTGGCAGATGGACTTCACCCAGATGCCAGTTTCTCAAGGGTATAAATACCTATTATTCATGATAGATACATTCACAGGATGGATTGAAGGCTTTCCCATCCAGACGGAGAAGGCTGAGGTGGTGGTAAAAAAAAACCGCTCCATGAAATCATTCTGAGATTTGGTCTGCCCAGGTCATTAAAAAGTGACAATGGGACATCATTTAAAGACCTCCCTGGGATGGAAGGAAACTTGCCCAATAGCTCTCCTCTGCACCCATATTGGCCCTAAGGAACAGGTTGGTTTTAGTCCTTATGAGATGCTATATGGGAGACCTCCATGTTAGAACTGGACATGGAACAACAGACTGGTTCCAAATAGGAAAAGGAGTACATCAAGGCTGTATATTGTCACCCTGCTTATTTAACTTATATGCAAAGTACCTCATGAGAAACGCTGGGCTGCATGAAGCACAAGCTGGAATCAAGATTGCAGAAATATCGATAACCTCAGATATGCAGACGACACCACCCTAATGGCAGAAAGTGTTGAAGAACTAAAGAGCCTCTTGATGAAAGTGAAAGAGGAGAGTGAGAAAGTTGGCTTAAAGCTCAACATTCAGAAAACTAAGATCATGGCATCTGGTCCCACACTTCACAGCAAATAGATGGGGAAACAGTGGAAACAGTGGCTAACTTTATTTTTCTGGGCTCCAAAATCACTGAAGATGGTGATTGCAGCCATGAAATTAAAAGATGCTTACTGCTTAAAAGGAAAGGTATGGATGTGAGAGTTGGACTATAAAGAAAGCGGAGCAGAACTGATGTTTTTGAACTGTGGCGTTGGAGAAGACTCTTGAGAATCCATTGGACTGCATGGAGATCCAACCAGTCCATCCTAAAGGAGATCAGTCCTGGGTGTTCATTGGAAGGAGTGATGTTGAAGCTGAAACTCTAATACTTTGGCCACCTGATGCAAAGAGCTGACTCGTTTGAAAAGACCCTGATGCTGGAAAAGATTGAGGGCAGGAGGAGAAGGGGATGACAGAGGATGAGATGGTTGGATGGCATCGCTGACTCAATCGACATAAGTCTGAGTAAACTCCGGAAGTTGGTGATGGACAGGGAGGCCTGACCTGCTGCGGTTCATGGTGTCGCAAAGAGTTGGACATCTCTGAGCAACTGAACTGAACTGACGGGAGACCTCTTCCTAGATCCAGAGGCTCAGACCCTCCAATCTTATGCCATGGCCATTGGTCAACCCAACAGGACATACGCTTGTGCGGTGTGAACCAGGACCCAAAAGGTTCTAAGGAATCACCACTATATGCTCCAGGAACTCAAGTCCTAATTAAAGTCTGGAAAGATGGGTTCCCAAAGTCTCAACTCCAGCCCACATGGAAGGGCCTATACCCTGTAATACTTTCTACCCCCACAGCAGTCAAGGTGCCAGGACATGACTCCTGGATTCACTACTCAAGAGTCAAGCTGCGGAAGAAAGCAGAAGAGGATACTCAATACACCTGTGAGCCCCTGGGGGAATCTCAGATACCTATTCAGAACCACAGATGAGTGTCATTCTAATAAACACCCCCAAATTCTAGTTTCTGGGGATAAGATTTCTCAGGACAGCTCTAAAGAGTCAACGTAGCTTGGCAGAGGTTGTACTCCAAAACAGACAGGAGATAGATCTTCTTATCCCTGAACAAGAAGGGACTTGAGCCATCCTAGCGATGGGAATTTGGAGTTGGATAATGCCCCTACTAGTCCTTGTTATGTCATATTGATGCTGCTTATGATTGTTCTATGTATTATCAATTGTCTAATCTGTTTTGTCTCTGTCCAGGTCAATAAGCTATAACATGCAGTGCCGGTTCAACAAGGCTATATAAAACTAAAGCCCACCATGGAAAATATCACTCACCCTTAGATGGACACCACTATAAGGACTCTGAGGCCTGAAACTAGCAAGAGGCGGAGGCCCAATAGCTGTCGCCATCCCAGTTCAGTAGGCAGTAGCCAGAAAGACCTCAACGCCCCTATTCCCAAAGAATTGGGCCTCCCATCTCTTGAGGGGGGGATGTTAGGTAGTTAGAATAGGAAAAAGGAGTCCAGAATGGAGGTGGCTAAAAGACAAGGAAGGGAAAAGCCCGCGAAAATAGAACAAAGAAAGGTCCGAGGACCAGAGTGAGGACCTCAGGTAGAACAAATAGCATTCCTGGCTAGCCCAACTACATTGGGCAGGCCCAGGGGGAGAAAAAAACACATAAAAAGAGGAGACAAAGGGCCATGATGGGTCTCTCTCTCTCTCCCGTGAGTGCTCTTTCTCTCTCTGTCTCTCTCTTCTCTTATGGTCTTTTGGGTTGGCATACCCTCATACCTTGAGAATGTATTTTCCTTTATTTTCTAAATAACACCAATCTGTCCAAGAACTATACCATGGACTGTCCGAGAGCTGTGACGTGCCGAGGGCTTTAACGTCTGTTGCTTCAAATCTTTGTTGTAATGAGACAGAAGTGAGGAGAGTACAGTCCCCTGACAATACCTTGCCTTTCGTGGTACTTCATATTTTTCAAAATACTTTGATACATACGTATATATTGTTGCTGTTGTTGTTCAGCTGCTAAGTTGTGCCTCTTTGCTACTCCATGGACTGCAGCACACCAGGCTTCCTTGTCCTACACTATCTCCCAGAGTTTGTTCAAACTCATGCCAAACACATATATTACTTAATCATAAACACTGGGCAAGGATGTGGGAAGCAGAATTCTAAGAAGGCTTCCAAAATCTCTGCTGGTGGTATATGTTCCCTGAAAATTCCCCCGACCTTGAATATGGGTAGGATTTGTGAATATGATGAAATTACAGTTAAAATTCCCATGATTGCAGTTAGAATGTCTTAGCACACTTGAGAGAGTCTCCTGCTGGCTGTGAAGAAGCAAGTAGCTGTGAAAGGCCCCGTAAGCAGGCCATGTGATAAGGGTGACTTGTGGGGCTTAGAGTAGACAGTAACAAAGAAATAGCAGTAGACAGCTAACAAAAAAATAGCAATCCTATTCTTCAGTTGTAAGGAAATGACAGCCAACAACCTGAAAAGATTGGAAGTGATTCTTCTTCCAGAGTACCCAGGTGAAAACATCACCTGACACCTTGACTTTCAGACTTCTGAGGTGCTGAGCAACCTCTGGGCTACAGAACATGTGCATTAATAAGTGGGTGTTGTTTTAAGCCACTTGTTGTCTAGTTGCTGTCATGTTCTACAGTTTTGTGACCCATGGACTGAAGCCTGTCAGGCTCCCCTATTCATGGAATTTTCCAAGCAAGAACACTGGAGTGGGTTACCATTTCTTTTTGCAGGGGATCTTCCTAACCCAGGGATCAAACACTGGTCTCCTGCATTGGCAGGCAGATTCTTTACCCCTGAGCCCTACGGCTTCCCATAAGGAAGCCCTATGAAGCAATAGAAAGCCAATAAAAGCAAAAGCAGATAGTACCATTACCATTTCACCAAAAAGGAGACTGGTTCAGAAAGATGAACTGATTTGCTTAATTTTATTCTGAAATTTAGTGACAAGACTGAGATTAGCACCTCAGATCCTTATTTATACTCGAACATCCTTCCCACAGCAATATACTGCTCCACACTAAAGGGTTTTGCTGGAAGGTTTTCATTTTTCACCTCTGCCCACCAACAAGGTAGAAATTGAAAGCATAATATATTGTCTTCTTTCATATAGCTCAATACAGAGTAAAGCATTGACTTTTATTAATGTTCACATAAGTTCTGTAGTATGATGAAAACAATCAAAATCATGTAAATGTCAAGTTGTTAATATTTTTAAAAGAAATCTGGAATCAAACGTCAGTCCTCATCACTAAACAAACAATATTCTGAATAGTTAAGATCAGGAAATGTGATTGGTAATTCTACCCACTTTTTGTATTGTTTCTTTGGTAAATTATTTCGGAAAACCACTACAAAATTCTTTATTTTGAGACAAGGCAAATCTAAGCCTTTGTGCACCATCATCGTTCCCCAAGCCTGGAAAACAAAAGAGAGAGGGAGAGGAAAGATTAAATGCACATTCAATTAAGAATTCCTTTTGGCCAAAGTAAAATTAAGCCCACAGCAGTTTACTTACTTGGCCACATTTATTGCAGATTATCTCGCCATTTGTTTGATACTCAGCACACGTTGTTTGCAGTGCTTTGTTTCCTCTCACAAAGTACAGTTTCCTAAAATTATCAAGGAGTCAGAATTATCCCTGAGAATTCATAAAGGACCAGTACACAGCCCATGGCACACACTGCTGGGCTTGCCAGTCATCCACATGCATGCACCATTCTATACTTCATCCCTTCGGCCAAATCACTGGGCACACACCTCTCACGGTATGTTGCTTTTTATAGCTTCTTCCATGTCTGTTGATTATTTTAATTAGACTTCAGATGCTCAAGAAGTTGAAAATAAATATGAGCATTCACAAACTGATCTGGTTTGGACGAAAATGGCTTTGGGTCTTACACTTCTCCTTTCCTGCCTTTGTGTATATATTTGAAAAATGGACCCTTGAAATAAGGTTCATAATTTGGGGACTAAGAAGGGGAAGTTCTGGAAAAATAATGAATCTCATGTGTACTATTTTGTTAGACCATTTACAATACAAACTGCTTTATCCCTTATAAAGAAACTTAAAAGACTTTAAGTCTTCTCTTGGACTTACTTGAACTCTGGTGTCATATTGACATGGTGCATCTTCTCAATTACGTAGATATCTTCTCCAGAGCAGGCTGGCACACTACAGTTTTTACACAGAAAATTTATTAATGATGGCTTGTCCTTGAACTGCTTTGCAATACTTCTCTTGGTTTTCATTTTCTTTTCCATTATACTTTGCATCTGTAATTCCAAAATCTGCAAAAGAATATTCAATGTGAGTTTTCTTTTCATAGTTTCAATGAAGTAAGTTGCCTGGAATTCAGAGATCTTAGATAGTTATGAAAATATACACTTGACTTATAGTCTAAAAATAAAAGTAATGAGGTGATGGCTCCCAAAGAGTTTAGTATAGAATCTTCTCCTACAATCATGGAAATATGGAATCCTTGAGTGTGCAAAACATATCCCATTCCATTTTTTAAAACGCTTTACTGTGAGAAAATGTTTGGCAATATTTAATAAAGACGAAGGAAACAAAGACAATAACAACGAAACTCCTTCTAATCCGCATCTCCATAGGTTTTAATTTTATCTCATAAAATAAGTTTACTCTTTCTTCCACATGAAGTCTCTTTAAAGAACTAAACATTCTTAGTTCATCACCCTTAGTCATTTCTTATCCATGATAAGCCTGCAGTTTCTTTCATTTCTCTTCATACAGTGTAACTTCCAGACTTGTCACTATTTTATCTCTATACAATTGTGACAGAAGATACTAGTTTCCCACCTAGGATCCATTCTTCATAGTAACAGAACTACAATTTTATTCTGAGTGGAAATACACCATTAAATAACTACATTTATGAGTCAGTGGCCTTTAAGACATAAGTCTATAAGATGTTGAACAAAATTTCCAGAAAGGATCTTTAAGTATCAGGTAGCTGGCATGGGCACTGTTGCTTTTTCCATCTTTTTCCTCCTTCCTTCTTAGAGTGAACATGCAGCAGCTGAAATTCTAAAAGCTTTGACCTTGAGAATGGGAGCCAAATAGTAAAAAGGCAGAGAAGAGAAAGGAATTTTGGCATCCTGATGACATCATGGAGCTATTGTGTTATGTCTAGATTACCCACAGTCTTTATATGAGAGAATACAATCTTTAAATTTTTATATTCCCAATTCTGTGGCTAATGGAGAAACTTATTCATAACAGAAATAATATAATTTATGAGAGATATAAAACTTGAGATAGAGACTAGCCAGTTCTCATACTTATACAACTTCACAGTAGACAATTCTAGTTTTTAAATAATTTACCTCCTAACTAAACCTCTCAAAGATGACAAATTGATATTAAGTTGCGGAGGAAGCCATTGTTTTCCTTAAAATCAAAGGAAAGTTTTCAGGAAAAGTAAACTATCCGTGCTGATGAACAAAACTGAATAGCCCAGTTCTCTGGCTCTCACCTCTGTTTTAGACCTTGACGTGAGGCAGCCATAGTTAGCACAGAAAAGAGAACAAACCTTGCAAGTGAACCTGTGGGCTATAATACGATTTAACCAGATAAGTATGAAGACAAATTTCCTATGTAAATTATAACAGTCTAATGAATTGAAGTATTCTGTTCTTTAAAAGTTTAATTAGCCTGTTCTTGCAGGATATTTACAGTTCAGTGAGCTGGTGAAAAGATGATCTGGCATAGGAACAGATACATATGGGCAATTAAGAAATAACTATGAATGCAACAGAAAAAAAAAGCAAACAAAACAAAGGTCAGTGTTTGGCTATGTAACCAGGACACCAGAAACCAAAAGAATAACTCTAAGCTAGTAAAGGATATGAAACAACTAGAAGGGCCAGAAAAGAAAAGAAATCATAACAAATATATGGGAGGCAGAGCTATAATCAGTCTGCATGCATGCTCAGTCGTGCCCAACTCCTTGCAACCTCATGGACTGCAGTGTAGCACACTAGTCTCCTCCATGGAATTTTGCAGGCAAGAATACTAGAGTGGGGTGCCATTTCCTTCTCCAATAATAATCAGTCTAATTCCAGCTAAAATGTAATCTGGCAAATGTTGTTCGGTCAAGGCCAGGGACAATGTTTAGTATCTTCAACTTACTCCTAGAAGTCTGATTTGATTGAAGAAGCTTGGGGTTATGCATAAACTCAGTATATAACATGGAAAATAGACCTCCCCTTATATGTCAACTCAAACTGTTTATTAGAGGTTGCCCCAATGTTATGTTGAGAAGGATTCTTAAATCAGTAGAAAAGTGTTTTGACCTGGTGGCAATGTGTGATGGGGCTTTGAACAGAGTAGTGGTGACACATACCCCACGTCATTGCCATCCCTTCTCTGGGTTTGTCTACCTGGAGCAATTTTAAGAGAGTAGGTCTCTTAGCCAAAGGAGACCTAAATAAGATAGTCCATAGGGCCCCCAAAGAGACTGCCTCTTTTCTAGAGATTATCTGGAAACGTGTGACTCACAAACTCCAGAGATGGTTCTAGAGTTTATACAAAACACTGGTCTTGAAACATCAATCTTTGAAAAACATCCCACGTGATTTACTCATTTAGTACTTTAAATGTAAAGTGCTAACTTTCCAGTGGTATTATATGGCTACAAATGTTTGATTTGACACCACAAAATGTTTGGTTTGCCTTATATTTAAAGGGGTTTTAAAATATAAATTCGTGTAGAAACCTGGCCAGGAAACCTTGGAGTTGGTTATAGCAATGCACACCAATTTGAAAGCATCCCTTCCGTGAAACTCTATTTAGGGTAGAGCCAATTCCAATGTTAAGAAACTAACATTCACACCCATATGCAAGGGTGTGAATTTTCTTCTAAATGGATTGTTTGCTATTATAGTAGTTACAGTCTTTAATTCAGTGGTATGGGGGATTTCCTGAAATATTGTAGAAATACATTCTTCCTTTGCTGCATTCCTCTCACAACTCAAATGATTCTATGTTAGTAAACTGAGATGCAGCAAGATGGTATATGATCTATTTTCTTAACATTCGGGGCTAGCCTCAATGTCTCTCCCTCTTAGAGAGGCCTTTCCCAAACACCTAACCTAAAGTGCCCAACTAGATGTTTGTTTCACATTGTCTTGACCTAATGCTTCAGCTCTCCTCTCCATACATGTATTACTTGCTTTATTTCTCTTTATCGTTTCTCCTCCTCAAATCTCACCATGTACTCACTCAAATACAAGTTTCATGCAGGAGGGATCTATCTGCGTTGCTTGCGGCTACATTCACTGTTTTTACAAGTGTTGCCTGTTGCCTAACACGCAGTAGGCACTTCACAAATATTTCTAAAATGAAAAAAATTGTGCCTGTACAGATTAGATGGGACCAAAACAACCAGGTTGAATTGAATAAGTGAGTTGCACTAGTTTTTCTGGGTCAGGGAAAATCTAAATTTATATTATCAAACTTTATAGAACAGCTCCCTGATGATTTCTGCCCACCACGGATCTTGAGTCTTTGTATGTGAATCTGGTCTCAGAACAGTCTTTCAAACTGGAATTTATAATTCAGCACAATTTCTGTCTAGATGCTTAACCACAAAGAGATATCGTGGCAACCACAGACAGCCATTTAAAAGTGAAAACTGAATTCAGAGTTAGCCCAAAACAATACCTTATGAGCGTACTCCTCTGGTTTCATATTTTGAACACGGTCTATAGCTTTATACATCATTTTCTCTCGGAAATCATTAACTGTCTCACGTTCAACAACCCCTGAGCCGCTTTGGGCAACCAGAACATAGGTGCTCTCATCAGCTCTGGCTCGACCACGGGCCTGAGAACAGAAAGAAATCAAGTCAATGAAGTCAATGAAGGGCTGTGCTTTGCTACAAATGCTCCTGTTTTTGTTCCAGAATGATATTCACTGCTCAATATCCCATCATCAAATGATTCCTCTATTCTCTGTAAAGTCAGTTATTATCCATTTTCTTAATAAGTTGGCTATTTGAAACTCAAAATGCACTTCAGTGAAAAACAATGTTGTAGAATGATGATGGTTAGGTTCCCACATGCATGGGTACATGCGTGCTATGTCACTGCAGTCATGTCTGAGTTTTTGTGACCCCATGAACTATAGCCTGCCAGTCTCCTCTGTACATGGGATCCTCCAGGCAATAATACTAGAGAGGGTTGCCATGCCCTTCTCAAAGGGATCTTCCCAATCTAGGGATCGAACCTGGGTCTCATATCTCCTGCATTGGCAGGTGAGTTCTTTACCACTGAGCCACCACGGAAGCCCACACTGGCCTTCAAAAGCCTCAACAACACAAGGCCATCCTGTCTTGCCCTTCTTTTCCCCAGGTACCCCTCTCAAACCCTGAAAACCATCCTCAGTGATTTGGGCTGGGGAGCCCCATTGCCCCTCTTCCCAGTAGGGGGATAACTGGGGAGAAGGGCCTCTCTGACTTTGACACCAGAGCTGAGGCGAGTGCCATTATGTTTCTGGCATCTACCTTCAAAGTTGTAAGAAAACACACTCAATGTGGTGATACATTACTATGCTGTGCTCTGCTTAGTTGTTCAGTCGTGTCTGACTCTTTGTGACCCCATGGAGTATAGCCCTCCAGTCTCCTCTGTCCATAGGGATTCTCCAGGCAAGAATATTGGAGTGGGTGATAGAAGCAAGGTCTGATGCTGTAAAGAGCAATATTGCATAGGAGCCTGGAATGTTAGGTCCACGAATCAAGGCAAATTGGAAGTGGTCAAACAGGAGATGGCAAGAGTGAACGTCGACATTCTAGGAATCAGTGAACTAAAATGGACTGGAATGGGTGAATTTAACTCAGATGACCATTAAATCTACTACTGTGGGCAGGAATCCCTTAGAAGAAATGGAGTAGCCATCATGGTCAACAAAAGAGTCCAAAATGCAGTACTTGGATGCAATCTCAAAATGACAGAATGATTTCTGTTCATTTCCAGGGCAAACCATTCAATATCACAGTAATCCAACTCTATGCCCCAACCAGTAATGCTGAAGAAGCTGAAGTTGAACAGTTCTATGAAGACCAACAAGACCTTTTAGAACTAACACCTAAAAAAGATGTCCGTTTCATTATAGGGGACTGGAATGCAAAAGTAGGAAGTCAAGAAACACCTGGAGTAACAGGCAAATTTGGCCTTCGAATACGGAATGAAGCAGGGCAATGGTTAATAGAGTTTTGCCAAGAGAAAGCACCAGTCATAGCAAATACCCTCTTCCAACAACACAAGAGAAGACTCTACACATGGACATCACCAGATGGTCAATCCCAAAATCAGATTGATTATATTCTTTGCAGCCAAAGATGGAGAAGCTCTATGCAGTCAGCCAAAACAAGACCGGGAGATGACTGTGGCTCAGATCATGAGCTCCTTATGGCCAAATTCAGAATTAAATTGAAGAAAGCACGGAAAACCAATAGACCATTCAGGTATGACCTAAATCAAATCCCTTATGATTATACAGTGGAAGTGAGAAATAGATTTAAGGGCTTAGATCTGATAGATAGAGTGCCTGATGATCTATGGACAGAGGTTCATGACATTGTACAGGAGACAGGGATCAAGATTATCCCCATGGAAAAGAAATGCAAAAAAGCAAAATGGCTGTCTGAGGAGGCCTTACAAATAGCTGTGAAAAGAAGAGAAGTGAAAAGCCAAGGAGAAAAGGAAAGATACAAGCATTTGAATGCAGAGTTCCAAAGAATAGCAAGAAGAGATAAGAAAGCCTTCTTCAGTGATCAATGCAAAGAAATAGAGGAAAACAATAGAATGGGAAAGACTAGAGATCTCGTCAAGAAAATTAGAGATACCAAGGGAACATTTCTTGCAAAGATGGGCTCGATAAAGGACAGAAATGGTCTGGACCCAACAGAAGCAGAAGATATTAAGAAGAGGTGGCAAGAATACACAGAAGAACTGTACAAAAAAGATCTTCACGACCCAGATAATCATGATGGTGTGATCACTCATCTAGAGCCAGACATCATGGGATGTGAAGTCAAGTGGGCCTTAGAAAGCATCACTACGAACAAAGCTAGTGGAGGTGATGGAATTCCGGTGGAGCTATTTCAAATCCTGGAAGATGATGCTGTGAAAGTGCTGCACTCAATATGCCAGCAAATTTGGAAAACTCAGCAGTGGCCACAGGACTGGAAGAGGTCAGTTTTCATTCCAATCTGAAAGAAAGGCAATGCCAAAGAATGCTCAAACTATCACACAATTGCACTCATCTCACATGCTAGTAAATTAATGCTCAAAATTCTCCAAGCCAGGTTTCAGCAATACGTGAATCGTGAACTTCCAGATGTTCAAGCTGGTTTTAGAAAAGGCAGAGGAACCAGAGATCAAATTGCCAACATCCACTGGATCATGGAAAAAGCAAGAGAGTTCCAGAAAAACATCTATTTCTGCTTTATTGACTATGCCAAAGTCTTTGACTGTGTGGATCACAATAAACTGTGGAAAATTCTGAAAAAGATGGGAATACAGACCACCTGACCTGCCTCTTGAGAAACCTATATGCAGGTCAGGAAGCAACAGTTAGAACTGGACATGGAACAACAGACTGGTTCCAAACAGGAAAAGGAGTACGTCAAGGCTGTATATTGTCACCCTGCTTATTTAACTTTATATGCAGAGTACATCATGAGAAACGCTGGGCTGGAAGAAGCCCAAGCTGGAATCAAGATTGCCGGGAGAAATATAAATAACCTCAGCTATGCAGATGACACCACCCTTATGGCAGAAAGTGAAGAGAAATTAAAAAGCTTCTTGATGAAAGTGAAAAATGAGAGTGAAAAAGTTGGCTTAAAGGTCAACATTCAGAAAACGAAGATCATGGCATCTGGTCCCATCACTTCATGGGAAATAGATGGGGAAACAGTGGAAACAGTGTCAGACTTTATTTTGGGGGGCTCCAAAATCACTGCAGATGGTGACTGTGGCCATGAAATTAAAAGATGCTTACTCCTTGGAAGGAAGGTTATGACCACCCTAGATAGCATATTGAAAAGCAGAGACATTATTTTGCCAAAAAAGGTCCATCTAGTCAAGGCTATGGTTTTTCCAGTGGTCATGTATGGATGTGAGAGTTGGACTGTGAAGAAAGCTGAGCACTGAAGAATTCATGCTTGTGAACTGTGGTGTTGGAGAAAACTCTTGAGAATCCGTTGGACTGCAAGGAGATCCAGCCAGTCCCTTCTAAAGGAGATCAGTCCTGGGTGTTCTTTGGAAGGAATGATGCTAAAACTGAAACTCCAGTACTTTGGCCACCTCATGTGAAGAGTTGACTCATTGGAAAAGACTCTGATGCTGGGAGGGATTGGGGGCAGGAGGAGAAGGGGACGACAGAGGATGAGATGGCTGGATGGCATCACCGACTCATTGGAAGTGAGTTTGAGTGAACTCCGGGAGATGGTGATGGACAGGGAGGCCTGGCGTGCTGTGATTCATGGGGTCGCAAAGAGTTGGATACGACTGAGTGACTGAACTGAACTGAACTGAACTGAGTAACAAAAATGTTATGGCCTTGGCCAGGAACCTCACCATCACTGCTATCATCCTCATGAAAAATTCATTCTGAGTAGTGAGGCATTTAACACATCAACTTCTGAAATACAAGTATTTCTTAATTTGGTGGCTTTCTGATTATCTGGTTGATTTCTCTTTTTGTAAGAAAACAGATATATTTTTTAAACTATGTGTGCTGTTCTATTAAAAGAAATAAAAACACAGAAAAAAAAGGGCTTCCTCTGTGGCTCAGCTGGTAAAGAATCCGCCTGCAATGTGGGAGACCTGGGTTCGATCCCTGAATTGGAAGATCCTTGGAGAAGGGAAGGACTACCCACTCCAGTATGCTGGCCTGGATAATTCCATGGACTGTATAGTCCATGGGGTCGCGAAGAGTCGGACACAAATGAGCAACTTTCACTTTCCATTTCATGTGTGCTTTTACTAAAAGAAAACAAAACAGGAACACAAATTAAGAAATTAACATATTTGAGGTATCTGAATGTACCTGGACCATGGCTATTTCATTAGTGACGAGACCATAACGGATAACGATATTACATTCTTTAATATCCAGACCTTCTTCTGCCACTGTGGTAGCGATAAGCAGATTTATTTTTCCCGTGCGAAATTTACTAATGACTTCTTTTTGTTCATTCTGTAGAAACATTTTAGTAAATTAAATGTTGTAATGCTAAACACATTAAAATCTTCTAATTAGGAAAAGAAATACTAAATTGCAACTGGTCAGTGTAAATGAAAGGATTAGATCATACACGGATTTGCTGCCATCTGTTTTTGGCATTGAACAAAGACATGATGGTGAGGCAACATTTGATTTCCAATCTGGGATTACCGCACAATAACAAAAATATTTCCATCCTCCAGTCTGGAGGTGGGAAGGCCATCATTTGTGCCAAGGAAACAAACTGATGGGTGACTTAGGAGGAAGAAAGGAGGAGATGCTTTCAGCTGAGAAGAGGATACAGCAATGAGAAACTAAAATAGGCTTTGCTTTTTACTACATTAACTTCAGAATCTTTAACAGTCAGAGAATAAGATGCAATGACACTTTTAAAGACAGTCAAATTTTGAGTCAGAGAGAAAATATACCCTGTATTTTGCATTTGGTCACTTTAAGAGTCATTCAAGCAAAGAAACATGAAGTATTCCTGGCAGAAACTGAAAGCGTTGGTTGCCTCCAGGGAGAGGAGCTGGGAGACTGAAGGACACCAGTGTGCCCTGTACCTTATTAATTTTTAAAGAGGTAAATATATTATCTGTTCAAAAGGATGATATAAATAAAAATGAAATAATAGGTTATTAAAAATGTAATTAAAACAGTTATATTTAAATTTTAAAAATCTGAATTTTGCAAGTTAACATAGGTAAAGGAATCAAATATTCACTTTGGCTCTTACATGGGAGGAACTGGTGAGCATAATCCTAGCTTGATGTAGCCAGTGGAGTTTTATTTTCATAACTATTCTTATCAAAGCTGTTGACCCAGTGGCCTTTGGTGTATATTTACCTTATCTTTTGCCTCCATACATTAAATAAAAATACGCCTGTCAGACAGACTGTATGTTCTCCTATTCCCATCCAATTCTTTTCAGAGGCAGGATGACATATATCTTTCTTTTTGACTTCTAACTGCTGGAGAATCCTGCAGAAAGATCCCTCTCCAGTCTTCTCTGGTAATTTTTCCTTCTTGCACTCATGCCCACTATTGATACAAACTAGACAGATCCTTGAATTTTAGATGTTTGTGCCTTCATTCAAAGGAGTAACTTTAATAGTGAGAATTTCAGACTCAGTGTCAGACCCTCCCATCATATTACATAAATGCCTAACTCCTCTTCCAATAAGTAAATCCAAGTTAGTCTACAGGTGAGGATATGGGGAGTGAGGAAGGGGGTGTGTTCTATATTTTGGCATTCAGCCACCTAGTCAAAACTGGATAAGCAAAAAGTAGCTTGAATGCATACTTGCCATTTGTAACCCATCTCTTTCCAAAGAGGAGCCAAGGCCAAATAAAATCAAAGTCTTAACACTAAAGCTAATAGAATAAAAACTAAAAAGTGGGACCAAAAGTGAAAAAGTATAGGTATATGACTTATAGGAATTAAAACAGAAGCTGAGAGAATGAACTTCAGTTTTGCTGTAAGTTTCTTGGCAGCTAGGGCAAAGAGGAAAACATATCAGGTAAAGCAGCTCTCATCATAAAGAAGGATGTAAACCCCTTACCTAAAGAAAACAGTGCTTTCTTTGGCATAAACTTTAGAGGCAACTCCAATATAAGTAGAGAGTATACCAAGAGTTTTGGTGCACAATTTGAAGAACAACTTCTTTTCAATCAATGTTAAAACAAATTTAGTTTGTTCCAATGAACCAAATGATGATGACTTTAATGGAACTAAAGTGTCCCTTTGTCCAGAAAAACTCAGGACAAATAGGACTTCAGAAGACATTTTACACTAACAAGCCATTTCTGTTTCACTTATATTTATAATCTCCGTAAGTGTCTTTTTTCCCTTCTTCCAAGCGTTTTTTATTGTTAACATAAGTAGTATAATAAATTAAAAGCAAAACAAAACAAAACTTGAAAAGAAAATCTCTCATGGTCCCAAATCTCTATCACATCAAATGTCTTAATTTTTCCAAGTTCCCTTAAAGATCTCATCCTATGCAAACATATTTTACATAGTTCTAATTATAATGCACACATTTTTGTGGAAATTTGACTTTTCCATTTGATATTATATTGTGACTGTTTTCCCATTTTGTTACTAAGTTTAAGTGTTAAGCATTTTTTGCAAAAGAAACCCAATATAGAAAGTTCCTCCAAGAACATGGAGAAAGTGATTCCTAGAACAAAGTTTACCCTATCAAACGCCACAGATTGATGGCTATTAAACTCACATTTTCTTTCAAGAACAATTGTTTCATTTTATTAAAGTATTTGTGGGTTGGTGAGATTGATGAAAAAAGACTACAAGTGAAGAGAAATGACAACATAAGAAAAAAATATCCAAAAGGATGTTTTCACCTGTGTCATGGGCTTGAACTCACTGCTGTGTCCAGCGCCAATAAGATGGTGGGCTTTGACTCCTACTTCTGAAAATTTTTCATTTTCAGTAATCCACTGGGAAAGGGCATATGCACTCTGTCGTGTTTTTGTGAAAATTATTCCTCGTGCTGACCCTTCAGTCCTTGAATATTGTTCCATTATGGTGTTTCTCAATTTGATGAGCTTTTCATTTTCATGTTCTGGGTTTTGGGCTAGTTTTTTCAACTTTTTCTTATTTCCTTTAAGAAATAATTCATTTATTTCATTTTTTAACTCAAGCATACTTGATTTACAATGTTCTGTCAGTTTCAGATATACAGCAAAGTATACAGAAATATATATACATTTTTAAATATTCTTCTCCATTATGGCTTATTCCAAAATACTGAATACAGTTCCCTGGGCTATACAGTAGGACCTTGCTCTTTATCTGTTTTATATATATGGATTGTAGTTTGTATATGCCAATCCCAAACTCTTAATTTATCCCTCTCCCTCTGCCTTTCCCCTTTGGTAGCCATAAGTTTCCTATCTATGTCTGTGAGTCTGTTTCTGTTTTATAAATAAGTTTGTATCATATTTGACTTTCCACATATAAGTGATACCAGATAATTATTTGTCTTTCTCTGAATGGCTTACTTCATTTAGTATGATAATCTCCAGGTTCACCCATGTAGCTACAAATGGCATTATTTCATTCTTCTTTTATAGCTGAGTAGTATCTTTCATTGTCTGTGTACATGTATAGCTACAGATACAGATGATATAAATATAGATATAGATGTATGGCATCTTTATTATCCATCCATCTATTGATGTACATTTAGGTTGCATCCATGTCTTGGCTATTGTGAATAGTGCTGCTCTGAGCATTTGGATGCATGCATCTTTCCAAATTAGAGTGCTCTCTGGATATATGCCCAGGAATAGGATTGCTGGATCATATAGTAACTCTGTTTTTAGTTTTTTAGGGAGCCTCCATACTGTTGTCAACAGTGGCTCCACAAATTTACATTTCCATCAGCAGTGTAGGACAGCTCACTTTTCTCCACACTCTCTCTAGCACTTGCTATTTGTAGATGGCCATTCTGACTGTGTGAGGTGACATCTTATTACAGTTTTGATTTGCAAGAAACAATTAGGTTAAATTCATAAAATATATGAATAACTAACTGGAAGACTTCGTATAATGAAGTACTAAGAAGTTCAACTATAGTTAATCTTGTGCCGTATCCAATAATCAGGCTAGTTTTTAAAATAAATTTATTGTGGTCAACCTAATAATAAAACCAGATGACCAAATGATAAATTAAGATAATACAGCTCATCGCTAGTTAATCTCATCAATTAGAAATAGCTCCAATATGAATGGAGTTTCTTCTTTCAAAATGAGAAATTTTAAGAGAACTTTTTGAAGAGTTCTTAAGAAGCAGTGGGTTCATGCCAAAGAGATAAATGCATGAGTCCATGCAAAAATGTTACACTGATTCTTACCCAAAAATAGAGATATGAGAAAGTCATCTGTCTCGTGCAGCTTCAAAGGTGCCTTTCCATCACCCACATCTTCATTATCACCATCGTCATCACTCTCATCACTGTCATCTCCTAGGAGGACCGCAAACTTCTTCTCTTTCTCATCATTGTAGAAAGTTTCAAGGTGATTATATGCATCAATCATACGGATTGTGTCATTAATTTGTAGGGCCTCATTGTACTTCCTCAGATGTTCTGCACAAACACGATCTTTGCGATTTCCTTCTTTTGCAGCTATGAAAAATATGTTATGTACAATGAAATAATGATAGAATACTCCCCTAAGTGTGCTGTGGGCTTAAATATGTTAATATGTTTATGATACTGACTTGAAAATAGGCTTCACTTTGGTTTTGAAATGAGCAAATTAAGGCTCAAAATGTGCCATGAGCACAAAAAGGAGGCGAGTTTCTGACTCCTAGGCTTGCTACTTCTATTCTGCATCAGCAAAAAAAAAAAAAAAAAAAACCACACCACTTGATTCATGCTGACTCTGAGGAATAGCATGAAAAACACATTAGTTAAGTTTGCATGTGGAAACAGAGATGCTAATATTTATCTTAATACTTTAAATGTATAATAAGTGAAAGACTCTGGAGATTAAGAGAAAATGGATGAATTTGTGCCTCTTTCCTTAGATAAGGAGTCAGGACATTTTTATCCTTGTCCTACTTAGAACACAGAAATTCCATTTGCTATTATATTTGCTTTCCGTTTGCTTGGGAACACGTGACCTGGAATCTTGGTATAAACATGGGATAAAGCAAATGTTATGTTAAAACCCAAATTACCTTTTTTTTCCATTTGAATGAGCCATTGTTCATAGGGTTGAGTTCCAAAATCTGACATTGGACTAATTTGGCAAAAAATTTGAATCTTTGTCATTATTTCTAGCAGCTTATCTTTAAATGGATCCTAAAAATAAATGATATACTTAATCTTATATGTTTATATTGTTGAATTAATAGCATTATCTTTAATAATTTATATAACAAATTTGATTCAGACTCATTGTCTAGACAAAGTAACAAGTTACTCTGATCACCTCTTTATGCATTCATTTTCTTTTTTTTTTATCAGTTTCTATTTTACCTCAACCCTCAAGCCACACCACACCAACACTAGGTATCTGTGCTGGAATTTCCCGTTTAAAACTTAAAAAATAAAATTAATGAATGTCCTACATCTTGAATGCTCATAGCTATTTTAAAAACACATATTAAAGTTAATATCCCAATTATTTAAAAAGCCTGAACTTAATTTAAAAAAAACATTCCTTGGTGAAGAACTGGTTTCAATATTATTTGTACCAAGATAAATTTTAAAAGGTAGAGTTTTGAGAAAAGCCAGACATAGAAGAATACATACTATGGGGATTTCATTTTTTATTTTTGGCCACACTGCTTAGCATGTGGGATCTCAGTTCCCCGACCAGGTATCAAACCCACGCTTCCTACACTGGAAGGATGGAGTCTTAACCACTGGACTGCAAGGGAAGTCCCTTGATGTGGATTTTGGTTATACAAGTGTTTTCAGTTTATGAAGATTCAGCAATCTGCACACTTATGAATTTGAACCTTTCTGTATGTGTGTTATATTAATACTTCAATTAAAAAGTATGTGAAATGAAAGTCACTCAGTCATGTCCGTCTCTTTTTGACCCCATGGACATACAGTCCATGGAATTCTCCAGTCCAGAACACTGGGGTGGGTAAGCCATTCCCTTCTCCAGGGAATCTTCCCAACCCAGAGAGTGAACCCAGGTCTCTGGCACTGCAGGTGGATTCTTTACCAGCTGAGCTACCAGGGAAACCCAATAAAAAGTATAACTAAAATTAATTAAGTTGGAGGAACCTGGAGGAGGGCATGGCAACCCACTCCAGTATTCTTGCCTGGAGAATTCCACGGACAGAGGAGCCTGGTAGGCTATAGTCCACAGGGTCGCAAAGAATCGGACACAACTGAATGACTAAGCACAGCATAAGTTAATTAAGTTAAAAGATAAGGTAGCAAATTCTTTGAGGATGCTGAGGATTAATTTTAATGATTATGATTAGAAACATGCATTTAAACTTATTAAGTAAAACTGAATGAAAAGTGAAGAAAAATCAAGTACAGCCAAATGTGCTAGTTCAGCTGGAACAGACAGTTCTATTTTTCAAAATTTCCAGAAAAGAATGACCTATGGAGATTGGTTGCTAAGATTAGTTTGGTGCTTATATTTCAAACACAATATTATCTATTATGCATATTTCATAACTCAACATCCTTATGAGGTAGATTTGCAAAGATTACACTTACTATCCAGGACACACAGCTAAAATTTATGGTGCTTTTTATAGTTTACAAAAGAAAGTACTGGCATAATGTTCTAGTCACAACCTTCAAACTGACTCAGGTTGATTTTTATAATAAGATATTCATCACAAAAGCACTGTTAAAGTAAATATTTCACTTATTTACTGTACATATTTTCCTAAGAAACTAAATATGTCAATTAGGTGGGATACCTGTTATCATTGCCAGCTGAAATCTGGTAGTCAAAAATGGCTCTGTTCAATGTTGGGAAAATCAATGCAGAAAAGTAAAACAAATAAAAGAAACTATGGTAATCTCTCTAGTTTAGCTTTACAGCCTTCCCCACCCTTACCCTTTCTCTCCCACTACAACTGATACTTAGTAAACAAAACACTAAGCTACTCTTTGTACAAACTAGAAAACCAAAAGATTAAGAATTCACAGCAGTGTTTTGCTGCCGAATATCAATAGAAAAGAATAAAACAAACTTTTCTGCAAAAATTTAAAGTAATATTATTCAGAGTGTCAGTGTAAGATAATCTTTGCATCTTTCAGTTGAATATAGTATCATCAATCAAATAAATATAAAAATTTAAGCACATACTTTTTTGGTGTCATCTGCAATTACAAACTTTTTGCATGGCTCCTTTATTTGCTCTTTAAGTAGATTAATATTTTGTTTCACGGTTTTAATGGTAACTGCATCAAGATTGGCACATATCTGAAAAAGAGACACTTCAATATTCAAATAGTATTCCTTTTCAATTGATTCAATGTAGAATTTTTTCTTCTGTGAGAAATATAGCATGATTTTCTAAACGCAGTATTTTAGTATTGCTTCACTGCGGGTCCAACCAGTAACATTCATCCTGATAGAGTAAAAACGGAACTTCTAAATCAAGTTGGTAGAAAATTCCAGAAAAAGTATTTCTTTTCATTTCTTACATTCCATTTTTCCAGATGGAAAAAGTAACATGGAGAGAGTACAGAAAATTGCAGAGATGCAAAAAGAATGTTTATAAGCTAACCATATTACACAAGGCATTTATGGGTCATCTTGACATCCATGGATCATATTACCACTTTTTTCTACACATAAAGAGGACAGTGCAAAGATAGGGGCAGACAAAGCCCATGTACCTGGATTTAGATTGGAGTTAGTCCTTAATTCTAGTAATAAATAATATGTTGGAAAAAATAATTGTGCTTTTGTCTACTCTCTATGCTTTTTACCAACTTCAACTTAAAAATAAGGGACTTAAAATGCAAATACAACGCCTTCGTGTCAACATCTTATGTGAATTACTCTGAATTCTTTCAGTGCTTGAGATCAACAATAGTACTATATGTGTTGTTACCATTTGGGGGCAGCGGACAAGAAATATGTTTTTAATTAAAGATTCTCATATCTCCATTTCCCATTTAATTTGAATTACCTGGAACCTGAGTGTCACACAGAACAACAACAACAAAAAGGCACAGAAGAAACATGCAATTTTGAAATGCATACAGTATGTATGAAAATTAGAAACTTTCATAGTTTATGCATACTTCTATGAATAGATCATTACATTTGACAATTAGGGATAGATATCTAAAGGCAGGTATTTAATTTGTCCCCGTTTTTCACTAAGTTTGCTCTCCATAACGTTTTTGATATTGTTCTCTGTCACAGTAATTTATTAAGGCACTTACTGCTTTGTACAAGACTGAGTCTATTCACTTCAAAGCATATAGGTTTCTTTTAACTCATGAGCATGGAATACCATCCTTCATGCATTCCGCAGCACTTGGACTTAATCTTAACCGAGAAGCACTGGCATTTGCTCTAACTTTGGTCTTTTGACTCCTGCATAAAGTTAATGACTTACTTTTAAAATGTGTTCTTCTGCTTTGGCTTGCTTTTTGGCTCCTCCGACACCTGGTGAGGCTGTTAGTCCCACTATCTGAGGTAAGGGAATCACTGGTTTGTTTTCTTTCTTAAGTTTATTGTTTTTCAACTTCTGTTTCAAATAACGCCTCATGATGTTGTTATAAACCGCTTCTTTGTTGGTGTGATGGCATTCATCAATGATGATGAGAGAAAAGTCTTAAAAGGAAATTAAAATGGTTTATTTGTCCATATTGGCAAAATAGAGTGAAAAAGTACCTTTAAGTTAGTAAACTTAGCAGTCAAGTATCTCTCACTTTTTAAAAGGAAATGTAAGTATCCTAGCCACCTGTACATACAGATGTTTATGCATATTATCCATGAAACTATCCCTGTTATTATCGCCATTTAATAGGTGAATTTCAGAAAATTTATAGATCTAAAAAGTGTTATGGGATGGATCAAATCCTGACTTACTCCCCAAAACTCTCAGAATTACATTTTTGTTCTTTAACAAAATATTTAAAGTTGGCCAATTTTATCTTCATTCTATCAAATGAAAAACATTATTTAAAAAAGAATAATTTTACCTTATTTTAACATTGCATTTAATTATGATTTCATATACTTCCTTCCCTACTTTGCTCCTACCTTTTCTTCCCATCTCCCACAAAATAGAAAGGACTGTATTTATTCTACAGAGAAGAGGGCATATCTAACAGGATCCACTAAAACTTAAAAAGAAATTGTTGGTACTTAGAAATACTGAGCAAATTGGAAGCCCAGTAACTGTTTGATTTAATAATGATATATTGATGCAGAACAAAGTGACCTAGTTAAAAACTTATCCCACTTTTTGTTTGCTTCCCCAAGGAAGAAAGTTTTTAATGAAAACTTAAGCAATGGAAGACAATCTAAGTCAAAATTATGGAGTGGGAGATTGGGGTTAGCAGATGTAAGCTTTTATACGTAGAATGGATGAACAACTAGGTTGTAGAAGAGTTATATTCAATATCCTATGATAAACAATAATGGAAATGAATATTAAAAAATAAGGTATATATGTATAAATGAATCATTTTGCGATACAGGAGAAATCAATACAACATCGTAAATCAACTACACTTCAATTAAAAATTGATAAAACATAAAATAATAAACATTCAAATATTTAATCAACCTTTAAAAACTTATTTAACTAATACAGTCCCTGTTACTACTATCAATATTAATACTATTTTATAAAAATAAACATTTCAACCAACCTGACAACTCTATACCATCATCTTCACCTTCTTCTGAGTTTAAAAGGGAGTTTTCAAGGATTTGAGCTGTACTGATAATAACATCATGAGACTTGACAACTTCTGGAAATGTTATTTTCAATTGGGTATCACCACTTAATCTAGTAACATGATACCATTTCTTCAAAAATGGTTCGAACTCTTTGCGGAAGAGCTGTTCAACTAATGGTACCTTTAAACATGCCAAAGTTAAAAAGAAAGAGAAAGTATTGTCAAACAAAACTAGTATTAATCAAAGGCCTACTATGTGCCAAGCATTAACAGAAATGTTTGCATTATAAGTTAATTAGATGTAACAGCCTATCCATCATTTCATTCATCCACACGTCAATAAGCATTTATTCAATGTCTTTCCATTAGGTGTAGACATTGTGTCTGGAACACAAAGATGTTTAAGGTATAGCTGACAACTCTCAGGAACTCCTTCTAGCCGAGCACATGGATCAAGACTCAAGAAAAGAAAACAAATGATCACAACACAATGTAATAATTCTTCCATGGAAACAAAGAAAGTGATAGCAAAATGGAAGAAGCAACTTCCATTTTGGAAGGGTTTAGAAAAAATTTTAATCTGTAAACCGTGGGTTAGTGAAGAGATAAACAGAAATTAGGCCTGAATAAGAAACAAAATTTGAATTTTTAAAACAAAGTCAAGCTATAAAGGGCTATGAACACCAAGAGTATTTTAAATTCAATATAACAGTTCACAGGACCCTTATGGGCTGTAGAGTTTTTGGAGGATCACGCCAGAGCCAACCTGTCTAAGGAATTGGAGGATGCAGAAAACCAAAGGTAAGAAGGTTAAGACATTGTCTAGGAGAACAGGTGGAGTTAAAGGGATGGACTGCTAGACCAGCTTTGGTGGCTGAAAAAGAACAAAATATCAAGTTCCTTAAAAAAAATAAAAATTGAGTTACTAATGATTCAACAATCCTACTCCTGGGCATATATCCAGAAAAGACAAAAACCCTAATTTGAAAAGATACATGAATCTCAGTGTTCATAGCAGCACAATTTACAATAGACAAGAAACGGAACCAAACTAAATGTCCATCAACATATGAATGTATAAAAAAGATGTTTTATATATATATATATATATGCATATAATAGAATATTACTCAGCCACAAAAAGAATGCAATAATGCCACATGAAACAACATGGGTGGACATAGAGATTAACTTACTAAGGGAACTAAAGTCAAAAAGAAAAAGAAAAATATCATATAACTTATACATGTAATCTGTCCTTGGAAGAAAAACTATGACAAAACTTGACAGCGTATTAAAAAGCAGAGACATCACTTTCCTGAGAGAGGTCAAAGCATTCAGTCAAAGCTATGCTTCTTCCAGGAGTCATGTACAAATGTGAGAGTAGGACCATAAATAAGGTTGAGCACTGAAGAACTGATGCTTTCAAATTGTGATGCTGGAGAAGATTCTTGGGAGTCTGTTAGATTGCAAGGAGATCAAGTGAGTCAATCCTAAAGGAAACCAACCCTGCATATTCATTGGAAGGACTGATGATGAAGCTGAAGCTCCAATACTTTGGCCACCTGATACAAAGACTCATTGGAAAAGACCTTGATGTTGGGAAAGACTGAGGGCAGGAGGAGCAGGGGGCAACAGAGGATGAGATGATTAGACAGCATCACTGACTCAATGGACATGACTTTGAACAAACTCCAGAATATAGCGGAGGACAGAGGAGCATGGCATTGAGGTTGGACATGGCTTAGTGACTGAACAACAATACATATGTAAACTAAAAAAAATACAAATGAAGTAAATGTAATCTAATGTAATCTAAAATACAAATGAACTTACTTACAAAGTAGAAACAGACTCACAGACACAGAAAACAAACTTATGGGAGCTCCCAGGTGACCTAACGATTACGATTCTGGCTTTCACTGCCCTGGCCCAGGTTCAGTCCCTTGTCTGAGAAGTGAGACCTGCAAGGCTGGTACTGTTTTGCCCCTGAGCCTAGTGCTGAATTGGAGGAGTGCGGTCAGTTCTTCAGTCCTGCATTCACAATGCCCAGTGAGGTCATTATCTGCATTCTACCTCACTTTACATTTAGAAATGTCCAGCCTCGGTAACAGCTGAACCTGGTCAAAGCGTTAAGGTTTTGTTGCTCAGTAGAGAACAAAGGAGTTGAGTCTTTGTATGTTGTAGTGACCACTGAAGGTGACTGAGTTGACACCTCAAGGTTCTCACATCACCAGTCATTTAGAATAGCTCGATTACTAGGGAAAGGAATAACCGGGCCCCTGTTGTTTAGTTGCTAAGTTGTATCCATCTCTTAGCAAACTGAAGGACTGTGGCCCTCCAGGCCCCTCTGTCCATGGGGTTTCCCAGGCAAGAATACTGGAGTGGATTGCCATTTCCTTCTCCAAGAGATCTTTCCGAACCAGGCCATCTTGAAGGTTATATCCTACAAGAAGCTGTACAGTGGAAGCCCAGGAATGTACAGCATGGCAAATAAAGTTGGCAGAAAGAGTTTCAAGGGCAAACATCAATGAATGAGCATTACATTTCTCCTCATGCAATTATCTGATAATGTGATCAGTGGTTATCTTATTTAAAAAATAAGATTTTTAAAATAAGATTAAATTAGATAATATAAGATTTTTAAATAAGATTTTTTTACCTTATTTAAAAATTTAAAAAATATTCATTTTTAAAATTTTGAGATGAACTCTGTTTATGCGAAAAATAAGGGCTGGCTGACCTTCTTAGTTGGACAGAACCAAGGAAGAACACTTCTTTGTATTATTATTTAGTAGAAATGATGAGGGCTTCTAAGAGTGAATGTAGGAGGGGAGAAGGGTCTAAAAGGAGCCCATGAATTCCAAGGACATAAAGTGAATAAATGACAAAGTTTGGTAAATGAAAGAATATAACACAGGATTGAAAGAGAAAATTTCACTTAGTTGTTTTTCTCCCTCCAAAGTGAGATCTCTTGTCTGTCTGTCTCTCACAAAATCAATTGAGAGATTTGGAGAACACAGACTCCCAAGCCCCACTCAAGAACTACTGAACCTAGAGACTGACCATATTTAGGAAAGAGTCTTGAAGCCTGCACTTATGAAGCTTCCAATATGACATTTAAGTTTTCTCAAAATTTTTTTAAAAGAGAACCACAGCTCTTCTTTTTCTTCCACAAAGTCATTACTGATTCAGTTTTATAGGACTATTCTTTTCATTCTACTTATACGAGACAGAGGAAACAATCTAAGAAGGAAGTCAGCAAAAAAGAGTCTGAAGAAGTAAAAGAAGATTAAATGTAGTGGAGATTGCATGCTCCAGAGGAGAGAAAGTGAGCTCTGAAAACAAATACTCCAGCTACTTGCTTAGTGTGACCTTGGACAAGTCACTTAAGCATCTCTTATCTCCAATTAACAAAGTCAGGAAAATATCAACCTGTGATGGAAGTGTTATGAAAAATAAATGAAATAGAGGCTGACATAGTGCCAGTACTCAGAAAACTTCCCTGGTATTTCACCATCTTTTTATTCTAGTAGTAGAGAATGGTAGAAGGGAAGACCAGTTCCCTTCAGAAGAAAAGGGTTCAAGTCTCAGCTCTGCTGCAGATGACTCCTGACAGGCCAATTAAAGCCCAAAGCCTCAGTTTCCTGATTGCTAAAATGGTGATATTTATGGTTACTAAAAAGAAGCCTTGATGAAAGTGAAAGTGGAGAGTGAAAAAGTTGGCTTAAAGCTCAACATTCAGAAAACGAAGATCATGGCGTCTGGTCCCATCACTTCATGGGAAATAGATGGGGAAACAGTGGAAACAGTGTCAGACTTTATTTTTGAGGGCTCCAAAATCACTGCAGATGGTGACTGCACCCATGAAATTAAAAGATGCTTACTCCTTGGAAGAAAAGTTATGACCAACCTAGATAGCATATTCAAAAGCAGAGACATTACTTTGCCAACTAAGGACCGTCTAGTCAAGGCTAGCTATGGTTTTTCCTGTGGTCATGTGTGGATGTGAGAGTTGAACTGTGAAGAAGGCTGAGCACTGAAGAATTCATGCTTTTGAAGTGTGGTGTTGGAGAAGACTCTTGAGAGTCCCTTGGACTGCAAGGAGATCCAACCAGTCCATTCTGAAGGAGATCAGCCCTGGGATTTCTTTGGAAGGAATGATGCTAAAGCTGAAACTCCAGTACTCTGGCCACCTCATGCGAAGAGTTGACTCATTAGAAAAGACTCTGATGCTGGGAGGGATTGGGGGCAGGAGGGAAAGGGACGACAAAGGATGAGATGGCTGGATGGTATCACTGACTCAATGGATGTGAGTCTGAGCGAACTCCGGGAGATGGTGATGGACAGGGAGGCCTGGCGTGCTGCAATTCATGGGGTCGCAAAGAGTTGGACACGACTGAGTGACTGAACTGAACTGAACTGAAAAAGAAGAGCTGTGTGATTTCAGTGAGAGGATGTAAAGTGCAACACAGTAGTCATTATTATATTAATACACAGCTCTCATTTCCTAGACCATAGATTCCTTGAGGGCAGGGTCTGCATTTGATTTGTCTTTAAATAGTCTCATGCTGCTGAATCATTTAAGAATCTCCATTCGATGGAGTAGAGAAGGAAATGGCAGCCCACTCCAGTATTCTTGCCTGGGAAATCCCATGGACAGAGAGCCTGGTAGGCTACAGTCCATGGGGTTGCAAAAGTCAGACATGACTTAGAAACTAAATCACCACCACCGTGGTCTGGAGTGGCATAGAAACCTGAGGTTCTGCGCATAAAGGATGGGCTGAGATATTCAAAGAAGCAGCATATTTTGGTCTACAGAATAAAAAGACGTTGTCACAGGAGGTGGCAGGTGTTGGAAATCCTGAGACTCACTTTGGGTGGTATTGACTTCCTCCTGAAGGACACAAAGAGAGCCAGATGCAAGCCTGACATGGCTAATTGGGAGGTGTGTGGTCCTCTTGGAGCCTTTTCCTGAGATGTGACAGAGTGCCTGCCAAGACTAATCAAACCCAAATGCTACCCACTTCTGCTGAATCATATGGGGCTGTATTATAGCATGTAGGAACCTGGGATTTCTCTCTCATGATGTTGAAGTCCTAGATAGGAAATAGAAAGTCTGGGAACACAGGTGGTGTTTTCATTTCTCCCTGCATCTGAAGGCGATAACTTTGGAAAGGATAGAGAAAGGGAGACAAAAGTAAATGGTATTAGGAAACAGGATTTCTCCTTTCTAGGGTTATAATATTAATGCCTTGCCAATGGGCCAAATACAGAAAGCAGGTTATGTTGACTTACTGGGTCAAAGATTATCTGATTCAATTGAAAGAATTAAATTACTTTAGAATTCAAAGCAAAATTAACGATTATTAGGGAAGATCTAGTGGAGAGATGTCCAGTAATTCCTAGGGAAAAACAAGAGGGAAGCAGATCAGAAATTGGACCCACAGCCTTAAATGTCTACAGAGCAACGCAATGGATATGAATAATTAATGAGGATAATTTCACATTTAAACATGGATGCACATGTGAATTCACAAGTATCACCTTGATCCAACAGGATGAAAGATTCACAGCCAGAATATAGCATTGAGAGGATAAGGAGTTATACAAAAAGGAAGGTGCATGAGATACACACAAAAATATGAGACTTGAAAAGATCAATCAAGATTAATAACATGAAAAACATAAGTGTAAACCTAAGTATTTGGATGTAGGCTCAAAATTAACCTCCAAAAATAACTTAAGAGAGGTCTAGTTTAACAGATCTTCAAATGAAAATAAGCTGAGACTTCTCAGGTTATGAAAACTTCAGATGAGTCTGTGGGTGCCAGCGTTGGTGACAAAAAGCAAACCTGGTCATGGATCACATCTCATCTTTCCTGTATCGTGTACTGACTTTATCTATAGTATTTTGTCCAGCCCTAAACACTGTGTTTTAACAGGGTCTTATTGGCAATGGCACCCCACTCCAGTACTCTTGCCTGGAAAATCCCATGGACGGAGGAGCCTGGTAGGCTGCAGTCCATGGGGTTGCTGAGGGTCGGACACGACTGTGCAACTTCATTTTCACTTTTCACTTTCATGCATTGGAGAAGGAAACGGCAACCCACTCCAGTGTTCTTGCCTGGAGTACCCCAGGGATGGGGGAGCCTGGTGGGCTGCCGTCTATGGGGTCGCACAGAGTCAGACACGACTGAAGCGACTTAGCAGCATTAAGAACATATAAGAGAACTGGAGTATTTATCACAGGAAATTAAAAGAAAAATCCCTCTGGAGTCATATGATGCTTGATGTCTTTTCTTTGTGAAGGGCTATCATAAGGCAGAAAAATTAAGATTTAGCTTACTCTGTATATTACAGAGGAAAGAATGCTAAGCAATGAGTGTGGATTATAAAGAAACAGATTTTGATGAATACAGGTATGTCTTTCTAACAGTGTCAGTTGTTCAAAGAGTGGACCAAGCTCTCTTGTTAGAAGGAGGACCTTCTTGATATTAGAAGTTACTCACCAGAGGTGAGAGAACCACTTGGCAATAAATGAAAACCGGATCTTACAGGCTTCTTTCAACTCTAGTAGTCTATGATGCTGGATAAAGGAAGTAAAGGAAGCTGATAAATCAGAAGTAACTTCTAGGTTTTGAGGTTACATGCTTTGGAGGAGGTAATATAACCAACATAGAGACAGACAAGGGGAGGAGAGGTCTTTGGGAGAGTAAATGAAGGGAATGAGTTTGAGGAAATGGAAAAATGTTCAGACTGTATCAAGAGCATCAGTTTAAGTCGGGTTGCCATTTCCTTCTCCAATGCATCCAAGTGAAAAGTGAAAGTAAAGTCGCTCAGTCGTGTCCAACCCTCAGTGACCCCATGGACTGCAGCTACCAGGCTCCTCCGTCCATGGGATTTTCCAGGCAGGAGTACTGGAGTGGGGTGCCATTAAGGAATTGCAATGTATTAGTTGTTAAGGTGAGGAGGAAGGAAGGGAAGAAGTAACTAATATTCACTGAGTCACTCTTAGACTTTAAATAGATTATCTCATTTAAACTTCCAACCCTATATAGGGTAGTAGTATTTTACTCACTTACAGATGAGGAAATTAAAGTGAGAGAAGTTCATAATTTTCCCAAGATCAAATTACTGGTAGGTAGAAATAGTATTTACACCTAGATTTGTTTTATTCCAAAAGATAATATCCTAAATAAGGAAAATATATGAAAAGCCATGGGAAAAAAATTCTAATGTGTCACTATCACCACACACACCAACTGTTCTAACAGTGGACATGTAAGTATGAAGAAACAGTATTTAGGCTTAGGGTATATATACAAAATGCTTTTGGAGTTACATGATAGAAATCATTAAGATCATGGATTCTGAGTACACTTTTCTAATACTGAAAAGCAGACAACTAAAACTTCCAGCATGATAGAAATCCAAAAAATAGAGGAAAGTTACACATACAGTCTATAATTATATTTTCTGTAAAGGAGCAAATGAGAATCTAGTCACCATTCATAATGGGAAAAAGATTGTTTCTGGTCATGGAAACTGTACTCAATTTTACTCCATAAAATGGTAAAAACTAATGTCCCCAAGTTACAAACTTATAAATTAATAAACTTTGATATATCTGAATAAAGTTCAACTAGACTTTGTTTAAAATGGAGACATACCTGTTTATGAAGATAGACTTTAAAAATCCTAAGATAAAAATATTAAAGCAAAACCTCAGTTGCACTGAATGATATATGTGTATATATATATATATTTTACATATATATAAACTATTTGAAAATTATTTCTCTATTAAACTTGATATAAATTAGTCAAATATTCACTTAATTTTCTCTTCATTTTCAGACCAAATTATATATGTTCTGAATAAAGAGCACTTGCCACTTTTGACTGAGGGTCAGTGGTTACAAAGGGCTTCCCAGGTGGTAGCCCAGGTGATGCTAGTGGCAAAAACCTGCCTGCCAGTGCAGAAGACACAAGAGACACAGGTTCCACATGACTGAAGTGACTTAGCACGCACACACTCATGCACGGTGGTTAAAGAGACTCAAGAACACAGTGTTTAAGCCTAGATTCTAGTCATATTTTGAGGTCATTTATGTCCATATGCAATGATAAGTCAGTACTAGTTCACCATAAAGAAAATCTGGGTAAATACATTCTTTATACATCAGTATAAATTAGAGACATTAATAAAAATAGAGACATTACTCTGCCTACAAAGGTCTGTATAGTCAAAGCTATGGTTTTTCCAGCAGTCATGTACAGATGTGAGAGTTGGACAATAAAAATGGCTGAATGCCAAAGAACTGATACTTTTTGAACTGTGGTGTTAGAGAAGACTCTTGAGAGTCCCTTGGACAGCCAGGAGATCAAACCAGTCAATCCTAAAGGAAATCAACACTGAATATTCATTGGAAGGACTGATGCTGAAGCTGAAGCTCTAATACTTTGGCCACCTGATGCAAAGAGCTGCCTCACTGGAAAAGATCCTGATGCTGGGAAAGATAGAAAGCAGGAGGAGGAGGGGATGGCAGAGGACGAGATGGCATCACCGACTCAATGGACATGAGTTTGAGCCAGCTTTGGAAGTTGGTGATGGACAGGGAAGCCTGGCGTGCTGCAGTCCATGGGGTCGCAAAGAATCAGACATGACTGAGCAACTGAACAACAATACATTGGTTACAGCTCTTTGATTTAATGTTCTGGTTTAATAGGAAAAACAAATCTACTTTAATGGCTAATAATTTAGATATTAGAGAGAACTGAAAAAACAAATATTTAAAATAAATTACTCATTTTGACATTTTTCCTAATTAAATCCATGTGATCCATTGTTACAAATATCACTATACAAATGCTTCAGAAAAAAGTAATATGAAAATTAAGCATGTTCTATTTATGTGCTGTCTGAATACCTTATTGACGAGAACCATAACTTTTCCAGGTTCAGATGCTTTTTTCTTCTTATCCAAGTGATCCTTGGCAATGTAAACGGCCACTCTGGTTTTCCCACTCCCTGTAGGGAGGCATATAATGATGTTCTTCCCCTCCAGGGCAGGCTGGGCCACTTCCAGCTGGTAAGGCCTGAGATTCAGCTCTGGCTCGGGGGATGCTCTTTGAGCCACATTCTCATCATCTGAAGGAGGTTACAAGGAAGAAAATTAAGGAAACAGACAACAAAATAACTAAGGCTAAGAAGCCTGAAATGGAACATGGGCCCCTTGCAGCTTAAACCTCCTTTCATATGGGGTCCAAACCAATCCATTTTCTGTTTTCTGTACCAAACGGGTCTCAGCTCTCTGTGTTTGCAGGACACAGCCCAAGCACTCTGGAAGTGGCCTAAGGCATGGGAATGGGGAGGGAAGGGATTAATAGGATGGAGGACTAGGAAGGGGCGACACAGAGAAGTCTTTTCAGAGAGTGGACAAAGCCAAGTGGAAATGACTGTGGTGCAGGCTTGGCAGTTAATGATTCTTAGTGCCTCAGACTTGCCATTTCTTTGTGGAACCATTCTACCCCACCCAATTCTCTTTCACCAACAGATCAAGAGGGATGGGGAAAGTAGGACTCCTTGTTCTATATTCCCCCTCACTTTTTATTGCGAAGAAACACTAACGCTGATACTACTTTCCTTCATGTGAAAAACTTTACCTGACAAACCAAATACCAAAAAGCATATCTATCTATCTTCTCTCTGTAGATCATCTATCTTAAATACCTAAAAATGGTTCCCCCAATCCATTTTTGCCATTTAAAGCAACCAGATTAAACAGAAGCTGTATTTAGGGAAAAGGTGCTAGCCTTTTCCATGCTAGCCTTCAATCTGTAAGTATGCAATGAAAAATGAAAAACAATTTTGTTGGTTCATAACTGGATTGTGACTAACTTTGCTATTTAGCTTTGAATGTGATTTTTATCACTTTCTTATAGGTATGTCTCCACACATTCAAGTTTTCCTGAAACTCAAAGCACAATACATTAAAAATATTTTCAGCTAGCGTAGATATCTACATTTAAAATACTGATAAAATACATACTAACATACATTAATTTTATAAACATTAGAATAAAATCATTATATCTTGGTTTAAATATACATTTTTTAGAAGTGAATGAGTTTATCTATATTAGTCAGGGGGAAAGATCTAAAAATGTGTAACTTATCATGTGGAATGCAATAAAATAAATATTGTATCAATTTAAAAGCCCATCTTTTGCTTTATGTAATCACAAGGGAAAAAAAATGAAATGACAGCACTTATCAGTATTACATTACACATGAAGTAAGCATTCTCTCTCTTATCAATGAATGCAAGAAAATTAAACTAACAGAATCCCATTAACTTCAAAAAAAATTGCTGATTGTTCCATTTCAGCAACTGGATGATTCTGTTTAACCAGGTTTTAACTTGCTGTGATAGCACTATCTGAACAGGTAGGAAAATTCACACCAAATACCACTTAGTAAGAGTCGTCTACTAACCTGGCAGGAAATTTGCCTTCTGTATGGATGAGTAAACATATATGCAATACATTTACCTTATCATTGGCTCATCTGCTGATTCATTTATTAGGATCGTCAAGAAGAACTCATTTAAGATCACCAGCTTTTAAAAACACACATTGACAAGTTTTCTTTCCATGCTTGTCTTTGGTTTTTTTTTTTTTTTTAATTTTAAAATCTTTAATTCTTACATGCATTAACTCTATAGCAATTATAATAACCCATCCTCTATTATATTTACATAAGATTCAAGTCGACTTCAGAATATCATTGTGCCATGCTCAGTCGTGTCTGACTCTGCGACCCCATGGACTGTAGACCGCCAGGCTCCTCTGTCCATGGAATTTTCCAGGCAAAAATACTGGAGTGGGTTGTCACTTCCTACTCCAGATGATCTTCCTGACCAAGGGATCTAAACCATGTCTCTTGTGACTTCTGCATTGGCAGGGGGGTTCTTTACCACTAGCGCCACCTGGGAAGCCCAGATAGCTCAATACCATCCACATTTTTTTGAGTCAAGTCTAGGAAACTTGATTGGTAGCCTCAAGTTTAAAAGAGAGGCACAGAGTGAATACGGAAAAAATCAGAGTTGGATTCATTGTGAGGATAGCATCCAAAGAAAAAGAGCTGGGTGAGTGCTAAATATTCAGCCTGATTCTTGCCTTATCACATCCTCTGACACAGGAATGAAAGAATATATCCACATACGCAATGAAAAGAGAATTTTCTCTTCTCTGTCACCAGAAGGAGAGAATTGGGCTGGTGTCAGGGAGCCAGGAGCCAATTTCCTTTATAAAAAAAAAAAAATGTTTGGGTTTTGTTTGTTTGTTGTTTGCTTCTTTTTGGCTCTCTTCAAAAAAACAAAATTAATTAAATGCAATAACAAAAATGGTATTTAAAACATGCACAGGCTTTGAATAATATTGTGCCCATCCTCTACAATAATTATTTATCAAAGACCTTAAAATTATACTATACCATACAAATGGTCAAAAAATGAAATCAGATAAGGCTTAAATAATAACATTTTATTGAAACTACACCATGTGGCAAATTTCATTCTCACACTGATTTTTGACAGCTGAGTTATTCTTGGAGAGAAAAGGTCTGTCACTGCATGTGTTTGAAAATGACAAAGTATTCCTTTACCTATAGTATGTAACCTCAGAAAAATATATCATTCCAGCTGGACAAATATTAATAGATATTACCTCAAAATAGTAATAGTAAGGAAACACTTTCTACATATCAGGCCAATGTGCATTGCCAAAAACATTGCCACTTTGCAAGAAGCAGTATATCCCTCTGAGACTGAGGAATAGAAAAACAAAAAAGCCTCTCATGGTATAATTAAAATATTTAAACGTCAAAAGTACCACTAATTATGCTTTACTATGGCATAATAATACTATGAAGGAACATAATGTCACATCCACGATTCTTATGCCTCATAATGTAACCTCTAAACGTGGACAAAGGGCGTGTGGAATAGGACCCCTTGGATGTCAACTTCAGAAATTAAAACATAATCCCAAACACTGCAATGCTTTCAGTGAGTCAGTGCGTGTTTAACAATTTGCAGTTTACATAAATCTATCTTAAACTGATTTGTATGTCAACTTATAGCATGCACATGAAAGAAAAGAATTTCACAATTTTATGATTTCAGAATTTTGCTATCCACTATGCAATCTTATATCTACTAGTCTTTATTCCTAAGCACTAACCATCCAGAACTTCAATGAGTTGCCCTTTAAAAATGTGTTTGCCTTCAAATGTATTTGCCTTTGGAAATGTATTTGCTTTTTAAAAGTAGGTTGCATTCAGATTTATCACGCCTTTCATGCCATATTGAAGACTGAAAATCAGTAAATAGTTGCATTTGCTAACAGTGCTAAACAGACAAAATGCCCTGCACATAGAGGATATCTATTAGATAGTAATTAAATGAATGAATATTGTTGAAAAGCCCTTACTCAGACAAACAAAAATTAGGAGAAGGTCCAGAAGCTTAAAGCAATCATAAAGATGTTAAATATTAGCTAGAGTGTATTTTGAGTTCTAGTATCAATAGCATTTAATAAAAATGTTAATTATTAAATTTAACAGTTGTATAACAAGCACAGAAAAAACAAATAAAAGCCATAGAAATATGCACATGCCAAGAACTTAATATTAACACTGACTAAATTGAACGGAAAATTAATTAACCCTTTTTAATTAACATTAAAGTTATGACTGACATTCGGTGAATTGAGTTTCCTCAAATCAACTTGTTCTAAGTTATTTGGGGGTTATTAAGAGACAAGGGCATTTAAATAAAGAGGTGGTACATTTCCTTTGGGAAAGCTTTTAGGGCAGATGGCCATCTTTATGTAAACTGTTTTGCCCTTTTAGGCCTATTGTAGATGTAAATTTCTATAATCCTTCAGACAATCCAGGGTAATCTGAAGTACACAATATTTTCTAAGTGTTTTGTATAACTCAGTCACAGAACGAATGAAGAATAGTTTCTTAATATGCCATTTTGCTGCTGCTTCTTTGCTGACCGTATTGCTAAACACTGATTTTTGTTTGCACTAATTTGTTAATTTTAATTATGAAATATGTCAAACACACAAATATTAGAAAGACATGCAAGGGCCCATTGCCCACTCTTAACATTAACATTTCACCTCAGTCGTAATAATGGAAATGCATATTCAAAGGACAGAAAGAAGAGATAAGAAATGGATTAGACTGACTAAAGTTAGGGAGTCTGATAACAGGAAGTCTTGCTAAAGTGTGGAGATTGGGAAGAGGCCCTCTTATTTACTGTGTGTGTGTATGCTCAGTTGCTAAATTGTGACCAACTCTTGGTGACTTTATGGACTGTAAGCCTTCCAGGCTCCTCTGTCCATGGGATTTTCCAGGCAAGAATACAGGAGTCAGTTGCCATTTCCTTCTCCAGGAGATATTCCTGACCCAGGGATTGGACCTACATCTCTTGCTCGGCAGGCGGACTCTTTACCACTGCACTACCTGGGAAGTGGGTGGGATATTAAACTGATACAAATAACAATTTGGGAAATATCTAGTAAATTTCTCATTTAGTGATGAAAATACTTTGCAAACTCAATTAAAGGGATGTTTATAAATATTGAAATTCTTTAAACTATATGTGTATATTATAAAGCTTAAGAGGGACTCATTAAATGCCGTTAACTATAGTCATCTCATTTATATTACCTTTATTTATAATGCATTTTAATTTCTTAAAATGCAGGGGTTGGAAATAAATGTATAAAATTGAGTATACAATTTAAAGGCAGTCAAATTAATTGAAACAGATCACATAAATAAAATAGATTACATGGTTCTACAGAGTGTGGCATATGCCAGACCAAAAAGCTATGTATCGGATCAAAATTAGAGACCTTGAGTCTAAGACTTGTAAGTTGTACTTTTCAAGAAACTGAATGGCAAAGTTCCAAAACTATTTCAACTGTAGAAAAGAATTGCTTTAATTGCATAAATACATTAGGGAGGGTATGAACAGCCCCCATGCGTTCCACTATATGGTGTCTTATTTCACACTTTTTAAGGTTTACACAACAGTTAGGCAGTACCTGAATCACTTCCCATGGTGCCTGAATCACTGCCCATGTTGCTGTTATGTCCAAGACTTTCATCTAAGCAGCTGACACTTCCTTCTGCCAAACTTGTGTCTGATTCTGCAAAGGAAAACATTTTAAAATATTTTAAAAATATTTCTGAGAATAAACGTATTTTAACTGCACACCTCTACAGCACACAGTACATACAGTTCAATGCAAGTGGAGAAGGTACATCCAGACAATCACGAATAAAAGGTAAGAGTTTCTGGCAAGCAACGCTTAAAAACTCCACTGTGAATGAGCAGCTGTCGGGGACTGAATCAAATACATGTATTTACCTACTTAAAGTACCGTACATCCAATATGAGGGCTCATGCAAATTTGTAAGGAGTTACAACTTTTGTTGTCCCCCTTTGTGTAAATTTTGTCCAAAAAAAATATCTGAGCCTGATATTATCACTTAAACATAAGTACTATGTAGAAACCGTTGAGTCATCCGCATGTAAAATGGTAGAGAATTAATGTTACAGAACAATTAACAAATTAATGAAGAACATGGTTCTACTGATAATTTATGAAAACAGCAACTTAGTGATACACATAACTAAAATCTTACAAAGAATTTACTCAGACTATCAGGCAAGCCTGACATTGCAGGGGCACTAGAAGCTTACATGAGGTTGGAAATTATTTTTTTCTTTCTTATAATTAAACTAAGCTTCCATCAAGAATGACAATTAATACAAGTGGCAAGGGCACATTTCACTTATTAATCCTGATTTTTTTCTTTTGTTCTTTATCAATTCCTTTTGAAAAACCTTAGGCTTCCCTCCTTATAGTTCATTTCCAAGGATTTATGCAATCCCATCCGCAAGGATCAGAACTATTGCTAAACTGGTAAAAATAAATGAAAGATGGTTACAGATGTTGGTTTTGGAATTAAAAGACTTGTGAAATTTGCTGTTGGCAATGCTATGAGCCTAACTTCCTTCCTCTTGTTTAAAATTGGGCTAGTAGAGGTACAAGTTATTATGTATAAAATAAGCTACAAGAATATATTGTAGAACACAAGAAATATAGCCGATATTTTATAATAGCTATAAATGGAGTGTAACCTTTAAAAACTGTGCACACCTGTAACCTATATAAGGTTGGTGGCCATAGTGGTAAAGAAACGGCCTACCAATGTGGGAGATGCGGGTTCGATCCTTGGGTCAGGAAGATCCCCTGGAGGAGGGCATGACAACCCACTCCAGTTTTCTTGCTTGGAGAATCCCCATGAGCAGAGGAGCCTGGTGGGCTACAGACCAAGGGTTGCAAAGAGTCGGACACGACTGAAACGACTTAGCACACATGCACACATGTAACCTATATAAATATTGCACAGCAACTATACTTCAATAAAATAAGAAATAAAATGGAGTCAGCACAATTTACTTCACAGTATTTGACAACCATGTAGTAATGTTAGGTACAACAAGTTCTTTGCACATACTTGTTGGTGATTGAAAAATGAAATAAAATTCAAGTAGTTGGTGGATTACTAAGGCAAGAGTGTCATTTAAAAATATTTGGGGAATTCCCTGGTGGTCCAGTGGGTAGGACTCAGCGCTTTCACTGCCTGGGCCTGGGATTCAGTCCCTAGTCAGGGAACTATCAAGCCAGGCAGTGTGGTCTAAAATGAATAAATAAACAATAAACCATCTTTAAAATTAATATTTCAAAATATTTATACTTGTGAGATTATTATTTTATGCTAGAGTTCTCACATGCACTAAATAAATTATATTAAAGTAAGATTATGCTAAGTAAGGGCTTCCCAGGTGGTGCTTGTGGTAAAGAACCTGCCTGCAAAGGCAGGAGACATAAGAGATACGGGTTTGATCCCCTCATGCAGGTCAGGAAGATCCCCTGGTGGAAGGCATGGCAACCCACTCCAGTATTCTTGCCCAGAGAATCCCATGGACAGAGGAGCCTGGCAGGCTACAGTTCATAGCATCGCAAAGAGTCAGACAACACTGAGCATGAACGCACCATGAAGCTAAGTAAAACTAGTCTGAATGTCACATACTTAAACTGGAATTAGAAACAGGTGATAAAGAGACACAGTATGTTGTCAATAAAACATGTCTAAACATGGAGAAATATGTAACTCCTTAAAACTACAGTATCTTCTTTTTCTTTAACTGGTTATTTATTTTTTTAAGTCTGGTGTGTTGAAATATAATTTCCATACTGTAAAAATCACTCTTTTTAGGTGGATAAGTTTGATGAGTTTAACCTCAAAATTTGTCCTCAAACCCCTTCATTGTCACTTCCCTTCTGCTGTGCCCTAGCTATTACTGATTTGGTTTCTGTTCCTAGAGTTTTGTCTTTTCAGAATGTCATATTGATGAATTGAGGCAATATGTAGCCTTTATGTTTGGCGTCATTAATCTAGAATAAGACCTTCAAGATGCATTCACGTTGTTATTTATCTCAGTAATTTGTTCCTTTTTATTGCCGACTACTATTCCATTGAGCATCTGTGAAGCGTGGCTGTGACATCTCCCTTCCAATTTGGGTAAGCCTACTTAGCTTGGGAAACGTAATGAAATTACAGCCAATACAAATTAAATATATGAGATAGCTTTCTTAAAAGTTAAAAGAAAGCAGATAAGAAATTTATAAAAAAAATTCTCAATGGACTTGCATACTGTTTAAGTATATTAGCACAACACAAATATACTCATGTGAAAATACTGTGCTTATCAGTTGTCATAGATTAGCTCTGAAACTCAGATTTGAGGAATCCCTTATGATCACACGGGAAAACCTGTATATCTCACTGAGAGATTTTAAATATGGCACTTTGCAATTCCCAGAGGTATGCCTTGTTAGGAGCTCAGAGGCGAGTGTGGGATAGAACTGTCAAGTAGAAGAGCGTTTTGGGCAGATGCACTGATGAAAGAGAATATGAGTTGTAAGGAAAAGGCAAGGTGTAAAATGAGGTGGGGAAAATGTCATTGCAAGGATAATTCCAGATCTAGAAAGATAAATCAAGATTTTTAAGGCAAAAAAAGTGAATTTTGACATGCATTTTACTTGTTTTAAATGTGGTATAGAGAACTGAAGACAATGCCAAAAACACTGAAAAATACGAACAAATAACTGAACTGACTGATTATCTAAAACGGAACACTGTATCTTTAAGTTTTTCACTGAATATAATCCAGATGAAAATTATACTTGATTTTTATTTCATTTTCTAATCACTGGCAGTTAAGCCATTATCTTAAACATACTCCACGTATATGTAAAGTCAGGATTTTCCCCAAGCTTTCTTCTAGCATATATAAGGTTTGAGAGAGCTGCTTAATGCAACGTGCATGAATAATATATGACTATTAAAGAAAAATACTACCAAAATAGGATATTATTAATTACGTTCATTATCTGGATTATTTTGGTTTAGTAAGCAAATCTACAATGTGTCAGAGGACACTGAGCTCAGTGCTTACACAGATGTAAATTATATTTTAAGCTCTCAGCATCCTCTGTGGTAGATACCTATTATCACCTCAGTTTCATAGGTGAGAAACCAAGTCTCAGAGAGGGTAAATCATTTATCCATATCACACAGCTAGAATGGAACAGAGCTGGGAATCCCATTTTCTGAATCCAAGTCTAATATTCCAGCGTTTTTTGCCCAATGCTAAGCATGCCAATGATCTGTTATAAGCTTTGTAAACAAGTGAACAATACTATATCCATAGAGTTAACTGGAATGATTGTTTTTTTAAGCATACAAACATTTGCATTATAATGTCAGTTTTTCTAACAATCTTGAAGTAGCTTATCTTGCCAGGGAAAAAGTTAGAGATTATTTTATTTTGCTAACTACCATTTCTGATTTCATCCACAAATTTTCATTTACTTTACTTTTAAACATCCACACTGTCTTTTTTTTAAAATTTTATATAGGAGTACAGTTGATTAAACATCTACGCTAAGTTCTAAATATTCTCTGCACACAAATAAAAGAGGAACATTTCTATCCTTCTTGGATAAAATTAATTGTGGTAATTCTGCTAGATACCATTATTAAAATGAAAGTGAACATAGAGAGGTCTATATCTTTGTCATTTTAAGGATATATAAATCTCCAGTTTTTCAACACAAAAATAATTTTGTTTCCTCAGCAGCAATTTCTTATGCATTTGATATACTTTTTCTTTCATAGAAACAAAAGTACTAAAGGAAATAACCCTAATAATTAAAGAAAATATTTTGTTTCTTGATAACATTGAGAATGCTTTCTCCAGAGATTTTCTTCATGCATTTACCTAAAAAAAATCATGTAACACACGCACACGCACACCAAAAAGTCAGATCAAAAAAGTGTTATATGATGAAAAAATTAAACCAACCTATTGAATTTATAAACCAAGAGTTCCTGCAGTTGATTATATAGGATTATCATGTGTCATTCTTTGTACTTTTCACAATATCAATCTGGATTTATGTCCTAATGGCTAAAGTCATGTGTCTATGATTTTAAAATAGCTCAGATAAATAGTCAATTGGAGATTGGGCATTCCCATGAAAATGTGCTGTGGAGTCAAACAAATTAGTCTCCAGATCTGAGCTCAGCCACTGCTAACAAGTGACTTACCCTTTTTACCTTTTTAAAATATAGATAGCAATTTCTATTTTCTCCTTTATTGTGAGAATGATTCTGTTAGATCAAATAAATAAATCTTTAAGAGAAAGAAATCTTAAATTCTCATGAAGTGGCTGTTTACATGAGCTATGAATATTAGAGTTAGATTATATAACAAGTTTAATTAACTTTTAGATAGGTGTCATTTCCTTTAGGAAAAATATCAAAAGTAGCTATGAAATGGATTAGAATATGCTGGTAATTTCTGTTTAAAGAAAAGCAGTTATTCCTATGAAACTGCTGGAATGAAGAAAAACAATATTTATTCTGTTAAAAGACAGGATTTTTGATAATAATTTTGTAAACAACACGATAAAGAACAGCTTTTCCTATAATAATAGTGTCTAAGACCAGTCTATAAAACATGGGAGAAAAAAAAAAAGCCTCATTTTACAATCACATCTTGAATAGTTTACTAATAAGGCAGAAATACTAACCTGAATCTGAGAAATTATATATTTAATGTCCTATGGAACTTTAAATACTTTAAAATATTTTTAAACCATTTAGAAGCCAAAAAAAAAAAATTTTTTTTTTTAAATTTCAAATGGAAAAAAACCTCCTCCTTGAAGGCCTTTTTAGATCTATTTCAATGTAAAGTTTGCCCTCTGCTGGAAAAATGCTATATTAACAATGAGTTGATAAATACATTGTTTATTCAACCTAAGAACTGAGCTTCATTAGGTAAAACACCAATTGGTGCTTACTTCCATCCCTACCAGGTGGTGTTCCTCCTAATTTCAGCTTAAGATGCATTTATAACTTCATAGAAGATTCCTCCTTTCTTACCCCTTGCCTCAGCCTTTCCTTCTCTTTGCTGGAAAGTGGTTTTTGCATCACATTAGGAAGGGGGCCAGAGCCTCAGAGCTACTGAGAAAGAAGGGCACCAGCAAAACCAATGGTTCTCCTGAGAGGCAGTGCTTATAAAGTATGCAAATAGTCTGATTTCACTTGCCAGGTAATGGTCTATCTAGTCTAGTTCTGACCTCTCGATGCACATTAGCTTCACTTCAACTATCCCCTCCTTCCCTCTAGTTGCATAATCCCCAAAGTCTGGAACAGCAAAGATCATCCCAAGCTTCAAACACATGTGTATGTATGTGCGCTCATGCAGGACTCAGGCTCGTTACAAGTGTGCTTACTGTGCATACTACTAATAATACCAATCTCCTTTTCTTTTGAAATAACTATCTTTTCTGAAAGGAGATAGATGACTTTTATTTTCAGCTCTATGTATATGGATTTGTGCGTGCGTGTGCGCGCACACACACACACGCTTACATTTTGGTCTGTCAGATTCTGCTCTCTGTGCCAGGGAACATGTGTTCCCGCAGAATGGAGAGAAGCCACCTCCACCCACCTTGCATATTCTCTCCTGGATCCAAGCTTCTAGGAAATGAGTTCCCCAAAGGAAAAAAAAAAAAAAATCTCCTAGAGCCACAGGCCCACATGGCTATCCACCGAGCGCCTCTGCTCCTGTTTATAGAATTCACTCTGCTGAAGTGTTTCAGCCAGAATTAAATTAGAATTGTGTATATTGATGTTGGCTTAAATTGTGTCATCTATGCCCTTTAGCCTTTGGACTTGAGTCTTAACGAGAAAGATATGATTTAAGTACAGGGTTGTAAGGACAGTCATACCCACTGCTACTGCTGCTACTGCTAAGTTGCTTCAGTCGTGTCCGACTCTGTGCAACCCCATAGACGGCAGCCCACCAGGCTCCCCAGTCCCTGGGATTCTCTAGGCAAGAACACTGGAGTGGGTTGCCATTTCCTTCTCCAATGTCATACCTACTAGAGTGACCCATTCACTCACTGCTTGTCAGTAACAGGTAAAAAGTCTGAGAGCAGAGTCCGTTATGAGTGATAAGCATAATGACCACACAGGAAGTAAGTCTTGGCAATGCAGAGCGTAGAAATGCATGCAAGATAGATGGGGAGTGGAAACCTCTTTGGTTGGTAGGTACCCTTCAGGAAAAGCTCTTCAGGTTATGTGGATCTGAGGAAAGTATGGAGAGAGGTGCATTTAAAGGTATCCTGGTAGGGACTTTCCTGGTGGTCCAGTGGTTAAGATGTTGCTTTCTAACGCAGAGGGTGAGGGTTTGATCCCTGGTTGGGGAGCTAAGATTCCACCTGCCTCGTGGCCAAAAAAACCAAAAACATAAAACATAAGCAATACTGTAAAAAATTCAATAAAGACTTTAAAGATGGTCCACATTTAAAAAAATTCTTTAAAACAATAAATAAAGGCAAATCCTGGTAAATATTCAGTAGTAGCTTTGGGGGAGGAAAAAAAAAAGTGACAATTTAAAAGTGTTTGCCACATTGATTTGACGACTTGATTTGTAAGTTCTATTTGATCTAATTTAATAAGACAAAGATCTAGTTCAAAAATAAAATAAAAGTGCTTGCCAGCATTGATGGTGTTCATATTCCCCACCATGACTGATTTCAAGCTACCAGCATGATGTCACCCAGTGGAGCTGGGAAGAGATGTACACGCTGGGCTCCTGCAAGCCAGAAGGAACCCGTTCCAGCACTCTGATGGATAAATCTCTGTAATGAAACACTCTCCTACAAACACCATCTGAAATCATCACACATGCTTTGGGCTAATATTCCATAACTGTCCAAATGATAAACATTTAAGAGGGTTTGTTTGGGGGTGTTTTTTTTCCCTCAGGACAAGTCTTTGTAAAAATTGTAGTAAAAGAAACCTGCTAATTTTCATTGATCCTAGAAATCTTACCTCCCACCCCCTCCTTCATAAATGCTCCTCTGGAATCCAACTGTATCCCTACCCACATTTTTCACAGAATTTTGCTATGTTTATTATTAATACAACTGGATTTTCATATGTATAATGTGTGGGAGCATGCTCAGACACTTGGTAGTGGCCGACTCTCTGTGACCCCATGGACTGTATAACCCACTGGACTCCTCTGCCCATGTGTTAATTATACCTGGATAAATTTTTATAAACTTTATTTTTTAGCAGTTTTAGGTTTCTAGCAAAATTGAGTAGAAGGCAGAGAGATTACGTATAACCTCCTCCATTATGAATACCCCCTAAAGCACATTTTGAACTTTCTTTATACCTGCTATCCACACAATGGAAAGTGTTGGCTGCCACTTCTGTTTACAAATCCAACACAGGACCTTCAAAGCACAGATGAACTGCCTTCCATTCCTCCTCTGTGGTAAGTCTTCCCAGGCTTCTCCTCTAACATATTCTCTTTTCCTAGAGACAGATTACTGTCTGTGTTTAGGGGCACGAAACTTGTTTTCTTGAACTGGATTATAAACTCGGGTGAGGACAGTACCCTAGTGCTTGGCCAGAACATATTCTCAGCTTCTGCTGCTGCTGCTGCTAAGTCACTTCAGTCCTGTCCGACTCTGTGCGACCCCATAGATGGCAACCCACCAGGCTCCCCTGTCCCTGGGATTCTCCAGGCAAGAACACTGGAGTGGGTTGCCATTCCCTTTTCCAATGCATGAAAGTGAAAAGTGAAAGTGAAGTCGCTCAGTCGTGTCTGACCCTCAGTGACCCCATTAACTGCAGCCTTCCAGGCTCCTCCGTCCATGGGATTTTCCAGGCAAGAGTACTGGAGTGGGGTGCCCTTGCCTTCTCTAATTCTCAGCTTCTAGTCCTATTCAAATAGAGAAGATAACATCTAATGATCAAATTAAAATCACCACATTTGTTGAAACTCTGCTGAAAAAACTTTAAGCTTGTAGCCATATAAAAATCATGAAAATAAATTCAACACGTATTAGCTGCACAGCAGAGAGGTTTCTTTCCATCAAAATACTGATATTCTCACTCCTGAGATATGAACAGTATCCTCCTAGAAGTGTTATGCAATTGGGGGTCGTATAACTAACCTAGATGTCTCTCGGTGGGTTTCAAACAAAATACAATCCCAGATTTTCTTTTAACAAACACAGAACAGCAGTTGTAACAAACTCTCTCTCTCTTTCTCAAGTCAAAATAATATTTGCCTCTTGGATTTCTGTACTAGTATTTCTAGTTCCCAATAATTAATATAACTAAATTTAGAAGAGATAGAGATGTAAAGGAGAGCTATCTAAATTCAGAGCAATCCTATAATAATATGGGTGATCTCTCACAGTATTATTGAAGACTGCTGTATCAATTATCTTTCCCACTAAGCTCTCAAGTGCTATGCGGTATGTATTTCTAGAGATTCTAAAAATCTCTAAATTTCTAGAGGTTAGTACTAAAGAACATTATTCTGGTCCGCAAGTGCAAGGATAAATTTTGTGGCATTTTTACAGAGATTACTATAGACCAAGTCTAAGATTGGACTTTGGTCTATAAAAAGGCAAAACAAAACAACAACAAAAAGAATGCTCTAACAGATTGGGCCAGAAAGAAGGAGGCTGTTTTATAAAGGTCAATTTTTAAACCCCTCCTACAGAACATGATCTATGCAAAATATATCCACAATATATTCCAAAGCATAATGTCACCGGATAAACCTAAGGAGTGGAACATATGGGGGAATATGAAAAAGAAGGTATTAAAGTCTGAAAACAAGCAGGTTGGTAAGCTCATTAGCTGGGGTGGAATTTTAAAATCTTCACGTGAACGAATATATAAATCAAAATATACACATGCACTCACAGTCATGCGCACTACGTATTCACACATGGCACACTCATCCTGTTACATTATAATCGTCCACCCGGGAACGGTGACATTCTCCTCTCTTTATAAATGTCAAAGCGCCCTCTGCTGTCCAATCTGTGGAATTTGCATTTTCTAGTTTCATAACGGAAATCCAGCAAAGAATGGTAAAAGAAGTTTGGGGGATTATCTGTGGAACTCTGCATAAATGTAAGTTCATCCCAAACACAATAAATTTTATTATTTAGTTTTAAATCTCATTTGCTTTGTTTTTATATAATTATAGGGCACTAATGTATAAAATAGTATATTAAAAAGGTCAACTTTTAAATAAGTAAAATAACTACTTATTTTCTTTTAACAAAGTTAACAGTAGAAATTAAAAATGATTGCATAACCAATTTTACCATAAGCCTATAAAATTAACATATATCAGATAACTATATTTTTTATAGTTAAATTATTTTTAATAGAAGAAAACTAATTCCCTCTGATATTTTCTAGGGACATGTGGTCCAGAGAAACATCAAAGTTTTCCAATAGTTTCTTGTTAGAAAATGACCAGTGACTACAGAAAGCAGAATTATTACATCCAGCATGAAAATTCTATGAATAGTCTGAGAACTATTCAAATATCCTTTAGAAATTATTGTATTAGTGTGGGAAAAAAATAGATTATTGCATTAGTGTGGGTCTATCTTAATTACTAACCACTTTTTAAAGGGAAGCAGTTGAAAGGAGAAAGGAAGAAGAAATGCCAACCCCCGATGCAGAGGCATGACAAAAATGACTGTCCAGGACTCCCCAATAGGGAATTCTGATCTATCACCCCCAGGTTGAAGGAGAGATGTGATTAAAATTAGTTTCACGGTGGGCTACTGTTACTAACGCTAGTGTGTCTTACCTGACAGGAGTTTAAGGAGTAAAAAAGGTTAAAAACAATATATAAAGAATCTTTGCCTTGAAACTATAAATATTTATCATTTGTATCCACAAAGACTATTGGGCACTGAAAAAAATACTTTAAAAATTGATTTGGAAATAAAACTTAGAGAAGTCTAATTTAAAATTAGAAATAATTCAAACCACATTTTTTCTTTTTGCATATGAAATTTCATATTTATAGAATGTGTGTAGCTTAAGTAATAAGTTTCTTTCAATGCTACCTTGGTAACTGTACTTGAAATCTTAACCTGATGTACTGAAATTCAAACTAAAGATTATACATTATCAGTATCAGTAAATGCACAAAATTATGTAAATTGGTATTATTGAATATTTTCAATATTGAATACTTTCATATTTATCCTGATTGTTAAGCTTGCCAAAGAATAACAACGTAGGCAAAATCCTTCTACAGTTAATTTTGCAACAAAAACTTCTGTCAAAAGCATTCCAATAACTTCTTTGGGGGTAATGATTCTTTAAAAGTCATTTACATCAGTAATTCTTAGTTCTGAAGAACAACAACAAAAGCAACAAATAACTGGGATGATCTACATCTATCAGGAGCAGTGTCAAGGCCTGAAGCAGAGCTCGGTTACCCATTCTTACTGTTCTGGGAAGGGCCAGAATGGATTGGATGAACCTGTTCCCAAGTCCACACAAGAAGTTCAGACAGCACAAGAACCTCACAGCCTAGTAGCTGTTGAAGTCTTGAACTGGATGGAGTCCTCAGATTGTAGTACAGTTTGTTATACATGTCCTCAGACTAGTATACATCTTAACAGTCTGTACTTCTCTTCCACAGCACGTTGTGCAGTTACAGAGTGACTACTGCTTGGCTGACATGCCCATCATTGAAAGCTCCACTGGGGCAGAAGCCACTTCTATTTTGTTCCATCACAATATTTACAGTGCTGAACTGAACAGTGCATGCCTGGCACACAATAGGAGTTTAATAAAGATTTGTTACATGGAAGAAGTGAAAGAAAGGGAGGAAAGGGACCCCAAGAAGGAAAACAAACCCTTTCCTGTCCCTCAAGACCATTATTGTAAAATCCAGATTTTTTCACATGATGCAAATTTATGTTTTATATTAAATAGTAAGAAAACAGATTTTTTTTCTTTTTAAGGCTGCACGATGCATGGCTGTGGAATCCTTGTTCCCTGACTAGGGACTGAACTCACACCCCGCTGAAGTGGACTCTTCTAGTCCTAACCACTGGATCATCAGGGAAGTCCCAGAAAACAGATTTTAAAAAAAAGTTTTGCATTTAATTTTGTCCTTGCTGAGACTCTGAATGTTCCACAGATACTGCCGGCTGACAAGATGCATTAGGCTGGCAAGTTTGATGAAAACCCTTCATTTGAGATGAAGATAGACTACCAGCCTCAGACCTGGGTTTAATTCTTTCTAGTGTGAATTTAGAAAATAGCCAGTAACCCACAGAGATGTCAGGTAGCCTAACAAGGAATTTATTAAAACGTGAAAAGTCCACATTCAGGTAGTAATTTTGGCATTCCTATACAACCATGATTTCTGAAACAAAGTACAGCTGCTGAAATGAAAAAAAAAAAAAAAAAAAAGATCCTCTAGAATTCAGGCTTGCTATTCTGTACATTAGATTGTGGTCCAAGACCAGCTGTAGCAGCATCACCTGGGACGAATAGGACAGAATCTCTGGCTCCACACAGAAACTATGAATCAAAGTCTGCATTTCAATAAGACCCCCTCCTCCAGGTGACTCATAAGCACATTAATGCGTCAGAAGTATCCCACTTAAAAAACCCAACACCTTAAATAAACAAGGCTAAATTGCAGGCAAGCTATAAAAGACCTTGGTACTGTTTATGACAAAGTATTGCTACCCTATATATTTAGCTAATTCACCTAAACCAGCAAGAAGAATATAAATGCTCTAAAAGAAAAATAGGCAATTAGCAGCAAGAACAAAAAAGAATGAACTTGTAAATACGTTTTTCACTGGAAATTAAAAACTCAAATTCAGATAGTAACATAGCAAATCGGTGAAGTTTAAAAACAGCATTGCCCACTCTTGTACATGAGACTTCAGGACAGTAAGAATTCCCCTATATTGTTTGGTACAATTTCCTAGAGTAAAATATGGCATTAAATAGCAAATGCTTTAAAACTATAGAAATCATTTGATCCAGAAATTTCAATTATGTAATATGTCTGTAAGAATTAAACTGAGTGGGGAGACAGATGAATTGAGAGCTTGGGGTTAGCAGACACAAATTATTACAATGGATGAGCAAGGCCCACTGTACAGAACAAAGAACTACAGTCAATACCCTGTAATAAACAAACCATAAAGGAAAAGAATATGAAAAAGAATGCATATATATATATAAGTGAATTACTTTGCTGTAAGCAGATATTGAGACAACACTGTAAATCAATTATACTTCAATAAAGTAAATTTAAAAAAATAAAACATAAATTTAGAAAGAATTAAACTCAGATATAAATACAAAGAGAGTTATTGCAGCGTTATTCATGATGTAGAAATTTGGAAACATCCTAAATGTTCAAAAGGTGGTTAATTAACTAAAAAGCATCCAATAGATGGAATTGTTATTCAATTGTTAAAAATCATGCTGTAGAAGAATATCTAATAAATACAGGAGAAATGCCATTGTATATAGACATCCAGGTATGTAAACAAGTGAGAACAAATACCCAAATATGAAGAGCAATGTATTTTATTGGGAAAGGGGGAGTGGTTTTTTCCTTTGTTTTCTGTTTTCCAAATTTCCTACAACACAGCTATATTACTTTTCTGATTTGAAAACAGCGTATTTTGCAGTAGTGTGATAGAGTCAGCTTACACGGGCCCACAGGAACAACTGTTAAATGTTCTGGAATTTTGCGGAATTTTATTAATGTTAAGCACAAGCATCTTTACAAATTAAATGATATGGACTTACTAACTAAATTATATTAAAACAAAGGTAATGAATACTTAAAACTCATCATTTTCTAATCATTTTTGTAGGTTTTACAATCATCAGTGATGCTGAGGCTATTTAAGTCCATCGTCTCCATGTAATAAATGGCAAATAATGTACTGCACATCTATTCCCAACTTAGTGTTCAGTGACGTTATGTGGATGCTTGAAAGTAGCCATGGTGCAAGTATTTACACCGTGAAGATGGCATATCCTAAACATCAAGGCTTTTTCTTTTCCCTACAGGGCCGCTTGGTAAGCATTCACTAGTATACCACAGACTTCCAGCAACTATTTCTAGTGAAAAATGAACGTGGCCATTTGGGGGGGCAGAGCAGAAGGAGAGAAGTCTTCTCCTATTACGAGAAAACTAGGGAGGGGAAATGGTTAAATTTATTTCATTCTTCAAGCCTGTTTCATATCAAAAGAGGTGGATATGGTGGTTTCTAGTACCCACACCAATTAGTTACTGAAATTCAAGCAAACTCTTGTTTAGCACCCATTCCTCTCCCTTTCTACAATCTTGGTTTTGGTTTCTACCATCCAGCCGAACCTTTCTGTGACACCCTGATCTATAAAAAAGGGAAAAGGTAATACCTTCATTTAATTCTCAGAAATTTGGATGAGTCAAACGGATTCATGTATTTGAAAGTACTTTGAAAATCATGGGATGCACTTATGATATTTACCATATGACAAGAACCATGGACATGTTTATCAAATAAAATTAGAACTGAGTGTGTTCATATTCATAACATATTAATATTGCATTAGCTTTAAAAGATTTTTAGCCACAAAGAGCAATAATTTTCATTTAATCTCCTCCAGAAATATTATCTGAATACAAATACAAAACCTCAAAGCCCAAATTTCCTTCCTCTGTTTAATAGATCCTAATGTTATCAATGCAACAATTGATTTTTCCAGAAGTCATTAATTAGTGCATGTAAAGTATGTCTGTACCAAGTACCTGAAACTATAGAAGAATCTGCAAGAGACGATTCCAGTGAACTATTCTCTATGTCCCAGACCTCCAGATTTGGCTGATCCGTGGCTAAAAGGAGTGGCTCTTTGACTTCGAGACCATCTTCTTGTGATAAATTCTCAGACTCTGTGAACAAAAGTATCAAAAAGTAAACAATAGTGCCATGCAAGCTTTTATACAGTATACATAACTGTCATTGTGTTTTGAAAACAAATAGGGGTTCCTAATAGAGATTAACCTGAATATACTTACATACTTTGAAATTCTAAACAGAATGCAAATTGCAATGAAATGCAAGTTTTTATACAATATAAAGAGCTGCTATTTTTATTTTGAAAACCAAGTGGGGTCTCTAGTAAAGATATGCCTAAATACACTTCAATGGTTTGACATTTTGAAAGGTTTGGAATATGTTTTTACGTTCTGACAGTATTTTTATTTTTAATATGAACACAGTGGGTAATTCTTTTGCGATGACTAAATTTTATCTAAAAAGCCAATATAATATTAAGTATTATGCTAATCATAAGTGTGATGATTTCCTATCTGACCATCACCTTTAGCCACTTATTTCAGTGATACACAGTCACACATAAGACTGCATTAGTGAAAATGCAAATTTGGTGGTAGTTTTTCTTTAACTTGTGATCTTGCCATTTTTTCCTCTCACTGTGCATTCTACATGAGATGTACATATGCTTTAATGTCAGCCTACATTTATGTATTTTGAATTTCTGGAGATTTTTAGAAATTTAATAAAATATTCTGATCATTCTTTTCTCTTTCCCTCTATTTCTTTCATCTGGCCTTTTCTCCTTCAGCCAACATGCACTGAGTGTTTTCTTAAATGCTTTTGTGGGTTATGAAGAAAAACAAGAGTTTTGCCCTTCTTAAGTACAATCTGTCAGAGACTGATGCCATAAGGAAAATGTCCTAAAGTATCATTTTTGATTAACCTATCTTAAAGAATAAGGAGAAGATACGTGCTGTGTATGGAGAATTTCCTGAAGACAACTGTTCTGACTTTGGAGTTTGTCTTTAGACAAGATGATTTGGTAATATTCATCGGTATATATTAAGCATATTTGGGGTTTATAATAATAATAGGCAATTTATTTTGTGCTTTACTAATGTTAAATCATTTAATCCTAAAAATAATCCCGATGGTAAGTCATATTACTATCCCTATTTCACAGAGGAGTAAATTGAGGCATAGAATGGGCAGGTACCTGGTGAAAGTCACAGATCCAGAGACATGAAGGAGCCACGATTCAGTAAGTGTCAGGCTCTAGACCCCAGTCTCCTGTGTTAATCGGTGCAGGCCAGCTTGACAAAGCACCGTAGACCGAGTGGCTAAAGTAAAAAAAAGTATTTTACCATATTTCTGGAAATTCGAAGTCTATGGTCAATGTGCCAGCGTTTGGTCTCTGATGAGAGTTTATTTCTGAGATTGCTGAGCGTGACATCTTCACGGGGTCCTCGCGTGGTGGGGAAAGAGAGACGGAGACCTCATTTTTCTTCTTCTAAGGCCTTGGGCCCATCAGACTGGGGTCTGCTCTGATGATCTCATTTAACCTCGATTACCTCCTAAAGACATACCACCAGGTACAGTCACAGAGGTGGTTGGGGCTTCAACCTCTGAATTTATGGGTTGAGGAGGGCACGATTCTGCCCACAGCAGCTCCTACCACATGAATAATCACAGCTAACTTTGTTCTGGGCATCAAGACTGGCTAAAAAATGATTAGACTCCCCAAATAAGATGTACAGATCAGCAAACAATAGTTAAATTCCTGAACCCCTGATTGGATTTTCTGAGGACATGAGAAGTAAGCCCTACTTGTTTAGAGTGAGTTTGTCAGGAGTACCCTGACTGCTGGTAGGGGTAGTGAGAATATAAGAATGCTGAATCCCAGATGGAGATTGTAATTTCTATCCAACTTTTGAAAGAAGCATAGAGGACTTGCCTGGTTAAGTGGTTAAGAACCCACCTGCTAAATGCAGGGGACATGGATTTGATCTCTGGGTCAGAAAGATCCCCTGGAGAAGGAACTGGCAGCTCACTCCAGTATTCTTGCCTGGAAAACCCAATGTAAAGAGGAACCTGGCAGGCTACAGTCCATGAGGTCAAAAATAGTCAGACACATAGCGACTGAGCAGGAGCCAGGAAGATTCCATGTGCTACTGGGCAATTGAGGCTGCATACTGCAACTACTGAGCCCAGGAACCCTGGAGCCCGCGCTCTGCAACAAAAGAAGCCACTGCAATGAGAAGCCCCCAGGCACAGCAACAAAGACCCAGTGCAGCCAAAAATAAATTAATTCATTTAAAAACTTTAAAAAAAAAGACGCTTAGAAACCCTAACCCTGCTCCCTGCCTTTTAAGAGCCCACATATCTGGGGCAACATCTATCATCATCCACTTTGGTTGAAAGAAGGAAAGCCCCAAATTTAAGAGGATCCTGTCAGGACACCAGGGAGAGTGAAAAGAATGAAAGACAATTAATTAGTGCCGTATTTTTTTCTTTTCAGAAGGGCCTTTATTCCTTTTATAAAGTGCTTGACCTTCACTAGCCAATGTAAGCCCACAGGCAGGAGGAATTTGGATAAACTAGTCCCTAAGCCATTCTGAAATAGACACTTAAAGACAGTCATAGTCATGGCATATAATAAGGAAAGTAAAGAGGAAGTTTTGTGAATATTAGATAGATGTATGTGATAGGTGCCTTATTACACAGCTATTTCACATGTATTCTTCACCTAGGGTGGCTATTGTTCAAAGAATTGGAATTTGAAAAATCGAATTAGACTTCTAAAAGGCACCAAAATATCTTAGAAAGAAATATGTTATATGTAACTTGTTGCTCTGCCCCAACAACCACGCCCACAAAAAAAGAAAGCAATGCAGCCAGACATATTGTCTGTGTCATGAGAGCTGGAAGATACTTCCGAGCCAATCTTCTAGCCTTTTTCCTAAAATAGTACACAGCTGTAAGATGGGTAGTTACCATCTACTTTGGAGGATGGATGTAACAAGGTCTTTTGTGATCTGCAAGGCTGCTCTTTCAAATATCCGTTGATACACGGAGACCAAAATTTCCCAGGAAACAAAAAAATTGAGACTGTAGCCATTTCAAAGTTCAAGTCTAGAATGTCGTCATGGATGGAAATGACCCCATGTGGTCTTGAAAGGGAACTCATCATAAGGTGTGATGGAGTCTGGCTCATCCTTGAGGGATAAGGGAGACATCTGGCCCCATCATCATTTGTAAATTTGACCTGAAGTCCCTTTAGAAGTAGCAGACTGGCATTAGAGTTATGCTATAGAAATAATAGTGGGCCAAAATAAATAAATACAAAAAAAACCACAACAACTATAATCTTGATATTGCAAGCAAGTAGTACCATTGAGCTCCCTCCAGAGTACTAAAGCAAAATCAAGATGCTTCCTATTGAGAGGGAATTTTCCTTATACAATTAAACTTTGCTGTGGAAATAGAGACAAACGACAGTAGGAACTAAGGAAAGTGCTAGTGGACAAATCATGGAATTACTCCCGGCTTTTGAAAGTTGGATTGACCATCTTTGGCTGAATGAATCCCCTCGAACCCCTAAATGATTTCAGAGAGAAGAGGGAGCCTCTTGAGCTTTTTACTTTGTGGCTATTTTAAACTTATGACACCACACAGCATTTGTTTTGGGGTGAAACAAAAAGACCTTCCACAAATATGGAAGGCACTTTACTTCCCATGGTTCACTTACACACAAGTTTATTAACATCAATTTTATAGGGCTTTTTAATATCACATAGTAAAAATGTCTGTCTATATATACACATAAATATGTAAACACTATTATATATATATATACACACACACTGCTACTGCTAAGTCACTTCAGTCGTGTCCGACTCTGTGCGACCCCATAGACAGCAGCCCACCAGGCTCCCCTGTCCCTGGGATTCTCCAGGCAAGAACACCAGAGTGGGCTGCCATTTCCTTCTCCAATGTATGAAAGTGAAAAGTGAAAGTGAAGTCACTCAGTCGTGTCCGACTCGCAACCCCATGGACTGCAGCCCACCAGGCTCCTCCGTCCATGGGATTTTCCAGGCAAGAGTACTGGAGTGGGGTGCCACTGCCTTCTCCATATACACACACTCCATCTTATTTTGGAAACAAAGGGATTGTCTGAGATTTTTATCAAGATAATTTTAACATTGCTTAGACAAATAAATTGGAAGAAAATATTTTAGTGGTTATTACAATTATGCTGCAAAGTCTTCAGGACATTTATATAATACTTTGAGGAATATATTAAACATTTGATAAAAGGTCTATAATTGCTAATGTATCACAATATTATTTTCTTTGAGTTTTTGAAAGTGTTCAACTATAATAATACAAATAGCATAGCTCTTTCACATATGTTATTTGTAAATATAGTATTAACTGCCACATTTTTCTTTACAGAGTATGTATCCTATGTTTTAAAGAAGTATCAAATGAAAGACAAATTAAAATTTAATTGGCAATGAATGGTTACCAATATATAGTTGTTATAATTTATACACAATTATATATAATTTAAATGGATTGTAATCATTTCAAGCTTACTTCACTTCTTTTATCCAGTCAAGCATTTAATCAACGTGTAACAAATACCAACAATATACCAGATACTGTTCCAGGTGCTGGAGATATGGAAATGAGACATAACGCAGTCTCTGTTTCCATAAACCATACTTTCTAATGGAATAAGAAACAGTTTTCTAAGTTACTTATACAAAAGAAAAAACAGATAATTACTAAATCATTAGACCAAAGAGTATGTTATGATTTTATGTTGTATTATTTATGAACTAGCTTAATTTTGCTCAGTAGTTAGAAATACATGCTATATATATGCACACATATATCTGTGTATATATATATACGTATAGTATGTATACACACTATACAAAATCAAGCTATTTACTATATATTGGTAACCATTCATTGCCAATTATATTTTAATTTGTCTTTCTTTTGATACTTCTTTAAAACATAGGATTCATACTCTGTAAAGAAAAATAAGGCGGCAGTTAATACTATATTTAGTAACAAATAACTATTTCACAAATAACATATGTGAAAGAGCTACGTTATTTGTATTATAGTTGAACACTTTCAAAAACTCAAAGAAAATAATATTGTGATACACTAACAATTATAGACCTTTTATCAAATGTTTAATAAATTCCTCAAAGTATTATATAAATGTCCTGAAGACTTTGCAGCATAATTGTAATAACCACTAAAATATTTTCTTCCAATTTATTTGTCTAAGCAATGTTAAAATTATCTTGATAAAAATCTCAGACAATCCCTTTGTTTCCAAAATAAGATGGAAAATGGAAAACATGTTGGATGAGGAGTCAGTGGCCAATATTCTAGCCCAGCTTGTTGAGTGTTATGGTCTTTGGGAGGGTCATCTTTTCCCAGGCAGCAGTTTCCTCATTTGTAAGGAGAAGAAAAAAGATCTGAAATTCTGATTCCAAATATCCTTTTCTTTTCTGTAGGCTTCATTAAACTCTAAATCACTAGGCAAAACACACAAAGCTGTCCTTTGCAGAATTAGCAATACCTGTATTGTCTTCACAGCAATTGGTGCCTGTTAACTCCCGGGCAAGCTCATCATTTCCCGTCTGCCTCAGAATAGTTAGAAATGTAGAAAACCAGTTTTCTTTCTGCACAATCCTTTTCAGTAGCTCTCTTACCCCTGCTTCATTTCCATTATTTTCTGCAGCAGAAACCTGTTTTAAAAGAAAAGCAGAATTAAAGAAGTCAAACATCTTATGAATAAATTTAAACAGATACTAGCCTTTAGAAATATTGAACCATATGTATAAAGGTTCATATTAAAAGAAAACATCATTAAAGGAAACATCAATGCCACTTGCAGAAATTCTGGATTCTAGAGGGAGGAAATTTGCTGGGCCAATCCTCTTTTAAATGTCCACCATTTTTTAAAGCTTTTGAGATATTCAAACCTGACACAGGAAACAGATGTTTTACCTCTATCTTTCTGAATAAGGGGTGCAAAAGAAGGTGTCTAATCTCTACCTACATTATGTCTATTTGCATCAATTTCCTTCTGTATATCTAGGGCTTGCTATTTCAACTCATGGAGTCTATAAATAGGAAATCAAACATTTGTTATCCAACCTCTCTTTCTTGACTCTTACAATTATGGGGTAAGTAATTACTATCACAGCTTTATATTCTTTAATATTTGTGCTATTTATCATTACTATAATATTTTTTAATTTGTATTTACTTAATACTATAAGAAATGTATTTCTATATATCTTTTTTAAAAATAGGGAAGTATTTGTATATCATTCATTCCTATCTTAAGCTTTCACTTAATTTCTTTCATAGATTAACCTAGCAAATCTTTTAAAATGTGAAATCATTTGTGTAATCATTATTACAATGACTCCCCCCAATTCTTAATATAGACCCAAACATTTGGAGAAATGATCACATTTAGACCAGAAAGAAATTAGGCAGAACACAATCAGCTTGCTATGCCATTAGGCAAACCACTTCACCTCTCCAGACTTCAGTTTCTATGTGTGTAAAATTAAGCAACGGAAATGAAATTTCAGGGTTTGCCTGTCCTAGTTGCAGGTTAGAATCACCTGAGAACTTTAGAAAATACTGATGTCTGAGATCTGTCCCCAGAGATTCTCATTTGTCCATGTTGGGAAATAAGAAATTTTTTTCAAAAGCATCTCCTGATTCCAGCCAGCAGCTTAGGTAAGAAATACTGACTTACATACTCTCAAAGGTCCTTCTCAACATTTGTCTGTCTTCTAGTATAATATCGACCTTTCAACTAGATTGTTTCCTACAAATTTGCATATCTTCTAGTCCTATAAACATTCCCATAATCATCTATTATCAGGAATTTGCATTTTTGGAACAATGCTTGGTACAAATTCAGTGTTGATTATTATTATGGATAACCAGGAAAATCATCTATCTTTACAAAGATGCTAGTTTCACCAGCAGACATTACTTGGAACAAAATTATACTGCATATTTCTACCCAATGGATATGTTCATTTCATTAGCTAATAGTTAATTATAAAGGTTTTGCATATATCAACCCAACAACTCTGAAGAAGATACTGACATTAACCCATTTTACAGATCAGAAATCCAGGGCTCAGAGAAGTCCAATTACCTCCCTAACACCATAAAGCTAGTAAATGGCAGAGGTAGAATTTGATCCCAGGAAATTGGCTTCAGAAGTTGAATGCTGCCTTCTTGATCTCTAATTATAGCTGGTAATTGTCTCTAATTTTAAGTTCATTTTTTGACAGGAAGTGGTTAAAATGACAATAAAGTTTAAGCAATTTCTCCCTCACAGCATTTCTAAGCAGATTCCCGCTCATTTCCTACTTTTCTCTAATTTCATTAACTTTCTAATGGAAATTCTTTGCCTTCTCTTTAAGTGTTTGTAACATTTTTATTATTATCTACTAATTTAAGCAGTAGTCACTAAAGATCCTAAATGAGACTGGTTTGAGCACCTTCTTTTAACTCAACTATTTCCATTTTTAATTATTTCAGCCTTTAATCAGCTTTGAATTCATTCCACAGAAGTAATCAGGAAGCATTTCTCTAAAATGAACAAGGCAAGCACTGTAATAATACTTATATTTTAAAAAGCTAATATATTATTATATTCACTAAATTTTCTTTGATTATTAATTAGTTATTTCTTTGAGTATACAATGATTTGTATTTGTCAAGCTTGCTGTGTCCTTACTCAGTTCAGGAATTTGAGAAATATTTTGCCATTATTTCCCACAAGTATTTTTATTATTTGAATGTGGAACTACATATAATACCTGTGCAAGTTTAGCAGCATCATCAAGGTTCTGAATTTTTAAGAAATCTTCCTAGTTTGGATGCTAGAAAGTATATCAATTTCCTTTAAAGCAACCATAAAAATTTTTTAAATTAATCTGTTCTCCTAAAACATAAGAAAAATATAAGATCCCAATACATACACTTGATTATTAAAATTCCTGGGAAGTGAATATTTCGACGAGACTGAAACAGGACATATAATGATTCCCACTCATATTTCTTCCCCATTTAATGTATTCTCTTGGCTATGAAGTTAAAAATGTCTATGGATACATTATTAATTAATACATGGAGTGGGAAATAAATATGAATTTGTGGGTAATACAGTTCAGTGATTTCATATTCTGAATTCTTTGATCTAGTTTTTTCTAACATACATTAGTAGAGAAACCAATGATATTTCTTTTAAACCCTGGATAGCCAACACAGCTGTAAAGTTCAACAAAAATGGTTTTCTCCTTCAGAATAATCTCAGATATCTATTTAAGAGTAATGGTGACTTTTTAACATAGCAGAACTAACCCTCAGTACCAGTAATTCAGGAAGCAAACTCATATTAAAAACAAAGGATTTTAAAGAACAAGTTCTCTCCAAAAGTTAATGTCTTTGTGAATGAATAAGCATTGTCACACAGACACAACTAATTTCTTATTAGTACTTTTTATTGCTAAAAAAAAATCTTATCCATCCTAATTTAAGTGGCAATACAATGAGCTGGAAGGAGACTGACCCCAATACTCAACTTCATGTAAATAGAACTGGAGGGTTTCTATCTGGACTGGTGATGCTATCTCTGATTCTTTGTATAAATGAAAGGTATATAAACTCTTCCAGGACTACAGATGTTTAATGCTTTGAACTGGACAGGGCTGAGATATGCAGCTTACCTAAGCTGTTAAGACACTGTGGAAATGTTTATATGATCCAGAGTTCATGGGTGTCTAAGTCATGGATGTACTAAGATGTCACTTAGCAGCCTAAATAGAAGCAGGTCAGTACAGGAGCACCCCTTTACTGTTAGGGATCATTCTATTATAACGTTCTGTAAAGTCATTCTTGTATTTATTAATGAGTCTCCAGCATTTACAGTAGTGTCTCACATATACTACACACTTTTTACCTACATGTTAGAAGAATGAACATGGATCAACACTGCATCATGAACTCCGTGAAAGCACAGGCAGTATCTGTATTATTCTCCATTCTTTTCAGCACTAGCTTGGTGTCTGGTGCAACATGCCACTCCATAGTTTCAAAGGGAATGAATGAATAATTAATCAATTAAATCAATTTCTTTGGGTATCTGCTGGTCACAAAACTAATCTAGGATCACTTTTAGAAGCACTTGTGTAACAGGGACAGGGATTGGGTGGTGGAGGTGGAAATCCTAAACTAAAATACAGGCCAAGTAGAAAACGTCAACTGGAAAACAGGAAAAGAACAAAAATAAAATATTTTGGGAATTCCCTGGTGGTCCAGTGGTCAGGACTCAGACTCGCATTTCTGGGGCCCTGGGTTCAATCCTTGGTTAGCAAACTAAGATTCCACAAGTCATGTGGTAAAGCAAAAAATTAACTAATTATTTTTACAAGTCTTAATTTCTTAGTTAAATGCTATTTTAAGATGTCAGAAAAGCAAACTTGGAGATCTTATATTCATTATCCAACCATTCTTCCTCCCCTCCCCCTGATGCCTGGCAAAGGAATTCATTACACCAAGCATTTTCATTTTTTATTCTGGACAACTTCTTGGAAATTACTCCAATCAATTAATACTTATTAAGCACCAATATCATACTTAATTCTAACTAGGTCCTGGTTTCATCCTTAGATGAAAAACAGTTTCTTCCTCAACTCATAGTTTAATACATGGAACTTAGGAGGCAGATCTCAATTTCAACATAAGGCATTTACCTTAGTCCTTGAAACTTTAAATTCACAAGGAAATATAACCAAATAAATAATAGAAGTCATCATCATATCCAAACAGCTCTTTCTTATTAATAAAGCTTTTTCATAAACACTGTTTCTCACTCATGTTCACTAAAACACTGTGAATGAGAATAAATTATTATTATATCCATTTTCATAGTACATTTAGGATCAGGAAACTTAAATAATTTGGCCCAAAGGAATAGAGATGGTAAGAAACAGAGATGTCAAAATCCAGGTCTTGCCATTCCAAATTCCCATGCTTTCCTCATTACACTTTTCTGTAATAAGATAAACATTCCTCAAGGAACCCATATCAACATGCTATGGATTCTTCTAAACCTAGTGTTTCCTTCCCATCGTCCGCCATTGCTTCCTTTTGTGACAGATGGTATCTTTAAGAATGATGTGCCAGGATCTCACACAGACACTACTGTTCCTTAGAAAGCCTCCATATATTGCTCCTCCATTCTCCCCTATGAGAGAGAAATGGGGTTGCTTTGGCCTTAACTGCTACCAGTATACAAATGTCCTTTTACTGTATATCTTCTTTGTGTCAAATCCCTTGCATTCCTGCTAGCTGCCTCCAAGCTTGCCAGAATCAAGAACTTGGATAAAATCTAGCTGGCGGAAATTCAATCCAGGCAAGACAAAAGTGATGCTGATAGGCAGACGTATTTAGAGTAAATAAGGAGAAGTGCTGTTTCACTGGCAATCGGGACATCATACCCACCAAACATAAACAGCTTTGTGGTGTTACTGGACTCTGTTGCTTCTGGACTTCCTAACAGCTACTGTGGCTGGAAATGCCATCTTCCATCTCCAGCTGGCTTGAAGGCTGCATACTGTCTTCCAAATTAAGATTCTGCCACAGTGATGTACACATTTGTCATATCCAGCTGGACTACTATAATGCGTTCTAGCTGGTTCTCAATACACAAAACTACATAAACCTTACTGACAACAGTGCAAAGTTATTTACTTGTTGGGAAAACCAGTCATCAAAATTAGATACACACTTAGGTCTTTGGACAGGCCCTAAGGCTGTCAAGTTGACAAAGGAGCATTAGCTTTAGTCACTAAAGATCAAGTCACATCATAGGCTGATAGGAGTCCTGTGCCCAGAACTTTGTAGTGAGGATACAACTGATGAACTAAAAAGAAAGAAAGAAAGAAAATGTCAAAAATCATAGCATGTTAGACTTTGACCCCCCAAAATGGGTTTATTTGTCTACATGCCTTTCAAAATAAAACTTTCACTGTACACTCTAAGTCAGATTTGAATAGGACAGAGTTTCTATATGCCACAGTACTTCCTTATTCACTGAAAAACAATGAACAATAAAATGCTAAGTGTAATCCCCTGTAAAATTCTTCCTGTCAAAATGGCACCTAAAAAATCCATTATTTTTCTATTAAAATGGAAAATTACTACTGGCTACATATTTTTTCAATTAATTATCTCCAATTTTTGATTCCCAAAGAATGCTGAAACTTCTGTTAAAGAAAAAAAAGAGTGTGTGTGTGTGTGCATGTGTGTGTGTGTATGTACTATGTAATGTCCCCATTTGGACCAAAATTAAATGGCATAGTGCGTAATATATGCCAGAGATTGGAAAAATTTTTGTTTAAAGCCCAGATAATGAATATTTTAGGATTTGTGGGCTATATGGTTCTATGCTCAAATGCTCTTAATGCGCAGAAGCAATCACAGCATGTAAATGAATGAGCATAGTTGTTTCCAATAAAACTTTCTTTATGAACTGAAAAATTTAAAATTTAAACATCATTCTTAGCTTTCAGGTTGGATTTAGCATGGGTCATGGTTTGCTGATCCCGGTTCTATGCAACTACATATAATACAACATAAAATTTCACACCATCAGGAACTAAATCCTTACCTCTACCACTGTCTTCCTGGTAGACCTTGGGCAGGTTATTTAAACTGCCTCAGTCTAGTCATCTGTAAAACGGCACAGTTCATAATACTAGATTATTAACTAATAACTCAAGAGATTATTGTGAGCATGAACTCTGATAATAGGTTTTGCAAATGAATCTAATCGTACAGTGTTTAATAAATGCTGTCTATTAGCATACGTTATTTTTCTAGAGTTCTTTCTTCTTTAGCTCATTTCAGTTAAAGCATTAGAAAAAATAGCTGTTTTGTTTTAAATTTGCAAAATTATGTTTTTAAAAGCCTAGACAGTCTCAAGGAAGGAGGGAACCAAATTTACTCAAAGATGTCAAAAAACGTTTGGAATGGGGCAAATGGAGGAACAACCCTAAGTAGCAATATCTGCCTTTAAGTCTAGCTCCATTTGAACTGACACCTACCCGATTTCTGTCTTCAACTGTCAACAGTTTCTCCTCCACACATTTATCCAAGACATCTGCAACCAGAAGCTTGTCCACCAGTGTGGGCAGAAGAAGGTTCAGCAGTTCGAGACACTCATCGTGAGCGTTCTCAAACGATGGAGAAGGCAAGTCCGTGAGGTCTGGGTTCACGTAGCGGGCGGCTAAGGGGTTGCCTGCTTGCCGGAGGGCCTCTACGAACATCCTAGCCCAGCCGAGCGGCCAGTTCCCCCTCTCCAAGGTGTTCAGAAGCAGATCAGCTGCCTGAATGTCCCCAGTGGTGGCGGCCGTCCTCTGAATATGCTCTTTCACTTCTGGAGACAGAAAAGTCAGGTAGTCCAATACTGGTTCCACCTGGATGTACCTTTTCACTCTGGCCCTGAAACACGAGATGAGATAGCAGAAATTCTTGTCTGCGAAACTCCCATCCGACGACATCTTTCTTCCTCAGAGGTGGGAAAAGATTCTCCCAGGTAGACGGAAAAGTTGTTCTCAACTCAGCGAATGATAGGTGTCTTTGCTGCTGCTTCGGAGCCGCAGGGCCCGCAGCAACGCACCTGACGACGGGGTTGCCTGCAGGACCCCCGGGCGGGCGCGCGGGGGCGCGGTGGCACCTGGGCAGGTGGGCAGGTGCGCAGGACACGGCGGCGGCGGCGGGCGCTCGCGTGAACCGGGGACCAGGGCGCCGGCTCTGCTCACTTGGGTGGGAGTTTCGAGGCCAACCCTCGGCCAGGCAGTTATATAGTTGGCCTGACTTCGGTTTCTGTTTCGATTCTCTTCTTCAGGACTTTCCACACGTAATACGCTGGGCGGGGAGTGTCTGTTTGGTCGGGGAGGAGCCACCTTTTGGTCGGTTCTGGTAAGGACAGTCCTTTGGCCCTGTGGGAAACAGAAACGGAAAGCGAATTCTCTCTTCCACGGAGTAAGACGGCAGCGCTTCAGCAATGCCAGCGGGTATTTTGTCGACTTTGCAGGGTTCGGCCTGAAAATTCAGACTTCCCTCCCTGCGGCTGTCTCGCACCACCCCTTGTCACCTAAGATCGGGAGGGCGTGCAAGCGTGATTGGGGACTTCCCAGCCCAGAGGTGAAGGGAGACTGCCACAGACCCTGATGTCAACAGGAAGTTAGTAGGCTTGACTGGCGAATGCAGGCAGCCCCCAGCCCCGCCCAGTGTGAGATTACAGGGACAAGCCGAGAGATAACACTAAGAAGACATCTCTTAGTGGAGATATGTAGCCCCCGCCGGGTGAAGTGAGCTCGTTCCAGGATAAACCTGCCCTCCTGTGGGTCCCCAAGAAGTAACTCTTTCCTCTGGGAATTTGTGGGTGGGTATGAAAAAGATCAAGTATGATGTTAATCAACTTTATTACTTCACGCGAAGATTGTAATGTTTATTTGGCTTTGACCAATGCCTGGTGACAGACGCGGAAGGACTTGAACTACCAACTCAGTTTAGGAGGAAGCCAAGACTGAAGGTTTTCTACCTCCCAGTATGTAAGTTCCCTGTATTCTTTAATATACAACGTTCCTTTAATAAAACAAACAAAATCCCCAACAACTTATTTTTGATGTAGCTGCCATTCTTTTCTTGGATTCAATACAGCAAGTTTTGGCTGAAGCAGCCAGGAACTTAATTAGCAACTAATGTACCAACTTGTAGTAAACATCAACATTTGTCTATGTCATGAGGGAAAAAAAAAAAAAAAGACACCCACACTGAAAAATGGCAGCTTTGGTTAAGTACAGAAGCCACATAAATGTGAGTCCTTCGAGTTGCTACTCACTCTGGCATTCTGCAGCCCTGGGTGACTATAGGTGGTAGTTCATCTGCTTCATAATGAGAACCTTGTGGTCCAGAGTTATATGGAGGTGGAAGGGGTCATTTAGGCTACTGAAAAGATATATTTAGGCAATGCCATCAGTTGGTGGGCTTCCCAGGTGGTGCAGTGGTAAAGAATCCACCTGCCAACGCAGGAGATGCAAGAGACCCTCGGCAGGGAAGATCCCTGGGTCGGGAAGATCCCCTGTAGAATGAAATGGCAACCCACTCCGGGATTCTTACCTGGAAAATCCTGTGGACATGGGTTAACAATGCACATTCAATGAAGTTTGGATAGGCCAGAGAAGTTTGGTTGTGTTTTGCACTGGGTAAGAGAAATACAGAATCTTTGTTTACTCGAGGACAGAAAATACCCAATTCAGTACGTTATAGCTGTTTTCTTAGTTTAGTTACTAACTACATTCTGTAGCTAGTAATAGCTTTTTCCTCCCCAGGAATTGTAATATGCTTAAAGAAAAGACTTATTTACACAGGACCACTATAGTACTCTGCATATATGTAGGCCCTTGCTGATTTCCCACCTGAATGGGAATTTTATTTGCCTTGACTTTGGCAACTGGCTTAATGTCAAAACACATAGTGAAAGTTGCTGAAGTGAAGTAGAACATTGAGCTTACAAGTCAGCCTGGTTTATGCTTTACTTTACTGTCTCTTCATAAAATAGTACCAAATCTTTAGTTACTGTGGGAAGTTTATCTTGTAGGTAGAAGATAAACACATTATATGCTTAGTTATGTGTATACAAAATTATCTGTTAGGACTGTTAAGGTCCGCCTCCCCCCGCCCCCCGCCCTTTAGTTGCTTACAGGTTGTATTCAGTATTTCAAAGCAAAAACAAACAAACCAAAAAACATTGTGTCCCATGGTACTCATCTTTAGTCCTTTAGTTTCAAACATTGGGGAATAAAAAGAGGTTGCTGATTAAATATAGAGAAATAATGTCATCTTCTTAATGCCACGAAATTGCTGTCCTGGTGAAACACGATCAAAAGTGGTTTAAGTGTTTGGCATTTAGATTATGTCATTCATTCATTCAATCACTTAAAAAAATAATTATTCAGAACTTATTCTGTGACCAGTGCTGCACTAGGGTCAGTTTATAAAACCTAATAACGTTCCTATTTTTCTGGATGTCGCATTCTAATGGGAGGAGGAAAACGGGAAATATGTAATAACCAGAAAATATACAATGTGCATGAGAACTTTGGTAACATCTAAATAATAATGCACATTGCAGTTTCACGGGTGCTTTTCCATATAGATGCCCTCTCCTGACCCTCACCGTTAGCATCACATAATACCCATCAATAATAATACATATTTACTCTCAGGGAAGTAATTGCTGGATGAAGATTGAGTGATGAGAACTGATTTTGAGGGAAAATAGAAAGAAACCTCTATTTTTAGGAATCTACCATAGTCTTGATTGGGCCATTGCTGAAGGAAAGAAGTTGGGATACAAGACACCTAATCTCTCAAAATGTATCCTTTTTCTTCTGTATTTTTACAGCATGGTTTCATTTATTTTCTCCTTTTTGTTTTAATAGAGATTTTCTATGTCAAGTTTCTTCAAATAATTTTTGTTTATCATCCTCCTCATTGCTTCTAAATGTAAGTTTCTGTTTTCTTTCTCCTTTGAGGTAGGAAATCATACTGACCTATATCTTTTCCTTTTTTCTTGAGCTGCCCTTTCTTTTTAAAGGCAAAATAAATATTTCCATCTCTATCAGTTTTAAAAGTCATCTTTTAGCATTTTGTTTTTTTAAATAGTCACTCAGAAAGATACTAGATAACAAGTTCTTGCTGTTAACCACCTTACCATTTGAGTTTTAAGAAAAGTCAAAACTGCCATGTCTTCAACAAACTAGAACTATAATTTAATGGCCACACATGGCAGTCATGCCTTTTCCAAAGAAAATGACAACAATTTAATTTGATGAGGAAATACTTCTAGAATTGTCATTCTGTTTTTTTCACTTGTTTACTAAATTGTATCAAGAAAGATCCTACTCTGTGTAATTGAAAGTTAGATGCCCTTCCACTGGCAGAACAGGGTTGTGATTATGCTTAGAGACTGTGAGCTCAGGAGATCAGGATTTACATCTCAGCTGCTGCTGCTGAGTCGCTTCAGTCGTGTCCGACTCTGTGCGACCCCATAGACAGCAGCCCACCAGGCTCCCCCGTCCCTGGGATTCTCCAGGCAAGAACACTGGAGTGTGTTGCCATTTCCTTCTCCAATGCATGAAAGTGAAAAGTGAAAATGAAGTCGCTCAATCCTGTCTGACTCTTAGCAACCCCATGGGCTGCAGCCTACCAGGCTCCTCTGTCTATGGGATTTTCTATGCAAGAGTACTGGAGTGGGGTGCCATTGCCTCTTAATTGCTGTGTCACCTCAGGAAAATAACCTCAAATTTCTCAGTTGTAAAATGAGAATAACGATGATATCTGTACTGTTAAAAGGTTGTTGTAAGCACTTAGCCCTAATCCTGGCATGTTACACATGCCCTATACTTGACTGCCAGCAATTTTTTTGGACAAATAATGAGTAAGAGATAGTGCTAGCACTCAAATAATACACAATTTATAGAGGAAACAACTTAGTTATATGCATAAACATTATACAATAACTGGCCATCTAACTGAGTTTTTACACAGTATCCCTTTCTGCAAGAAGCAGAAGCTGATAGGTTGATGCAGCAGAAAAGTTTGAAAGGATACTGTTTGTATTTCAAAAATACAAATAAGTTGAAAATAGAAAAAAAAAACTAAGTTTACTAGGTCATAATAACCATTTCCCAATTATTTTCAAAAATTCAGTTTTAAAGTTTTAGTTTTAATAAAGTGTGCACTTTTGAAAGCTTTTCAACACAAATATTTGGGCAAAAGTATCAGGAGTCAGAGATACATTTTCCAAACATCCATTTTTTTCTAAATGCTTCCTCCATAGCTTAAGTCCTTTTAAAATTTTACTTGCATATTTACACATCTTTAAAACAACACCTGTGCCTCAAAGGCATAGATTGACTGGGCTTCTTTTATTTTACAATAAATGTTCAAGAGCAAGCTACAGTCAAATGTTGGTAGAGTGCCTTGTCTTTTCCTTGAAATCCTGGTTGACGTTTAGCTGATGGGCACTGTGGGGTTAGCAGTCTCAGCCTGGGTCCATTCTCACTGAAGAGTGGCTGTTTTAATTGCTTACTACCCATGGCATTCAGTTCAGTTCAGTTCAGTTTAGTCGCTCAGTCATCTCCAACTCTTAGCAACCCTGTGAATCGCAGCACGTGCCATACAGCTAGTTAAATATTTTTGTTTCTCTGCTGCTCTTATACAGATGACAAAGTCTTCAAATAGGGACAGAGACATGAGTTATTGCTGTAAAATGAATTATTGAAATCAAATATTGAGATAAATCCAACCAGACTTCTGAATTGCTAAATAAGAGAGTTACACTAAATTTAAAAAATAAAGCATTGTCAATTACAAATTATTTTCATTATTAATGCACTGCTGCTGCTGCTGCTAAGTTGCTTCAGTCATGTCCGACTCTGTGCCACCCCAGAGATGGCAGCCTACCAGGCTCCCCCGTCTCTGGGATTTTCTAGGCAAGAACACCAGAGTGGGTTGCCATTTCCTTCCCCAATGCATGAAAGTGAAAAGTGAAAGTGAATGCTCAGTCATGTCTGACTTCGCTAGATTATATCAATTACTTTAAAAAATCTTGTTTCATCCTTATCTCATCCCTTACTTTTAAGTTTTCGTTTGTATTTTATGGTATGTCATAATTGTACATGTAAAGAAAATGTATGTTTATATATATTAGGGGGTTCATGTTCAAAGATTTTAGCTGATAGGGATCAAGAATAAAGTACTTGACCTCAGCTCTAGAGAGCCTCCTAAGGGCTAGTTCAGTTCAGTCACTCAGTCGTGTCTGATTCTTTGTGACCTTATGGACTACAGCACACCAGGCTTCCCTGTCCATCACCAACTCCCGGAGCTTACTCAAACTCATGTCCATTGAGTAGGTGATGCCATGCAACCATCTTATCCTCTGTCATCCCCTTCTCCTCCTGCCTTCAATCTTTCCCAGCATCAGGGTTTTTTTCTAGTGAGTCAGTTCTTCACATCAGGTGGCCAAAGTATTGAAGTTTCAGCTTCAGCATCAGTCCTTCCAATGAACATTCAGGACTGATTTCTTTTAGGATGGACTGGTTAGATCTCTTTGCAGTCCAAGGGACACAAGCGTCTTCTCCAACACCACAAGTCAAAAGCATCAATTCTTTGGCACTCAGCTTTCTTTATAGTCCAACTCTCACATCCATACATGACTACTGGAAAAACCATAGCTTTGATTATATGGACCTTTGCTGGCAAAGTAATGTCTCTGCTTTTTAATATGCTGTCTAGATTGGTCATAATGTTTCTTCCAAGGAGGAAGCATCTTTTAATTTCATGGCTGCAATCACCCTCTGCAGTCATTTTGGAGCCCCCAAAATAAAGTCTCTCACTGTTTCCATTGTTTCACCAGCTGTATGCCATGAAATGATGGGATAACACCACCCTTATGGCAGAAAGAGAGAACTAAAAAACCTCTTGATGAAGGTGAAAGAGAAGAGTGAAAAAGTTAGCTTAAAACTCAACAATCCGCCATGATCTTAGTTTTCTGAATGTTGAGTTTAATATCTCAGGTTCTTGATATTTCTCCTGGCAATCTTGATTCTAGCTTGTACTTCATCCAGCCCAGCATTTCTCATGATGTATTCTGCATATAAGTTAAATAAGCAGGGTAACAATATACAACCTTGACTTACTCCTTTTCCGATTTGGAAGCAGTCTGTTGTTCCATGTCCAGTTCTAACTCTTGCTTCTTGACCTGCATTCTCAGGAGTCAGGTAAGGTGGTGGTCCGGTATTCCCATTTCTTTAAGAATTTTCCACTGTTTGTTGTGATCCACACAGTCAAAGGCTTTGGCATAGTCAATAAAAGGCTAGAGACTGTGATACATTTGAAGAGGAGTATTAACAAGAATGAAGGTGTGGAGGTGAAATGGGAGAGGGCTCCAGGAGGAAAGTGGAATGCAGCTTTTAGATTTTGGAAGTTGAACTTTCAAATTACTAGTGCTATTATTGCTTTGTGACAAATGTCAGTATATTAACACATGGAACCTGAATATATTTCAGAGCCTATTGCCAGACATGTGCTGTCCAGATGATTTGTTCCTGAATTGAATATTTTAATAAAATTAATTTTTATTTAAAAATAGTTTATATTTGCTGTAGAAATTTTAGGGGGAAAATCACATCATATTGAAGACTATTATATGAATTATTTATAATTCCATCACCAAGAGGTAGGCATTATTAATATATTTCCTACCATTTTTTAATTGCATAAATGTATGTGTAAATGCATATGTGTGCACATATATATACACACTCAACATCTGTTAATTAGAGGGTGAACTGAGATGGTCTTCGCTGGAAGGAAGAGATCTCCAAGGAAGAGATCACCATAGGTAGATTGTATTGACATTCCAAAGGGAGAATCTGTGAGAGATTCCTGATGGCAGAGATGGCCAGAATATGACAAGTTCATTCCTGTGTTTCATTTGCTGTACTGACCTTTAGTAGTCCCAGGTCTGGGCTTCCCTGGTGGCTCAGATGGTAAAGAATCCACCTGCAATGTGGGAGACCTGGATTTGATCTCTGGGTTGGGAAGATCCCCTGGAGGAGGGCATGGCAACCCACTCCAGTATTCTTGCCTGGAGAATCCCCATGGACAGAGGAGCCTGGAGGGCTGCAGACCCAGATCTTCCATGAAAGTCTGCCTACGCAGGTCTTCCACATGTAATAGGTTTATATTGTGTTGCTTTGATATGCAGATGACGCCACCCTTATGGCAGAAAGTGAAGAGGAACTAAAAAGCCTCTTTGATGAAAGTGAAAGAGGAGAGCGAAAAAGTTGACCTAAAGCTCAACATTCAGAAAACGAAGATCATGGCATCCGGTCCCATCACTTCATGGGAAATAGATGGGGAAACAATGGAAACAATGTCAGACTTTATTTTTTTGGGCTCCAGAATCACTGCAGATGGTGATTGCAGCCATGAAATTAAAAGACGCTTACTCCTTGGAAGGAAAGTTATGACCAACCTAGACAGCATATTCAAAAGCAGAGACATTACTTTGCCGACTAAGGTCCGTCTAGTCAAGGCTATGGTTTTTCCTGTGGTCATGTATGGATGTGAGAGTTGTACTGTGAAGAAGGCTGAGCGCTGAAGAATGGATGCTTTTGAACTGTGGTGTTCGAGAAGACTCTTGAGAGTCCCTTCGACTGCAAGGAGATCCAACCAGTCCATTCTGAAGGAGATCAACCCTGGGATTTCCTTGGAGGGAATGATGCTAAAGCTGAAACTTCAGTACTTTGGCCACCTCATGAGAAGAGTTGACTCATTGGAAAAAACTCTGACGATGGGAGGGATTGGGGGCAGGAGGAGAAGGGGACAACCGAGAATGAGATGGCTGGATCGCATCACGGACTCGATGGATGTGAGTCTGAGCTAACTCTGGGAGATGGTGATGGACAGGGAGGCCTGGCGTGCTGCGATTCATGGGGTCGCAAAGAGTCGGACACGACTGAGTGACTAAACTGAACTGAACTGAACTGAGGGAGAAGGCAATGGCACCCCACTCCAGTACTCTTGCCTGGAAAATCCCATGGACGGAGGAGCCTGGAAGGCCACAGTCCATGGGGTCGCTGAGGGTTGGACATAACTGAGTGACGTCACTTTCACTTTTCACTTTCCTGCATTGGAGAAGGAAATGGCAACCTACTTCAGTGTTCTTGCCTGGAGAATCCCAGGGACAGGGAGCCTGGTGGGCTGCCGTCTATGGGGTCGCACAGAGTTGGACACGACTGAAGTGGCTTAGCAGCAGCAGCAGTGGCCCCATGTGGTGGAGCAGAGCTACATAGAAAAGTGTACCTGTAGAAAGTGAGAGAGGGAGCATAGATTGAGAATTCCATGCAGGGGAGACAATGAGAGCATAAGCCCTATAGAATTTGTCAGATATCTTATGAACTGTGCCAGACTTCACCATGCTCTGCAGGATAGGAGGGCCATTTCAGTAGGCATGCTTCCAGCTGCGAGGTAAAGATGACACTGAGTACATGTGGCCCAGCAACAGAGAATTGACTTTTCACACTTAATAGAAAGAGCCAATAATTCATTGAGGTCAGAACTCGGGTGTGCCCTATAATTTTCTTGTCTTCTCTTTCATGGTTGCAAAATGACTGCTACAGCTCCCCACATCATTTCTTCCTACAACTCCAGTTCAACGCAGGTTGTAACAAGATGAAACATAGAGTTTCTCCCATTTGCATTTTCTGAGAGAAAAGCCCCGTGAGTCTCACGCAGAATTTTTTTTATATAGCTCATTGGCTAGAACTTGGCTGTGTTCACCTCCCCTAAAATAAAGTGATACCTGCTCAAAACACTTAAAAATTCTGATTTTTAATGCATTGGTTTTTTTTTTTAATAGGAGCTTAAGCCATTTTATTTCAAAAATAACCCAAGGCTGCCTGAAAAATTTGTCTTTTAGATGCTTTCCTTATCCGAGCACACACATTGCCCTCCCAGAGAATCCCCAATAGGAAGTACCAGAGCAGCCACTCAGTTACTTGTTGTGTGGCAAAGTGAGCTAGAAAGTTGCTCTCAAGCCTCGCTATATATTTGACTCACAGGCAGACATATATACAATTATCCATTGCATCAGAATCTCCATGATTGGAACTTTATTGTCAGTTATTTCTCTTTTCAATTCCACTTGTGAGACTAGTCTCCAGCCAGACTTGAGAACTAAGGATTAGGGCCTCTACTAGCATAGCACCGATGGAGAGTGCAATGAAGTCTCATCGTCCACTATAAAATCACACTGAATTCACGAATACTGAACCACTGCCCCTGGGGAAGTATAAAATTAGGTTCCTGAGGTCATAATATTTCTAAAATCAACTAACACATAACCTTGTTTTCTGTGTGTTTCTCTTTAAAGACCCCTTATTTAATATATGTTGTTGATTCACTAATATTATACTCAGGGTCAACGATACTGTAACTCACCTGAAGAAAGCATATCACATATTTCTCTTTGAGGCACATCACAGCCTTCCAGTGCTTGGATATGCCAGGTTACACTCCAGGACTATGCTTGGAGTCATTTCAAACAGTGAAATCACCAGCTAATGTGCAAAACGATGAAACATTAATGCTGAACATGTGTTGAATAGGATGCTGGTTTGTAAGGTGAAAACTGAAACAAGAAGCAGAGCATCCCTTTTTTAAGCCTCAGCTGGGAAAATTAAATTTTATAACATTTTAAATAGAATAGCTCCTGAATACACCTACAAGAATTTAGTTTTTCTCCTGAATTCCTAATGAGAACAGGTGTATCCGAGTCCTGCATTTGTGTGTCTATTTGCACATTTGTGTTAAGGGTGTAAAGATCCAACAGTTCTAGGGGGCTTGCATGGTCTTTCCCACCCCTCAGAACTGGTACACAATCTTAGAACTTAATCAGAGGGTTCCATTTCATTGATTCTTTCCCCCTCAAATGCAGTAAAAATCGCAAGAGGGATATATTGTACTCTGTGGGAGATTTTTAAAATTTTAATGAAAGAGTAGTCCAAATTATTTTGTTACTACAAATGATCTATTTAAAATACTTAATTTATGATTTTAATAGATAGATTAATGTTAATAAGGATGCAAACATGGACTATGAGTGTTAACTAATTTTCTACATCTCAGAAATATTTTGTTTTTCGGGAATAGACTGCTTACATGCACAGGAATGTGCTGTGTGCCGTTAATTAGGAATTAAGAATAGTATTTTCATGTAATATTTGTAGAACACCACATTTAGTATTTGTAGAACTGTAGAAAAAACCTGAACTTCCTCACAAAATGAAATTCTAAAAGCTGACCCAGGGTCTTAGGTGGTGCCAAACGCTGCCTTTGGCCTATCAAGTTCCCTGGAAGCTCAATGACCCAGCTTCTCCTATGTGGAGCCAACAGACTCAAAGCAGCACCGAATCCTAGACTTTGAACTGTAGGCATACCGTTCACTTCCCTTGCTTCCTTCCTTAGGCTCTTCTGCACAGCGACTGGTTGCTGATGGTGATGCCTCTGCTGCCACCTTGTGGGGACTTTACTATCAAATCTTAATTGCATCACAACTGATTTGGCTGGTCTCAAGTCAAAAAAACTATAACTAGGTACAATTATAGATTTTTTGCCAGATTAAAAAAAAAGGGAAATTATCTATATTTCCCAATGGGAAGATAATTTCGTATGAAGTATTATATTTTACAAAAACAGAGAAAACAGTAACAGGACTAATTTTTCTAGTAGTAGAGAATTTCACTATTTTGCAAAAGTAGACTGAGATTCATAGAGTTGTATTATTCTGCCCAGTGTCACACAGCCAGTAAATGAACTTGGAGTCAATGATCCGTCTGAAATATTTACTGCACAGTTCCTTCAAGAGTTAAAACAGACAATAATGACTAGAACCAATTGTTTTAAAATGTAGGTTTTATTGTTATTGCAGTAGGATGAGGATAACAGATCAGGAGGTGATCGCCAAGTCGGTTACAGTTTCTAATAGGAGGGGCACACCAGACTGCATAGGGAAGCACCAGGATCAGTCAGGAGGTATAAAGAGCCAAGGAAAAGGATGAGTGGAGCCTGCATTTTGGTTTCCATGGGAAAGGCCAGGCCAGGCAGGGTAAGCAGGGTTAGAATTGGCTAGTTTGAAAAATTTCAGCAGGCTCTGGGTCATATAGGCTGTTTCTTCTAGTTGCCTGGTATCTGGCCCCAGGGAGATTAGTGCAGAGGATTCTGCCTTTTGACAAGACAGATCTAGAGAGAGGTGGTAGTTCAGAGTTCAGGCCCTAGATCACCTAGTTTGCCTACAAAAGACCATGTTGAGTCTTTTGCTGTCTTTAATAATTGGTTAGCCCCAGGAAGGGTTTCCCTGGCATCTCAGTGGTGAAGAATCTGCCTGCAATGCAGGAGATGCAAGTTCAGTCCCTGGCTTGGGAAGATCCCCTGGAGAAGGAGGTAGCATCCCACTCCAGTACTCTTGCCTGGAGAATCCCATGGACAGAGGAGCCTGGCAGGATGCAGTCTGTCCATATGACCACAAAAAGTCAGATATGACTGAGTGACTAAACACATACGCACAATTCCCTTTGGTAGGTTCTGAGCTTCCTTGATAGCTCAGTGGTAATGAATCCACCTGCAATGCAGGAGACACAGGTTCGATCCCTGGGGCAGGAAGATCCCCTGGAGAAGGAAATGGCAACCCTCTCCAGTATTCTTGCCTGGGAAATCTCATGGCTGGCTACAGTTCATGGGGTCACAAAAGAGTCAGATCGACTTAGTGACTAAACAAGTCCTGGGAAGGGCAGTTAGTCTGGCCCCAGATCCCAGAACTTCAAAAATTTAGGAAATAAGAAAATGTAGTTAGTGTACCGATTAACATATTCTCTTGAAATCAGAATGTGTATGTGAATAAATGAAATCAGTGGAGTTAATAAAGGGAAACTGTCCTAATTCTGTTATAGGTATTAATTTGTTTTCTGCATGATGTGGTTAGCTAATAATGTTCTACATGAACATTTCTCAAATATCAATCAGAAGGAAATAGCAATATTGATCTAAATATCAACTATCTGGGGGGACTTCCGTGGTGGTCCAGTGGTTTAGAATCTGCCTTGCAATGAAGGGATGTGGGTTTGATCCCTTGTCAGGGGGCTAAGCTCCCACATGCCTTGGAGCAACTAGGTCTGCATGCCACAACTAGAAAGTTCGTGCACCACAGAAGATCCTGAGTGTGGCAACTAAGACCTGATGCAGCCAAATGAATAGATAGACACATTAAAAAATAAAAAATAAAAAAAAATATGAACTACTTTTTTCATTCTTGAATAACTATGATAAAGTCATAGTAAGCTTGAAGATACATGTTTGCTTAGTTAATACTTAAGGTTGAGATTATAACCATTAAATTTTTCAAATTTATACTGAAAAAGCTCTATCTTAGGCACATGCTTTTCTAATAGAAATCAGTTTTTTATTTCCTTCTAAACAGTTTTTACTTTATGTGTACATTTATTTGAAATAATATACAGAAAAGCATTTTATACAGGAATTTTAACTTAAATAAATATTTGATCTTTCTTACCTACATATCTAAATATTTGCTATATCCCCACTCACCCCTTTTTGGTATACTTTCTCTTGATTTAATTATGTTTTCTGATATCACTAACTACCATTTTGACAATTATGAGCAAACTGTGGCCTAAAGATTCTGTTGCTAGGTTACATTCTTCTTTCTCCTCCCCCTCCCCTTTCTTCTGAGCTGGTTGCCATAGTGCCTCTTGTAATGGGTGGATCAAGTCTGTAATGGAATCATGGTGGCTGAATAAAAACCTAGGTTTTCTTTCATTCTCCGTCTCATCTCCATAGCTTAATTGCTCAGTCAAGCATTTGTTTTTAATGAAAGAGAACTTCACTATTCAATATAATCTTTCTATAAATACTAACTTTAAGCAATTTATCTGGATTTTTGCCTTACAGAAAAATTACATAAATTGGGTCTCTAATTGAAGAGCTGTTAAATTTTGGCAGGATTATAAATGTACGTTATGGAATTTGTTTCTCTTCACCATTTTTTATCTTTTCCACTTGCCTCTGAAGATTCATGCTCCACCCTCCTCTATACTGAACTACTCCCTGGGAGGCTGTTGTGTCCCTAAACTCCCTTTTTCTTTGGCTTTTGATGGAGATCAGTCATTGGAATTTCTGAAAGGAGATTGGAGACAGGGAAGAGAGACAGGGAACTCCCTTCCATCCAGTGTATCTTACATACCTCCACTGAAGGTCGTGTCAGGTGGCCCTCTCCACACAGCGGCTCTTTCCAGGTTTCAGTATCTGCTTCCTTGCCTTGCCCTCACAGCCTAAGTGTGGTAATTGATTCTCACTGTTGCTTGCACTGATGAGCTATATTATCCCTTATTGGTGTCTCTTAACTATGTCAACACCTTTGTAAATAGTGACTTTATTATAATCCCTCAATTACTGTTTGAGTATGCCATCTGCATTTTTAATAAATAAATGTACCAACAACTAGAGGGCTTCCCTAGTTGGCTCAGCTGGTAACGAATCCTCCCGCCAATGCAAGAGATGCAAAAGCCATGGGTTCGATCCTTGGGTAGGGAAGATCCCTTGGAGAAGGAAACGACAACCAGCTCTAGTATTCTTGCCTGGAAAACTCCATGGACAGAGGAGCCTGACAATCTACTGTCCATGGAGTCGCAAAGAGTCAGACACCACTGAGCACTCATGCACGGCAACAATTGAGGTTTATGGGTAGAAGCCAGAAAACAAAGCAACAGTTTGAGATAGACTAAGTTGAGCAGATCTTGGATGGTGCATTAATTGAGTTTCTTATACCCACTCTGGTGGTTTTTGCACCATCACTGATCATGGATCCTCATCTGTGTTAGTATATGTCACAATTCCTATCCTCTGGGACCTTACAAGGGGTGTACTAAACTTTTTCTTTTACTTAATTTCTAATTTGGGAGAACTCAATAAAGTGCTTTATAGCTTAATTCTTAGCTTTTAAGCAACTTAGAAAGCTTAAACCAGGAACTTCATTCATTTATTCAAAACCACAGGAGCACTTTGGGTTATCATTTTCCAAACATGAAAATCAGTTAGGTCATGTTTTGTCTTAAAAATATTTTGTAACTGTTTTTTGGCTTGTGCCTACATTCACGATGCACCTTATTACTATCTTAGTTTCCTCTTAAAATTTATTGAATAACTGGTGCTATTTATTTCACAAGGTTGTTGTGAATATCAAATATAATATTCTTCAAAATAGCTGTGAAAAGTATCATGTGCTATATAAATACATAGATCGTAGGGGAATTCCCTCGTGGTCCAGCGCTTAGGACTCTGTGCTTTCACTTTGAGGGCCCAGGTAATCGGCTCAATCTCTGATCTGGGAACTATGCTCTCAGAAGCTGCACAGTGTGACCAGATTCATAAATATATAAACAACAAACATTTATGGAAAACAAGATTCTAATCTTTTCATTCATTCTTATTACCAGGTCGTATTTCCACCAGCAATCTTATCTTCACACATGCATGTGTGGAAATGAGATGATCTCAGCTTTTAGGCAGTCGTGATCTATTTAAGAATTGGACCACTTTTATGGTTTCGATCAAATTATTTTAGGTTTTGGTAACTCAAACTCACATAATATATAAGTTACTGACTGAAGGGATAAGCACCAACCAAAAGTATCAGTCAATGATATTTAATTTCTATCTTTCTAGAAAGTCAGTGTTGTGAGTGTATGATCTCATGTTAATATGGGTCTGATATTCACAAGCATGAAACCTGTATTTAAAATTTAAGACAGGATTTCCCTGGTGGTCAGTTATTAAGAATCTGCCTTTCAGTGCAGGGGATTGGGGGTGGGGTTCCACCTCTTGTCGGGGAACTAAGATCCCACTTGTGGTGGAGCAACTAAGCCCGTGCACCACAACTAAGTTTGCATGCCACAACCAGAGAGTCTGTGTGTCACAGTGAAAGATCCTGCATGACACAGTGAAGATTCTGTGTGCCGCGACTAAGACCCAATGCAACCAAACAAACTAAACAATAAGTAAACATTTAAAAATAAAATGTAAGACAGGTGTTTTTCCAATATTACCTGAATCACAGGTAACTTCACCAAGGCGAATTATAGTGTTGGTGCTTTTATTGAGCATTAGTGATAGACACACACTGTGATTAACATTACACAGCATTTCTAAAGAAGCTGTGTTGAATCCAGATTGCTTAATAGAGCTTTAGCAATCCAAGTATATATATATATATTCAGAAGCTACCATTCTTCACCTTTCTGAAGAGCCCTGTTGATACTTTTCATATATGTATTACTGTTTATTAAATTGATTTAAAATTTGTGCTTCTGCCAATAGAGTACTTCATATTACCAGAATCAAAAACAGACAACTGTGCTGTTGAAAGCCTAGCTGAATAAGGTCAATTTGTAAAGTGGCTGGTTTCAATAATAAATGGTAAATAATATTCAGGTTTTTCTTACTTAGGAAGCTTATAGCTCTCTGTCCTCCCTAGCGGGATGAATCTTAGGCAGCTGCTGAAAGAAACTGAACCTTTGGACTTTTAATGAAATTATTACCAGATGACTTCACTTTGTGTTGTCATATTTTTATACCTTGTGAAATTAACACATATAGAGCCTTCATTATTTCATGTTGAAAACACAATGAATGATTTCTGGAGAAAGTATGATAATTATTGCATGTCTATCAGTTAAAGCAATGTTGTGAAATCTATGTGAATATATTTTAGCATGAAATAAATTCTAGAGTGGAACCAAGGCGACAATGCAGCAGACACTTATGACTGTGTCTCCTCTTCCTCACCTTTTAGATGATTTATGTTATAGATAACTATGTTCCCTTAAAATTCATTTATTGAAGCCTAGCAGTGTGATGGCTCCAGCACTCTTGACTGGAGAATCCCATGGATGGAGGAGCCTGGTAGGCTGCAGTCCATGGGGTCGTTAAGAGTCGGACACGACTGAACGACTTCTCTTTCCCTTTTCATTTTCATGCACTGGAGAAGGAAATGGCAACCCAGTGTTCTTGCCTGGAGAATCCCAGGGATAGGGGAGCCTGGTGGGCTGCCGCCTATGGGGTCGCAGAGTCGGACATGACTGAAGCGACTTAGCAGCAGCAGCACCAGCCACAGTGTGATGGTATTTGGAGATAGCATTATTGAATGGTAATAAGGTTTAGATGAGGTTATGAAGGTGTGCCTCTCAGAGTGGAATTTTTAGTGCCCTGATAAGAAACACTGAAGAATTCACTTCTCTGTCTCCCTCTGGCTAAAGGCCATGTGTGAAAACAGTGAGAAGGCAGCCAGCTGCAGCTCAAGGTGTCTCACCAATCCTCTGTCACCTTGATCTTGAGATTTTAGTCTCTAGAACTGGGAGAAATAAATTCCCATTGTTTAAGCAGTCCTGTCTAGGATGTTTTTGTTAAGGCAGCACGAGCTGTCCAAGACATTGGGTGTGCGTAATTTCTCAAACTATGTGGATTTAAAGGTTGCCAGAATCACTTTGCATTTATAATAAGCTTCACCTTTAATTCACTAGGTCATAATCTGTTTCTATCATTCATGAATTCTATGGAAAACAATGTCAAAGAGGCATGAATTTCTTGGGCCCTCTCACTTTCATTGACAATAAGAATGATTTCCATTTTAAGGCCATTTTTGGAGGAATATCTCTTACAGAATTCTTCACTACTTCTTAACAGTTGCAGTGTATCAGGTGGGAAATAGAAAGGTTCAGTAAGAAGCAAATGCTGGGTGGTTGGTAGGCACTGTTCCCTCCAACCAGCCTCTTAGATCAACAACCTACTTAACATTGTCACTTAGTCTCCTAAGCGTCTCAGATCTAACATGTTCAATACTGATTTTTGATTTGGCCATCCCAAACAGTTCTTCCTCCAGTTGCCACCAGTGGCAATGATACACAAAACTGGACACTAGTTAAAGTAGTAAGGGTAATTTAAATTGGTCATAGACTATTAATAATAGGGAAATTATAGGGAAAAGAATCTGATGTGAATTGAACTCAACTTTGATTTGTAGATAAGAGACTGTGTGTTTTAAAGGGAGGATGAGGGAATAAGGGGTGGGGGTAAGTGAGGGCCTTGTAGAATCTGGAAAGCAAGGAAAAATTACAAAGAGCAGGAAGAGGGGTCTAGCCCAAGCAAAATCCTTCAGGGTTTGCCAAGTGGCACTTATCAAAGTAGGCTCCTCCCCTCTCTTGGAGACTGGGAGATGGGACCCTATCTCCAGGTGCAGGCTGGAACAAGCCAGCCAGCAACAGTAAATTCTTTTGGAAGCTTTGAGTCTTTTCATATGGGCACTTTAAGAGGCCTAGGGTCATTCTAGGGATACAACCTTGAGCTGTTAGAAACTAAGTTAGTTTTTGTTCAAGTTTGTATGGGCCAGGGTTAAGAAGATCACTCAGAAGAACCTGGCTAGAGTTTGGCCAAGGAGAGAAACTTTGTCACCAAGCCAATAATGGTCAAATCCAAAGCATCAGGAAATCAAGAAGGCTATACCTTAAAAATTCAAAATTATCTGACCACTTCTCACCATCTCAACTGTTGCTCTATGGTAAGTCACCATTATTTCTAAATTACCAACAGATTGCTGATAGATCTTCTTGCTTCTCTACTAATCCACTTCAGTCTGTTGTCAGCATAGCTGAAAGAGTGATGCTTTAAAACATAAATTATATCATGTCAGACTAAGGCTCCAATCCCTTAAGTGGCCATTATCTTACCCAGAGGATGAAAGAATGTGCTTGCAAAGGTATATAAAGTCCTGATGTGATCTTCACCAATGTTCCTGCTCTGTAACCATTCTATGACTCACCTCTGGTTCAATCCACACCAGACTCACTGAGCTCCTTACTTTGCTTTAAACAGGTAATCAGATTTCTGGATTATAGCTCTAGTTCTGCTTGGAATATACTTCCTACAGAGAATTTCATGTCTAACTTGCTCATGTCCTTTAATCCTTTGCACCAAACATCCTTTGCTTTGCAAGGCTACTTTGGGCACCCCATTCTATACTGCCACCTACTTAGTCACCTCCCTGCCCCACCTCTCTTTTCATGTTCCTTTTGTTCCACAGCATTTATCATCTTCTAACTTATCTAGTCAAGGCTATGGTTTTTCCAGTAGTTGTGTATGGATGTGAGAGTTGGACTGTGAAGAAAGCTGAGTGCCGAAGAATTGATGCTTTTGAACTGTGGTGTTGGAGATGACTCTTGAGAATCCCTTGGACTTCAAGGAGATCCAATCAGTCCGTCCTAAAGGAAATCAGTCCTGGGTGTTCATTGGAAGGACTGATGCTGAAGCTGAAACTCCAATACTTTGGCCACCTCATGCGAAGAGTTGACTCACTGGAAAAGACCCTGATGCTGGGAGGGATTGGGGCAAGAGGAGAAGGGGACGACAGAAGATGAGATGGCTGGATGGCATCATTGACTCAATGGACATGAGTTTGGGTAAACTCCGGGAGTTGGTGATGGACAGGGAGGCCTGGTGTGCTGCGATTCATTGCTGGGGGCCGCAAAGAGTTGGACATGACTGAGCAACTGAACTGAACTGAACTGAACATACTATATATTAATTTACTTATTCATTATCTTTATTTATTATTTCTTATTCTTTCTTCTAGAATATAAGCTCCACAAGGGCAAAGACATCCTCCCCACTTCCACTGATGTATATTTTTTCCTTCTAAACTAGTACTGTAATATAGATGTTAAATAAGCATTTATTGACTAAAATGAATTAGGCCATGTATGTGAAATTTCTTAGTGCTATAAAATAAGCTCCATTCATGCTGTTTTTCATTAGCTGGTATATCTTAGTGTTTGGTGTATAAATGATTCCTGAGAGGGGCAGATTCTGGCTCTGAAGTTTGCTGAGGAGCGGTAAATATTTACTGTCCCTATTTTCTTATGTTTTCCATCTGTGAAGAGGGAGAGAAAGAAAAAATTCATTTAGAGGGAAAGAGAAAGTGAGATGGGCATAGATAGGAAAGGGAACCATCGTTATTTCACTGTTTATATTGTATTAGTAAAGGTACTGGTTAATTGAATATCTAAACTCACCCTGAGGCCAAGACCGCCAAGATTTGGAAGAAATACTGTAAGTAGACACAGTCATGAAAACTTTACACTTGTCAGAAAGCATGTATGTCCTGTGTAAGGGAACAAATTTTTAGCTCATCTTAGTCAAAACCATGAATTTTCTTGTTTATTTCTCTAGTTATTGGTGTGCCATTTTTTTTCTGCTCTTTGAGACCTCTTCACTTATGGTGCAAATAATTTTTGTTTTATTTTAAAATACTATGTGGGTAGAGAGAGAGAGTAAATGGGCACTCTTCTCTAAAGCAAGGAGACCAGTGAATCTGGTGCGGATTGAGCTAAAGGTGAGTCACAGAGTGGTTACAGAGCAGCGGCACTGGGGAAGATCACATCAGGACTTTACAGGCCATAGCAAGCATATTCTTTCATCCTCTGGGTGAGATAAGGGCCACTTATGGGATTGGACCCTTAGCTGGACATGATGTAACTTATTTTTTTAAAGCGTTGCTCTTTCAGCTGTGATGTCAGTAGACTGAAGTGGGTTAGTGGAGAAGCAAGAAGATCTATCAGCGAAATACAAAATTTTGTATTTTAAAATACAAAGCAAAAAGATGTATTGTTTAAGAGACCACATTCTGCAGCTAAACTTCCTGAGTTCTAACCTCAGCTTTGCTATGCTACCACTGCAATTATAGATAAATGATATACAACCCTCCACCTTACTTTTTACATTTATAAAATAATAATTGTCTATACCTGATGGAGTTCTTTAGGGGAATAACACTTCACAAAACAGTGCCTGTTATATAGTATTTATTATTGTTGTTGTTTAGTCACTAAGTCATGTCTGGCTCTTTGTGACCCTATGGACTGTAGCCCTCCAGGCTTCTCTGTCCATGGCAAGAAAACTGGAGTTGGTAGCCATTCCCTCCCCCAGGGGATCTTTCGGATCCAACCATTGTCTCCTGCATTGGCAGGGATATTCTTTGCTACGGAGCCACCAGAAAAGTCCATTTACTCTATAAGCTATTTTTTATGAAATAACGGAGTAATTTATGAAAAAACATGTACAATTTAAGATGGTTTTTATACATTCTATTTTCATAAAATGATATGTTCATACCATAACTGAATCATGGAGCAGATTGTCATTACTGTTACTATTGAGCTGCACTATGAAGGCCTGCAAGCCTGTGCTTAACCAGCCTTAAGTCCAAAGAAATGTCTTTGATGTGTGCAACAGAGACATCAAAGGTTTAAGGGATGGGAGAGCTTGCACGTCTGACACAATATCCTTGAGAAATACCCTACCATGCCTGGAGGACTGCAGGTGGGACACCGGGCAGTCTTTGCTCCAGGGGCCGGGAGTTACCAATTATAGGGGGAATTGACATCAAGTTGACTCACTGGTTACCAGGGGAACCAGCAGAAGGCATGTCCCTTGCTGCCCCTTTTGATAAGCTATCTTGGTGGCTAAAGTAACAATTATTAGCCAGGGCCTGGGGCAAGTATGTGGGAAGGTCAGCCAGGTGAGCAGGGTGTAGGTGAAGCAGGCACTCACTGGTCAAGCAGGGGATATACAGAGAGGAAGAGAACAGCCATCTTGGGTTGCTGTATCATAAAATTACTTTTAAAAAATACTCCTATTGATCCATTTGAAATTTCAGTTCCTACCCTGGAAAATTTATTATATGAAATAATGGGTTTAGAGAGAGATACAGTAGACTATAGTGTTGAAAATCTTCTCTGCATCTCAAAGGATAGTGTAAGTGTGGTAAAATAATTTTCCATTTACCCTTCTGAGTTCTTGGCAGAGATCCCCATAATAACAAACAGATGAGCAAGTGAAAAAAAGCCCAGAGGTTTACTAACATGTATACTCATGTGTATGTCGGAGAAGGCAATGGCACCCCACTCCAGTGCTCTTGCCTGGAAAATCCCATGGATGGAGGAGCCTGGTAGGCTGCAGTCCATGGGGTCGCTAAGAGTCGGACACGACTGAGCGACTTCACTTTCACTTTTCACTTTCATGCATGTGTATGTTGTTGTTATATGTGTGTGTGTGCTTAGTGGTTGCCAACTAGCTGCTGAGAGTCATTTTCAACTCTCAGACCCCACAGACTGTAGCCCACCAGGCTCCTCTGTCCATGGGATTTCCCAGGCAAGAATACTGGAGTGGGTTCCCATTTCCTTCTCCAGGGAATCTTCTTGACCCAGGGATCAAACCTGCATCTCCTGCAGGTCTCCTATACTGCAGGCAGATTCTTTACTGCTGAGCCTCCAGGGAAGATGACATGGGAGATAATCAGAAAAATGAATAATTCTCAGAGGTGGCTTAGAACTTTGGCTTAAATGCCATCTTCAGCTAAAGAGAAAAGGAAGGTATGAGTAAACTACGTGTGGGGTAGTTACCAGGAAAAGAAGGATAAACAAGCATACGATTTGTTATATAGATTTAAATCCCTGCCTTCGTTATGGTAAGGGTCCACACTTGTCTCAGAATACTCATCTCTGTCCTTCCTGGTAGAGAGTGGAGGAGTGTCACTTTAGTCCTGCTTTTACACAAATGGAGAATAGAGAATTTTTCTTGTATCTGCTTCTTCTCAATTGCCTTCAGAATAATCCTTGTGCCAAGTGGCATATTTTGGGGTGGGATATTCTGCTACCCTTCAGTAGGAGTTTCCCTGGGTAGTTCTTTCTCTAAGAAAGAAACATACTACCTAGAACTTCAAAGGGTCTGATATTTTATCCTATTTACCAGCTGACAAGTAGCTTGCCACAAATTCACAGAAGTTGACAGAAGAACAGAAGAGGTTTCTCTGTCAGAGACAAAGGACTCTGTTACTCACAGCACAATAGGCTGTGGATTCCTCAGCTTGGAGGAATTCTCATGAATTCCTTTTGCTCCCAAGTTCCACTGAGTAAAATGAAGCTGCTAGATAGGTAATATAGAAGCAATGGGTTTGAATCACCATGGAGAAACTCTAAGTTTAGGAAAATCCTGCTAGCATACACAAGCAAACTTTTCCCTGGAAGGAGAGTTTGTCTTTGCTATCCTGCAGCCAAGCTTCTCTCTGCCCTTGAAGAAAACAGTATTTCTATCTTGAAATTATGGGTTTCCTAGCTTTTGAACTGTGATGTTGGAGAAGACTCTTGAGAGTCCCTTGGACTGCAAGGAGATCCAATCAGTCCATTCTGAAGGAGATCAGCCCTGGGATTTCTTTGGAAGGAATGATGCTAAAGCTGAAACTCCAGTACCTCATGCGAAGAGTTGACTCATTGGAAAAGACTCTGATGCTGGGAGGGATTGGGGGCAGGAGGAGAAGGGGACGACAGAGGATGAGATGGCTGGATGGCATCACTGACTCGATGGACGCGAGTCTGAGTGAACTCTGGGAGTTGGTGATGGACAGGGAGGCCTGTCGTGCTGCGATTCATGGGGTTGCAAAGAGTTGGACACGACTGAGCGACTGAACTGACCTGAACTGAGGTGGCAATAGTGGTAAAGAGTTCGCTTGCCAATGCAGGAGACATAAGAAATGTGGGTCGGGAAGATCCCCTGGAGAAGGGCATGGCAACCCACTCCAGTATTCTTGCCTGGAGAATCCCATGGACAGAGGAGCCTGGAGGGCTATAGTCAGACATGATTGAAGCAACTTAGCACATCTTGAAATTATATACGTAGAAATGCAAGGGGCCCATGGAGTGTTGACACAATTGCAATGCATTGATAAGGCTAGTACAATGAAAAGAAGATGCACAAAAATTCTGACTAGAGATTTAGACTAAAATTGTAAATGAAAAACATTTGGTCCTTTCTGAGCATTTCCTCGAATATGTAGTTAATTAGAATAAAACTTTGCAATGATTTTGATAGGGACAGAATGGACAAAGTAAGTGTTTAAATAGTGAATCACACTAGGGGATTGTAAATAGAAAAATACGGGAGACCCCTGTAAATTAAGAGGGTAGCTTAACCACAAAACCAAGCAGGCTTGTTTAACAACAAAACCATGAAACAGGATGGGATGGGACACGCCCCCAAACAATAAAACAATGGTGGTATGATATGCACATCCTGCCCTGTGAGCTCAGTAAATTTATGATCTCTAGGACATGCTCTCTGCATACATAAAAAACAATTTGTGGACCATCACACAGGGATAAGAAAATGACCCTTTTCAACCTGGAAGAGGAACTAATGATGGAAGCATGACATCTACTCAAGAAAGACAAAGAAGGTCTTTTCCCCCTCCCCACCCTCTTGTAAGTCTCACAGGTGTCCTATTCTAATAAATCACTTCTTATTTACCACTTTACTATGGCTGAATTCTTCTCTGCACTGAGCCATAAATGACTATCATACCAGAGCTCTTTGGAGCCCCCTTGAAATGATATCAATTGGTTTCAATTTGTTTTGCTTTGTAATGTTTTATCACTTGATGCTTTAATGAGTCAAATGTTCTTTCCTCCTATCAAAAGGTTTTTACCATCCCCCTTTATCTATTTATGCCAATTGAGAAATGGAAACCCACTCCAGTGTTCTTGCCTGGAGAACCCCAGGGACGGCGGAGCCTGGTGGGCTGCCATCTATGAGGTCGCACAGAGTCGGACACGACTGAAGCGACTTAGCAGCAGCAGCTTAGAGGAGTGAAGAATTTGCCCAGGGTTATACAGTCAGCAGTGGAGAAGGCAATGGCAACCCACTCCAGTACTCTGGCCTGGAAAATCCCATGGACGGAGGAGCCTGGTGTGCTGCAGTCCATGGGGTCGCTAAGAGTCAGACACGACTGAAGCGACCATCCCATACCAACCTCATTAGACAAAGTATTTCTTATTGCGTTAGCGGAACCAAGGCACACTTTCTCAAGGGTGCTTTGTACCTTACCAATCTTCCTTTCTGTCTCTTTCTGGGAAAATTAGGTTTTACAATGTTGAACAAGTTCCTCCTCTGTAGGATAGCTGAACAAGTTCCTCCTCTGTAGTTACTCAGCTTTGCAAGGTTAATTTCCCCTGCCAATAGGTAACCCTTTCTTCCACATTTTTATTTATTTATTTTTTACATCCTTATTTTTAAGAAACATTTTAGCAGTTGTCTTATTCTTCAGAGGTAACTCAAAATAATATCATCACAGTCTTTTTTGTTTGTTTCTAAACTAAATTTACAGCTGTCCTTCCTATGTGTGTTTCCTTTTTTTCAGGCTGGAGCTGAAAATTCACTTGAGCTCCAGAGAAATGCAGAACTGTTCAATGACTATTACTTAATAAATCAAAGTAATTCAGCATTTAACTTTTCACTGAGTGATTAAATAACAAGCTGCTCCTTTCAATGGATATTATTAGGAGGCACAACTCAAGAGTTAAGAGTTTGCCCAAATGTTGAGTCATCTATTGGGTTACTAGATAATATATAGAATGCCTTGTATATTATCAGCGAATAAACAGCAGATCATTTTTTAGTACAAGTGTATGTCTCATTCAACGTTTGGGACATACTCATTTTTTTTTTAAAATTCATTGTTGATTTGAAAATAAAATTGAACATCCTGTATTTTTTATTTGCTAGATCTGGCAACTCTTGTCACCATTTATTTACCAAACAAGCTATAATAACCTTTTTGTAAAATTTAGTGTCAAGAGCGTTTTAGCTTAGATGCACTACTTTTGGAGCAGAAGTCGGTTTCATAATTTTGGTGCTACGGAAAAGAGATGTAAGTAACTCTGCAAGTTTTGAAATTCATATATTTCGTAGTCCATTTTTAAAAAAGTGGACGAATAGGTAAAAAGAAGTCATGGGCGGGCGGGCTGTTCTGGGATTTCTAAGGTGAAAAGAAACCGGCCTAGAGAGCCTTTCCAAAAAGCGTGGAAGTTAACTACAGCAAAGCTTTCTTTGCAGTTGAGGAAGGCTAGAGCGCGAGACCTCTAAGCTAGTCAATAGGGGCGGAGTAGGAAAAGGCTGGGCTCGTGAAGCCAATCAGAGACGAGATGGGTGGGACTAGACGTGGGGAAGGGGTGGGCCTAGGCCGGATAGGCTGCGAAGGGCAGGTCTCAGCCAATCCGAACCGACTAGGGCGGGGCTGGACTCAGAAAAGGGTGGTCTTGAGGCCATGAAAGGCGCTGCAAGTGCGTCTCTCACCCTCACCCGCACCTGCACCTGCACCTGCGCCTGCACCTAGAACTCTGCTTTTCTCCCAACCGGGCTGTCGCCTCGCAAGATTGTTATGGCATACCCGGGATACGGAGGAGGGGTGAGTCCTGGCCGCTTCGGCGCGGCCTCCACCCCCGCGGGATGTGAGGCCCCTGCGGCGGTGGCCGGGTTCACCCTCTGTCGGTGCTTGCTTACTTCTGCTTCTGGTACTCGGCGGCGCCAGGACTTTGCGTAATGTAGGAAGCCTGGGCTGGGGCCAAGCGGAAAGCCGCAGGTGTTCTGGTGCCTGATGGTCCCTTAGGCGAATCCTTGTGGATCAATGGGTATGGAGTGTTTTTAGAAATTTCTTTCTTAAGATAGAGGAACAAAGCATCCTCCTTGTTCCAGTATCTTCTTTGGTCCACCCTCCCTTCAGCCCTCCTCCCCCGCCCCCCTTCCTCAGTTTTGCTAGACATCCTTTCCCTGAATTTTTTTGACCACTTCTTTTCAGTTCTTTATGTTGCTTATGAGTAAATTAAGATATGCTAAATGCCTTCTAATGTTTATTACTCTACCAAGGGCAGTCTGTTCTAAACTTTGGGGGGCTGGGTTGTAGGGGAGAAGATTATACTTTCTTACCTAATATTTATCCTGCATCACCTTTGGGAGTTGGGAGTTGTAGTGTCGACATGGTAACAGCATATACAACAAAATTTATACGTATTTTTGAGGTAGTATTACAGTGTGGTCAGAATTTTCAAGCATAAGGATATATGTTAAGCATAGAAAACTTGTACAGACAAGCTATTCATGGAAGAAATAGAATGAAGAATAAGTTCCAAGAGTTAAAAGAAAAAGGGTTAAGGGCTTCTCTGATAGCTCAGTTGGTAAAGAATCTGCCTGCAATGCAAGGGACCCGGGTTCGATTCCTGGGTGGGGAAGATCCTCTGGAGAAGGGCTAGGCTACCCACTCTAGTATTCTGGCATGGAGAATTCCATAGACTGTATAGTCCATGGGGTCGCAAAGAGTTGGACACAACTGAGGGACTTTCACTTTCAGTCATTTATAAATAAATGTTCCAGAAAAGCCTTTTCATCTCTCTTTAAAAAAAAATAAAGGGTAGGAGCAAGTATCAGATCATTATACTATTTAGATAGCAAAGGATACTTACCAAAGAGTGATGTAAAACTCTATTTGAGTTGCTACAGTAGAGGGTCTAGGTTCACTAAATAATCCACTTGCCAATGCAGGCGACATAGGTTCAATCCCTGGTATGGGAAGATCCCCTGGAGCAGGAAATGGCAACCCACTCCAGTATTCTCGTGGGGACATCCCAAGGATAGGGAAGCCTGGCTGGCTACCATTGATGGGGTCTCAAAAGTCGGACACTACTTAGCGAATAAACAACAATAATATGCTTATACTTGGTTTGGCCTTCTTTCTTCTGTGAACCTTAAGGAGGTGAGCGTCTCCAGTAAGCCTTAAATTTTTGGATATGCCCTCCATGTCCTTAGAGGCCTTAGAACCAAAAGTCTAGGTGTTTGTTATTGCCTCAGAGCAAAAGTTGCTTTGGGAATTTTGCTAATCTTTTTACCTCTGGATCAAGACTTGTCCCCCAATACTGGCCTGAAACTTTCCCCCAATCAGTGAGGTAACTCAAAAAATAATATTTTATGCAGTTTTTAAATTTAAGGTTGATCTTTATATCATAGTTACCCTTATTACAAATAGGATTTTTCTTCCTTCAGTATGTTTTTGTAATTTAAAAATATAAAATAGTATAAAAATATACTGTAATTCAGTATAGTATAGAATTTAAATACTTTTTGAAGGTCCATTTAATTTACCTTTTCAAATGTGTTGGTAAAAAGGTGTTCATAAGCATTTGTTTATATATATATATATTTTTTTAATCCTCTGTGGTTATATACACTTCTTTTTTTTTTTTTTTCTGGAAACTGGCCTGTCCATCTTTTCAAAGAAGTAACTTTTATTTTTATTTATTTATTTTAAAAGATTTTATTTATTTGACTGCGCTGGATCTTCATTACCGCCTGCAGGCTTTCTCTAGTTGCAGCAATCAGGGGCTTCTCTCTAGTTGCACTATGTGAGCTTCCTGTTGCAGTGGCTTCTCTTGCTGCGAGCATGGGCTCAGGAGCTCCAGCTCAGTAGTTTTGGCTTGGTCTTAGTAGCCCTGTGGCTTGTCAGGTCTTCCCAGACCAGGGATTGAACCCATGTCTCCTGCTTTAACAGGTAGATTCTTAACCATTGACTAGCCGGGGAGTCCCAAAGAAGTAATTCTTAAACAGTCACTTTTAATAAAATTCATTATACTATTTTAACGTTTTTGTTTTCTTTCTTGTACTTTATTGCTTTCTAATCTAGTTTTTGATTGCATCCCTGAGCACATTTCCTGGAGTTCCCATATGTCATTTCTTTTGCCTTTACTGTTTCCCAAGCTGCAGCTTTTCAAACTGTTACAAAAGGCTCCTTTTTGCCCCACCCCTTCCCCCAACCAGTACTTAGAATTCTTTTCCCTTTTTGCCTTCCATCAGTCTCTGCTCATTCTTCAAAGGTAGTCGGATATTTCTTCATTCTCCAGACTCATTAAAAACACTGAAAAAAAATGCCTATCTGGACTTTCCTGGTGGCTCAGTGGTAAAGAATTCACTTGCAATGTGGAAGATGTGGGTTCAGTCCCTGGGTCAGGAAGATCCCCTGGAGGAGGAAATGGTAACCCCCTCCAGGATTCTTGCTGGGAAAATTCCATGGACAGAGGAGCCTGGCAGGCTACAGTCCATGGAGTCGCAGTGAGTCACATGTGACAGAGCACCAAGTGGGCAAAATGCCTCTCAAAGGTATAAAAGAATGCATTCAAAGTTCCAGAGTAAAAAGAAAACAATCACCAGAGCCAAAGCAGGAAACAAACAGTATGTAGTCTCTGAGGTCAGACTACCTATTTTTGAATCATGGTTTACCTGGTACTAGCCATTTAACTTTAACTAATCCAGGAAACTCCTTGAAGTTTTATGTCCTCAACTGAAAAAAGGACATAGTACTTTGATACCTCACTGACTTGTTGGGAAGGGAGAAAGTAGTTAGAACAGTACTTAAGATATAACAAGCTCTTAGTAAGTGTTAGCTATTATTATTGTTGGTATTCTTGTTGTTCTTATTTTGAAGATGACCTTGGTTTGAATTACCACCTGTTATTCTCTTCACTGGTGTCTTGCTTTATAAAACAATGCATGTTTTTTGGTGGATGTTTCAGTATGTTTCAGCCCTATGCACTTTCTCATGATTTGGTCATGGACACAGTTTCATTGTATTTACTATGAATTCTATGTATGTATCTTTAGGTTTACTTTTTCATTTTACTATAGGTGAAATTTTCTTATATTTTTTAACTTTTTGCTTCCGTGATGATGATCAACACTTTTTAAAAGTATGCCTCATTCTTAGAGGCTAGAGACTTCTTTTTTCCTTAAGACTTTAAAGAACATTGGATAATATTTGTTAATGGGATGAATTAAGTAATGCAAGGCAACTAACAGTTTGTAGCTAACAGCTTTTGTGATGATTTGGGAAGTTTCAGTAACTCAATTTTTACTTTTCAACGGACTTCTCATAAATATGTTCTTTTAAACCAAATTTAGTGTATAATGGGTAATATTTATATTAATAACCTCCTCCCTTTTCTCTCTTTTAGTATGGAAATTTTGGCAATCCAATGGGACAGCCAGGATACCCTGGAAACCCAGTTTATCCAGGCAGTATCTCAACAGGAGACCCCATGTGGAAATGCTTCCTTGCTATTGCTGGCCAGGTAAAATGCTAAATATACAGCACAAATATCAGTTAAAAAATTTATTGCAATCTAAAACAACTGTCAAGCTCTTTTATTTAGTGTTTCATTTAAAATGTATATGAAATTTGTATTTTAAGCTTATTTAGTTTTTTTTTTCCTGAGCTCAGAAATTAGGGTGGTCATAATTATCTTATTAAAAAGTCTATTAGTTTGGTGTCTAACATGTTAGGAGAAACCAGGGTGGTGCATGGAGACTGGGCCAGATAGGATCTGGGAAGAAGTGATCTCTATGTCAATCTTCTTGCGGAAGCTGGGGCAGAGTATCACAGAGACTTGTACACTGTGGATGTTTCTGGGAGAGCCTTAATGGTAAAGCAGATCGGGAAAAGGTAAAGGAAATGGGGTGGAATGAAGGTGCAAATACCAAACTAATGAGCAGAGAGAGAGATTCACTCTTGAGTCTTAGACACAGACCATGTCTCTTTCCTTTTACAGTAGTCAAGATTTATTGAGTGGTTAGAATTTCAGAGAAGTTTGATAACATTTTCCATTCATTATTCATTCATTTAAATGTTCACTAGATCCCAAATGTCTTTCTAGAAATATATATACACAGAATTATTATATGTTGCAAACACTTTGTTTTGACTACCCAAATTTCATTCAAAATGTCCTTTTCTCTTTTCACGTGTATTAGAGGTTGGAAAACCCTAATCCTGTCTCAGACACCTTTGTATAAAGGTAGCCATTGTGCCATAATACTGGCCATTGAGATATAGGTGCAATTTCTTTAGGATGCTTTCCTTTTCCAAATGAGGAAAGCTTAGCTGAAACTAGTGTTAGCCCTTTTTCCTTCTTCTGGAAAGGGGAACACTTGGCTGGAAAGGGGACTTGAAGTATGGAAGTGCTGTAGCCATCTTGTGATCTGGAGGCCAGAAGCTTGAGATAAAGGCCTGTGGATGAGGGATTTGGAAATATGAAAAGAGATTGATGGCTTCGTTAAGTCGCCAAAGAGTCTAGATCTGCCTAGCCCCAAGAAGCATTTATTTCTTTAAGCCCCTTTGATAATATTTTCTATTATTTGTAGCTAAGTGCGATCCTGTTGCCTTATACCACTCTGATCAGCAAGGAGCTCTTAAGGAGTATAATACTGGGAAAAAGTATGCAATCTATAGCTGACTATATAATAAACTCATTTTATAAAACTACAACTTAAAATCTAAGAACCAGGCATGTATATTTAGAGACCTTTATTTGACTTACAAACTATTTCATTGTAACAGTTGTCAACAATGATCTGCTATGATTGTACTATTTGACACTTTCATTAAATTTTTGTTTTACCAAATACTTGGGTTTATTTCCCCCAAATAAGCAGATTAAAATGCAATAAATAAACTGGTATATACTTAAATATCTTAAACATTTAAGACCATCAGGTAAATCTAACAGGCTTGATAGACCTAATCAGGGTCAATATCAAGAGAGACAAATGAGGTGAATGGTATAAACAGGTTCAGAGCTTTTATTTAAAAACTGGATATCTTTTCACAGATTTTTTTGCATTAATTTTGTTTTTTTAAATATTGCATTAAAACATAATTTAATGTAACTACTGAGTTTTTTCTTCCTCAAATTTAAAAGTGAGTCTTTCACTTGCCTGATAATATTTATAACTCTCCTTAGTGTTTATAATGCTCCTTAGACGTGTTTGTAATACTTCTTAGCATTAGTTTGTAAAAGTTTTGTTTGTTTGTTTTTTGGATTCTTGTAAACTACATGCTTCAAATTTGCCTCCTTAATCCTTTCCCAGAGCTGTTGTTTTGAATTCATGACCACGTATGAGATGCTTCCAAGTAAATTATTAAACTCTTTATTTTTTTAGAAAAGAGGATGCAGTACTGAAACATAATGAGAGTATTCAACCTGTTGCACTTTGATTGTGATTTCTTATTCGTGATAAAAGATTTTTTTCTCATAAGAATGGCAAAGAATATTTGGACAAAACTCAGAAGAATAGCACCAAAATGTAGGGGGACTCTCAAGCTGAGAGTAAAGATGTGAAGGAAAATGATATTTTCTCTTCCCAGTTAAAGATTCAGTATCCTTTAGCAATAAGCTCCCCTCAAAAGAAGCATGAAAGAAAAAATTAGAGACTTCTCTGAACACATTTTAGGCATTTTTCTAACTTTTTATGGTGGAAGTATAATGATTCTCACAAGATTTTATATTGCAATTATAGGGCAGAGTGATTATGCTGTTTTTCAGAAGTAGAGAATATAAATTATATGTGAAATGCCTACATAATTTAATAGAATAAAATTTGATTGTGAAAAAGTATTCATGTTGTGTGATCTCTAATGTGTCTTTGTCATCAGTAATTATCTCTATAACTTTGTAGATGATAATAGAGTAATATTTTGAAGACTGCATATTTATTTTTTGGCCTTGAACAGCTAGTTAGCATTTTAGTATGCTTTTATACAACTTCTTTCATTAATCAGGTTGTAATTATTTTTTACCAGGATGGTGAAGTGGATGCTGAAGAACTTCAGAAGTGTTTAACACAATCTGGAATTAGTGGAACTTTTTCTCGTGAGATCTTTTTTTTTCCCTTCTGTTGAAATTGCACTAGGAAATTCACTTTCTAACTTTTTGTGTCCATACTTGAAATGTTTTTTAAAACTTTTTTTTATCACATACATTCCCACACATAATGCAGAGTCAAATAATGCTAATCTTGTCAAGTAAATACTGTTCAGTGTGCATTCCCCCCCACTGACGTTAACCACTCTTAGAAAAAAATCTCTTTCAACTTCTTTCGGCTAATTCTTTTGAACTGTGCCTCCATATCTTAAACAGCATGCTTTTATTGCTGTTGATTTTCAGTTTTGATGATGATCAGTGATTGTGTCCTGCTGTGGACAATGAGGAAGGATGTAACCCTTTCAGCCATGTCCCTGCTCTGTGCACAGGAGCCCTTCCCTTCCCGTCCATCCAGTATAGCTATTCAGTAATTTTCATTAGGTCAGTAATAAGCATTTGCTTTATTGTTAACTGTCTAAGTGCTCTTCCTGAGTCTTAGAATAATATATGATTAATTTTCCTTTTTCTGTAACTGTTTGATTTTTCTGAAGTTAATCCCCATCCTGGGGCTTTCTGTTGTGCCTCGTTTTCTGTGCATTGCAGTCATGATGCTCTTACCTGGCGCCCTTTCCTCTCTCTCTTGAATTGGATCTCTCCTTCATTCCGTTGCTTGTTCTCATCTTAAATTTGATAAAATACATTATTAATAGATTCCTAATAAAAGTACATGGGAAACACATCTTTTGAGACTTCCTGTGAAAATGCTGTCATTGTGTCCTTAAGTGACTAGCCAGGTATAGAACTCCAGATTACAAAACATTTTGACGTAAGAGTTTTAAGCTCCATTGCTTCCAGCTTCCATTATTGTTTGATCTTTTTGTTTTCTGCCTGTATGTCATTTGTTTTTAGTGTGTAGAGGCTTGTGCAAGCTTCTCTTTGCCCTTGGTCTGAAATGTCATAGTGCTGTTCCTTGGTGTATGCGGGATGCAGAGGGAGTTTTCAATCGAGACTCATTTGCTTTCATTCCGAGCAGTTTTCTTCAGTGACGTTTTCTCCATTTTCTCTCTGTGGAAGCCTGCCATTTGGATTGGGTAATTTTTCTTTTTCTCTCCTGCCTCTTGGTTTCTTCTACTTTTGGGGAAATCCTGGGTGGCTTAGTGATAAAGAATCTGCCAGCAATGCAGGAGACACAGGTTTGATCCCTGGGTCGGGAAGATCTCCTGGAGAAGGAAATGACAACCCACTCCAGCATTCCTGCCTGGAAAATCCCATGAACAGAGGAACCTGGCAGGCTACAGAGAACACACAACAACCTCAACTGTCTTTCTTTCTTTTTTTAACACTTCAGGAACTTGAGTGTCATCCTTGTGTAAAGGCCATGCTAATTGTCTCTGTATTGTTCCAATTTTAGTATATGTTCTCCTCAAGTTCTAGTGAGGCTTTCATTTCTCTTATCATGTTTTTAAAATCCAAAAGCAGTTGTTCTTTTTTTCATGAATGTGACATCTTTCTTATCTCTCTGAGATTTTTAATTTTTTTTCCAGGTTTTTTTTCCTCCTGCATAACCTACTTCTTCAATGTTTTTTCCCTGGTTTGTCCATTTGACTGTCTTTCATGTCAGCTGCCTTTCTCAGATGTCTGATGATGCTTGGTTGCTCATATTTAACTAAAATACTGGTTAGAAGCCCTGAGAGCTGGGCTGGGTGTTGACTCCAGACTTGAGAGCCTAGCGGTTCAGCTGGGCAGTTTTTCCTGCAACACTGGGTGTCAGGATCTTTAGGGATTTCTTTTGGGGCTGGTTGTCCAGTTGATCTGCTCTCTGGAGCCCAGGAGGGAGGACTTGGCAGGGTTCTCAGTCTTTTGTAAATTGTCACTTTATTTCCTTGTTTTAATAGATAGCCCTGTCTTCAACAGTGCCTGGTTTCCTGCAGTGCATAGAACCCTCCAGAAAATAAAACCCCAGATGTCTGCTGGCTTGGGAGTAGACATGGCAGCCATCCATGTGGCTGAAGCAAGATTTGGGCTTCAAAGGCACCTTACATAGGCATTCAACCGGTCCTTCTGTTTTTGTCTCTACATTCACACCAATTTGTAAATGTTTGAAGTCTCCTCCAGGATAACGAGGTTGCTTCTCAGCTTTTCTTATTGCAGGGTCAGGAAGCCACTTTTCTCAGATGGAGGTTGTCAACTTATGTCCACCTACTTTTCAACTTGCAAAGTTTTGTTTCTTGGTTTCCTCTCTTATTCTCTAAAGGATTACAAATTGTAAAAATTCAGTTTAATTCTATCCATTCTAATGTGGTGTGGGGAGAGAGTGAAAATCTGTCAACTCTCCTAAAACTTCTCTTCTATTCTTTGTCAAGGTTATTTACTTTTACCTTACTTGGTTCTATTTTGAAACTGATTGAAGAGCTGGTTATTTGATGACTGAATTTTTGTCATTTATTATCATCTATTCAGATTCTTCCACTTAACTTTATGTTAAGTGCTATGTTAACTTTAAGGCAAATTAGATCTAATTTACTGGACAAAATGGTGGAATGCCATTCCAGAGATTTCTCCCTGTCCCTGCCTGAGAAGTTTTTGTATGAAAGAGTACTGGTCTCCAATCCTCTTTTCCACCTGTTAGCTCTCTGAACTTGGGAAACTTTATGTTTCTGGGCCACAGTTGCTTTATTTGTAAAACTGGGACTAGTATAGGTTCAGTTCAGTTCAGTCGCTCAGTCGTGTCCGACTCTTTGCGACCCCATGAATCGCAGCACGACAGGCCTCCCTGTCCATCACCATCTCCCGGAGTTCACTCAGACTCACGTCCATCAAGTCCGAGATGCCATCCAGCCATCTCATCCTCGGTCGTCCCCTTCTCCTCCTGCCCCTGATCCCTCCCAGCATCAGAGTCTTTTCCAATGAGTCAACTCTTCGCATGACGTGGCCAAAGTACTGGAGTTTCAGCTTTAGCATCATTCCTTCCAAAGAAATCTCAAGGTTGAATAGGTTAGGCATGTTTATGTTAAATCACAGAACATACACTACTGGTTCATAGTAACTGCTTATTCAGTGTCAATTGAATTACCAGTCTGAAAATACCATAACCATCTATTCTACAATTGATACTATGTGAAACATTAAAGAAAGTTTTTTTTTTAATGTGTGGATTGTTTTATAATTTTCTTTAATGGATCTAAAATTTAGCTGAAATAGTTTTTTTCTTTATAAAAATTTCAAAATATTTTATCAAATAGCATAAATAATTTTAAGCGTTTTTGCTTATTCATTTGTTTATCTTAAGGAGCTACTAGTAAGAATTTTGTAAACTTCACTGAACTCTACTGACATAATATCTCCTTCATCAGGACTATGTATAATAAGTCTTGAGATAAATCAGCATGCTAATTGAATGTAATTATGATAAGGATTAGAAAAAAATAAATTTTGCCTAGTAAGTCCTCATTTATAGTTCTTTAAATATGGAAGTGTTAATATTTCTGATTTAAGATAGCCAACTATCTTATTATCTATATTTCTTCTTTCTTTCTTCCCCCCTCCCCCAAGAAAAAGCAGTTCCTTTCAGTTCTGAAGCTCATCTCTTTCTTACTTGGTTGAGTGGAGTAAACTTCCAAATGATTTACCTACATCCAGATTCATCGTACTTTACTCTCTATGTAGTCTTTCTTTGTCAACTACTGTTTCTGAAATGGAAATTTTAGAATTGCTCCTATGTTCCTTAAAATCCTTTGTTGTTGATTAGTCACTAAGTCATGTCCAATTCTCTGCGACCCCATGTACTGTAGCCCGCCAGGCTCCTCTGTCCAGGGGATTCCCCAGGCAAGGGTACTGGAGTGGATTGCCATCTTCTTCTCCAATCCATTAGTAACCTCCATTGGTCTTAAACCTGTAGGATCTGGTCCTCATCTGAAGTCATTATATGCCTCTCCTTCCCATATGCCCTAAGCTTTAACCAAATTTCTAACAAGTTTTGTGATCTCAGTATGTGAGAACTACTTAAGCCGACTTGGCATTTGTGTTAGGAAGACTAAAGCCCTCTTTTCCCCTTGTTTGCTGCTGCTGCTGCTAAGTCACTTCAGTCGTGTCCAACTCTGTGCGACCCCATAGATGGCAGCCTACCAGGCTCCCCCATCCCTGAGATAGTTTTCAGTATTTTATAACTGCTTATTTAATTACCCAAATCCCTTTAGTAGAGGTATGAAAGTAGTAATTTTTTTCTTTTTTTTTCTTTCACTAGGCATGACTAATAGAGTTTGTTCATTGAGTGATGTATAGTTTTGGCAGTCAGTTGATAAATGTTTTGTTTTAAAAGCAGAAATTGTTGTAATAGGGCAGAATTTAATTCAGATAATAAATATGTTTTATAGCCTTCAGTTTGGAAACCTGCAGAATTATGATTGCCATGTTGGATGTATCCTTGAGTAAAAACAAAAAATACTAGAATATAGAAAAATTACCCTTAAGGCAGTTGTTAGGTATAAATGATCATGGTAAACTAGAGTGTTTAAAAATACTTTGTAACATCCTTATTTGAATTCCATTCTTTTCCATTTTTATACAAGTCTATTTATATACTACATTGGCTAATTCTTGCAGAAGTGAGCTTACAATTTTTTAATCACTTATTTGGAATTTTGAGTCCAGGTTAAATTCTCTTTGGTATCAGAATTTATTTTCATTAATAAAACTATCAGAGAGATTACACAGGAAAAATGGGATTTAATGAATTCAAAGAACTTTGGGCAGCTCTTAACTCCTGGAAGCAAAACTTCATAACTGTTGATAAAGACGGAAGTGGCTCAGTAGAGCATCATGAACTGAATCAAGCCATTGCTGCTATGGGTAAGCATATTAAAATTCTTTAAATAAATCCAGGTTGTCTTTGTTCTTTGATCAGATGAATCTTAATTGTTTAAACTTGCTAAATAATAAAAGGGTATATTATTTCAGCAGCTATTGTCCAGTTTGATTTCAAGGTTATAGATGCATTCTGATTAAATATCTTTAACAAAACCATTTTATTTGTGAGCTTTTGAAAGGCTAACCTTTCATGCATTCTGGTTGATAAAACAGTTTCTGAATTTCCTATGTTGAATATACTTAAATTTATTCTAATTGTTCATACTCATCATTTATATTGTATACTTTTATAACTTATAAGATCTCTAATTTGATGGCAAAAGCTTATCTCAATAACAGGTCTCCATATGTAGTCTAGTTTTTCTTCTTCTTTATGTAGTATAGAACACACTGCTGCTGCTGCTGCCAACTCGCTTCCGTCGTGTCCAACTCTGTGCAACCCCATAGACGGCAGCCCGCTAGGCTCCTCTGTCCCTGGGATTCTCCAGGCAAGAACACTGGAGTGGGTTGCCATTTCCTTCTCCAATGCATGAAAGTGAAAAGTGAAAGTGAAGTCGCTCAGTCGTGCCTGACTCTTAACGACCCCATGGACTGCAGCCTACCAGGCTCCTCCATCCATGGGATTTTCCAGGCAAGGGTACTGGAGTGGGGTGCCAGTGCCTTCTCCATAGAACACACAGTAGACACCAAAAAAAAAAAAAAACAAACCCTCAAAATGAGAAATCTACATTTTAGAGTATCTCAAAAGACTGTAAATTTATTTTATCATATCTCTGATAAGCTAAAGTTCTCAGTCTGTTTTCTTTAAAAAAATGATAATATGAGTGGTATATAACTTGCTTGGGGCTTCCCTCATAGCTCAGTTGGTAAAGAATCTGCCTGCAATGCAGGAGACCCCAGCTCAATACCAGGAAGATCCTCTGGAGAAGGGATAGGCTACCCACTCCAGTATTCTTGGGCTTTCCTTGTGGCTTAACTGGTAAATAACCCACCTGCAATGTGGGAGACCTGAGCTCGATCCCTGAGTTAGGAAGATCCCCTGGAGAAGGGAAGGGCTACCCACTCCAGTATTCTGGCCTGGAGAATTCCATGGACTACATACAGTCCATTTAACTTGCTTACAATTTAAGTAGTTTTCATAATTGTATTTATGCTTGTGATTTTATGTACATTCATTTCTAAACAAAGTGCTTTCGTAACAAAACTAACTTTTGAAAGATTGTACTTTTCTGAAATCTGAACAAGTGTAAATTATCTCAAATTTCAGTTTAAAGTCAAAGCCATGATTTTGTTTTATAAATAGACATTTTAATAAATTGTCATTTTAGGGATAGTCCTGTCCATATAAACTTGTGTAGTTTAATTATAGAGTCTTAATTCCTAATGAATTAAACTTGGTTCTTAATTCTGTGCAATGTTGGAAAATTAATATAACCATTTGGAAAAAAGAAAACCACCAAAGAATTCACATAGGCAGTTGAGTGTAAATAACAAAGAGACATCTGTATTATTCAAATTTTAGGTCTTCAGATATATTTTAAAATATTCAATTTTTTTTATGAGAATGCTATGGAAAATCTTGTGAGTTTTATCAGTCCCATATCTACCCGGATCATAACTCTCTAATAGGGAGCTCAGGGTTTATTTGCATATAACATTTGCTTGCATATTTGACTTCTATTAACTTATACCTTTCCTTTCAATTACTTTTAGCAAGTTTCCTGGATTGCATTTCATTATAGTTATTTGTAGAATTATCTTCTATTGCGTTTATTTTCTTTATTTTTCCCTTTGCCTGGATGAATGTCTTTTGTCTACATCTAATCCAGTAATATACAAAGACAACATTTCTAAGCCAGCATTCTTCACAGTGAAATATACACACCTCATTAAATACATAGGACCATCACTAGGGGGGACCACAAGTGAAATAAATTAATTTATATTTCTAATTACTTTTATTCCATTCTTTTAAATTTTAGTTTTTTATATATTTTAAAATGTAAATCATCAAATAGTCATACTTGTATAGAATTTAAGACTAAATAATATACATATAATGAGAGTGAATGATCCAAAACTTTTTACTCGAAGTATACATTCAAAAACTTTTGGAGACCATTGGACTAGACAGCAAAGAACCAAGGAAAGAGTAAAAATACCGGTTAAAAAATGAAAAATCTATGAAGAAACATAATAAGGGTTATAGGCCAAAATGGAATAACATTTCACTATTTTTCCCCACTTTAAGTAACCATGTTGAGTCTCAAATTTTCTTTGACTCTAAGACAGTACAGTCAGTGGGAAATACAGATTTGAATGATATCAAAGATCACTAATAATCTTTGCTTTGATGTTTTTGAAGAACTATTAAATTACAGGGTTTAAAAATTGATGAATTAAAAAACCTGTCACTACATTAGACATTATTTCAAAACGAAAATATATTTTACAAGCACAAAAAGATAATTGTTTTCTTTTTCCTAGCTTTGACTTTTTATAGAGTTGGAATTGTGACATTTATGTACCACTTTTGCCATTAGTAATGAAACCTTTCCTGATCAATTTCAATAGCAATGTGTTTTGTTTCTGATATATATTTTTATGTAATGAATTCTGAAAGTTAATTTGTTTTATAACTTTATTAACAAGAATACATTGTTGGTTAATGGTGTGCTTATGATGTGTAGTTTCAGAAGTTTTAATCTAGCAATCCCTTTTTCTAGGTTATAGGTTGAGTCCTCAGACAGTAACTACCATTGTCAAACGTTATAGCAAGAATGGCAGAATCTTCTTTGATGATTATGTTGCTTGCTGTGTGAAGCTTCGAGCATTGACAGGTATGGTCCATTTATGGGCACAGTATTAGGGGACGTTTCCTTCAGCAAAGTGATAGTATTATGTGTCTTCCCCTCTTTATTCACTGTTAAAATCTTGTCAGAGTTCTAACGCTTCAAAACTTAAGGAATATAAATAGTGAAAAAATGTTATAGCTCAGTTTTGGAAAATTTTCTTCATATCTCAGTGGCCTGGGACATTTAAAAAATCACAAGATTTACTAGAGTATAAAGTTATTCCTTTTGTAATACCTGGGGGCACCAGTTATTTAAAACTAGATTTTAAACTGTAACACAGAAAATAACTTCTTGTTTAAAGATTTCTTTAGGAGAAGAGACCACTTGCAACAAGGGGTTGTGAGTTTCGTATATGACGATGTGAGTATCCTGTATTACACTTTTGATATTTATACTGTGTTCTATGTGTGTTCATAGTGATCAGAAAATGTAAATGATCTGTGGTTTCAGTAGTGGAGATAATATATTTTACTTTTTCTGTATTTTTCAGCATAACTCAAATATAAAATTCAGTAGTGGTATAAGTAACCAATTTGACTTGATATTAAACATAAAAATACTTTAAAATTTTATGACAGTGATTTTGGCAGTTTATGTTCCAAATCATTTTTAAGGGCAAATTTATAAAGAGTATTTTACTTGTGATGATCTTCCTTCTGAAAGAGATAGGAAATGTTCATCTATGATAGGTAATGGAACTATTCATTTCTCATTTCCATTGTTGCTATTTGGCTGAGTCCTTTTTTTTTTTTTTTCAATTGAAGCTACAGGAAAGGTTATATTTCACATGTTCCTAAGTGTTTTTCAGGGTTTCGTTTTATTTGTGTTATGTGGAAATTATAAGGTCAACTTTATCCTACCAGTATAATACTGGTTTGAGTTACAAACCTTAGACAGTAAACATTTCTCCTCTTGAGAAAATGCTTCTGTGGAATATAATTAGAGATAAAACATTAAGGACAAAAACCATATTATTGTTACCAAATGATGATTTTGCCTGTTATTAGTTTTTGCAGGGCACAATGGCAATTTGAATGTCTAGAATTTGAAAGCTGAAGAAATACTATGAGTTTCTCTGCTTACAAGAAATGAACTGGACTCCTTAGGATTAAAGCTTCTAAGGCTTTTCCATATTCCATATATTGAATCTCTTCTCTGAGTTTTTACTTTAGCTCACAGTGTAAAGCAATAAGAGAGATGTTTTTGTATTTGGAATATTATTGCTTTTAGTAAAGTTATAACTTTAGAGATATCTGCATAATCAACATAGGTGTATAATTAAGTGATATAAATACCTCTTAGCTTTAATTTTCTTTCTTAATTACAAGATAGATTATATATTTTAAAAAGATAGATTGTATAAGAAGCTAAATAATGCAAGCCTAGATAAAACTAATTTATACTTACCTGAAGGTTACAAATTATATTTTGAAAAATTTGTTTGTAGTTGTTGGTATTTGAAGGTGAGCCAGAAAGGGAGGCCTAGATTTTGTGCAATCTTTATAGTAGGTTTTTTTTTTTTTTAATTTGCTCACATAATCAGAAAACAGAAACTTGTGACTCTTTGCCTGTGAAGAAGAAAATTTTAGTTCTTAAAATTTTATCCTGAATCACGTTAGGTGGACCATAAATTAATCTACGGTGAGATAAAACTACAGGAGGCATTGTTTTTCCTTTTTTAATTTTTTTGCAATATATGTTTTTCTTCAGTGTGTTTTATTGTCTTCTGTGGAACAAAATTCTTAATGAACATAACTTCTTTCTCTGTATAGATAACCTAAAATGGCATCTTTGTTTAAATTTAGGTTTTCTGCAAATGACATATTTTTAATGAAATCTCAATATTTCAGTTTGTTAAACTAAATTGTTTATACATATTGCTATTAGCTGTTTATAAAATTTTTAAAAAATTGAGTAATGTATCAATTTGTTTAAATGTTTAGAAATTACACGTTTGACTTTCTTGACAGCATTAGTCTGTGATTTTGACATTAGTAAACCCATAAGTCTTTCTCAGTAAGTGTGATGTGGGTCCTGAGCATGGTAGACAGCATTTCTGAGTGGCATTACTATGAAAATTGAAAGTGGAGTCATCAGGTTCTTAGCATTTTAAGATTACTGACATAAGTTGTAGTTAATCAGTCCCTTTCTTGGCAAACATGCCTCAGTCTTTCTAAATGAAGAGTTAGTAAACCACATACTTTTATTATACTTTAACTGAACATCTTCTAGCTTAAAGGTGAATACAAATTAATATAATTTTAATATGGTTTGTGATCAAATTAATAATATAGTTTTTCATAGAAGTTTCATAAAAATGGAGGATGAATGGTAGTATCTTAAAAAAAAAAACCTTTTATAAAGATACAGAATTATAGATCAACTTCACTTTAAAAGAACCTGGAAAGGAAGTAATGTATACTCTTGTTGATATTGATAATTTTATATAATTAGCTGTCAAATTCATTTGGTTAGATTTATAAAAATATGTGAATGAATAAATCATGTAATTTTGTCCTCTGGCTGTTAATTTTTTTCATGAACATATATTTGATGATGTGAGAGCATATTAACTGGGCCATAAAAGATACAGAATTCTAATTAGCAGTGTTGTAGGAAAGAGATCACATAAACACACTGTGTATCCTTCATAAGGGTGATACCGTGATTCAGCAGCATGGAATCTTAACATACACTTTGGACAGTTGGTTGAGTTATTGTACTATTCTGAGGTCAGTTATAATTTTCCTTATTTGGACGCTCATAGTTGAGGTAAAACTTTTAAAATGGTATGACATGAGTCACATAAGTTTTGTCAAATGACACTTTGTGTTAGAACTTTTACACGCTTATCTTAACTCATCCTTTACCAAAGGTGTTCCTATGACTTTTGGTCATAGGAGGTCTGAAGAAGTTCCCAGCACCAAATGTATTCGGGAAAGCCTCATCTTCCTCAGGAAGCTTAATAAAACGTAAGGTACAGAAAATCTCAATTTTATTTGACTCAGTTTTTTCTGAATTTTTTTTAACCTCAGAACCCTTCCTGTTAGCAAAACTGATGTTCTATGCCAATCCAACCTGGTTGTCAGACAGTTGTTTTGCACTTCACATTAGATAATCATTTTTTGTTTAATCCGTAGAATTTTATTTAGCCTCTTTTCAAATTTTCTTATACTAATGAGAACATAAATCTAGAAATAAGATTTGCAAATCATCACTTTCCTTGCAAATTCCCAGATTAACATTATTTCAAACACTAGGGTCATTTTGGCCTTCAGGACAATTACATATTTTTCTAGTGCTTGGTTTTCTAATCTGCACACATTAGAAAATCTTATATAAACATTAGCCATAGACAATACATTACCAGGATTTTTCTGCTAAAATGCAATTCATATTTTTAATGCTTTTAAAATAATGTAAACAGAATCTATTACTAAGGTAAAAATTAAATCGTTTTATAATGAATGTGAATGTAGTGTGGTAGTTTGTACTAATTAACTCATGCCCCAGTTTCCTTATGATGATGTAAATTATTAAATCATGTACACTCTTAATGTCTAAGTGCTTTTATTTATACAATAAACATGTTTCCATGTCATTTTGAGAATTTTTTTAATAAACATTCAAATAGCTTGCTGTAAAGTTTTGCATCATACAAAATCTGTAACATATATATTAAGAGATACTTCAGTTCAAGTAACAGTGCAGTAATTCACCTATGCTTCAAAGACTGCCAAATGATTAAATGTCAGGTATTGCACTTCTATTTTGAGTGGCAGTTTACACATTTTAAATTACATCAGGGGGTAATCAATACTATTGGAATCTTAATTTGGTCCACTTTCAAGTGTAATTTCAAGGACTGTGCTCATTTGATCTATCAAGCATGCATTCAAAAACAAAATGTAATAGAAAAATGTCAAGAGATATGTTTATTTCCAGAGAAGGCATTTACCCTGGAAGAGAGTAAAATTTATTAATGTAGATAAAATCTGTGTAATTGAAAATATAAATTGTGATGATTTAAGTAAAATATATAAATCAAGGTCACTGTTATGGCATTACAAAACTGAACAAACAAATACTATATGTCAGAAGTGTGCTTTTCTTTGTCCTTTTATGTTTGACAGACATAAATGATATGTTTTTTTTGTAGCAGTTTTCTGGGAAATTAATAGGAGTAAATTTGTTAAAATCTGGTAAATTAAATCTAGTGAGTAAAATTCAATACATTTTTCAGGTTAGTATATTCTTTTCTCTTAAACTTTAAAATGCAACCATTTTAAAGTAGTGTTTTATTACTTTGAAACATATTATAATATCACATTTTTGTTGGTCACAAATCATTTTCATAGCAAATTGAGCATTTTAAAATAAATGTATAATGCTAAGGTATCATCTAAGAGTCTGTCTTGATTTCATAATACTAGATGATACAAAGAAAAATATTTAGAATTTGTGTTATAGTGATGAATACAGGCAGGGCTTTTAAATGAATACTGTTCAAATAATTTATAGTCTAGAATTAGGTCATAAAATTACATATGTCTTTATTGAATTCAAATAGTCCTGTAATGTGGAGTTCCGAGCACAAAACTACTTTGCAGAAAACTGGGAAAGTTAAGAAAAATTTCTCTGTCTCACTATCAGATCATTATTTGAATCCTGGGAAACTTGCGCTTTTGTTTTTTGCCATGTCTACTTATTTTAAAAAGCATAGTAAAGACAAGAACCTTATATTACTTAACATTTCTTTTCCCCATGTAGCTTGGTAATAAGCAGCTTTGTGTATTACTTTTTGAGCATTCAAATTTCAGATGTGCTTCTGTATCTGAATACATAGTAAGCAGACATTGGCGGCAATTCTACATTGCTATGGTGTGCCCTATTGTGAGGGGAGCAGCAGGCTCCTTGCCTGTGTACTACTTAGGTCTTTAGGTGTGCCCTTTCTGCAATGTCAGAGATGGTGGCAGTTTGGAAATCTTATAGGAGTGAGAAGAATTGGTCTAGGTCATATTTAATAGCTATATTCAGAGACAAGTATGCCAGGAATCAGTACCCCTTCTTCTGATACAGTGTATGTGTATGTATCTATGTATGTGCCCTTGCATGAAGGGGGAGACAGAACCTTTTCCCAAAAGCGTGAAGACACAAATATGTACTTTAGAGATACAGTTATTTGCATTTTAGTTGACTGTATTTAATCACATTTTATATTGTTATGATTACTGAAATTGCAAAGGATAACCTGAACATTGCTAATATGGATAGTCCAGAAACATACTAATTAAAGATCCATATTCTTTGGAAAATTATAGGCCATTTAAAAAAGACTTTAGGGTTAACTGAACTTGAGAATATGTATTTAATTTCCCAAAGCTATCTAAATGCATTGCCCCTACATTTATCTTAAGGCAAGAGAATCTTTTAAAAAATATTTTGTTTTTTCATACTTTGATTCTTATTTTTTAATCAGCTTCACTTCTAGATAGTACAGTGCTTTCTGCTACTCTGTATTTGGTTTGGTTTTTTATTTATCAAATAGGGCAATGTTCTCTTGGTTTTTTAAACCTTAAAAGTGAATAGTCGGTAATTTCAACCCTAAACAGACTAAACAGCCCTTAGCTAAGAACATGCCGTGTTATGATCAATAGGTTTTATTTAAAAGTTTTCTTTAAAGTTAGTTTGATTTTTAAAAAAATAATGGATAAGTGATTCTAGGGGAAGAATTAAAAATGTATGAAACATAGGCAAATGACAATCATATCCCAGTATTTTCATCCTAGATGAAAAATATGTATCAAACATACATTATAAAAAAATTTATCTCATGTAAGTTAAAGCCTGATTAGTCATCGGAAAGTTTAAATAAACAGTAAGTGTTTTAGTAAATTACTATTGTTTTCTGAGAGGCAAAAAGTGAAGGGTTGTCGTTTGTTTATTTTGAAATTTAATGTTTTACCACTCAGTCCAGCTTACTAGTGCCCCAGTGGAACTCAGTAAAACTGTAGCACTGTTAACAGTTATGTGATTTTGTGAAATATATCAGCACCACCATGCCTGTATCTATCTCTGTATCTAGTAAAATGTTGGAAAGAGTTGGCTTCCCTAATAAAAGTATCCTAAGTAGCTAATGAGATTTACTTTCTTTTTCCCCAAAATAATATCTTTTACAAATTCTTGAATTTTCATGTATAAATAGATCAGAAATTATATGCTTCATTCTTAAATTATGTATATATACTATATTTCAATACAACTTGTACACTTTTAGCTACCAAAATTTCGCAACCATTTTTACATGAAATTTACAGTTTTCTTATTTACAGTTATTTGTGGATGGTTATTGCAAAACTAGTTGTGCAAGTAGATTACATTGTCAATATCACATACCAATCTGAAGAAAATATTTGCTAAAAAATAAATATTTCTGCACAGAGTATTTCAAAAGCATCATGATTTCATGCTACATTATGTGCATAAAGACTATGTGTTTTGGTAGATTGTTTCATTATGTTTAAAGCATTCCAAGGTACTTACTACTTAACCGACGTGAGCAAGCTTCTTTGTATCAGATGACTGACATTTTCCAGTAATTACACACATTACTGTTTGAAATGTATTATTTAAACAGCAAACATTCTTGTATACATATTCCTACCAAAATTATAGAACATAAATTTCAGCTAAAAATAGGTAATTTGCCTTTAAATTTGGCAGGTGCCCAGATTAAAAACTAGGGATTCCCCAATATTTTTATCTATTTCCTTAGTATTTGTTAGGAGAGTATCATATTTCAATGCTATTTTAATTATAGGGCCATTTTGATGAAACTATGTAAAGCAGTTAATTATAAGATTACAGATCTTTGAATTGTACTCCTGAATAACACAAAAATGATAGAATTATGTGGGATTTTCTCAAATACTCAATATATTGTCAGTATTTTAAAATACAGGTTAAATGCTAGCAGTTGTAATTTTTTGATTATTTTCAACTCAAAAACAGCATTAAAATAACAGACAGTGGAAGTACAAAGAATACAGATTAAACATATAGTGCTTTAAAACCAGTTGTGCTAAATTATTTTTTTTCTCTTAAAATATAAATTAATTAAGTTGCAGATGTTATGATTGCAATTCAGGAATGCATCTGAGTTTTCATGTTAAAATTAGCTTTTCAAGAGTAACCATATTACTATTGCCACTTCTCAAAATAAAAATATTTTGTTGGGAGCATTTCTGTAGTATTCCTGGAATTCTCATTTGAAAGTTGAGTGATGATTAGTAGAACAAGGAAATTGGTCAATTGTTCTTAACATTGCGTTTCTATAGATGTGTTATTCTACTCATAGTAATAATGCGTTACTTTTAAATAACTTATCTCTCTCAACCCCCACTTAGTAGTTTATATAAATAAGTCATAATAATTTCTTTTTCATGCTGTCAATTATTAAGAATTCATATGGCCCAGAAGCTTAGTGTTGGGACCAGTTTTTAAAAAAGGAATAAAGGATCTTGACATTAAAAAAAAAATTCATGTCTTCCTGTGGATTTTCTTTACTATATAGCATATTCTTACAGTGTATTTGTATCACAAAAGCATGTAATGAATTGTTATAAGCTTGGGCACTGATCAATCACAATACCTAATACTTTATAAAGCATTTTAAAAGGCTACCCTTTTAGTTTTTAAAAGGTTGAAATCATTTCATAATAAGTTAATGAGAACCACAAGAAAACAACTTTAAAGGAGAACACGTAAGTAAGAGGGACAAGGGGAAGCTATTGCATATCCAGAAAACAATGGCAATGTAGATATATTAATAATTTAATGGATCTTGGACAAAAGTAATATTGGACAAGTATTGGGGTACGCATGCACGCGTTGGGGTGTTATGGCAGAGGAAGCTTCCTAATGCTGGCTTTCTCCTTTTCTGAGCAGATGGATCTTTGCGAGTTGCGTGAGAATCACCTTATAGATTTTTGTCATGAGGTTAAATTCAGGTAGTGTCAGGCAAGGGAAAGGGCACTAGAAGGTTTTTAGAAGACAAAAGCAGTGCTGTGGCACTGGTACCCTAATACCACCATCTTTGTGATGATGCATTAAGTCTTATAGTTTTATTGTGCCTTGTGGTTTACAAAGCACTTCCACAAATATATTTCAGAGACTCCTTAACACCCCTTTGAGGTACTTAAGATGTTATCTCATTTTTATAATTTTGGATACTGGAGCTCACTGGGAGTTTGCCTTGACAGTGAGTAGAGGAGGTAGGATTTGAGTTCAGGTTTACCCCACTGAGCCTCTAGCCATCACTCCTATTCCACACTAGAGTTTAGCAGGCTCGTTCTGTACAGTGTATCTGTGCCATGAGGGAGTGGGCCTCGGTGTATGAGGTGTATGAAAAGAACCGTTAAGTCCGTGAACTTCTATTTTCTGGAAAAACACATTCTTTCAAAATTGTATTTTGAAAACTATTTTTAAATAACCATTAGGGAATTATATGATGGATCAAAAGAGGCTTCATTAGGGAGCCAGTCTTCATGAAATACATATTAGTTGTACTGAATTCAACAGACCATTTTTGCACACTTGGCATTTAACATCCATTCAAAGTAGATATGTTTGTAACCATGAGATTCATACTCTCACAATTATTACTGTAAATAGTATCACTTTAAAGCTATAAACCTAACAGTGCAAACTACAATTAGAGGAAAGAAAACAATAGCTACACTTGGCATTTTTCTGAAACAAAAGCTTTAGTCGGTTCCAGCCATTTAGTTGGAGATGTTGCACATTGTGCAAAAGCTAAATTGTGGAAAATTGTTGATTTTCCTGATTGCTTTTACTGTTATGTTCCTGGATGAGAGCCAAAGAATCTAGCATTTTGAGCACCTACTATGTGCCAGGCACTCGCCTACATGTTATCTTATTTCCTCCCTCAGGTGTTTTCAGGGCGGGTACCATTATCTCTGGAAAAAGACTCAGAAGGGTTCATTAATTTGCTTAGGGTCACATAGCTATTAATGAAAGAACTCGTGCTGAGACCCAAGTTGGTCTAACTGCAGAGCACTACATGAGTGATTCTCAAAGTTTTCATGTGCATGAAGATCATATGGAGGAGGGCTTGTTATAACAGGACTACTGGCCTCACTGCCCACCAAAGTTTCTGATTTAACAGAATGGGTGGGGTCCAAGAATAGGCATTCCTAACAGGTTCCCAGGTGGTTGGAGCTAGTGCTGCTAATTCAAGGGCCGCCCCCGATGACATCCTCATCTTGTCTTCTAGGTGCCTCTTTGAACTCACTTGATACACACATTGGTTGTACAGCAAAACCAATCTGAAATTTAGTAACATTTAAAATTTTTGTAATTTATAAGAATTTTGATTTACAATTAGAAATCTACTTAAACAACTGCTCTACTTTGGGTTTTTAACCATGGATAAGCATTTGAAAAACTCCAATTCACTTTTAGTAATTAGTTCTACCAGATTTCTTTTTTGACCATAAAAAGCATTCAGAAGAATATACTATTGTTAATAATTCCTATTTTAGATAGGCATTTCAAGTGATAAATTTTATCCTTAGATAACATATGATAGGATTTTACAATAACATTTGGATAAGGACCTTGTTCTTTTAGGCATTTAAGAACCATTGTTAATGATCAACCTCCAGAAGGACCGAGAGCAGCAGTCATATATACATTAAGAAAGAGAGAAAAGAAAGTGAAGTCGCTCAGTTGTGTCCGGCTCTTTGTGACCCTGTGGGCTGTAGCCTACCAGCCTCCTCAGTCCATGGAAATTTTCCAGGCAAGAGTACTAGAGTGGTTTGCCATTTCCTTCGCCAGGGGATCTTCCCGACCCAGGGACTGAACCTGGATCTCCCACATTGCAGGCAGACGCTTTGCCATCTGAGCCATTAGGGAAGCCCTATACACATTAAACCTGACACCAAATGCTTTTCTGCCTTAACTTAGCTTCCTTATCTTCTTACTGGAAGAGTCAGTAAGGTCATCAGAGTTAGCTCTAATGACCAACCTATTATAATGGACTTAAGAAGCTAAGCTGTCCCAGATGTAACCCTTCCTTCCATATATGTTGAATGAGTGGTTATTTTAAAACCCTGTAAGAATATGCTTTCTGCAGTTTTCATTCCTGGTTTTCTTCTCAACTAATTAAGAGTATGGGACTCCCCTACAGGGTAGACTGGTAAGTCTTTCAAATTGATGCTCAGCAATTAATAACATCTAACCCAGATAAAATTTTAGATTAAGACGCCATTTTATTTAGACTTGGAGACCAGGTAATATTATTTTTAGGTGAAAGCCAAAAGGTGTTATGTTAATGCTTCTAATCACCTAGAAGGAGAGCAGTTGCTATACTGCCATTATTGGCGACAGTAGTTAACCTGGCTCTCAGCAGGATCCCACGATGGAGGGATCAGACTGTGAATGGGGAAAGTGACAGTGACTTTAGGGATTAGATATTTGGCTAGGACAAGAGGATGGATTTTGTAAATTAAGACAACTGCTTTGGTTTAATTCAATGTTAAGTCTTTTGATGTCTATACTTGACTCACCATATCTTTATATTGCTTGGGCTTAAAAGCTAATATCCTGTAGGAATGGACCTTCCTAATCCTGTCCCACCCTCTGAGACTTGGATTTTAATATCAAGAAATTCTTTTATGTTGAGGAATTACAAAGAAAAAATGTTCATGTTATACTAGAATTTAAACAAGCTGGATGCTTACACACCATTTCCCATCTTCATATTCCTTTATGCTTAGTTTTTATAAAGAAGTATAGAAGCTTTATGTGGGAGGCTGAATTTTATGTATGTCATACCAAATGTTGAAGCTGAAGCATTAATTAATCAAACAATCAGATCTGAATTCCTCACCTGCCAGATATTCTCTACAAATGAACATTCTCTAGTGAATTCAATCTGAACTTCCCTGGAGCTTGGACTGACAATCCTTCTGAAATTTGTTGCAGCTGCAAAAATCTGCCTACATACAGAAACAAAATCCCTAAGTTGTCCACTGAATCAGTTGGCCATTTCTCTTTCTCCTCTGCTAGACACCCATAAAAGTTTGTTGAGTGAGGAAAGGAAATCATCAGTTAGCCCCTAAATTTCTATCTGCATAACACCCAGCAATTTGGAAATCTGGCTAAAATTATTATACTTTTATTGAATTGACTGGTCTGTGTACACACTCTGTTATGTGTATTTGATTGCTTATATTTTTATTTTCAAAACCTAAGCAGGGATAAAATATGCCTATGCCTACAGATTGCCTTCCACACAGATTATCAATTTATGTGACCATTAAACAATATATAGGGAGCAATTTAAGGTCACTTTAATTATATTTTAAATAGTGCAAAGTTTTTGTAAATTTAAATAAGTTGCTTGTATTTGAAACTAATATACTAGCCAAAGGTAAAAGTAAATCAATAGATTATATTTCTATCATAGAGGGACAGAAATAAATCCATTTAATAATATACACAGGTACAGTGTTTCTTTAAAAACATATGTAAGTGTAAAACTTAGTAAAAGACGAAGAAACTTTCAAAAGTTTTGAAATTTTGTTCAGAAGGAAAGTGTACAGTGCACCAGTCCATAATAAATTTAAAGTTGTATTCAAATCAATTGAAAGATAAAACGTCTTAACTGGAATTTGGCTAATCAGAATCTTAAATTGACTTGCAACTTATCTGTATGCTGATTTTACGAGAGGCGTATGTCACCACTCTCCTAAAATATTCTAACAGTTGAATATATTAAAATATATTCCATCATATATTCTGATACTTTGAATCAATATATATTCAGCCCGATTCACATGTAATAGATTTTCAGTTACTCTTTGATTAGTAAATGTGTTTGAATACCAAATAAAATTGAACTTCTTTTTCTGCTGGTTTGTCCATTCTCTTTATAGATAGGTGAATGCATACTGTTTTTCTATAGCTGGAATTAGAAAGTCAGAACAACATACCCTTAATGGAAGCAACTTTCACCACATAAATCCACTAAAATTGCACAGTTTTTGGAAAGAAAACAATGTGTGCTAATTTGATCAAAAGTCTTACTGATCAAATTCAGTATTGCCCTACAATGTGAGTCAGAAGAAAGCTGTGGATATTAGTTGTGTCTGTAGCACTTCAGCAGTTCTTAAGATGACTCCCTTCCAACACAACCCACCAACAAAAAAGAAAATAAAAATTAGAGAAACTTGTTTCTAAGCACTTAAGGAAATGTGCCAATGGAAAATATTTTAGAGAATTTGTGAATACAGTTGTGAATACAGTTGGAGAAAGAATTTTAAATAGAAAGGCCTTTTTGTCCTCATTAAAGCTGGCCTATATTCATGTATTTGGAAATGGTTTCCTATACTGTCAGAAATTTATAACTCTAAAACTGTATTTTTTTTTCAGTGTGCTAGAATGAATGTAATTATCTATAAACATCTCAATCCAGAAGGATATCTGTTCTCAAAAGTGACCAGGTTTCCTTTCGCCCCCTTGAACTTCCATGAGCTGAGGATCATCTGAGTTGCATCCATGAACAATTTTATCCTCTGCTTTCCTGCTTGGAAGGCATTTTCGTAGCAAAGTACTGGTTTAGTAAAAGCAATAAATAGGAGTCTCCATGCAAGAGAAATTGGAGTTTCCTAACATGCACATGATTCAAAAAATAAAAATAAAAAGTAAGGTGCCTTGAGATGCTGGCAGTTTTAACATTTGGAACAGAAGAGTTCGTATATGTATTTACATCCTAACTGCTCAATTTTACCTTACAAGCGTCAATTTAGGAAAATATACAGTACTTTTGCATATAATGGTAACTTGTGAGCCCCTGAGTCAAGTAGAGAGGATTTAAATACAAAAAGGAAAACAGCCATTAAAAGCACTTACATTGTATGTGGAATAAACAGTACAAAATGATTATTTCCCCGGAAGACCAGGATCAGAAACATGCCTATGAAGACCCAAGACTCCTACAGTGCTTAGGGATGAATCTGTCAAAGAGGGATGCCTAATTGGATGAAGGCAAGTTTTCCTTTGCCTTGGGGGGTGAAGCTCTAAAGAAAGATCACTGTCTTGTTTTAAAAGTGAAGTCAAGTTGTCTTCCGAAGCGGTGTTCAGATGCACTCCACTTGAGAGGGATTCTTTGGATTTAAGTTTAGATTTTTCAAGGTCTAGAAATTCAGGACACTGGTGAAAGAAAAGAGACGAAAACACATTTTTATAATTCATTTGGACATATTTCTAAATGACACCATGAAATCTCAACATGCTTACTTCTCCCATAAATCTGTATTTGATTAGTGGTCTTAACTAGTCTTTCCCTCTCAAAGGTGGGTCAAGACATTGGAGGTCAGATGTTGGTTTAGATAATCTTACCCAGCCATTCCAAGATCTTTAATTTTACTCTGAAGCCATATCAGATTGTTATTATTATTTTAAACACAATTATTTCACACTGAGTTTTCCAGATAAGTTTTAACTCAAAATTCCCGACGTAACTGGGATCAGAAAGGTGGGTCATTTGGTGAGTACAATTGGGGAACACAGAGAAAGAAAAAGGAAGGAAAATCAACCATTCCTTGGCAGAAAAAGTCATATAAGTCCACTGAAAACAAAAAACAAGGTGCATGATTTCACATGTTTCCCAGTCATTCAAAACCAGTTAGAGATAAATCAATGTCTACCTTCATACTTTAGAGAGATTGCATTATTTTCCTTCAGGCACATTACTCTGTGCTATTAAAATAGTTTCATTCCCCAGAGCATTTTCCACTCAATCCCCACACTTCTAAAAAAGTTTTTACAAGATTGTTCTGTAAATTTTTAGTTAAATTGCTGTTCTTAAGTCCAGTTTGGCCACAGTATTTAAGTGATTAAGAAAGATTCCCAAAATGGAATTCCAAAGGAATTATACTTTTCACATTAACAAAATCAGAGGGCTTCCTCACAGGACTTCAGAGGAAAAATAAAGAACACTAACATTTCTCCTAGCATCATCAAGGTGAGAAACTTTTAGAGGTCCTTAGTGATGGGTGGGCACAGATGTGATTATTATCTGATTACTCCTGGTCTCAGGTCTTGTCTGGTCGGCTGCTATTTCTTGCCCCTTCCTTTCCCAGATCCTGTTCAAGAGTGTCTCTAGAGCAAATTACAAACCTTTATCTAAACTTTTTGGACCCAGGGGTAGTATTTAGTTTTCAATGATCTACCATTTATAAACTCAAGTAGATTATTAACTCTTGAAAAGGCTTTTTCTTAAATAATAATAATAAAAAAAAAACCTAGTGTTTTAAGATCACTCTTCTAGGTCCATTGTTCTCAAGCTTTAAATGAGCAAAAGAATTGGGGAGAAGGGGTGGGATTGAGGGAAGCTTGTTTAAAACAGAAATTACAGGGCTCATTCCCAGACGTTCTAATTGAGTAGAGACAGAGATGGAAACTAGAGCATGCATTTTCTACAGCAGCCCAGGTTATTCGATTCTGATTCAGATGGTACCTGGAAACACCCCTCGGGAGATGCTCTTGTCTATCCTCACCTGTGAGGAAGGACTGAAACTTCGATCTGTCTTGATGGACGCGACTGGATGACTGGTTGTCATCAGGCGGATGGCGGGTCTCTGATACTCTCCTCCTGCAGTGACCATACTATAGGCTGGTGGGACCACAGTGGTTTGTTTCTGCAGCAGCTGTAGGATGGTCTGGATGTCTGCAGTCATTTGGGATTCAAGTCTGCAGGACAGACAGAAACGGGGAAAGACAGTCCTAAAATAGTTCAGGATTGCAAAACATTTGGAAAAAACTGCAGCACCACCACCAAACAGAATTGTGGCCTTGCTTTAAACAAGAAGGACAGGAGAGGGAGCACGGAGACGCTTGCTTGCTATTTCACAGTAATGGCTCTGATAATGATCCTTGCTCCTGTTCCTTTAATAAGATCTTAACAGAAAAACACCAGAATGAAAAGACTACATTTTCACAATGTGCATTGTATTATATTACAGTTAAGCTTTATTGATTTCAAAATGGAAAACACATTGAGAATCTATTTTTAATCAGTCATTCTCTTTGCTTTTAAGTCAGGTTTTGGTCAGTTTCTCATGAACATTTTATTTACTCTTTAAAAAAGAGATATTATAGCACATTTCTTTCATAATTGCAACAATCAGATAATTTATTATGTGTTTCAAATTTATATTATCAATATTTCTGTTACCTCTCTCCTATTCACATCGTGTTGTATATTATTCATTACATTCTTTCCTTACTGTTAAGTACTGTCAAATGCTAAATTCCTTTCCCATCTATAGTTCAGGGCCTTTGGTATTTAGAAACAGACCAAATATAAAAGTTCACTTGCTTTTATAGCCCATCTGGCTTGCAAAATACCAGCCTGATCATTTTTTCCCCAAAGTTCACAAGTAGCCAAATGGCCTGTTAATTTCATTCTCATTTTAAATTAAAATTCGAGAGAAAAAACAACAGAATACAATGGATCTGATTCCTCTCCTTTGCATGTGTTAACAGTATTAAAAAAGAATTTTGTGGGTATAAAACAGAAAATTTAGACCATATGCCTCTTGAGATAACTTTTAACTCTTTACTTGTTTGTGCTTACATTCTGTTTCAATGGAAAATGCAAGAAAAAGGTAAATTTTACCAAAAATGTTGAAAGCATAGACTAATTTTGCCCAGTTATATACATGCTATATTTGTGAAGTTTAAAATGGAGAGAACTTAGCCTTTGATTTGAGAGAGAACAGAATAAACCTGGACAGCATGAGAAAAGATCATTCTTCTTCTAGTGTTTAATATTGACACTAGAAATTTTCCTTCTGAAAATCATGGTAACCTGTACATTGTTTGTACAGGTTTTCTATATTTGGTATATTTGGTATGCATAGCCATGTAGCTTAGTGTTTTCTAAACAAATAGCTATAAATTATACGGGACTGTACCTTATGGGTGTCAAAACCATACACCAAAAATTTGAATTATCAACTAGTTTATTATCTACTTGCTACCCATTGTTTTGATCTAATATTTTTATGGTGCTAATTAAACAGGGAAGACTCATTATTTTATTAAGCATCAATACTTTCTTTCATGCTTCAAAGTTCGGCACAAATTTATCTGCACACCCAAATCTTACCTTATTCAGAATTAATTTCTCTCTCCTCTGAGTCCCCAAAGAAAATTCCATATTCATTGTAAATATTTCTGCATGAATTTATCCTATCATGAGCAGCATTTAATATTTAGGGAGTAGCTTACACACTACATGTAGAAGGATTTGGGGGTGGACAGTGGAAGAATAAAAACTTCATCAACAAATGAGATTAAAGACCCAACAGAGAATCACCCAATATGATAATGATTTTGATGCCTTACAAAACCTTTGTCAAACAGTAGTCATCTTCAAGAAACAGGATCTCTATATCACAGATTCTGTCTGAGAAGGGAAAACCGATTGGAAGTGTGCCTTCAGTAACAGCAGCATGCGGCCCGTTAGTGGGACTCCTGAACCGAAGGCCGTCACGTGCAGGTGGGGCAGCTGTTGCAGGGTGAGAACGAGGCTGTTTGTGCCAACATGACTCAGCTGAGACTGTAGACCACCTTTATCAACATGACTTAGTTGCTTGTTTCAGGAAAACTTTGCCTGAGAAAAGTAAGTCTAAGGGAATAAATAACTTTACTCCCTCAGGAACATTCTACAGATTAAGTCACTGGAGACAGCAAACTGATCTTGAGAGCAAATAACTTGCTTAATCAAATTTTATTTATCGATACTTGCTTTAAGATCCTCATGTCACTGTATCCATCAATCCTGGACTATCATGTTATGAACTTAGCCCAAATCCCTCAGTTTTTTGACCTGAAAGGCCCAAACTCCAAAGTCATAAAAATACCCCACTTTTTACTTTCCTTTCTGAGATAATACTTAAGACTCTTTCTAGGTCAAGGTCTTCCCGCAGTGATTATGAATACTTAGTTTAGTTGTATTAATGACAGTCTGATCTTTTGCAATGGATTGAATGTTTATGTTGAAATGCTAATGGTGAAATCCTAACCACAATGTGATGGTAGTAAGAGGTATGGCCTTTGGGATGTAATTAAGTCATAAAAGTAGATCCTGCATGAATGGTATTAGTGCCTCATACGCCAGAGCCCCAAAGAGCTCCCTTCCTCCTCTCATGTGACACAGAGAGAAGACAGCCATCTATGAACCAGGAAACATGCTCTCATTAGATACAGAATCTCCCAGCACTTCCATCTTGGACTTGCCAGTCTCCAGAACTGAGAAACATCTGTTGTTTATAAACCACCCAGTCTACTGTATTTTTGTTACAGCAGCCCCCAAAGACTAAAACATTCAAGAAGAAGAATTTTAGTAAAGAATTTCTCTATTATGCATAGGTTGTATTTTCATGTTTAATGATTAGGATCTATCAGTTTAATTGGAATGGACTCTTCGAATGACACTAAATAATTCTATTCTACTCTGGAAGAATTAGAGAGAATTTTGAAAAATTCTAGCTTGGTCTTTAAAACAGAAAAGCTCAATTTTATAACTTTTTCTTTTGCCAGTGAAGGGTAGCAGCAGACGCCACCCCAAAATAAGCCACTTTGGCATATTGATTCTTCTGAGCTGTAGGCACTTGGAGAACAGCAAGTGTGGGGAGAGGCTTTCTCTGAGCTTCTCTTATCTGCCTGAAGGCAGATATTCCAGAAGGAACTCAATTGTCATAAATCCCTTCCCTGGGAGATTCAACAACCAGGGAAGATTGAATTTTGTTACAGAATAGGCATCACACCAAGACAAACTTTGTCACAAACTATCATACCCCCCACCTGTTCTTTCAAGGGATCATTCATCTATCTTAAAAATCATTTACCCTCCTCTAAGGGACCTAAATCCCCCAGCTCCTTTCCCTATTAAGATGATATTTAATCCTGAATTCTAAGGCACCTCAGGAAGTAACTCATTTTCCTCTGAGGATCTCCCATGTGTATATGAGGTATACATGTTAATACATTTATGTTCTTTTTTTTTTTTCTCGTTAATCTTTTATTATAGGGGGTCTCAGCCAGAAACTCAGAAAGATAGAGGGAAATTTATTTTTCTTCCTCTCCATCAGCATAGCTAAACAGCTGTGTAAAATGAGTGTTTTCATTCACATATTATCAAAGGCTCACAGTGTACCAGGCACAGTGTTCTGCAAGGGATGGAGTCAGCACTGAAAGCTTTTATATCCTCTCGGACTTCCCTATACAAAGTGTGGTCAGACTTGGGAGCTTGTTAGAATGTGGATTCTGGACCTAGACTTAGAATCTACATTTTAACAAGATCCCCAGGTGATTCGAGAGCACATTAAAGTTTGAGAAGCATGGCTTTGGGATCAAGCGTTAGTGATTTTCCCTAAATATGTATATCCGTAGGCATAATATATAAGAATGTAAGAACATTTCTTATATAAACCTTTAACACCATATAGAGTTTAATTGGCCATTAAAGCAAAAAGCAGCAACAGCCAGGATGACTCAAGATAGACTATTTATATTTGTTTTTATTGCACTGTGTACTTAATATGTGCATTTGGATGAAAGAAATGGGGTAGAAATTTACAGTTCTGCTACATTTGAACAGAATGCTGAAGCTAAACAGAGTAGATCCAACTTAAGAAAGTATACCAGGATTCTCATCCTGCAAAGCTGAAGTTTAAACTGAGCTGCCTTCTTCAAACTTCTGCCTTCTAAAGTGGAGGAAACAGGTTCTTGGAGATGTCTGTGCAGTAAAAATGCAATATATTGGATTTTAAATCCAAAGAGGTTGAATCAGACAATAAAATGTTTTTGAGACCTAGCTAGAATTTAGTAAAAGAAAGTAAATATGTTCAAAAACATACAGGTGCTAGGACATGTCAAATGTTTGGCTGTGGAAAAAAGTACTGTATAAAAGTAATTTTAAAACTAACATAATAAAATGGTAACAGCTATTAGTATTCACAGTGTGTTAGTTGTTCAGTCATGCCCAACTTTTTGTGACCCCGTGGACTGCAGCACACCAGGCTCCTTTGTCCATGGGATTTTCCAGGCAAGGATACTGGAATGGTTTGCCATTTCCTTCTCCAGGGGATCCTCCTGACCCAGGGATTGAACCTGGGTCCTGCAGGCAGTTCTTTACCAACTGAACTACCAGGGAAGCTCATTAGTATTAGTATTAATAGTAATACTATTAATGGTGATTGCAAACCAAATGGGAACTAGGTGTACATGCTCTTAAAATTTATACTTTCAGTTCCAGGACACATTAAAGGCAAGCTTTTTTCAGTGATCTTTGATTTACACCAGCAGCAACGATTGGCATTCATGACAAGGCAACAAGGGAAAATTAAAATCTCAAATTTCACCTTCAAGAAAAATCCAAATTAGGTAACACAGAAATATATGAAGAGTAGAAGAATGTACTCAAACAAGTATCAGTAACAGAAATGAAGTTAAGTTCATTGTTAATTATGTTTGCCCTAACCAAAAACTCTTTCTATTTTGTAGCATATATACTCTCCACATGTATTAATTAGTCTTCACAATAATACTGCAGGTCAGAAAAGGTCGAAAAAGGAAACTGAGGCTAAAGAAATTTAAATGACTTGACCTAGTAATCCTGTTAGTAGTTAAGTAACAGAGTTATAACTTTAAGCTGAACAATTGTTAAGTGCTGTGCAAGTACTGTGCTGAAGAAATCACTGTCCCTGTCATTCACCCATTCATTCAGTCATTTTTTTTTTCATTTACTCCAGGAATTGAATGCATATTGCATGGTGGCGCAGTGGTAAAGAATCTGCCTGCAATGCAGAAGATGAAAGAGACTTGGGTTCTATCTCTGGGTTGGGAAGATCCCATGAAATAGAAAATGGCAATCAGCTCCAGTATTCTTGCCTGGAAAATTCCATGAAAAGAGGAGCCTGGTGGGCTACAGTCCATGGGGTTGCAAAGAGCTGGACACGATTGAGCCACTGAGCCACACACACACACACACACACACACACACACACACACACACACACCCAAACACACAAAGAAATACACAGGAATAGAGGAAGGTCAAGTTCAGAAATCACACTTTCATTTATCAGTTCTGTGTGTACAGTATGTATTTTGATATATATTATGGCTAAAAGATCAGTGTAGCTTGGTATAAATAGAAGAGAGAGTCAGGAAATGTAGTAATTAACTAAATATGTTTCTCTGAGCAATAATAAGTATGATCATGTCAAGTTCTTATACCTTAAATAGGAATTACTGACTCTAAGTAAGTGATCATCTGTTTTAATTTTCTCAGATGCATTTCAATTTTACAAGACTGATATTTGACACTTGAGAATGGGATATAGGTCTCAGTTTTTTAACTTTCAAAGTTTGATTAAATTGCATGAAAAAATACAAAAAATATCATTAGTTCATGCAGTATTGTCATACTTCTCTTTGAAATTAAGGCATATAAATTTATTTAAATTTACAAATTAGTTGGCTTTCTAATTCCTTTTGTCTATTTTAATTGCTAATTCATCTTTCATGGTAATGTATATTTGGGTAGACACACATTTTTATGTTTATTGTATTATTTGACACTGCTCAATTCTGGCATAAAGATTTTTTTAAAAAAAACAATAAAACAACAAGCAACATCAACAACACACAAGAAAAAGTAAGCATAGTAGCTAGTTTATGTGTATAAGCAAAACACATAGAATGTGGTAAGTATAGATGATGAGTAAGCAAGTAGTTTGTTAGACATGGACAGACTTCATAAGATGCATTAAATAAAAACAGCATGCTAGTAACCTGCAAGACGTTCCAAAGATAGAATAGAAATGTGATGTAACAAACCAGAGTATGGCTTATACTGTGGCCAAGTGTACTTGACCTTACATCTCAGTGATGGAGTAAGTGTGTGTCATTGGTGTTGGGCAGTTTTTAATCTGTGGACCTTTTTTTGTGGAAATCTCGATTTTCATCCTCAGAACCACACCATCAGCAGGGAAGGCTGATGAGATATATATATATATATATATATATATATATATATATATATATATATAAATGTCATGTAAATCAGGATTCAGGTTGTGTGATTCTTTTACCAGGATTGTACGTATTGGAAATGTGTTAATTACCCCATCTGGCTCTCCTCATCACTCACTGTGTGTTTTAAGTTGATTTAGTAAATCCTGTGATTTAAGCATCTCAGTTTAATCCATGCAGTTTTTCGTGTGTGACTATTGGAATACCCTGCCCAGTGGTGTCCTGGAGAATACCTTGAATCAAGGTCACTTTCCACATGTAACACAACTAAGACAGTATCATACATCTATTTTTCTTAAATCTGATTTATCAGTTTAATTTTAAGGAACTCATGTAGATTTGGGTTAAGGGGTTCTATCCTTTCTAAAACCAAAATTTATTCCTTATCTTAAATGGTCATGGATCAAAGATGGAGGGAAAATGGACGGGATCTGGACTTCAACTCAATCACATTTTTGCCAAGTTGGCTGAAAAAATAAATGTTTAAATAATTTTGTCAATATTAAAACAAATGCCATAACCCATAACTAAGTTACCAGGAACCACCACAAAGTGTAAAAAGGAGGATTGAAAGAGGAAGGGTGTTAGTCAACAAACTAAATATGAATTATTTGGGAGGATTAAAAAAAGGAAGTTTCTTAGGCAAGCAATGCTGATGAGATACTGATTTTATGACAAGTAAAGAAAAAATAGGATTCATGCTGCCAAAAGTGTGAAGTGTTCTAAATAAATGCTCCTTGCAAGACATTAATAATTCTGTCAACTTCTAGTCTTATTTTAAATGAGAAAGTGTATAAGAAAAGTGTATATGAGATCTATGGCAGGATGAATTTGCTATTTACAAAGCATAGAGCCAGACCCCACTACGGGCTTGGATTACGTTATTCCTTTGCCTGGCGATTGCTTATACCTGTTAAGCTGTTCCTGAAGCAAATCTAATCTTTGCTCCACTTCTCCATAGGTGAGGTCGCTTTCAGTTTCAGAGACTCCCCAGGCGGCTCGCTGAAGTGCTGAGGGACTAGGCTCATCAGCCTGAGTCCCAGCATTTTCTCTTTCCCAGCTTCTTGTGTCAGTGACATCTGTGGGAAACAGCAAAATGGATGTCAGCTTCTTTGGGTGCCCATTTATAGCTACAGAGATATCCACGATACAAGCAGGAAGAGATCCTGACATTTAACTGGAAGATAGAACCATAGCGGCTCAGGGACTGGTCAAGCAACTGCAGCCAATAGGTAGCTGACTCCCATCCACCCTGATCCTGACTGCCGCCTCCCCAACCTGTTTCCACACAGCTGGTTATGAGTCTTCAGTACAATTTCCCTTTGTATTTTGTGCTAAGGGGAAACATGGATGGCCAACCCTAAACTGTAGTAAGAGAACAAAGACTTTGAGCTTTTACATCTGGGGAGAAACAGCACCATATATATGTACTGGTTCACCTCCCATTGAAGATTTTAAGGCTCTTTGCACATGACTCGCATATGGCACACCAATCCAGCGCTAGTGGAGTTGGGAGTTGATTTCAGAGAGAAAGAAGGAGTATGTTTTCCTCACTCAGAGGACTGGTAGCAGAAAAAGGCTGACTTCATTTTCACATGGAAATAACAAAAAGTGATTTTGCTGTGATAGAAAGACTTTTGTTTTTCCTTTTGGACAAGTACTTATGATTAAACACTGACAAAAGTTATGTAAAGTTATGGAATTTATATCTTTGGTTATTTAAAAAATTGGATAGAAAGTAACCCATTTGGGGAGACTTAGCTATGATTCTAGAAACAAGGAACAGGATTTGTAGGGTTTCTTGAAATCCCTTCCTTTCCTACAGTTTCTTCAAAAGTACCCCCTATCCACAGGTAGCAGACACAATTTCTGTACCTTTTCTTCATGGTTTTTCTATCACTATACTTTTATCTTTGAATGCATAAAAATCTCTAATGAGGTGCCAACAATTTCTGCTTCACTTGGGTGAAGCTCTAACAAAGGGATTAGCACATCCAAAGATGGTATTAGGAAAACATAAGGTCAGGGTTCCCTATGCTATTGAAATGGTTAACAGACCTTAGAGGAAATTAAAGTCTTCCTTATCTACAGAAGGGTCTTCCTTAGTAGCTCAGTTGGTAAAGAATCTGCCTGCAATGCAGGAGACCTAGGTTCGATCCCTGGGTCAGGAAGATCCCCTGGAGGAGGAAATGGCAACCCACTCCAGTACTCTTGCCTGGAGAATTCCATGGAGAGAGGAGCCTGGTGGGCTATAGTCCATGGGATCCCAGATTCAGATACAACTGGTGTTTTGTTTTCTAAAGTGACAATATGTAATTTCCTATGAAATTGAACATCAAAAATGTTATGGCTGAACTTTTAAGTAATACATCAGCAGATTTTCACTGAAAAGTATGATTTCTTATTCACACACATGTGACTTTAAAATGCAAAACAATAATATAATGTTTTAGTACACTAGGTTTTCAATTTTGGAGAAGTAATGCCAAACAAATAGAACACTCATATAAATGGCTGGATGATGCCAATGTTTTCCCCTGTCTAGCCTTTTGCTAGACAATAAAACAAAAACAATAAAACTGACAGGATGGAAGTTACATATTATACTCAGAAGTTTTGTGCTGAGAAAGCTTACAGTATTTCCACGTATGCCTAATAGCTCTCTCATTCTCAAATCATATATAAGATATTGATTTTTAAATAACAGCAGTGAATTACAGGCAATAAATTATGTAGGATTTTGTTTTTCCTTCAGTGCTCAAGAAAAAAACTGATAATCTCTTAGCAAAAAAGAATACTCGTAAACTATTGGGTAAATCCTTCCTTGATTATAATTTACTCTTTTATTAAAATCTGGATATGTGTGATTAGCTTGTTTTAACAGCAATATGAAAAAAAAAAGAGTTCAAAGGGGAGATCCTGCTTAGTGGTCTTAATCAAAATGAGCATCCTTTTAGATACTTTCTAAATATAGCTCAGAATCTGCACTTGGTTGCCTTGGAAAATGTTGCTATAGTTGCAAGACATGTTTCTGAAAATGGATGAACAGAAAGTAAACTTTCGTTTGGTTCTGGGTACACACTTTTCAACTTTTGACCTCAATCTAAGTAGGATCAGAGTGCATTTAGTTTGATTTTTTTCTTTTCAGTTCTGTCTAAAGGTGCTTCTCTGTTGGATTCAGCAGGACAAATGCTAGAAATGTAAGTGGCATTTCCTATTGACGATAAAACTAAAATCTCTGGGGATTTAGTGGTTTGAATCACAACAGTTACAGTTACACCCTACACATTATTCAAATTCTTGAAAATTGCACAATATTTCACCTTAAAAATTATTAGGGAAAGAAATTTGCATTAAATAAAGTTTTAGAATTCTCCACTGGTTAGTCATATTAATTAGCTAGGTTAACCATGTGTCACACTGACTGAGTCTATGCAGCATCAATTATGCCTCTTCAATTGACGTGAATATTTAACTATGAGTTTTAAAGGCAACTGTTTTTTTGAACAGAAATGTCATTATACATTTTTGAAAATTAAAAATTGCAGCTATTACTTCAGATTTTATAGAATACTGTCTTTTATCATGCATGTAAAATAGCTAATTAAAAATAAGTGGCAAGGAAAAACATAAGATGAAGGGCATGAGAATTCATTGTCAGTGAGAGTCATCATCAAGTTGAATAAAATCTCCCAAATATATCTTTAATAACTAGTCACTTGAGACTTTAAAACTCAAGAAGAAAGCAACAAGAAGTATTTTGAAAAAAAAAACCAGGCCCACCCAGTTATACTCTTTTGAAGACAGTAGGATGGTTCAGCAAGTTCTTCAGAACTTCTGACTTCCATGATGCAACCTTTTATTATTTTTAGCACTTCCCAGAATCCGTTTTCATAAATAACTAAAATGGGACATTTAGTAATCACATCTAATATTCCATTCTTCCATTGTGATAAATGAGGTACTATTTTCATTCACTTCATCAAGATTTTAGATTGTCCAGAGAACATTTGCATATATTCTTAGCTTACTTCAACTTGGGGTCATGGCAAAAGCTGATTTGATAAAATAAGGAAAGTAATTCTGGACAAATGTAAAGCCTAAACATCCTAGGTTCAATAAAACTTTTGTTATGAGATATAGTCACTTTGAAAAATGGTGACAATGGTAAGTAATATTTACTTACACTATGCCATAATTTGTATCCTGTCAGTTCGGGAACATCCTCTTTTGCCCTCATTTTTGTTATAGTTCCTTTATTTTTTTGTTATACTTTCTTCATCTCTACATTTTTATCTGTCTAGGACTATATTCAATGATTAAAGTGTTTGAAAGTAAAAACTGTAAGAAAATACTAAACAGAGCTGGGGATTTTATTTCAGGGGAAGGAATGATGCTAAAGCCGAAACTCCAGTACATTGGCCACCTCATGCAGAGTTGACTCATTGGAAAAAACTCTGATGCTGGGAGGGATTGGGGGCAGGAGGAGAAGGGGACAACAGAGGATGAGATGGCTGGATGGCATCACCAACTCGATGGATGTGAGTTTGGGTGAACTCCGGGAGTTGGTGATGGACAGGGAGGCCTGGCGTGCTGTGATTCATGGGGTCGCAGAGTCGGACACAACTGAGTGACTGAACTGAACTGAATTTATGCAATTATCTTGTTTGATAATCACAACAGACTAGTTGGTTAGAACATATTATTCCTATTTTGAAGATGTTCAAACTGAGTCTTAGTAGGGTCTGTCAAGACATGTAGAGAGCATATCACAGACTTGGACCTGGAACCCAGGCAGTCTGCCCATGCCTGTTCTTACATATTCTTAGTGAGATAATAAGATCTGTAGATCTAGCTCCTGTTATGCTAAGCTAATTGTTCTTTCATGTAGTAGTCCACAAGTTTTCCCAAGTTTTCCATCCTTTAGCATCAAATCTGGATATATCTATTGAATGCAGTTACATAGCTCATGCATATTGTCTAAAACATAGCCCATATATTTGCCCTAATAAACAAATGTGTTCCAATGAGTTGAATTAAAAGCACATTTTATTTATCCCCATTTATCATTTATCCCCATTTTCTCATAATTCCCAGTAAACTGAAGCTCTTTTTTAGTATTTATTATATTTTGATTGAATTGGCCTTTCATGCTATAAAAACTGGTTTGGGGGTGGGAATGGATACAGAGGGCTTCCCTAGTGGCTCAGATGGTAAAGAATCTGCTACAGTGCAGGAGATCCAGGTTCAATCTTTGGGTCAGGAAGATCCCTTGGAGAAGGGAATGGCTACCCACCCCAGTATTCTTGCCTGGAGAATTCCACGGACAGGGGAGCCTGGCAGGCTACAATTCACGGGGTCACAGAGTCGGACATGACTGGGTGACTAATGCTTTCATTTTTATGGACACAGAAGATACATATAAGAATCAATGGGTTAGAATTCCTCAAATACTCATTGGTCCCTCTCCCACGGAATTACTACAGAAGACATTCCTAGAACGTTGTATGTGGCTCGTGTTAGGCCTGACTGACCACACAGAACCTCTTATGTTATAATTGGGAATAGTGACCACCATCCCAGAATCTTGCAGACACTTTGTAGATGATCTAAGATTTGATCTTTGCAAATATGTCATGAAATTGCAGATTCGATTAACACGTGGTATGGCTTTTCATTTGTACAACGTCAGCATTTTGTGATTAGCTCTGACATGAGGCAAACCGATTCCTGAGAAACTTGGTTACCTTTGCAAGAGTGACTTCTTTTATCTATGTGAATCCTTCCTGAGGTGGGCCCTGTTTCTTCAAGACCGAGTCCAGTTGCTTTCCCTATCCCTGGAGGAGAATCAGCAAGTCCCGAGAAGAGAGGCTTTTGTTCATCATCAATGGAGGAGATGAAAGATGAAGACCTGCTTTTTTTCTCTTCGAAGTGCTTTTTGGAACTCTGGTAATGTCTTATGGTATCTACAGAGTCTTCAGGGTCATTTGTAGTGCTTTCTTTGCCAAAATCTATTAAAGAAAAGTTATTTTATAGAAGATAATCAAATATGAGACTCTACACATACTACACTAACTACACAAACTAGCTTTTTCATAGTGTGTTTTTGAATAACTTTAACACAGAATTTTTTTAAACTTCCAGAAATGTTGTTCTTTCTTTTTTTATCCTACTGAAAATGTAGCTATTTAAGAAGATGTTTTTAAAATCTTAATTCACAGGGCATTAGATTACTGTCATGAAATACATTATTCATTTCAAAATAAAAGAATACCTGTGACAGGTATCACATTTATATCTCAGAAAAAAAAAGCTATAGGGTAATTTAAACCTTATTTATATACACTCAACAGTCATTTGTATTCTGAAAATCTGATGTAGTATCTCTTTAAGGAAATGAAACAGTGAAGAAAAACATGTCCCAATTCTAAAATATCACCACTGTGGTGCTTATTGCTCGTTTGTTTTAACCCTCATGCCCTCTCCTCTGTGATGGTCATCTACTCATTGTGAAGGTCAAGTCCAGAAGCCCGCTTACGGTAAAGGCTGGCAGGTGGAATTTCAGCCTTAGTTCAATCCGTATAATGGCCTTGACGTACCATGCAGTTTGGTTGTGCAGCAAACTGCAAATAATATAAAACTTGAAAATAGTAATTAAGGTAGGTTTACCTAATTGCATTAAAGCCAGTAGTGCACATTGGCTGGTTTATACTAAAATGTCAGGATAATTTCAGCCCTGAACATTGTGTTAGAACATATTTCAGCAGGAAAAACTCTAAGAGACAAATCTCAGAACTTGTTTTCATTAGTGTCCTGGGGAGACAGTATAATTCTCCATCTGGTTACCACTAATAACTAACCAACATACTCCAGAAGGTATATCATTTTCTAGAGAAATGTTTAAGACAGTGTCTCCATCTACTCTCTGTCTGATTATACTTACTATGTTATTTATAGAAGGCCAATTGAAATGATTTAAGGCCACTCCAGAGAAACTTCCAACTGTTTTTTAAAATTCCCATATGGCACAAAATTAAACAGAGATCTTCTTCTTTTATTTTTAAAAAATCATAATTTAAAATTTGAGAAGCCAGAAAGCAGCCCAAGGTACAAATGGATAAAGGTCAAAAACCAGCTTCATGTGACATGGTTTATTAAGGAGTTAGTTGCTTACACCCTGCCAATTAAAGTTGAATGCAATGAAAGCAGATTGCTTAATTTATTTTCTTTAAGATTTCTCACTTGCACAGTGATTTCATCATTACTGAGAAGACTACAGACTTTCCTAGTCTCAAGCTCTGTAGACATCTTGATTACTCAGGGTCCCTTATATTTCTCTTCAGTGCCCAACCACTAATCTAGTTGGTTGTAAATTTGTCTTCTTACACAAGCTGTCTATCTCCAGTGTCACTGACACAGCCCTCCTTTATTCTTGTCATCTCCTGTTTTCTTTGATTTTAACTTCTTCCCACCTGAAAATCTGATCATTTCTCTCACTTTATGAATGTACCATTTCATTCTTCAAAACATAATAGTTTCCAACTTTATGCAAGTAAATGTTAAAAATAGAAAATGCTTCATTTCTCTAAATTATCCTCATACCTGCTTAGTGGATTGGGTCAATTTGTTGCTTCTAAGTAAACCTTTGTGCAGTTTGGGCACCAGGAGGACTGAATCAGCAAAGGCTTCTCATTTTCCCTGAAATTCTCTTCTTTTAAACACTTTCATGCAATCTTTTCCGGCAGAATCAAATACAAACTAAATTATCATTTAATTCATAAAAGTAAGGATAATGCTAAGGTGGACACTTGTAATGAATGCACATCCCAAGTTATTAAATCACATGTTTTTTTCAGCTTAGGCAGTCTTAGGAGTCCTCTGTAGATCTGTAAATCCTCATACATAGTAAAATGTTCTGCCCCACCTACCACATGGACCTTGGTCTTAGTTTACTAACTTATGGCTTGATTTTGGATGTTTAGGTAAAAATTCATCAGCTAACATATACTGTTAAATTGAATTAGAACTTGCTGATTTCAACTGTGGATGTGTTTACAATGTGGTGAATGGGGAATTATTATTTAATTCTCTTGAAATGCAGCAAATTGTTCTATATACATGATATCTAAATCCTGTAACAAAAATCTCCAGTAAATGCAGGATCATGAAAGAATTTGAATAAGTTTTATATTCTTGATTTTTTTCAAGAATATAGGAGAAATTACTCCATATTTATTTCTGTGTTCTTTGCGACTGAATGATTAGCCAGATGCTTTTTGGAACTCAGGCCACATGAACAACTTCTCCGACAATCCCCAACTGCAACAGCATTTTTCTATTCCATGCTAGATAAAACAAAGCTTCAAATTTGATCATTTAAAAAACAGCTGAAATGACAATCTATTTGTGGATTAACAGTGGAAACCACTCAGTCTTAGGCTGGAGGTTGGCTAATGGAATACATGAAATTAGATTGAAATGCATTATAATTACCTTCCAGTTACCTCTAGATTTTTATGGCATATTCCCTTTCTGCCTTTTTCTAGTTAAACTGGCTTTTTTTTTTTTTTTTTTTTTTTTTTGGGCAGGGGGCAGGGCACTCCTGGCAGCATGTGGGAATCTCAGTTTCCCAACTAGGGATGAACCTGTGCCCTCCTGCAGTGGAAGCATGGAGTGTTAACCACTGGATCTCCAGGGAAGTCCCTAAACTGGATTACTTAATAGACATTAAATAGCATTAGGTGGTATTTTTTCTTAATGTTATTCTTAGTGCTATTTTATTATTATTATTTCTTAAAGTTGCTTTGTTGAATGCTATGTAGAAACAATATTCTGAATAGCAATCAGAAGTTTTTTACATTTTCCCCTTTGCTAGAAATGAGAATGTATAATCATTCCTGTTCCAATCATTGTACAAAGGAAAAAGTTGGCCTGTTTAATTAAGCTTGGAGTTTTTCTGACTTAGATGACTGAAAACTCTAAACAACCCCCCCCCCCCCGCAAAACCTTGTTTCTGTATGTTGACAGTCTATCTCTTCCCATCTCTTTCTCACAGGATACAATTCTAAAACATTTATGAATTGTCTTGTGGGTGTCTCTCTGGGTCTGGATGGGTTGAAGAGCGTAGAGTGAATGTCTTGATGGAGAGGTTGACCCATCTATCTTAAGAATGATTATTCAAAATTTTTACATTTCAAACACTCTGGGAACAAATGCCTGTGTTCTCTCCATCATTTATGGAGTTTTTCTCTCAACTTATTTATCATTTTTATTTGTCAGACCTAACAGGTGGGCCCAACTTTAGGTAAAAGAGGGCATTTAATGTGCTCTCTCATCATTTAAGATTTCCCACTGGTAACAATTTTGAGATAAGCTGAGCATTTTCCAGTCAAGTGCATTAAAAATTTTATTGCATTGGAACACTGGAATCTAAAATAAATGTCATTTGATTTCAAGTACTTTAGTTCCTCTCTAGCATCAAAGAAAGTTGAAAACAAATTAGCATCACTTTTCTACATAAATACAGATAAAAATCTATCTTAAAAATATAAAGATATATTTATATATTACTGAAATGGATAACAAAAACTAATCATTCTTTATTATTGAAGAAGATGTTTCTAAGAGGTGCCAGATTATAACAGCAATATTGTTAAAGGTTAACTTCACAAAATTAGAATTTGACCCATTCCTATTTTGTAAAAATAAGTCTAACAATGTATATATTTATTCTTAACTTCAATAACTTTCATAGAAGTTATTTTGGAGAAACACTTGCTAGACTTTACCGACTTGTATGACAATGTGAAATCACTAAAACTAATATTAGAAAAAGATAATGTTTATTGCTATTCTTTGAAACATAGGTATATGAGCTAAAGACCTCTTTCCATTCTTATTTTCTGGAACATTAGATTTTTTTCAGTTGAATATATATAAAACTTAATAAAAAACACATGAGTGGAAATTGCTCTTAGAATATATATATATCTCTTAAAATGGGTTCTTTTTTATGACGTGTAACAACCATCTAAATTCAATGTAAAGAGGATGTTGAACATTTAACACAGTTCAATTTTCTTTTTTGGGGGTGGGCTATTAATTGATGCTCTCATTGAATTAGTGTCTCTCAAAAGGTAACTGACTCCTTAAATTAGCGTTTAATAGCGACTTTGATATTGCATTTTCTGTTCATAGAAAAAGCTGAGCAGAATATTCCAAATATTCAATCACAAAAGAGCTATCAGTAAAAATATGTTTGTGTGTATGTATCTCATGGGCCATTATACATGCTATTGTTGTAAAATTTATGAGTATTATGAAATATACACACTATAACATTTTATTTATTTATTTGGCCATGTCATGCAGCAACATAGAATTCCTAAAAATTTCACAGCATAACATTTTAAAAGAAATATTCTCATATTCAATAGACTATACTGGCACACTCTGAAGTAAGTACAATCCAACTTTGAAGAGACTTGGACTATTTTCAACATGTTCTAAATGGTTATAGCTCATTTATTTCTGTTCTGTCCAACTATCTTTTCAATGCTTGTGATCACTAAGGAAGTCATTGAAGATACACTTTTATTCTTCACAGTCTGTAACAGTAACATTCTACTTTCATCTCAGAAACTGTAACACCTCCCCCTACAATAACCACAGTCAAGTTGGGAAGGTCCTGGGTACCTCTATGTCAGAACTTTACGAAGGAAAGAGAACTTCTTGAAAATATCCTTGGGAAAAAAAATACAAAGTGTCCTCAAATTTGGACTTGAACTGGCAATTCTTTCTATTCAAGAACCGAGTTTATTTCCTCAGAAGTGCACAGCCTATGAGGACAAACCACTTTCACTTACAAATGTATTTTAGGAGAGAAGAGGCCCAATATGTTAAGCTTCTATTTAGTTCAAATCAACCTTCAAAGTTTCTATATATATCTTTCATTTTTAATATTTCTTTTTGAATGTAAACTCATTAGCACCACATGGTAGACACGGTGGGAGGGAGGTATAAGTGGGAACTGAAACCTGAAGAGTCCTGGTGTTTTGCTGGGTAGGTTGTGAGCAGTAATTGTAAGATTCAATGTGTCTGTCACCAATGGCCAACCATGTGCTCTTCCCTCTGGTTCTTGATGCCTCTACTGATTAATGCACAGTCATCACCACTCTTGGATATATGCCCTCAGGGTATGGTTTCAACTAAGCAGTAAACTAACTCTAAAGTAATCAATACATTTCATGGGCAGCTTTTAATTTATGTAACCTTCATATCATTTGGGATCAATTATCTTCTGAACGTTCTTTATTCTTTGTACTTGCTTATATGCTTTTTTTTTTTTCCCTCCAAGATATTGATTCTATATCAAGAAGCACAGAATGGATGGCCCCTTCAGATCTTTAGATTGGGGTGATTGGGACTAAATTGGTTTCAGCAAATTTTAAACTTCCCTATAGCACTGTGGAGTCCTGAAGACTGGAATAGGCTCCCAGGCTCTGGATGGTGGTTTGGTTGCTAAGTCCTGTATGACTCTTGTGACCCCATGGACTATAGCCTACAAGGCTCCTCTGTTCATCAGATTCTCCAGGCAAGAATACTTGAGTGGGTTGCCATTTCCTTCTCCAGGGAATCTTCCTGACCCAGGAACTGAACCTGGGTCTTCTGCATTGCAGGCAGATTCTTTACCAACTGAGCTACACTTTAGACTGGAGTTAATTGTGTTTTCATATTGACTTACTCACTGTTACACCAGGAAACTTCAAAAAGTTAAAGGCAGGCAAATGCCTTATCATCAACATTTTATATAAAACGGGTCTTAGAGACTAAGCCTAAGATTAAAGGAAAAGTCTTCAGAATCAATAGAAATGTCTGGTAGCATTAGCACAATATAAATTGTGACATGCTTTTAGGGCCTTATCTGGAGATAAAAACGTTAGATTATTTAGCTTGAGAATGAGGAAACTAAACAAGATTGAAAGGAGATTTAATAAATCTTCAACTGTATGGGTGACATTATTATATAGACAGTATTGTTAAGCAGTGTTTTATTTTTAGTGAGATCAAAATATGAGATTAACTTCAGGATAAGGGATTTAGATTAAGTCGATAGAACAGCTTGGCTCTTATGGTTCTGGTTTTAGAAAAAGTCACCAGGAGGATAATTAAGGGCATTGCAGAAATAAATTATCACCTAGCTGTGAGTGGTTTATTGTTCTGCAATCAGCCAGAGGATTCAACAATTAGCCCAATTCAACAGATATTTATTCACCGTGCTTTGCTAAAGGAGTCTACTATTTGATAGAGAAAAAAACACAAATATGCCAATAACCATTGCACAGGGCATATTTTAAAAATAAAGATCTTCCTTGAGTTACTATGGGGTTACAATACAATAAACCCACTGTAAGTTGAAAATCATAAGTTGAAAATATATTTAATCTACTGAACATGATGGCTTAACCTAGTCTAAACATGCTCAGAACATTTACATTATGCTATATTGGGCAAACTCATTTAACAAAAGCCTATTCTGCAATAAATTGCTGAGTATCTCATGCAATTTATGGAATACTGCATTGAAAGTAAAAAACAAAATGGTTTTAAGTATAGGGGCTGTTTCCCTTGTGATCATGTGGCTGACTGAGAGCTGCCACTGTCCAGCATCACAAGAAATTATATTAAGGGATATCACTAGCCGGGAAAAGATCAAAATTCAAAATTTGAAATATAGTTTCTACTAAATGGGTATTGTTTTGCACTACTGTAAAGTTAAAAAATCACAAGTTAAACCATTGTAAGTCAAGAACCATCTGTATAACAAGATAACAAGAGGGAAGTGTCTTAGGAATTCATAAAAAAAGAAAACCTGTAATTTTGAGAAACTCAAGAAAGAGTTCACACTGAATATCCCTGAAGTTTAACCTTGAAAAAAAGTAATTTAATTGATTAAAAAGTGGTGTGGTATAGTTTTGTTTGTATGTGTGCATATATGTGTGTTTGAGGACAGGCAGGTAAATTCTGACTAAGGAAAGGATATAATCAAAAACACAAAACTGATGTACATGGAAGAAAGGGCAGCTGAGTTCACTTGGAATATAGAGCAAGTTAAAGCTCAGAGATGAGCTCCCCTTGGGAGAGAATTCAGAGGAAAGAGGACAAAGAAAAGAACTTTGATTAAAAAGGCGAAATGAGGAAAAGAATCACATGGAAGACGCTCAAATGCTAGTTCATGAGTTCATTCATTCTTTCAGCAAATATTCGTTGAACACTTGCTGAGGCAAGCACTGAAGCTTTAGGCGACCAACTATTTCCCATGAGGTGTATGATCTACAGGCAGACATCACTGATTAAATAATGATGCAAATAATATGGAAGCGCAACTGGAATAAATGTTGCAAAAGAGAGGAGCTGGTAAAGGAAAGATGCTATGAGATAAGACTGAAAAGGTTGGGATAGACTCACCCTATGAAGAATTTAGGGAATGGGAAGTCCTTAGAGGACTTTAAATATATAGCTGGATAAACCAAACTGGATTTAGAAAAAAAAAAAATTACCAGTGGTCCAGTGTGAGCAATAGATGAAACAGGGGCAAGTTGGCAAGGTGAGTTGAAATATGTTTCACCGACCCAGAGTTGTGATTATGAAGATGGAGAAGAGTGAACCAAAAAAGACCTGGTCTGAAGAGTAAATGACTGTGTTGGAGGTACTAATAACAAGACTTGTTGCCAAGGCTGATGGAGAGGTTGAGAGAAAATTGGTTCCTAGAGAGAATGTCTAGTCTGTGCAATGTGTTGAATAGTGGTGCCATTTAGAGACATGGCAACTGATGGAGAGAGAGGTTTCCAGGGAAACTGATGATTTCAATTTAAGAAGTACCGAGTTTGAGTTGCTGTTGCAATTTCATATAGATGGTTTAATAGGCATTTGGATATAGGAGGCTGAAGTTCAGATGTTCTGGTATGCACATGCTAAGTTGGTTCAGTTGTGTCTGACTCTATGCAACCATATGTACTGCAGCCTGCCAGGCTCCTCTGTCCATGGGATTCTCCAGACAAGAATACTGGAATGGGCTGTCATGTCCTCTTCCAGGGTATCGTCCCTACCCAGGGATCGAACGTGCATCTTTTACGCCTACCTGCACTGGCAGGTGGATTCTTTACCACCAGTGCCACCAGGGAAGTCCCTAGATATTCTGGTATTAAGATGTAAATATGTACTTCTCTGGAGCTACTGTGGTAGCTCAGACGGTAAAGAATCTGCCTGCAATGCAGGAGACTTGGGTTTGATCCCAGGGTCAGGAAGATCCCCTGAAGAAGGGAATAGCTTCCCACTCCAGTATTCTTGTCTGGAGAATCCTATGGACAGAGGAGCCTGGTGGGCTGCAGTCCATGAAGTCACAAAGAGTCGGACATAAGTGAATGGCCTAACACTTTCGCACTTTCACTTTCATGCACATCTCCTACGTGAAAATAGAATAGGGCTTCCTAGGTGGCACTAGTGGTAAGAACCTGCCTGCCAATGCAGGAGACAGTGCAGGAGACGCAGGTGCAACCCCTGGGTTGGGAAGGAGGAGGGTTCGATCCCTGGAGGAGGGCATGGCAATCCATTCCAGTATTTTTGTCTGGAGAATCCCATGGACAGAGCAACCTACAGTCCACAAGATCACAAAGAGGCAGACACAACTGAATCGACTTAGCACACACATGTATGCAAAAAATATAATTGAACTATGGGTATAAATGAAATTACTTAGGGGAAGAGTATGATATAGGATAAGAAGAGAAGAAAAGGGCCTAGGATCGGGTCTTGAGAAACACTGTTGAGAGTTGTCAATCAGAAACCACATCATTAGCTACTGTAAAAAGCAAAGGATTTGCCTTCCTAAAATTTGAATTAAGTTTACCCTTGAAGAAGTACAATGAGCATTTAAATAAGCAGGACTAATATTCACAGGCTCCACACTTGAATTTTAGAAAAGAATGAATTACCTTTGTCTCCTTCACTATCAAATGACAATCTCCTTCGCAGTTTACAGTTGTCTGCTTCAGAATCATTCATGGACTGTGATCGTAGTAAGAGATCAGCCTTTGTTAATGGAACGTGAAGATAAAGTGGAAGATTATTCAGTTTGAACACAGTGTATCATCAGTAAACTCTACTATTTCATATCATTTCAACCACTAAGACTTAATTAATAGATTGCAGGCAAATAACTACAACACTTTGTTGATGATTTTCTCTAAATTATAAAATAGAGAATAATTCTAGTAGTTTAACCAGGGAAATCATAGTTGTAGAAGTTATTTATCAGAAATGTTTGGGGATGATGTCAACACTTGCAGACAACATATATTTCTCCCTGTGTAATATATTTTATGTAACTTGGAAAAGTTAAAATAAAAATAGCAACAATTTAAAAAATTGAAAAATCTGTGTCATTGCAGAAAAAAATGTGTAATTATAATTAGCTATGATGTTTAAATTACATGGTAAAGATCGCAAGGTTAAATTTCGCAGTAAATACAAGGTTGAATTCAATGAACACTATGCTCTGAAGCCTATTTTGTTCCCCATTCTTCCTTCCTCCCTCTCTTATAAACAAAACTGGGGGTTTCCAAATAAATAAAACAAATGGAAGCTTCTGTTTTGTTTATTTGGTTGCTGCCTATAATTTTTACAAAGAAGTTATCTGAGGTAGATGCTTGAAGCAACTTCTTATTTTGAAGCAAAATAAGAATGAGGTCAGTGATTTTAAACTGCAACTTGATAAAATTCTGAATTAAAATCATTATAAAAAGCATACAGTCTTGGTAACTTGGACCTCCTACCACCTGATTTTTCAACTTTCAGCATTTTGTAAAGAAGTAATTATCTGAGCTAGTGCCTCGGGTTATCAAATGGTACTCTGGTGACCTTAAATTCTTTAAGTCTCTTCTCTCACAGTATCCTGGGAATGACTATAACTCTAGGGAAAATGAAATCTACCAAGTTTTACCTAACTATTGACTTGAGAATCTTACTTTCCAGAGACTTTATTAGTTAACAT